>NW_024881317.1:4538230-5738230 GCF_018691265.1 Tyto alba
CTCTTTTTAAACAGTCTAACAGCAGTATTCCAGTTGTCTTGTAAATAAAAGATTTGTCAACTTTTACATGCAATTATAGGACAGGGGTTTTATATCTGAAAGGCTGCTAAGTTTTTTTTTTTTTTTAATAAATCCTTAAGAATATGCTTTGTTCCACAAGGTGTTTTTCTTCCTAAATGAAACCCCAGTGTAATATCCTGTATAATTACCCTTGATGCAATCCTGCCATGGGAGTTTCCCTCAAGGGAAAGAGCTTTGGGTAGACAATGGTAAACATAGGCTGGCTGCAGCGGTGGCAGTGTCCCAAGGGACAGTGCAGCAATTCCAAGAGGCTTTTGGGTAGTGAGATTGGAGTCAGAAAGTTCAAATCTAGAGAAGAAAAGAAACAGAAAAGGCTCATAACAAATCTATTGCGTGATAAAGTTGAACACAACAAGCATGATCCATGAACAATTCAGAAAATCAGCTGTGTCACATTTCTAAGACTCTGTCAGAAGAACAGCAAGGTAATACAAATCACCACAACTAGGGTGAAGCACACAGTGTTTTCTATGTATAAGTTCAAAAAGTTGAGTTAAATGTGTAAGTTTAGCAGCTGGGGGCATAAGATTAACTGGGCCCAAATACCCAGGTGAAAATACTACAGCACAAGCAAATAATAAAAACCAGCAATATATCATAAAGCACTTCTAGACAAAGACAAAAAAAAGCAGGTGTTTAGTAATTACTAACAATACAAAATTATGAGAAGGACATCAGTAGTATTTTACTAAAATAGTTCAGGAACTAATTCAGCAGGATAGTTAAGCTCACTAAAAAACCCATACTTCATCATCAGCAAAAAGGGATCTGAAGCATTTAGAATTATCTGAAATACAATCCAGCCCAGCGTAATTCTCACAGGTGCAACCAAAGAGACCACTCTAAAAAGATCAGTACATTCATAATCTCTTAAATGTGCATCCACAGTTTACAAGGTGTCATCATTTTCACCAAAAGGGACTCTAGGGTCATTTCATGGGAACGAGCAATCATTTTCTCAGGCTTGGCCCAAGCCACATAGTGTTTTATAAATTAAAACCAACATGCTAATCTCCATCTAGAAACTGAGAGACAGCCAAGACAGGTGAATGAATTTAGGTGCTGAGTAATCACGACAAGATGCAGTACCTGATAAATCAGTTTTGTGATATCACAGTAGTTTCAGCTTTCAAACACTGTAAGGTTTAACCCAATACACAATGTACCACAACAGCCTCAAGTGAGATGACAAGCATGATGAACAGTACATTTGCGTCAGAAAGAAAAGGTCACATTCTGTAGCCAAGCAAAGACTGAGGAAAAGTAGTTCAGTTGCTTGTCATACCTACCTAGCAGCCACCAAGTATTTTAATGCCACCGCTGAAACGGCAAATTTTGGCAGTGATGGATCAAATCTGCTACTTTAACCGTATGTGACACCTCTTTCCCCAGCACACCATTATCTTACACGAGTCTGAATTATACATTACTCCTGCCTCACTGAAATGTGGGTGTCACCAGTGGTAATGCACATAGTCTTTAGTATGGTCACTCAGAATAAGATATATCTCAGTGTGTGCATATGTATATATAAATATAAAAAAAATATACAGGAGCCCACAATGTGTGCTCACAGCCCAGAAAGCCAACCATACCCTGGGCTGTGTCAAGAGAAGTGTGGCTAGCAAGTCAAGGGAAGGGATTCTCCCCCTCTACTCTGCTCTCATGAGACCCCATATGCTGTGCTGTGTCCAACTCTGGGGACCTCAACAGCAGAAGGACATGGACCTGCTCGAGCGGGGCCAGAGGAAGCCACGAAGATGCTGGGGGGGCTGGAGCAGCTCCCCTGGAAGGCCAGGCTGAGAGAGCTGGGGGGGGTTCAGCTGGGACAAGAGAAGGCTCTGGGGAGACCTTAGAGCAGCCTCCCAGTGCTTAAAGGGGGTACAGGAAAAGTGGGGAGGGACTCTTTATCGGGGGTGGGGTGGGGATAGGATGAGGGGTAACTGTTTTAAATGGAAAGAGGGCAGATTTAGATTAGATAGAAGGAAGCAATTCTTCACTGTGAGGGTGGTGAGACATTGGCCCAGGTTGCCCAGAGAAGCTGTGGCTGCCCCCTCCCTGGAAGGGTTCATAGCCAGGTTGGACAGGGCTTTGAGCAACTTGGTCTAGTGGAAGGTGTCCCTGCCTGTGGCAGTGGGGCTGGAACTAGATGGTCTTTAAGGTCCCTTCCAACCCAAACTATTCTATCATATGATAAAAAGACTATATAGTACAGTGTAGTAAACAAGAGGTAGGCAAGACAGTTAAAAAAAAAAAAGTTTCACCATCTTTCTCAGGCTCTGCACTTTGGCTGCAACTAGATATAATCCTCACAGCTTTGTATAGACCATATACAAACCGTTTCTTAAACTCATTTTGCAATGCTATCTTGCTATTCCCAAACCAAACTTCACCAGCATCTTCAGAAACCACATTCATAGAGAGTTATATTCCAGAAATTATTGTGCAAGTCAAAACTGGGTGAGAAAAGTAGTTACAGTCAACTTAAAAGATCTTGTACCTGATGTTTTCAAGCTCCTTTTCAAAGACTAGAATTTTGCATACCAAAATGAAACAACATTTGTCACTGGGTAATTTTGGTGCAGCTGATATCCTGATATTAAGTATGTAAAAACCTTCCCTCTCCTCACTATATGCAGAAATATAAAAAATACACAACTGTGAACTGGTCAATTAATATGTTCTCCACACAGCAGCGCTGTTTCCTATGAACACAGGCTTTGTATGGTTATCCCACCCTTCAATATCAAGCTTCTTCCTTACAGCATGTTTGCTGCGGACCTCCTTGTACACTTTTCCTGGCAAAATTTCAGCAGTTACGATTTCCTCCAGTGGCCGTGGTACAAGTGATCCCTTATCATAAACCCTCTAATCTTTCCATTCTAACTCTCTATGCTTGTGCTTTCTACTTCCGCCTCTGATGGTGACAAATTCCCATGACACCATGAATAGGGGGGAGTCGCAATGCCTCTGAACGTGCAGGTTATCATCAGGTATTGCTAACTCATGTGACTGCATGATGCATAAACAGATGAGCCAAGGGCCACTTTACAGTGAAGAGTCTGAATTGGGGCAGAACTAAAAAAGCTCAGCTGTCACGCTGTACTGAAATGGCCAAGGGCTGCTAGCATTTCTTTTGCCTTATGTATAACCAGTCTGCCAGTTTAGGAGTGTGCTGCCTGGCAAGAAGTTGCATTGCTGGCTGATGTATCTAATCTTGCCTCAGGAACTGTATTTCTCATCTCCACTTTCCATTAAAGAGTTTCTCCTGCAAAAAGCCTCCTTCTTTATACAGTCCTCAATAAAGAAACCATTTACAAGCACCACTCAACCTTAGAGATAGTCTTGGGATCTCTGTGTTTTGATCTTGGACATTTTTCTTCTAATACAGCATTTAAAACATATTTTGATTAAATAAATCTTTTAAAATATTAATCCTTGCCCATATCTTGGAAGAGCTATTTAAAATGTTCCTATTATTGCCAGAAAAGCACTCCCACTCTTTCTGTAATCTGAAGAATGCAGAAATTTCATACCTTTTAAAAAGCTGTAGTAGGTGTTATAGAGGGTCCTCATGGCCAGTTCTTGCAAAGGCAGTACATGATCTGTTTCTGTTCCTATAGATTTCACCTCTGCTGGCAGGAACACAGTTAACTGGCCCGATGAAAAAGAGAGCAGTTTCACCTCTGAAACTTGAATTGGAGAACCACAACTAGAACGACAGAAAACATTTCAGAAGTGGTTAGAAAACAACAACAAAAAAACAACAACAAAAAACTTTCTGGGGAAACCCAGATGATCAACCCAAAGTATGCCTGATACCGTTCTTCAGTGCAGCACCCTTGAACTCTTCAAGGATTCCTTACAGAGTGCAATACATGTTGGGCTTTGACTAGGTAACCTTAAAAGGTCTCTTCCAACACAAACTATTCTATGATTCTATTTTGACACACATTTTCTACAGATTCCCACTAGTCATGGGACATCTGGAGGTCTTTAGTTATAAAATAATACTCAAAAGCTAGAGAAATGAGAATACAATTCCAAGGAGGTAGACCAAGTGCACTACATGTCCCTTACTCTGCCAACATGCTAATCTCTTTCAGCCTCTGAAAGCTATTATTTCTAAATATTTTACATAGTGGAGCAGTTTCATACCCAAAAGTTGGCGCTCTGTGTCTTGAATAAACCAGTTGAGAATGGTAATAGATTTCTCAACTATAATATGTCAGGCAAACAACAACCACCAAAACATATAATTTAAGTGCCACTGGATGATTCTGTACTACACATTTCCCCGACCACAGAGTTCCCTTGGACAGTGCAGGGGAGTGGGTGAAGGAAAAATAAGAAGAACAGCCTAAGCTGTAGTGGGAAGATACACTAGTAAGTCTACTACCCTTGTCCTTCCCAAATCACGTAAGGAAAAGGAAGGTTATTTGGATCCAAGGAGAGAAACTTAGCTTGTAGTAAAAATAATAACTCTTTACGTGAACCCTGTTGCAAGCTATCATACCAAAGAGACACGCATAGGAAAATTCTACTAAGAGATTGGGGAAGTCAACAGGGTAATCGGAATTGTTTATGACAACTTAAATTTGAAGCCAAGAGCAACTTGTTAGGGCCAGTCCTAACAAATGGAACAGAAACAGAAATTTGTCAGTCTTCCCAGATATCGGACCTAAAACTGAGGTAACCACACTTGACCTTATCAGATGTGAAAGAAATCTCATAGTACTTCTCTGATAACAAAGAATCTCATCTCTCCTGATTAAAGGAAAAACAGACAAGAGAAACAAGCAAAGAAGAGCAGCATCAAACAGCAAGTCAATAAACCTCTTGTTAAATATTTAATACTTCCCCACAAACCATTAATGGGGTTAAAATATAATTGGGAATCCAGAGATCCAGTATTCCAACAATCCATTCCTCAGCAATCCATACCTAATGAGTTAGCTATCACAACAAATAAATCTATAATGTTGTATTTTCAAGCTGATTAACCCTTTACCAACCTAGCTAGAAGACACACCCATAAACTCACTACAGTTTCTGCAGTTCAGAGCTGGACCATTTGGTCTACATTATGCAAAGGGTGGACCACAACACTGAAAAACGAAGTAAACAAGCAGAACAGACGATCAAGATGAATAAGCTAAGAGATATACACCCTTAAATCAGGATTCATTAGGGAATAAATCTCAACCTACAAGTAATACTGGGTGAAAGAATAAAGACTTAAAAAAAAAAAATCCATGGAGGTTAAAAAGGGGAATAGGGGATGGTCTAACTTGATGGAAAAAAATGGAGCTGCAGAAGAACCCTGGTGAATAAATAACTGGGGGGAAAAAAAGCCATAACCACCTATTGGCTGCCTTGAACAAGACTGCCAGATACCTAGCCTCAGACTGAAATCCAATCTGCAAAAAATAAGATCAAAATTTATTTTGAGTGCTGAGATCATCACCTCTTACATAAAAGACTTTTTCAGTCAGTCTGACTGCAGGATTCCCAGACAGAGATTCATTACTTACACAATGCAATTTATATTCTATTTTCAGAAATCTAGCTTTATGTTAGTAACAGTAGCATGTCAGATTTTATTCTCTAGTGGATGACCAGACAGAGTACAAAAGCCTGGATCTTCAACTCTTGCCTGAGCCATGGAAACCTTGCATTGGTTACTCACACTTTCTCAGAAAGAACACAGAAATCCTTCACATGACCATTATCACATGATTTTAACGTCACTCAGTACATTATCAAATAACACCTTTGGTTTCTTACTAATATATGTAAGTGCCCTTCCTATGTTGAAACCTTTCCTTAAAAATTATCTGTGATGTTTCAAGGTGGTTTAACAACATAAATAACTGTTTGGTACACAAGTTCAAATATTATTTTGCTTACTAAAAATAGTTTTAAAATTATTTATAATTACGGGAAAAAAATATAATTTTTTATTCCACAGAAGCATTACAAGAATTAATTTCATTGCAAAAGCTGCAACTTTCTTGGACTCTTCTGTACTAGCTTTATAATATTCTCCATCAGAGATTCTAGCAGCTAACCTCATCAGCAGTGTGCATGTAATGACAGCAAAAAGAACTGATAATATCTTCACCAAAGGTCTGTGCAAAGATAAAATTATTTTGACTGAGTATAAAACAAGAACTTAAAACTTTCTGCAAGTATTTAAATATCACACAGCCAGCTGACATGGGAATATTAGAAAAAGCTTAAAATGCCAAGACTCAGCATCTCGCATACTGCAGTAGAGTGCAGGCTGTAGAGAGGAGATTTATATTTAATGCAAGATTTGCTGAGAGTGAGCATACCAGAAATTTATAATTAGATGGTAATGGAGACAATCCTCTTCTGATCAGTTTTACACCAGTAAGACTCCATTCATCAGTGGTGCGGATCCTCATTTATGCTACTGTCAGTACAGAAAGAATTAAGCT
Source organism: Tyto alba (assembly GCF_018691265.1). Classification (NCBI taxonomy): domain Eukaryota; kingdom Metazoa; phylum Chordata; class Aves; order Strigiformes; family Tytonidae; genus Tyto; species Tyto alba. The sequence goes on from NW_024881317.1 coordinate 4,544,776, forward strand.
AGTGTCCTAGACAGACCACTTTTTTCTCACATCCTAACCACAAACATGAGACAGCCGAGGATATTTTTAAAATCCACATGTAAAAATATACCTGTCAATCCATAATTTCTAAAAAAAGTTATTTATTTTAGTTAATAGGTACCAAGCCCTACAAGAAGCTGATACTGGGATGCAAAATGAGGAGTTGCACGTGTCATTCCAAGATATGGCCCATAACTTACAGAAATGTGAGAACTTATGAACCAGATAGATGCTGCAACACTTTAAAAATATTTTGTTCATTCTTTCGTTCTGGAAATTCTGTGAAGCCTACATTTTTGGCCAACCTTTAAGTCCAGCTAGGGTTCAGCTTTAAGCCTTACATTATCATTACAGATTCCTTCAGAATAACGGCACTGTCTGTTATGGCTTAATACTAAAATACTGAAAGTCAGTAATTAACACTGAATATTTATTAGAAAAATAAAAAAGAACTGGGAGCTACAGTAAACCCCTCAAATTAACATCAGTTCTAAATCCATCGCACACACACAAAAATAATCAGTCATATCGTACAGGAAGATATTTATGAGAAATTTTACAGGGAACAGGTATGCAAGACATCTGAATTAATTCATACTTACCCACTGCAACCAATGACTTTATTATACAGGTAAGATGGGAGGCCTTTCAGATTAATATTGTTATCCACATAAACATACTGTAGCTCTCGAGAACGACCTAAATCTGGGTTTAGAAAACAAGAAAAGTCAGGTGTAGAAGAGATGACAGTGACAATTACAAGCAAAGAAATTCCCTTTAATTATAAATAAGCTAATCAGACCCAATGTAAGCAAACATAAACTAGTACTTCTCAGTTGTAAAATTTCAGCCAATGGTCTTATTATGGATGTGTTGAAAAGCTGTTTGGAAAATGGCATTTAAAATTACTAAAACAACACCCCTTTTCAGTAACCCTAAAAATCCTGTTATAAATAATTAAGTGTTAACAATGACAAACTCTGAAGTCAGTTTAAAGCAGAAAAGGGACAACCGATTTCAAATTTTCAGTGCATACTTTAAGTTCACAAGGTCAAACCTGCTTTCATTATCTGGCCTTATGTCACTGGAATCACAGCTTCACTATCTTTGGTAAAGTGGTAAAGACATAAACAAGAACACTGTCCCACTCTTTCTTTTTTGCAAGAAGACATACTTGTTTGACTACATTAGCCATAACCAAATACAACCAGTAATTATTCAGAAACAAGACTGCGTGATGCAGTAAGGTACAGAACACAAGAAAACATACAAGCATTAAACTGCAGAATAGTATACAACAAAAACTGCATTGATCATTTACTCGTAGCCACATCTGAAAGTGTGCTGCTTGTGTTATTTCTGTTAAAATATTCATGGCTGGCAGTCAAAAGAAGCAAGTACAGCGTGTTTAAGCAATGCCTTCACAGACTAGAAATATATTAATGTACCTCCAGATAGGAACATGTAGGTACAAAACAATTTTATTTTGTTTAGAAATTAAAGTGGAAAAATTGAGCAAAATTAAAAGGGAAAATTTAGGCTTCTAGGAATAATTCTCAGAAACAAGAATTGTGCTTATCAGCAAGATCCAGTCAGTGGTAAAACTCTCTGCTACCAAAAAAAGCGAAAAACATGCTAACGTGAGACATTTAAAAAGACAAACTGAACAGTGAACTAAAAAGAACAGTAAAAAAGAGTTTTGAACTGGCAAGAAAGCTGACATGTAGGATCATCTGGGCTGCCCCCTTCATCTGTAGCTCCTATGCCGTTCAAGATACTGGGTTAAGAAAAGACATACGCATTTAATACAAAGCACAAACCAAGTGACCAATGTTTGAAAGCCTCTCTGCCTGGGAGGGGATAGCCGCAACCCAGATGAACTGCATTATGAAAAAATAAATTTAAAAAAAAAAAATCTGTATGCCTCTCAACTTCTTAAACTTTTATGAGTATGTTGTAGAAACTAAGCAAGATAAACAAGCATTTGGCTGAATCATCCACATTGCAAGATGATACCACTATCAACCAATTCCGACTTCCCGTATTTATGAACTGTCAATTACCTTGGTTGGCATAAAGATAACCAGAGAAATTAGCATAGCTTCTTGCTAATTGGCCAAGAACAGAATAAAAATTAAAGCTAATTCCGTGATATTTCTATTCAGAAATTCTATTTGGAATAATGATCTGTTACCATTCCCTACTATGACAATAGGTAACACAATACCTTCTTTATTATTGAATAGCTTTATTGTACACAGGAGCTCTGGACACCACTTAGTGCAGATAAAGCAAATGATATTTTGAGTGATTCCTTCCTCCCCCCAACATTTCGCCATCTTAAAATATACTAAATGTCTTCAGCTGTCACCCACTTGAATGGCAGCTGTAAGCACCAGAAACCTGAAATGCTCACACTGAGGAAGAGCTTCACAGGGTGTCACAGTATCAAATCTTTGATATAAAGAACAAATTATGATACCAACAGAAAACGAAGAGATTCCTTTTCTGAAATAAAAATGTTAACTTCGAAAAAAAACGAGTTTTGGTTTGTTTTTTTTTTTTTTTTTCTTTTAATATAAGCCCTTGCCCTCTAACAGGAGGTTTCAGGGACCATAATCTGGCCTTTGTTCAAACCGGAGTCACTGGACATCAGGGGACATGTTCAACCATCGCATACTGCTTTGACCCAGTCCCAGAGCATTCTAGTTTACAGAGCTTTCTGCTGCATCCATCAACTGTCCTGCCCCAAGAAGCGAGTACAAATATCTCTGCTGACTGATGGGCACTGCTGTGACATGCTGCTGTGCATCATTATGAGCTAACATCTCAAAAAGATGATTTATTTTGGCTCAGTATTGCAGGGCTGAAAATAGTTTAGTAAAGTTCTGGGATATTTTTAGATGAAACAAAAACATTGTTATCCTACTATGAATAAAAATATTGTAATACTGAGGCACTATAACACCATAAAATATTGTAAGGCTGAAAAAGAATCAGCCAATAAAATTTAAAGCAGATAGCATGTGCACGGCACACCTAATGCTTAGAGAATATCACCTCATGGTGCAGAAGCCAGTTATACTAAGAGGAGCAGAAAACTATGGGTTGCTGGAGTAGCTTGAATGTGCTACTGTTTAACTTATTAATTTAGAGAAAGGAGGAAAATTTTTAAAGAAGAGGCTCATCTTGCTCATTTCTACACAGATGTATGCAAATGGGCTGAAAATCAGGCAAGTCAAAAAAAGCCCTAAAGCTGTTCTTTTCATATGCATTGAGGGGGGAGTTAGGCTGCATCTCATCTCTTCATTCCCTCTGTCTTTATCTTATGCTATGTTTAGATTCTAAGTTCTGAGTTGACTGCATTTCCTAGGTAATTAAAGCAAATTTTTGGATGTTAGACAAAATATCTCAGTAGGAAAAATTCAATTCCCAAAGCCAAATAGCCTGGAACTATAAATGTTCCTTTGATATGGTTTCTTTGCATTAAACAACCAAGCATCTTCTAGTCCCCAAAAGATTTTTTTTTTTCCAATTTCAAACACTATCCATAAAGTTTAAATTTAAATAAATCATCACTTTAAAAAGCTCTTTGTATCCCATCCACATTAATTTTTATGTCTTGTATCAGTCAACAAATATTGTTAAAAGTTCTCTAAAAAACACGCTTCTGAAGAACTTTGTAAAATAAGGAAGCTGTCCATCTATGAAAAGGCTAAAGCTACAAAGAAGGTTTTCATGTGGCTTTTGCGAGCACTGTACTGTGTCTAAAACATTTCCACTTTCCTCCTTCCAGACTCCTAGATCAAAGACCTTTCTCCCAGAAATGACCAAATGCCATGAGTCCTGAACAAACCCCAATTCTATTTTTTTTCTTTTTTTCCCTTTTTATTTTCTTTTTCTTTTCTTTTCTTTTTTTTTTTTTTTAACCTCAGGGCCCTGGCATATGCATTCCACATGGCTGAAGATGGAACAAAAGTTCTTGTGTCTGTACTGATGCTCTTTTAACCATACTGTGAGGGCAAGGACACAAAAGCAGCATATACTGAGGTAGAATAAGACCTTTGTTTACTGTGCACTGATAATTACTAGACCCATTTTCTAAACAAAAAGTGCACATAAACCCTCAGTAAAATGATATAACACTGAATATTTGCTGTCACAACATCCCCTGTACTGCCAGTACACTTGAGAACTTACACCCTATTTTAATTATATTTGTACTTTATTACATAAATCATTTTCATTTTTGCTATGTCATCAGATTCAAATTTCTGCTTGCAATGGAATTTGTTTTCAGGCATTGGAGCATTTGCTAGTGGTAAAATTTTAAAGTTAAATTTCTGACAATGTGTAATTTATGTTCTAAGTAGATGGATATAAAATGATCAGTAGTTCCATCTGCCATTCAAGAACAGAATCCTAAAACCACTGATTAGGGGAGCATGGAAGTTACCCTAGCACTAATAGGGCTGTCCAGGATGCAGTTTTCAGGGCAACTTACACATGGAGTTTGGGTGGGGTTTTCTGAAGAAATTTATTAGGAAGGCCCAAAAGGTCAGATCCAGGCAGTCTAGCTTCTTTGGATATAGACTGGAATATTCAATAGCTGAAAAAGTGTAACTTTTAAAAAATACTGGCATATTCAAGAATTAACTGCGTTCTGCAGAACAAGTGACTAATTCATTATTGTTTACCCATCTGCTTGTTTATGTACCAGTTCTGAAAGTCAGAGAGTGAAATCAGTTATTTCTATTGTATTTTGTAAAATGGATTAATCTTAGGATGCTTGTGCCTGGAAACTTGAAAGAATATACAGGACAGAAAAATACAGTATGTATCCAGCAGCACTGTGCTACTGCTGGAACGAATCTTACACCTATCAATCTAGGAACAGGAAAATGTAGATTTCCTTTACACCTATCAAGAAGATCTACTGGCAGCTACAAGGGACATACTTAGATGAGGAAGAATGGATTCCTTCACATAGTAGATAACAACAATATGAAACAAATAAAGTAAATCACACTTTAAAATGCATTAAGCAATACGTTTCAAACATATTTCTTCTAATATATACATCTAATAAAAAAAAAAAGAGAAAAAAACATTCTGTCAGGAGATTACAATGTCTTCTTTTCAACACAACTGCCTAATTGAGAAAAAACTGACAATTCTTGCCTGAATAGCACTTGTAGATATTTCTACAGTATCTTTCACTGTTATTTAACATCCTTACACAGTCATTAAGTAGTGAAGCTGAATGTAAGAATACACACGCAGAAAACCATTAGCCACATGTGCAGCTAGCAGAAATAATGCTACAATTATGCCTTAACTACAATAATACTCCAAGAAAAATATTTTCCCATACAATAGAAGACAGATTTGATCTTTTCACTTTTCAGTGCACTAACTCTCTCTTCTACTTTATCACATCTTGACCACTCTGAAGCATTATGATTCTTCAGAGGAAGGATTAAACATTTACATTTATACTGTGCTGCTTTTCCTCTGAACTCTAGGATTTATGATTCAGTTTCATATCCACAGATAGCAAATTATCTCCAAATGTTCACCGGTGAGTCACTATTAGGAACTACTGAACAAGGTCAATTGACAGTCTTTGATGTTTCCCGTTATTTTAAAAGTTCCTTTTGAATGTTTTGAATCTGAGTCTAAAAATAAAGAAAAAAGAAGGTGTGTCATTATATTAGAGATTTATTTCCTCCTTTTGAACTTAAAACATTTCAGGAGATCTATGGCTCATCCAGGTCATAGCTTACTCATAGATAAGCTACTACTGCAAAAGTAGCAAAAACTTTTACCCTTTAATATTTTGCATCTCATCTTACTGAGCAGCATCTTATTTTTGCAAAATTAAAAAGATTCAACTTCCTTCTCATGAAACAGAGTTACAAATATTTGCCAAAATAGGGGAAGTTACTTTGCTCAGTTTAGTACTGTGGAATCTGGATGATGCAACCTGGAACTTGTTTTCTCATTTATATAATGACATATGTTGGGACATAACTAAAACACTCTGTCTGGAAACATATTTGCATTTACTTTCCAGTAATATAAACTAAGGTGCTAAGAAAACCAGAAAGATCATATACTACTATAAAGACTAAATTGCTAGTACTGAAAAAATTAAGTTAAACCTATACAATGTAATTACTTTAGAAATTATCTCATTTTTAGCCACCTCAATTTTCATCTTCTTTTCAAAGTCATTATCATACCTTCATCTGCACCTAATTAACACCAAACTCTGACTGTATTCTAGAAAAACTATTAATGGCTATTCAAATAACATGACAGATCTGCCTGTGTGTCTGTAGTTCAGCAGAGATTAGCCTGTGGAAGGGCTAAAGAGTAACCAACACAGGGAAGAGGACTTGCTTTTCACAAACAGAATATACAGTCCACACAACACAACTACATCCCACAACAAACCACCACATGCTGACTGCACCTCCTACTCTTGAAGATCTGCTTCAACACTTCCAATCTTTGAAAGGGTTGATAGGAAGGCAGATAAATTCTTTCCTGTGCTACTACTGTGGAAGTTTTGATGGATGCCTATACACAGCACAAACTAAAGCTCTGGTAGATTATGCAATAGTGACATTCCTAATGATGAAAAATAATTTATGTGGAGTTACTGGGATTCCACAGCAAGTTTTAAACCCTGGCTGAAGAATCTTAGTTAAATCATCAGATCCAGCAAACAGGAACAGATCATTACCGAAAGTGCTGGAACTCAGATTACCTAGTACTGTATTTAAACACAACATCATTTAAACTTTTTTCAGTTAGCTAAAAATAAAGCAAATTTGATAGCTGACTTACTGCTTTAAAACAGATATGAAACCTTAACTTGCCTTTTTAATTTGTTCAGTAACACATTTTCCAACAATATGATTGCTGTGACAACTCCATAAACAGAGTTTGTTGGGACCACTGAAGAAAATAACTTGTTGCCTTGCTGTTTTGTTTTGTTTTTTTTTTTTTTCTTTTTGGGACATAAAGTTTGTTTTCCTGTCTCTTCTCTGACCCAGCCCCCCAGCCCTGTGACAGTGGTGACTCACCAAGTGGCAAAAATGCAAGGCGGTTTCCAGCCATGGAGAGCTCATTGAGGCTTGGTAGTTGGCACAGGTGGCGGGGAACATACCACAGGTGATTTCGGTCTGCAGTCAAGTACTGCAGCGAAAGGCACATATGTAGCCTTTCAGGTAATGTTATCAAACGATTGGTTGAAATGTCCAGCGTTTGCAGCTCCCTCAGGTCTCCAACCTCTACAATCCAAACAGAAGGCATTGATAATTATTAATGTAACTATACTCACAAACAAGACCACAAAAAAAATCTCACATAAATTAAAAACAAAGGTCATCAGTCAGCTGCGCTGCTTTTCTCTTTAGATACTGTTCTATCAATCAGTGTTCAGAACGGATACTAACAATCTCCATCAAGTTAATATTTCAAATCTTTTTGATGAGAAACAGTTATCAGTTGGGAAGTATGTTTAAATACAAGATGTCTCAAGGTGGAGCTTTCCTGAATTGTGACAATTACTGCCGTCAAAAATATCAAGCAGTTTCACGGTCCTAAGTCAGAACCAGAAAAAAAAACCCACAAACATATGACAAAACACATTACAGAGCTTGCTGTTATTGAGGGTGTTCTGCATGACTCCAAACTCATGGAAATTCAAATTTTACTTTAAAAAAAAAAAAAAAAAAACAAAACAAAAACAGTTGAGGATGCAATGCTTATATCCACCTTAAGATTCTTCTGCAGTAAGACTTACAAATACATGCACAGCACTTCTTGCTCAGTGACAGTCTTTCACCAAGCATGCTTAGGAACAACAGCTCTGTCTTCACAGTACAATTTAGAGGACCTAGTTTAAATTAGAAATGAAATTTCTTAACCTGTAGGTTATAATGTTATGTTATATTGTAGGAAGGTATTACAGTAAATACTAACATATAGTTGCAATAATTACAACTTCCAGAGATTTTTTAACATTTTAAGAATTTTAAAAGTATATTTTGTGTTTTAAATAGTACTGTATAATTTTTTTATGTAGATAACAAATGAAGTTCTTAGATGTCTGCAAGACATGACTCACAAGTAGCCTTACTTGTGCAGTGATTTTCTTTGTGTCTGGCCTGTGGGACCAGGATGCACTTCTCTAAGGACTGACTGACAAATATATTAAGCAGCTCTTCAAGTTATCTCATTGTTTGTTTAGTTATTCTTTTACAGTTACTCTAAAAATTGGATAAGTCTATAAATTATTTCCCCCCTCAAACATGGGGAAACTGTAGTCAGTTTTGCTTTCTTTTTAAATACTTTACAGCAATGGAACCAACTCAAAGTGCTTGGTGCCCCTAATTCTCACTGCAGTTCTCAGCATCTTGCAGAACCAAATGTACTTTGCTCTTTGCTGAATGAAACCAGCTCTTGCATCTGATAGCTGCTAAACAAGATTTACTGGAATTTTCTACACTGAAAACACCAGATAATCTACACAATCCACAATCCGCACAATTTACATCTCTATCACCAAGATTTAAAAAAAAAAAAAATAATATATATATATATATAAGGTGACACTGTTTAAGTTAAAGCTAAACAGAACCTGTTCTGGCCTTAAACTCTTTGTAGCAGGAGCTAGAAAATTCAGTATTTCCAGAGCTCTGAGGTAGCCCCTTGTATACTACACCCAAAGAAGAAAACAAAACACTGGGTTAATTTCCAGCTGCCTTCTACACAATGGGAAAAAGAAATGGCAAATCTGAAGTTGACCTTGGGGAAAAACTGCTGTAAGTGTTATTTTCAAAACTGAAAACATTAGAAGGAAAAAAAAGGGAAGTTATAATTCAGCATTACAGATTTTCACAGACGTACTCATAAAATAAATTGTGTGTGCACACTTAAAAGGAGTTTCTGCCCATTGCAAACAGTCCCAGCATTAACTACAATGAAGAATCAACAACATAGTATATGCATCCAAAATATTACTGGCAGAAGCAGCTGTTATACACAGATGACCACATTTTTCAAACCTCTTAGTTTTGATGTCAACAGGAATCATAAGCTTTATTGAAAAAGTGGGGGTTTTTTACTACAAGATTGAAAATGAATGGCAAAAGCAAAGTAATCACTACTAAATAGCAAAAAACCATTGTGCAAAAGAAGTACAGTAGAACTCACTTTTAAAGAGTTTTATATGCATGACAAACAAAGCCATATGCTTGAAAACAGTGACAGGAAAAGAGCCACCTACATTCAGCCAAACCACTGACCACATGCAGTCAATAATAGGCCCAGCTATTTTCATGCACTAACCTTTTTCTCTGCCACTAAAAACAGTTTTCTAATTCAGTTTAGGTCCAAAATCCCATAAATGTTACGGTTGGCAAAGCTGGCAGAGTTTCAAAGGCATTGCTAGAATGATATGTTTCAAATCTATGAGGAAATAAAAGTATTCTCACTTTATCCTTCATCCAAAAAACACATACTTGCCCAAAACTTCATCCTCTCTACCTTAAATCTTCCAATGCATACCAGATGTAAACACCCACTTTCAACATACAGTGCCATATGTTACAGAAACACCCACTGACCCATGAAGTTAAAAAGTAAACCAAACAAGGTAAAGTGCCATCAGATTAAAGATATAACCCCCAAACTTCCCACCATAGCATTGAAAGCTCATTTGAAGAACATGCTCAGACATTTACTAATGACACTAAATTGGTTTCAATCTCATTAAAGCAAGGAAAACAATAAAGAGGAATAACAAAATATAAACACGCCATAAAGAAGTTTTTCAAGCTTTTAGTTACTAAATATTATTAACCATGTTTTAAAAATCTTGCAACATAAATACTGAAGGATGCCTTGGCTAACAAATACAGTGAAAGACTTACAAATCGCTCTTTTTCTATCACCTCATCAAGCATTAAAACACTTAGGAGAGGTGGAACTTTGGAAATTTCAGGCATACCCAGAAAAGAAAAAAGCTATTCTCAAATAAAAAGAACTGACAGAGAAGGGACTTTTATTCTGAGATTCCTCCCTGCCCCCAAGGATAAGAAGGAGACCAAGCATCATACACCACCGTTAAACCACACTGAGGAATTCCAATTACATTTAAATTAAATTCATAAATGTACAATTTAAAATTTATATTAGCTCTAGAATTAACACTATCAAAATCAACACAGCAGGGCACTGAGCCCTCTTTTGATATCAGAAGCCAGAAAAAAGTCCTCAGTAGCTTTGCTACACCTCTAACTGAGAAAGACCAGAGTCCAAACACGAAGTTCCCATTTGATTCTCTGGACCTAAGTGTTTCAGATGTGTCCATCTGCACGGATTACTGTTTGCACATATAGCTGGGCAATTCCGTGGCTTGGCCATATGGTATAAATGTGTTCATGGCATAGTAGACACAAAGTGGCTGACAGACTGTAAATCCACACACTTCCTTACCTCACAAAAACTTAAATGCAGGCTTATACCCAGAGCCCTGCCTACAGCCTTCTGAAGGTGGTTTCAGTGACACAGATGTACAAATAAATACTTCAGACTGTATTCTAAAACTGCCAGCACTTGAGTAATTAATTGATCTTTTTCATCCTTGATAATATTAAGATTCAGAAGTGATTACTGTGGCTCCAAAACCCAGCCTCTGCATTCATGGTAATAGCTTTCCCAACCACTTGGAAAAGGGGACAGGTTGACTGTCTTGAAACTCTGGGTTTTCAAACTAACAACTGCCCAGTAGGTTTGTTTCTTAACACAAATAGAAAAGAAACATCAGCATACCTTTTTTAAAAAAAAAAAGTGAAACCTTGAAAGAATTTCAGATTTCCATAATTATTTGCCTTCTAACAAAACTGACTGTATTTGTAGAAACATACCCAGCATCAGGAAAAAGAAAAAAAATTGATTCAGGTGGTTTAAATGCCAGTTTTTAAAATTAATTCCCACAGTTTTACATGAAGTTAAAAAAACATCTGGAAGTAAGCAGCCTATACAACATATAGTAATTGCCAAAGGCAATTCAAACTTCCTTAACCTCCTGGGGGTACAGGCCTCACCAGCTGCATAACTCAAAAATAACTGAGAGTTTTCTTTACATTTCAAGAGTAATTCCACCTTTCCCTGTTGGGCCATAACCCCAAATTTCATCCAAAGAGATATGAAACACATACACAATTGGATTTGAGTATATGGAAGGCACAGATTTACTTTAAATCAAATACTATTTGAGTCTTTCCATCTAAGTAAAGGAAAAAAGGGGACAGGAAAGGGCTACAGACCTACCTGCGTGAGAATGCACCTCAAAGCAGGATATTAAGAGAAAGCAGAGAACCTACAAGGAATGGAAAAAGGGACTGATCAGCAAGGAGAGCTGGCACTTATAGGTCAGGCCACAGATGTCAAACGAAAACTGCCAGGAGGCCAGGAAAATGGGAACTTGAAGACAAACAAAAGGTTTCTCAACAAGAAATGAAGAGCTGGTGTCAACAAGGGGTAGAAATTAGAAGGACAGACCAAATATTAAATTAGCTTTTTGCATCATTTTTTCCTGTAAGAGTAATGCTGTGTATGGGGACAGAGACAGAATACCTCATGGGAACAAGGACAAAGCACTGAAAATTACCACATCCATTACTAAAATGAAATGAGGCTGCTTAAAAAATTTCCATCCCAGAATATGGAAAAAATGGGTTATATATCAAAATTGCAAGCTCAGGCATGACGATTTTCAATGAATAAGACATTTTCTGGGATAGCAGCCGAGAGCTGGAGAAGAAATGTAGAACCTGTGTTCACAAAAGCCCTGTTAGCATGAACTCAGCGCTCCTCAGTATCTTATAACCACTGTTCTAAGGGAAAAGAATGACTAAAAGTAACCAATGACCAGAATGTAAATAGAAAGCAGAATAAAAACACAACCCAGATCTTTCCAAATATAAGTCATGCTATACTGGCTTATCTTTCTTGGATGAAATTTCTTGGTTAATGGTAACACATGAGTATCGCATCTCATGGCAAATCATTGGGATGAAGAAAACATTACTAGTGGTGTTGTTCCTGGAGGGTCTACTTTTTTTAGAATTTCCATTTTCTACCTTGGTAAAAAAAAAATACTAGGTTTTCATTTGTTGTTGACACAGCATTTAAAGTACTGCTAATTTAATAGAGAATGAAGTTACTGTACAGGAAGAAGAGCAAGAACTTTTATACTTAAGTTATTGAAATGAAAAATAACAGAAGATAAGCATGATAAGGTGCTGCAAGTCAGGCCTCTTCTTGAAACAGTGAAAGAAGAGAAGGACTGGCTATACTGGTTCACCACCTAAGGATAATGAGCCACCAGTGACGATGACTAATACAACTTCTATATATAGCCAGCCCTGTATTATGTGCAAGAAAGTATGTTAATATACCTTTGTATTGTAGGCAGTAATGGTGATCTTGCTATTATCATACAAACATTTACATCTATCACCCTGCTACCAAAGGGTTCTAACACAGAGGTGATCATCTCCTGCCTGCCATCCACTCTCTAATGCCAGCAGCATGTCCCTGCTTCAAGGTTCCATACTAAAAATCTTTGCCACTTGCCACAGAGTAATGTTTTCCAGCTTGTGGTACCCAGGACACATTCTTACAAATCCTTACAGAATTAAGTACTTTGATGACTGGCTGTGATTGTGAAGCACTGGGCTTCATGAACCCCAGTGATCCCTTTCTATCCTGGGGTCTAAGAAGAAAGTTGGTTGCTTTGGGAAAGGAACAGAAGGTGTGAGAAGTGACTACCATACTTCACCCTTGAAATAATGTTTTAATCAACTTACATGAATCTGAATACAAGATGCATTTTCCTATTAGAACTGTAGAACCATGCAATGGTGAGTAAAAGGTGTTTGAAGTCTTTCATACATACAAAGCTTATTATCTGTCCCATTAGAAAAAAAATGCTAGTCTCTATACATGCCTGTGAATTTGAATTGTGATACTATTATCAGTTTAAAACTGTAATGGACAGGAAGCATAAGTTTAAATCACTAAGAGCTTGATGGAAAAGATCTCCTTCAGATCTGCCCTGGGATGTCTCAGGAGAACTTAAATAGATTTTAAGATGGTTAAACCAAATTAAATAGCCTATTATATATTACATTACATTTACTGTCCTACCATGCAGCTCACAGTTCATAGCCTATAAAAATTAAATTTTCTAGCACAAATTGGCACTTATGATAGACCTGTGCCATCTTCAAACAAGGAAGTTTGACCATAACTGAAAATTGGCATCATTAGATTTAAGGACAAAGAAAGGGGGAGGCAAACTGAATCACATTTACATTTTGACACTGCTGTATGCAGATCTGTTACTGTATTGTTAGTGAAAGAGCTTGAAAAACGTTCTGTTTCACAAGCCTAACAGACCTGAAGATGACTTTTTTCCTTGTGTTCTTCCCATGTAGGCTAGTATTTGCTCAGTATTTTAATAAAAAAAAAAAAAAAAAAAGGAAGAGGGACTGGAACCGACATTATGATATTACAGCAACTGTTTTATGAATAACCTGTTTTTAAATAAGGTGCTGAATATGAGTTCAAGCCCATAAAAATTCTGTGGAAAAAAAAGCCTGATCAAACTTGAATCTATTACTTTTAACCATACTTATGGTTGCATTTCACACACATATCCTAGCTGGAAAGAACAGGGAAAAAGATTTTTCTGGGGCAGGATTGTCTTTGTGAATGAACATAGTAATGTAAGTAACACCTCAAAGATGTTCCTAATTCTCAGTTTCACCTGCTTCAGCCATAAACTATATTGAGTCTTTACCAAAACATTTAAGCAGCAGACAAAACCATAAACTAAGTGAAAAATACATACTTCTACTGAACATACCCAAATAGAATCTTTTTTCCTTAACCCTGCTAAATGTCACATGTAAATTTAGTATGAAACTTTATTTATTTGGTACCATCATTCACAAGCAAAGCTAAGAAAAGTGGCTTTCTTAAGTTCAGTCTTGCTAAACAGTAATTTTAGTTAAGCCAGAAGTGTCTGAAAACAGACATCAGGCATGAGGGTCTTAAGACAAACTCTTCTAAAGGTTAGTGGTTCTCCATCTTTCACCATAATGAAGCTTAAATTAACAAAACTGGCAGCCTTCAGTATTTCATGGGTCCAGCAGACTCTACTTTCCTCAGCATCACCACTGAAGCACCAGACAGAGAGCACAGGTCCAGATTGTTTAGTAGGTCATGCTCCGTATTTTCCCTCATACAGGTTTGGAATTCCATTTTCTTCCATAATTTGATGGTCTCAATGAGAACAGTTAGAACAAATCAGATTAGAAAAATATAAAAAAATTAACATATATGAGAAAAATGGAAGAGGTGCATGAAAGGGCAAGAGGGACAGGCAAGGAAAAAATTGTTTATGCGTAAAGGTAACTCAAGGCCATGAAACATCAAGTTTGATGTTTTTTTTTGGTTTGGTTTTAGTTAGTTTGGTTGGTTTTGGTTTTTTAAGACAACCTATCCTTTCATTTTTTTCTGGTATACTCTGCCTAGTACTTTATTGCCCCACAGCAAGGTACTATTGCTACACAAATAAGTAATAGATATGAAATTGATAGATTAGTATTATTCTATAGTTTTATTAAATGATATCCCAAATGTTGGCTAGGAGCTAAAATGAAATGTGAAGAGACAGAATGGTACTTTGTCAAGAGTACTGTATGAAAAATTCTGCTAGCACCTTACAGAAAAGTCTCTTATTTAGGAAATACATTTTTGCTGTTGTCTTTCCTCTGAGGAGCAGCTGTTTTCCTTTTTCTGGGTGTTCCTGGGTGGTATGAACATAAACAACTGTGAATTAATAAAGCATGAAACCTGTTTTGTCTCTCGTTTTGTTTCTGCCTTACCATCTTTACTGCTGCACATCATCTACAGCTCACTCCACACTAATATTCACTGCATGGAGAGTGTGGGGGAAAGCCTTCCAAACAAAATCTTTGTGCATAAGAGCTAATAATTTGAACTCAAGATGCCAGCCAGCTAGAAATGGCTAAAGTACCCTGCTTTAAGTACAACAAACCAGTAATTGCCTAAAATTACGGCAAACAAAACGAACATCCTAAAGAGAGATTAAGGACAGCTAAGAGGCACAGCCAGTCCTTGCTATAAACTCTAGGAGAGCTTTTTCCTTTCTTCTTCTTCAAAATAAAAGCTTCACATCAACACAATGGATTGGTGTCTCTCACAAACATAGATTAGTAGCTCCTAACCTGTTACTACACTAATGTCTAAATAATCCAAGCAAAGACCTATCTGTTGTGACTGTTGCTATCAACTGTTTCCAACCAACTGGAAACAGACACATCTATCTTCCTTTTCTTGAGGTTGGTGGGTGGTGTTTTTTTCTTCTTCTTTCTCTCCAAGAAGCAACTAAAGGCATAAGAAGAGGAATAGGTCCTGGTTAGATTTCTCATCTCAGTGGGAAAGTATTATGCTGTATTAAGCCAAGTTATGCTCACTTATCTTACTATTGGGAGATACCGAAGAGCACTATTCCCTGAAGGTAAACTGTCTCCATAACAACAAAAAAAAAAATGCAACTACAAACTTGCAGCGGGTCAAGGAAAGGAAAAGAATCAAAGGAAGATCTTTAGCTTGGAACCAGGCTTACAGCAGTGGAGTCACCATATTTGCTTTTCAAAGGAATGCTAATGGATGGGGTTGTCTTAACTGCAATCCTGTGAAAATAGGGGTTCTTCCAGGCCGCTGGAAATTACTACAAATTGCAACAGTAAGTACAGGTGAGGGGCTGGCTAAACATTCACAGGAATTATTCCCACTATAATAGAGATGCATCTTTTTCAAATGTAAACTATGGATTCAAATGCCCTTTACTAGCAGCAATATCAGGAGCTTCTCTTACTCCTCTTCACTTGCCCAGATCATTGGTGCTGATCAGCATCTGTGTGGCCTCCCAGCAGACCGGCTAATTCACCAGTTGAGAAGGGCAGCCAGGAGCTACTATAATGATGTGGTTACTACTGAGAGAATGGCATGGACCAACTACTAACAGTTTCTAACTAAGATTATCACCAAAAAAGAAGACCTACGACTTCAAACAACACTAGCAATGTCCTGATTTTCAAAATGCTGAGAGCAACTGCAAGCCTTATCTTAATCAGTAGAAGACATTGCTGTTTAGTGTTTCAAATCAGCACAAAGCAGACAAGTAAGGCTTGTGATTATACTCTAAACCCCCCACTCACTCATTCCAAATTGCATTCCTTTAGCAACACAAGTAAGTAGTTTCAGTCCAAAAAGCTCTCAAACATTAAATAATTACCAACTGGAGTATACTTGCACTTGCTTGGTATCAAAGTCTTCCATAAAGAATAGCAATTTAATGCAGATTTGGACAATGCTATGTTAAACGTGGGCCTTTATTTTAAATATCACTGCAATAAAATTAAGATAACTGAAATACAGGTATCAAACTCTGTGTGTGTGACATGAACCATAGGAAAGTTAATCTCACATAACACCTCCGGTTCTACACATTCTCTTTAAAGGCTTTTTTCATTTAGATTTAGTGTCAGTAAATGATGCATTTTATTTTGCCTCAATTTATTTAATAGACTAGCCAAGTAAAAACAAGGATGTCGATAACAAGTATTATTTTAACTCTCTCACAATGGTAAGTATAAAAGAAAATTATATTTGGCCAGCAAGGTCAAAATGGAAATCAATACATTCTAAAATTCTTCTATTGCACAGCACTAACAATTTGTATTTGTTCACTTTCAAAGACTGAGTGACTTTGTTCTCCAAGCTTCCCTGGGCACTCAAGTCCTACTAGTAAATTGCATTTGCTTAATGCACAGGTAAAATCAACTACCCGTTAATATAGCTAAATGAGCTTAGGGAAAAAAAACAAACAAACAAACAAGGGTACCAAAGAGACAAAAGTATAAAGTACATTCATAGATAAATTTATCAAGTCTTAAGAATTTAAGTGGAAAACTTTTAACACTCAACCCTAAAAATTACAAAAACTAAGCTTCAAAAGCTAAGTTTTTCTTGTCACAAATGTTCATTTGGTACAACAAAACAGAATCTCAAAAATTTCAAACTAAGAAATTTTACACAAAAAGAAGTTTTACAAGGAAAATGAGCAGTAAATTATTTTATTTACAGATAATTTTCTTCTGAAAACTAAACACCTGAATAGGCTCTATGAACTAACAACTACTAAATTTCATGAACAAGTTTGCAGACATGTGCTATAGGAGCAGATACACACTTTTAACTTTTACCAACCTCATTATGGTAGTGATGGAAACAATGAACTGCAGGTTTTGGTATTTATTTTTATTTATTTTAAAACAAAGTCACTAAAGACAGTAAGCATGGACGTAATCCTCCCAAAAAGCTGATTTCGTTTGTATGGCTTACTTCATCTTTGCTTAGGACCTTCCTGAAATAATTCAGTGCAGCAAAACAAAGTTAGAGCCCTTTGACAGTACAGCATACTGAAGTCAGTAAAGCATTTCTGATGTAAACCTGGAATGTGCAAAGCAGTTACTACTACCATTTCCTTTTTCACACATTTACAAACTGATGAAAAATTTCAGAGAAGACAGACACAGAGTTTAATATCTGTTCAAAGCTGAGGTTCTTTGAAACCCTGACTAAACACTATTGAACAGATTGTCTGTATTAAATAAGTTTTCATGCTACAGAAACACAAATACTGTTTGTATATGAAACACATCTTTCTCAGCATACATCCAACTCTCCTTCTCAGAGGTTTATTCTCAGCCCTGTCAATACACATCTGTCTCCACCCATGTGAACAATGACTGGCAAATGTTTATGAGAGAGGCCGTAAGCATCTTAAAACTCCCTCTACATTCAGTTTTGCTTTTGGATAACAGTTCTAAAAAGAAAGACTTTTACAAGTATTTTAAAGAGCATCTGTTCTGAAGTTTCAGAAGTGAACTTCATATATATCACATGTGCCTTGAAGCAGGCAATCAGTAAAGTCAGATTGTTACTATCAGAACCATCAGCAGAATTCAGTGCTGACAGATGAGTTACAAACCAACTTTTTCTGAAACTCCTTTACTTAGGAAGCTAGTCTGATATTAAGCACTATATGACTGCTCAAGTTCAGTTTAATTTCTTGGAATATGTTAGCTTTCAATAGTAAGTGATGATTTTTATAAGAACAGACGGTCAAAGGGAAGAGACCAGAAGTTCCATATTCTTCCTCTCATAAAGACAGGCCAATACATGCATTGCGCAAGAAGGAGAATCCACCTCATGACAGCCCCAAGCTACAGTGCTCAGAATGTGACTGTTGCCAGACATAACATGGAAAAACCCTTGTATCAAATTCCAAAGAAGAGGTTTTGCTGTGAGATTCAGCATGTCGAGGGAAGAAGTTCCAAAAGGAGGGGAATGACACCTTAAAAAAAGTCACAGTAATAAACACAACAGTGTTTACATTTATTTTCAGTGGTACTGAAGACAGCTGTACAGCAAATCAGCCAGACAAGCTATGAAGCATCATACCTTCTCAGTTACGAAGATTATCAGAGATACCACCAACAATCTGTGGGGCTGGAGGGGATTTGCAAGAGCTATGAATTGAGTATGGATCTATAAAGCTTTAGAGCCCATGTAGTTAATACATAAAATTAAAGCAAATCGGACTGTTAGTTTTTATAGCCTTTATGGATTTTCAGATACATTTATGTAACACCTTCAAACACTCAGAGCAAGACTACAACACAGAATTACATACCTACAAAATTAAATTCCTGGTAGCCTGCTTTTCTACATCATAGATTCAGCTCCACAGGAGTTAACGCTGACCAAAAGCAACCAAAGCCCCTCCACTTCTCCTTCCTCTCAGTCAATATGCAGTCAATAAACTCACATAAAACAAACACCACAAATGGAGTTATTACTGAATTCAAACACAACTGTGGCCACTTCCAGAGTTATTTTTTTTTGTGGTATATAACTGTGTCACAATGAGTCCTCTTTATAAATCTCAAACCCAAGTTCTCAAACAATCAAAACATAAAAACCAAATAATTCTATTTGACCTTCATTATTTAGGTCTACATGCCAGGTCTAATCAGTTCTCACAAGCACATTCCACTTTTAAAAACCAGACTGTAGAAATACATATTTCAAACTAAAAGGAACAGAATGCATTGTTTTGATGCTACAGCCTGAAGCCCTTTATCCGAGCTTTATCAAAGTATACTCTATCACTGATCAAAGCAGCAATGACAACTTAATGTTCTTAAAGTTATATATTGCTGCATAAACTTCCCACTTTTGTCTTGTGGCCTCCAGCTTAGCATGTCATTGGGAGTATATTCAAAGGTCAAGAGACTTTCTTTCAAAAATCCTCTGTTCCCAAGTGGCAGCTCTAATGACTGCAGGAGTGGAGAGCAGAGCAGGGTAGATTAATTCCATTAAGGCTCTGTTGTCGTATACCCTAGAAAATTCAGGTTGCCATTTCTTCTGTCAGATGTGTAAAAGACTACTTTGTGCATTACTGAATAAACTATTTGCATGTGGTAGCAGCATTTCCACGTCACCCTATTACTGATTTTATTATCTAAAGATCTCTTCTCACTCTAGTACTGAAATCAGTATTTCATTTTAAATTCCTTTCAATTTTATATTTTGTATATGCCATGTGACTGGCTGCCTTTTTAAAGCAAAGTCTGGCAGTTACTTGGATATGCAAGACTTTATTTTAATAATTTACTGAGAAATCGCGAATTGAGTTTACTAGAAAAACATTATGCAATTTTATATTTAATGAACTGTGTTGAAGTGAGTTGGCCTTAGGACTCCTTATTTAATAAAAAGGCATAAGAACATGCAACATAACTACCATGCTTCTACAGTTATATTTAAGATCTCCAACATCTCCATAACGTTTTAAAGCTTTAGATGAATGCTTGTCACGATTACTTAAAAGCACTCTCAACATCTTCAAAATTCCTGTCCACCCCCACAGACAAGAGGAAAACCCCTGGAGAAGCAAGGTTTACAGTGACTTGAAAAAGCAAGGACTGCCAAACAGAAGAATGAGCCAGGATTCAAGAGGCAGTACCAATCTCCTAACAACAGAATCCAGTGAAATCTGCTCCTATACTCTCAGGAATGTGTGAATAGTCCAAGTACCTCAATATTAGAAGCAGCACTCAAATTCCTTTATCTCCTATCTAAAAGCCCTTGAGGGGGACAGCTACCGGGGGAAAGCCCATGGCCCAGAGCTTAGAAAACATACGTGTTCCTGCAAAGATTCTGATTTTCACTGCAAAGCCAGAAGCACAACACGCTTAAGAGCACCACAGGTAATAATTAGGTTGGCTCTTCTATGCTCCGTCCTGATTTCACCTACATCTCACCAGGTTTCTTACTATTTCCTTTTCAGAGAAGGAAAGGAACAGGGAGGGGGGGTGGTGAGGTATGTGGCTGGTGGGTCTAGATTCTGCAAGTTTGTCATATGGTAACTTCCACAATGATCTCATGTGGAATAGTAGGGAACAAATGGCAACACTGGCCCATCCTCAGAAACTAGTTTCAAAGCACTAAAAAGTTAGCTGGGATTTTGATGCTTCAGAGAAAAAATAAAATAAAATAAAATAAAACATTGAGCAACAGGTCACAGGTGGCCTTGCACTGACCTCTTACCCTCTAAAACCACGTTTGTTCTCCAATATAAAAGCATTTTAATGATTAGAACTCATGTGGTGTCACTCTGAGAGATGCCTCTTCCCAGACATACGATGCCACCATATCTTTCACTAAGATTCTGCAGTCAGTAAGAATTTTCACATAAAAAGGGAACCTTTACAGGTCAGTCTCTGCCCACATCATACAAAGAATTAAAATTAAATTAACATGGTCTGAAATGCTGAGGTACAGAACTCTCAGACATTCTCAGATCTATTAATGAACTCAATTACATGAGCAATCATTTATGCTTTAAATACACTCAAAACTCAGTCAGGCAAAAATTTTTCAAGTTCAAGCATAACTAAAACCAAAGTAAGGAACTATGAAAAAGTATGATTGATCCAAAATCATTATCATCTCGGTAAAATACATAAGAAGAAAAAGAACCTGAAATCGGTAAAGTTACAACTTTGAGCAACTTTTAAATATTGTAAAACTAATATTAGAACACTCAAACACTTGGTCATTAGGCTCCTGCTTCAGTAGCATTTTAGCCTTCAATTTATTGACATGAAATCTCAACTCCAGTTTCAGTTTGTCCCTGATCACTCTTCCAGATAGGTAATGACCACTGAAGTTGTTTTAAGATCCATGTTTTATAAAATTGCAGGTACTTGGGAATATGAGGCACTGAGCCATATCATTTTTATTTTTTTTTTTTTAACTAAAACTATGCTCATTAAAATAGCTTAGTTTCCAAATACTTTTTCCAGTGATTGCTCTAAATTAGAAGAGCAGATTTTAAGATGAAATTTTCTAGGCCAATAAGCCAATACACAAGGCAATATTTGAATATGTAATTTAAATGTTACAATGAAAGACATTGATGGCTTCTTCCAACTGTTTCCTATTAGTTTTCAGATTAATGAATTACAACACATACATACTTAGCACATGCATTTTTGAGAACCTGCTGTGCAACACCATAATGAGGAATACCACAGGCCATTGTTGAAAGAGATAGTTTTGTTGGGGTTTTTTGTTTCTTAATGTCATTTCTGCTACAGTTACGGGAAATATTTCAGTTCCAGTACATCCAATAGAAGCCTATCTGGAAGAAGTGCTGGAACAAAAACATACATTAGAACAACACTTTAAGCTTAAAATAAAGCTCTAGAATTTTTCTGACTATATGGTTATACTACTGGTTTTGCAACCAGCATCCAGTGACATTATGAACATTCCATGGTATACTAAAAAATGTACGATACTAACAAAGAGGCTTTTAAAAGCCCCTCAACAGGAGGGGAAGTGGAAAAAAATAACTATAAGAAGGTGCAAGCAGACAAATAGAGAATAGTGAGGAGCTCTGTATACACAGATGACTCATTCTGACATGCTATACAGGTGAGGGTATACAGGAAAAACTTCAGTTAATGAAAATTTCCAGGAATTTAATGGAATTTTTTTATTCTCTGTCTTCACTCCCCTCCCCATAAATTTAAAGCACTCAGAAGTACTAGTAGTCCTCCTGAGAATTTAACCCAAAACAAATGTTTGAGCAAGGCAGACTCTGTTATAAAATATCACACAACCAACATCCTTTAATTAAATAGGTACCACTGTGTTTGGACATGCATGAAAGCTGATCTGTAACGAATACCACTACCTGTGCTTTGGTCACTTCTGTTTAGGTCAAAGTCCAATGACTATCAGTAACCATCCACACTGCCATTTTGCTCCTAACCCTTCAGAGATCACTCTCTGCTATAATTTTGTAGGGGAAATTTTTCTTATAAAAATTTCCTAACAGGCTGTCAGGACAGGGCTGGTTTAGAGTTTATACAAGATGAAAACATGTAAAAATCTTTTCCTCCTAGAAATCCAAAGAATGTCTTAAAGATACTATCAAGTATTTTGATTCAGGTATTGTGCTTCTACATTAATACAGCATAATTACTCAAGTGTTATGAATCCTGATGTGAAAAAAAAAAAATACAGTAATAGGCAAGCGTGGGTAAGTTTCTCATTGATTTAGGTAAAAAAAATTGTTCTTGTTAAACTAAGACCTAATGTAAACCTTAGTACACCGACTCTTGGTTTTAGACAGTAAATAGGATCTAGAAATGAATTATTAAACAGAACATATATTTTTACAGATCTGTGCAAAGAAAAACCTATTTTTGATCATTAGGCAACCACTTACTTCAAGGAGAGCAACATATTATGATAATAATTAAAAGAGATTTTTATTTAAGAGTCTATGCTCCTTTAAATAGTCACATACTTACAGAGTGCAAAGCTCATGTAACCTAATCTATGTTTTCCTCAAATCCCCACAAGTCCATTTACTTAAAAACACCACACTCCTGGATGGGTGCCTGGCGTACCAAGCCTGTCCCGTCGTGCATATTTTTATACATGTTACTAAATTAGGAAAGCAGAGTGGACTAAGGTTATGCCAACTCTGAAAAAAGAACAGGGTCTGCATCAGTTTGTGCCTTTGCTTTTAAAGTAACAATCATTATAAAAAAAAAAAAAAAATTGAGCTTTATTAGGTATCAAAGTGATCTACCATAATCAAAGACAGTAATGAAAGCAGAAGGGAAATATAGGAGGGAAAAAAACAAAGAGCCCTCCCATTTTAAAGGCTCTAAACTAAAATATTGAGAACAAGTTTAAAAAATGAGTTAGAACTACATATTTTAATGCCAGGGTCTAAAATAAGAATAGAATTATTGGCATGCAGTACCCACGATCAGTGAAATCTACTGTCAAAAGGAGGTAGGGAAGAAGTTGTGTTTATATGCCTTTAATTAAGATTTACTGAAATACCTTATATTGAGCTCTATTCAGAATTACTAAGTTGGGTATTCAACAAGTCTCTACCACTGACTTATTGGTATGAATAATAAATACAGATATTGTACTTTATAGTGACTTAAAAAAAGTGAGAAATGAATAAGTAGTTTTTGTGTCTCCAAGTTTCTCTTGCTGCCAATTAGCAAAGCAAATTCCTAAGCAAAACAGACTTAGGAATAATCAGTTAAGATTCCGAAGGGTACTTTATAAATAGACAAAGCAGTAATCAACAATTACTGTTTTATTTATAATTTTAATAAAAATTGAACCCTTCTTTGAATTGAAAATTGAACCACTGAAGTTACCTATGCAAGAGAAAATAATCTAGTATTTATCTGTAAATTATATTTTTCAAAATTCATCTCCATGAACTCTTCCAGCCTTGTAGAAGCACAAGTTCTTTCAGTCACAAAAACTCACTGTTCTTACCACTATTAATTTCCTATTAACTTAGAGGTTTGTTAATTATGGAGAGATAATTATTAATTTCCTAATAACGGGTGGAAAGACACAATCCTCCCCAATATTAAATATGATCAACCTCAAAAAGGTGTGGTCTTAACAAATGGAATGGGAACACCCAAGTTCTATTTCTGGCTAACACTGACTCCTGCTGTGGCCTGGAGCAAATCACTTCTGTTAAAAACACTTTTTTCCTTTCTGTAAAATGAGGATAACACTCCCTTATCAGCTTCACAGGATCTCTCTCAAATGCTTTGAAGATGAAGTTTTATAAGCCTACAAATGTATTTTAATGAGGCTTAAACTGACTATATTTCTAAAACATTTTGCCTTAAAAAGGAAAAGGATTTGAACAGAAATGAAATGAGGAGTGTATGTGCTATTAGTCCCCCCTAAATATTTTTGCAGTTTGCACTTTCAGAACACCAAAAGCAGATGAATAAGTTTTCCTTCAGATGCTACCTAAATCAAGCAAAATTGCAAGAAGTGGAGGCAATACACATAAGCCTCAAGAGACAACACGGAAATGTCAGTTTGAAATGGAAGCCACACATTTCCCTACAGGGTAAAGAAAGGGCATTTGCTAAACCTGCCTTTGACTTTTGCAGAGATGTGTACCCTCCTTCAGCAACAGCAACTGCTGGTGCTCCCCAGTCACCTGCACTTTCACTTTACAGATTAAAGAAATAGCATTACACAGTTTACATGAGGTTTGGTATTTTTGACTGCATTTTATTTTTTCCCCCTCGAATCAACATGCTAAACTCTTGGTTTTATAAAGTTCCCTGTCAACAAACACAAAGGGAAACTTGGTCTAGACCAGGTAAAGACAACCACTGATACTTTTTTATTTTTTTCCCTTCTTAAAGGGAACTTTGCCAAAAGATGGGCTGGGATCATAAACCATCCCCTATTCTTTGTTTAATTACTTAGCTTTTGCTCTTGACTTGGCAAAACATTAAGCTTTTCGTTTTAGTAAATCTATAATTAACTCCAACATGTGCTGAATAAACATAACCTCATTTTTAATTAAATCTTAGAACAAGATGCTACAACTTGCCATTTCTAAGGAGAAGTATCTCTCAAGTAATGTGCAATAAAAAAAAAAATCTAATCCTTGTCAAATACAAAACTTAAGTCCAACTTTTGAGTATAACCTACCCTCCTTTAAGTAACCTGTTGTCCAAACGTGTTCACTAACTACAAGATCAAAATGTAAACCTTAAGAACCATCATGTCACACTGAAAGTTCCCAAGACTAAAGTGAAATCAAACCTAAAGGCTAACATAGCAAATCAGATATAACCTTGGCTTTGAGACTCCTGAAGAATATTTTCTCCAGTACTCCTCACCAGATTTTTTTTTTTTTTTGGAGATGATGTAGTAATTCTCCACAGAAAGATAAAATAAATACAATTTTTCAAGAATGGAAGGAGTTGAAGTATCACATGCATTATAAACAATGGGGGACTTTTAAATTAGTCATTCGTAAGAAGATTCAGAAAATTTATATCTGACTGCACATTCATATAGGACTAACTCCATAATTCAAAATTAAAATGAGACATCAATTCTCCAAATAAAGAGAAACCTCTAAAAAATCCCCATAAAGCTAAGCTACTGTGAAAGCATAATGTCAACTCTACGTCAAGCTTATAGACGAACTAATGGAATAATATGAAATAATAACCATCTTTTGTTTATCCTGCAACTCTAAGATTTTTTTCAAATAATATCTCTGGCATTACTTATTTCCAAATGACCCTCAAAAACTTAGATTAAATGCTACAGTTCAGTAGTAGAAAGCTTCAGAAAACTTTACTTCAAGAAATATATATAACTGAGACAAAGAAAAGAACCAAGAAATTGTTGAAACTACATGGATAAAGCTAAAAGATTTACAGTTTTCAGGACAAAAAAAATGCTGTGCATTTCAATGAAAATAAGTACTCAAGAGAACTTTATAATATTAAACCTCATCTTCTTACTTATCTCTTTCAATCAGCTCTCCTCTCAAAGACAGAGTCTCTGAGTTAATGGTTCTTACTACCACAGAATCTAGATATTGATGACTCTGCATTAGGCAGAAGCTGGTCCACTTATTAGCCTTATCCAAAATGTATTCAAAACATGACTTCAAAAGAGTTTCACAAAGCATTTTCTTCCAGCCATTTTATATTATATTTCAATTTCAACAAGCTTATTCTGGACAAATTTTTCCCTTCACTTCTCATCAAATTTAGCTTCGTCATCTTTCAACAGTTTAATGATGCATGATGGAAGTCCCATTGTTTCAGTGGTAGTGCACAATTAAACGAAGTGCCTTGAGACCAAAGTACGTGATCTTGCCCACGGGTGATGCCTATTTGGTAGTGTACTAAGCACAAAGGTAGGATTATCATTTACAAGAGTGCCACAGCATAGATAGTGTTTTCTATTCTCCAAGGAGCACAACTTCCATGCTTCATCTAATGCCCTTTTCCCCCGCATCAGTCCTCTACTGCCTGATTTTTTCAGCAAACTTTGGCTTACGTATTCATGCTGTCTGCATGTATTCTCATCATTCTCCCCCATATCCTCCCTTAAGGTAACTTTTTAAAAATAGTTGGACAATCATAACCAAACCTGAGAAAAGAAGAGAGATCTTCATTATTAAATTCTCACAAGTTCTATGAAAACAGATACTTAAAGACTAAAATCTTGCCCTGAACCACAGCACGGGCTCAACCTTTATTAGTCTGAAGAATGTCTGCAGTCAGACTGAAGACATAAGTCTTTATAGGGCTTCATTATGCATACTACTTGTTTTAAAATTAAGAGTTATGCTAGATTTCTGTAAGGTAAATCTTAAATACCAAAAATGAACATTAAGAACACAAATGTGGAACAAAAATATTAAAAATGGATAATGAAGCAACATATGCTATTACCTGCATTGTTTCTTTCGATTTTTAATCACAATTAAGGAAGACACAACAGAGAATCATTCTTAAAATATAAAATGCAGTAGAAAAGTGTGCATGTTCAGACACTTAATGGCAAACATTTACCATCCAACTGTTCTGCAGTTGTAATGAAGAGATTTTTTTTAGCCACTGATTAAGGATATTACTAAGAGTATCCTCCTAGATATCCATGTAGTTTCAACAAAAACTGAGGGCACTCGTAACACCAGACACTACTGCTAAGGGAGAGACAAGAGGAGTGACACAGCAACAACTCCAAAGTAAGCTTTTTATGTGATGACATCATTATGCTGAAAGTTGGCCTATCTGGTTACACAATGTGAACACTGATCAGCCTTTCTTAACTGGATCCTCTGTTGTGATAAACTGTTCACTGCCATTTGTCTGACATGTGCAAGTCTAAGTCTGGAACGAAATTATGGTCTTGAGTTTTAAAATGTTACTTCCATAAATGACCACCACCTATTCCTGAAATCTGTGTTTTAATGCAGATCTTTACAGCCAACACAAGCTGCACTAGTAGAAGCTAAATTATATCTTAAATGGTTACTTATTATAAATTAAGAGCAATTAAGAGCTGTCTTTCCCTAACAATGCATTGCAATGCAGCATCTGCTGTAAAGAAAGCAGTTAACACACAGTAAAATGATGTACTGCAGTGAAATCATATCGTAGTTCGTTTTATTAACTTTGCTAGCTTTCCTGACAGAATGCTGTTCAACACTTACAAAGATTCATGCTACCAATATAATTAAAAGATAAAACAATTCATCAAAAGTTAGTTTTGCTCCATATTTCAATTATTGAACATAAATGTTATTTTCAAACTCGAAGATTTTGTTATAAAGTCATCTTTGAAATCTTTGCAATTTTGCAAAGAAAAACTATAAAAATATGCTTGGAAGCCCTCTTGAGGAAGTGTTATGTTTTGGAAACGCTCAATGCAGTAGATAAACTCTCCAGTGGGCAAACCCTCCAGTGTAAGTGAAAGACTAATCTTGCTTGGACTGATAACACTCAAGCTGTATGACATCCAGTCATGTTGATAGTGACAGCATCTGAACCGACAGGATTAGTAATGATAGCAGTAATGGCATATCTGTAAACTGATGGTACACTACCAGTAAAAGCAGAAAGACCAGACATCACTGGGTTCTCTGATTCAAAAGCAGGCACCGACAGTATTACTTCTAAACATGCAACTAAACACACTTAGGACAATGCTCAGTAAAAAATTTTGTAAACTTCAGGAGATGAAATGCAGTGTGCCTATGCAGCTGATACCAGTTCCTAATCAAATGTGGTAGACTCAAAATCAACTCTTCAGTAATGTAAATGATCCTTTTGAAAGTCTTTTTTGGAACCTTTTTAAGTTAATGTGTGAAGTTTTGCAGAAAATGTGTTACTTTTTCTTTGAACAAGTCTTTCTTTCATGGTACAGCACCATAAGGTAAATTATCTTTGAGGAACATAAAGCACACTTAAGTAACTCCTTTCTTTTGAATGTAGGACATCTGAAAATTGATGGAAATTTTATTGGCCTTGGGTCATAATGTTTAACAGGTTTATCTAATTTCATCTCAGAGCACTCACATAGTCATATAATTTTTTTTCTTTCTAATCATAATCATCCTTTGACTTGTCTTACTGAACTTATTATGCCTAAAAAAGTACAAGGAAAGGACAGATACATTTCTGCACCCAAAGCTTCAAGGAGTAATCACAGTATTTTTCTTGAGAACAAGCAATGTAAACTTACAAACACATGAAGGTCACACTGAGAAGTTGGTTAAAATCAGAGCCAAAAGCTAATCCTGTTAGATTAAGTTAGACTAGTTTTTTGAAATGCTGGCCTTAGATTTTTTTTATCATCTCTGCAGATCAGAAAATGCTAATACATCAGAGAAAGATTAAAAAATAAAATAAAATAAATAAATCACCATCATGTTATGTGGAAAGATATAAGGGTGATGGGAGAAGAATAATCAGTCATATCTGCTTATCAAACTATTTAAAAGGTAAAAAAAAAAAAAAAAAATCATTCAAAACCTGCCTATCACCAACTTTTGTTGACTTTGTGTCACATTTACTTTGAATAATTTTTTTTTTTTATTTTAAAGTAGCCAGACAAAGATTTGTTATTTACTGTCATAGTGAGGTAGAACTGCCATAGGCAAACCTACTAATTAAGAATATACAAGTATGGGGCTGTTGGGCAAAAAGTAAAAAAGGAAGGACTATAATCCTTTGTATTCTGAAAAAAAGGAAGAAACATCACTATCAACATGACAATTGTCATTGGCATTTTGTGTCTTCTCAAGGTAGTTCAGTATTTTCTTGATACAATAGCAAAGACTGTTAAATAGATAAATTTTTTTCCCGCTTCAGAAGCATTTCTCAGGACTTTTCTTTACCTCAAGTACACACAGCATAGCTTTTTTCTAACTACAGAGTATATTTAGTACAATATATAAAATGGCAATCCCTGCCTAATCTTTAAATGCAAGTTGTACCATGGTTCAACTGTAAGATACAAATAAACCTAGAGCAGATCGCTATGCAAACTAAATTCGAATGGAATTTGTCATTGCTGTAATCCCTCACGCATTTGTACTTACCTGCAGGTAAATATTTCAGCTGGTTGTTAGCCAAGCGAAGATGACGTAAAGATCTCAGGCGGCCAATCTCTGGACACACAATTTCGAGGGCATTATCACTTAGGTCCAGAAACTGCAGTTTAACGAGGGAGCCAATGGCTTGTGAGAGAAGAGATTAAAACATGAATGTGACCCAGCAGTAATGTTAAAATCTTAATAGGACTATGAGAGGATAAAAAACCACAGTACCTAACACCTATGTCTGATCAGATTTTGACGTATTAAAGCCGGTCTCACAACTGAAAGCCTAATTTGTGGAAATGCTTATCTATCTAGCAAGCAGTACTAAGACAGGGAGAAAAAATAGCGATGTACAGAATACTCCAATTTCTAGGTTCTCCTCAGACGATTCTGCTCCAAAATCATTTTTTCCGTGCCCTTGCATCTATCCAATTTATATATTCATAAAGAGTTTGAAGTACTTTCCTGAAGTTGGGCACATAACTACAGTTAAGACAAGGAAGACAAACTAGTACAAGTTCTTGGTACCTTAAGTTTCAAATCTGCCATGATCTAAACCAGCAGAGTATTCTGTGTGGTAACTGTCTGAAATCAGGAGACACTCTGGATTTTTGTTTCTGTAGATGAGTGCCATTTAGCCTTTTTACTTTCTGCAATTAGAACTGAAGCAAACAGCATTTAGGTGCATTTGAGAATTCATTAAAAGAATTTAACATAGCATAAACACGGATATTACCAACTAAGAGCTACACCAGTATATTTTGTATGAAAATCTTTAATGTTTTATGGGAAAATAAAGGAAAATAGGCCTCTTCAAAGAAGAAAAATTAATATTTTATGATTCCTGCCACTTATTATGAGCTGGTAGATTACTTACCTTCAGGTACAACAACTATGTTATTTGAATGAAGGTACCTGGGGGGAGGAGAAAAAAAGCAGAGGACACCACCTGTTACCCTCAAGGACTTCTGCTACATAGTCAGTTTGCAAAATATCCAATTTCAGACTGAAAGAGCACCCTCAAAGCCATTCCTCTCTATGACCACAAAAGCTGTGGAAATTGTATAAACTCGCAATGGATAGGTACTTAAGTTTCACTCAGACTATTAAATGATTAACATAAAAATAAAAAAGAATGATATACAATTATTTAAAACAAAGCATTCACAGTTAGAACAATAATGGCCTTTAGTTTTGAGAGTTATAAGAGGAAAACAAAAAAGAGAAAGAATAAAGCAGATAGAATAACCAGAATGAACCATATTTGATCACCAGGTTATTCCATGCTAAATGCTAGGCAAGAAAAAAGCCCAAACCCACATAAGTTACACAACTACTAACATTTTCCCCTGCACGTAAACTCTTACACCTTTACTGACTGGAGAAACAAACACATGATCTATTCACTGCAAGTGGGTTTTTCAAAGCTAGAATACATTTTTCGAAAGAAAACCAGCACCTTACACATGGTCATTTAGGTAGTTACTGAGGGGGGCCAGATCTCTCACTAAGAGTATTCAGCACCCTCTGCTGGAGCACTTCCAGTACTACTAATAACATACAATGTTAAGATTTTACACATTTTAGTTTTCAATCAACATTGCTGCAAAAGAATGAACGGATCTTGTAGAAAATAACAGTAACAAAATTTTCAAATATTGATATCTAATTGTAAATGAATACTGAGTACTCAATGTTCAGCTGCCTAGGCACACAAGGAAATTATTTGTACAGCATATTTTTCCATCCTATTCAAATAGCATTTCCTAAAGTAGGAGCCCGTCTTCGCAGGGAAACAGAGGCAGAACAAGCCAAGACATATGAACATTTCAATTGCATGGAGTATCTGAGCCTTCTCTTTCTTTAAAAATTGCAGACATTTAAAGTTTTCTAAAAATGTAACAAACATAAGGATAGCAGATATGTTTGTAGAAATCGTTATATATAACCTCAGGATGAGAATTCTCCTGCTCATTTCAGCTGCAGCTCCTGCAAATACTTGTGAACTATTTCACTCGAGCTAAAAAAATGTATATTATGAGGGTCTACACGTAATATCCCAGGATTAATGACAAAATATATAAAGAAACACAAACAATACTGAAGATCTTTAAAATGTATAGTGAAATTGCTAAGGGTGTAACTTTCAGGAAAATCAGTTAAGTTTGTCTTTCAAAATTTAAAGCTACTGTAACAAATTATTCTTTAAATAAATCTTTGGTTTGTGGTCTCTGTCTTCTCTGTCAACAAAAGATGTCTCATTGTCTGATCAAAAATTTACTTGTACTATTACAGCTACAAAAATCACAGGCCCACTGTAGTTCTCTCTAGACCACTGGAATGTGTGAGATAATGGTGGTATAACTAAGCTTGCTGAATCCCAAACAATTAGGTTTGACTCCTACAATTCAGTGTTTGCAAGAAATTATTTTAAACTGTAATTTATACAGGTTTTTCCTAAAGGTATCATCAAATAACACAGATTTCCTCATGTTCCATGGCAAATCATTAAATATTAAGTATACTAAATACAAAAATATTTTACTGCTTCGGACCGTAAACATACTCTCAAGGCTCAGACATGATGAGACAAGACTGTCTCTTAAGCAAGTCAGAGACTGAAGTGACCTACAAAACAGTTCAATTATACTGTGGTCGCATGTACCAGAAAGGTGTGGTTTCAAGGGCCAAATTAAGATGACAAGATCAAACGGCTGAATGCATTAGACTACTCAGATATACACCTCCTCCTATTTGCAGCTTTGCATTAAATAAACAGAATCGGTTACTCAACTGAAAATGAGCCAAATGAGTTATAAGGGGGAAAGAGGATGTC
Organism: Tyto alba; assembly: GCF_018691265.1. Taxonomy (NCBI): domain Eukaryota; kingdom Metazoa; phylum Chordata; class Aves; order Strigiformes; family Tytonidae; genus Tyto; species Tyto alba. The sequence goes on from NW_024881317.1 coordinate 4,577,319, forward strand.
CCTTTTAATGCTCCCACCATCAATCCTACCATACAAGGAAATCACAACCTTACAAAAAGAAAAAGGGAAGGGAAAATACCATTGACTCAGGAACTTACAGCTTAAAATTAATTGCCAAAATGATATAATTTATGTGACATCCATTCTTTGGACAAGATTGGATAAACTACTCAGCCTACAGCAATCATCATTAAATAGCTGCTACCCTACTTGCTCACTCCTGCTCATGTTTGACAATCTGTGACTTGGTTCCCAAAAAACTTACTACAATCAGCAAGACTGAGATTATAATACCCCTAGTAGCTGGGGTGGAAATTATCAACTAGGGATGGGCTGGAGGCTGCAACCTGTTACTCTGGCTCTGTCACAACCATCTCACCATTTCATCTGGAAGTTCCAGTGCTTTATCAGGGTGACAACAGTCTACACGGAAGTTGGGGTGTAAGTACTTTTTCCCCCTTACCAGTGTAGACAATTGTATAACAGTTCTTGTTATACAATAAACAATTACAAAAAATATTAACATGGGACTGAATACATCTAGATATACCACCTCTAAATAAAAAAAAAAAAAAAAAAAATCCCCCCAAAAAACCCCAACACCAGAAAACTGGCCCTTTCCTGCCCTCCAAGAAAACCCTTCACACTTATGAGGTCGTTATGTACAAGCAATACATTCTAGAATTATCGTAAGATGGATCAGCATAAAAAAATATATTAGAACTCCTACACAAACTCACAATTCCACGAGGTTTGGAAGCTTCTGTGCAAGGTTTTCTGGCTGAAAAAGAGTTAGAGATTTTTTAGGTTTCACAACAGAAAAAAAAACAGACACACATATTGTGTACCCAACTCATTTTAATAACCATACTAAAACATGGCAGAAGCTAGTCACAGAAAAAGGCAACGAGGAGCTACTATACAATACCCTATTTCCACATCCTCACACATTCTCCATCAGTGCAATCTGGGATATATGAAGGGTGAGCAATTCACTACTGAAGCAGAACTACAGCCTAGAAGTGACATGAACATGTCCTCAACCAAACAGTAGTTAGACTTCTGAGGCTGAAAAAATGGATTACAAAAACCTTAATTTTGAAAATATATTAAAATAATTAAGTTATTTGAAGCCAAAAGACTGCTAAGAAGCTGCAACCTTTACAGACTTAAAGTAGAACAAGTACTATACAAGATGTCTAACCATAATGTATTTTATTTTGTTCTGCTGCTAAATTGGGAAATGATCTACAAACTTTGTGTGGTTTAATCAATTACCACCAAGACAGAAGCGCTGAATCCAAACTCAATTTCCATATTTACATATTAACATGCATATCATTTTCTAACTGCTAACTGATCCCTTGCTGCAATTCTGTTTCTCGATGGCATCTGTAACCATGAACATATAGCACATCAGCTTAATAAGTTTCAGATGTCATGTTGATAACTGTATTCAGTTATTCAGGGTTAAGACAGTTTTAGTCTTAAGAAATCTAAACACAGATATGTTTTACTGAAAAAAGTTTTTACAATACACATATGCAGAAACAAATTAATTTCCTGTTAAAAAAAACCTAGCAATTTTCCCTCTCGTGTAAATTTAAGATTTATTATTACCTAAAATACTTAAATTAGTATTTATAAATTTATTATGAAGGAATATGCTAACCTGAAAAAGTAATGTTATAATATCCTTATGTGGCAAGCATGCCACACCCTAGGTCAGAGTAAAAAAATAGTTTGCTTTTAACTATGGAACAGCAAATGATAGATCAATAAATGAATCTGTTGATGTCAAGACCCAAGAAACAGATTGTAAGTAATCAGTTGTTGCCACCTACTGGAAAGTTTGCTACAGTACATTTATCTTCTCAGCACAGTTTTATTTGGTCAGAGAAAAGCTTAAACTGGGAAAATATGCAAGGGCTGCAACACGCTCAAGCACAACAAATTAAAACTTGAATTTAAAAAATGAAGAGGAAAAGTTAGAAAACAAATTCACTGTCATCCTACACACCTTATTAGAATAAGGATACTAACCTGAATCACAAAGTATTTGCACATTATATATGAAGATTATACTCTTATTCTTGTGTTGACTGCTTCATATTGTAAGACAGCTAAGCTCAGGAGAGAAACAAGTTTATGGTTTAGCAAGACTATAATAGAAGTTCTGCTCGTCTGTTTTAGTACCACAAAAACCATGGGTCCGAGTGAGTTGCTCAATACAACATCCTACAGTGAAATTAAGATTTAAAAAAAACCTACTCGTGATCCATCAGTTGAGAAGTAAACCTAACTGTGGTCTCTGTTGGTGATGTGACAACAAACGATGATAAATGACTCATCAATTCTGCCATCAGTTTAGGGAAACTTGCCCTCAAACCCACTGGACATTTTTCAAAAAGTGAACCTGCTGATCTGTCTGAACAGGACAGCATTGCACACTGAGTTAGTAAATTAAGAACAATTGTTCATTGATATGGCTAGATCATGCTTCTGACAGTGCCATCAAGTCAAACTCGCACTTCCTTTTAATAGATAGGAAAATAAGATCGCTGAATGCCTAATGTTATCAGTGAAACATTAAACAAGAAGTTGGAAGACTTGATGCTCGGATACAGGTGTGCTATATAGCTTCTTGATCCATTCATGATGTCATAGCCCTCTACAATTTCCATCTTGCCAATGAAGACAAAATTAAATTATTCTCAGGCGAGGTATGTATAAATTCTGCCAGTGTAACTATTCCAGATGTTTTCATAGGAGCCATCTGTCAAGGACTAGAGTCATTTTAGAAAAGCAAAGAACAAAAGCTGATTTAGTCAACATTTTTCAGAATTGTGAAGATATGAACCAGTGGGATGAAAGTACCACCCTACTTAAAGAAATATGCTACAGATTTACTTTTGATGATTGCTAATAGTCCATATGCAATTTGAAGTATTTATTGTTGAGTTCATGCTCATCACCTTGCATATAATCAAAGGAGCACAAGATTGAGAAAGACATTAAAACTCCTCTCCTCAGACAGGATCACCTCTCAAAGAAATTGGTACATTTCCTCTTTCAAAGTCTCGGTGAAAGGAATACAGCTTCCTTCAATAACCTACTTGTTTTCAACTATTCTTGGATGAGATTACCTCCTCTGCCCCACCATGTAACTAACTAACTAGTTTTTCACTGAGAGTATTACTTGTCCTACCAACAAAAAGAATTCATTATGAAAGTACTGCTTTGTAAAAATACTGATGACTTGTGCATTCCCCAATTCCTCATCTTCTATTTTTTTTTTTCCCTTCTGTCTTCTCTTTTTGCAAGCAGAATTAACCTAAATCTATCAACCTTTTCTCACACAGCATACTCTCTAGAAATCCCTTGTTGCTGCTTCCTGGGTTCTTTACAACTTACCTAGGTTGTTCATCAGTATGAAACCCCAGACTCAATCTTTGTTCTAGCTTATGCTTTAACAGTATCCAATATTTACTCCCTTCTGCTTTTAATAGAGACTGTGAAACTTCCTATGTTCCAAAAAGACATCTGCATTTTTTGTAGCATGCTGCTGACTTGATCTGTTTTGGTCCACTACAACTTCCAACATCTATTCTGCTGAACAGATGCTCACTGAATTAGATCAAATTTTTTTTTGCCTAGGTCCTAGCTATAGCACTATACACTTGAAAGAGATTTAACCAAGTCGTATTATGAACAAGTTATACTGATGATTTTGAATCCTAATGCTCTACTTCACGCTGTTTGCAAGACATTTTGCCTAGGTATAATCTACATTAAGTATTGCTTCAGTTCCTTTATCCCAGGCCTCAATTACAACACCAAAGAGTATTGGGCAAGAGCTGCCTCCCTCATTTGACACATCTTCTATTGACAGTAACCATGAGTAATTACTCATGCCATCTTTCACATCTATTGACTGGTTGTATTGACAGATATTGAGAGGAAAATGGAACTAAACTGTTACTTGTGAGACTTTGCTTTTGTTTCTATTTTAGAATTGCTTTGAGAAAAACAAAACCAAACTCTAACATGTAACATGTAGAGAAGTGATATGCAAAACTCTCATTATTGTTCCATCTTTTGAGCAGTACAAACTTCATGAACCTTACACCCCTGAATTTCACAAATTGTCAAAACAGAATTGTTTACAGCCTTTGGTTAATTTTTAAAGCAACTTTAATTTGTAACCATGAATCCTATCCTCCCATTAAATTATGAAGCAAAGAACTTGCCCAAAACCAAATAGTGCCAAAATAATTCTCTACAGTACATACAAACTTAAATGACTCATTCAAGATGAAGAAAAAGGCATAAAATCAAAATCCTTTCAGCTTTTCACCCAAGAAGTGAAACCTTTATTGAGGAATTCTAATGTATCATTGTCAAACATTTAGACATTATTCCTTAAACTGGAGTCTCTCTAGGAAGCACTGAAAACAGTATAATTTTGGTGAATTTTAAGTAGTCAGACCCTCCAGATTTTCTCTGCCCTCGCTATTATTTTACCCATCATACCATGAAAGACACACCCCACATCCCCCCCCAAAAAACCCAAAACAAAACAGCAAATCAAAACCTGAATTACTTTGAGACTTGAGTCTACTGACAGTGGCAAGTTTTGACCCTCTATAGAGAGTCCTACCAGCTCAGAATATCTCACGGTTATTTAACCAGTACTTAATTCTGAGGTCACAACATTCATTCAGGATGACAATTTGTTCAGTTCAGGGAAAAATAACAAAATAAAAAACCCCACAAGGGAAAATCCCACAACCCTGAAATTAACTATTTGTTCTCCTATCAACAGCATCCCATAGACACAAGTTTTTGCTGGCACCTTAACAGCAAGCTTTCAATTAGACCCTGGGATTGACAATGCCTTTAAAATAAGGCACACATCAAGGTGGAAGTTGTTTAGCCTAATGAAGGAATGTAGACTAGACTTGCATAGCATCACCTAACAGTAGAAAGGCCTAACCATTAGAGTTTAAAAAAACCCCAAACAACAAACCTCACAAGAACACCTCCAGCAAATCTTCACAAGGGTAACCATAAAATGTCATAAACTTTCATTTATTATACTCTACATTACCTATGCAAGTTCAAACAGAATACAACCAAATACTCATATTTCACAATGGATGACATCATTCAGAATCAGATTTGCTATAAGAGGTTTGGGTTTTTTTTTTTTTCCAATTATCTTGTTTTTTCTGTTCCAAAAGTCAGAATTCCTAAACATACAGACAGTAAACATTACAATAAAGAGGTTGTCGTACCAATGTGGTCAGGGAATTTCTTTTCATATACAGTCTCTCCAAGTACTGCAGCCCCTCATCTTTCAGTAGCTCCAAAGGAAAGTGATGGAGATTTCGGTAATTTAAGAACAAGTTCTTGTGCCTTTCCAGCTTTGCCTCAGAGATTGTTTTACATAGTTCTGATGCCATGACTATTCCTCTTCCCAGCACCACATCTAGTGCATTGCATCTTCTGAAAGCAGACCCATTTCTAGGAGACAAAAAGAGGAAAAACACCCAAACCATTATCAAGGTGTATGCCATGCACTCTCTTGAGGAAATAGTTACTACTTATTACCTGATAATTTGTTTAAATACTCTTGTTCCAGTTAATATATAAAGTACCCAGAAGTTTTAGCATGTTTTTGGACCTGCAATAATAAGATCTTAACATATTGATAATGCTTTTTTTCATCCATTTTCCACAGAACTTTCAGAGAATTCTGTCAAAACTGCCACCACAAGAAAAAAACCCCACAACCTCTCTACTAATCATTACTAATGTCCTTCACCTATTCCCTGAAGTGTGCTAAAAGAAGAATCCACAGATCATAAGAAAAATGCACAGTTTATTAGAGCATTTATCTTCAGATGACTAAAATGCCTTAATGTAGCTTCTAATCAGAATGACAAATAGACAATGAAAGTTTGTTAAGCTTTCCCATATAAAAGCATTGGAAAAATTGATCAGTTGGAAGAGATATTGGGGAGGAAAAGGCAGTTAGGGCATTTAAAAATAATAAACCAAAATATGAGAAATGTGAAACTTTCAGCAAAAGAATTTATAAACAACTACATGTGAGAGCAGATTTTCAGCCGTCTTTCCTAAAAATAAAGCCAGAAAGAACTAAACGTCAAGCTCTAACTGATAATTTGAAGCCCAGAAAACAAAACTAAGACAACAAATTAAAAATTAATTTCTATCTGGAACCAGACTTAATTTAGATTGTTTTTCAGATATAACCAAAATACTAGTCATTATTATGTTGTCTAGGTTTAGATAACACTAGCAATGCTACACCTTTTCAATTGTCTCAGAAGTCAGGAGAATATAATAAATCCAAACTATTAATTTAAAGTTACCAGTTTGCTACACACTCATGGGTATAAATTAATTTCTATTAACCAAAGGCAAGGAATCATAACTGCTTTCCACCAATAACATTTTCTATTTTAGTTTAGTCCTTTACCGAAAAAGAGATTTCCAATCATAACAGATATTGGAAGTAAAGGTACTGAGTTACGAACAAGAATCCTATCTGATTATACACTATTTGTAAACACAACTCCTTATCCATCTGAAGACTGACAACTGGACCATACATATAAATCAAACTACTTTATCAGTTTCCGTAACTCCCTTGATTTGCGGATAAGCATCTTTTACCCTTGACCTAAGTCCTTCTAACAAAACACAACATTTATTTTCTTACAGTCCCATAAGCACTACTAATCACAACTCTGGAGTAATATCCTGCACATCTTTTCTAGTCTCAACTTATCCCCAATTCAATCCATGCCAAGGTCAGTTCTGCAAGTAAATTATTACCCCATTGAAAATCCTATATAAGATTAGAAACTATCAGTCCAACTTTGGTTAAACAGTACTCATATGAAAAGAAGTATCGCTCTAACAGTTGTCTTCATTAGCTGCCTTAAGAAAGGGTACACACACTGCTGGTCCTTGGCAGTAGCAACATTCAAGTTCCCTTAGTTCAGCAAATAAAGGAAATTAAGCCACTACAATTCCAAATTCCACCTATGTGATCAGCACTAAAATAATTAAAGCATTAGAATTTTTAATGTGCATAGACTGAGAGTATTTAAGCGTTAACTGATACAATGTAAGAAATGCTAAAAGAAAGCTAATCTTTCCCCGAAATATTTTTTTTTCAAATCACAAAACACATATGTAAGTATCCAATAGCCTGCCAGTTTGTCCAGAGGCACTTTTTAGGTGTGCTGCACTTGTGGACTTTTCCTCAGAGTTGTGACTCCATACGACAACTGGACCACGTTTAGCCATGGCACACACAAATACACAGACATTCAAGCCCATAAATGCAAAGTCCGGTCATAACCTACTCTACATTGGCTCTTACTTCAAAGGAAAGCCCTCCTACTCACTCTCATCACCAGCCAAACTTTTTTCTGTCTAAATACTTTTTTCCAGAGATGAGACACAGCACTACTGAAAAGGAATAAACACAATCATGGTCTTTAAGGAAAGATGAGGATAGATAATACGCAGTGATGATGGGCCTTTGCAGAGCCAGGTCACTAAGGGGAGAAAACTCCCATTTCACAGAGGATGGAGAAGACAGAAATAAGCCCACACTGAGCACACGAGACAGCGGAGGCTTAGGTAAAGGGCTGAGAAGAGGTGACAACAAGGAGGCTCAGGAGACCCCCAAGACCTGCCGGCCGACTCCAGCCGAGCGGAACTGCTCGAGGGTAACGCGCACACATGGGTGGATAAAAACCTGGAGGAGCCCCAGGACACAAGGTAACAAGACTATGAGGTGGGGCTGCACAGAGCCGCCCTGTTTGGTGCTCCTCAGGCCCTGGGGGAAAGCCGGTCTGCCACGGGTGGGTGCGGGTGAACCGGCCCGTCCCAGCCGTAGGAAGCGGGGGCTGCTGCAGGCGGAGGAAGAGGCGGGAGGCCGCTCCCGGGGCTGAAGCCGGAGAGGGGCCGGCAGGAAAGGGCCTCGGCCCGGGGGGCCGGCGAAGGCTCACACCCCCTCATGGAAAAGGCGCCATGCCCGCGCGGTGCAGCGGCCAGGCAACAGAGCAGCAAAGGCTCCCCACGCACACCCCCAAAACCCGATCCGCCCTATCTCACTCCCCCACGCCGGAGAAAGACTCACTCACCGGTGCCGGTGCCGCCAGAGCGGCGATCGGCCCCGCTCCGCTCGGTGCTGCCGGCCCAAGCACCCGGGGGCGGAGCGGGCCGCAAGCCGCGCGAGACCGCTGCCGCCACACAAATCTCGCGAGTCAGCGCTCGGCCTCGCCTCCCGCCCCAACACCGCCCCCCCTCACCCGCCTCTCACCCAATCACAAGGCACCCCGCCGCCCACCATCCAATCAGAAGTTCTCCCCCCGCCTAGTCTTGTACCGCCTCCCGTGCTCAGCCAATGGGAGGGCGCCCCACCTCAGCGCCTTGTCCGCCTCCTGCTGTGGCCTCGGGGGGGTGAGGAAGCGCCTTTTCCGCCCAGGGGGGTTTCTTGTCGCAATATGGTTTTCTTCCCAGGCGTTCGCACAGTTTCTGGTGTTAACATTTATCCCTGCTTAACGGCTTTTGAAGGAGAATGTAATTTGCAGATATAAGTTGTGGTAGCCAAAGTCCATCTTCCCTGCCAAATTTTGGTGCAACCAACACCACCTTTTTATTCTTCGTTACCAGCAAACTGAAGACCCTTAGGCAATTCTGCCTACACCCACAAGCTGCCCATCATGTCCATTTTTACCCATCATAGTTGGCCTGTTGAAACAGGTAAGTGAATTATGGAAGCTCAATTTACCTCCATGCTGTTCACCTGATTGTGATTTTACATACATTCACACACTCTAAGATGACCCAATACACAAATCCTATGCTGGGAAAGGTCTTGTTGGTGTTATGTCAGTACTCAAATGACAGCAAATTCCTCATACTCAGAATTTTTAACGTTACTGGGTATTAGAAGTTATTTTTTGTTGAAGATTAGCCCTACCAGCTGCCTCAAAAATGAATCCCAGCTGCATAAGTCCTCTTTATAGTTCCCACAGACTAATTAACATAAACTTGTCTTAACAAGATTCACTTAGCAGGTCTGCAAGGAAACCAAGAAGCTGAATGTAGGAGATGAATACCTTCCAGAAGTCATTTCTTCTCTCCTATACATTCACATAACTTTTACTTGAGGCAAAGCAACATGCAGAAAAAGCTTAAGATTTTTTTCTTGCAGACTCATTTCCCTCTTTTTCATTTCTAAATAAAGAATAGCAATCCTTAATTACTCATTTGTCATTTTCCTACACTTGAGGCAATAATTGATTTTGACAAGTATACTTGCTCAGTCTTACTTGCCACTTGCAGTCTTTTTGGAGTTGTTTTTTCAGATAAATAGATTTTCTTGAAATAATTTGAGATTAAATAATTTACCCTTCAAAATTCGACATCTTCCATATTTATCATATACTGCACACATTATTTCTTACTGTGGTTGATAGTACTTGTCTGTTTTTCTCAGCAGGATGTTAAATTCCAGGAAGTGGCTTGCTTGTATACCACCATGGTTTTAAAAACAGCAATTACGTCACACTTCTTAATGTCACTTTAGTCCCACATTATAAATATCTGAGAAATTAAAAGTTAAGCATACTTTAGACTAAAGTAGAAGCTGAATATAAGCACAGTTAGCAACACATTCCTCAGAGGGAATTCAGTGATGTGTCAAACCAAATGTTCTTCTCCAGGATATTAAGTCATTGATCAAGACAGAAACTTCCTTCCACTAAAGTACAGACAGGAAAGATGAAGGTTTTTTCTTGGGAGACATGCTCTTAACAGAGCCAGTATACTTAATGTGTTTACCCATATGTTGTAATGGTTTGGGGTTTTTTGGTTGGTATTTTTTTGAGACAGGGAGGAGATAAGGTTACTGCACTCTCTTGAAAGCAAACTTTTGTCTGTTTCTTTTCTGCTCACAGCAACAAATGGTCTAAAGAGATCAAAGCAGTGCTAAAATGGCTTTGCTTCTTCTCTGTCATGGAAACAAATTCAGCTCTCAGGATGTGCCTTCAGTGATTATAAAACACATTATACACATGGATTCAACACAAACTGCAGGAGCAGTTTAGGATCACTGACACTATTAAAGATGTTAATAATATATATAAAGTACTGGGAGTGTCAGTATTTCAGTGGCAAGTTTTAAAACTAAGTATTTGAAAGAGTATTTTTTAAATCTCTTTTCTGGGAAGGTTCCTACTAGCAGTATTCAAAATGTGTTCTCTCTACTTATAATACAGTAATGTATATGATTCCTTCCACACTATTTTTCAGAAGTGTCTGTAGAGTGAGAGGAGCTGTTCTTTGCCAAGACAAACAAACATCCTCACCTACCTCAACTATATTACATTTTTCTTGATTGTTCCAGAGCTGTGTTCAGGTTCATATCAGCTATATCGAGGTAAGTGCCAGTTACCTTGTAGCTTTATGCTATCCACAAGAATTTCTAATATGATTTTAGTATTTACACGTCACTTTACCTTGTGTCTTGCCTCCTGAAGTAGTCACTCAGGATTCTCTCTCTATTGTCCTGCGTAGCCTGCAATCATCACATTCATTCATTCTCACGTCTGATTTTTTTTTCCCCTTGACCAATGCCATCGTGATCTCCTAGGCTTGTGTCATCAAATTCTGTGCAGTGCCTCTAAAAAGCACTGCTCACTCAGATCGGAAAGCTGATCTTTGAAGCTCTGATCCTGCACAGCACAGGTGTACAGTCTTGCCTGTGTAGTCACAAGGCTAAAAATGATGAGCAGAGCAGGGGCCGCTGGAATCTGATCTTCCATTAAGGATAGTGCTTGACTCATGGTTGCCAAGTCATTTTCATCTAACAAGTGAGACTAGTGGGCTACCCTTTGCTAAGTAGATTTTTACTGTTTCTTTAGTTTAATTTTAATTTTGTGCTCGTGAGAGCAAGGAACAGAAGGGCTTGAAATTTACATTGTGCTCAGAAGGATGACCGATCTTATCTGTGCCTACATAAACTCATAAAACTTATTTTGAAGTGTAGCTTTGAAGACATTGATCTATTTAAGTAGTTTGCAGGTGCCAGTGTATTGAAGACCCACCTTCATCAGCTGGTTTATTGGAACAAATCCAGTAACTGCATTGCTCCAGTAACTTCAGCAAATGGGCACAGCTTCACTGGTGATCCATTGTTCATGCCAAACCTATATAAGCCAGATGAATGTAGTGTGAATAAAAAGAGATGATGATACATTATCTGGTTTATTACACAAAGTAACTATTTGAGACTAACAAATTTGAGAAGATGCAGTTGGAAATATCTGTATAGTAAAGCTGTATGCAACCATTTTCTTTTGTTTTTCCAAGTGAAACATGAAGTTATTTTTATTGAGGTTTTTGTGACAAGATTGCTAGCTCTTGATTTCACAGAACTAGTAAATCCAGAATGTTTTATTGATCTTTAGAATTTGAATTCTGAACACTCTGAAGTTTAGACTCCTTAATAATCCTGGGTGAGTCTTTTCCGGCCAGTACTGTGGATACCACTTATATTCAATCATGCACATTAAATTAGACTTTGTAAGTTTGGATTATGATCAAAATATATCACTGAGCAATTAAAGGTCAATTTTTAGCAGAAGAAAACTTTAGTGTGACTGATGTATGACAGGAAAAGTGTGTTTCTCCTTTAAGGTTGGATAATTACCAAATATTTTTAATCTTTTGTCATTAGTTTAACTAGCAGTACAAGATGGGCTTTCCTGGACATCACTGCATTCTGAGAAATACAATGAAGCAAAAATCACTAAACACTAAGTTCATGCAGTTATACCTGGTGCAGAGAGGTCTTTTGGGTTGGAGGAATCTTCTAGGCACAAGGAATCAGCAGATCAATCTAGTGATCAACAAATGCGATTCTAGCTTTCTTTAGGTTCTGCTTGCTGAAGGGTTGGTGTGTATTAGAGTGTCAGCATATGACATGTACAAGCCTGGAAAGTGGCAGTAACCCAGTAGACTGTCTGGTACATCTGCCAGGTCTCATAGGCCAGTGAACTACTTTTCCATGGTCAGACAGGAGAAGAATCTACTTAACACGTGCTTGGGATGTTTGAAATGGTGTAGGAAAATGGCAAAGCTCTCCTTTACACGGCAGGATTCCAGTATGGGGGCTCAGTGATTTGTGCTGTCCTTTTGTCTTCTGCTTATTCCTAGAAAATGTACATTGCTTAGAATTTTGAAAGTTCTTATGCAGTTGAGTAGACAATTTAATTTTTATGCTCTTGCAGACACTGAGAGTGGCTTTGTCCCTCATCTGTGAGGACTAGTGACTTACATTTTTCTTCTAACAAGAGCCGAGGGCTTGTGTCATCACCAGGTTCTCTGAATTGAGACTTTATGAAGCATACTTTCCTACTTTATGGGAGAGACATTATATGCTACGGTGTGATTGTCACTACTAAGAATTTTTTCAGTTTGCATTCTTTCTTCCAGAATTTAAAATCTATTAATTCTATTTGCCCTTGTTTTCACTTTACAATGTCTTACATAATGCATTTTTCAGTATATACAGCTTTCATATACACAACAAGATCTCTGTTGGTATACATTTTGAGAATTTAGGATCTGTTCTTTCCATATGAGGGTTTTTTGCATTACACATAGACTCATTGATTTGTTTCTCATACCAGGAAGAAATAAATTCCAAAATGTACTGGTTTTACTGATGGAGAAAGAATCCATTCTTGAGAAAATCCTGGCTCTTCATAGGAGGGCTTTCCTAACTTCCAGTTAGTAATTTTGGCATAGTGACAGAGCTGTCTTATTTGAGTGGAATAAAGTTCTAGTAACTCATCACAGTACTGCCAGCTTTGATTCCATAAAACTTTTACTTAACTCTGGTTTCTGAAGCAGTACCAAGAAGTGGAAGGCAGATGGAGCTCCTGCATGCCAAGTGCCAGTATGCCAATATTTAATGGTTAGACGTGATCCACCTTTGGCTTAAGTGTTTTTATTTTCAGTTTATTTGTTATTGGTTTTGGTTAACTAACTCCTTTTTAAATGGCACAGTAATGCTAATGAAGAAGCTAATTTGAAAGTTACTGCCTGGTATGGTTCAAATCAGCATTGCTCAAAATAGAAGCTTTTAAAACAGTCTATCATTAATGTGGGCTGAATTAATTTCTGAGGGAAATTTCCTGGTAATCACATTGATTATGATGTGGAATAGATTTCCTAAGAAGTAATGGAAAGTACTAGTAATTTGGACAAACTGCAGTTTGAATGGAACAACCCTAACACAGAATAAGTGAGCAGTGGATTTTGGCCCTGATCATGTGCTTTCTGTTCATTCTAAATTCCTACCGATCTAATTAATGTCAATTGGAAAAAGAACAATGCCTCACTGACTGCCCCAGAAACCAAATTCCTCTGTTAATGTGCTAAGCAAATATAACAATAGGCAGAAACGACATTTCTGCCTCTGCTCCATCGGGAAATCTCAATATGGCATCACCACAAAGGTAACAAATCAGCTAGCTCTCCCTGGCTTATTCAGTTGTTAGTCCTTCTTTATGACTGCTAAAGGTGCATGTAGCTGATATGGAGATGTTTTGTGTTACCTCTTGTTGACAAGATAATCAAGGCTGTCAAATTAATCTCAATTCACCAAGTATTAGTTTTCAATTTATCAACATTGCTGTATGTCACAACTGCATTAATGAATAAAATTTTGTTTATCTTTTGGAATTCCCTTATGAAACTATTTAAACTTAACTAATTTGGTTCAATTAAATCCACTTAGAATATTATCTCCAGTTTTTCTTCACTTTAAACCAGAAAAGTAGTACAACTTAAATAACAAATTTAGGCAACACTTGAATGTTTATTAGTTTCAGGCAGCAAATAACATGAAATGTTCTTTGGTCTATTTTTAGATGACCTCAATAATATTATTTTTCACTACCACCCTCTGCTGTCATTGAGGCTGTATGGTGGTTATTTCTCCATCTTTCTGCCTGGCCCAAGATCTGCTTTCTTTTCATCCTCATTGCACTTCCCTTCAGTTCAACCCCCAGATTTGCTGAATTTGCAATAATGGCTAAAAGATTCCTGATTGTTTCTAATGATTCATTGGATCCAGTCAGACCAAAAGTTGTTATTCATTCACCTGAAAACAGTGGTTTTAAGCTTATTCTGAAGCTGTCCCTATTTCCAGGTATCAAATTTACTCCAGTTCTTTAATCTGATATGACTGTTGTTGCCTGTCACGTTCTTTCTCCTCTTAGCCATTTATTTTTCTGAGGGAGAAGTCCCATGCTCTTCTGTGTGTCAGAACAAAGTTGTATTTTGTAGAGAGACTTCATATGGTCAGTAAAGCTCCATTGTTCCTATAAATTTACATTAAAACTTTGTTAACACATTAAATGTTTATCCTCTTGTCCACACAGTTCCATAATTTTAGTATATGTAAACTTAAAATGGAAGTGTGTTGCATTTGTTTTTTAGTGACAATACACATACTTGAAACAACATGTTTTCATGTATTTATGAGAACTTTGTATTTTTTGTGGAAAAGTTCCAGGTGAGGTGCCAAATATCTTGGTTGTGTAAGAGTGACCGTTTTTGTCATTTTATTCTGCCATTCATATCAGAAGGGTGTTAATGCTGTGGCCTGTTACATTATGATAGAAAGGAGGCAGGTGGTGAGCTATTTTTCATTCCCAGTAAATATAAATAGTGAAGGGGGGAAGCATGGTGTATACACAGCTCTTTGATTTATGCAAGCATATTGTGGAACCTGTTACAGTGAAGTCAGATATAGAAATCTTCTGTTCCTGAGACCAGTGGGAGATTTGCTTTTAGAGAGCTTGCAGTGTTTCTGCTTTTCACATAAGCCACCCGTCTGGTTACAGCTGGGGTCTGACCTTTATTTCTATTGAACACACAAGGAATAGTTTAAATATATGCCTGGATGTTCCATATGTTGGGGAGACACTCAACAGACTTCTTCCTGTTAAATGCAAAATTTTTAGTTTGCTAGTGCAAACCAGACAAGTCCAAGATACTTGTTTTCTTGTTATGCTCTGTGTATCCTATCAGAAATTTTTCATGTGAATTCCTGAGGACTTCGTTGCTGAGAAGTCTAACAGTCAAAATTTGAGCTAACACAGGTAACAAAATTCAAGACATAATTGGGTTTGAGGAGACTCTTAGGTAGTGGTCAATTACTGGTCTTGCAATAGTGACTGCTTAACATACGTACTTTTTTTGAGTCCTTACCTCCTTCCTGGTTTTGTCACATTCGCAATACAACGTTGATAAAGGCCTTTCCAGATTATAAAATCATGGCATAATACTAGCTAACAGGTCCCATTTTTCTTGATGGAAGGAATGTTTCGGACAATACGGTATTGTGTCTGGCACCAGCTCTGCTCCTTGGGAACTATTCCAGACCACATGTCTGTAGCAGGTTAAGATGTTCTGTCTGACAAAAGGAGCTAATTTAGCCTCCATTCAAAATCAGAAATGGAGACTCAGAGTAACTTCAACTGACTATAACTAGACCCTCACACTGAAACTATTTTTAATTTTTTACCAATGACATAGGAAAAAGGGTTGTGCCTTTTAGTCTCTTCCAGGGATTAATACCCCATAATTCTGGGACAGTGAAGTAATTAGGTCTGTTAAACCCTTTTAGTGACCTAGTGCTTTTAGCACTGAAGTCATGTTCAATGAGTTCAAGTTTCTTAAATACACATTGATATACTTAGAACAGTTATCCTCTAGTGAGTTATAACAGTAACCCATGGATACAGAGCTACAAATTAGAGATAGCGCTACCAATACAGATTACCAAAGAAGCACAGCTGCAACTTTATTATAATATTTGAATTCCTTTTATTTCATTGGAGGAAAATAATAAACTAAATAAAGATCTGAGTTTACCAATACATTTATAAATACAAATATTTTAGAGCTTATATTGGTTATGTGTATGTTTCTAATATCATTATCAAATGTGTGGTAAAAATCTCTAAAAGATTTTTTAGTCTTTACATTAATCAAATAACCTTTTTTGTACTCAGTACCTTAAACACACAAGCATTCAATAATCTTGTTGTATGTGAACAGGACTATGCCCTACATTAAAGACTAATCACAGCTGTAAATGTTTTGAAGAATCGAGATGTAAAGAGACATAATTTTGACTGAATTCTAACTTGAGGAATTTGGTATTGGTAGGCAAAGGAAAGACAGCTTCAGGTCACACATATGCACCACAGCAGGGACTATTCCACCCAAAACTTGGCACAGCACGTAAAAATGCTACTGTTAATCCCTCCATAGAAAGTGCAGTGAAAGATGTGTATCTCAGAATCTGTTTATGTTTTGGTCACCTTCTTATAGTTTCTAGGACTGATCACATACCAGTGAACACCTCAAAACTGCTACAGCTTCATTCATTATTTTGGCACTGTTGAAGATCTGTTCATTTCATGTTTCCCTCTAGTATTCTTTTGGGATACAAAACTTCCAAGGTGATGTCATTACTATTTTATTTTATTTTATTTTATTTTATTTTATTTTATTTTATTTTATTTTATTTTATTTTATTTTATTTTATTTTATTTTTATGTACTGTTACTACTATATGACTTCAACATTCTACTCAACAAACAAAGGGACTATTCATTTAATCATATACTCTTTTGGCAAGTTCCAATTACTTTATGGGAACAATACTAGAAAATTACCTTTTTTTGTTTTTTTTCTTTGCCTATGTAAAGGACAGCTGACCAAGTTCTGCAGGCTAACATAATCTAGGAAAAGAAAGCAAAAATCAGGAAAAGCAGAAGTTAAAGAAGCATAGTCTTGCTCTAGATTTATCAGTTCTCTTAATGTTCTCTTATAGTTCCTGAACACTTTGAGCAGGCTGCTAAATAGCCATCTAACAGGAATTCTACTGCTAAGCTATAGACACAGGACTTTGCAGAGAAGTAGTTCATTAAAATAGACAATCTCCACACTTCTGTTTATATTTTAGAGAAAATTCATAAATAAGGGGAATTAGGGTAGTGAGAAACCTGATCTAACCTTGAAAGTAGTTCTGCTCTGAGTAGAGGTTGTGGGCCAGTTGGCCTCCTGACTTCCCTTGTGGGGATAGTGCTTTTGCTGCTGTTATAGTTAATGCAATCATTGCTATAGCATTAATCAATCCTTGTTATAGACTGGGCAAAACAACTTTGCACTGCGTAGATGTGGCAGTTAAAAGACCTTTCAGGCTTTCCCTCTCTGGTCTTCCAGCCTGGGCAAGGACCTTTCCTTGTTTGAAACATCAAATGGTACCCCTGGCAAAAAGTTTTCTTCCAGTCCCATTATTGTGTGGGTCTGTGGGTTGTCAAACTTACCACACTGCTATCAGGGGGGAAAAAAAAAGAAGTGAAAAAAAAAGTTAATATTTTACATTTAATATTTTACATTTAAATTTATTTAGATTTTTAACAACATGGTACATCTACACCAAAGGATAAATTTATACCAGAACTGATTTTTGTGTTTTATATTTTTGAAAAATGGGCATTCTCTGTGTATATCCTATCCTTAGACAGGATACCCTTAGAGATGACTAATAAATAATGTCATTCCTGATGTCCCCAGATTTTACTCTGGAATAAAACATGACAAATGTTTTAAAATGTACATCTTTTACAATATACAGGAAAATACAGGGAAGGATGGAAGAGCTAGAAAACAAAGAATAATAACGTAGTCTCCTGCTGAATGTAGCCATAACTGAGATTGGTAATTAGATAGAGTAGAAGTAATGTTTTCCCCCATGTCATAATTTTGGCCTGAATAACTACTACTGCCATTGTTCTTGTGAAAGATCTGTCTCTTGGGGTGGTACTGTGACTAAGGTAGTAATTGTAGCTATTCCACATGCTAAAGATAGCAATTTGGGTAGTATATTGCTAATACCTAGTTTTGTATCAGCTCAGAGAGACAGTGCTACCTATCTCAAGTAGGCCATTTGTTTGCTTAGTCTTTTTCTGTGTTAACAGTTTAGTTTGAGTGAAAGCAATTCAAGGTGATCTCCTGCCTCTCCCTCCAGAAGTGTGCTATACTGGCAATTTAAAGTGACTGCCTTTGCTCGGTGGAGCCTTATCAGATAAAGCTCAGTACCTTTTTAAAACCAGATTGCTAATGCGTTTCTTAATCCAGCAGAAGTGCAAAGAATGCATATATTTTAGATGAAACCTGTTTTGGTTTGGATTTTGTTGTTGTTTTATCCTATATCCATTATATCTAAACAGCTATGACTTTTTTTTTTGGGGGGGGGAAATAATTTCCTTATTTTAGTTTGAGATAGCCAGTGTGATGAAAAGTAGATCAGTCTGGATTTGGAAAACAGGTGGATAAATGCACCATGGTTGGGCCTCTAATTTATGTTAAAAAATCAGTCCAAATGGTCTTAATATACCCTTCAGTAAGTGGAGAAAGAGAAGAAACTGATAGCATGTTGTGATATTATGAAATGGAGAAGCGTGCTTCCATGGAAGATTTATGTGGTACAGTATGTCAGCATTTAACAGCATCTGCCAAGTTTTTATGGGTAGATGATAGGATAAGTTTTATTTTGCTGAAGAGGGGGCTCATCTGTCAATGACTTGGCTATCCCTGATGTAGAGAAAACTGTGTCAGTGAAGCAAATAATTTTTTCCGACTTCCATTTGCAGGTGTTCCCTCCCTGACCCCTTCACCACACATACATGATTTTCAAGGCAATACAGGGTGAATGGCAAATTCTTTGTGTTTGAAAAATATCCTTTTTCTTCAGTTCCTTAGGGGAAGGACTGTACTGAAACAACATGAAACAACTACTAAAGATACTTTTCCTTGACTGAAAGACCAAGTCAAAGATCAATGCACAACAGCAATATTGAAAGATAAGAGCAAAAAGGGAAAGGAGCAAAGTTAAGTAGATAAAAGCATCACAGCATAAGTGCTTAGTTGAGTCACAGTGTTCTGATCTCTGCTGCTGTCACAGAGTGTTTGAGTTTGTTGAATACCTGATAGAAAAAGAGTCCAAAACCCACAGAAGGTGTAGCATGTAAAGGAGAATTTCCTTGTTCAGTAAGGATGGAAGTTACACCACGATAGACGGCCTTGTTCAGACAGAAGCACCATCTTCCAGAGAACTAGCAAGGAGCATTTGTTGTAAGGTGCTCTGCTGAATTTAGTATGGCTCCATGTTAAGATACATAAGTACATTCCTTCCCCTTCTTCAAGGAGATAGTTGTATTTAGTCTTATTTTATAAATTTTTTTTAACAAGATTTTAGAGCTTCATTTTCAGTCTTTGTTGTGAATTTTAACACAATATTCTCGAGCACGGTTGAACTGATTAGTTTCAATACTGGAAGAAGAGTGGTTTTGCACAGTTTTTATACTAGTTTAAAATTACTTCTGAATCTGACAGATTTAGAAGGTGTACTGGGCCTGGCTGAAATATTTTTCTTTGTAGCAGCTCAAAATGTGCTGTGTTTTAGGATTGTGACCAAGACAATACTGGTAGCACACTAATGTTTTAGCTATTGCTAAACAGTGTTTGCGTAGCACCAAGGCCTCTCTGTTCCTCACTCTGCCCCCCTAGTTGTTACTTCCACCACGGTAAGCAAATGACACTTGCCTTGGCAGGTTCAGGGCAGCGTGATGGAACCAATCTGCAAGGCCTCCCGCTATGGATACCACAGTCACAGTCCTTTATACCAGAGAGGCTTTACTTACTTGCCTTGTTTGTTTATGGTGTGTTTCACAATCACTAATAAGATGTACAATGGCTTTCTCTCTTCTTCCACTTCTCCTTCCTTTATTAAGCAATTTTTAACTTAACTCCCAAATTTTCTTGCTCTTACTTTTCCCTTCCTCTTCCCCCATCCCACTGGGGGGAGGGCTGCACGGTGCTTAGTTGCATACAGGGCTTAACCCACAACAGAAGGTCTGTAATAATTAAAAATGATCACTGCCATTCATGTTGCCGATTTAAATTTTTCAAAATACTGCTGAGGTTTGTTTTTGGTTATTTTAATACATACACTTTCCTGTGAATGACAGTAACTCAGGTATGTAAGAAAGAAGGAATTAGCTATTTTCCCCTCTATTAAACATTTCAGTGACTTACAAAGTAAGTGGGCTTATTTATGTCTCATAAATGACATGACTATTTAGTTAATTCAGCAAGTTGCTAACTGTAGACTAAGGCCCTTTTCTGCAGACTGGAAGCTGATTCATATGAGTAACGAATGTATTTAGTAGCGAAATGTCTGATACAGAGTCATCTGAAGGTGATGAGATAAACGATGGTAGTATGCACAGTTCCCTCAGAAAAGATCTTACTACTGATTTATTTTTTTCTTATTCCACAGGAAACAATCATATTTGTGTCAACAAGTCAAATATTTTAACTTTTTGAATTTCTTATTTCATTTTGCATTGTACTTTTGATGGAATGTTTTTTTCCCAGGGCACCTTGGCAGTTTTCTGTGCTGTGTATTACTCTGTGCCCTCCCTCTGTCTAATCCACAGCTTTTATGAGCAGTATCTAAATTACCAGATGGAGCTATAGTGAGAGACTTGAAGTAACATGAACAGCTACTTTGTGACAGGTCATAAAATAATGATAAGGCTTAGCTTTGTGTAACATCAAACTAACCATAAGTTTCAGTAAATTGCTGGACAACTTTGCTGGAGCTGAAAAACATTGATCTCTGGGGTAGCACCATCAATGTTTTCCATCTTAACTAACGTCTGTTTAAGGATGCTTCCACAACTAGCATGTTGTCCTATTATTTTTTTTTTATTTTATTTTATTGGATTTTTCAGTTTTATCCTTCCACCTTAAATTCTGTCTGTGGCACAGAACTCAGCAATATGCAAATATTGCAAGAAGAACATTGCAATGCTACTCAAAAGCTAATAGTATTTCCCTATGCTTTTATTTATACAAAGCTAGAATAGGGGAGGATCTTTTTGCAAAAAAGACATTACTCAGTAAAACTGAAATTCAGCTCAATGCAGGGAACTCTGCAGTTTGCTTCATAATACTGCATTCCACATTACAGCTCTAAATGCAATAACATGAAATGTCCAGGGGGTTGTACAGACTCTCATCTCTGGAAGTTCAGTGTGAGCAAACTCCAGTCAATGTTAGAGCAAGTAGGAAACTATGCTTGTTTACTAGGAATTGGCATCAAGAAGGAACCAAGGTAAAATAGGGATTTTGCAAAACTGAGTAAATTGTTTTAAAATATTTCTAATACTTTTAAGCAGACAGAGATAGTATGTGATAGACATAGACTCATAGATAAAGATAGGTCCATATCCTTTAACCTTCCTACATGGACTAGCTATTGAGTTCAGGCAGATCAGTTAAATGCAATGCGTGGGGAGGAGATTGTATTTCCACAGAATAATTTATGCTAATTATTTAATTGGTTTATAAACATGTTGGTAGCAAAGTAGTTTCATGCATATTTTAAAAGGCTATTTCAAGTGACCAGAGGCAGGAAGGCCATGAGAGATTTGTGGATGGAAAGTTTATAAAAGAAAAATAAATGGGAGGGAATAAAACTCCTTTCCAGCAGTATTTGACTTTTCCAATCCATGTGATAGACATAAGTAAACTTTTAGCAATTTGTTCATGACACTTAATCATGCTCCCCACTGTTTTCAGATCCCTTGGACTTTTCTGCTTTCCAATCCCTCAATGAAGAGATAAATTATCTTCAAAAGGCTTAAATATTAAGTCCAATGAAATTACAGAAAAAGAAATACGCACTAATCAGAAAAGCAAATTTACTATCATATCTAAGTTTACACTAATCCTACCAGTATTTTAGGAAACAAACCATTTTATTTCCCTTGTGCTTTTCTGTGTATTTGCATTCTCATTTTGACTTAGCAGTTAGATTATTAGGAGTTTTGCTTTCTTACTTCAAGAATTTAGGAAGAAACATGGCAACATCTATCAAGCAAAAAAAATCTAATTTTTTGCTGAGCATTGCAGCAAAGAGCTTTGATTATGTCAGGATACTGTAGGCTTGATTCAGCCCCAACGTTATGGTGAATAGAATGGCAACATCTGTGTTCTCATTTTTCATACCTAATATTCTATTGAAGACTAGAGCTTTCCTGTAGGCTTTTTTTTTTTTTTTCCAGCTGGAGCTGTCCACTCATCAGGTAGCACCATACCCATTCAGCTTCTGTTCCATTCCAGTGTATCTACCATTGGTTCTATCTGCATTATACATTAGCTCTTTCTGATGGCTCTCTATAGCTCTAGCTACTAGCATCCACACTATCCTTAGGTATAGGGCTTGGGTACAAGTCTTCCTTCATGTCTAACACTCCCTGGAGAGGCAGGAAGGAACCCATATATAGCCAGTGTGGTGATCAAGGTTTGGGCTCCAGGCTAACGTATCAATGTAGATAAACCCTGAGTTAGCCCTGTATCACTGCTGGGACTGTACAGCTGCACTGAATCTCTAGTGGGGGGACAGTGATAAACATTTTTAAATGGCATACAATCCGAAGTAAAATTCACCAGTGCAACTGATAAAGTTAGCAATATTTGATGACTACAATACCATATAAATTCCAGTTACAGATTACTAGTCAGTTCTTTTTCCAGCAAACTGCAACTGTACATGGAAATTGTCCACTTGAGATTTTTAAGTGCTTTAATTTCCTGGAGCTATTTACAATTCTTAGAGCCCACAGAGAGAACTTCCTTAAAAGGGTAAGAAAAGCCACTGCTCTTATTACAGCCAGAAAAGTTTCTACAATCAGTTCATCCTTCTATTGTTAGATTGGTTGAAGAAAGTGGGTGAAAAAATTAAAATGATTTAAACTGTGTCCTGAAGCACAGAAGTCCTGTGAAGAATCATTCCCAGAGGTGAAAACTTTCTGCAAAGACTTTTATTGTCAATTTCAAGACAGTCAGTTATAGATGACATTAAAAGGAATGTCCTGACTTTCTTAATTAACGTTGCTGATGAGAGAGCATCACACAGGTAAACCAGCTCTCAGAACATTCAGAGCTTATGAAATTGTAATTGAATTGCACTGAAAGCAAATTGATAGTGCACATTTAGGTAGAATATGTTGGCAACTTTATCCATCCTAAGTTCCAGTTCAATTCAAAACAAGTTTTAATGCTTATATATGCTTATAGTGACTGTCTGTTCTTCATGCAAGAAGGGCATAGATGTCCATTCTGAGGTCACTTATCGAGGTTGTCATGTAATCACTATGACTGTTTTTATTAGACATCTTAATACTCCAAAGACATACAGACTACAAATAATCATCTGCCCTAAGCCTTTAGAATATAAGTATGTTTTCTCCCAGTTCCAAGTTTTACAGCTGTATTGGGTAGTTGTTCATATACTGGTTTAAATGACTGCAGAAACAGCTATATCAGACAAATTTTGTTATTTTTTTTCCATTACAACTCTTCTGGATGCACAGTTGATTTGGAAAGAAGTCAATGGATTACAGTCTTGTACTTATTTTCTACTGTGCTGGCCTGCAAAATGATGGTAACCTGAGGTAGAGTAGCCTTACCAAGGGTGGCCAGTGTCAGCTGGTGTCAGACTTCTATAACAACACTTCTCCCCAGCACTGAAAAGCATTCAAGACATTTGCCTTTTGTTTATAGCTCTTTCCATAAATGATATTAATCTGAAGTAGCTTGTCAGGCAAAGAGTACTTCAGTGTAAACCTCCAAAGGGTAATATCAGAAACAGAGCTGCACGGAGGCAGCCTTGTTTGGAGTTGTTTCCCTCTTTGCTTTTCAATGCTTGAGCCCTTTCCAGGCTGTGTTCTTTAAAGAGCATTTAAATACAGAGTCTGCACAACACAGCAGGCACCAGGCAGAGAGACATTTCTTTAACTCTGCTGTTCAACCCCAGGTTGCGATTGTCACAGTTCAGTACAAGGCTAATTGTACTGAATTTCAATAGCAGATTTGGTCTATGTTCACAGTTATTTTGGAATCAGTTCTATTTACTGTAAACTATCCCTATTTATATTTCATGCCTATATGTGTCATCGCTTATGCTGTACAAAACACATTAGTACTTTCCTTACAATTTATTATATAAAATTATGGTATCACAATTTTATGGCACCTTTGCTATGATGATCTAAAAACATTTCATAAATACTTATATGCCTCATTAAGCCTGTTTGTTTTTAAAACTCATTTGAGAGATGATTAAACTGAGATTCAGAATACTCATGTCATTTTGCTAAAAATGCTCTTAATAAGTAAATGAAGATGTGGGAATACAACGCAAATTCTTGTTCACACTTCTCTGCAGAAGTATCATTGTAGAATACTAGTCTGATGCAATGATCAGAGGTTTAACATGGATCATGTTCAATGCCATTGGGTTTCAACATTTAATCTCTACTATAAGAAGTCAAACATGAAAACACAAGTTTTTAAATGAGAAACAGCTATAATGAATTACTTGCTTGTCCCTCAATCAACAAGAATATAGTGTTTTCATAGGAAGTGCTTATATCCTCTCCAAATCAAACCAGCTCAGTAGTTTTGACACTATGGCAGCTTCACTTTCAGAATATGTATCTTGCATGTTCACTTAATAAAATATTATCCCAGTCTTGAAGTCCTATATTTGCCATTTTGTTGAAAAAAAATAGATGTAGATATAAATTTTTTTGCATAACTGGATAATGAGCTAATAATGTCATTTTAGCACAAACCAACTGTCTATCACTAGGATTTTAGTTCAGAGATGTTCAATGTCCAAATCAGTCAAACTGAATTTAATAGACATCTAACTCCTTCAGGCCTGCTTGGAAAATGTCAGCCTAAAATAGCATGTGCTTGAGTACAACAAACTAGAAAGGCACTTCTGATGTATATATTTGTATGTACAAACAGGCGTCACAGAGTATATCAGAATAGCAACTAACCTCTTCTTCACAGAGCTGAATTGCCATTCACAGAATTAAGATAACCAACAGGAGTTGCAGTAGTAATACTTCCTTCCGCTTGTATAGTGCCTGAATAAAACGAGAGAAAGAGCTCCTTAACTTCACCAGGTAGTGACTAGTGATGGTAGGAAAGACTAAAATAGCTACCACTGAGGTACCAGTTACAGACTGGCCCAAATGCCAGGGGTTTAGAAAGTGAGCTAATGCTCTAAACAGGACTATATATATTGGTTAGCTTCTGAGCCAAGAACAGAATTTAATGCTACTCAGTAACATGAACACAGCAGTAAGAATTCAATTACTTGCTTTTCAACAGGACCAAGTTAAATGTTTCTAGGCTTCATTTTCAATTAGGAAAATAGGGTATCAGAGATACATGCACAAATAATTTAGTTTTGTTTGTAATTCAACAAATGACATGCAGAAGTTACACATACCTCTTTCAAACTGTACAAGATCACTCATTATCTGCTGCCCTAAACCTTCCCAGCAAGCAAGTGAAAAGCTCGTCTAAAGTGTGCTGAAAGGTAAATAAAGCATTTAACATACCAGAAAAAAACGTAACATACCCACAATTCTGAGGGCACAGGGACAGCACAGCAGAAAGAAAAAATCCTGAAGCATGTTCTTTAACGGGGCAATTGTTGAGCGAAAACTCCAAGTATTTATATGTGGAAAAGTTCTCTGATTCTTTCACTTAACAGAAAGTAATCAATAACTGTTTTCTCATCATAAACTCATTTTAAAGCATGACAAAAACATTCTAGTAGAAATAAAGAATTCTGCATTACCTTGAACTAATGAAATGATTCAATACTCAGAAGTTATTAAATAATTTTTAGCTTGTTCCCTTACTGTTTACTTACAGATTTATGATTAAAAGCTAAACCTGTGGAATTCCTGTTTCCATTGAAATAGGTAATTTGTACCATTCATACTGGGGAACGGTGAATTGCTTTGTTTTTCAGTTAGAAAGAAATACAATATATTTCAGTCAGATTCCCAGCAAAGCTGGTTAAAAACAGCATTTGAATTAACAATTCAAGTATAAATTTACAATTCAATTAAACTTCAAATAAAAATCAAAGTAAAATTAGAAACTATATTATTGGAATTGGATTTTTTTTTTTTTTTACTACACGTTTGTTGAAAATTTGGAAAAAACCCTCTTTTAGCATTACAGATGTATTCTGTGGTATCTTTGACAATTACCACTGGATGCATTTGTATACGATACAAGAAACTGCATTTAGCTTTTGTTTAGGTGGCTGGAAGATACTTCCAGAATGATTCTTGTTTTATTTGCAGTGCCTTGATACGAGTTTGCTCACATATTGGTGCTGTTAGTAATCTCACGTGCTGATGAAAGTAGAAGGCAGTGGATTACTTCCGGCTTACTGTGTATTGCCATGAACAAGAGGAGGTTCTTTAATATCTTGAATATATTGTGCAGATTTTCAGTGTGCTAGGAGAGCACTTAAACAGTGGAGAATTTTCATAATGATGTATTTGATTAGATAGCCGCAATTTGCTTCTTTCATTGTTACTAACAAGAGACCTTAGTTGTAATTTTTCCACGTTCTATATTTTGCAAATATTATCAGAGAATCAACAGACTTTACAGACAAAAACTCTGACAAATACATTTGGATTATATTTAAGGATAAAACTTACAGTACCAAACTAAAACTCATGGAGGACAAGGGCAAGCTCTCCACTCTATTCAGAAGGCTTTGGGTGAGGCAATTTGCAAAAGCAAGTTGGCAGAAACACAGGAAACTATTACCTATCTTAGTTAAATCCCCAAAAGTAAACTTCTGGTTGGTTTGTGTTTGCTTGGTTGTTTGTTTTTTTTTTTTTTTTAAATGGCTCCCATGTGTTAAAGAAATTCAGGTGGCAGCATATGATGTTATCTTGCAGGTATGGTTTAGGTATTCATGTCCTGTATTAACTAAGAGCATTTTAAGATTAGGCCACATACAGAGAAGATTTGAGTTTTGTAGTAAGTAGGATTTATTTTAGTTTTCTTTCATAAGAAAAATTGAAGTTAATTGGCTCATGTAAGGGTTGATATTTTTTTCCTCTCTTCTCTGATCACCAGTTCCTTAAGTGTTTTGGTCACTGTTTCACAAAAAACAACTGTGCTGCTGAAAACAGGGCCAGGAATGTAGAATGGCTACATACAGGGATCTTAGCCCAGAAGTAACCAAGACAGAGGGGCGCCTGGAAGTGACAGAATGGGTAAAAGGGCACACAAATACAGCACACATGAAACCTAAGCAAACACAACCATCAGCTTAAGAGTTGGCAGCGTCATAAAGATGCTTTTCAGATAGGCAATTTATACCCTGGCAGATCTTCTTCTGGCTGACTCTTTGTAATGAACCAGGGTTCTTCATCTCAGTAACAGGAACTTGGCTCATCCAAATCATCCACAGAACTAGGGAAGTGCAAAAGCAAGCAGTGAAGATAAATCCCATATTTGTAGTTGCTGCTGACTGATTCTGCAGGAGAATGTAACGCTGGCATCTGCACTCCATAACTCATGGAAAAAGTTACGCTTTTCAGCTCTGCCATCTAATATTAACCTGTATCTAACTTACTTCTTATTCTGTCAGCACTTCTGAAAACTTTGCTGTGGTAGGAGGCAGGTACTCTTCACTCTAAGGGACAGTGGTCTTTATGATTAACTCCACTAGATTCCCTACTTTCCCCTGCTGTGAATCATGGCTTTGTGGCAACAAGCTTGCATCAGGTAGAACATCAGTGTACATGGCTAAGAGACCCCAGGTTCCTGCTGGAGCAGCGTAAAAGGCTGTTCATCTGCTCAGATCCAGAACTCATAGCCAGCTATATGGTTTAAATAGAAATTTAACCATTACCTATTTCAGTCAAAACTGACACTGACACTCATGTCTGTGAGCTGTAGAAGCTGAAGAAATTTCACGTCCCCTTCTGTTGACCTTGATACAATTTGAGCTAATCGTTGGCAGATAGCTGGGGGCAATAATCTCAAGTGACAAAGCCCATCTGCCAGAGTCCTCCTACACTGCTGGGAATTTGGCTGCTGGTTCACAGGCACTAAGAATGGGAGGTTCCTCCCCTCTGCTCTTGCTGGCAGGAAGTGTTTTATTTATGATACCACAAAATCTTTGCTCTGCTTCAAGACAAAAGAAGAGGGGTTGTCATTGCCTGCTTTCAGAAAATAATCTTTTCAATCTTACTCCTCTGAAAACAAGTCCTAAAAGGGAGTAACCAGGTTACATAGCTGTGGGTTGGATCATCTGCATGAAGTTCATGTCCCTGTACTGTTTACTTTAATTATGTGGGATCAGGGCCCAACTATCAGCCATTCTTTGCAAATCATACCATATTCAAATAATTGCTAAGAAATATGCTTTTTCTTTTTCCCTAAACTGAAAAGCATTTGTGTCAGAATAAGACAGGGATCAGTAAGCCATCAATATATTGAATGGCCTGTCAACAACTGGGTTACATGAAACAATTTTACTTCAATTTAGCAACTCAGTGATTTTAATAGTGAAAACGTCCTTAGTAAGTTTGCAGGAGAGGGAAAGCTAATGTATTTGTTACAGAACTCTCTGTTTTTGTTCTGACAGAGAATTATATTCACTTAGGAATGCTAGCACAAGTTTTACTTATCTTTTTGTTTTTCCCCAATGGTAATGTACACTTAAAGTGAATTCCCATGCTTCAAATGAGGTTAATCTATTTTCAGCTACAAGTAAGCAAAACCATATTTGGTATCACATAAACAGCAGATCTCAAATTTGGATTTTATAACACTAGTTTAACCTATTGCTTTGTTATTTACTCTTAATTGAACTATGTTGCAAAATAAGATGTACAGTTAGTTATTAAAGAAACTAGGCTACGTTACATTTTCCTTTAAGGAATTAATACAGTATATTTTGTTTATTTTCTTTCTTTTAAAGAAAGCAAGAAATTAGCCTGCTAGTCTCCCCCTCCTTGGTAAATTTCATATTCAAAGAAACAATTGCTTGTTAGAAACATTTCCTAGAAAAAAATAAAGTTGCTTGTTGGATTTTATGAAAGCGCAGTCTTCTACTTTATTTCAAAAGCATCCATAGCAGTCCAAGAGATATTATGCCTCACCTAATTAAAAAAAAAAAAAAAAAAGAAAAAAATACAGAACATTTGAAAAAAACAGGAAAAAATATTATATTTCTCAGAAGCTGATCTTTTCCTTCTGCAGGCAAATGCTACTATTCTACACAGTAATATGCTGTTACTGGTCTAATTGAAAGAAATTTATTAAACTTGATCAATTTTTAGAGAAAGATTTTTAAATGAGAATTGTGCAAACTGTTCCTTTGTAATAACTAATCTGATGCTGAGTAGCAACATCTAACAAAAAAAAACAAAACTTGCAACACTGAATCCAAGCCACAAAAGTTGCCTGATTCAGGATTCAAAAAGCAAAGCCAGTCATCTCTTCACATAGGCTGTTTTTGTGGTGTATTTTAATTGTCCATTCTGCATTCTAACAGCAGCTGCAGGGATAGTTTCCAGCATAGCTGTTTGGAAACCATTTCAATAGAAGTTCTTCCAGATGTAGGTTCAAGTGTGCCAAATGGTCTGGCTCTTCAGTATAAAAAGCAAATTAGAAGTTGAGACTATGGTGCTTTAGCAGTAAGCAGCTTTTATCAGTGCTCAGCTCAGAGAACCTGCCTGCTCTGAAGATGGTTCCAATAGGCTTAATTTGGAGTGATACAAAAATGTCTCAAAGCCTTCTTTCCCCTCCTCCCCACCAAGTTTTCACTCCCAGTAATACAAAATGTCTAATAATCTATATAAAGTTAGAAGGATTTCTATTGAGGCTTCAGAAAATCAATTTTATACCCATAATACCTAAAAAATACCCACTAATGCTCTCTGTTATATATCATTAATCTCTCACACAAGGAAAGGATAGATTACCAGCTATCCAACCAATCAAGTTATTTAGCATACAATGAGATGGGATCTTATGAAATAAATGAATTCTTCAAAGGTACAACTTACCTATCAGAAAAGCATCTTTATAATGTTGCTAGTTCTTAGGTTATAGGAATTCTAAATTTTTAATTCTTCTCCCTTCAAAGACACACTGATGTTTAGCAATGACCGATGTCTATGCATTACCTTACAATTATCTGACGTTCTGTTGAGTACAGCCTACCATTGTAGATGATTTTATTCTATTATTGTATGTCAACTGTGAAGTACCTGGGCTGTGTTTAGTGTGCCACTTCCTGCTGCTGAATTAGATGAGTAGTTTAAAATAGTGTTGAAAAATTACAGCTTTTCAATTTGCTCAACTAATCTCGGTTTCAGACTATTTTGTTAGAGGACAATTCAGAGGGAGGGAGATATGCCTATTCTCTGGTGTTCTGTAGCATATTTTTACAGTACCGATTTCTTGACCCTTCTTTTCCTCTTTTGACTTTCTTTCCCTCTCCAAACCACTGCAGAATCCTTAAATATGCAATTATACCATGAACATTCAGTCAAATGATGAAAAGCCATCTGATTTTTCAGATGTAGTGACAGTTACCACATTTTAATGTCCATATCAGTTACTGACACTCTGAAGTTACTGAAGTTTGTGGAGGTGCTTGCAAGTAATTTTTTAAATATACTGGGTGTTGAAATTAAATCTTGACATTTAGAGCTAGTGGGCTGAAAGCATTCAGATTTCCTCCTGCTACAGGAACAAGATCTTCCTTTGTATGAAGTATCACTGGCATTTGAAAGATGGATCTCTGAAAACTCAAAAGCTTCTACCTAACTGATAACAGCAAAATTAAAGGTTGATACTTTACAGTATTGTATTTTAAACCAGCCATAAAACTAGTTATTAAAAATAAATTTCTTGCACCATTTGCTTTAAATTTGGATGAAGCAGACCCACTCTGCATAAATAGCACCACATCATCTTTGTCTGTGGCTGTAATACCCAGCACATGCTGCATTCAACAGAAAAGTATCACGTAAGTGAGAATAAATAATCTTACCAGTCTCCCAAGAACAGGAAACAACCATGTACCTGAAAACATTTATTTTCTTTTCTAACTGCATGAGTTGATCTGGAAAGGTGTATTTTTTTTTCTTTACATTTAGATTTAGTAAATGGTCTTAAAACACTGAGCCTCAAATCCCCTTCTCACAACACAACTCCCTAAGGAATAATATTGTGACCCCAGATAATTAATCCACTCTAAACATTTTTTGACTTGCATAAAATTGACATGATAAATGAGGGAAAAGAAAAACATCAGTTTATAGGTTCAAAGGAAAAAACAAGTTACAATCTTAGTTATTACCACGTTGCTATTAATTTTGAGTAACTTATTTTCAGTGTTCTTTCCTGGCTTTGGTTGGTAACATAAGGATTTTAGAGTAATCTTTTAAAAATCCTAATGCAGATTTCTAGGGCTCTGCTGCAAGAGCAATTTCCTTTGCCTGGAACAAAATACATGTCTTTGGCCAAGCTCTCACCAAAACCCCTTGCTGAAGAGATCCTAGTCTGCACCGTCAGTGATAGCTAAGTAACAACCAGTATTTATATAAGTGTTCACCACTGTACAGTCAAAGCCATCTACAATAAATATACTTTACTTTCCAGTAATATGATAGCAGATAGAAAGTTATCTTAATCACACTCCTGCCTTAATGCACAGCTCCAGAGGCAATGTTTTTATGAAAGCTGAGAGGTTTAATAAAATTAACTGTATCCTTATTTTGACTGTCACAGGGCTAACTGTATTACTCAGAGTAAGAATATTTTCTAATACATCTGTATATACTAGTGGAAAATGGATTTATTTCATTTTTCTCTTTACCAGTTTACTCCAGTGAGAGTCTAAGAAATGTATATAATTGAATGACATGTTGTACTACCTTCACTTACAAATCTCATTTGGCACCTACAATAATAAAAGGATTGATAGCAATTCAAGAAATGGCTGACATATTCAGAGCAAGTTTTTAATTAGATCTCTTCTTGGCTGAGCATCTTTTTGCATCTTGTTAGAATCTACGTTCCTTTGCACTTCTCAGAGATATTTAGGCACAAGTCACACAAATGCCTGATGGAAAAGACAGATGAGTCAAACTGTTGGAAAGTTCCCAGGGCAGCAGATCAGATCGCTAACTCTTCAGACTTTTTCCTCCGATAAATGTCAGATGTGTCACCCATTTAACAGCCATTGCCTGAAGAGATTTGATTATGTGCCACTATCACCCCTCTTGATTAATCAAAGCAGCAAGTGAAAAATAAGAAGCTTCAGATACTGTTTTTTTCCCCACTTTGCAAGAAATCGAGAACTATGTGGTTTTTCTCAGTGTGTTAAAAATAGACAATCTCTTTCAAAAGTCTCACTCTTTCACACAAAAAACTCATTATGACCCATTTCTTTGATCAAGAGAAAATTGGATTAAAGGCGTATTTTCTTCATTACAAATAAAGTATGTCGTTAAACAGAAAATTAAACTTCACAGCATAGAGAGAAGTACCATTTGAAAAAGATACATATCCTTCTCTATTAAAGATCTAAACGCGCATTCAATGGTTTTCTTTGCTAGACAAGGGTAAAAGGTAAGACTTACCTTGGTCAAACCCCAGGATCCAAGGAAAACTATGATGCTGGCAAATCCAGGGGTTCACCTTCTGTGGTGTTTTATGCTGCGCCTCTCCCAGTACCTGCTGTTGAACTCAAGAACAACTGCTTGTCCGCCCATGTTGTGTGTTGTTGTAACAAACAATATGCTATGTTTTGCCATTATTTCTATTATCAACATGAAAGAGATATGCCTTGGCTGGAATGAAAAATTGTGTTAATTGTTTGAACTGAAATTATCAGTCTGAGAGGCCTTAGAGCAAGATATTTATAGACATGAAGTCCTTTGACAATGCAGCCTTAAAAACATCAGACAGGAAGAAAGAGAAACATTTGCATGGATTTTGATTGTTTAATACTCAAGAGTGAAAAAGTGTAAAATCACAAAGCTTATACCACCACACAAATGCAGTTTTTCATTACAAATGACCAAAACACAAGCTGCCTGCAAAGTTTCACACAGCTGACATCAAACAATCTAGTTTCAACATTCTTACCGTCTTTTTAAACACCTGCTATTCACAAACATCAGTCAATACAGAGTTTTACGTCTTTCATACCTCTTCCTTTATATTCTATGCTATATTTGCTTTCTAGACCAGTGGTTTACACATTTGGAAAACAGTGCCCCACTTCTGATCTATATCAGCATATAAATATATATTTTTTTACCCCCGAAGTTACTAATTATATTTAAAAAGCATTTTCTTTAATCCAAACTCAGCGATAAAGTTCTTTCTTGTATTTAATGAAAAGCACAACTTATATGAGTAAGCTTCAGAAGTGCATGCTGATTGAGGTTATATCACCAATCCTTTCATCCACAGGTTATAATACTTATGCAGAAAGTGATCATACAGGGTGAGTTAGTACATCAGACAGTAGGTTCTATTTGCTCATACTCGTAACTCCTGTACCTATGGCCCTGATTCTGCAAATGCAACCATTAGTCCTGTAGGATGCGCTTGTTCATCTTAAGTACATTTTGTTGCCTGAAGGTAGTATTATCCAAAAGCTATTATTATGTCAAAATGTCTCAGGTTAATGAGAGCTAATGGAAATGGGCTGCTTAGACAAACAATATTAAAACTTAAACCCTTTTTATGTGAGATATCTTTGTTTTCACAGCCTGAAATTATTCATGCAAAGGAACTGTCCGTATCTTTAAATGTTATGCTAATGCACATTTCCAGTTCCCTATGGTAAACTAACTTTCCAACAGTTGATTAAAATCCTGATCTTAGATAGAATTAAAGAAAGTACACAGAAAAAATTCTTCCCTCCAGACAATCAAAATATATCTTCATATAACCAACTACATCTGACAGTTGTGTATAAAGGAATTTTTAAAGAGCTGTTGTTGCCTCATTGGAAACAGTACTGATTTTGTTTTGTTTTTTTTTCTCCTTCAATGCTAAGGTCATCCACATTTTATGATTTACTTGCTCCTTACTGGTTTATTCCTTCATCTGACATTCTAATCCTCTAAGCAGGTGAAGGCAAACATAACAGAGTGTTGGTATAGTTGTTCCTAAGGAATATGTCTATCAAAGATTCTACAAGGTATCAATAAATGTGTTTGACCTTCTAAGTAGCTTTTTGTTGGTTACAAAATACATTTTCTGCACATATTCTTATATGTTTTACAGATAATGTTTAAGTTTCAGCTTAGAATAAAACTTTGAGAAAACTGATTATTTTTTTTAACACTGTTGCTTATTACAGACCTGACTTCTTCTTTTATAAAGTCCTTTAATACCTGAAGTACAGGATCTGATTGCTTGCAGTTAGGCATCTAGCTGGAAAATTCTGGCTTATACATGATTATTAGAAGAAACACAAAGATGGTACGATTTTTAAAATTATAGGGTCAGCTAAGGAAACAAAGGTACAGGATGATATTAAAAGTATTACAATTAATAACACCCTATTTATAAATGGAAGCACAAGATCTTTTTTGAACACATATCAATAATTTTGAAAAAATATTACCCATTATACAGTGAACAGTATAAATAAACTTAGCATACGTGCCATTAGTGCTTCTACCCAGCTCCATTTCCTGTTCATTTTCCAGCTGTCAGTTACACTTCCAATTTCAGCAAACGATTTAATAGTACATGATTGAAAAATATCCAATCCCAAGTACACTGGCACTCACATGCAAAATGAGGAAAACATACAGAAAGTTTTGCAGTGCAGACAAACCTCTGAGTTAATCTTTGGAACATTAATAGTTTTGTACAGTTTCAAACTTGGTAACTAAGGCACACAACAATTAAGTTGTCCCATATCTGAAACAGCATATGTCAGTCAGCATGGAGCTTCTCTTCAGCTCTGCATTTACATTCATATTATAAAGTAGCAGTCAGTTTTGAAAAATCTAGCTTCTGTTAATATTAAGGAAACTGAAAAGTGACTAGCCATGCCAGACTAAGATAGTTTAAGTGGATTCTAATATGGATTAGCACACACAAAACTATGCTTACATAACCACAGGAAAAAAATTCTGAGTCAGCAACCACCGGGCTGGCACAGCACAGCCATCCGGGTACAGGTGTGTTCCCACTCCGCAGAGAGGGTGTGAGGGAGTGAATGTGTGTGCGTGTGCGCATGTAAAAATAGCAGCTTCTCATCTGTGCATCTTATTTCTTATGTGCGTCCAGTATCATATCTTCTTACCCCAGTGACAAAAATATGCTGGCTGCTATTTTTCCTTCTGCTAGCACTGCACAGTTTAGTACAGTTAGTGGTGCTGGCTTCTGATCTGGACTTTAAAGTCACTGAATTATAATTGTATAGTTAAATTATGTCCTTCATTCAACCAATGTGCAATTCAAGTGAAATTATCTTATTTTCAAATGATTTAAGTAGAAACCAGCTTTGGCCTGAGGCAAATGTTACGACAGAAAAAAAGAAAACAGGAAAATTCAAATCTCAGGTTGGGTTTGCAGGGCTAGTAACTGAAATGGGCCTCTTCTCATTTGTAAACAAAGAAGGGATTATCTGGAAATGACTTGGCACACAATGATCATAAGTGTCACCAATGCCATTTTTACAAGTTCGCTTCAGAATAGAACACATATTAGCTAATTGCACTATGTTAAGAAATTAGTCATTATGTAATCATGTTTGACACTTCACACTTACTTTTAGCGATATCTAGTATCAAGGTAATCCATATACTGCAAAGGAAGTTTATATTATTAATGTATATAGCCACTGAAGCTGTAAAGAGTTCTCCTTACTTCATTGGAAATACTATCCAACCTGTTTTTAAAATTTGTTTTCTTTTTAAAGAAATTAAATACACTACTACCTAAACATAAAAATCCTTATTTCTCATTAAGAATCCTGTGAGAAATTCAGTGTTTCCTCCTTCTTTTTTGCACTGCATTCTAGCTATACAAATAATACCATTTTGGACAAATTTTGCTATGCTTAGTTTGATCCTACAGAATCGTATTTATTTTTTTATAGTTGTAATAACTGTATCTTAAAATGTTTTCATTAGGTATTGCATATAAGTACATAGAAATGTACTAAAACTAAAAATTAGCCACCTACCACTCATTAGTCTTATATTCTGTTATATTTGTGGTTAGTAGCTAGAGATTTAAATAGAATTGCTGAATATTCTAGTAACCAAATACAATACAGTATTTTTTTTAAAAAAATGTAAAAGTCCTATTCAAGCACACACTTATTAATTGACCTGCTGTAAATCAAACAAAAAAATATAATCCTTTGAATTCCCCAGTAGCAAATTCCTGTCTCTATGGGTGGAAAAACTGAAATTATTGGACACAGATCTCTGAGGAAAACATATTAATAGCATGTTTTCTCCCAAAAATAAGAATTCCCATAAACTGTGTGCTGAATAGGTAGAAGCTTAGATTCAAGAGGTCTCAGTCCACTATTAATAATCTGAAGAGTTTGAGTGTTTCCCCATCCTTTTTTTTTTTTTTTAATCAAAAATATGTATAAACAAATTACTAAGTAGACTTCATTAAAGAGTCATTTCAGAACCACTGTCCATCATTATCATCCTCCTCCTCCTCCTCATGGTCCAGATAGAGAAGAGCAACTTTTTTTTCATCAGAAATAACTGACCTTTGGTCTACCATTCTTTGCAACTGCACAGTTTTATCAAAAAATGACTTTTCCACTACCTTTTCACCATGATCTTGAGAAAAACAGGAGAGAAAATCATCTCTTCTTTCATTGTTGTTTTCTACAATCTGGTCACCTTCAACTACAATCTGTGGCTGATTAACAGAAGAGTCTTGCTTATTAGATATGAGCATTGTTGCTTGCTGATCTCCACTTTTCACTGTAGATATGCCACCCATATTGGAAACATCCATTTTAAAAGTAAAAGAGGTGTTCTTGGATCCTACTTTAATATGCTTTACAGACCTATTGCTCTCAGATGACTCTTCTGTTTGTGACGTATCTTCCAGCGTTTCAGGAAAATGTCTTGTAAAGATTATTTGCTCAGCATGAGTTTCTACAGGACTTATTTTAACATGCCTGAAAGATCTATT
Source organism: Tyto alba (assembly GCF_018691265.1). NCBI lineage: Eukaryota > Metazoa > Chordata > Aves > Strigiformes > Tytonidae > Tyto > Tyto alba. The sequence continues at coordinate 4,614,588 of NW_024881317.1, forward strand.
GATATCTGAGCTTCCTTCATTCTCTGAAAGATGTCCTTCTTTGTTAATGGGCTCTGGAGTTTCAGAAAGTGAGCCCTGATACATGATTTGTTCAGTGGTTTTAACTCCCACTTGACCTCGTCTAACATGCTTTATTGAGCCTTCTGAAACAATCCGGTCTTCCAGTTCACTGATTTCTCTGTGCTCAGACACAGGCCTGTGGTAGACAATTTCTTCAGCTGTCATAAACTCTTGAGGACCCATCTGAATGTGTCTGACTGAACTTTCTGTCGGTGAGAAATCTCTACTGTCACTGACCTCCACTTTACCAGAGGTTGGTCCTTCAAAGATAACTTGCTCAGTGTGAATCTCTTTTGGACCTAATCTGAAGTGTCTTATTGATCTGCTGAAATCCACAGACCCTTCTGTCTGAGAAAGGTTACCTGAGCTATTGAGCTCCAGAGAGTCTGAAACAGGCCCTTCAAAAGAGATTTCTTCAGTTACTTGCCTTGATTCTACTGCAACATGTCTTGTGGACCTGTTGAAGTCTGTTGAAAACTTCTGGGAAAGATTTCCAGAATCAGCCTCTTCTACAGTTGTAATAATTGGGCCTGTGTAAATTACTTCTTCTGTGGTTTGGATTTCTTTAGGACCCAGTTTAAAATGCTTCACAGATCGGCTAAACTCTGATGATCCTTCTTTCTGAACAATATCTTCTGTAGCACTGAGCTCCAACGTTTCAGAACCAGGCCCTTCATATACAACCTGCTCAAATCTCTGAACTTCTGCTGGACTAACCTTAATATATCTTATGGATTTGGTCTCATCAGTTGATTGTGGCAAGTGAGAGGCTTCTCCAAACTCTGCAGTTTCCAAAACTGAACCATCATAAATAACTTTTTCAGTGGTATGATACCCTGTGCCACCACTCCTCCTCACTGTGGATGAGTTATAGATTTCTTGATCAGCCAAAGGAGTGTATTTATCACTGTGGGAAGAAACATCTACTTCTATATTGCTTCTACCATCAACAACTCTCTCTGAACTCTGTTTTGTCAAGGAGTGCAATGTTGCCTTCTCCTTCTCACTTACAATTACTTCATCAAGCTGAGATACATCAAATTCATCAGTATTAAGGGTCTGTGACAGATTGACTTCAGCAACAATTGTCACCAAGCCACCCTCCTCCGTTTGATCAACTTTTTTGATATCAAATTCTAAGCTACTAGAGTCAGCTTGATTTTCTTTCGTTATTGCAGACAGCTCCTCCTTCACGCTGTCTGGGAGACTGTCCTCCAACTGCTCCAAAGCTTCCTTCAACTGATGCTTAGGGTCCTTTGTTTCCTTTGATAAAAGACCTTTTATTGAAGTCTGAAATTCATGGGGAATTTTAATTTCTTTTTCAATAACAAGGGATTCAACATGGGATGTTTCAGCTTCAGGATGCTCTTTTAAAATATGAGCACTTGCTTCCTCCCCTACCACTTGATATGTTTCTTCTGGAGAGCTTACACCTTCATCTCTCTTGCTTTGTGTGCCTTGCAAAAATTCATCTTGCCAAGAATACTTAATAGTTGATTCTTCTTCTATATGAATTTGCCCATATACTGAGTCATCATCTTTTTCATTAATAATAGGATGATCATCAGGAACAGATACAAAATATTTTTGTTCAATAGGTGAGTCATCTTCCTCAGTTACTTCTTCCACATGAGTGAAACTGTCATGGCGTTGTTTCTTCTTTTTAAGATCTTCATATGTGAATGTTATGTTTTGCTCCTCCTCATCACCGTAACACCTCTCTCTCTCAGGGAATGTATCTTCCACTTCCTCTACTTCAAAAGGTGTTGAAAAATCAGTCCTTTCATCAGTGGCATAATCTAGCGGCTCCTCTACAATCTCAACATTAACAGACATGTTCTTTCTGCTCTCATTTCCTTTCAGGCCATGATGTACTATATCTTCTATCTCCTCTTTGGAAGGAGTTCCCTCAACACCCTCTCGAACCACTTTTCTAACATCCTGGTTTGATAGACCTCCTATGGCAGCTTCATCAGAAATATCTATGTTTTCTTTAACTTGAGATTGTACTGTGATCTCAGTCTTTATTTTCCCATCATCTGGCTGTTCTTTCTTATTAAAATAAGTCACTTTTGTGTCTGTTGATACTTGCGAACTAGAAGATTGTGTAAAACTTTTAAGAATGTCAGCAACAATATTCTCTGCTATATTTTCAGTTGACAGAGTTCCCATTTTATGACTTCTGTCACTAATGCTCTCTTCATCTTTCAGACTAGATTCTGCTTCTGAAATACTAACTCGGTGAATTTCGGTGGGCTTAGGTACATGGTCATCTGTTTCTTTTCCTATGGAAGTTTTAAAATCTTGAAACCTTATTTCTTTATTACTCTGAGATTCTTTGTTGGGAACGGGCATTTCAAGACTGATGGGTATCTCAATGACTCCTTTGCTTCTTGATTCCAAGCTCATATTTGTATCTTTTTTAGTCGATTCACTTTTCAAAGTTCTTGCATTAGAAATATCACTCCCAGTTAACTTCTGGTTAATTACTTCCTCGCGGATATATTTTTTCTGCTCAGTCTTCCTTCCAAAATCAGCACTTCTTTCTTCTACAAAAGGTTTCTCATCTGTTTTCTTTTTCTCCTCCTTTGTTTGTTTCTCTAGCTTATCTTTTTCTTTCAGCAGAGATTTTTTCTCTTCAGTTGGTTTGCTGCCTCCTCTTTTTTCTTTTAGCGTGGTCTGAATTTCAGTTATGGTTTCTTCATATTTAGATGGTTTAAAATTGGTATTCAGCTCATAAATTGGAAATCTAGTAAAGCTTGGTTTTGTTCTTACATTTTCAGAAATCCCTGGCTTTGTGTCAGGCTTGTGGTCCTTGTCTGATCTTTCAGCATGTGCTGATTCTTTTGAAAAAGATACTGTGGATGAAGTTGTAACTTCTGTTCTCTTTCTTTCTGGAATTGTATTTTGCTGCATTTCAGTGGTTTTCCAGCTACTGTAGGCTGGAGTAAATTTTCTTAATTCTTTGTGGTCTGTTACAATCCTTTCATCTTTTATAACAGTAGTTGAAGGGCGATATATTGAACCAAGTACATCTCTTCCAAAAGCTCTTCCACTAGATGTTTTCTGTGATCCAGCCTGTGTTGACTGAGCTGAGTAACATGCAGAACTGCTAGTATTTGTCACTGGCATTCTATGTCTTCTATCACTGATCCTGATAGCTGGTGAAGCTTTATTTCTACTTCTTTCTTGATAAGTAGAATAAATATCAGTGTAGTTATATGAAGTGTTTGTAACATCTGCAAAAAGAGCATAGGTAACCAAACATTAATGGCTTGTATCCAAAATAATGTAAAATAGACGGCATGAACTAAGAAATTTTATACTAAGTTTTTGTTAGAAATAAAGGCTTCATTTTCAGTGAGGCTTTGAAAAGGCATTCCTGTAGGTTTTGCATGATAATTAAGTCTATGCATAAATTATATTAAAACTGAAAGCAAAGCTTTTTACTAAGTTGCAAGTTCTTGCTAATTTCACCTGTTGTGAGCACCTGGGTATTATAGTATTTACATTATATATACATAGGGATATATACCTATATATACATATGTATGTGTATATATACACACAGAGGTATGCATAGGTACATATACATATGGTATTTACATTATATATACATATATACAGTATAACATATTTACATTAATGTTCACTTACATTCACAACTTATTATTAAATAATGTATGCTAATATCCTAGGCTTGGGTTTTTTGGTTCATTAGTCAAAGTGGCCTGAAGTTTCTCAGTTCCTACTGAGGCATACCTACCACAACATACTGGAAACTGAAAACACAAATATAGCCCTTCATAGCCACTAGATACAACAAGGCACAACAAGGGAGAGAAATAAAGAACCTTTTAGGGTCTACCTGTACATTTTAATAAAATGTACCAGGAATCATTGTCTGGCTCTAAGACCAACCAGCACTACACGTCTCCAATGTCCTACTCCTAAAAAGCTAGCCGTATCTCCTCTGACTTCTGGTAGTGTTTCCCGCTCTGTGGTAACCACTGAATATACCTGAGAATGGTCTGCAAAAGTACTGTCTAGTTCAGGTCAAAAGTGTGCCAGAGACAGGGCTAGCAATTTAACAGCGTGGGCAATTCTATGTGAGTGTTTGAGCCTCGGCCTAGTCTGTTTAATTTACTACTACAGATGCAGCCTTCAGATCTATTCTAGGGCTATGATCATCTGATTAAGACCACACGTTGTTAAACTCAGGAGTATTGTCAAGACTAATTCTGTTATTAATAACAATGGCCATAGCAGTCAGATCAAAGGTCCATCTTATCTAGTACCCTGTTTACAGTGACCAACAGTAGATATGTAGAGAAGAGTATAAGAACAGGGCAAGTAAATAGTGATACTTCCCTGGTATACTCTCACAGCCTCCAGAGATTTGCAGCTTCTAAGATAGAAACAGTATCTTTATGTTTAATAAATCCTTGATTTTTCTTTCATTACTCTGCTAAAAGTTCTCTTTAAACCCATGTAAAATTATTAACACTCACAATGGCTCATGATAATTAATTCCATGGGTTTAATTACATGTTTTGTTAAATGCCTCTTGCTTTATACTTCAAAACTCTCTTAAGACCTATGGGCATCCAAAAGTTCTTGCACTATTAGAGCTATGAAACATCACTCCCTTCTTACCTTCTCCACTTGAGTCATGATTTTATAAATGATCTCCCATAGAATAGCACTATGTTGATTTAAAATATTAACACTCAAAACCAATTCAATATTCAACTTTGCAATACAATTATAAAAAGTGTTCTTCAGGAATACTATAACATGATAGTTTCCAATTATATTTAATTTCATTCAACATTCATTTTTTAATATTCATTTTTTACCTTGAGGCAATTTCCCTCTATGCTGATCTCTCCAAGTAATAATCCACTGGTTGCTCTCTCCTTCTAACAAAGCTCTGTAAAACACATAAAAAGGCATTCCATTTAAATATTGGGAAGAATAATCATAATATTTAACATTTATAAGTCTTACAAACTGAAACAATTATCCTGCAGTTGGGTCTGATCCTGAGTGTTTGTCACAACCCATATTTTTATTACTGGGAAAAAGAAATCTTTACCACCTTCCAGATTCAGTTGGCAGAGCCCAGTGCGTGCGAACAATGCAATAATCTTACAGTACGTGACAGCAGCTAACACAGAACAGTTTTAGATCAAATCTTCCACATTAGCCAATATACTGCTTCCTGACATGGACAAGATCCACTGATTTCCACGATGGAATCATACAGGCTAGCAAATTTTTCCAGAATGATCTTGTAACAAAGTTAGGAGAAAAAAAAGCCATGCAGAACTTAACAGATATTCAGTAAAGCTTTCTCAGAAAAACCACACGGAAATAATTTATAAAGAAAAGGCAAAAATGAAAAAAAAAAATATTTGCAAGCAAATAGTCAGCAGCTTTCCTGCTGATAATATAGTACTAAAGGTGTTGTTGCGGTGTGATATATGAGAGAACTGTTACAGCCAAGATTTGTAAGTTCTATGCTTTTCAAATGAAAACTGAAGGCAAGTATTTCTGCTGTCAAATACTGGCTAGTGCTAGAGGAAACAACTTACAGTATTAAAGTAACTATTCTTAGTTCCTATTCAGCTGGAAATCAACACAACATATTTTACGACAAAGGACCAGGAAAATTCTTTGTGACATAAACTGCCTGTCATTTCTTTTAATGACATCTGTTTGTCCCCTCTGTTCCTCAGTCTTCCATTTATTCTTTTTTACAGTGACTCTCTAACAGCTTCCACTTTTGCAGGGCCAGAAGCTATGTTATCCAAAAAAAAAGTGCTCAACTGCAGCGTTCTGGTGCAACAGCCTAGAAATTCTATGGCAGGTTCTTTCAATATGCAACGGAACGCTGTAATCAGTATGGTGACTTTGGTGTTTTTATATTCACTCGTAGTGCGATACCCATTTCAACACTTCCAGTTTTGAAAACGCCAGATGTTTTGCACTGATAACATACAGCTGCAACATGAAAGTTACCACGAGTAAGGCTGGAGGAATATGATAGCCAAGGCTTCTGACTCCCTAGAGGCAGAGTTGAAACCAATTTAGGGTTGTGGTTAAAACACATTTGTTGGGGATTTCTGTCAAAACTAACAAAGCAGGCATTTTAAATGTCACCTGTAGATTTCACACTTCATGTGACTGATCGCTTTGAACGTTTTATGCTGCTTCTGATTTCTGACTGCCTCTAGATTCAGTAGGACAATGCTACATCAGCAAAATGCCATTAATAAGGTGTTTTTTGCAATCATGGATTCACCTTGATTCAGAAAAGCCAGGTTAGAATTACTCAACATATTTACAGGTCACTTTCCCCCTTGAAAGAGTTTCACAGATAGACGCCTTTACTACTATTTTGTTAGTGAAAAAAAAACAAAGTAAAAGCAATTTATCTTCTTCCACATTAAGAGAGGCTCTATAGGAATTAGATGCCTTCAACACACATAGAGAATGCTCCTAAGACCAAACATCTGACCTGATGAAGCTAGTGAGTGCTAAACAAATTGCTCTGATTGACACCTGCTAGAAAAGCTGGTGGTGACATTGCAGAAACATATAAAGTAGCTGGCAACGAAAGCGTTAACCATGATGAAGGAAACTGGGAATGTGGGTAGTTTGACTAAGGATTTCTGGCCGCTGTTAAAACAACAGTTGTTCAGTTGCTGCAGCAACGTATGAAGTCACTAAAAATAAGTTCCAAGAGGTAACTGTATATGGCAAAGGGCAACAGCACACAGAAAAGCTAGATCAGAAATATTACTATTGAAAATATGTTGTATTTGAAAAATAAACACAAAGCTTCATGAAATGTCTATGAAACCGGACAGTGAATCAGTATTTTCCTGCTCACAGTTCATAATATATATGGCCTCAGGCTTATCAGATGAACAAGAAAATGTTAAACTGTCTTCAGCTTAATAAACTAGCATGAGAAACTGTAGTGTAATGTACTAAGCACTGGCTTGGAAGCCAGCAAACTCAAGTTATGTTCCTCAGCTTGATCATAGCTTCAGTTTATGCAAGTCATTTTGCTTCTCCGTTCCTTTGCATCCTTTCCTAATACTAATCATTTAAACTATAACCTCTTCATGGTGAGGACTGCTTTCAGACTTAAACTGCCTGAAGAATTGGGTGTTAGTCTCAACTGTATGAACTCTCAAGTATTCACAGTAATTACAAGAAACATTCCTCCAAGCAGCACTCTTCTAAAAATTAACTATGTCAGCTACTTCCTGGAAATCTGATCCCAAATAACATATACATATATTGTGTTAATACTTAGTTTAAGTGTTGCCAGAAAATATTGCAACTGGACCTTTAACTCATCGCATTAATAATGTCATTTATCTAAAGTTGGCTGTGACATGCTAGTCAGCCTGAAGCTCCCCAGTGTGCTGGATGACAACAGAAATAATTAGTCCATGAAAGCAGGTGGATGAGATAAACTGGTTGGGGTGTGGAGAGAGGAGTTACCAAAACCAAAAGGATGCACTGCAAATGGTCATTCACAAGAGCTATGACCTTGTTTCAACTAGAGAAATGCAAGATCTCAGATAGGGGCAGTTAGCCAGCAGGTCATAAAATTTCTTCCTCTGTATCCTGGGTATTTGGTAAGGAGTTACAAAATTAAACCTCTCCAGGAAGTGGAGTGGAGGAGGCATTTTTAGGGGTAAAGGCCACTCCACATCTTTTTCGCATCATGGGATGGGAGGATGACTGTGTGAAGAACAGCAAGTAACTGACTGCATGTTAAATTACTGGGTGTAGGAAACTCATAATGTTTTTTAAAAAAAATACAAGAATGGGACATATGGCATGGTCCAAGTTGTAAACAGGAAATAATAAAGCTGACTGAAAAAGCTGTGGTAAGTAGCTGAGGAGGCCTTAATGCTGATGATGATTTCTTGAAAGGAAGGCATGGAAAGGGTCAGAAGAAATGTTGATGGAGGAAACCAACCGAAGGAGGATTGGAAAGTATGCCTGACAAGTGTATTAAGAGATCCTGACAACGACTGTGACAAAAAAAAAGGGGAAACCCCCCCCCCCCCAACTTTGTAGCCTCCACTGCTTCAAAACGCAGGGTGGTAACCTAGAACAGAACATTTGCATGACACTAGGATTTCAAAGTAAAATCTTTTACCTTTCAACAACAACATATTTTAGAGAGGGCAGAAAAACTAATTTAAACCTATGGCAGAGGCTCTGGCCAGCCTCTCTTATTTGAAGAGAAGCTTCTGATAGCTGAGGAGAAATGCTTGATAGTAATTCCAATCCTAAACAGATTTTCTACCTCCTTTTAAAATTAAGGCTCACACAGTGAATAATTCACCACTTCTTGGAAATCAAACTTAAGCATAGTCTAAGTAGTTGCAGTTTTGCAGGGTTCCAAGAACACAGAACAAAACTGCAAGACACTACATATTTACTTCACCAAAAAGGATTAGGAATGAAGATTCCCTTGAGGTGTAACTTCATAAAGCCACATAAGCCATATATTTCACTTCCTGAGTGAGTCTCAGCTCCTGGAGCAGGAAGGGTAAGCAGAATCAGAGAGGAAGTACAGTTGGTCCTTGGGGAAGGGTGTTCCTTGCGACGATGATTCTTCTTGCCAGTTCAGAAGCACTGTTGACTAATGGAAAGAACTGGCTTTAAAACAGAAGCTGTAGAAGTTGTAAGACAAAGAGAAAATACAGGGTGGGAGGTACAAAGAAAGCTCCAGGAAGGAGACCACATACCACACCCTTAACCTATCATGCCAGGAGCAGAGGAGATGCCAAGGCACTCATGGAAACTTCTCAATGGAGAATTCACGATGTAGAACTAAGTGCGACTACATGCCTTTTGTTTCCAGTATGCATAAACAAGGGTATATGCCACTATCCTTCATGAAAACAAACTGAAGCTGGCTTCACGTGACCTGGTTATCACAGATAAAAAGACCTGGGAGAAGAACAGGATTTGAAAAAGCACATAGGTGAGCAGTCCAGATTTCTCTTACTAGACAGCTTACTAACTGGATTCACACTGAATCCCTCCCACAGCAGTGTTGATAAAGGCATATAGTAGGGAAGTCATTATTTTCTGAAGTGAAAGGAGAGTAAGCACAAAGGAAGAATAGGTAAAACTGCATAAATGTAAAAACACAAATCAAAACAATCACTTTTCAGCTTCTCTTATTTTAAAACAATTTTGTTTGCAGGCATTAGATAGCATGTTTCTGATCAGTAGGTAGATGCTCATTTGTCCACTGAAGTCTGCCTTGCCAACGCAATCAGTGTAGTGAATGCAGTTTGTATCAATCAGATAAAGAAACGCTACAAGTTAAGGAACTTCTTAACTGGACAACATATGTGCTGCAGGGGATGCTGAATTGCTCTCCTTTCATTAAGAAAGGCAGGGAATCCTTAGACAAACCAATAATGCTCAGATAATCAGTGATATCACCTCTGGAGAAGTTCCAGAATTTAATGGACTTGCAAGGTTTTACACAGCAGAAGCACTGATGGTTTGCTTATTAATTAAAAGCATGTCCAAACAACTAAATATCTGGGCATTATCATTTCTACTTCTGGATGAATACTAATCATCGAAACAACTCTGATAATTCTGTTATTGTGAGAGTGATAATCCCATTTCGCATATGAATAAACCAAGGGAGAAAGTTTAAGTGACAACAGTAGAAGTCAACATCAGAGCTAGGATTAAATTTAGAAGAATCATATGTTTGAGCAAAGTTAACAGAATTAACACACACAGAGAAGGATCACAACCAGCTACCATTTCCACAGTTTTTCTTCTACTAGTAATGCTCCAGACGTTACTAGGTTTCCAAGGATCACAGGGGTCCCATTCCATCAATAAACATTCAGGTACTGTTGCTCACCAACTGACTGAAAATTACTTGTCCCACATACTGCTTGTGATTTCGTCTTGTCCAGAAGCCAGCCTTGGTCTGTACCTCATAGCTCACAGTACTCAAGCCATCTTGAACAGACCGTTTTTGCTCTTTAATGCACTACAGACATCCTTTGCTCACTAGTCTGTTACCATGCTACTCAGAAGTTACTCCTTGAAGCTTCTCAGATTTTCATTTATTCAACTACAATTTCATTTCATATTTATCAGTGGATTCCTTTAGTCTACGCATTTCACCCATAATTCAGCTGGTGCCATCTTGATCCAGATTTAGATGCTTATTAGTTCATAGCGATGTTACATGCTTAAGACACTGTGTTAATGCATTAGGACACAAAAAGCATACATCATATATAACTGATAATACCTCTGTCTGTTTACACAGGTTGAATATGCATAATGCATGCAATATAGACAAGCTAATGACTGAGGCATACTCCTTAAAAAACATGAAAGTAGGCTGACATTAAACTTTTGCAAATTATTACTTTGCTCAGTAAGAATTGCAGTAAGTATGTGAAGATCAATATCTCAGATTTATTGAAAATATTGTGCTAGTTGTAGAAAAAAACCCACAGTCTTTAAAATAAGATAGTATCCTTCTCCAGTTTGTAGGTTTTGTTTTGTTTTTTCACTTCTCAATCCCTTTCATGCTACGTTCCATCTGATACATCATGATTCTCCAGACAGAATTAGTCTGGCTTTTCAACCCCACAGCTACTAAGTGGCTAGAGAGATATACAATACTGAAGATACTGAAGATTCGTTAGCAGAGCTGTTGTTTGCCGATATCTCACACTTGATCCAAATATGTTTCCATAACAAACCAAGGATGGAGAAAGACAGAATTTAATCAGACTTTTTTATTATCTTCCCACTATCCTATATCTGAAACAAGAATGGGGAACTCAGTACTTCCATCGATACTGCAGGTGGACACTAATCAACATATTTAAATAATGAAATGTGCCATGTAAGTTGACAGATGGTAACCACACTACCTCATGTTTTACTGATTGCAATTTAGGGATACTGGCTCCTCAGCTTGTAATCAAACTTAGCGTCAACAATTCACATTCACTTGATATCAACTTGACCAGGACTAAGAAGGTTTCTTACATATCACTGTATTTGTACAAATTTAATATTATTCCTATGGATTATATTGGCTTCTCTAATAGGTTGTTCTGGGGACAAAGGAATAGAATGAATTACTGTCAGAGATAGTTTCGTTTCAGTGATCAACTTCCAGACACCTCTGCCCAGTAGTAATTCTTATCAGTGTTACTAATGAATAATGGTACTTTACTATTTTTACAGTTTTCCCAGAGATCTCTGACAACTCCACATGTATTAGCAGCCTTCTGTTATCTTCCTTTCACAGACAGTACAGTCAAGCACAGAATGGCATGCTGACCCACGTCACAGAACAAGCCAACAACGAGCTAAAAACTGGTATTAGGAGTCCATTCACTCTACCTAGCAAACCACAGTAAATACATGGAATCTTGATCTGGGACTCTAAAAGCAGTTGTCTGTATTTTAAATGCTGGAAAGAGGATGAATGGGGCTCCTGTATCTATAAAAAGGGATTTAAATTATCCTCCAATTAGACAATTGAGTGTGACCACAGTTCTTACCTGTAGGTTTCAATTTCAAGGATGAGGCCTGCTTTCACCTGCAGTAGTTCTTGATAGTCCTTTAGGTAATCTGTGATTGACATGGTCAGGAACTGCTTTTCTTCCTCTAGGGCGTCGATTATCCTCTAAACAAAAATATTAATTTTTAGTTTTGAACTAACATAAAAATCTGTACACTTGAATGCCTATAACTTAAAACTTTTAATTAAAAAAAAAAAAATCTGAGAGAATAAATCAATATGTTCCATCACTTCAAAAACCAGAACAAATCAGCTCTACAGCCTCCCCATATACAATCTGAAATACATTACTAAAGCAGAGTTTTATGCTAAGATTTCATTTTATGACTAAACTAGTTAAATATTTCAGTAAAACCCATTCACATGCTCTGTACCAAAGTTATCAAGTATACGTAGCAAGGAAAATTCCTTTATAACTGTGATTTAAAGGTATGTGACTCATTTTGTCATTTTAAGAGCATAAATGTACATGCCTACATCATACTTGAGATCAGGAATTTCAGCGATTGCTTTGCTATGAGAACCTGGCCTACTTCTCTTTATCGATATTTTCAGTTCCACAGACATGTGGGTCCAAATCAGTTTTCATATTCTAGCATCTGGAGATATTCATAGTGCCTAGAAGATGAAGGATGAACCTCCAGAGGTTCCTTCCAGGCAAGTTTTTTACAATATTTAGACACCTGCTTGAGTCTACCCAGCTTTGTCCTGATACTTGGAAGATATACAAGGGATTGCTCATTTTCATCTTGATATTTAAATATAACTTTCTACCTTCATAGGGAGGTTGTGTATGAGAAGAGTGCAGTTTGTGAGACACCCACAAATTACTTGAGAGCAACAGCACTGAAGAGACAGTAGGTAAGGCCTGAAATACTAAATGGAAGATTAAATATTGAATAACTGTACACAACATGAAAAGCAATGAAGACATATGCAACAGAACATCAAGATTTGATTTAGACCAAGACAACTGACTCCCATGATCTTGAAAAGAGCATTGCAGAAAGCAAGTGCTTTAATCACTGGTGTTACCTCTCACACGAAGGGCAAATTGCCATCTACTGGAAAATAAGATCTCCCCTGATAATTGAGAGGACCTTCTTCTGTACAGATTCAGAACTGGAAGTATCAGTATTAGCTGTCCAGTCTTAATGGCTTCCGTGCTGTGGATAGAAACTACTAACCCAGATCACTCCTCCTCAGCCAGCAGACTGATGCTAACCAAAATAGATTACAGTTTGTTCTGGGGGCTGGGAAGACAGAAATTAAATCTCAACAAAGGCCTGATTCTGTTTTTTGCATTTCATTCTGTACTATGAAAGGACACTGAACTGTCATTTACAAAGCAAAATCTCATACACATGTACAGCACTGGACAGGAATTCATGACTGCATTTTAGATTGCATCCTAACAAATGCTGTGCAATACAAACTGGAAAATCAAGACACTGATAGCCTAGTTTTAAAAAATTCAAAATACATAATTTATATGCAGCAGATGTTTAAGTATCATAGTATGAGCAATGGCATAAAAATGCAGATACAGCGGGGGACTCCCCAGATAGGTTAATGCCAGTATGATACGCTAGGCAGAAGTAAGCTTTTAGAACTAAGAATATGAAGTGCTGGAATTTCAAATATTATTAGTCTTCTTTTTCAAGTAAAGGTAAAAAGAAGGCCTTATGACAGAAGCTGCCTGTATCTTCATATACATGTGGGTATATCTCTCTATATAACACGTTAGTATTTCTGTGTCTTCGTTTGCATTTGCAGTTGCTGTTAAATGATTACACTGACATTTTCTTTGACATGACAAACCTTGCTTACAGTCTTCATTGTACCTAAAAATCCCTTTTTATGGCAAAAGGCAAATCATACCTGCGTATCTGAAAAAGCACAATCAACCATCTAACAACCTCATCTGAACTGCAGCGGAGGTAACATCCCGCATGCCCACACATAGTGGCAAGCAGAACTGCTGACCTTTAGTGGCTCTGAGGCAACAATCCAGTTCAAGAACTGACACAATGGAAAATCCCAGGATGAGAAAGGAAGAAAAGTGCCAGACCTTGCTTTTAAAAGGAAAAGGCTATCAAGCAAGAATGGACAGGGTGTTGACAGAACCAAAGGAATCAGCAAAAAGAACAAAAGACAAAGACTGGATCTCTACGGGACCAACCCCTAAGGATGGTAAGATTTCTGACACAAAACATGAAATGATTCAAGTGTTTGTTGACTCCTTGGTTAAACATAGAGACTAACCTCTACATGTGCATGCATATTTACAAAAAATGCTTCACAATGCATAGGTTTTGCTCCAGTCCCAGAAGAATGTATACAGGGAATCTGTACACTGGACTACAGAGCGTGTGGAGCTCTGAAAGGCTGAGGATATTCACACCTGTCTAAAGACACAGGAAATTCAGTCCCTCACCCCCGAGTTCTGCAGTCTGGGTTTGAAAAGCCACCTAGATTCTACCCACTGGACTTGGAGAGCACTTGGGATCCCAAGTTTGAGTTAATGATTACCATAAGGGGCTACATAACTCAGCCTGCTGTGTAATACTTCCAAAGGAATTCATCCCAACAGGAGCAGACGTTGTATAGGCTGGATGGCAGACAGCCATTCGTGTAGCCCTCCAGTCACTGGTGCTTAAACATAATGCAGAGGACAATTAGTCTTAAGTCCTGTTTCCAAACATGCCAAAAAGCACATAAGCCGCTTTGCCAAAGCTCAGGAGATTGCAAGCCATCCAACTTTCTGTTTTGTAAAATGTAACCTGCATTGCTGCAGCTGTTTTCTGTTTCCTTCAACCAAGACTTCCTTGGAAAGATTTTCTCAACCACATCAATCTCATGCCACCCCAATCCTGGTGATGTCCTGCTAGAACTAAGTAACTGAATAGAATTCATTTTCTCACCCTTCAGATGTTCCTTTCCAGGCAGCAGTGGGAAATTTTAGAAGGGCAGTAGGGGGAAAAGAATTTACTTGGGTCGTCCAAGCTGCACCTACTCAGGGAATACAGAAAGGATTCAAGGTTCCAGCCCTTTCCATCTGGTACTATTTACTGATCCCATAGCTCATTCACTGGCTCAGCAGGGGAACTGAGACACTGGGCTTAGCTGGTTAGAAACTGGTACACAAAAAAATGCACATGATATATTGATATGTTTATTTGAGAGGTTTTGCCTAAGTATTGTCACAGCACACAGCTAAAATTATGGAAGAGACCTACTGAGTTCATCCCTTTAGCACCCAGGGCCAGTGAAAATTTTCCAAACAATGTATGATTTACAGCTTGCCCTGTTCAGCTAAATTGTAACTCCAAATATATATTTCTATTTAACACTGCTGAAAGCGTTAGTGAGGATAAGGACAGTGCAGGAGGCAAAGATGGACATATAAGGCGACTGGAAGATATATGGAAAATATGAATAAATCTAATGGCCACTGCAGTTGCAATGAACAATAATCACTTGACTTAAAACTGCGCATACATATCATTTCTACGTGACACTTTGCAATAAATAAGCACGGAATAGATGCTCTTTAAAGAGTAGTTTAAAATCCATGCTCAACATACTTTCACCAATAAAAGAAATTACAGGGGAGGAAAAAAAGCTTTGATCACAAGAACAAAACCTGAAGCAGCTGCTTCTACTCATACTATAATTTTTCTTCCTGGATGTGAGCAAAAGCTATTTTATTTTTCATGTACAGTAGATTGGGTACTGGGAAATGATTCTCTCATTAGAAACCAAACATTTTAAATATTAAACTGTTCAGAAGTTATAAACATAATTACATAACTTTCACCAGAGTTTAAGTATTATCTAGATATATATTCAAAGATAAGACAGCTCACATGTGCTTTGATAGCCAACCTGAGAACATGTTTCTTCTTTTATTGCTGAGATTTTAAGCTATTTTTCCTGTAAAATCCAAAGCTTGCCAAATGCTCGTGAGAATAAACCTGAAGTTTGTTATGTTGGTATCAAAATAACAATCCATTTTTGAGTATTTAATCAAGACAAATCAAGGGCATGCATTGATTTTGATTATCTGACTTCTATAACATGTTGCTCATCTCCACTTGCTCTTCTGAATAAAATTCTTTAAAAATACGAAGATACAGAGACAACACACTGGTATAAAAACACCTTGCTGAGTTGAAAGAGTATGGTATCTGAACACACCCATTCTAACTGGCTTTAGAAGAAGAAGGTGAGCACGAATAGTGAACAATACAACATGCTCTTATTAAAATAACACCATATTTAAAGGTTTTCAATTTGAGCAGTGATGATGGATGATCAATGAAATTTTCAGTATAAATCCCTAATAACAAATATAAACGCCAAATAGGACATATTTTTGGAAATCAAAGTAATTTTAGATACGAGTAGGCTTATGTACATTTATATGAACTTACACAACTTAAAAAAACGGGAAAAAAATGAAGAGGCTTTTTCTCTTATTTACATTTTCACCTGGCTTTAACTGATGGATAGATTTAATTAGCGAGAGATTTATATATAACATCATCTTCTAAAGCTTTGGAAATGTTTACATACATGCCTGGAAGAATTAATTGTCCTGGCAAAAAAAAAAAAAAAAAAATTAAAAGTTAAAAGCCTTTCTGATTACTTCTTACATACCTAATCTGCCTCAGTTCACAGCATCTGCAAGCTATGCAACTTGCAAACAATCTAGCAACGTACAAAAACCAGACACACAGCAACAGGTCCCAGTCCTTTCCCAGTTGCCAGCATCTCCGTAATCTACCACAGCTGCTGGACACAATGTGATCATGAGCACACGGGGTTCAGACAAACACCGTACTCCAGCAGAGTGTTAATAAAAGGTCTAACAATGAACAAAAGAAATGTTGCCCTCGGGAAATCGATCGATGGTTGGGATGATCTAATATGTCCTCTCCACTCTAGATTTGATGAACTGATATTTTGCTGTTCCGGCAGCTGCTGATCTGCTCACGGGCACAGAGTGATTATACATCATTATACCAAACGCTATTCTGACAGCAAGCAAATCCTCAGCTACAGCCGCTATAACCCCCTTTAACAACACCAAACATTTAACAGATACCAGTCACCTACATCGTTAGTTTTATTTCAAAAAATTCCCACTCTGCTCACTGCCTGTAGCATAGTAATGAGTCTTCCTGCCTTTAAAAAACTAAAAGTTTCCTTAACCACTCTGGGGCCCACAAGCTTTTCTCTAGGCTCAGAGCACACAGAGCCGGGAGAAAATTCAGATAAATTTCTCTGATCGTGACAGGTCAACCTCAAGTCTCAGGCTAGAAGGGAAGCTTTGTGTCCCACCTCATGGGGACTCGGTTTGGCTGCTCCCAGAACCTCCCCTGTGTCCCGTGTGCTCACGCCAACCCAAGCATGAGCCCTGGCAAGCCCGAGCGCCAGCTCCACGCTCTTGGGTCCTTGCCCAAGGTTGGGGAGGGAGCACCTGTCACTAGGAAGGTGTCCCCAGGGTCACCGTCTCCCTTTGGATCCCCACCCTTCGCACCCAGCTCTCCCCAAACCGAGCGGTGGGTCTCAAAGGGCCTCCCTGCTCCACCCAGGGAAAGGCTCAGCAGCAACCAGCTCTTGCTGGGTCACCTCCTCCTCCTCCAGCCTGGGGAAGTCCTGCTGTGGGGAGGTGAAGGGGGCTGAGGAGCCCCTGGCCCAGGCAGAGTCAGCTTTTGGAAAGGTGCAGGGGCCTCCCACAGCAGCGGGAGCGGGAGGGATGAGACCTGGTCTCCGGGAGCAGAAGAAAACGGGCTCACTGCTCACGATGGGCCAGAACTGAAGGGAAAAAGCGAGTGGGACGGCGGGAAGAGACTCAGGCGAGCACTTAAACAAGCACCGGAGGGCGGGGAGGAGCACGACGAAGAGGACAGGGAGAGGCCCGGGCCCCGGGGGACAGCGGCCGGGGACCGACCCGAGGGGGCGACGGGGCGTTGCCACCCACCTGATACTCCTCCACCTCGGCGCCGTGGCGATCCTGCAAGGCCAGCAACTCCTGCTCCAGCCTCTCCCGGAGCCTGCACAGCTCCTGGCCTTGGCGGTGCAGCTCCTCCAGGTGCTGCCGGCACTGCCGGCTCTCCTCCCGCAGCAGCTCCAGGTTCTCCCGGCTCCTCTGCGCCTCCTGCTCTTGCAGCGCCTGGATCTGCTCCTGGTAGCGCAGCAGGGTCTCCCGGCAGCTCTGGCTGAGCAGCATCTCGTAGGTCTCCTCCAGCTCCTCCAGGCTCAGCCCGCCCAAGGGGGGTGGCAAGGCGGCCAGGTCCACCCGCAGCTCCCGCATCTCTACCGCCTCTCGCCGCTGCCGCTCGGCCAGGTGCCCGTGCTCGGCCCGCAGCTGCAGCAGCAGCTCCTCCAGGGCGACGCATTCCCCCCGCAGCCGCTCCAGCAGCTCCCGCTGCCCGGCCAGTTCGGGCTCCAGCCGGCGCCGCATCGCCAGCACCTCGGCGCCCAGCAGCTGTAGCTGCTCCAGCTCCCGCCGCAGCCCGTCCCGCTCCAGCTCCGCTTCCAACTTTGCCCGACTCAGCTCCTCCAGCTGCATCCGCAGCCAGGCCAGCTCCTGCTCGGGCACTCGCAGCCCGATCAGCTCCTGCTCCCGCAGCTCCGCCAACTCCCGCGCCAGAAAGCGGTTCTCCTCCTCCAACTCCCGCACGCGGGCCACGAAGACCCGCAGCCGGGAGTTGAGCTCCTGCAGTTCCCTCTTCTCGTCCCATCCCGCTTCCCAGCGCCGCCACATCTTGCCCGGGACAGCGGGATCGGGACCGCGGTGGCCCCGGGACTCTCGGCGATGCTGCGCAGTTCCCGCCTCGCCGCGGGGCTCTGCGCGGCGCGACCGCCGCCGGCCCCGCCCCCCCATAGCCGGGCCCCGCCCCCTCACAGCCGGGCCCCGCCCCCCCTACAGCCGGGCCCCGCCCCCCGAACAAACAGGCCGCGCCACTGCGCCGCGGCCCTGCGGCGCCCCCTGCCGGACTCTTGGATCCTCCCGCCGAGCCGCCCCGAGGGGGAAGCCAAAGCCCCGCCTAGGGGGCAAAACCCGGTTTAGGGAGCAAAACCTGGTCTAGGGTCCAAAGCCCCCCCTTAGGGAGCAAAACCTGGTTTAGAGACCAAAATCCGGTTTAGGGAGAAAAGCCCCACTTAGGGAGAAAAACCCAGTTTAGGGATCAAAACCTGGCTTAGGGATCAAAACCCGGTTTAGGGAGAAAAGCCCAGTTTAGGGAGCAAAGCCCCTCTTAGGGACCACCCAGCACCGTGAAGCCCCTTCTGCAGCACCCTCCCCCGGTGTGCGGCCTCACCAGCTAAGGCTCAGCCCGCTTTTCCATTGCAACGCTGTTCCCCAGCGGGTATTTATTTGGTTTGTGATCTATCTCCTGTTACCGTACCGTGGCTGGGCTTAAGTTAGTATAAAGTGTCAAATGCCATTTTAGAAAGCCACTTTTAAGTTGAAGAAGCCGCTGAAACACCTCCAATTTTGAGTGTCACAACCCATAACGTCTTTGCACAACAGAAAAGCGTCCCACCTCCCAGGCGTGGCAGAAGCGCCTGCAGCCAGTGCGTCCCTGTGCCCGATTCTCCTCTGCCTTACTTTGCACCATATATGGGCTGGATCCAGGAAAATCCTTTCATTGACAGCACTGGAACTGGCTCTGCGCTAGCAGCTCAGCAAGGAGGCAGTGAAGCATCACACCCTGTATTATCCACCAAATTAGACAAAAAGACGAGTGACTCATTTCAACCTTTTTAATCTCCCCAGGCATTCCTTCTCTCCCTCTCTCTCTCAGACACACACATATTTAAATTTCACCCAGTGCTGCAGCACGGGGAGTTTTGCAGAGGTTTGCTGTTTTGTGTAAGGCAGCACAGCTCTCACCTCTGCATTTACTCCTCAGGACGTTTCCCAGCTAAAGCTCTCACAGGGAAAGAACTGGAATTTGGCACAAGCTCTGCAAAGCTGGGATCAGGTCACAGATGTACTGTACCAATCTGCTCTGGGCACTGCACCCCCTTCTCTGCTCTGTCCCATCTTTCCCAGAGCCTTCCACCTCAGCGCCACATCTCCCTGCTGTCAGAAAGGACGAATTTTGGCTGCTCCTTTGCTCTCTGATGAGTAAGTTGCCTTCTAATCTCAATAAAGCCTCCAGGATTTGAGCCCAACCAGCACAGATAAATCATTGGCTTTGGCCTAAAAGTCAGCCAACTCAGCCTTGGCAGATTTGCTCCATCAGAGGTCACTGAGAAGCTGAGATTTACTAAAGACATTTGCTTTTTCCTGGCTTTGTGGTCAAAATCAAGTCCCTTGGTGACACTCTAACACCTGCTGTTCTTTTATGAGTGAAACCACTATGCTTCTGGGAAGAGGTAAGTTCCTGTGGTTTACAAGGCTTTTTCTACCTCTGATGTCACTGTTATCCTAAAAACCCCAAGTAAAAAGCACACTGACAACCAGCACACTGCACAGAGCAATGCTGCTGTGGTGGCAGGAGGAGGGCAGTTGGTTTAAACAAGCTTTCTGGGGTTCACTGTGGATATCCTGTCAAATGTCAAGCTAGCAGTTGCTTGTCTTACTGATAATTTGACTAATTTTTTGCTGCAACTGCATTCATATTTTTTTATCATTTCATTCGTGAAAATACAGTAGATTCCAAACCTCTGCTTTTATCTCTTTTGAAAAAACACCCTAAACCTCTCTCTAGATGTTGGCTAGCTTTCCAGGCTGGGGGATCTACTTCTCCATCAAAGTTGTATATGCTGATGTCTGCTAAACAGTCTGTAGTTAATTCCTGGGCCTGGACCTGCAAGTGGGTAAGGAATTTATGGTCTAGGACAGGCAAGGCCTGAAATGGGGAAAGTCTGGGCAAACCATTTCTGAAGCAGATCTTGAAGCGTTGTTAATTGGGTTCCAACACTCACTAGGCCATTGGGAATCCCCTGACCAATGCAGTTATGTGGAAACCTGAAGTGCAACTGGGTCATTGGAGTCCACCCTGAATACTTTAATGAATTAATTTGCACCTGCAGAATAAGAAACCTGATGTGCTCTACCAATGATGGACAAATGAAAAAACACCCAGAGGCTTTTGCTGCCACAGTTATTTCTCTTTGTGGGAAGAAGTGTGGTGGAGCCATAGCTTTGTGCTGTCACTGACATTGAAGAAGGCTGAAGGAGCGCCTGATGGAAGAGAAAGTGAAGCAGCACAAAGAAAACATAAGTTATTAAAATAGTGCAAGATGTTGTGATTCCTATTTATATGGGAGTTTTAAAACATGTATTTTTACAGGGAGTTCCCGCAATTAGATCAATGTAGGAATATTCCCCCCACGGTGGCTGGAGGAGTATGAAGTGCAGTATTTCCTATCTTCACCTTTTGGATTTCATGGCTACCCTGCATTTATAATAGAGATAATAAAGCAAACACCAATCATTTACTATTTTCATGAATATCAGATACTTCCCCAATACTGGGGAAAGATGGACTTGAGCTCTCTGAATCTCCCTTGCTGGGCTCTGCAAAACTTGGAAACTGTCAAAAACTGGCTAAAATGTCACCAGGGGAGGGAATGCTTCTCCACAGGCTGGAACTGGGGATCCTCTCTCTGCTTCCAGACCAGGGAGGGATGCTTTGCCACTTCCACAATCCCTGAAGTATCTCCACTGTCCTCACTGACTTCAGCAGAAGTTTCATAGTTTATGGATTTTTTCTGCAAGAGGCACCTCGGAAGATCTATTTCCTATATGCCATCCTGTCATATTTGTACCCCTTGGAATAAATCTTGGCAGATACATAACCTGAAAGGAAGAGTCTATCTGCAGAGGCACTTGCGCTGTCCATACTTGCCACAGCCCCTGAGAGCAAGCACCTTCCTTCTGTGCCCTTTGGATGTTAGAAGCAAGAGCAGTAACCCAGTTTTCTTTTGAAAAGGCCTTTGGAAGCAGGAGTCTTATTTGACTTGATGCAGAAGTGCCTTTTTTAGAAAGTCCTCAGAAATATTTATTTCAAAGAATGCAAAGGTTCTGATTAAAGTATTTTTGCTGCTTTTATCGAGGTGAGTTTGTGGGGGTTTTTTTGTTGCTGTGGGTTTTTTTGTTTGTTTGGGTTTTTTTTGGTTTGTTTTTTTTGTTTGTTTGGAGGTTTTTTGGTGGTTTTGTGTTGTTTTGTTTTGTTTTTCTGTGAACCGTTTAATCGCTTCTCTGCAGTTTTTTTGAAGAGCACTTGCAGAAGTGGTGTCCACCTCTAGATGGTGTGTTTTACTCAGAAGATCTGCATGCCTGGGCCTTTACGTAACTTTTGCTCACTTGTCTGAGGTTGCTGACACTCTCTGACCAAGCCACACAGATTTTATTATTTCCTTGTTTTCTTAACATGAGAATCTGGCTGCAGTGTAATGAAAAAATGGTAGAAATATATTACTTAAATGCTTCAAAAAGGTGTATTATATGGCACATTTCGTTGGACATGTGTGGTATCTGCTATGTAACTGATAGCATTGCATGTCTTCTGTGTTCATTTCTAACTAAATTATAACAGAATCTATTTTTTTCTAATACAGTGCTTCTTCTCCTTTACTTGAATGTAAAGGAAGAGGGAAGGAATAAATATGGGTAATACCACAAGGCTAAAATGGTGGTGGCGTTGCAATAACTACCTTTGTCCACAGTATTTATACGTCTTTTCTCTGAACAGCATAGAACGGAGCTACGAAGCTTTGGAGGAAAAAAAAAAAGTATTTTAGCAAGTGTGTAATATTCCCACAGACTTCTGAAGCTCTTTAAGAGCTGTAGGCTGCTTAGGCAGATGATTCCTGTTTTAAGATAGTTTCTGCGGGGCATGCTGCCCAAAAAGCTAAAGAACTCTTTCCAAAAATTAATTAATTAAGATTTAAAACCTTTCTGTGAGGCAGATTAAGTGTTCCTGACATGGTCTTCATGTCCCAGGCCCCTTCAGAACATCACAGCTGCTCTAAATATGTAGCACGGCAGTTCAGGACAGACAATAAAGAAGATGACTCTCAGATCTGTGTCATGGAGGACGACCACAACTCCCTGCAGTCTGAATGCAGGGCAATTAACTTTAGCAGGCAAAACTCCTACCGTGATAGTAAGAGGATAGCAGATAGGGATTTACTCTGCTGTGGGATGTGCAATAACCAGGGAGTTACACATTACATACGTGTAGGGCTGTGCTAGGTTGTTCTACAGACCTTGTAGAATTGTTCCGTGGAAATGTCCTGAAAGAATCAAAATCTGATCTATCATTGTACTTGTGATTTTATTTTTTACCTGTTTTTTGGTAGTCTGGAGGGAAAGTGTACAGAAATATGTCTGAGAAGAACAAGCATCACAGCTTATGTTATTCTGTTTTAATTCTCTAATACCCTTCAATACCCAGGAGTGTAAGTGATATACGCTGGTTAACCAAATAGCCAAGATAGAGTTTGTGACTTACTTGAAATAGAGAGTGGTTTCCTTCTGAATGTCAGCATTTCCCTGCTTGAAGGAACAACAAGAGAAAATTTAAACCCCCAGTTTTTGTCACTTTAGAAAAACAATGAAGAAGACATAAAGAACATCACCTGTTTGGGCTAGGAATAAGGGCCATTTGGTTTTGCTGCTTTTTGTTTGGGTTTGGTTTTTTGTTTTGTTTGTTTGTTTGTTTGCTTGCTTGCTTGCTTGGTTTTTTGTTTGTTTGAATTTTTTTTTTTTTTTTTTAAGAAATTGAAAGAACGTGTAGTTGTCTTCACTGTTCTTGGGCACAAGATTAGTACAGTTAAATTAACCAGGAGCAAAAAAGACACCAACCTGCTTTCACTGTTCAGCTGAAACATACAGAAAGTAATCAAATAGAAGAAATTATAAAAAAGAAATTACATCAAAAAATCTGCTGGGCTTTCATAAGCTAAAATGTTCTTCATAACACAGGTAAGGAAATTGCTTGTGCCAACTTCAATGGGTCCAAGATTTTTTCCATGATTTCCTAACCTGAAATTGCTGCTTTTAGAAGTTTAAAAAAAGGCCTTGTATGGAATCAACTTTTCTAGTGCATTATGAGTAATATCTCCTGCTTTTATTTTACATCCCAGCTTAGTGATAGAACTTTCTTGTAAATAAGGGTTATTTCCACTAAAAGGCTATTATGAAGTTATCTTTGATGCTGAGGCTACAGTCTCAGTTCCCAAGTGTAAAAAAAAACACTTTAGGATATAAACAGCTTTGTTATGTCTGCTTAAATACCTTGTTTTCTAGAGAAGCAGCCTAGGGAGGAGTGGGGGCGCAACCTGTGCTGCTTCGCTGCGGCATGCGACATTTCACACTCCACTGGTGGGTCCCTGACAAAAGGCCACCACACAGGAATTAGGCTTTCGTGTGGTTATAGCACAGTGTTGCTAGAAGGTTTCATTTAGCTTTTTACTAAGAGATTTTTCCTCCTGATTGCTGAGAGGCCCATAAATGCCATCAGAAGTACCTCTCCCACCAAGACCCTCTCTGATTTTGCTTGCTGTGACTGGGGCTGAGCAGCCACGTGGTTATTGCTGGGACCTGATTTAATGCAATGTTCTCCTTCATTGGTTTCAGATGCTGGAGGTGGGCACTGAGATTCATTCTTACATCGTTTGGGTTTTTTCTTTCTTCTGATTTATGTCCCCCAATTTTAGCGTGGATGACAGATATTCCTTGCCACTACACAGGAGTCATTGGGCAAAGACAGCACTTGGAGCCTTCTCAGAGAACACCTCTGTCCTCCTCCCACTTCTTCTTGGCCTCCTGGGCTTCTTCAGCCTCTCACCCTACTGCTTCCACCTTCCAGCATCCCCCAGTTTTGGGCCTCCCCTTCACTCTCTTCAGGACCCCAACCCCTCCTGGCCTCTTAATCTTTTGCAGCCCTCATCTCCTCCAGGCCTCCCAACTATTTTTTTAGCTTCCCACCCATCATCAGCCTCCAAGCCCTTTTCTGCCTCCCAACATCTCTTAAACTCCCACCACCTTTTTCAGCTGGCTGCCCCTCCCCCAGACTCCCATCGCTTTTTGGCCTCCCACCCCTTTTTGAACCTCCCACCCCTTTTTGGCCTGCAATCCTGTTTTCTGTTTGCCACCCTTTTTTTTTCTGCCTGGCATATTTATTTCAGCCCTTTTTCATCCTCTCACCCCTTTTTTCTGCCTGGCACCATTATTTCAGCCCTTTTTCATCCTCTCACCGTTTTTTAGCCTCTCACCTCTTTCTAGCCTTCTACACTTTTTTGACCTTTAATCTCTTCCTGGCCTCCCACCTGTGTTTTGGCTGCCCCTGTTTGGAGTTTCATGAAGGGCAGAACCGCAGCTGGCCTGTTTTAGATTCTGGAAAACACACCTGAGAGGCTGTTGATCACATTTTCTAACAGCAGGTTGTTTGCAAGGAAACTGCTGAGAGCATTTGCACTTGGAATTTAATCAGGCCCAAAATATTCAGAGAAGCCTCAGCAACAGCGCTCTTCTCCTCGTCTGTCAGCCAGGCGTCTGTGGGGAGAAGTGGCAGATCTGCTCACACAGATACATCACCTCCAACATTAGCCTTATCATCTCACTGTCCTGTGTCCCCACAATCTTTTGGCCATGGTTTAGTATCGGCTGTAATTGTTATTTAAGATTTAAAGCCCTTGTGATTATGGGAGAGGGTGGTATCTCTCACATTGGTGGTCTTACCCCACCTGGAGCAGTGGTGCAGGGCGAGGAGAACCTGGTAAGGGCAGCTTGCAGGGGCTAGGCTGGTCTTTTGACTCCTCTTAGCCTTGGTATTTTGGGTTAAACCTTCAAATGGATGTTTTCAGCCCATGTGTCGAAGCAACATCTTCTGCCCCAAATTCTCCACACCCCATTCAGCCCTTTGTATCAGCCTGGCTGGGAATGCGTTGGCTGTTTTCACACAGAAAAAATGTTTAAATGTTAATGTTCAAATGTTCTTCATGCACAAAGAAATGCTTTTTCCAGGCCATGCAATAATTGTCAGTATTCTAAAAAGCAGTGGCGGGATGGACCGTCTCAGATCTACCCCAGTTTTATCCCAGACTTATATAAAGTTCAAGCAATTAGATTTGCAGGACAAATCTTAATGTTCCTCCTCCCGTGCCCTTACCTATTTTGACAGTCAGTTAAGGGAGGCGAGTTTTATTTGTTATTCCAGCAATACTGACCATTAACCTTGAATCTTTATTTAGGACAATATTTAATCACAAGCTTAAAAAGCCTTGAAAGGAGTCCTTTTTATAAATGATAATCTGAGTCATTTGTCCCACTCAAGGCCTTGGGAGTTAACAACAGGAACATCTGCAAGACAGTTATCATGGCAATCAATTCCAGAATACAAATAACTCAATAATTTATAATAGACCCCCACCATTAAATTGTACTGTGCTATTTTTATTGATTTAAGTGTTTATTATGTGTGTTACACTCATTTCTAATAATCTATCTGGCCTTTTCCTTTGTTTACTGGTGCTCATCAGATTTATCTTTGGTTTGGTACTGGAAAGCCTATGAAGCAAGCTGGATTTACCATTTTAATTATTATTCCGATTCACTGGATGAAACAAATCTGAACTGGAAACTAACATCTAGTCACATCAGAGTGATTAATTCTTGTCATTCACAGGAATTAATACATGCAATCGTTTTGTCTTTTCAGGTTTCAGAGTCCCAGTCCAAATTTTAGTTTTTGCCCTGGAACCATTTATTCCCATATGAAGTCTGTCACAGAGAAAAAAGTCACTGGACCCTTACCTCACTTTTGTCAATGCCTCTGAAGCAACACTGGAGCACAGTTACATTAAGAACCAAAATTATGGCCACCCATTTTCTGCTCTGGGATCTTTTATAACACCAGAGCTCTCAACATACTTCTTTCCCGGAGACCAGCCTCAGCTTTGCAAGGAAAGGCTTCAGTGTTGTGGTCAAAAGATGTAAAACTGGAAACCCGGAATCTCAGCCCTGCTCACAGCAGACGTGAGGGCAAGCAGAGCACTTGGCTCCAGACAGACTGCTGGAAAGGGAAGAGGCACAAAGATATTGTGATTTTTGGGTGTAGATGAAGTTGCTCCTACAGCCTGAGGGCATCTGTATCCTTAGTCATGCAGCAAAGGTGGCTTGTGCAGGGAATTTGGTTCCTGTATTTCCCTGTGTTAGGGTTCCCGTCAGGTTTTCCTTGCTAGACAATGTCAAAATGAGACAGGCGTGGGGTGAAAGTCCTCAAAGCAGGGTGTGAGGTGGTGCCAGCGGTTTTGCAGGTGACACTTGTTATTTCTGAGCAAGAGTGGAGGTGGTGAGGGGAAGGGCGTTGTGTTGTGCTGTCTCAGATGAGTTGAGAAAACAAGGTCATTAGGGATGCTGGGTGGCTTGGTGCTAGAGCAGAGCTGTGGGAGGTTTTAAAGTTAGGCTGCATGCACAGCAGCTCCTCAGCCTTGTCTGGACTTTCTTGTTCTTACAAATTAAGAAGCTTCGTGCAAACCACCATTTCTCAGAAGAGCCGGATCAGGTGCTTGCTCAGGAGGATTCAGAGATTTAGTTTTTAGACATCTTTGACCAGAAAGAGAGAGTTATACAAATACATTCTTCAGCAGAAAGGTCTCTTCCCAGTCAGACTTCCTCATGCCCTTCCTGGTTTCCGTCTCCCACTCGGCAAGTGCTGTGCTCCCGCTCCTTTGGCATTTTGGAGGGGTGGGCTGATCCCTGCTGCTGTTAGTCCCTGCTGCGCTTCAGTCCCCATGGAAACAATTTGGAGAGTTTTTGAGCTTGTGTAGCGTTGCTGTGCTGTGTTTCTCCTTCCTTTTCACTTCCATCAGGAGGGCTGCAAAGCTTTAATGCATTAATGTTTGAAAAGCACTTGGAGGTCCTTGAAGAAGGTGCTACAGAGGAGCAAAGTGTTATTACCTCAGATTAACTGTTTCTGTTTTGCCCTGGAGTCACAGCTGTGAGTGTTTGCTGTACTTGGTGGAAGTCAGAATAAGGGAGCGAGATCTTCTTGTAATGATGGCCTCCTGGAGAGCTCTTCTGCCAGCACGTCCACGCTGCAGAAAGTCACCTCGACACTGATGGGAAGCCTGAGCAAAACTTCTGCAGCTGCAGTCAGGCAGGGAATATGTTCTGGAAAGCTGAATAGCTTGATTTACACGGGCAAAATGGAGGGAATTCACAGGAAGAAATGGCACCACACAATTCATGTGCTCTGGTGCATATCTAGATGTTGCAGCCAACGGGACAGACTGGATGAATATTCACAGGACTTTGCACAGCAGGGGAAACTGGGGATCTACTGCTGCCTTGGATGTGAGGTTCAATCCCCAAAAGCTCTGTTAGAAGACATTATTTACTGCTATTAAAATATCCAGACACTTCAGGGGTATATATCCACTTAATCCAGTTGCAATTAGGAGGCCAGTTTCAGCTTCTGACTTCAGTGGTGTGAATGCAGAGCTCTCTGGTATAGCTTGGAGCAGATGGCACTCTGATGCTGTGGCGGAGTAGTACCGCATACTTGTCTCTAATTCAGGAATGTAAGATGCTATGGCCTAAGGGATTTTACATTTCTATTCCCTACCAAGTGTCTCAGCACCTTTCATATTTCTGCTGTTCTTCAGCCCCATCTAAACTCCTGCTAAACGCATTTGCACTTGGGAATGACTGCACAGCCCTGGGTACTTCTGAATCTATGGTTTGGGCTGCACCTTCCCCATCCCTCATGCCTCTGCCTGCTCCCCTGTGTGAGAGACCCCTCAGGGTGGGTCCCCTGCAAAATCCTCTCCAGCTTCTAGGCACACTGGCTTCCCCAACTCTGGAAGAGGAGTCTGCAGCTGCTGAATAGGTTTCCTGAGGAGCCTTCCAATGGGTATTTTGTCTGGGTTGGCTTTTTCCTTCCTTCCTTCAATTCTTTTTTTTTTTTTTTTTTTCTGTTTTGTTTTTTTGGAGGTTTTTTTTTGGGGGGTGGTGGTGGTGTTTTTTAATTATGTTTTTCTTTTATTTTCTCTTTAATTAATTGTGGTTTTCCAGGGAGTTACAAACAATAAACACAAGCTAAATCTGCACTGCCTGCCTTGTTACGAGTACAGTGAGCTGGGACCACATTGCCCCATCTCTGTTCTTGGTTCCAGCAATAATTAAAAATTCAGTTTTAAACTGTTTGTTTTAACATTTAAAACAAATCTTTTCCCATACATGCTTTCTCCAGTTCGGTGTGATCAGCTGAAAACTAACCCTACCAAAAAATGAAGGGATTGATTTCCATCTCAGTCAGGCCCTCGCCTGCAAGGCTGCCCAAACCCCAGGCAAGGGAGAGGCAATGGGACACAAGCCGGGTGAGCGCAGCCAGGAGAGGCCCTTTCTCTCAAGTCAGTCTTAGGTCATCTTGAGCCACCCACAAGCACACGCTCACTTCATCTTCCTCTTCCCTGGAGGTTTCCAGTCCCTTTCCAGCCTCTCCCCTTGCTCCTCTGCAGCACACACACACTGGGCTGCATCCTCTGCCCGTCCTGTCTCAGGTTCTCCTTCCCCCTTTTGTACATCCTCTCGTTGCTGTTGCTGTGATTCATTAATGCTTGAGAGATACCAGTCTCAATGGAAAAAACCTAACCAAACATCAGGTTGCGCTGCTCTGTACATTTTCTATAGTGACTCACAAGTCTGACCAGATAACTCTCCTTCTCTCTCACTTAGTCACCCTCCCAGATAGGCTTGTCTGACTCCTCACTTCACTCCCTGCCTGTTATTACTGTTTTCTTTGCCTTTCCCTTTCCAGACCATGCTCTATGGCAGAGCTTCAGGATGAGAAGTTCTCCCTCATTGCCCTGTTGCACACAATGGAGAGCAACAGAAAACACTGACTGCAGCAACTTTGCCTATGGAGAGACCATAAAGCAGAACTGCACTCTCTCTCGCCTCGCCCCCCCCCCCCCCCCCCCCCCCCCCCCCCCCCCCCCCGCTTTCTCCACTTGGCCTACACACAAATTACTTTGTCATTGTGGCGAAACAAATAAGGCGTCATTATCATTACCATCCTGATGGGAGTAAACAAGTTTATTTACACTTGAGCACTGCTGAAGAATAAAGTCATAGAGAAAAGTTCAGGGTAGGTGGCCTGTCTTTGTCATTAGGGACAGCTTTTACAAAATCACTGCCCACTCGGCCAGACAGGCAGCTATTCAGGCAGGCCGGGGTTAATAAAAGTACGGTGTGTGCTTGTTAAAAGGAGGACTACAACACTTGTAATCATGGGTGGTCACATTTTTATTTAATGATATGTATCTTTCCTTTCTCCAGCATTTGCTCGTAACCCTTTGCATCCCACTCGCCAGACCTTATGCAACGACTAATTACAACTTGGGAAGTAAAATCTCATACCAGGTCCACAACAAGCTAAACCGACTTAAAAAGTGATTTTTATTTTTAAATTATCTTTTCATTAGCAGTCCTGAGATTCTGACAAAGCAAAAAGACCTCAAAGCGTGAAGGGCCCCACATGCGTAATCACTGGAGCTAAAATAGTAATAAAAGGACAACTGCAAACAAACTTACGGGAAGAAAGGGCTGCAAAACAGAACTCCTTCCTTTCTTTCAAGGCCTTCATGTGGCCCCAGTGATAAATCTGTTCAGACAAGGATACTTCAAAGCCAGAGGTCGAACTCTGCTCTCACTCATGCAAGTCTCACAACTTGTGTCCATGGAGTTAGACCCAGGCAGGAGGCTCAGACCTGTTGTTCTGCTCTTGCAAATGCAATTAAAGCTGAAGCCAGCCATGACAGGGAAAAGTATCTATTTATCTGTGACACGACCTTGCTGAAGTGCTGGGTACAATCATGCTACACTAAAAAACCTCCCAACATCTCCCAGCTTTCCCACTATTTCTTACGACTAACCAGTCCGAAGTGCTCATGCCTGGATCATGGGGAAGTTTGAGCTCAGATATATTTTTTTTGCATCTACAGGATGTATGAAAGAGCTGCATGGAAGGGTGTGCACACACAAAGGCAGAACTCACCATTGCTCACCCAATATTTTCACCAGCCTGTTGCAGGCTGTTATTCTGTGGTCACGAACGGAAAATTTCTGTCTGTCAGCATCCCTCTCTCATCACAGTCATTTTTGAACTTCACAATCACTTTTGACAGAGGAGCAGAGATGTGAAGACACTAAATTTCTCCAAGTTTTAGAAAACCCACAGCTGTGTGAAATGCTGATCCTCCAGTACATGTGAATTATCACCTGTCACTTAGGTATCTTATTCACATTTTCAAACGGTACTTAGGAATGTAAAAACCCAAATTACAAGCAGTTTTGGGAAGGAGGAAGATTCCCTCCTCAGTTAGACTTTGCATCTGCTGGTCACCCCCATCCATTTAGGATAAGGAGAGCAAAATGCTTAAGGCAAAGCTTTGTGCGATGACATTACTTAGCTGCAACCCATCTCTTTGGTTTCCTTATCAGGTCAGGGAAGACCTTCTAACCATGGCTGCTGGTCACCTCATGTTACCCTTATTCCAGGAGGGGCCAAAAACTTCTGTCCCCACATCCCCATCTGAGGCCTGGGGCGGCACTTGAGCAGGAAGAGCTGCTGCTGATACAAATAGAGGAGAAGGAGTAACATGAACATGTCACTGCTTGCCCTAGTGCTCCCAGCGCTCTCTGGCCCTGTTTTAACCTCCATTTCAACGTATATTTATTATACCGGAGGAAACAGCCTGTTGGCTCTGTGAGTTATGAGAAGAGGGTGAATGATGGACTTTCAAACTCAGGGCAGCCTGAGCCTCTGCATATTTCAGGTTCAGCAAGGAAAAGTCAGGTAGCTAAAGGTATAACTCAGTACTGTTGTCACAAGTCTGTGGGAATTAACTTCAGCAAAACTCCTATAGCTCCTGGGGGGAAAGCTGCATAGGAGCCAGGCCAAGAGATGACCGGAGACCATTGGGGAGCTTGGCAATAGCCACAGGGCAAGAAGTGACCAACAACACCCTTCCCTTATGCTGCCCAAAGCAACAGATGGAAATGGCTTCTATATTTTCCTTCAAAGCAAAATACATTTTAAAAAGCAGAGGAACGTTGGTGGTGATTAGCATCACTCAGGGGTTTGGTGGGGTGGCAAGATTGTGCCTTTGGTCCCAGAGCACCTGGCTAAGAACGGGGTGCCAGGGAGGTACAGGAAACCTGCCCAGAGTGCCTACACTGCACACAGCTGCTCTCCACACACCTCATCCCCAATTTGCATGTACAAACCTGGGGTGTGAAGGCATGCATGTTAGTCAGGGGGAAAGTCTGCATAAATAAGGAGAGCAGGTGGAGCACCACGGCAGGAGGGTGAATGAAAGCATTGCTGAGGCTGCGGGTGACAAACAGGGCAGAGCGTTGCCTCGGAAGTAGAGGATACAGATATATTTATTAAATAAATATGCTAAGATACTAGACAATGCTGAAACAACATGCATAACTAATAGTCATTGCTTAAAAATCATTAACCTCTCCAAGTGCTTTACACATATTACCAAGCAACCCATGGAGCCCTGATGCTCTCCCCTGCAGGAGGCAAACCAAGACACAGAGAGTGAAGGATCCCGTTTCTTTATCATGTCTCTGAACTTGGGAGCCCAATATGGGCCTCTCTAAACTTAAGGGAATGCTCTGAAAAAAGGAGATGAGATTGAGAGATGTTTTTAATACAGAGCGATAGGAACTGTGTCTCTGTATAAATAGCAGGGATTAATTCAGGTGAAAAAAATTCAAAGTGAGTATGTGAACCTCTCACCTTATTTTCTGCTCTATGCTCAGAGGCAGATATAAACCCAACCAGGCAACCAGGAACAGCCAAGGCCTCCCCTGAGCTCTGCAGTTACTAGCAGCATCTCTGGGTGTTTTCTTTCACCTTTTCCTCTTTCTTTTCTGTCCTTTTTCCCACAGAAGGTGAAGAGGAGTCACCGGTCACACAAGAGTTAATGAGTGAAAGCTTGCACCTTGCTACAGCAAGGCAAAAACTTATGAGTCTTCATGTTGTCATGAAGGTGTTGCTGAGCTTACGCTGCATGAAATATCCCAGAACTCCTGCAAACTGTGGGATTTAAATTCACAGGCTATAATTACAGAGTCTCCGGCACCCTCCCACACTTTGCAATGCCTCCACAAGCGAGAGCAGCACAAACACCTGTCCCGGGCTCCTGTGGGCTTGCAGGCCCTTGCTCACAGCCAGGCAGGCCGCGTTCCCTGGCAGGCGAGCTGACCGCTCCCAGAAAAGCCACCTGCCTGACGAGGATTACGGGGTGGGAGCCTAAATTCTCCCCGATGCATTTTGGAACCAACCCCGAAGCAAAGTCAGACAGGTCACACTTACAAACAGGTGCTCACAGCCAGGTTAATTGGAGGCCATTTTGTAGTAGACTCTGTGGACGGCTGGGAAGAATTGGGAGAAGCAAGAGCATGAAAACAGCTTTGCCTAGAACTGCTTCTGTCTGCGTGGGCCCAGGGGAGACACAGCTGTGAAGCCCCAGCAGTGCTCCTGAGGCTCTTTGGGGCTCCCCCCAATCAACATTAGCACAACAAACCTGGTGCTGTCCTGGTTCCTAGGGTGGGGGCCAATTCTGAGATTGGCTGCAGCTGAGTAAATCAGGTGCAGGTAAAAGGAGCAGTTTCACCGGGGGCAGGAGGGAGTGGTTAAACTGATATAAAATTCCTAGTTATCAACAGGGTAGGCCTAGAGTGCTTTCAGCCTGTGTTAGGCTAGTAGTGCTTGGGATGAAGCTCGCCTCTGTACCCCCAGGAGTATGCCCTGTGACTCTGTCTGGGATTTAGGTGGCAGCTAAGGTTCCAGGAGCTCGGGAGACTGAGCAGAGAGTTTCTCTAAGCTACGCCAGGGCCCGGTTGTCTCTGGTTTGCAGCATGCCTCGATTACAGGCGAGAGCGGGTTCCCTCTGTGGCGTGTGTACAGCGGGGTCTCCTCCGGCGTGTTGTTGTGAAGCCAGTTGCAAGCTGATGTCATGAGAGGCTCTGCCCAGACTGGCACAGGCAGGTCTCTGCACAGAGGTGCTTCTCTGTGCCTGTAAGGCACTTTTTGGTAGAGCCTTTCCACAGCATCCTCCCCTCCCTGCCCCCACAGCCGAGTAGCAAGGTGAGGAGGAGAGCTTCCTTCCTCCTCCTGTTCTTCAAGTTATGGCAATGCTAATGCTAGAGCCAGCAGAGCTGGCTGGTGGGAGAGGAAACTCCCCAGGACCTCACTGGGCAGCACTCAGAGTGCCTGGGGGAAGGGAGAGCCCATGGCCTACACCCAGGGCCACCTTGGGAACGCAGCTACAGCGCTTAGCTAACAAACCCTATCTGCCAAATGGGGCAAATGCAGGGGTTGGAGCTGTCTAGGATATCCGTAGCGACCAGCCAAAATGCAGCAGCACCAGGAGATGGTGGTGCCTTGGGCTGTGTGGGGACAGCAACACCAATGTCACATGGGGTAAGTGCATTCATGCTGAGAAAACCCCTCAGTTCCTTCTCTATCTATCCTTATGCCCTTTTTTGTGTGTGTGTGCTGATGTTTTTCTCACTCCATGGTGATATGGGAGGGCATTTCTTGTTATAGTAAGTTTGAGAGTTAATATTGGGTCCTCTGGTTTGTCTCAAAAGGTGTATTTAGTGCATCTTTGTAGCTACGCCTGTCTCTGAATGTGTGTGTTTGCCTTCCCCTCCTGCCCCTTCTCCTCTGCTGCAGCTTGTCCCATCAGGGCCCCCATACTTGGAATGAGCCTGTTTGTTTCTCAACCTTCAGCCCATCTCCCCCCTTCTGCCTGCAGCTGTCTATTTTCCTACCTGTTGGGTGATTTAGCAATGAGTCCTAGAGCTGCAGGAAGGACCCCACACAATCCCTCCAGCATCAGTCTGCACAAACATCCTCTGCATCCTGGAGAAGCAGAGGTAATGTGGAGCCTCCTCAGTGGCAGCAAGGGCCCTCGGTGGCCTCTGCTCCAGGCACTCCTGGTGGGTCATTGGTGTGGCCGGCTGCAATGCCCGAGCAGCTCCTGCTCAGTCTGTGCTGGCATGACCCTGCCTGAGCTTTCCACCATTTGTTTGTCCAACTCTACTCAGCCCGGATGTGGACTGACATCGAACACCCCAAACATGACTCTCATTTACTGCTACCAATTATCGTTGTAGCTGTTACTTTATTAGCCCTTAACAGTTGGTCCTCTGCTGTTTCACTCCGAGGTGACTAATGCTGAATCTGATAAAGTGCACCTGATATTGCTGTGAATAGCTGATGTAAACTTAGCAGACAGTCGTATGACATGTCATGTGGGCAAATTAATAGACCCCCCCCCAATAACTTCAGCATGTGTCCTATAATCCCACTTCAAGGGCATCTCTTATGTCAACATCACTAAGTTAGCTACTGTGCTCCCCTGGGAACACAGCATTGGAAATTTTCAGGTCAGAGGGATTCCCCTTCTCGCTGCTGTGACCAAGGGGCAGCAGCTTTGACCACTGCAAAATGGCCGTGCTGAGTTGGATCATCTCTCCTATGGAGACAGGCTGAGAGAGTTGTGGTTCTTCAGCTGGGAGAAAACTCTGGGGAGACCTTATAGTGCCCTTCCAGTACCTAACAAGGAAAGCTGGAGAGGGACTTTTTACAAGGGCATGTAGTGATAGGATGCGGGGTAACTGTTTGAAACTGAGAGGGTAGATTTAGATTAGATGTAAGGAAGAAATTCTTCACTGTGAGGGTGGTGAAGCACTGGAACAGCCTGCCTAGAGAAGCTGTGGCTGCCCCCTCCCTGGAAGGGTTCAAGGCCAGGTTGGACGGGGCTGGGAGCACCCTGGGCTGGGGGAAGATGTCCCAGCCTGTAGCAGGGGCATTGGAACTGGATGGTCTTTAAGGTCCTTTCCAACCCAAACCATTCTATGATTTTGTAAGATGTGTGTTTAGCTCTTAGGGGGAACTTTCTACTCGCCAACTATTAGAATAGCACAAATTGTTCCTTAGCCATTTCTTGTGCTTTAACTCACTCTTTTCTTTGTGTCATCCAAATTAAAACTGAGTTTTGGGACTTAGAGCGAAGTGGGGAGTGCAGAAAACAGATTCCCATGAGACGAGACAGCTCGTGCCTTGTAGCTTGGCACACTTGGACTGTCCATGGCACTGCAGGAATCAGATTTGCATTGGAAGATTTGGGAGCTTGGAGGCAGACTGGTTCTCAGCTCAAGGGTCTGGTTCTTGCAGGATAAGTGTGCTGCATTGCTGGGCTGGGACCCCAGCAGCATGTGGGATACCCCACCTGTCAACTGGGTGCTCAGGGGGAATGGCACCATCAGGATGAGCATTTCTCATGGGTCACTCATCCTTGCTGCTAAGAGTCTTCAATCTGCACAGCTCCTGCGTTGCGACTGGGGTGGTGTGAAACCCCCAGTGACTGTACATGCTCTGGGAGGCTTTCCCAGCAGAAGCCCTGCGTGGCCTGTTCTCTGCACAGGCGGGCTGTAGGGCTACTACGAGGGTGGCCCCGAGCCCTGTTGCGCTGCTCAGGGTCTTGCCTGAGCACCCTATTTCTCATCTGTGCTTTTCTGTGGAAATAGCATCTGGTCCAGTGTGTACGGGAGTGATGGGCAGCATCCCTCCCATGCCAGAGGTCAGACACTCCCCTTTCAAAAAGGGCTCATTCTGCCCCCGGATTTCTGTTAGGATTAATATATTGTGGCTCCTCACATGAACTATTTCAGTGATTATTTTCACCGTGACCAAACTAAAAAG
The DNA here is from genome assembly GCF_018691265.1 of Tyto alba. Classification (NCBI taxonomy): domain Eukaryota; kingdom Metazoa; phylum Chordata; class Aves; order Strigiformes; family Tytonidae; genus Tyto; species Tyto alba. The sequence continues at coordinate 4,651,038 of NW_024881317.1, forward strand.
GAAACAGAGGGATATGAAAAAAGCAGCAATAGAGAGCATTTCGGTTTTCAGACTCATCTGACAGAGGAACCCAAGCATTTAAAGCAGGATGCAAAGCCGCTTGTTTTGCTCTGCATTTCTCACGGGATGGAGACAGTGTTTCTCAAACCGTTCCAAATTGCCATCACGTCAACCAACGGCTTTCCTGGAGAGCGGCACGACGCGGCGTCGGGGCAGCCGGAGCCCCGCGTGAGCCGAGGGCCACCCAGGGAGCCTCCGCCTGCGTCATGCTCGCTCTGGAGGGCTGAGTCCAGCCGTGGGTGTCCCAGCTGAGGTCCTGCTGGGGCGGCTCTGAGGTCCAAGGCTCTCTGCAAAGCAGCGCCGGCGTCCCCTGCTCAGCCCTCGCATCTTCCCCTGCACCCTATAAGATCACCCCTCATTTCTGTTGGTTCTTTGGGACTTCCTTCTGTAATCACACGAAACCCTCATAATCCTTCAGTGCACACTCTGTTTGCTCCTCAGCATTGTTTCCCCAGTGGATATTTATTTAAAGGATTTAATTAAATTATTGCACTAACATCAGTTGGTACACAACTACAAATTAATTTAGTCAGTTTGCATTTTGACTGACCTAATATTCATTATATTCCAGGCAAGTGGATGTGTTTTCTATTTGATGGTTTGTTTCATGATAAGATACGTGGTCCAAAGTACTATACTTAGAAATAGAGGTAATATTTACAGACACTCCATGCAAATACTGCAATTACCTGATTAATTACAGCCCTTACATTTTGTTCTGCAGATTACTCTTATCCCTCCTTTGTCCCCCATTTCCCTCTTCCTACATTTGTATATAGTAGATGGGAAATGGGAATAGTCTTTAGAGCTGTATAAACAAAGCAAACCTGGCTGGTTTTAAAGCCTAAACACTATGTGGCCACTCAGAGCCCCCCCTCTCCCCAGTGCTGTGCTCGCCTGCAGTAGTTTGTTATGGCTGGGATGCATGGAGCATTACCAGTGCTGCATTTTAATAACAATCTCAGTCCAGGAGATTGGAAATTGGAGTCTAAACATAACCCTGAAGAAGGATGAAAAGGGAAGTCAAGAGGGACTTTGAAATTGTGTTAAACATGCAGGAGTGCTGTAACTGCGGTTCCCCTTAACCGCAGAAAATAAGCAAGCTGCAGACTATGCTCTAGGGATTGACAGACAGACAACTGTATGAGGGAATATTACATTTATACAGCTCTTTTCATCCTGGGATCAAAAAGCACTTTAAAAACCCTGTGCAACTGAGTAAAATGCAGCCACTGAAGTCGACCGCCCCTGAGGCAAGATTCAGCTGCTGGTTGCACCAGCCCAGCACATACTATCAGCTGGTTCTTCTGCACATTTTTTTTTTTTTTACTTTAATAAGAGAAGAATTCAAGCATGAACGTTTGGCTTCATTCTTATCTGACGCTGTATTTGGCCCTTCTAACATCAGTGAAGTCATTCCTGATTTACACCAGTTTATGAGGGCCTGCAGGTGTTTTTTGTTGGAACCCAAGAGATGGCTGAGATGTGCCCTCTGGCTCAGGGTGGAGGATGGCACGACCCAACTGTCATTCTTCTTGAGATGGTGGGGCAGCCTCTGGCAGAGGTGACCCTTGTGGCAGCATGAGTTTGACCCCAGTGGAGGAAACAAAAGCAGAGTGGTGGGATGGAGGTCTGCTCCAAGCAGATGGCCATTGGTGGGACATTTGGCACATCACCACTCCAGCAAAACCACCTGTAGTTCAAGAGCCATAACTGCTCCGATGCAGCAGCATTCCCCACCCACTTCTGCCCGGTGCAAAGTACGACACTGGGGCAGGGCGAAGGAGAACTGTGCCCCCAGTTTGGCCGCATTTCAAGCACTGCACATGGTAAAGCCATGGCTCTTTGCTTAATGAAAAGGATGTGTGCGATGGGAAACACAGCTGGAGGACTGGCAACTGCTCTCAGCTTGATGGCAATGGTTCGTGAGTGGGATCTGCTTAGGACACCTCACCATGAAAAAGGAGGCACCAGAAAGGAGCATGTGAGCTTGAACTGGCCCCACCAACCAGCTCATTCTTTCTGTCTGTCTTGTGTAGGATTGCTTTATCCTCCCTTTGCCATTTCACCTTCCCTTTGCCCAGCTGGGGACTGTGCATCACCAGCCTCTGCTGTTTCTCACCTGCTTGCAGGTACAACTCTTTCCTGCTACCTCTTCCCATAACCCCTGCCAAGTGCCACCCTTCCTGCCCCTGCCAAGAGGTTTCCTAGGGGCTTCTTTTTATGTTTAAGCACCTTGCAGTCAGAACCCTAGAGCAATGCAGTTTCATTATCTGCATGCCAAATCCATCAATGAGTGGATCTCCAAGGTGAAATAAAAACATGCATTACAAATGAAGTGCTCTATTGGTCTCCTTTGCCTCCTGCCATCACCGGAGATCTCTGTGGTTAGTGTGCAAGACAGCTCTTCCCTACTAATTAACATTTAAAAGTCTTCCTCTCTCACCCTGCCACCATGACACAGGGGCTGCTATAGCCCAGGTTGTTCCTTGAAATAATTCATCACTTGAGAAACATCAGAGGGCTCATTGTAATGCCACAGACCTGTCCAAAACCTAAATCTGTCCTCCTGCATCCGATGCAATAGTCTTTGCAAAGACTGGCTCAGGACTTTAACCAGACTTCATTTTTAGAAAACACCTTTCCAAACAGCATGTGTCTGATTTTACGAGCAGGATTTTGTTTGTCACATCAGTAAATAGTCTGAGCAAAGAAAATAATCTTGTGTGTGCATCACCTGTGAAAAATCATAGAATATACCCCGGTTTCCAATATCCTTTTGAAACCCCACCCTTTCTCTGTAGAGATCATAAGTAGCTGGAGATAGATATTGTCCTTTACTTTGCATATTTGCAGTGCTTAGTACAAGGGTCTAATATCTCCTAGCTTTTCCCTTGTCTTGCAAAGCTCATACAATATAATCCACCTACATCCACAGCTTCCCATATAGGAGCAGAGTAACTTGGGGGACAAAGTGACTTGCAGAGTTCCCCTTTGCACAGATTTGTGCTACAGCTGTCATCTCACAGCGTTCATTGCAAAAAGCGGCCTTGCGTCCCCCTGGGCATTGACATTGGGAGTACGTTCGCCCTGTCCCCATCCTGGCATCAAACCTGCAAAATCAGGAACATCCCATTTGCTCCAGCTCACCTTCCATACCCTCAGGATCTTGAAACATGATGACAGAGATGCTCCCGTTCTTTGTTCGTGGACTCTCGCAGTAGCAATGAACTCTGGAGGTCTCAACAGTTCTGTTCCTGCATCTTTCTTTTCCTTCCAGTGATATTTCCACTGCCAGATGCAAAAGAGATTGGTGTAACGCAGCCATTACCCACAAAACTCTCTTGCCACAGAGCCCGGTTGTGCTAAGACTTTTTGCAAATGTTTCTTAGGCTTTTGTTAGCAGCCACCAGTGGGTTTCATACTCAAAGCTGTGGTTCATACCATCAGGCAAAAAAGCAAAAGAGTGCATCTACTCAGCAATGGCTCAACCTTGGAAGGTGCAGAAAAAGTATTAAATCAATGACTGTTAACCTCTCTGGTCTAAACCCAAAATTCCTAAACTTTATTTATTTTTTTTTTTACCCAGGGACGATTGACATGACAGCAGGAGCACTCTGTGGCTTGTTACAGCCATGCAGCTGAGGCGATTTATCACAGGACATGGCACCAGGCTTTGCAGGCAGGACCACGTACTGTTCTGAAGGAGTAGCTGTGCCCCAGCATCTGCCAGAGGTAGGGAGCCGTCACCTCAGAAACAGGGCTGGAAAGCAAGTGTCTCTTATGCTTGTTTTGATATTTTTCAGTCTGGTTATTGGTCTTGCAGTGCTGACCTACAGCAAGATGTCCCTTGAGAACTACTGGAAATAGTCTCATAAATGGAGCGCAACCCTCTGGGAAAGTCCGTCTGGCTCCACTCAGGCATAGCAAGTCTCACAGTCGCTTTCACGAGTCATGTTGCTTGGACCAACAGCCCTTTCTGAGAATCAGGATGAATGGCAAAGTATTGCACAGGCCTGCTTATAGCTAGTCCTAATATCTCAGTGAAAGTCTAAGCTGTGCCTTGGAGATGGTCAGGCTTTTTTGTTATTCCACATACACCTGACAGCAGCAGGTTGCCACACTGCAAGGTGGGCACCTACCAAATCCATGTGAAATCCCACTGGGATTATTGCGACCCCCCTTTCATCCCGCTCCCTTTGTTCTCTGACTCCAGCTTTCACACACCGGTTTGAGCTTGTGAATCGTCGGCGCCAGCTCTGGGGAATGCTGCTCTGTTTGCAGTTGTTTGGTACCTGTAGACAGAGGCAATGGTGAGGATGAAGCTGCCCAGGCCCAAGGGTGCAGAGCGGCACCGTGCTTGTTCTGCCAAGTGGATCTCCCCCAATAAGGACCAGGAAGCCAACAGGTGAGTCACTGCTGGGGCTGTTGTAAAAGCTCTTTTCCACTTCGATGTTGCTGGGTGTGTGTTTGGCAATAGAAGAGTAGGAAGTGAGGTGTCCTGCTTTTGTGCTAACGAGTAAAAACCTGGTTCCAACACCCTCACAAGCAGCAAATATCAGGTTGCTTTGCAGAACAAAGTACCAGGAGACACCAGGGGTGAGCACCACCACTCTCTGCTCTATTAGACTGAGGAGCAGGAGATGTATGACCCAAGAGATCCCATAGTAGGAGGGTGTCTTTGCTGGATTATAATTTCAAACTGCTATATAAATGGGCTGTTTTGTTTTTTTTTTTCAATATAGCCCGTGTTCTCAAGCATTAAAATTATGTGGTTTGGGTTCAGAGGAGTACAGAGGAATTTCAAAATGGTTCTTGCTTCTCCAGGGCATCTTTGTCAATGTGTAATGCTGGTGAGCTTTCCTCCCCAGTTTCACTAGTTGTCGTTGGCTTTTGTTAGTGGGCATCATGGCGTGTGTCTAGACCTTGATCATTTCATCTGATAAAATTAACACTTAAGTGTTCTTTAATGTTTTGTTAATTCAAGCAGCTCTGCAAATTATCTGCCAGCCCAATATCTGGATATGTATTGTACCATTTTCTATCTCTGCATGCCATGTCCTTTTTTATTGAGGAACTTATCACCTAAAATACCTGTTTTATTTTAACTGCTGTACAAAGCGCACAGGAGACACCCACTGATCAGAAAGAAGCCCCGATACAGTCCAAGCTACCATGTCCCTCCTTTTTATTTAGATTGCCTGTCTATCCATTTCTTGAGTGCTCATCCATCACTTTTGCATCTACACGTGCTGTACAAGAAGAAAAATCTGGAATGTCCCACCAGGACCTGCCTCTGATTGTTCCCTTGCACACTGGGGAGTCAGGTTTAATCCAAACTAGCCGCATCTGGAAAGATCCTGTTCATGATCTAAGATGTGAAGAGCCAAGTCTTGATCATTACTTGTGCCTCTGGGAATGTAAGCCTTGGAGAAAGAATCACCGTTTTGGGAGTGGATGATGACAGAACAATAAATTACATAATCTCTCATAAATGGAGCCCGTTTGTAGCCCAATTACCCATCCCAGCAGCCCCATGCAGTTGATTGCAGGATTATATAAAGGGCTTTTCATTAGTCAGAGAGCCACAAAGGGAGTTCTTTCCAAGTCCTCCTTAGGATTACTTAACCATCACTCCAGACAAGACCAGAAGAGCATTATTTGGATGTGTCAGAACAATATCCACCATCCTTCCCTCAAACACGTCTGCTCCACTTAAACATCTTCCTACAGAAGGGTACAGGGAGATGGGTGGTGTGTTCCCTGCATGAGACAGGGTTGCCCACGTGCCATGCCCCGGCACAGAGGGAGGTCTTCTGAGCCTCTGCCAGGGCTAGACATCTCCAGGTTGGAGCACGTGGCTACCACTGCCCTGAAACGTTGATGTGGGCTGAGCGAGGTCAGTGGAAGCCCACTCTGCACCCAAAAGAAGTCCCATGGGCATTAGTGAGCTGCTGGAGTGCCTGTACTGTCACAGCTAAACAACTGAAGCTGCACATATAGCAGATATCCTTCTCTTTCTCCTGCAAACTAGGGACGGACAGGCTTTTCCAATTTCCCCTGACCTGGTATATATAATAAAGATGCAGAGCATTTGTGACAGCGGCACTGTAATCGCAACGTTGCCGCCACACCAGAGAATGTGGCCAAGGAAGCAGGTCCTAATCACGTCCTTATCGCTGGCTGGTGATGTGACCTTAGAGAAGTTGCCTAATATAGCTCGTTCACATTTCCCTTTCTCCACGGCAGAGATAATAACAGTTCATGGGTGTCGCAGAACTTCATTCATTCACGTTTGTTTCTGGTATCTCAGATTATCAAAGAGCAGTCGGGAGAAAGACTGGCAAAGAACAAGCTCTTATTCACTTGACAGTTAGAAACAGTAACCTATTTTAGATTAAAAAGAAAGAAAAAAAAATCCTGAGAGTGGTTCTTCCTTGGTTTTTACTGCTGCTCATTTAAAAATCTTCACCAGCCTCCACCCCGCAATTGCCTGGATGAAATGTTGACCATTTCACAGCGTACCAAATTGGTGTCTTCCCTCCCCTGGCAGGAATGACAATGCAAACAAAAATAGATAATGCATTTAAAAAATCTACAGTGGATCGTCATGGCAATAAATAATTGTAGCATGTTGCCATAGTAACTCTAGCTGTAATAAAGAGAGGCCTATCTGCAGCTTAGCTAAATTTAGTTGTTCCAAACTATTAAAAATATTTTCAAATACTCTGGTAACTCTTTTTAACATTTTCTAGGCTTGGAAAAAAGAGTTAATCTTCATTCATGCTTTTGTGTTGTCTCCATATTCCAAATACACTTCATCACTAAAATAATCAATGCCATCCAATTTAAAAGTCATTAAACTGCGGAAATAGCTGAGGATTTTTCCGTTTCCCACCTCGTCAAGCCTTTTCACCTGGAAGTGTAAAATCTGCTCATAGGAGGGTGCTGTTCTGTCAGGCCCAGGATCCAGCCCCCAGCACACACTGGTGGGCACTGGGGAGGTGAAATGGGCTGGCTGCAGGAAAGGGTTTGTGTATTTTTTTTTTTTTTTGAGGGGAGGGTTTTTGGGGGGGCTCAGCTAGCCCTCAGCGAGCATGGTTAGCATGAGGGTACTCTGCAAATATATGTGGTACCTCCAGTCCCAAACTGGGCTGTGTGTAACTTTCCTGGTTACCTGCCTGCTTTAAAACAAAGCCACATCCAGTGAGATTTAAACACTGCTTAGAAGCCCCCAATCCCTCCTTGCTTCCCTCAGCTCGCTGCCTGTTTGAATGGGCAGCTACGTCCTGCCTGGAAACCTTACCTCCAAGTGTCAAACAGGCTTTATTTTTCTGGAAGGAAGCTTTAACTCCCGTGATTCATTATTTTTTTTTCAGGTATTGACATAAGATGGCCTCTTTTAGACACATCTCACTAGAAGGAGGAATGAGAACACACTACGGGGGATATTAATTTTATTCATTTTCCTGGTAGTGCTACCTACAGGCTAAAAAATCCTGAGTTACCCTCTTAGCTTCTGCACTGTGTGCCCTTAGCTAAGCATGAGCCTGTTGCTTCTGATCCTCCTCAGCAGAAAGGAGCTTTGTCATTTGTCTCTAGAGACAGGGCTTCCAGATTGCAAACTCTCAAAAAGCACTTACTGTCTCTCTGATTCTGAAACCCTGGCTTCACGTTTCTGAGCTTATCTGGTCCTACGACAACAAAACTTCCGGAATTGGAGATTTTCATGTGAACATTTGATAAACGGCTCTGCGGTTTTCTGAAATGCAATCAGCAGAAAGAACAAGTGCCTGAGAGTGACAGCTTGAGGGATGGTGCCTCTTCCCCACCTTCCCCTCCGAGACCCTTCACTGGAGATTTTTGCAGGGTCAGGTTGCTGGAGTTATCTGAGATTTCTTCACTCTCACAATGGAAATGTCATTTCCAACAGCACTAATGCAGGTTTTTCCTGTAGAGCCTCATGCCTGAGCTGTCTGCAGAGTAGCAAGGGAGTCTGTGCCATGGCCCAGGCTCCGTCCCACGGATGGGTTGGCAGCAGCAGATCTCCCTCATTGTGGTGGGACCTGCTGGGTTGCCCATGACATCTTTCTGCCCACCTCAGGAAGAGTAGGATCAGCCCCTGTTGCCTTGTCTAAATTTTCTAAGGCAGACAGGCTAAAGGAAACACTTTCAATAAACTCAAGTTGCAAAATAATTTACTGAACATTTTCTCATAGCTATTTATTTTCCTATCAGTCCATGACACTGTCTTAATGGCACAATGAATTATAGTTGCTGGAGGATGGGGTAACATGTTAATAGCCCTCTTCCACAAGCAAAGCTACATTTCTAAAAGTCACTTTTTAGCTAGTATAATGTTCTGTGTCTGAAAAGAAACAAAAGCAAGTTGTTTTATTGTTTTTTCATTGAAAAGGGTCTGCAGCCTATGGTTTACAAACAATGTGACATAAAACCTGAACATACAGCTCTGTAGGCAGAAATACCTAAACTCCAAATAACCAGATGATTTACAGAAGAAGAAACTGTGCCTTCTTGCTCTGATGCAAAACCAGAGAAAAGCATTTGGAGTGCTCTTTAACACATCAGTGCCTGTAATTATGGAAGTTTTACTTTCTGTGTGCCCTAAAAATCTATTGAAGTCAAGGAGAGGGCAGGAAAGGCAGCCGCAAGCTCAACGTAGGGAAGAGCCAGGTGATTACAGTGCTGAACGCAGCCTCAGAGGTCTCCTCAACCTTTATCTTGGACTTTTAGTAGGACCTTGGGGAAAATCACCTGCAAATGTTCTGCTGCTGCTGTCTTCAAACTGCAAAACAAGACTAATGCATTTACCTCTCACCCTTTGATCTCACTGGGAAGCTCTTCACAGCAAGGGATCATGTTTTGCTGGTGCATTTGCGCATCACAGCTCAGACTTCAGCTGAGCCTGGAACACACTTGGTAAGGTACAATTAATGATAATGCTTTGGTCCTGCTTTCCTTTAGCTAGACAGCAGCGTTGCTCTCCCTATTAGGCTCCTGCTTACCTACAGCTCCAAATAGCCACCTGTTTTGGTGTGATCAATGGGGGTATGCTTCCAAGTGCTTGTTTGACCGTTCCCACGGACAAATAGAAAAATTTACTGTTGCACTGGAGAGTCCTGGGTTTTGAGCCTTCAGTCCTGGGCAGATGTTGCCTCTTCCCACATGTCCACAGCCCCGGGTGAGCTCCCCGGCAGTGGAGGCTGCATCTCTCCCAACATGAGCTTTGTGTTAGCGCTTCCTCTTGGTTTTTTTTTTTTTGTTTTTTTTTTTTTTTCCATGCTCATGTGCAACGGCGACATCCATCCCACCCTCCCCGTGGTGCTGGCAGGAGGTCCCTGGGGTTGGACTGCAAAACCTGAAGGAGTGGAAAGGGATGTGGTGCCTTTTCCTTGGGATGACTTCAAGCTTTACAGACAAACCAGAATGTGGCATGAGGATGTAAAGGCTCTGCCCTGGACAAGGCAGGAAAATCTGTTACTATGAGAATAATCGATGGGGATGATACGATGGAAACCACCTGCAATCTGGGCAAGACAAAGGCTTGCAGCTCCCTCTCGCTCAGGCTCTGCACAGCAGGGTTCCCAACGCCCTCATTTACATTTAAAACTATGAAGAAGAGAGCATAATCCTGTCTCATTCATGGTCTGTTGTGAACTGATATTTTGGATACCAGGTCTAAATTAGGTTTTAAAAATAGCCAAGTGGTCTTTCCCCCCCCACCCCCCCCTTGTTATAAACAGAAATTATTATCTCATGGAAACATTTAACCTCAAATGGGACCTCATCTAATTTTTGCTGTGTTTATTATAGCCTGTGAAATATGAATGAGCATCACTGATATAACTCTATATGATTATTGAGCTGTGATGGGCCAGCTGGAAAAGACTCAGCTGTTTGGATAAAGAACCAAAAGTTCTAATATTGTGCTGATCTTTATTTGAATGATCCCAACCTCTGAGGCAGATAATATTGGCTCAGAAAGCTCTGGGAATTTTCCTTTCTCATGAGTTTTATTGTTTCTGACCCTGGTCATCGCTGCAATTAGGAAACACAGGAGTCAATGGGAAAAATGCATATCAGATTGAAAAGTTACTAAATCACTTGCAGAAAAAAAAAAAAGTGAATTAAAAACCATTAGTTTTACACTCTTATTTGTATTTTTTCAGATTATTAAAAATGTCTGTAATGCAGAATGTTAGTATTTTTATTTCCCATTTTGATGCAAGGCTAAATAAGATATGTATTATATGATATGTAATAAATAGAATATCTTAAATAGACAATATGTAAGATACATAAAATACATATGATAAATATGTGATGGGAAAATTTTGACTGATTCTACGGAAAGGTATTATTTTGTTTTAATTTCATTTCAGCCAGTAGTTTTGCCATTACAAACTTGAAATCAAAATACCAGTTTAATCAAATCTTACCAATCCTGCAAACAGTTCCCTAAAAACACTGTGATTTATTTGGGTTGGGGAATTGAAGGATTATCTTTTTGGCTCTGAGTCTGTACAGTTTCTGGGACACTGGCATCACATTTCATAGCTGGGTTTTTCAGACATTATTCTAATAATCCTAATGATGGCTATTAATGCCATGTAAGGACTGTACACAGGTATCAGAGGGAAGTTTTTAAGACTCCTCACTTACATGTACAACTCAATTTATGCAATTAAAACCCAAGTATGATAATAAAACTATATAGACTAAGTGTGCCACACCATCCTTTAGTTTTTGAAGTGAAACAGGCAGATGCTTTGCCATAGGATTGACTTCTCTGGGGGGGTAGGACAGAACCCCGCCACCATGAGAGTCACGACTGCTGCTTAACAATTGGTATTTCGGTTACTCCTTGTAATACATGTTCAAAATTACTCAGATTTTTTTATCATGGCCCTAGTTACTTGTTACCCATGTGACTGATACAGAGGGCCAGAGTTCGTTCTTTTTAAAAACTGTTCGCTGTCACTGAATTGACTGGCATTGGATATCTTTAAAAGCAAGTAACTGGGGCATCTTTTCTTGTAAATGAAAATTAGAGTGCAGAATAGGAATTAGAAGTCCAACACCGGGAAAGTATTTTACACAATACTGAAATCTGAACAAGTTCCTAAAATGGGGGTTTAAAGTGCGCCAACCCCACAGCCTCCCCCCTCCCACCTCCAACAGCCCACGCAGCACCAGGGTAAACAGTAGCAACTCCCCACCAGCACTGCGGAGGGTGAGAGGGTGAAAATGCATCAGGAGTGGGTGTGGGTTGGAAATTTGGAGGCTGAACATAGCAGGAAGCTCTGGGCTTTAAAAATAAAGGGGTACAAGTTCAAGGGAGGTAAAGATTAGCAGAGAAAATCAGTTTTGCAAGTTGGATTCCTGTTAAGAAAATAGCTACGTTTCTAAAGCACTCACCCTCTGGCTTTCCTCTCAGTGATTTTACACAAAAACAACTCCACTGGGTGCAGCAGGGTTACACCTGATTTACTCTTGTAGTACTGAGGTGGAAATCAGATTTATCTCAAAGCAAAGCCTGATGCCCATTTTCAGATAAATTCCTGTTTCCTCAATTGAAAACATTCTGTGAATAACTCAGGTATGGGACCGTTTTTCACAGAGCCTGTGCAGAAATCTATTGGAAAATATAGTATGTTTAATTCCACTTACTGGCTGTTCCCTTAAAAATCTTAAACTGGATAAATCCATTATTTTTCTAGAGGAAACAAAGAAAATACCAAAATATTCTGTTAGTCTGAAAAAAAAAGAATTATCTTTGCCAGTTCGCCAGCCAGTTGACTGGTGTATCATTTGTAGAGTGGTTTAACTATAGCAGTTGATGGTGGTCTAGATAAGTTTTACATTAAATCTGTGCTTAAAAGTAATTAATTTTAAAAAGAAAAGATTAAAATAGTTGCTGAGGAACTAGTTATGATTAATGGCTCTTCATGAAATAGACAGACAAATATTTCTATTGAAAATGGTAAAACTATTCCAAAGAATAAATCAAATATTGCAAATATAAAACCAGTTCTACTGTTCTTTTTCTATTAAAGTTTCCATACTTTTATATATGATGTAGGATAGAAATAATGCTACTTAATTTCAGCAATACAATAAAAAAAAGTTTAATTTTGTTTGTGGACAAGGCTTTAAAATATGGAAATAACTAAAGAAAATTCTGGTTTTGTTTTTGTTTATGTTTTTTTTTTTTTAACAAGAAAATAATATAGATGAATAACCAGAAGTGCATCTTAGGGCTTTATGTGATGAAAACAGAGATAAATCTGTGGGACATCCTTATTATTAGGTATGTTATTTAATAATTTTATTACTTTTTTGAAGTCTGGCCTTTAATTTTTGAGTAGTATATTCTCTGCTTAGCTAAACAGAGAATAAATTATATTCTGCAATAAAATGTTATACAGTATCTTGGGGGTTTTAAATGTCTATTTAAAACCACCCAGAAAAGAGAAATCATTTGGTGCCTTGTGTTCATTTATTTAACAAAGAATATAATTTCAAATACATGCAGGGGAACTCTTTTTGCAGGTTCCCAAATAACCAATACTCATGATTTCTTTGAAGTAATAAAAAAAGTTTATCTGGCCATTTAGATGCCAGCATCTCCATATGAGTTAAATAATTTTACGTGCCTGTGGGGTGTCATGGGGAGGGAAGCAGTCTGTTGAGGTGACCCCCAGCCCTGGTTTCCTAGGGTAGTCGCCAATGTTTTTTCCCTCCTGGCATCTTGAATCCTCATCGCAATAGTTCCATCGTGCCACGTGGGAGGTGCAGGTTTCATGCTCTCTCTGGAGAGGCCATCACTGAAGTATTGGGGCATTTTAAAAGGTCTGTTAAGGAATAGGGGTGGTGAGAAGTCCTGACTGGGACATGCTGCTGATCCATGGTCTGTCAGGGCAAAATAGCCACGCTTACAGGGAGAGAAAATGGGTGCAAATTAGGAGGTTGGAATGAGTCATGAAGACCATGTTGGAAAGGACAAACCGCTCCCAGTGGTGTTGTTGGGCTTCAGTTTTTAAAAAGCTGGGACACAGGATCCCCACAGAGAAGGATGATGCCAGGCAAAAACGTGTCCCACATGTTCTGTGCACTCATGAGGGAGAAACTGTTCCGTGTCGGGAATGTGTCAGGAGTTTCTGTCCTCAGTCCCCCAGACCATCACCCATGGTGCTGCGCAGGTTCAGCATGGTCAAGAAGTCACTATTGCCTCTCCAGTGAGTGGGAAAAAATATCACATTTTTCACCTACAGATAAAACAGAAAAGGGTTAACAATAAGAAGTGTGTGTTTGACTCTTACTGTCCTCAGAGCTAAAAAAAAAAAATAAAATAAAAAAAAGTAAAAAAAAGGGTTTATGAGCATTGAAATGCTGCTCCGAGATGCTAGGTCCTTCTGGCTTAACCAGGGAGAGGGTGAGCACATTTTGAGGAGGGAATAAAGATTGCAAGAACTAAATTTAAAGCACCCACATGGTGTGTAACTGGTCTGTGCTGTGTTAATAATATACATTTAATTTTCTGAGCATCCCAGGCTGCAGAGTTGAGTGATGAATTGAGAGACAAAGCTGTGAGAGCATGTTAGAGGACAGAGTTGGTGCCCAGGAGAAACCGCTTTCCACCCCGACTAACTTCCATTCACACCAGAAGACAGCCAGAGCAGCTTTTAACATGCACGGCGCTTCCCAGGCTCCTGGAGAGTTGCCAGCATTTGTCTTGATGTCAAAAAGCGTAAGTGCTTCGTCATAAAAATAATGTAGGAAGTGATCCAGCCAAAGTAAAATACAAAAAGAGAATGGTTTTTAATTTCCTTTTTTTTTTTTTTCATCAGCCTAATGCAGAAAACTTTAAGAAACAACCAAACTTTGCATCAACCTGAGAGAAGGCTCCAGATGAAAGAAAAGATCAGTGCTGTAATGAAGTGTAAGTTCTGGCTGGTGGTATCTATATGAAAGAGGTGAGAAGGAGTACAGGGAGTGAGTTGCTACTCTACAGCAAGTGAAAAATAGTGTATTGCTGATCCACAAATTTAATTTGGGAGCATCCTTTGCAGTCAGTGTAAGGCTCAGATGCAGAGAGAACCTGCTTTCCAGTAGTGTCAGTACAATTATTCACAACACATCGCTGATTGCCCAGTATTTAAACATTTCATTGATAGTCTTTTAATTAACCAGGAGAAGGTGGCTGGAGCCTGGTGTGGAGGCTGGGTTGCCCCAGGCTTTGAGTCCTGGGCTCTTCCCTTGATTTGCCAAGCACTTGAGCATTTGCTGACTCGGGGTTAAGAAAGGTGGAGGCACCAAAGGAGCCTTATTGACTCATGATATTTTCCAGCCTGGCTTGTTTGTTTTCATTGTGCACACAAGTCCTATTTACCTGGATCAAAGATGGCAAAATCAACAACAACACTATGCAGACAGGGACTTGCAAAATTCCTACCGAAGGCATGACTGTGCCCAGACCTGTAGCTCCTGCTCTTCCCCCCATCCTCTTTCTTTCTGCCATTTCACATCGTTTCTGCCTTACCCAACCTGTACTGTGCCCTGTCTGCCAGGAAGCACCCCCAGACTCCAGTTGTTTTTCTCAAGAGTGGCAAATTGAAATCCAAGTTTCCCCAGCAGGATCGGCAGCAGGAGATGGGAGGAAGGAGGCGCACAGGCATCGCAAGCTCTTCTTGCCCTGCGCATGTTGTGCCTTCTCTGCCTGCTCTTGTGCATCCCACTGCACACAGCAGCCACTGTTGGATTTCCAGCCTTGCACTAATACCTCCTTGTACGATTTCTGGAAAGATGTGGCCACTTGAGTGTATTCCCCACTAATGGGCTTCCCTGGCAGAGAAGACAGATGTGCAGCCTACATTCACTCTGTTAGGGTCTGCTCAGCTTTTGAGGGTTAGGGAGAAGCAGAAAAACAATTAGGACAGTCCTGAAACTCTCCAAGTTTACATCAGGCCCCAAGCAAGTTTCTCCAGCGGGAACACCACCACTGAGATTAAGATCTTCTGTCTGCTCCAGCCTCTGGAAAGCTTCTGAACATGCACTCCTTAGAGGAGCCATTGCAGACATCCAGAGCGTGCTGTAACAACAGAATTAAGACTGGAGAGTTATGCAAAATCCATCTGCAGTTTACGGGCATGATGCAATGGTCCAGCCTCAAGCAGCTCTTGCACAGGTTTTTGTAGTAGTTGCAATACCAAGGACCCAAACTTAAGCAACATAAGGGGGCCTCAAGCAGTGCTGTCAGCCCTCAGAAATGAGACAAAAGGCATTAGAAATGCTGGTTTCTTTCAGAATATCTTTGCTCCCTAGGTCCGATTTTAATAGTTTAAATTTAAAAGGCCAACTAATTCTTTAGTTTAGGTTTCCTCTGTCCAGCAAAACCTGTGGCAGCATCTCTATCTGATCACAAGGGCAATTTTGTACAGGAGCACTAAGCAAAATTTTGCTCATGCTAAGGAAGGCTGTGTCAACAGGATGCCCACCTGTGGTCTCGTATCAAGACTTTACAACTCAAATAATGTGAAGAATTGACTCTTTCTGCATGATCCCCATTAACGCCCTAGACCTTTCCTTTCCTCCTCCCTCAGCAACCCAGCTTGGAAGATTTTATCAGACAATAATTCCACATATTAAGGCAAAACAAAGGAACCAAGGAAAAGCCTGCTGCCATCAGTGCAGGTAGCCAAGGTGGAGATAGCCCACACCCAGAGAAATCTGCTTCACGATTCGGTGGTACGGTGCAGTAAATTGGTATAAAATAAACAGCGTCTATTTATAGCAGAGCCAAGCCTGCCTGCAGGCATTGCAGCTGGTTTTTTTTTGTTTGTTTGTTTTTTGTTTTTTTTTTTTTTTTTTTCCCCTCTCTTTGCACTGGATGAATGAGGGTTTTTCAATGAGGATCCAGGTTTCCTGATGCAAAATCCACCCCACCTCTTGGCATGAACCCCCAGACAGTCCATATGTCATGAGCAAAATATGCGGCGCCCTAAAAACCGGAGTGGAGTCTCTCTTGAGTGGGATCGGGACCTGGAGGGAGACCCACGGGTGCTGTGCACCTAGGGCAGCCCTAGGGCAAGGAGCTGGGGAAAGCCACCCGGGTGGTTCCCACCACCAGCCCCCTGGCACCCCATGGGAACTGGGCAGAACTGGGCATCTCTCGGCAGCCCCCCGATCCATCCCCGACTGGCTGAGCACCAGCCACGGGTGGGTGGCTTGGCCTGAGCTTTTAGTGCCCCAGAATTGAGCCTGGCTCTCGTAGCTCTGAGGTTACACGTTCAGACACACACACACACACACGCACGCAAGCAAAATGATTTCCATGCCTCCACGGCTCCCATCGGATGTGGGTGGTCCGGCGAGAGGAATGCGAGCGATCGGATTCACGTATCATCTCGCTGCCGCTCAGCGCAGCGCCGGAGACCTCCGGGGATTTTTCTGTAGGCGACTGACCCGGGGAGCATCCGAGCTCCGGCGTGTTTTCCATGCACGTCTGATCAAAACCTCAAAGGATAAATTGATTTCTCCCAGAGTAAACGTCTCTAAAATGACAAAAGGTTTGTTCTTTTTGCTGCCCCCACAACAGCAAAAAAGGCAGAAAGAATAAAGTGTCGCTAAACCCACCAGTGCCTCACCACGACACAGATTTACATCTCTGAGTCAGATCTTTGCAGCTCCCTGCATATGGTCTGCAGGATATGCAGTTCCTGGCTAGTGACTCACTGAACACCAATATAAAGAAATCGTTTCAGACTGAGCAAGCAAACAGCCCGAATTTTGCCATCTCGGGCACCAAGGGACGAGGGATGCAGCCTGACCTGGCCAAGCCTGACTCAGCTCTCACCGGCGTGAACTGGCAGCGGCTCCACCAGAGTTCTGTCACATTTTTTAAAAGCTTCTTAAAATTGCCTTTCTGTCTGAATTTTGTTGTGGTCGAAAAGAACGTCTAAGATTACTAAAATTGAAAGAGATAAGAAGAATGGTTTTATCTCTTTCTTTCCAGGTTGTTTACTTGGTTCATTCGGTATCATTTTGCGGACAGGGTATTTGGTTTCAGTGTTTCCACTGTGCGGTCACTTAGGTAGTTTCCTTTTGTTCTTCATGTAGGTTTTGTTTGTTTTTTTTTTTTTTTTTTTTTTTTCATAATGATTTAAAGAGAGCAAGAGGAAAAACCTTTTAAAATATGATGGTTAAACGCACAAAAACTGGCAGGTAGACTCACACGTGTCAATTCACAGAAACCAAATCCAATCAGCTACTCATTAATAAAAGAAGAATTTATTGTGGAATTGATTAAATTTCCAATGGACATTATCCTAGATGAGCTCACAGTCAGATCTGTGGTGTCAAGTTTACATGACATTTAGTTTGCATTTTGATTTTTGGGGTAGTTTTAAAATTTTTAAGTAACTTTAAATACATTAAGAAACAATTCAGCTGCCATTACAGAGGAAAAAAAATAATGGTAGGGAAAGTTGCTGAAATGACATCATCTAGAATTTTTCAAAAGATGGTTATCAGAAGCCCTATTGAAACATTGCTCTTGATTTTGTGGGCTGAGCTGGTTCCCAGCATTTTTCCTTCTGTACATTCAGAATTCAGAAATCAGAACCCAAAAATACTTCTCTATAACTGAGTAAAGAGACTTAAAAAAAATCTCAGAAATCCCAGACTTTATTCAAATAGCTATCTTTAACCTCTCTTCTTTTTGTTTGAAATAGTAGTATGAAATCCAAAGCCATTTAATTAATTGGAAATTGTTACACTTAAGTGTGTACAAAAGAATGATCAAAAGGGATGTTACAGCTATTAAATAATCAAATAGCAATACCATTAACTAAGTAATTAGTATGTGCAATAAATGGCTACACTGTATTAATGAGATCTCCCATACATCCGAAGTCAGGTCTGATCCTTTGCAGAGGAAAGATCACTGAGTGTTGTTGATTCTCTGTTGAGGGGTGAGAACACTTCCTTTCCTTTTCCAGGATATCTCGTACATGCACAATATCTTCCATCCATCCTCAAGTACCAGCATTTGCATTCTCAGCAGTCCTTTGTCTAGGAAAGACTTCCAGAAGGTTCCTGGGAATTCTGACTGAGAAGAAAATCAGGATCCTTTTTCCCTTAGAGTATTCAGGGATGAAGAACTACCATATTCCCTGACAGCATAGCTGGCGGGCACGTGATTTCTGTGGTCAACCAACGAGTCATTGATTGGTACTGAAGGAGGAAGCAGCTCAGAACAAATTCACCTGATGGCTCTTCCACAGCTGTATGTAGGAAAATATGGAGGAATAATGGGTGCTGAGGTAAGCAAATGTGATAGATTAGGTGAATAAAAGAACATTAAAAAAGAGCTGAAAAACACAAGCTTATTTTGACCATAGACAAGGTCTGTGGAAAAATTCATGGTCATGTTGAGAAAAGGATAGTTCAAATGGTACCCAGATGATACGGTCCTGAAATCTCCTTAGACGTGTTAGCATGTGCTTGTATTACCCTGAGCTGCAGCAGCGCCTGGGTATGCCTTGGCTCCTGTACAGAGAAGTACACCTGTAGAGCCCCAGGACCAGGAAAATAAAATTTAGAGAGTATGAGCAAGGGCAGAAGAAATGTCTTGGCCAAGTTTGCCAAGCAGGTCAAAAGCAAGATTAGCAGTAAAAACCAGGACTTTGAACTCCATCTCTGCAGATGGTTCCTTGGACCACACCACCTTCCACATGAGCAACCCCACAGACAGAGGATAAATGACAATTTTTCGGTATTAAAGGACATGGACCCCTCAATTATGCAGGCACAGCTGCTGTAGTATAGGCTAAAGAACTTATTTTCTGCCCACCAGTAAAAAAAAAAAAAAAAAAACAGGAAAAGAGATTCAAAAGCGACCCAACTCCTTTTACAAATGATTTCCTGATCTTGACTGCTTACAGTCTACCACCCTGGCTCTGGAAAAGTTAATCCAGGCTATGCATATTCCTGGGAGTGGATCCCACCAGACAATGTAACACTCTAATTAGGTAGTACCAAGGCAACTGTTTACAAGTCTCTTCCAAATGCCTCCCTTGCGTTTGCACCCTCCTACTATAACGGCAATATTTAGTAGAAACGTCCTAGGTATAATTCTCCTGGGACTTATTCAAATGTCAGTCAGCTCAACAGAAGCACACTGTGAAAACGGATGAAAACAAAAGCGGATGAGTTTCTGTCTTTCTTGTGAAACAGCGTGTTTGTCAGGAGAAGGTTTCGGATGCATTAGTGAATGTTCTTCAGCAGGGGTTGCCAGAAATAAAACATGAGCACACTGTGCAAAGGGCTGCCCTGAAGTCTGTACTTCATTGCTCGTGCCATATTCACAACAGAAACTCATCTGATAGCCTGTGGCTCTGGTGGGACAGGAGCGCCCACATCCCTGTGCCACCAGTCCCTTCCAAAATCAATAGCAGCACCCCTGTGGGGTACCTTGGCTGCTTGGTTGTAACCCTGCATAAGAGAGGATGGGAAAACACAGCCACCCTCATTAATGTTTCCCCTGTAGCCATAACGTAGTGGCATTTCTTGCTCCTGGAGAGGAAACGGGTTCTGCTGAGCTGGGGTTGAATTGAAGCAGAAGATCTGATGGCTGAGCTGCTTGGGGGACACTGCAAGTGCTCCTGTCACTGCACATCCCAGCAAGGAGGAGCCGAGTAGTGATGGAGAGACATAAAAATTGTGCTATGGGAGGTTCAGAGTATGATTGATGAGGTTCTGCTGGGGCTGTCTGCAATCCTGTCCTTTTTATCCACCTCGCACCATATGCTCTTGGCAAAATAGCCATAATATAAAGGAATCACTTCACTTCCATTGAAATGCAGCTGTGTTAGACTACTCAGCTGTAATCAATGAAAGAAAAATACTCAGTGCCTTTTAAGCTGTAAGGGGAATTTACAGAGGCATAATGAAATTATTCAGTGTGAATTCAGCTGGGCTGCAAGAATGGGCTAAACCTTCCCCTTCAAAATCATGAAGCAGAACTTTATCCAGAAGTTACTTTGGTCTTCTGTGATCACCAGAAGAAAAATAACACAAAAAGGTCATGGATATTTCTCAGCTGATACGACTAGGTCTGACTCAGACCAGTGGAAATTACAGGATATTGTCTTGGAGGGCTCTTGTGAATTAATAAAAAATTTCCTGGAATGATTTACAAATCTGGATTGCACAAAGGAATACAATGAAGGGAAATGGGGAAACTCAGGTTACACAAAGCACTGCAGAGCATTTGTGAAAGTAATTTTCTAACGGTCATGAGTAAAGAGTTGAGGTCTATGAGTTTCTGAGATTTTGTACATTGCTAAGTGCTTATTTGCCTTAATATCCAACATTTCAGTTATTAAGAAAAGTAGCTTCACCTTTCTTTTTTTGTTTTCTTTTTTTAAAAAGCTTTCTTAAGTGTATTTTTCACTGAGCCAGTTTGCAATTTGTAGTCAGGCTTGTGCATCCTTTTACAGAAGAAGAGGACTGAATTAAAACTGCATGCCTGTCTTGGAAAATAAATTGACCCTTCAAACAATTTTTTGGGTAAGTCATGGATGAGCTGAGGAGGTAGTGGAGAGCTGGAACAAAAGAACAGTTGGTACAATCTTCAAGAAACAACAGAATAATGATCCTAACATCTGGCTTGTAACTTTAATGCAAATAGAATAACAGTAAAACATGCTATTAAGTTTTTACAACAGAATATCCAGGAAGATCATCAGACAGGTGACTTCAATGGATCTCTGATAGTTTATGCCAGCTGGGCATCTCTGCCGGTTTGCAACATGGGGGCGGTTTATGAAAATAGTGTGCAGGTGTGGATGATGTGGAGAAAACCCAGCTGGAGCGATGAGCAGGGGGAAGTGAGAGTGTATCTCTGTGTGTATGGTAAAGGAAGGAAGCAGCTGGTATTTTTCTCTAGGACCAAAATATGAGAAGTACAGAGGATATCTAGAGTGGCAATCCTTGGTTCTCAGTGAATGTGAGTGGTAGCTGAGGGTCCAGAGGAGACGTGGGTTGATAAGGATGGGCTTGGATGAGACTGGTGGGACAGGGCGGGTACATAATATAAAGCTGCACTTTTTTTCCTAACACGTGTCTGCAATTATTTTGTTTTCCTTCTCACAGGAAGCCCTTCTGCTCAGCTCAAGGTCAGGCCCCTGGAAAACTGCTGTTATACTGCTACCAGTAAGGTTTCATCAGGGGTCAAATGGGCTTAGAGAGTTTCCTGTGGGTGAAAAGCTCCTTCTTCGGACCCCTATTTTTGGAAAGTGTATACCAGCTGCTCACCAAATCTCTACAGAAGACCTGTACGTATTCTCCTTCTCTAATCACTCATAATTCAAATAATTTTCAGATAATAGCTGTAAAATATTAACCTGTTATACAACATGTTCTGTGGAAGTCCAGGTATGAAGGTAATTTCTTCAGTATTACATACGGGTGAGAAATGACAGGCTTAAAATTAAAAAGAAAGACTGGAAGAATGGAGTGATACAGCTCGATATTCTCCTTTATTTAGAAGCAGGCAGCTAGTGTTGGACGATTCAGGATTCTGGCATTATTATAGAAAAGCCCTAATTAATATGCATTAAAGTTTTTTTCATGGGTTTGTGGTGACAAATTTATGTAAGTTTATCTGGAAGATTTCTAAAACTAATAGCATTTGTCGTATGAATATTATATAATTAATGTCTACTTGAAACACCAGCAGTCTACTATTAATTTTAACATAAGAATGGGAACATTAACATTATCTGAATTCCAATTACTGTGGGAAGGAGCAAAATACCACTAATGGAGAAAAAAGCTGTTCCTTACTATTTTATTCTGTCCTGTGCTCACTGCCCAGGTGCTGTGATATGTTTGCTGCAGGAGGGTTGTTTCAAGGCATTAGGAACCCAAAATGAAAAAGATTTTCTGAGCAAGATGCCCTCAGTTTGAAAACATGATGACGTTTGGTGTATCACAGACTTAATTTGTGTTAGCCTTACGTATGTGACAGTTTATTACCAGAACCCACATTTTCTGAAGTGGCAATGCATTGTACAAATGCTGCTACTGTTGTTTTTGACTGTCATTCATGTACTTCTTATTGATGACAAATGAGGTATGTATTGCAGTCACAACGATGCTTCTTGCTCAGCCATCCTTCCAAAAAAGAGTAATTTCAAACCCCCTTTTCAAAAGTACAGTAGTGTCCTATAAAACTGCATGAGTCATTCAAGCTGAGCTTGGTCCTGCCCTCCAGCAGGTTTTTTGGGGTTGTCTGGTTTTGGGTGTTTCTTAGTTTTCTGTTGTTGTTTTTTTTTTTTTTTTTTTTTTGTGTGTGTGTGTGTGAGTCCTTCAGCAGACATCTTCATGTGGAATCTCAGAAAGGATTTCAGGGCACACAAACCCATGATCAGCTGCTAAGGCTTGTGTAGTGCCAGGAGGCTGCTTTAGGCATGATGCTCCTGTGACTTCTACATAGAGGCTGAGAAAAGTAAAGCCCAAAGGCAAGGCAGTTTTTAACCTTAATTTCCAGCTATTCTCAGAGAGCAGGTGGGAAGATGGAGACGTGTTCTTTTCTCTGGACCATCACAGAAATCCAGAGGCTGCAGAAATGCTGAATGCCAGAGCTGAGAGGAGAATCAGCCACATCCACATTCAGTGGGGAAAGGGCTGTTGACTACACTGCAACACAGCTCCAATCTTTTCCCAGTTATCCCCTGTGTGAACACAAGATGACTTCCAGGAGTGCTCTCAGTGGGGCAGGAGGGAAAGAAGTTGTCAAAAATGTTGATTTTGTTTGAAGGGG
The DNA here is from genome assembly GCF_018691265.1 of Tyto alba. Lineage (NCBI taxonomy): Eukaryota > Metazoa > Chordata > Aves > Strigiformes > Tytonidae > Tyto > Tyto alba. The sequence goes on from NW_024881317.1 coordinate 4,673,947, forward strand.
GGAGCTGGGTACGATGCCCAGAGCCGCACTCACGCTGCAGGGACATGTCAGGTCACACTGTGCAACACTGGAGATGCTTCATATCCTGACTTGGGATTGAAGTGAGGAACAGAGGAAGTTCTTGGAGTAAAAAATCCTGGAGGGGTCCTGTGAGCAAACAAAACTTACTCTGTAGTTGAAAACCTCTCTTCTACTGCAATTTAGGCAACCTCTAGCCAGCAAAAAGCCACATTGCCATCTTTGGTTACACCAGCATCAGTGTGGAAAACTCTCTTTCAATCAAAAATGACACCACTGCAATCCTGAGCAGCATTGCCCAGCATAAGCCAACCACATACACAGTAGAAAGGATAAGACTTTTACTGGGGACTAGAAGTGCTGGAAATCACCCTCTGGTGTGTCAGAATTTGAGAGTAGCAGAACTGTTTGTTATACGATATTAATAGCATGATTCGGAGAGTCCACTTCTGCATTTGGGCTCTGAAGTTATATAGCACCATAAGCTGCTAAACACATAAAAACGTACTACCCTTTAAGATCTTGATTGTCTTCAGTTTACTGTGCCTACTCAAGAGCATTACGCTTTACAAGGGGCAATATTACAGTACGTGTGATAAAACTACTGTATCATCACTACAGCCAGAATGGCTCATGCTGTGCTCCGTGGGGACACGGCCATGTGGGGAAGCCAGGAGACTTCAGTGTTTAAATGCTAGGATTAATGCATAGGATCCAGAGGAAAAAAATGTGACTATACAGGTCCACTCTTGTTCTTCAGGAGCAATGACACTCTCTGGAAAGCTAATACTCTTCAAAGCCTCTTCTGGAGGTACTTCAGACCTGGTAAAATCAGAAGATGCCTCTCACGGTGATTTATAAGATACTTTTCTCCCCATGCCAGGCTCTGAACAAATATTTTGAGTGAGGAAAATCTTTGGTTTGAACTGATGCAGAATGGTGTTTAAGACCATCAGCAGAAAACATCTGAAGAGGAAAAGGCTCCTCTATGGACCACATCTTCTAGAATTGCCTGCTCCATCTTTTGACTCAGAAAATTTGTGATTTTTTTTTTCCTGAGTGTTGTGTTCATGGTTCTTCTGGATTTGTCTAAGTAGTTGATAGTTCTTTAATATATTTAACCTAGTTCAATGGTATATTTAAGGTGCACGATGCACTGAGTGGCACTGCTGAATGACACAGTCCTTCCATCTTGTTCCTTCTAGGAAGGGGCTTTGTAGAAATCCTCTCTCCTGCTTGAGGCAGTCCTCTGCCATGGTTTCCCTTCATCACACTGGACAGGGGTGCATCTTCTATGCACTTGTTCTTGATCCTTGAGACTGTACTGTTACACCAGAAATCTGCTCTGAGGAGTCTACCTACAAAAGACAATAATCTGGATTAAGAACAATTTAAAAGATCCCATAATTATCGCACGATTTTATTTGATTTGTGAATAATAGCTGCTACTATGAATATTTGGAGTGAAGCAAAGGAAAAGCCACCACCTAGAAAGAAAGAAAGGGAGAAAATAGCTTGAATCTTCCTAGCACCCCTGCCATGCATCTTGCTTTCTCACCAGGATGGCTCTCTTTGATGGAACTGCCCTTCCTGCCTCCTCAGGAAAATTCCTGCAATTTTGTGTGTTGGAAAGTGAAAATAACATTTCATAAACATACACGGGCAGACTTATGCCAACTAGAAGCCTACGAGAGGATTTTTCAAAGGCATATTTGACAGTGAATATGGTACAACTAAATGATTTGGAGAACATTTTGAGAATTCTACTTGAGCAGGTAACAACATGGCCTCGTCTCAGTTATTTCTATCTGGATTGAGTAGGTGGATAAAGTAGCCAGACATCCTCCTATCTTATTTAGCATTTCATCTTGAATTTACATAAACTAATCTATGTCAAACTATTGTGAGGACAGTCTTCTCTGATAAGATCCTGCCCCTGTGGAGATGGACATCCGCCTGAAAAATTTGCTCTCAACAGATTTTGCTGATGAATTGGAATCTCATGCCTTAACCCACACATAATTTTGCCTGGAGATTATAATGCTATTTTAACTTTTCTACACTTACTGTAGCAAATACTACAAAATGCAAATCCTCTGGTATGAAGATGCAGTTATGTAAGACCCCATTGAAAAGTGTCTTATTTAAGAATGCACTTAAGCATATGTTCAGTTTCAATGACACATCCTGAAGAGCGAGGGTCTTAAAAATGTGCCTGAGAGTTTTCCTTCCCCTCTCAGGGATTGAAGTACGATATTATCTAATGCAACTGGGCTTTTTTCCTCTGTAAGATGACTTAGCAGAAGGAACATTTCTTCAGATAAAATCACGTTCCTTTTCAGGAGAGATTCTTTCTTACATTATTTACATTAGAAGGTTTTTTCAGTGATGTTTAAAAATCATTGCGTAACAAATATTGTGGCATAAAAAAAAAAAAAAGGAGATTAATTTTTACTTTTAAGCCTCAAAAAAAGAAAAAAAGGTGATCTTGGACAGACAATCTTTATGCAGGGGGAAGTGTGAGTTCATGAGAAAATTTCAGATATTCACACTGGGGTACAATGGCAAAAGCCACTTTGCAAGACTAGCAGGTATTTTTTTCCCTACAATCTCTTGAAAAGACAGACTGATTCCTTTCCTAGGGACAGCAGAGAAGTGTATTAAGCTTTGTTTCATTCCCTGCATTCAGTGAAGAGAGTTTTTGGGAAAGATGCCCAGATACTATGGACCAAGTTCAGCTCCAGCGTAAGCAGACAGAATTCCCACTGAAATCAATGGGAGTTGCACCTGCTGACTTTGGAGTTGAATATGTCCCAATATGTGGATACTATAAAGGTTCTGTTTCCAAAGTTTCTTCTGGCTTGTTTTATGGGAATGCAGACCTGGCGCCAGGAACGTCAGAAGACCAATAAATTCACTATGGGAACTTCCAGGCAAATGACAACTCTCTCGCACAAAACAGATCCAGAAGCTCACACGATGCTGAAGGACAAATTCTCAGTGTTCCCCCAGTTCATTTGCATGAACACCAGTTTCAGAAATGCTCTGAGAGAAGAAAGTGGTGAGTGTGTGGTTGGGAGAGATACAAGGGGAAATGCTTTGACTGGTTTGTCCAAATTATTTGGATAAATATTTTAATTATCCCAGGTATTTTTTAACTTGCAGGAATAGTGGTCCTAAGTCACTAAGGAGGGTATAGTATATGTATACAAGCTATTTGATGGCTGGTCTTAAGTGCTGCTATGCTACGGCTTCCCAATTTGGACTGAATTTTAGCTGTGACTGTCTCCAGGGGCAGAATAAAAGTACAGACAGGGCTAGAGGAGTCCATCCAGAAAAAAGCAGTAGCTTGAATGTATCCACGTGGCGTTGAATGCCGAGGAGTTAACAAAAGCATTATGTAAAGGAGACAGTTTGTCTCTGTTGGGGTTATAATTGGCTGGTAACTGAGATTTAAACAACTGAGATTCAAAGTCCATCTTTTGAGTAATTTCTCTATTATGGAATCAGTCTCCTCACATAGCACATGTATTCTTGGCAAGCTGTTTGTAGGTAGTGGAAGTACAGAAAGAGAACATTAAGACTGCAATACAAGAAATAATATTTGAGCCCCCACATTAAAAAAAAAAAAAAAAAAAAGAAAGAAAATACAGTTTTAATTCTTTTTAAATTCTAAACAAAATCAGCATTAGGTCCATATCCTGTATTCTGATTTGTCCTAAAGTTTGAAAATATTTGAAGCTGGCATTTCTGATTCAAGATCATTTCATTAATGCACAAAACAAGAGCCTTCTATACCTCTGACTTGTTTCAATGCAGTACTTTTTGAGAAGGACATTCACTTCCTAGCATGGGCAGTGCGCCCACTCTCAACGCTCACGTGTGGTATAAAGAATAAGGGGAGAGGAATGAGGTGAAGGCAGTGAGTACCCAGGTGCTGATGGAAAGCCACCTTTCAAAGGAATATTGTAATTTCTTGTATTTGGCATGCCCTGGAAAAGACTGCTTAGAAATTTCTTTTCCAGACTGCTTATGATTAACAACCTTCCTTCCACGTTCTCCATCTCTAGACTAAGATTCCTACTGCTGCCACTGAACTTACATGAGTCATCTATTTTAAAAATGTGTGGTGGTCATACAGTACACTAACATGCACACGCACACAGACACACACAGAGTAAATTAGTGGAAAATTGATGTCAAGACCTATCGAGTATGAAGGGCCTTTTAAAACCAACCTTCAGAAAGTGCTAATATTTACACATTCCCAAACCACCTGGAAATATGTTCCAACTGCTTTAAAACATTTTTAATATCATTTAAATGTATATGTAGCCATTCACAGTTGTACATTAATTTACCCTAAAATCTAATGATAATTTGATCTCTTTGAAAAAACACCTGGCCCAATTCTGGCTTTTATAGGAACTCAAAAATCCTATTTCAACCAAGGAGTCAGTTTTTTTTTTTCTTCAACAATTTTCAGAAACATTTTTTTTGCTTTTTATTCGGGAGATCCAATTTATTTGTTTTAAGGCTGTGCTTTTCCATAATCTACTTAAAGAAACGGTTCTCTTTCTTATTGCAAATGCAAGATAGTTTGGATTTCATTAGTTTTGAAGGAATTTTGATTCTAGCATGTCATTGAACCGATGGAAGCATGAATAAATGAAAACATACATTCTTGTATGTATTGTGCATGTGTAATGTTTAGGTCTTTTTGTTCTGAATAGAACTCTATCAAAGATTTGGTATAAATGAATACCTACTGTACATAATTTAACCCACTACTGACTTTATTTTGGGTTCTATTTATATGTTCTGCCAAACTAGAACAAATAATCCTAATTTTCATATATCCAGGTCCATCTGGAGTCAATTGCAAATACAGAGAGAAACAAGAAGTTTATTTTGAAATCTATTTTAAAGAAGTGACTGTATACCCGAGGTTTAAAAAACTACAACCCCCAAAAAACCTAGAAGCATTCATGGTCCTTTTAATTATTCTGCAAGTAAAAGGGACGAGCTTAAAGTCACTAGAGTCAATCTGCACCTGTGTTTCTTTCTCCCCAGTAGCAACAATTATCCTCCTTATGAATGAACTGTGACATTTAATTGCCTATAAACTCATTTCAAGATCTGGGGATGGATGCTGCTATTCAACTGGAAAATGCAGCAAGTTTCTTCCAGGTATTGATAGGATTACAGCACCATGGGTCTGCCGTGGGTTGGCATTGCGTCGGCACCCAGGTGGGCCCGGTTTATGTTCAGTGGGATCCATGTATATCCAGAGTTTAAGAGGTGAAAACCCAAAGTTCTCAAAGCAAAAATCATATAATATAGTAGGCACAGATCCTTTCTGCCCACTATATAAGGTAAAAGTCTGATCCCTCTCCTAGTTAGGTTGGTGGAATTCTTGCTGCTATTTTTACATATTAAAGTTAAAATATATGTTGTTTCGGAAGAGTTAATAATGCAATATTAATAGCTGTTATAAGCATGTTGCAGACATCAGGAGTTTGTGTTATAAAATGTAATAAGCACATCAACAGATGGTCTGGTAGATGCTTATAAGCCACGGTTACAGGCACGCGATTGACCTGTTGGACTCTGTAACAATCTCCACAACTGACTAGCCATGTATTCAAACACCTCTCAGTCATTCATTAACTCTTTGCAAACTATTTACGCACATGCAATTAATATACAGCATGATCACGTTGCCACCGTCTGCAACAGGGACAGGATAGAGCCCTAATTACTTGCAACAGTTTATTAATTCAATACATTAACAGTTAGGCACGTTTTGACAGCCGTGGTGCCGGAGCGGGGAAGCCGACAGACGTTGGAAGCAAGCGGCAGCTGTTCCCATGCACCTATCGCTCACTCGCGCCGTCACGCTTACCTTCGAGGTGTCTTTTTTGACTAATTTGTCACATTCAAAAACACGGAAGGGGAGACAAACATGAGAACGCGGAGGTTCGGTAGGGAAGTGAAATTACCGTTGCTGTGCCGCGCCGCGAAGGCTGGGCGCGACTGTAGAGTGCATCGACAGCCTTTTAAATCGCTGTCAAAAAGGCACAAACATCAGCATAATTTATCGGTGGCTATTTTAGGCAGGTGCACGGGAACTCTAAATATATGGCATTCACCGCTTGCTGCAGTTGCTATGGATATGATAGCTCAGGCCTGTAACTAGGGTTATAAATGCTGTTGTGTGCTTATTATTGTTGTTGTTATTAAAACATGAATTTTATAGTTATTCCTGCTCAGTTGCTGCCCTTAAATCGTCCATGTAACTGCATACTTCTTTGTTTGAAAGAGGGACGTGTATGGGAAAGAAGTAATAAACAATACCCTTTCTTCCCTTCTGCTTTTTATTTGCTCCAGAAGGGACCCATCTTGAGCCACTGTTTGCAGTAGTATTAGGGCCAGAATTGGAAATCACCCAGAGCCAAAGAAGTGTACTTCATTTGGGTCTAGCTGATTAGTACTCTAGTATTGAAGTCTTGCACACATCAAACATGTTCAGTCTTTTTTTTTTCTTTTCTTCCCCTCCATTTGTCTTAAGAGGCTGGTCTCCTGCAGCTGCAGGGATTCTGCTCAGCCCTCTCGCTGTTACGGGGAGATGGTTACTTCTACCCAAATCCTGCCCAGTGCTGCAGATCTGGGAAAGAAAAGATGGCCGGTGGATGGAGAGGCTCTACAGACACCTTGAGCACTGCCGAGGAGCTAACGGTAAGCTGCCCACCCAGCATCCATCTGAGTGTGTGCTGTCCTCCTGTCCCCTTGCCAAGAGGAGACTGAGGATTTTCCTGCAGTCAGGAGCCCATGAAGGTCACTGGTACATGATGCAATTCGCAGCAGAAAAAAAGTCCCAAAACATGGCAGACATGGTTGTTATGACCCTATAAAACACAGTTTATAAGTGGAGATTTTTGGGGAAAAAGAGTGATGTCCAAGGATTTGTATGTGTCCGTTGCACGTACAAATAACACCCAAGTTCTGTAAAAAATATATCACTCGTCCAGACATAATTCTGACACAGCACACTTACCTACTCACACCTACCTACAACAAAAGCGTTCAGCCTGAAACGGAGCCTGAACAAAGTGAGCTGGCAACCTTAGGAGCCCCTGGAGAAGAGGAGGTGGCTGCGGTGGGTGCTCTCTGCTGCTGGGAGCGTGGCAAAGGCCGTGCAAGGAGCTGCAGAGACCTTCAAAGAAGCACCACCTCAAGCAGACACAGGCAATGCTCTGTGACAGCTGACCTTTGTCCCGAGGAGCTGACACGGTTGGAGAAGGCAGGAGAATAAATTTCAACTACTCCCTCATGTCGGTAATACAAAATGTTCAGATGCTTAAAGGTTATGACAAGCCCGCGTCTGGTAAAGAGGTCAGTCTGCCCTGAAAGCATTGCAGAAGCCAAAATAAAGTCTAGTCAAGCCTATGCAGAGTATGAGCACTGAGGCAGGGAAAATAGTGAGGCCTCTTTCTCCCCAGTGGTGGCCCCAGAAAGCAGCGGTAAGGCTGCTGTTAAAATTAAAATATGGCTGAGTATTAGGATATTTGCCTTGGGCAGATATATGTTTTGAGAGACCAGGGTCAGTGGTTGTTTTAACCGCGTTGTTTCATCCCTACTGCCACACTTCCTGAATTTTCCACTTAAGCGGCATTTTAAACAGGACACAGGTATGCTGGTGGCATTCGGCATCACACTCTAGAGGGTAAAGTGTGTGTGTGTGTGTATTCATGTGTTTCTTTCTGTCCATCTGTCTATCTCAAGGTCCATAAACCAGCAGTGGAAAAACAGGAGTCGTGAAGCTCAGGGCAAACAGAGAGGAGGAACGATTGTAGAACCAACAGGACAGAGAAGAAAGTAATTTTCTACCATCAGGGAAGATCAAGTCATGACAAAACTCTTACACTAATGAAAATTATAGTTTAGACTTTATGTGCAAAAAGAAACTTTGCACAATCTAGATATAATATACATTGAACAGTGATTACCTTATTTTTAAAATGTTTTATTTATTATTGGTGGCATCATGTAGGAGCCATTGCCAAGGATCGGGATCCCAGTGAATTTCTAGGCGATAATGGCTGAACAGTGACTGCTGCAGTTTATGGCTGAGCTGTTGGGCACGATGCAGTGGGCAGAAAAAGGGAAACAAGGTTTAAAATGGGAGAATGACTGACAAAATAAACAGGCTAGAAAAAAATGGAGGGATGGCTTCACCAAATTTCAGCAAAGATTGCAAATGGCCACAACTTGGGAAGTCTTCTCCTAACACATCCTTTATGTATTCAGAAGGACTTGGAGAGACCACGATCTATAGGAATTTTGACCACCTAACTTAATCCATTGGCTGAAACATTTCCCTTTCTGCCTGGGTATTTTTATATCCAGTCAGTTTTGTTGTCTTGTGATAAAGTTCCAACAAAACATTTTTAATCACTTCTTGATCCAAAGAAAGGCTTAAGCTATACAAGCTGCTTTTGGGATCTTAGTATTGTTCAGCCTGGAATAGGACGCCAGATCTGGGTTCCTGCTAAATGAAAACTTCTCACCGTTTATATCAACATCCTTTGTGCAGGTCTATAGATAAAAGCAGAGGCACAGAGTATTGATGAGGAAATATATTTCATCGTGAAGCACCTTTGCACATTACCATGAAAATTAACTTGAATTTGTCCAAATTACAACTTGTTAATTTTGCAGATGGTACATGTAGTACAGTTTGCTTGAGGTTTTCGTAGTCAAAGATATGACCATGCTATGGTTGTACACACTGAAAAATCCTGACTTAAATATTTCCACTGAAAATAACAGGACCGCTCTTGAAAAAAGATGCTAACATACAGGAGCCGAAGCTAATTAAAAGTGTGCACTGAAGCTGAGCATGTGTATGTGCATGCCTGGCACTGAAAGCTGCCAAACACGTGAAAGGGTAAGGAAAGCTGAACACGCTGGGCACAACTCTCCTCTTAACCCTCTTAAGAATACAGAGCTGTGGGCATCTTGGCATTCCCAGGAAAAGGGTTTCTTCCCGTATACCTCCGTAGCCTAAAAGGTAAAGATGTTCTGGCAGAATCCAGCCAAATAATTCCAAATCATGAATTTTACATTGGCAGCTTGGGAGGATGGAGAGCACTACGACCTCCTCCAGTTCAACACTGTGCTGTTATTATAATTTATTGTCTTTTAAAAGAATCTGACAGATTCCAGAATCAAAGTAAGTTGCAACACCTATAGGACCGTGTTTATATGAGACTGTAAGCTCTTTGGGGGCACAGCACATCTTTTTGTTCTCTGCTTGTACAGCATCCAGTACAATGTGTTTGTCCATGACGTACCCTATTCGTCAAAGTAATGAAAGAAAGGCTATTTTTACATTAATAAAAGTTCTTTATGACAGCAGAATGATAAATGATAGACGCCCAGTTCCCTCTTCAGCTCTGTCTTTAGACAACAATACATTAATTTGTAAATAACACATTACAATTTAAGCTGCACCAATGCCATAATACACACAGAAGGGACACTTGTTCCCCTCTGTATCCAGCACTAGTATTAGATACAGCTGTACAGAGCAATAGTAAAAATTTACTGGACATTAATATTCTTCTGGTCCAATTTAACTGAAGCCTTGAAAGCCTGTGTGCAGCTGATAAAGTTTGTGGTACACACATTCATGGTAGTCCAGGACAGTTTTATACATAAATGCCTGATTCTCCTCCAATGAACCTCGAGAGGGCTGTGCTACCATCCAAATGGACAAGCACCCGTGCTTTGACTTATTCCTGAATTATTGACGCAGGCCTGGATACGTGTGCATGTGTGGCAATCCTGCCTGTCGTACTCAGTGATGATTTCCCCCCTAACTTCTGTGATGCAGAATAAAGCCTTTTCACATTTCTGAAGGGGTAATGAGCAACTAAGGCAATAATACTGGACCATCCTGACAAGATAAATGGTGTAAAAGTATATGGAGAAACTACAGGAAGAAAAACATGTATACGGTTGTGGAAAATGATGTAGTAAAGAACCGGAGGCTGCTGTAATACAAGATGTTCAATAATAATTTAGGTTTAAATGTAAAAACTTAATTTTGACATTTGCATTAATAATGTGACATTTGCATATCTTTTAATGCAGCTTTTTTTTTTAAAAAAAACCCCTAGACTATAGCCAATGCTCACAGATGCCTGCTTTCTTATACCTCAGCATCATTTTGATATCTCCCAATGCCAAAGTACTGCAACAAATCTGTGATTACTCAGGACATCCATATGCCGTGCAGCATGGCTACTACGAGCTTTGGCGAAACAGCGGGAACACGGCCCACGTTTTCCGATTCCGAAAAGCCCAAAGCTTTTCTGCTTCAACTAATCCTGTCTCTCCCCATTTGGGGCCCGGGCGTACAATGTCATTATAGGAGACTAGTGAACAGTGGAGAAATGCGGGTGGAACAGAAAATACTGAAGTATTCACTGAAGATCTGTGTATGGAAGGGGACACGTTCCATTTTTGCTTGTTCCCTCAGGTGAGCCAAGCCTTGCACCCCTTTCCCTTGCTCCTGCCCGAACCGCATCCCTGAGGGCAGCGCGATTCAGGCTCAGCCCTTTGCCTGCGCTCTCCGGTGCCCAACCCCGAGCAGCAACTGCAATTAAACGCAGCAAATAAACAAACAGAAAATCAAAGCTACGTGTTTGTCTTTTCTCCTAACTCGGTCCTTTCCTTTTTATTACTATTTTTTTTTTTTTTTTTTTTTTTTTAATCTGTGAAGAACGCAGAGGTGTTTCCACCAGCAGGGGGTCGCTCGCTGGCTCTCCCGCCGCGCTTTCCCCCCGATGCTCGGGGCAGCCATCAGGGCTGCGTCGCCGCCTCCTTCTCCCTTTCCGCCCCCGTCAGCGCGGACGCCGGAGCCGAGGCACAAGGACGAACGGCGGGCTCGGCCCTGCCCGGTGCGGTGGCCGCCCCGCCCCGTCCCGCTCCGCTCCGGCTTTTGCCTCGCGCCCCGCCGCCGCCGCCGCCGCCTCCGCGCGCGCCGCTGCCGCCGCCGCCGCCGCCTGGGCGAGGGGAGCCCGCGGCGGGTGGAGTGGAAGGGGAGGGCGGAGGGGGGGGGGGGGGGGGGGGAGCGCGCGCGCGCGCAGCCTCCGTCGCGAGAGAGGGCGCGTGCGTGCGCGCGTGCGCGCGCGCGGGAGGCGGCGGGCGCGAGCCCCGTCCCCGTGCGGCCGCAGAGAGGAGAAGCAGCGGCGGCGGCGGCGGCGGCTGGCGCGGCGGCGGAGCGACGGCGAGGCTCTTGTTTACCAGCGTTCACTCTCCGTCGTGCACAGGGAGCCAGCGCGGAGGAGGAGGAGGATAAGGGGGGGGGGGGGGGGGGGGGGAGGAGGAGACGCGGCAGCAGAGCGCTGCAAACCCTGCTGCGAGCGAGCGGCGAATTAATTGGGAGGAGCAGCAGACCCTTCCCCCCCCTCCTTTCCCTCCCCGGAGGAATTACAGACCCTTCGCAACAAGCTCCTGGGCTTTGACCTTCAGCAAGCCGGATCGCCTTCCTCGTCCCCCCCCCCCCCCTCCCCGCCGCCCCCCCTCCCGGCTTACACACGCACACATACACACGCGCACACACACACACACACACACACACCTCTTCGCGGCTCCCCCTCCCCCTTCCTTGGGCTGGGCAGCGCGAGGGGAAGGTTTGCAGCGCGCGCACACCCAGAGGCGGAGGGAGAAAAGGGGGAGAAAAAAAAAAAAAAGGAAAAGGATTTACAAATTCGCTGGGTGGTTTTTGTTGTTGTTGTTGTTGTCGTCGTCCTTCCCCCCCCCCCCCCGCCCCCGGCGCGATGGCAAGGCGGCTCGGAGGGATGCGAGGAGGAGAGCTGCGGGGGGAGGAGGCGGGGTGCTGAGCTGCTCCGCTCGCCCTGCTGCTGCTTTGTGTGTGTGTCCTGGATTTCCTTTTTTTTTCTTTTTTTTTTTTTTTTTTTTTTTTCTTTTTTGAGAAGGAGCCTGTGGCAGTGGCGCCGAGGAGAGGAAGAGGAGGAGTAGGGGGGAAGCCTTTTTAATTCATTTTCGTTCCAAATTCCGCATTTCGAGCCTCTGCAGCCAGCCGGACTTGTGTTGTTGTTGTTGTGGGTGGTGGTTGTGCGTGGGGCGGTTTTTCTGCTTTCCCCCCCCCCAACCCCCCCATTCTCCCCCGCTGAGCGGGGAGAGGAGTCGGGGGGATCCCACCAGGGCAGCCCCGTCCCCCCGCGGAGGGACGGAGAAGCTGTTGTTGTTTTGTAATAAGATTGTCTGGGTCGCACCCCCCCCCCCCCAACACCACCCTCCCCTCCGCAGCCCTCCCAGTTTTTGTGTCTCTCTCTGTGTGTGTCTGCGCGCTGCCTCTGTGTGCGGTGTTTGAAAATGGAGGTTGAAGATGCAGACTGCCAGCCCCGATGTGCCTCATGTTTGCGACTCCTGTGCACGATGTACCGCTGCAGCCAGCGCTGAGGGGAGACGGCGGCGCCCCCCGCCCCGCCGCCCCGGAGCCCGCCCCGCCGCCCCAGAGACAGCGTCGCCCCGGGGCTTTCATGCCTTGTTGTTGTTGCCGTTAATACATCTTGAATATCTGTGTATTTTTGGTGTGGTTGCTCCGGAAGATCAACACCCAGGGACCTCAAAAACCCTCCGGTTTGCCAGACCGAAGGGTCTTGTTTTTTTCGTTTCTTGAGGCAACGTGGATTTATTTATCCTGCCCCGCTTCTCGTCTGCCTTTTGCCTCCTTCGTTATTTTTAGAGGACGGGGACTGAAAAGAAAGCGAACAATTTTGGACTTTTTTTGTTTTGTTTTGTTTTCGGAAAGGGGGATTTTGTCCAATTAAAAAAAGAGGAATGAAGTCTGGCGCTGGAGGAGGGTCCCTCGCCGTCGTCTGGGGGTTTCTGCTCGTCTTCGCCGCACTTTGTCTGTGGCCAACAAATGGGGAAAGTGAGTACGGTGCGTGTCGGTCGGGGGGGGTGCGAGGGGGTCGGCGAGGGGCCCCCGGGCCGTGCGAGGGAGCCCGGTGTGTGTGTGTGTGTGTGTGTGTGGGGATGTGAGGGCGACGGCTGCTCGTGTGGGTTTGGGGGGGCCCTGTGTGAGGAGGTCGGTGAGGGGGGTCCCTGTGTGTGTGTAGGTGATATGTGTGACGGGCTTGGGGTGTGTGTATGAGGGGCTGCCTTTGCGTGTGTGTGTGTGTGTGTGTAAGAGGGGCTGGGGGGGGGAAGTGTGTGAGGGGCTCCCTGTGCATGAGTGGGTGTGAGGGGGAGTGTGTGAGGGGCTGAGGGGGGGGGGGAGTGAGGGGCTCCCTGTGCGTGTGGGTGGTGGTACGAGAGGCTCCCTGTGCGTGGGTGGGTGTGAGGGGCTCCCTGCGTGGGCGTGAGAGGCTGAGGGTGGGTGTGAGGGGCTCCCTGTGCGGGTGAGGGGGGGGGGGGGCGGGGGGAGCGAGGGGCTCCCGGGGCGCGGGCGCCGTTTTCCCGCCGCGGTGAGCGGATTTCGCCCCTGCCCGCGGGGGATGTGCGTGTTTTCCTCCTGCTACGCGTCTGCTCCTCCACCACGTTTAACAACCCCGGGGCTGCACGTCTCCCCCTCTCCCTCCCGTCCCTTCTTTCCCCCGGGGGGCGGCTGGCTGGTTTTACACAGCGGGGTTGGCAGAGCCGCAGCCCCCCACGCCGGAGGAGGGGGTCGCGATGCCCATCCGTCCCCTCCTTTGTGTTTCCCCCCACCTGACCCGCGTTACTACTCCGACCCCCCCCTTCCAGAGCCCGGCGCAGTGTTTAGACCTCTGCGGCCAGGGCTGCGAGCTGCGTAGTAAACACTTGCAGGCTGGGAAGAACTGTGCTTTCTTTCCCCGCATGGCAAGAGCTTGATCTTTGTCAATATTTAGAGGCTGTATGCAATAACCTGCCACAGTGAGTGAAGAATTCCTGGAAATAAGCGCCTTGCCTTTTATTGCCGCTTTACTGCCGAGGAAGGGTTTCAGTCGCTCTGCTCGGGGTGCAGAATTACGGTGGCATCCCGCAATCTAAAGGTCACAGTCTGCTGTTGTTTTTATTTTTTTTTTTTTTTCCCAATTTATTTCTAGATTGGTTACTTTACGTTTGTGCCAAAACAGAAACGTTTGATGGCCGGGTGGGCTGTATTCTTAAAGGTGATTTTTTTTTTTTTTTGTTTTTTTGTTTTTCAAGCAGCTGCGTGTTGCATCTAGCATTAAGGTTTGTGCAGTTGGCTTAGCAGCGTGCGAGCTGCTTCCTCCGTGTGTGCCAGTGCTGCACCGAGGAAAACGTGGTTCATTGTGCGCGACCGCGCAGCCGGGTCCCCAGCGCCCGGAGATGCGGGGATCCCTCCTGCCGCTTCTCGGCTGCGGATCGCGGTGTCCGTCGGTCTGTCTGGCTTGGGAGTTGCAAAAACCCTGACTTTGTGCGTTTCAAACCTGTGATTATATTGCAGTGCCCGCCCCCTCCGGGCGCAGGGGGGAAATAAAGGGGGCAGGGATGGCTGGCGCTCCAATTGATTAGACTGCAATCATCACCATATTAATCCCGGTGCTGATCAGTTTTCTTCTCCTATGTCGGACTCTGGCTGGATTGAGGCTCTCTTGCATGAAATGAGCCTTCCCTTGTTTTCTGGAGTATCTCTGTAGGCAGGGAGGTGGTAATTGTGCCTTGGAGCCCAACCATTTTAAAAAACTTCTCGCTCTTTTTTGGCGTCTGCAGGAACAGGGATGTTTCTGTACGGCATCTCGATGCTTTAATTTCTGCCACTGTGTGTTTTTCAGCATACTCCTGGAGCTGTTGCTGTGGGCTTCTCACTTTCAAAAAGATACGCGTTGTTGGAGAGAAGGAATGGAGAGATCAGTTTTCTCCATTTTAAATGTAAAGAATGTAGGAGCTAGAAACGTTTTTCTAAATGTAGTCATTTCAGGTTAAAAAGAAGGGAAAGTTCTTTGGATGTACTGACAGTGAGGCTAGCTATAAAAAAATAAAGTAAGAAGCGCAGAGATGCAGTCTGTAATATGTGTTGAGTAATACTGTGTTTCATTAGCCAGTGAATGCCAATTAACTCCTTGCAAATTAAGGCCCAATTTAGGCTTTTGCGTTGTAGTGGCAGGGCCAGCTAGGACTGGAGAGCTGCAGTCTTACTTCCACGAGTTGAACTTTTTAGCTAGAGCTGTTTTCAAGAGGGAAGATTAATCTCTAAGTTTAAAAACAAAGCCCCAGTGCCCTTCTTCAGGAAAGGGTTTACAAAGGACTGAGTAGCATGAAGAAACAGAACAGGAGAGGAGGTGATCTGGTGTGTCTTCAAACTGCTAGGATACGTGCTTACTTTTTTTTTCCTTGCCTTACCTGGTACAAAACACCTTCAAATAAAAATGCTCACCCAGCTCTGGCAATAAAATAATGAAGGAACAGTGTGTTAGGATTTTGGGTTCCAGTCCTCTGAAGTGTTTGTGGTTGCCACTTAGCTAAAATGACCCAATTAAGAACCTCCCAAATGAAATATCTTCTTCTGAAGAAGATCTAAGCACTTAAATATAGGAAGATATGCTGAAAAACTTGTCTTAGTTGAATACTGTCTCTAATCGATCGTCTTTGTAGTTTACAGTTTAATAGCCTTTGTTTTCATGAGTTATTGCTGAAAGAATTTTGCTGTTAGGGGGAAAAATGATCTCCAGAGCAGATGTTTTGCATCTCTTCATATTCTTTTCTCTCCCCACAATAGTGGAAGGAAGATTAATCTTAATTTTTATTTGTTTTTCATATATACTGTGTCGTAGCTAAAAGGCACTTCCATTTTCGGTCAAACAAGCAAGGCATTCCTAAATAGGAATACAAAGGAGTTACAACTGGAGGGGAGAGACCCATCCCTTTAATGCTAAATTATATGAAATCTGTTTGTGGTTATATGACAGAAACCTCTTTAAAATGCAGGTAGCTTCAGTGGAAAGCTTCTGAATCAAAACCAGTCATTTACAAATTCTGATAATTTCTTGAGATTTTGTTAGAACAGCAGAAAAATAAAAATACCCTTCTTTACGATGAAATATGTGCTGGTGTAACAGTGCATTTGATGTGTAAAGCTGCAACTGCTGGAGACTATTTCATCCTGGGGGTGGGTTTAAGATGAAGCCTAAACGTGGTGTTTTCTTCCTTTTCTACCTGGAGCATGACAGGGTTTTGATTTTCACCCTTGTGTACATTTAGAAAGGGAATGTCTAGAAGGGAATGGGTTAAACATTTAGATAAAATAATACTTCAGACTGATAGATATCTTGATGAATCTGTTCATGTTAGCTCTGAGCTTTTGTTTGTCTATCCAGGCTATATTTTATGTTACTGATGTTAATAAACAGTAGCTCATGCTGTGTGTTTAATCTCTCTCAGGTTGCTTAGTAAAGACCCTCGTGACCTCCTGAGTGTCAGCGTTACACACACCTAGCTTTCACATCAGCGTTTTCATATACGCCTAGTGGTTAGTGAATGTTGTTAACTGGGAGTTAGATAATTCCTTCTCTAATTGAGGTTGTGAATAGAAAATGCCAGAGCATTTAAGGAACTGGTGTCAGCCGGGTTCACCAGAAAAAGGAGAGGAGGAAAGTGTTGGGGGAGTGATGGTGATGGGAGTCCCTGGGAAGGAGCGGTGAGCCAGGCAGTACTTGGACTTTTTTGGTTGTGTTAGATTGTACTTTCAAAGCGTTTCCATACCAGAACTGGAGCAAAGGCTTGCATGACTCAGAAACTGAAAGGGTTAGGAAATGGTAGTGACTTAGCTAATATCAGGCAAAATGTGTTGAGAATGTGAGAAAGCAGAGGAATGGGTGTGGAAAGAAGATGTGTGTTAGAAGTTCCAGTGCTGAACCAACGTTTGAAAGAGAGAAATACTCTTCTTTGTGTGAAGTGAAGGAACTTTAACTTTGTTCTTCAGTAAATTGTGAGAAGTCAAGGAGGAGAAGGGGTACAGAGAGTGAGAAGACAGATCACTTAGTTTAAATTCAGTACAACAGAAGACATGATTTACTGAGTTTAATTGGGAAATTACTCAGATTTGATAAACTGTTGTGTTAGTTTTTATGTGTGCTTTTCCCTGACCAGTTGTTCCTTCAAACTAATTCTAGAGTATAGTTAAAGCAGAACTCCAGTGACACTGAAATTGTTCTCATCTTGAAATACACACGCAAAATCTGGTGTTGAGTAATTTCCATGTGATGATTTTTGAATCTGTTTTCACTGGTAAATAATTAATTTCTATCAGTATACATTACTTTGGGAAAAGTTGTTTCAAATCCTGATTAATTTTCTGCTAAACTGACCTTTAGTAAGAAACTCTTGAAGGTGAATGTCTTCAGTGAAGAGAATTTTTTTTTTTTTTAAGCATCTAACATTTAGCATTAAAATACATTTCCGGACTGAAACGGCTAGCTTTAAAGGACAGTTTCAATTCATGCTTAATGGAAGCTTTTTTCCTCTTCCTCCATTTTTTTTTTTTTAATTTTTTTTTTTTTTTTAAACTCTGAGGTAGATTTTACCAGTGATCACCGGAACTATTAACTCACCGAGACTATAAGAGGCAGTTTTGTTAAATGATTAATTATATTGTGTGTATATTCCATCTGTGTGAATTGTGAGCTACCACAAGCTTCATTGTAGAGAAGTTTGTTTATGGTCCTGAACTTGGAGAGAGGAAATAATACATGCAGGAAACCTGTTTTTCTCACACTGGCCGTTAACTTTATGATCCCACACAGAAAACAACTTACCTAGCTCATCATCTGTAATGGCCGTAAAGTTCATAACTTACAAAATGTATTGAATTAAATGATTTTTAAAAATTTACAGTATTTGTCTAGATAATCTGTAGTTTAATAAACTTCATGAGCATTATTTTACTTTCTTGAAAAGGTGATGACTGAGAAGTGGTGACAACTTTCTGAAAAAGTTTTTTTTAAACTTTGTTTTATGAAATGAAATGCATTCTTATTTGGATTTTAATGTAAAGCTTTTGCATTTGGAAATGCTTTGTGATGTTATCAAGTAGCAGCTGTTTTTTATTTATATGTGGGAGTGCTCACATAGGAATGGGTAAACTGCAGTTTATTATTGAAAACTATTGTATATGCTAAATTTAAAAAAAAAAGCTGCAGTTTGAGTAATTGTCTCAAGAGCCTCATAATTAAAGTTGTTGCAGATTGGTAGTTTCAGTTTATTTCAGATCTTTCTGACAAAGTTGAGTTTTTAAGGTTTCTGGGCTTAAGTGGTAATGGAACATGCTGCTTTTAACAGTTCTGTGTTCAGAAAGACTTCAGGAATGCAATGATGTGTTTGAAAGGTAGAAATACTGTTTTAGTATTTTGATATATTTGACGTGTATAATTTTTCTATCACTGTAAATTGTATAGACAGCTTCTTTGTGTAGGTTAGTTGGATTAGTTTTTATGATTTACGAAAGCCACTTTAAAAAAAAAAGTTTCAAAATTTTTTTATTGTACAAAAGCAGAACTCAACAAACAGTAGTTGATAAAGACACATTTGCGGTTGTTAGTCAGCCTGTCTTGTATGTGTTTTTTTGGGTTGTTTTTTTTTTCCCTCTTAGCCAAGCCATGACAGGTACAATCTGGACTGATTTCTGTAGTACTATATTTGTCTTTTTGTGTCCAGAACTGTCTGAGACAAACTTTGAAGACCAGCAAATGATTGGCAACATACAGTGTTCATTCATGTATTTCTGTGCTCTACAGGCAGAGCTGTACCCAGTCTTCAAACTCAAAAATAGGCTTTAGTTCCTTTAGGCAGGTCTTGTTGTTTTTGCTAAATAAGTTTGATAATAGTTTGGCTTAATAATTAAGGAGATTCATTCTGGCAAAACAGTGTTAGTATGGTGGTGTATCTTGAAGGTTTAACTTGAATTTATCACTGAAAGTTTTTCTTTTTAACCTTTGCAAATGCTAAATATGAGCAGTTCCCTTAGGATATCTTCCAAGATACCAATTATCTTGTCCTATGTTGATATCCTCAAGAAGTGGCACAAGGTTATTTAAAATGTGCTGAAGAGCAAAATTGTTATTTCTTTATTTACAGATTGATTTGCATATGACTTATAAGCCTTAATGTCATATAAATTTATTTAGTAACTTTGGAATATAGACATGTGCATTTCATATTACTCTGCTTCTTTCTTAGTAAACTCGATGATATGAGCAGAAATAACTGTTTATTTCTGCTCATATCTTCTGTTTCAGTCACTCTCCCCATACAGTTTTTCAGGGAGACTGTCATCTTTGATCTACCCTGTGAGAAGGGACCTCACACCCCAATGAAGTACTAAGATTATTCCCCTAGAGAAACAAATCCACTTAGTAAATATTTTGGTAGAACAGCAAACATATGCGACTTGGTAAAACAGCAAATGTATGTAGCAATACAGTCATTTTAATAATACCTTGGAGCAATAATTCATGTTAAGATTGTCACTGAAGAGAAGTGCTAACCAGGTTGTGCTTTAAGAACTTTGTGCTGTTCTGTCAACTTAGAAGAAGTATACGTTGTACAAGTAAGAAACTTTTTAAGCAGGAAATTGGTGAACTGCACGTGTATGTGCTTTACTGTAATAGTTTATAAAATAGGTGTGTGTCCTGATTTTGTAAATACTTAGTTTGTGAAGATGTGTGTTTTGGGCAAGTCCAGTGACCTAATGAGTTCGTTAGCTATGTGTTGCCAGTGAGGCACATGTTATTGAAATAGCTCTGTGACCAGTCAGGGTGAGTGTTATCTGCAAACCTCTTATTGGTGCCATTACATGCTGTAAAGATAGCTCTGTTTACTTGGAATTGTGAGCATCCACTCTGATCAAAACACTTTCTCTTAAAAGGTGAGCTTTTTTTTTGGAGTTCTTTGCTGAAATTCCCTTTTTCCCGTGGGGGGAAGCAGTGGCAGAATGTGACATCAGGAAAATAGAATATTAGAGTTCTTAATGCTAGAGGCAAACTTCACATGTGTGTTTTTTTCCTGCTGTTGAATGGGTGGTGGGTCATTTTTACTGATTGTTTCCAGAATCTTTATAGTTTTTTCCTTTAGTATGAACAGTTCACAAATTAGTACACCACTAATTTAAGTTAGCTCCTTATACAATACTGTTCAAATAGCAGAGAGTTTGATTGGAGGCATGAAGGAATAATTTTTAGAAGTTCAGAATGCATGAAATGAATACGTGCTGAAGTAGTCAAAGATCCCTTGTACTTTATCAGAGAGCAGTCTGCTTGAATGAAAGGTACTGTACCTGCTGTTAAGTTTATAAACTTGGTTTATACAGATTACTTTTTCAATTATTCATGATGCTGCATTACAAGTATATCTGACAGGTTTAAAATAAATGGCTTGATGGTAAGAGGGAGCATGCATAAATTAGAGCTGGGATAATGTGCTCTTTGAAGTATCTCTTCCATTTGTTACTACTGGAATACAGTAGGTAGCTGCAGCTGAATGTGTGATTCTCAAGTACGGAGTACATCATTATCTTCAAACTGTGTTATAGTGGCAGTTCTTATGTAAGACAGATGAGATGAAGTGGCAGGGAGGACTAAGGTGCTCACTTTGTATTTAGTTATATACACATTTCTGCTGAAACATGGAGAGTATTTATGGAATGAAACTTCTGTAAGCACAGCAGTTGAAGGGGTCTGCTAGTAGCTGTGTGTTGGTAAGGTAGCATCATAGCCTTTTATTTACTTTTTTTTTTTTTTTTTTGGTAGCATTGCTGTGGGTTTCTAGGAGGCATTTTAGCAAGGTGGTAGGAGGTTTTCTCTTAGACTTAGTTGGACACTATATCTGGTTTGCTTATGGATCATAGTACTCAGCTTGAAGTCTTTTGGATATGTATGCACAGGAAGACCTCACAAGAGCTGAGCTGATGTCTTTGGGAAAGGTTATTGGTGGGGAAGAAGAATTCTAGATCTCTCCAATATAAAAACAGCTTCCCCAAACATTAATTGACACAGTGCTGGTTTTCCTGATTTTGTAGAGAGGCACCTCATTATATTTGAGAAGCAAGCTCCCAAAGTAGTTTACAGTGTAGAAGAAACCCTAAAATGATGTGTGATAGAGCAGCCCTCAAAAATAATTTTCTGAAGTTTTCCTGAAAAGTAGAAGGTGTTCTTATAGAGTTTGGTAGTTCAAATCTTAAGTCTTAATCAAACAAGTACAGTGTTTTGGAGAAAGGTCTTGGGGTAGTTTCCTTATTATTTGCATTGTCTTCAGTTTAGAGTTGTCTCTACATTTTGTCCTTTTACAAATAGTATATTTTGCTTCTCTGCCGCTCTTGTCACATCCCCTCGGGTCCCTCTGTGTGAGAGTAGTATGTACCTTGAAAGGCTTAAAAGCACAGTGCAGACACCTCCCTTGTAGGAGTGAAGGCACTGACACTGTACTGCAGGAACAAACACATATTTGCCCTGCTCAGGTTATCTTAGAGTAACATTTGGCTGTAGTGTTAGAGTTGAAATGTCAATGGGAAATACCTTGTTTGTCCTGTCCCCTGTGGTTTTTGCCAGGGTAGAAATCACTTTTATTGTTATGTTATTGTTATTTTCTCCCGGGGCTTTTGATGTATAGTTAAATTGTTACTGTTGTCTTCTCTAGTCAAATTTCATGTATCCCACTGGGGATTTGTTTTTTTCCTCCAAAATACCAATGGAGTTAAATAGTGTATGTTGTTCTTGTTAAGCTTTCATGTGGCTCTACCTGAGAACCAGTGTTGAGAGACACTTAACATGATGATGGCACAAACTGTGTGAAGAGTTCACAGACTCACTGGGATGGTGTGGGGAGCCCACTGGAATTGAGATGGTGTCTGGCTGCCACGATGGGTTTTCAGCTGCTGCTTCTCTCAGGTGGTTCTGTATCCCCAGCAGGTGGAAGCACCTGTGGCTCTCTGGTTCTGTATTGACTGCAGTTAACATCAGCTCTTAGTTTATTGTGGATAATTTTTTTTTCCTTTTTTTTTTTGAGATGGATGTACATTTTATTGGTCCCTTGCAAATGCCATGTCTCCTGGGAAGTATGGAGAGAATGAACATGTAGCTCTGTTGAGATGCATATAAGTTGCTGTTATGATGTATATTTTGCTCTTCTTATTGGACCTGAGAGGCAGCAAGACTAGGGGAAGCAAAGTTGAAAACCAGTAGGACATATGACCATTTGTGTGTGGAGGAGGATGCTGAAAGTCAAAGGGTATGTTAGTCCTGTTTGCTCATGCACCATGGATATGGAGATTTTGTTTTAATAAGTTGATGTTCCCCTGCAGCTACAGTGGCTACATCCATGATGGTTGTTGAGTCTGTGCAGTTGTTACCATACAAAAGAGCCAAAATGGGGTTTAAGAAAAGCACGCTGTTTGTTCCAAACTCAAGACTTGGCTTGGTTTGAGACTGACTTGAGCCTGCCTGGGTCCTGTCTGGGAGTGACTGAAGGTTTTGTTTGTTTGTTTGTTTCCTTTTTTGTTTGTGCACAAATAAAATGTTTGTATTTTTGTTACATTTGAGTAGGCTGACTATGAGGACAAATATTTTCATTGATATTGTGTCTCAGCAAGAGGCATATAATATGTCTTTAATACTTAAATTAGGTTATGAGTGTCCCTTTAAAATTCAAGCTTGTGTATGCTTCAATGAGTTGTGGTTCTGAAATGTGACTGGTGTTACCAGTGAATGAACAAAGGTCCTTTCAAGGTGGTTCAGTTGTTATCCTACACAAGTAAGGCAGAGACATGCGTTTGAGTGTGTGTGTATGTGGTGGTGGTTCTGGACTTCAGCAGAAACACATGTGAAATGAACATCTGTTTTTACATGGTTTGTGGTTTGTGTATCTCTTGGTAGTTCATTGTTTAAAGAAGTATCTTGCATTAGCTGTAAGGCTTTAGTGCCAAATGCCCACTGATGAGATGTGTTAGGGTTTTGTTGTTCCCAAGCCATATTGAGAAACAACAGCTTTACAATTCAACACGTTTGAGGAAGATTACAAAAAGAATTTGGGGAGGTTTGCAATCAGCACTTCAAAAGCAATAGCTTTGGAGTAACTCCGCTATAACACAGCACAGCCCATGGAAAAACGCTGTCATCTTAACAGATGCAGTGTTATTTTGGAGATTCCACTGTATAAATACATGGACTGTGGTTAAATTGTGATGGCAACAGATGCAATCTCAGTTCTCAATTCTTTCATCTGTTTAATACTTAAAAATATCCCACAAAGTAAAAGGAAAAACCAGCACCAAGGCTGAAAATATGCCCTTTGTAAATTGCTGGGGCTGTACCTTTTGGGCCTTGTTTCTTTTCAGATACATCACTGCAGGTTAGAGTTGGGCAGAGTAAATGCTCATCTCTATGAGGGAGTCTCTGCAAGTGCTGCTACTCACAGCTTATTGTACAATTTGCATATGAATGGAATTATTCAGATACACTTAAGAAATGTCAGCAAGATTGAAGTCAGAGTTAGTTAACCTGGCAAAACAATATTTCCAGTATTCTTCGTGAAAGGAAGTGATAGTACGAAGACAAGAATTACACATTCCACTGGCTAAGCCAACATTGTCTGAGAATATTCTTGGTGTTTTTGTAGTTGATATCGGTGACTTGATTTTTAAATTGGTCTGCAATACATTGCAGTGTCGGGAGCGAGAGAATTGGAATGGGCAAGTTGGATGTTGTATTGTAATGCCACACAGTTGTGTTCACATTTGTTTTTCTTTCCAGATTTGGATTTATTTAAATACTGATTTGACAAGTATAAATTGAGAGCAAGGGTCTTTTTTTTTTTTTTTTTTATGAACAGCAATTAAAGCTCAACAAGATGTGATCAGTGTATTCACCTCTATCCATCCACTAGTGAGGTAGAAAAGCCTGAAGTTAAATACTGTATACAGGATTTTAAAAAGGGACCAGATAATTTTTGTGAGCAACATTGGTAGTCATGCATGCTAAAATAGGGAGTGAACACATCTCGTGCTTCAGAAGCTGACAGTATGCAAGGGTTGGGAAGAAATTGTATTCCTCCTCCGAGTGTTTGTATTTCCCTCTCCATTTGTAAAATACAGAGAAATGTTATCCTTGAGGGGTAGTTAAAGGGCTTCATTTTTAGAACACTGGCGTGACTTCAGATGCTCGTGTGACTCTCATCCAGGTGAAGGCACTTTCACTGGGAAGCTGTGCATTGTCAGGCGTTCGAAGTAGCAGAAGTGTGAGGATGGGGCTGTTGGAATCGGCTGGCTGATAAGGAGATAGTATATTACACTAAAAATAAACCCCAGATCTTCACAGGTGACTGTTTAGATCACCTAGTGTCACATGCAGTCAGAATGAAACAAAAGTTGCGGTTGTTTTGAGTGTTGTTTGGCCTCCCTGTGAGGATGTGCTGGGATGCTGTTGGTTTCATAGGACTTCTGATTCTTCAGGAGCAACTGCTCCCAAAAGTGTGCAGCTATTCACTGTTTCTTGCTTGTTGCGCAGGCCTTGTTTACTGCGATATCAAAATACTGTTCTGACCTCAGGCTGACTGTCACTGCTGACTTCAGGCTGACTGTCACTGCTCATAGTGTCTCATGCCTTGCGTTCGTCTTTAACACCCTCGCAGCTTCCCCCAGACCTGGTGAGATGAGGTGATATGAATCCCATTTAATAGGGGGAAGCAGGTGGGAGAGAAGTGAAGAGCAGAGGCGCTAAGAATATAATTGTCACGTCCACTGATTTTTTTTTCAGGGGGAGGGAGGAATGCTCCATTTAAGATGTCTACATACACTGGTTGGCTGTGTCTCCCTCTGTTCTCCTTCTCCATCAATACTCCACCTTTCGATGGTGTCACATGCTCACTGTGTGGCTCCTTGATGTCTTGGTTGAAGAAGAGCATGACTGCAAGGTTGGCTTTGTTGGTGTTGAGCCTGGTGCCCAGAAAGAGATGAACTAGTGTTAGGCTGTGGGTCTGTGGGATGCTCTGCACAGTTGCAACTGCTGAGATGTTTGGAGGGTGGAAGAGTTCATTTTCCTCTGAGCTGATTTAACTAACGAGTTACACTGGCTCACGGAAGGGCGGGATGGGATCCTGTGGATGAGAACAGGGTGACGGAGAAGCAAAACAAATCATTTGCTTTATCACAGATCTCCAATGAGCAGTACTCTCTGTTTTTTGCGTCTGTACCATGACAGGTGGGTTTGGGTGACTTAGCCATGCATCACTCAGGACTCTGGAACTGGAAGGGGAAATACTTCCTCCAGGTTAGGGAGCATTCGGTACATGGATGAAGTATCTCTGCATCAGCTCTGAGGTGCAGCATCGCAGCCCACCACTTGTTGGCACGGGGCAGCTGCTGGCAAAGGCAGGGGCTTTGTATTGAAATGGATGTGAATGTGAACATGAGGATTAGTGCCATCTTCTCAAAGTAGCTGAATTACTTTTATTGAAATATGGTGAGTTTGTTTGTTTAGCAAAGACATGCTTCAGTGAAAGCTGTAGGTTGAGTGCTTGATGAAGATAATAGTTTTACAGAATTAACAATTCTGATGCTTCCATTGGGCACTACAACTCTACATAGCTTCATAACCTTCTGTTGTGAATTTTGGTCCGATTTGTCCTTCAAATTTATGTCTTCTTTAGTATGAAGTCCTCAAAGCACTACTAGCATATTACTTTTTTTTTTTTTTTTTTTAATTGAGACGGAGTGAGTGATTTTCATAGTGACTTAAAACAGCAAGCAGGAAGAGATTGCTTTAAATAAACAGTTTTAATCTCATTTTGCATATTTTTAGTTGGATTTTTTTTTTTATTGGCTGACAGCTGTTAGAACACCTTGATTAGCAAATAAAACCTTTTTGGAAAGTACAGGCTTTTTTGCCAGTGGATAGCATTTGCTGTTTCTACACATTCATGTAAATAATTAGATGCCTTGGATACGTTTATTCAGATCCTTAGTTTTCACATTTTTAAGTGACAAAATGGCAAATGATGTATTTTCTGGTAGATTACTTCTCATTTGTGTTATTTTTTTATTTGGATGGGAAATGGAATTTTAATTGAAATGCAGAAAATCTGAATTTTGAGACTTAATTAAAACTTCAAGTATGATGGACAGGCATGATTTAAAAAAACATCAACAGAAGAAATAGTTTGCCATTGTTTCTCAAAAGTTTAGATTTTTAATAGATCTTGCCCACTGACTGCTTCACAGGTTTCTGTGCAGGAGTCCTTTTTAATTTGGGATTAAGTGCTTGTTGAAGTGAACCATTTGAGTAAACCAAGATGAGGCACTTGCATAAATAGCTATTGAATGAAAAGCTATCTTAGCATTTTGGCAAAGGGTGGCTCCAAGAGGGCACTGAACACTAAATTCACCAGTCCAAACTTTTTTTGTGAAAATTATATCCTTACTATTTTTATTTTATTTAAATTACAGTAGGCATTTTCCCTAATATATGCTGTTATAATTTCATGTTAGATTTGTAATTACATTTATTTTTAGAAGAATGCAGTTAAGTGGTTTATATAAAATGATTTTCTATTTTTGTAAATGAAATAATTGTTTTTTATTGACTTCTAATTTCATGCAAGTGTTTTTTATTTTTTGCTTGGAGGTTATGTAAGCAGAAAGAAATAAGTGATTTGAGAGTGTTCTCATAAAGAATGGAAGATTCGTTGTTACTAGTTAGGGGCACTGGTAGACAGAGTTAACTCTTATTTAGGCATATTCAAATTGTGATGGATGTTATAGAGTGTGGTACGATGGGTTTATATAATTTTATTTCTTGGTTATTCTTCCGGGTTAAACCAGGAAAGCCAAATTGTAACTGCATTTGGAATCTGACAGGGAGGTAAGGAAGTTGGTCATCATGTGGTGATATCGCAAGGTGCTCGAATATGCTGCAATCCGTGGCAAATCTGATGGACAAGTGAGTGTTAATTGTGTGCGAGCCAGACTTGCTATTTTTAATTTGGCCTTGCTATCATGTCTCTTCACAGACGAATTTGAAGACTAAAGGGAGTTGAGTGATGAGTCATTATTGAGTTAGTAAAATCACAATTGATCTCCATTTCCTGTTGATTCCAAAATTACTGAAGTGTGAAAGCCGAGAGTGACTGATGACTTCTTGGAGGGGAGTTTGAGGGTGGAATGTGGAAGTGACTCTATCTAAAGTAATTCAATGCTGTCCTGAGTGTTAGTATAAAAATGTCTATAGTGAGAACAGGTGTGTGTCTGAGATGGGAGGCTTTGAAGAAAGTGTGATGGTCTGGCAAGCTGAGCTACCTAGAATTGATGGTAATGTGGGCACTACAATACGCTCCTCAGCGAAGTTGGGTGGAAGAGGTTTCTTAAGTGGCTACTGGGAGAAGTTTAAGATTGAACTTTACATTAGTCTCCTCGATACTGGGGATCTCTTCTGATTGACCTGTGTTTCTGTCACTTAGCTCAGAAGATTTTATCTTGAAATCCCTTTGCTCCCAGGTACTGTTTACTGTGAAAGTCTCTTGCTCTCTTGCAATGTGGCTGCAGAATGAATGTCAGACTCCACAAGGACAGAGAATGGGATGTAGGGACAGCAGTGTTGCATGACGGAGGAAATCTTGCATATCTCTGTTATTGTTTGTGATTATCTTTTGATGAATCCTTGATCTTGTCATTCTGCAGCTTTATTCTTTTATTGTGATTAAATGGGATTAATGGTCTTTTGACTGATGCTGATTACAAATATAGGGGTAATACGTGCAGGTAAGATTGAAATTTTGGTTTTAGAACTTATTGTTAGCAAAGCTTTTTGTTAGGAACTATTAAGTTATGCTACTAGACTGCCCACATTACGTATATGAGAGTAAAATCTACTGAAAGGAGATTTGTTGGAAGAAATTAAAGGGAGGGTATATACTGTTCTGGGTTATATTTCAAAGCAAGCTATAAAGAAGCCTCGAAATATCACTTGAGGAAGAGAAAGCTTAGGTTAGTTCCATGGAGGAATAAGAGGAGATGTGAGGTAAGGCTGTCCCTTCTCTGTTTACTGCATCCCTCACAAAATTCTGATTTTAAAGAATTCCTCTGAAGTGGCATTTTGGAAGACAAAATAACAATCTGTGTTCTGTCGATGACTGTTCAGATGGTCTTTGAACCATTGAAACTTGTACACTCTGATGTACATGATATGATGTGTTTAAAACAGAAATAAAGAACTAGGAGAAACGTACTTTTTCCTTGGAAAGTGTGTACAAGGTTTTCCCAGTGTTGCCTTATTTAGGATAGTAGAGAACTGAGAAGGGGAAAAAGAGAAGGTTGATCTTGCTGTCTGAGAACAGCTTGGTTTTCAAATTTATAAACAAAACAGGAAAAAAATCTTCTAGGCTTCTTGACAGTCTAGGTGTGTGGTTTTCACATTCAGAAAAGCTGATTCAGTTGGTCTGGCTTTTACAGTGGAACAACTAGAGAAATAAATTGCTCTGAGAGGGTGTAAAGAACTTTCCTCTAGAAAAAGTTGAGCAAACATGGAGCACTGAGTTGCATGGTTCAAATTTGGTGAAGCGTGGAAAGGACACTAGTTTTCAGAGAAGTATGATGTTCCTTCAGGGTGTTGTGAATTCAAAAGTAAGAGTTGCTACTCTTAAAAGACTTGTCTCAGTCTTACTGAGGGTTATAGGAGCTGCAAGAGATCTTTATTAGGAGTGATGGTGGCAGTTCTCAAAGCTGTTTCTAGCAGAGAATCATCAAATACTGAAAGCCACACCTTGATACCATAGGATCTATGTTGCTATGTCCCAGTACAAAAACACTTTGTTAAACCAATTAAATGCATAATATTTTTATAATACTTGTGTTTTGGAAAAATCAATATGACCAGTTTCCCTTTGAAATGACAAGAAGCCTGTTGTGCTGACAAAGTAGAACACATTAGGAAGTGGTGCTTTGTATCCTCTCAAGAGTAATGTGCCCTTGTTTTTTCTTAATCAGCAGGATGTTCTCCTGTATGTCAGATGTCTTAGTTGTTTTTGTGATCTGTATTGGAGAAGAGCGAGGGGAGAAAAATGTCAGAGAAGCAAAATAGGTTTAAATGCTTTATAGCAGCAGAAAGCCTGCAGCCCTGTATTCTCTGTTTTAGTAAAACTGGTAATCACCATGTTAGTGTTGGACACTTTGTGTTTATGTTTGTGTTTTAAACAATAAATAAAAGAACAACTTGCTCGCAGAAGAACATGATGCGTAGCCTGATGAAATACGCTGGAGCATAAGGGATATAATTAACCTTTTTCCCTTTAGCTTGGTCATGTTTCAGAAGGTAACGCAAGATGTCTAAAGCATCTAAAATTGCTTATTTACCAGTTCACTGAAGTAAGGATTTTTGAAGTTGATTATCTGAAAATCAAACCTCTTCTTCCTCTCTCCATTGCCTTTCCCTCCTTCTCTGTTTCCTGATCTGCAGTTCCAAATCTGTAATAGGTCTAGTACTGATTGCCCTATTTTAATTTATTAAAAAAAAAAAACACCCTAAGAAGCAGCCATTGAGGAGAAAAGTTTATTTCCTGTCATTCTTGCTCAAGGCTACAGAGACAATATCTTGGAAATCTAGGCACTTGTTCAGGACTTTCAGAGGAATTTTTGAAAGATACTTTGCTTTTGATGCAGTGAAAGAAGGTCAGTGACTTGAAAGGACTGACAGCACAGCCAGAGTTTGGCTTATTGCATAAATGAAACCTTTTGCTGTCATCCTGAAGTATTTTGCATTACTGATCAGGTGCTCAAGTAGCACAAATCTATTCTCTCAAATGTGTTCGAAGAGAAGCAAAACTGTTAAAGAGTTTTGGTACCATTCAGTGGAAATGGCCTGAAAGGAGACAGAACCTGAAATGTTTCCAGCTTTTTTTTTCCATCTTGACTCTCCTTGAAGAATGTGAAGTAGTGTGAGAAAGTATCTGTAGCTCCCACTGGGTCAAATAGAGGTTGAGATAAAAATGCATATCTCTGTGTATTTTAATATTGATCGTCATATGGTAAATAATTCCACACCAGCAGGATTACCAAGTCTGATGTTTTGTGCTTCATTTATAAGTTTTGGTGCAGTCTTGCTGCTGGCTCTGTGCTCAGACCTGCTTTTTGTTCTTTGAGGAATATCTTCTTCATTACTTCTTTTTGACCAGCCTTTTCTTTCAGATAAAATGTCATCTTTTGGATTGGTTAATATAACTACACCATGGTAGCTGTCGGGTGTGTCAAGGTGAGCCAGTATCTTGAGCAAATAGAGAGGAAAAGAAAGGTCAGGTAGATGTCTTCTGGCAGGCTTAGTATGTAAAGGGAAGATGATGGTGGGGGACAATTCTGCTTTTGTTGTCCACAGAGGACACCAGAGATGACTGTGGCTGTGGTGCTACCCAACACAGTCATTCCTGTCACTGGGGGACTCCCTTCTTTGGGTGGTCGCCTTTTCCAAAGCGGGCTAGAAGATTTTTTCTTAAAGGCAATGTGTGACCTTTCACAGATCTGGGGATGGTTTGTGAATTCAGGACTTTCTCTGTGTCCTAAATTGCTGGTTAACTGGGAAGGAAATAAGGAGACTGAGTCCTGGTTTCTGAATCTGAAGTTGAATGAAGCTGGCATATGTGGTAAAGCAAAGCACAGTCCGCTCAGATATGTTTTCTTAAAGTGGAATGAGCTAGCCTTGCACAAATACCATGGTTTTCTTTCACAACAGAAATGAGAAGCCAGTAGAGCTGTCAGACAAGTGAGGTGAGGCCCAGGACTGCCCATCAGCTGTGCTCTCTAGATGATTTTTGTCTTCAAGCTAGCAGTTGGAAAAGAGGTTTTTATGTCTTCTTGTTCACATCCTTATTACCTGCGTTCTTTTCTGTTCTGTTAATTTCTGGTTTTATTTCTCAGATAAGATTCAGCTTAGAACTTTGCAGTATAGCTGTGTTAAACGTGTGTGGTACTGTTACCCAGTGTAGTTATGCCATTGAACACCTGCCCCATAGGTGCAGTTGATGTTGGCAGCTTTTGGCTGGTGTGACTTAATGTAGTTTCATCATAATCATAACTACGGTCAGAAGAATTATCTTATTTGGAGTGACTGTAGTGGCACATCCTTTGCAGTGGAGATGAGATTCTTCCTTTACCTATCAGGATTGGCCCCTGGTTTTACTATACATTGGCTGGGGGGAGGGAGGATGCGGGATGCTATAAGTAGTTCTAGATTTTCAGATATTGGTGAAACCTTTATTGGGTCTGAAGGAAGCGGTTTTGCCAAGGAAAGTAAAGTAATCTGGATCCAGAGAGAGGTTTTCCTGTAGCCTAATTCTGAAGTCTTGTGAGCAGCTTCTGCACGTACGACAGTTTCCCTCTTGTGAATAGTGGTGTGGAATTATTTCTGCTGATGGTCCCTCTGTTTGAGAGATGGTAGCTATTGAACATTGGGTAATATTTTCTTCTGTCTTGCACAATACTAAGTGGCTGTATTGTTACTCATGATAAAAGAGTTTCAGAACACAGTGAAGCTAAAGAGTATGTCATTCAGGTTTATATATTTAAGAGCATAATAAGAGGGTTCATGTGGTTTCTCTTGCTTTTCTTTTTCTGTCTAGCTCCTCCTCTTGTTGGCAGTGGACAAAATTTATTGTTTAAAATAATTTTAAAGTTCTTTAAGGAAAGATTTCTTATCATAGGTTGAATATAAATATGCTTACTGTAATAATTTAAGTAGTACACCCTTCTAAAAAAGGACAGAGCACTTTGCTGAAGAAACACACTTGCCCATCAGGCGAAAGTACCAAGTGAAAAGAGAAACCATTTTCAGTGAAAAATCAGCATCATTTAGTAGTTACTAAATCTGAATAAATAAGAAAAAAACAACCTTCCCCCTCAATATAAATGCAAAATGAAATAGTTAACTTTATGTTTATATATCTTAGTGACAACTGAAACGTAGTGATTGAATTGAATTGCTTAGAGCTAGTCCACTCTTCTGTTCTTTCACTTGGTTGCTTTTCTCCCCTTGATGTTATCGATCTCTTCTTTCTGGCTCAAATTTCTTCTATTTTCTTCTGTTATCTTCATGACCAGAACAAGTAGTGAAATAATAACAGAGAGTTACCAAAACTCAGTTTAAGTATATGTTCTTCATCTGTATCTTCAGCTAGGAGTAGGTTGTGTGTGCAAGGTATAGGTCAAAAATAATGATGAAGACAGAGATCTCTGTCTCATCTTTGCCTTGATTTACCCTCTGGAATGAGTGTGTGCAGCTGCAGATAGCGGTGAAGGCAGGTGCCTAAAGCTGGGAGTGTCTCAAGCATTCAAGTTTGAAATTGCTGTTTGGTTTGCCTCTAAATCCAATCTCCTGTAATTTCTTGCATCCTGTTCTTCCAGAACTCTTCTCCCACAGTTTTGGTTCAGATAGGGAGCAGAATAGGTAATCACTGATGATGAATTGCTGAATGAAATATGCCATGGCTGTATTTCTCTCACCCAGTTGGACCCACTGCTTTCTCCTGGGTGGACTTGTTAGAAATGCATTAGGGTGACCTTTTGCATCCCATACTCTCAAGAAGTACCTGCCAGAGGATGAATAATAATTCTCCTGCTTGCTCTGCCATTCCAATCCTCTTCTAATAAAAATAGATATTGTGACAATAATTGCAGTTGCCAAGCAATAGAACTCTGCACAGTTAGGCTGATTAAATACCTAAACCATTTTGTTAATCAGAATTATAACATTAAGCACTGTGGGTGATGTACATAGGCAGTGTCTAGAAGCTGTATATAGAGGTGGAAATCCAGTGTCTTGGGCAGCATATAAATGTAAAATGGAGAATATGAGCTGAAACGTCACCTTGAACTTAAAAGCCAAGTGTGAACAAGTGACTGGGAGTAAACTACTGCTGGTACTTTTTTTATCAAGGTGTAAATTCAGTTTTCACATTTTGTTAAAATTTTCACTGTTTTACAGTGAAGGTCAAGTAATTGCTGAACAGATCTGCATAGATACATTGAAAATCCTAGATTTAGGTTTGGAAGCTTTTCTTTATCTTGAGAGAAATTAAAACCTTGGAGTTCTGGTAGTGGACTGTGCCTAAAAGGGCTCTAGTTTTCCATGATTAACGCTATTTATCTGGTTGCTTCTCACCTGCGTGCATTAAGGGTGCCATGTTTGTGGTGAGAATCACCTTGACTGATATCACAGATGTGGTTGGTTGTTTTGTTTGTTTTTTTTTTTTTTTTTTTTTTTTTCCTCCTGATGATTGTGCTGTGATGCTTCTGAGACTCTGTAAATGCTGCTGTTCTAGTATAAAGGATTCTTCCTTGGTTGATCTATGTTTGTGATACTAAAAGCAAGTCAAAAGCATCCAACTGGCCAGAAAAGTGGGTTTACATGAGAATGCCTACTGGTATAGCTACTTTGGTTTATATTTGCCTTAAATTGTGTTCTGGTGCAACTGTGTTTGGTCGATAAGACCTGAACTACTAGTCACCTTGTCTCTGGTGCCAACCCACGTGTTTTACCTTGTATTTGGAGAGAAGGGTTCTTTTTTCGATTTTGTTAGCTCATGACTGGAAAGCCCCACAGCACAGGCATATATGTAACTTAATACCATTAAAGCCCATTTTGGAGATTGCAAGTTGGTCATATTTTAACTGCCTTGAGAAAGCAGGTTACAGCATGACCTGTGTGATTTTAAGCTGCGTTGCTGCCATGTGAAGGGAGGGCTCCCTGTTCTGCTGAATGAAGTTTCATAGCACTGTATTTTTCTTCTGTGCAATTAGATTTTTTTTTTTTTTTTAAAAAAAAAAACCCTCTATCTTAAATCTCTGTTCAGGTGGAAATACGGGATTAATGGAAGTCTTAGTTCAGTTTGTTAAAACATAAATGCTACTATGGAAGGCCAGAGAATGTAGGATTTCTGTGTTTAATCATGTAGGAGATGTTTAGCACAGGATAGTATGGCCATGTGTTTGTTGCATATTGTTAGGAGTAATTGCATCAGACTTCTAATTTTTCTGTGGATCTAAGTATAAATTCCCAATGACTCTCTCTGTTAAATCCTCTTGCTGACTGTTATGGATGCAATTATATGTTATGATACTGTTTTGTCAATTTGCTTCTAATGAAGCCTAAATGATCTGGTCTGGTTAGCCAGTCATCTTTTAAAAATGAAAAAAAAAAAGAAAAAAACAACCCCAAAAAACAAACAAACAAAAAAACCTAAACCAAAACAAACAAACAAACAAAACCCAAACCAAAACAAATCCTCAAAACTTTAAAGAGAAGACAATTTCCTAGATTACTGCAGGATGGCAACTCAGCAGGCAGCTAAAGCACAGTAAAGTTTCCCTAAGTGTGAGTTGCTCAGCCCAGCCACATGATGAATTTTCTTTGAGAGATTTGGCTGCTTATCCCAGCTACCTAAGTGTATATCCCATAGGTTTTTGTCAGCCAGTTGCTGAGTCACTTGGATGTGTAGACAACTATTTTAAAAATAAATAAATAAAGTCATGCACACAACTATTTTTTTAAAGGTGGAGAAGAACAGTCCCCAGGAGAGACAATTTCTGTTAAGCTCTATTGTCATCACAGATTGTGAAACATAAATTCAGTGTTATAAACAGCTTGTAATTTCAGTCTTCCATTTTTACTTTAGCAGGCATTAGACTGAAGCTACTGAGATAGGGTTTAAACATTATTATCACAGTTTTAAAAATGTTTTACTCATAGTTATTGATCATAACATGCCACCTACTCACTTCTATGTTACGTATTTTGTATAGAATGGCATGCTCTTATTTTGTGGTGCTGTCAGAAAAGTGATAATGCAGGATAAGAAAATGCAGAGGTTTGAAGTCTGTCTTTTTTCCTGTGAGGATGGAGCTCATCTTTAGTGATTTAGGCATTACCTGCTTGCTTCTGCAGTTTATTTTGTTTGGCTTGGACAATTTTCTCACAAGCTGGCAAACATGACCATACAGTGACTCTGAAGTATTGCAGTGTAGTTTATGGAATTACTCTGGAGTTGCATTCAGCTGGTGCTTCAAACAGCTTCCCCTTCCTTGTAGACACACAGAAGCATCTCACCAGAGGTTGGAGTGTTCAGCTCCAACCATAATGCTCAAACAATGGCTTTCAATGTTTGACACATACTGGGCATTAGTGGGTGAGGAATTTACTGTAGGTTTGATCTTTCTGTTAGCTTTTTGTCCTTTTTTAATCTTCTTATTCACTTGAGAATCCTGAGAATCTTTTGCAGAGAATCTTGCAGGCATTGTCCATAACCTGGGCACTACAGATCAGAGTTAAAAGTTTGGTGCTACTTTTACTTGGTTTGATAGCCAGTGGTTCTGGGGCTCAGCCACTTGAAAGTTACAATATCTCTACAATATCTTCCTCCATTTTTGCCCTGCGTACCCATGAGGATGAACAGAAATCTATGCCAGCTGAGCTACTCGCTCCTGTTACGCTATTTCAGTATTAGGAGGTAACAGATGTGGCTTCAGAGGAACCCCTGAGGGATGTGCTGGGTCACTGCAGTCTGGTGAGAGGATTAATTTGGGGATGACTTTGTTATGAGGATGCTTTCACATGAGCTAGGCTAAATGTAGACCCACTTGCTCTGGTGAGCTGTGTGGAGAAGGCATCAATCAATATTATTAAAGGGATTCAGTTCATTTTGTTGGCTCCATTTTTGCTAAGCCGGTGTTCCTGTTGACATTCAGAGTAGAATGTTGGCAAAGAGAAAGCAAGTGAGATGGGGGACAAAAATGTGATTTATTCTGAAAACTTTTTTGTGTAAACTTATGGGGAAGTTGGAGGAAGTTCATGGAAAGCAGTAATGCCAGAGATATCTTTAGCCAATGACAGCTGAAATTGCAAGAGCAAAAAAACAGAGCCAGTGTGAGTTTGTGATGTGGGTTGTAGTCCTTCTGTGTGTTATTTTTGTGAATGGTTTGTGCTGGTCAGCTTGGTAACACAGTGGCCTTTGGATTGAGAATATATAGTTAGCAGAGTGGTAAAAGAGAAAATTAGAGTAGAATGTGTGTATTTTTCTAAGGGCTATGGGAGACAATGAGAATGTGTGGAGAAGGGGAATTCAGTTGCTTTTTAAGGTATTTGTGCCAACTATGATTGGCCTTTTGTGACACCACTTTTTGCTTCCAAATCTGGGAGAGAAGAATCCTGTAAAAGGTTGCTAGGGGTGATGAGTGACACAAGGTAAATTAATGATAATAGACTATATTTCTCAGAAATGACAAGCTACACTGCAGTATAATCTCCAGTCCCTTGAGTGTTCAGAAGATCACAGTGGTCTGGCTTTACCCTCCAAAGCTGAACTTTTAATTAAATGAAAAAAAAAAAACCAAGCCCTCTTCCTGGGCCTTAGATGTGTAAACAAGAATGTTCTCAAGACTTATATTCAAGTGGAAACAGTTGTTTTTTGTTTGGGTTTGAGTATTCTCTTTCATGTTTTGCAAACCAAAGATGGCAGCGTTGTGCTAGTGCTAGAAATACAGAAGTTGAAATTCAATTATGGATTTGATTAGCAAAAGCTGAAATGGTTGATGTTTTCTGGATTGTGGGGTGCCTTTTATCTGTTCACCCCCCCACGCAGATGTAACTTCATAAAATCCTGTAAATGTAAAGTGGTTTATGTGACATATTTGATGAAGAGAAATAGTTCAGTGGTTAAGGAGACAGCTTGAATCATGTGGTATAGATTTAGTTCCCTCCTTGTTACTGGTTCTGACAACCCAAGAGGTAATACAGAAGCTGGCTTCCCTGGGAAGAGATCTAGTGATTGATGTGACACATGCAGGATAGGTGAGCTTAGAGAGTACAGAAATTTTGTGGGAGGTTGTGTAAGTACATTAAAGACACTAAAATATATATTTCATTCATAGTGTCACTATGAAGGCAAAACCAAGAGCTCAGTGGGTGGTGGAATCCTGTGTTAATGTAAAGTGTCATAAGCAATCTCTCCAACCACTGATTTCTGTGAACTCCACATTTAATTTCTTCTTTGCATAGTATGCAATTAAAGAATCCTTAGACTTCTGTAGTAGTTTTTTTCCCCCTGCGTCTGCAGATGGTGCAACTATGCTGAAACTTCTCATGGGCTCGAAGACAAATTGTGGTTGCTAATCGGTTCCTTCTCAGTCTTTCTACCTTTGCCTTCCAAGTCCTGGAGTGAAACTACAGGAACAAAGTAGACTTAAGACCGTGGACTGTAATAACTCTCTGTTCAGCAGTGACTGAATAAGAACACTTACAGATTTTTCTTCTGCAGGGCTGTATGATAGTCCTGATGGTTTTCTTAAAACAAGCATAATACTTAGCAGTAAGAGTGAAGAGAGAGGTTAAGGTAAAGTTTTACTTTTTCCTGTTTATAATCGGTATGTGTGTACTGTTTTCAGACTATTCCGTCTCTTCTTCTACTGATGTGTCCTTCTGCTTCTCTTCTGAGAAATTGTAGTTATGTAGAAAAGAGTCTCCTTTTAAACCTGTAGTTGCGCTTTATTGTGTGTTTAGCTCCTTTTTCCTAATCTACTTCAAATCAGTGTTTCAGATAACATGGGGATTAGGATACTGTCATCAGACAGAGTTGTTCTTTAACCTTCATGTGTCTGCAAGGAATTTTTTTGAGCCATTGTTTTTTTTCCAATGTGCGGACAACCCATCTATTGAGTTGATCCAGTGTATAGTAAACAAGTCAATATGCAGGCCATTATACATTATGTAGATCTAGATCCACCCAATGCAATAGATGTGTTCTTTGTTGTTATGAGAGAGGAATGATAACTCTGGAGATGCTTGCCTTAAAAAGGACGCTGCATATTCTGGATCTGGGATGAGGGCTGCTGGACTGCAGCCACATTCAGTAGCTGCTTTGGACCCTTTTTTATAAGGACCTGCCATAGATTAAAACTAAAAAACACATGAAGAAAAGGAAGTGGCTCTGTTGGGAATAAATAACAACACTGTTCAAAAGATGTGCCGATCTCCCAGCAAGACCCACAGCTCTGAGCTGACATTACTGAAGGATGATGTGGTCAAGCCTTTTTCATTCTCTTCCATTTCATCTCTTTCTTTGGGAGAGAGCAATGTTACTGTGTTCAGCAGCATCAGTTCTTAGCTGACCGGAGACTAGCAGTAGCTGTATGGGAAAGCAGACCTTTCATCGAAGTGAAGTGTGCTCAGAAAAAAGCCATTACTGGCAAAGTGAGACTTTTCTTGTGGTAGTGGTGGTGTGAGCAAGCTACTCTGCTAAAAGTAGAACTAGCCACAATTGGTTTTTGTATTACGCCTTGTAGTTCCTTCTTTGTGTAGGAAATCATCCAGCGCTGATGGTAACATACTGTACTTGTTACCACAGTACGGAATTTCAGGGTAGATGAGAAGTTGAGCAACCTCGTGCCCTCCCTTCAAAAACCCCTTTTGAACCTTATGGATCACAGACTTTGTCCTCAGAATGGGTGATTTAAAACCTGGGCAGGAAGACAATATGGAATTAGAAAGATTTTTGCACCTTTGGCACTTCAGCAACTGATGTAAGGGGATATGTGTGGTGTGGGTTTGATTTTTTTTTTTTTGTTTTGTTTTGTTTTTAAAATGGAAAAGCTGAAGGGTTTCCATTTAAGGCTCTTAAGTTAAGATAAAGCTTTGCATCTCTACTCTGAAGTGAAGGAAACAATCTTCACAGAAGAGAAGTCAAACGGGGGAAAATAGGGAAATCATAACTTTGTTTGGTAACATGCCATGAGTATATAAAACAGAGGAAAGGTGAACAGGAGTTGATTTCAGGATTGCTCGTTAGATGTTAAGCAGTCTATCCCGGTTCTTATTTCAGAAATGTAAATGACTGCATGGGCTGAGCAAGTCTCTGTTGCTAGGGAAAGCCTGACCCAGCTGGAGCAGACTTAGGTTGAAAAGGCTTGCGAAAGGGTTGTGCTGGGATGACTTGATGACTCAGAGCTGCCTTGGTGCTGCTTTGTCTAAGAATTTTTGGTATTGAGAGCCAGATAGTGATGGTTGCTCCATCTTTGACTTCTGTCTAGTTGAGAGGATACTGAGACCTTTCAGTATAGTAAAATGTTTTAATGTTACCTGAAAAAGTAAAGGGCCAAAGGCAGGGCTTAAAATGTGAAGGTGTGTATTTTTTTTGAGAAAAACCTAGCCAGTTGTGTTTGGTTTGAACTTCTAAAATGGAGTGACTGGGAGTAATACAAAATTTGGAAGCGGGAAGTATGCCATTATGAATTGGTTCCTTGTAGGGAATGAATTCTTTTACTAAAAACAATGAATGTGTTAACTGTCAATCCTGCCCTCTAATACCTTAATATTGATAACGAATTAACTGCTGTGAATATATGTACAGCTGTGACATGCTGTAGCAAGCAGAAGTTGTATTATAGGCTGAATATTGAACAGCAGGCTTTCTGCTGATTTGTCTCTTGTAGCATGCCATTTTGCAAAAGGAATGGTTCCCTTGAAATGCTTAAGGGCAACAGGTAACTCCTTACAGGAGTAGTGAACTGAAATAAGTAGTGGATAAATAAAAAGAATAAAGATCTGCTGCATGGAGTAAATGATTATTTGATGATGATAAATAACTACCAGGTGTTTCTCAAGGTGGCAAGGTTCTTCTCTTCCCCAAGTCAAAAAATTTCTTACAACAAAAAAGAGCATTAGCAGATCGTAGTTAAGGTCAAGAAGAAACTCCTGAATCACTGTACTCGGAGCTCTTGTGTCGCACACAGCTTTGCTTTAGTCTGCCCAGTCTGTGCATGCTTAGTAGTGTCAACTTACTACCCGTGTGCTGTGCGGTGTGTGTGTTTGTACACAGCCTCTGTTCTGTGCTTTGGTGCCCCAGCTTGGAGCAGCACTTAGAAAGGAGACTTGCCAGGAGATTCTGCCAGATGAACGAATAGGCCGCAGGTTGCCTTAATTGCTCTCATCGTATGAACCTGTTACGTGCAGTCATTTTTCCTAGTAGTTCATTGACCCCATCTCAGTTACATGATCAGGCTTGGATCTGTCCTCTGACTAGGAATGGGCTGCAGGTCCTCAGACTGTAGTGTGGAGCGGGTTCTGTTACCTTTGAAAATTTACATGCGCTGGAGCTTGCCCCTGGGATGCTCCCAGAAAAAATGAGCACAAGTGGGCTCCTTGTTGGATAGCAGGTAAAGCTCAGTACTTTCGGACTAAACTGCTACTTTCAGAGGCATTTGTGTTCATCTGGGTAAAGAATGCATTGCTTTTCTTGCATATTTTATTGTATAGAGGAGTTATCTTTTAAACAAATAAATATGTAATTCTTTAAAGAACTAATTTCTCTTTCAGGATTAGGTACTTAGTTTAGAACAAGTCTGAGAAATGATTGGCAGTTTAAGGAAAGGTGCGGAAATCTGTAAGCAGCTGAATGAAAACAACATGAATCTGACTATTGGTAATTATCCTGGGTGTTTATACCCAAGGCCCAGAACTATTGGGACAGGGTAATAAACACATGTTGCATTTTTATTTTCTGTTAGTGAGCAAAATACATAAGTTAATTTCCAATTCTGAATTGAAGCAGAAACAAAACAGAGTTATACTAGTCATATTAGAAAAGCTTGATAAGATGGAGTACCAAAAACTGTTAAATGGAATATAAATGCTGTAAAGAGCATTTTATGTGCACTTCATCCTGTCTGGCAGACCAGTTTAAATTGTAAGTCCATATATGCTTTCTCTAAAATGGGATCCAAAGAAAACACAGCACAGCCAAATGGAAATTGTAGTTGACTTTGAGGTCTGATTAATTTGTTTTTCATATAATCCTTTTCAGGGCAGTGAGAAAAACGTGAGAAGAAGTCGATGCATTGTGGCATAATTAACTTACGTGAACAATGTGAACTTCAAAAGTTTTCTTCGGCAAAAAATAAAATCCATAGGGTTTAATTGGAACTGTTTTTTCCAAATGTCAGTATGGACCATGATGTTTGTCCTATTTCATGTTTGGGTCTCTGCAGTTCTCATTATACACATGAAGTTCTGCAAAACATAACTCACTAGATGAACTAATAAGTTCTTAAAGCAAAAATGTCAACAGCACATTCATCTGTAATCAGTTTCTAACATTAGAGCCCATTGGCCTTTTCCATGTTAAGGGGATGATGTTTCATAATTGAAGCAAGTGAGTGCATACTTTTGCCATAAAGTTCTAGAAATCTCATTGATTTATTAAAAACATTAAATATCTAAAATTAAGTAACTTTCAAGCTGAAACAAACATAAAGCTAAAAGCAATACGACTTTTAAAGCCCAGCTTCAGAATAGACACATGAACAGATATATAATGCTTTAGTTAACGGTTGCTGCCATTTCTCTTACAAATTGTTCTTTAGGGTATTGTAACTCAGCTGTTTTTAAACCCATCACTCTGGAACCTTGCCTACAAAATGTCAGCGCAAGTGCAAATTTTATTTCTTTAACAAAATAAAGGGCTTGGAGCAGTTAGGCTTTCTAAAATTTTATGGCAGTAAAATAAATTTTGCTACTTTTGCTTTGTCATAACAGGAACCATGCTGTTCACCTTGTCCTGCCAGCAGGTAGAGACAGAAACCAAAATAGTTTAATTGGAAAAGCATTGTGTGTTCTAACTTGCCTTTTTTAAAAAGGAGAAGCCCAGTGTCAAAGTGTAAATATATTCATGTTATTGTCAGACTGTGCTTTGGGCAGAGGGCACTGTCCCTTGAGGGTAGGTGGAGGGGTGGTTGCTTTAGAAGAAAGTTTCGGAAGTTGAAAGCAAGATGTGGGTACCAGTTTATTAAAGGAATTTAATCTGGGTTGAGGATGTCTTTCCTACAGATTCAGGAGAGAAGCCTACACTTCCCGTGTGTGACCAGTATATCTCTTATCAGATTTACTATCTTGGAGTTATTTAACATTCCTCTTCCCGAATCTGGCTTTTCAAGCTGGATAATGCCAACCCGTTCACCTTTTAAAATGTTTTCCTGCGGTTAAAACCTTGACACATGTTCCCGGCAGTAGTATGCAGTTGTTCTGTAGTCAGCATATGCTGAAATAGGCATTTCCTGTCTCACTGGTTGTAATGGCCAAGTATTATTGTTGGTACATTAGTTTAGGTTGTTTTTGTGTGTTTCCTCTCTCCCCCCCCCCCCCCCCCCCCCGTTACTTGTTTTTAAAAAGGTTTAGGGAATTAACTTTCTTGCATATAGCTGCTTCTAGTGCAGCAAGGCACATACTAATAGCTTCTGTTTTCAGCTTTGGTCTTTACAGAAGGAGGATTAGGTAATAGTTTGTGTAGAAAACATCTGTTTCTTAAGAAAGATCTCACCCTGTTGGTTTTTTTACGTTGCCCCTGTAACAAGAAAGTCCTTTAGTCTTTTTAAAGACTTTTAAGTCTTTAAGTCCTTGTTGGATATTAGAGTTGCTGTGGTTTAGCATGCTCATGTTCTGGATCATTTGTTAGCTTAAGTTATTAGCCTTAGATAAGTGTTGTGGGATGGAAGGACTGCTTTCTATTGTCAGCGCAATTTCTGAATCTCTGGTCAATTTGTCTGGTTTAGAATTTAAGTTTTTTGGCTCCACTGTTTGTTTAGACCTTTTCCTTGTTTGAGGAAAAGATGTTGTTAAAATAATTAAGCCTAGCGTGCATAAAAAGAGAACCTTTCCACAAAATTGAATTGCTTGGGGTTTATTTAAGTTTTGGGTTGCTTAAATAAATTGCCATTTTGCTTTGTTTGCTTGCAAGCAACTTACTGTCTGTTCTGGGGAGTCTTTTTTCCATGTTTTCCACAGAAAACCAACTCTGAGGGTTTCCAAGAACAACAGCTCTCTACACTCCATAGTTCTTTGTTTTACATGAAAGTGCATTTTATGTGGTGAATTATTGCATTATTAGTACACTTTTCTTCCAGCCACTTGAAAATTTTTATTGTGATGCATGTCTAATATGGAAAGACCTAATATATAGATTTATTGGGGAATAATTCTTTTGATCATTGTTTTCTTGAGAGTGCATTGAGTTCAGCCTGCTGTTTTCAAGGGAAATTCCTCACTGTGATGCTCTGTGTTCTTGTAAATAAATTTTTCCTGTGTTTCTTAGAACTCAAGAAACTTTTTTATATCTTGGTGCCAAAATCAGCGAAACTTGGTTCACTGGAACATGCAACAGGACTTCAGTGCATTAGCTACACAAGTCCAAGCACTTTTTCTTCGCAGTCCCAGTGCAGGAAGTGCTGACCAGCTTTCCACAGATTTTGTGTTGTTGCTGATCTATCGCAAGACTAGCATTCAAGAATTAGAAGTGGTTTGGCTTGTGACCCCAGGGAAGAAAGACTGATTTGAGAAATAAGTTGTAATTTTCTGGAAAACCTTCACCTTTATGTGCATGTATCCTAAGAGGGTTGGGGGTAAATTTGTAACACAATAACCAGTGGATCACTCTCTATATTACCACACTGTTTGAAGGGCTGAACCTCTGGGCTGGGCACTTAGGACATGATGTAATTTAGAGCAAGGTGTGCAAATGCATTGGGTTTATGTTTCTCTATCTAATGCATCTCATTTTAACAGCATTACTAATAAAACGCTTCTCTGTCTGCTTCAGAATATAGAGAGCTTGCATCTCAGTGCTGGTTCCTGGTAGTATTCATAGCGATAGGTTAAATGAGATGAATAGTCAATGTAGGTGTAAGTCAAGTACTGATTTCCTATTTTAACATTACAACCTAATTAAGAAGTTAACAATTTTGTGGCCATCGTCATACTTGCATGCCAGTTTCAAAAGGCTTAAAAATGTCTTATTTACTAACTTTCCATTCTCCTTTTAC
This sequence comes from Tyto alba, assembly GCF_018691265.1. Classification (NCBI taxonomy): domain Eukaryota; kingdom Metazoa; phylum Chordata; class Aves; order Strigiformes; family Tytonidae; genus Tyto; species Tyto alba. The sequence continues at coordinate 4,717,811 of NW_024881317.1, forward strand.
ATTTTCAGTTTGCGGGCCAAATGTTGACATTCGCAATGATATCCATGAGCTGAAACGCCTGGAGAACTGTACGGTAATTGAGGGTTTCCTTCAAATTCTGCTCATCTCTAAAGCAGAGGATTACCGCAACTTCCGCTTCCCAAAGCTCACTGTCATAACTGACTATTTGCTGCTGTTCCGTGTGGCAGGCTTGGAAAGCCTCAGTGATCTCTTCCCCAACCTCACAGTCATTCGTGGGAGGAACCTCTTCTACAACTATGCCTTGGTTATCTTTGAAATGACAAATCTTAAAGAGATTGGGCTTCACAACTTGAGGAACATAACACGCGGGGCCATACGGATTGAGAAGAACTCTGACCTGTGTTACCTCTCCACAGTGGACTGGTCTCTCATCCTAGATGCAGTGTCCAATAACTACATTGTTGGGAATAAACCTCCAAAGGAATGTGGGGACTTGTGTCCAGGAACAATGGAAGAGAAGCCATTGTGCGAGAAGACATCTATTAACAATGAGTACAACTACCGCTGCTGGACCACCAACCACTGCCAGAAAAGTAAGATTTGAGTAGATAATATGTTTTTGTTACCTTTTCTGAAGTCAAGGTTTAATTTTCTGATTTTATTTTAAGCTCTTTAGCAACTTGAACTTTTATTTTCCTGCACAAATAGATTCCTACCCAATCAGTAAAGGATCATCTCACTTGATTTTAAAAAAACAAACCAGAGACAACACCACCACCAAACCAAACCCCACAAACTTTCTGGGTTTTTTCCCCATGGAAAAAATGCAAAGTAAGTGTAGAACTGAAGCCATTGTAGCAAAGCTGGAACGAGTTTTACGCCCCTTGAGGACTCTGGCAGGAGGTGGCTGTCAAATACCATCTCTTCCTCCTTGAAGTGATGTTATATGTGTGCCAGTCAGTGCTGTACTGAAGCTGTTAACTGGGCTTACTTGGACTTTGTTCTTTGTCTCCCTTGGCATTCCAGAAATTTCTGTAATGGTAAATTCGGTATGTAAGAACTTTTTTTTACTGAATCGTTTTTTACAGTACAGACTCTAGTGTCAAAGTGTCAACTTGACTCTCGGTGAAGTTGTCCTTGCCCGTTTTGTTCTTATCTGGCATGGTGGGGTTTATGTCTTTCTGATAGCAAGTATTAGCAAAAACAAAACCTGATCTCTTCTCACTTTTTAAAAATAGAGTAAACAAATACATAGTTTACTCAGATAACATGATTACGTGGCAGGCTTTTTGAGTTCATCCTGTAACTTTACGAAAGCTGAGCCCTGTAGTATCTATCAGTAGGGCTTAGTTACAAGCAGTCATCACTGGGAGGAACAGTTCCTAAATTCCACTTGTGATCTTGACTAAAGCTGCTATAATGGTAGGAAACAGCACAGTGTTGAGAGAAAACGGGAACAGGACTATCTATGTTCAGGTTACCTTCATTTGGGGATGCATTTTTTTCTGAAGTGGCTCACCAGTTGCTTGTGAAGCCCTCATACTCAATTAGAACTGAAATTAAAGTACCTTGTAGGGCAGTTTCAGTCAACACATGCCAAAATTATCTCTGACAAAAGGCATTTGTAGGGCTATGCTTTTATTACTACTACTTAACAGGAAAGAAAGTTTGTTTTTTAAATGAAGAAAACCTCTCAGCCTGTTTCTGGGAGACTGTGATTTGTTCAAGGTGAAGGAAGTGAGCTGCATTGCTTTCTTGCCATGTGTTGCTATGACTCATTAGGATTCTGCAGGCCGAAATTAAATCTTCATTAAAAGAGTGTAACTCTGTTGTCTACAGAGAGTGACATAGGTGATTCCTGTGCAAACTCATTGCCTTTAGTGATTTGAATTGATATAACTAGACTGTATTTAATGAGATGTAACAGCTTACCTGCTTGTTGTATGCTCTGGCTGTTTGTAGTAGACAAAAGTAAGGTGCAAGGAAAGCTTGTTGACTTCTAGGGGAGTGTTATAATAATTTGTATCCCAAATGCACACGAGAAGAGATCTGTTTAAATAAAATGAGGTCATAGTTACACTGTTGTGGCAGCACTTTCAAGGCAAGGGTGTAGATAATGTTTTTATTTCCCTATAAGCTTTCATCTTCCTTTTATGAGAGATTGTGAAAAAGAAAGCAAATACTGGAAAAGAGCCTTGGAAGGCTTGTTAAGAGCATTACAGTGTGGAAAAAACCCATAGGTTTAGAGTATCTTAGGATGCAGACTGTATAAAGATATGATCAAGTTCTAATCAATAAAAAGAATGAGAAAGTTGGACCTATGTAATCTGTTTGTCATGATAAGCCACTGACTTTGAGGAAGAAGACATTAAATTTGCCAGCCGTTCATTTAAAAAAAAAAGACCGAACCCAAAAGTACTCCTGATCTGAAGAAAAACAAGAGAGGTAAAAATGTGCAGTTGTTCAAAAGGAAGTTTTTTGTCTCTCCTGCTAGATTGCTTGGACGTTCTGGCAATGATCTCCTGATCTGGAGAGGACTTATGCAGTACAAAGTTAAAGAAGACACAAAAAACAATAGGAGCAAGGACTTTTAAGTTACAGTCTGCGTTTTCCTACCAGTAGAGATAGGAGACCTATGTTATCTTCTAGGGAATATTTTTCTAGTGTAGTATCTAACTTAACCCTGACGTTCTCCTTGTGCGTCACAGTAATGTTAAACTGAAAATACTGTCTATCACTCAGGGTTCCTTTATGCCTTTTTATTTTTCTTCACCTTGGATCTGTGGAGGAGTGTGTATTAAATCTCTTTTGTCCTTGTTTAGGTTTTACGCTGAAAGATCTGAAGTTGGTGGATAAATGTTGTGTGGGAACACTTAGTACTTTAAGTGGCCTGGCTTCTGTTTAGTTTTGCCGTTGAGTGGAAGTTGTTTTTGTCCTTCTTTTTCTTGCTCACAAACAAAGGAAGAACCCCATGCTTCCTTCAATATAACTTGTGCAGGAACAATGTTGAGGGTGGAGGGGGGAGAGAGGGAAGGATATGCTGTGTTTGACTTACAATAATCCATTGACATTTCTATAGCAGAACAAGCTACAAAGAATCTGTAACTTTCAAAAAATTTTATTTTTTTGAGGTTCAGCGTAGAGTGTCAGCAGCTTCTCTGCCAGTTTTGCTGCCCTGGTTTCTGTGTAGTATACATTCCTTTACCTTCAAGTGCCTCAAGGCACTAGCCTTACTAGTTTGCTTGCTTCGGAGCTGCGGCATGCTGTATTGGGTTTGGCATGCCTTTCTGAGTTGCACCTACTTTTCTTTTGGCATATCAAATGCCAACTGTACTTCATTTGGGTTGCAGGTCCACACAGAAGAGTTCCTTAACATAAAAGGAGAGAACTGAAGTTGTTTGCATCAGTGGTTGTGCTTTGGGGCACAGGTAGAGATAGAAAAGATAAAAGCTGAGTGTCCAGACATACAAATAAGATTATGGCCTTTTGGGTTTTTTTCTTCTGCTAGTTGTGACTGCTGGAAACATTTATGGGAGCTGCCTGCATCTTGCTCAGCAATTGATACGAGAACCAGAAAAACTGTGCCTGCTGTGTACCCCTTGAAGGACTAGTCTGTGATGGCACACTTGCTTTGCCTGTCCTTTGTTCTACTGTAAAGAAAACTTGTGTTGTTTTCTATATTCCTCTTGCTGATGACTAAGTTTTGAGGTCTGCTGCCTTAATTAATAGGCCTTTGTAAGCCTGCAGAAACCAAGTGTAAATTACAACCTTGAAAGCCTGCCTGGAAGTTTAGGATCTCTTGTCTGCCATAACCTTTGTGTTATTTTTTGAACAAGTCCAGCTAACTCTTCCTGAGACACTTTTGCATTTGCTGGAGCACTAAAAAATTAACTAGGCAACCTGTTTATGTGGGAAAGTCGTATCAAAACTAACAGTGATCCATATATAAGGTCTATGGTGTATGGGTGTTTTTTTCTTTCTTTTTATCTTATTCGTCTGTTCTCCATCCAGCCCCCAGTTAAGTTGGAGATGCTCTCTGTCAAGTATTAGCTGAAACCCCTCCTTTCCTGCTCAGATAAAAGAGAGACTAGGGATCTGATTATGGGGTGGATAGACTATTAGTACCCAATATGAAGACGTAATGGCTTCCACTGCAGCTTCTTTGTGAGAGGACAACAGCACAGTCTGGAAGTCTGGGTCCTCTCTTTATGAGAGAGCAAATTACAGTGCTGCACAAAGGGGATGAAATAGCCGTGCTTCCCCATCAGAGCAATGAAGGTGAGTATCTGAAGTGCATGAGGGACCTTTAAGATTAGATTTGCCGCTGGCATAAAAAAAAAAGTAGGTTTGAATTGACATTGTAGAGAGAACATGGATTAGGGCCATAAGCATTAAGCACTTGTTTCAAAAGAGGCGAATTTGACATTAAAAACAATAGCTCACGTAGACTGTGCTTCACAATACGACAGAAGAAAACTTTCATCTTCTGAATGTGTGAAACTGAAGACCACGGAAAAGGCATGTGAGGATTTGGAGGCTGATAGAGAAGCAGATGGCAGCTAAGCACAAAATGTTTTTAATGAAAATGTTTCCTTATTCCTTTTTGAATTGGTTTGACAGTGGCCTGAAAAGTTACGGTGTATGTGGGGAATGAGGAACAGGAGGGAGAGAATGACAGTGAGTGGGAAGAGTGGTCCATATGTACCTTCTACTAAAATGTTTAAACATATGGGGACAGTAACATGATGTATTCTCACAAATATTCAGAATCTGCTCCTGTTTGTTTACGTGGAGCTCAAAAGATAATGCAGTTGAGTGGTATCGGTTGACATAGCTTCATTGACTTGTACAGTACTTACCAGTGTACACCATCTGGGACTTTGTTCCCTGTTGATGCAGCAGGATGTGCTGGAATTTTATTTTTTTTTTTTTCTCGTTCTCTCCTTGTTTTCCCCTCGCTTGAGCAGTATTCACTACATTCCCCTGTTCTTTAGAAATATTGAACATATGTGAACTATGTAGACATGAAGAGAGAGCAAGAAGTTGGGAGCCAGAGGTGCTAAATCAAATTACACTTACTTTGCTTTAAATTACATCTGCATGTTTTTTTCTGTTTGCTGCTTCATTTAAAGTTTTTTGTGTTTTTTCTTATACCCTGGAATATAAATAAAATTGTGTATATCAGCAGAGGACAACATGCTTTAGAAGTTTTACTCTTTTAGCAAACAAATTTCATGTGGTATAATGTTAAGTTAGTCTGTGTAACACCAATCCTACCTTTGCTGGGTTAAAAAAGAAAGTATGGTATAAACATGAACATACTTTGAAATGGCCAGGTTGTCCATTTGGCTGGTATGCAAACTCTCCAGCAAATAAACATCTTCTGAAAGGAATAAACAGAAGGGTAGAAAAAAAAAAAATAATTGCAAAAGGCACAGTTGGTGTCACTGAGTTAGAAAAATCTGGAGCATGTTAAAAAAATTTTGTTAGTGTTTTCGTTCTGAATGAAGTTTTTTTCTGACTTTCGCTCCCCTCCTGAGAAGCCTGCTCTCTAGCCAGAGGTTTCCCAGAATTTTTATTATGGCTGTGAGAGCATATTTAATTAGTAAGTTGGAATGGCCATGGTGCAGTTTAGGCCAATCTGCAGTTAATTACTGTAGCAGTGGTTTATATTCTGAGAAAAGGGCTAAAATTAAACAAATGTATACTTGCTTTTTTTCTTTATTCTGTTGCAAAATGCCATAACCTGGGAAGAATATCTTGAATCTTGCAGCCCGCACTAGTCACCAAAAACTAAGTGCTAATGTTGTATACTCATCTTGGCTTCCTAGTTTCTTTTGGCAGAAAGATGTAGTATTTTTGAGAGGGCTTCAAATTTTGGTGTTTTGTTTTCCAGTATTAAAAGACTTGATGCAATTAACTAGGTCCATCAATGACACTTTGCCATGAGTTAAAAAAAACCCTTTTAAATTTTTTTAAAAAAATATAGACCTTTTCTCCACTTTTTGAAATAAGGAATAAAAAAAAGTTAGAAGTATTTCTAGGGTTTTTGAAATAGCTTGTGTGCTTTCTACTAATGTGTACACACACACACTTTTCTTCCCTACAAAACATCATATTTTAGACTTGCTTTGACTTGCTTTATCTTTGTCAGTCCAGAGGTGTGTTTATGTTTACCAGGTGATGTGTAGCTGTATTCTAGTGACCATCCATGCTATTGGAGAAATTTATCTCTTTTGGTATTGTTTCTGATAATGGTGGGGGGTAATCCGTGTCTTGCGGAATGATACAGTAAATGTTGCCATGATTTCAGTGCAAGTACAATACCTTGTGAAGTGATATTCAGGGTGGTTAAATGTATATGCCCATTTATTCTGAGTAATGCAAACTCTGGTTTGCATAGAGACCATTCTGATTTAAGAAGAATGAGCATTATCGGTTCTAAAGTTAACCCCACAACAAACATGTTAAAAGTAGGAAGTGGAGGCAGAGTTTTTTGTGCTTTATGTAAATGCATCTTGTTCTTGCACTTAAACAAGAGCATGCTGTGGTTGAAACCTGGTTGGACAGAAAGCTCTTACAGATCCACACTCTGCCTGTCTTTTATGGCTTCAGCTTTTTGCCTCATGAAACTTTGAAATCCTGAGTAATATTTATTGCTACTGCAATATGGGTTTACTTGAATTGCCTCATGCCAAGCAAGTGCTTCACTGTCAGAAAAACAACCTTAAAAATATAATTGGTGATCACTTGTAGGAAAGAGTCATTGCCTGGTTTTATGGATGGCATGTATATTAATTCCTCAGTTCAGTTTGATGATCTGTGGTAAAGAGTAGGGAAGAAAAACAATGCCAGTCCTTTGTACAGGAAGACACAAAAGCATTACTAGATTGTCACGCATACAATGTGCAATCTTTTAATGTGTAGTGCTTGAAAAGAAGTCCTGGTCTAATCTTTTATTATATGGAGACTCATGGGAGAAGGGAACAGACTTTGCACCCAAGGGGCCTGAGGAGGTGAAGCAGAGTAGGATAGGAAGATGGTGTCTGTGATCATATTTAGTGAGTGTTTCCAAGATGTTTCTTACTTATTTCAAACCTTCTCTTTTTGTTTTTAAAAAGTAGTTTGAAACCTCATTGACACACTAGAGGTACTTTCGAATGTGCTAGATGTTAGTGATGTTTCTGGCGCTAACTGGGATTGCAAACAGAATGCTTTTGGTTTTACTTGCAACACTTCTGCTGTTCCTAGCATCTTGCTTTCATCCTAGAGGAGACTGAGGATGATGCAGTGTTTAGAAAAGTATTTTTCCTTTTACCTTCCTGTGTAACAGTACCGTGTTAAATCTATGAAATTAAATACACATGTAAACTTGAGCCAAATCTTTGATTAACCTGCTTAACATGGACTTCCAGGCCCCATTGATATATATTAGACAAATGTTTGTTAATAGAATGGACAGTTGTATTGGATAGTTCATTACATGTAATGTAAGACTTGAATTTTATGATGAATTTGCAAAACAACTGGGAGCTGGGAATAGCTAGCAGCGTTATAGGGAAAATGTCAGGGAAATGTCAAGTGTAAAACCAGAAGAAAGCTGTGTTTTTGCTGTGTTCTTGCAAATGTCGCAGGGACAAGGCAAACTCAACCCAGCTTAGCATTTTCTGCAGCTCTCTGTGGCTCTTATCCACACATGGAGGCTGGCTTGTAGTGGGTTGCTAGCTTTCCTGGGGATTTCTGTTTTGACAGTTAACACTTGTGTGGATGTCTAATGGGGGTGAACTTGAGACAACATCTTTTTATCTTGATGGGGCCCTAAAAAGATCTGTCTTCCACCCAGCTGTCCATTTTCATGGAATATATAGAAATATATCTTTTCTGATGACTGATCTGCAGTTGAATTTGTCTGAAGTATGCTGAAGGAGGTTTGGATGTGAGCAAAGTCACTGAACTTGCCAGCCTACTTTTCATAAGAAGTTAAGGTTCAACCCTGGGTAGGAATCATGTCCTCTAAAAATTTTGAATAGTAGGTACCATTTTCCTTTTTTCCTTTCACAAACACACATGCATGTAGGAATGAATTGTCCTTAGGCATTTGCATAAATTGTTTCTTTGTGTCAAACAAGTTTTTCAGTGTTAAACAGTGATGAAACAGCCTTTGTTTAGCCTTCCTTCCCACTAATATTGTGATTTCCTTCTCAAGTCTGTTTATGGCTCTGAGAATTAACTTGTAATAAAAAGATGTTCGGATAATAGTATGTTAATACAGATTGTTGAATTGCCTTTTTCTTCTGAGGTGAACTCAGCCTGGTTCAGTTGTCAACTCTCTTCCTCCCCCTCCCCAGCAAAGTTCTCAGCATTTGGAATGGAATGTGCATGTGCTGTCAGCCGAGTGCTAAAAATTATTAAGCAAATAATTTGTCCGCCATAAAATGTTAAGGGTCTGAGATGCCCATAACATGGGCTTTTAAAGCTGGAAACGATATGCCATTTTCTCTTTGTTTTGTTTTGTTTACTGTTTCTTGCTGGGCAAAGGGAACTTGTAGTTACCTGCTTAAAGCATAGTTTTGTATGCCTTGGCTAATTATTAAATGCATTTGTATAGTCCTTGACAGTGTAGGCGAGAATGAATTCAGCACATGACTTGAGGATCCCTCTTGGAAAGGCTGGTGTTTTTTGAATTTTTTTTGCTGATTTGCATGTTTAGAGGCGTTCAAGAGGCAACTCGAAGTTCCCATTGTTGTTAGCTAAGGTTCAGCTTATCCTCTTAGGTGGATCAAACTTCTAGTTTGTACATCAGTGTGACCTTCCTGATGTGCTTTTTCCTTGTTGCAACATATTGGGTTTATAGGCGCTTAACTGTTCCCATCTTAATAAACAGTGCTCTATGGCTGTTGAGACTCATCTCTTCCCAGCATACTCATCATCCCTTCATTAATGGCTTCTCTAACTTTTTGCTAGCATAATTCAGTTGAGGGGTCTGTTGCTCCTGTGTTTTTTTGTTGGTTTGTTGTTGTTGTTTTTTTTTTTTGTTTGTTTGTTTGTTTTGTTTTGTTTTTTTTGTTCTTCCTAGTTGATGTGTGAGGGATATATATGGATGATTAAAGGTTATAGTTTTGGGAAATGATGCCATTTAGGAAGCATGTTTGAAGTGTTGAGCGCGCAGAGAAAGTCTTTTATATCAACGCAGGCCTTGGGAGGAGGAGATGTTTTTCTATGTATAGAAACTTCCCGTATAGAATGGCAAGAGAAGGTTGCAGGGGGATTGCCTGTCTCTTTAAGTGGGTTTATAATTGGCTAGGAATTTTTGTCAGCTTAGTCACTGCAGCATTCAGCGGATGAGGGAAAAAAACCACAGGCCCCAACCGTTACGGCCGTGGATAGGCTCTGTCATCCCAAAGGAATGCATGTGAACAAAACACTTTGTGCGGTGCAACCGTTGGCCTAAACAGTATTGCATTCTTAAAGCAGGCTCTGAGTCACATGGAGCAGATGGATTGTTTCACTAAAATGGAAGTTATGTATCACTGAGCACTCAGATCGAGCTTTTAAGTGTAGTTTGAATAGGTCACGATGTGCAAGTGTGGTGAAAGGGTGTAAAGGTAAAAAAAAAAATAATCAGCTCTTTGTTCTGTGGTTGAAATAGTTTCTGTGGCCTTAAAAAGGTAGGAAGGTCTTTCACTTTAATTACTGGTCTGGCACACTGGTCTAAAGATTTCTCTCTAGATTTAAGACAAGCATGGTCTTAATTCTGAGGCACTTCGTGTTCATCTGGGAAGCTTCATGCTACCCAAACTAATCCAAAGAAACCCTTTTTTTGTAAGGGCAGGGGGAAGAAAAACCCCAAACCAAACTCCAAACCTATCGGCTTTTCTCACAATGAAACCAGCTGCTCAGCTCTTCTTCCTCTACCCTGCCCAGCCTTTCACCCCAGAATCTATCTTCAAGCTGTTCTGTCTAGTCCATACAATATATTGATTAGTGAGAGAGTAGCTCTGTCTCTGTGGGTGGTGTTACCCTTTATTTGGCTTTATCTCATCCCTTCAAGGTATTCGAAAGGATCTGATAGGAGCCTTGCCAGCCTCCAGCCTTCAAAGCATGCAGAGGAGGAGCTGTGACTTCTAGCTAAACAAATTCAGAACTGTCAGATGATATTTTTTTTTAAATTATTTTTTTATTATTCTCCCCCCCCCCCCCCCCCCCCCCCCCCCCCCCCGTTTTGTGGGGAATCCTCTTTTTAAAGCGTGGTCTAAGATTTAATGGAAAGCTTGGACTCCAGTTGGTCGATATTGACAACTGCTGTCCTTTGGCAGGCTGTTGCTGTTTGGAGTGGAGCAAGTTTGGAGGTCTTAATCCAGTTATCACTAAGGCAGGTGTTTAAGAATTAGTGCCTCACCATGTAGTATTAATTGAATCTTAAATCATTACAACACAAAGGGGAAACATTGACTAAATTCCATCTCTGGAGCTTTCCTCATGACGGCAGCACATGAACAGGAACTCTGTTTTAGAGAAGATGCTTCTTAAGAGCTTGATGAAGGCTGTTGGGCAGAATCAGAATTGACTGGTCCACGTGAAACACTACACGCAGAACTGAAATTGCAGTGAGTCACTGTCTGCTCTGTCTTTTGTGATCTGAGAGTCTGGGATAAAATACTGCAGTGGGTGTTACAGATAAAACCCAGTATGCAAATCCTTAATTCAGAGATCAAGCGTTTTCCTCTTCTGCTCACTGCAGTTGTTTGTCTATGTGCACCCATTTCTCTTCTGTAGCAGAGAAATTAAAATGATCAGTAATAACTTGCTCCAGAAAATGAAGAGAGTGGTGGTGGGGAAAACAAATCCCCTCCTAGCAAACCAGCTGTAGAGAGTTTGTTAAATTCAAGGGCTGGTTTAGGATCAAGTTGGTTACAGGAGAATATAATCAATTGGAATTTATCTTACAGATGGAAAAATTCATATTCTTCCTAGCCAAAGATTTTATTCTTTTCTGCCCTTAGGAATTTTCATGGTATGGTTAGAATTGTCTGTGCACGGCAGATGATCTTTTTAGGAGAAAAGTAAAATACAGGTAAGAGAGTAAGAGGGTGTTTTTGGAGTGGGGAATGCAGTGGAAATCTTTCAGTATGTCAGTGCCTGGTGGAAGTGGTAGGCCACTGAAATATGTCGTGATTGCAGGTGTCATGCTGTAGCTTCTTGTCACTTGAGAACTGGGCTGCCTGTTCTAAAAGGAGCATTTTGCTCCGTGAACTGGTGTTGCTATAGCATGGCATTGTTTTAATTGCACTAGGATCGGTGTGCTGTACCTGAGGTGTGCTGTTATGGCTCTGGATGTAGTGTCCATATGCTTCCCGTTTAGATAAATTCAACATCATGCATGTAGTACCTGGCAACTTCAAGCTGTGAAGCTTTCTTGCTTTTCTTGTCTACTTATTAAATATTTATTCAAATGGTAGCTGGCCTGGGATGGAGGAGAAACATTATTGAACAATGTGGGACTTAACACTCACCATAAATGATACAAAGCTCTGGGCAGATACTCCAAGGGATGTAATTTGCTTACGTTAAACATACTTAATAGACAATATCTGCAATAAGATTACTTCAGTGAAATTGTATAGCAAGAAGTAAAAATGTTTGCTTTTCAGTATCTGCTGAGTGGACTGCATGATCTGACCTGTCTGTGAGGGTGCTGTCTGGACAAAGAATGTCATGAGCAAGTGGACAGCTATTTTGCAATGTTATCCTACTCATTCTTCTAGTATCCAGGAGACATTGGAATTGGTGCGAATAACTCTGTGCCATGCCTGGTTACACACAGTGCCTTAAAGCAGGAGTTAAAAAGAAACCCTAAAACTATGACATCCCCACCCGTAAATCATACTAGCAGATGCTGAGGGACAAGGAGATTTTCCTCCTAGTTTGTGATCCCAGCAGTAGCAGCAAGCATGGCAGTAACTTGCCTGTGTTCTCACAAGCCGTGCTTCTGTCTTAAGACCTCTTGCCTTTTGTGTCCTTTTCTTCCAAGACGTGTTTGAGAAACCAGGAGTGTTCCCTTTGCCTGCCTGGCCCTTATCACCGCTCTCTGCGGTAGCAGAGAAATGATGTGCCTGTCTATTCCATTCTGCTGCTGCTTGGTAAACTAATGAGCAGAGGCACTGCAGCTGCCAGGAGGAATTCCTTTCCAGCAGTTTTGCGAGAAAAGTCAGCAGGATTAGGGCCTGGTTAAAACTTGATGTTTCAGCAGATCTGCTATGCAAACCATTTGGGTGAGGGAGAGAGCAACCAGAGTGGCAACCAACTTTGCTTGAGGCAGAAACAAACTGTGGGAACAAGGAGGAGACTGTTGTTCTCTATAAACCATAGTGCTGCTTGGAGCATTTTGGTGTGCTTGAATGTATGTGTATGTATGTATATACACATGTGTACTTACTGCAACAACACCCTAAGTTACTGTCTGTCCTGGCTTAGAGGAAATAATTATTTGAAAAGCCTTTCTTAATAGCCTTTTGAGCTGCTCTGATGTTTTGCTGTTTGGATGTGCCTGCTCCTGCCAGATATCGTGCACTGGATCTCACTGCTCTGGAGCAACTACTTAGTTATCTATCTAGGCAGGGAGCACTGGGGCACCTCCCAGGTATTTAAAAATAGAAATAAACATCTCATGCTTGTTCTTCCTTCCTTGATTAAATTTATAGGGTTTGTGTTGGGCTTGTTTTGGTTTGTGTGGGTGAGTGGGTGTGTCTTGTGGATGAAAAAGTAATTGCAGGAGAGGTAGAGTCAAAGGAATATGTTTCTACTTCAGTTTGGAAGCTGTGAGGTGTTTGGTCATTTTGCTTTCTGTAGTCAGTTTACATGAAGTTTCTGCTTTCTGCTTGCTATACTTCTAAGCTTTTTGGGTTGTGTTTTTTTTTTTTTTTTTTGTTTTTTTGTTTTTTTGTTTTTTGTTTGTTTGTTTGGTTGTTTTTTTTTTCCCAGAGACTGTCCAGTGAAATGCAGCTGCTGTGAGAGGCTGCAGTGACAGCAGTGAGAGGTAATCTCTCAGGTAGCTCGGGCCATTGCCATGAAGCATTTGAAGTATCTGGTGAGAGACCTTGAATGTGTTACCTAGAGGAGTGTGTGCAGGTAGATCTTGTCATCATACTGTTGGAAAGACAGTCTGCAAATAATAGCTTTCTAGGATATGATAATGGAAGAAGTATAGTGATTACAGTAACCAATGGAGAAAGAGTCTACAGATGTGATTATAGTAATGTGTTCTTGAGTAAAATTAGGTGAAGCAGCTATTGAACTCTTTTTTTGATTTTCTTGTTAAGTGCTTTGTTGTGCAAGTAATTTTTTTCCATTCTTGTGGAGCAGGTATGGTTTAACCTACTGCTGCAGTAATGAATGCTTAGACTGTTGTATGTAATATGTGGAAAATAAGATTAGAGAAATAATAAAAACACAGTGTTTGTGTTACTGTAGATGTGAGAGCTAATGGGACACCCAGAGGCAAGTGACGAACCAGTTAAACAGGGACCAGGCACTCTGGTTTAACAAGCCATTCTATTCTGAACACAAATGATGGTTACAAGTTAGTGGTTGCAAATGTGTTTGTTTGTCTCTGTGCTTCCAGAGCCAAGATGCCTTAATTATATGAGGGAATTGCTTCTCAAAATGACTTGCAGATAAATCATTATCTGTACATGAATGACTCTTAATCTGTAGCAGTCCTGTCTCCAGGTGAGGAAAGTATTCCTGAGGGTCTGTTCTATATGCATTTCCTTTGGAAGACCTCTATTTACATGTTTTAGCTTGTTTTCTCACTACCTATTGTATAGGACTAGCCAAGAAAATACTAATTGTAGATAAAAATATTCTGGACCAGGTAGTCTGCTTTGTAGTGTGCCTTACAGAGGGCTGTTTGATTTGTCTTCAGCAGTGTTTTGTAAATTGGAGCTGTAGAAAGCCTCTGGAGTTAGAGTACTGGTTCAAAACTTTTCTTTCTATAGTGTTGGGTATTTTTTAAATGAAATATCTCTGACAAACTTGTTGCTTCTTGGCAAAACAAAGGAAATTCTGATCTCCAGTTAGCTGATGTGAAAGGCCTTCGAAGATACTGATAGGACAGGAAGAGTGCAAGCGATCTTCAGAAAGGTTGCCTTTGTGGGCTACTGCCTGTCTGAAATGACAAAGAAGCAGTATTTCATATTATTATGCACAAGCCTTTTCTTACATCCCTTACTGCTTCTATTTTGGGCTCTGCCTTGGGTGGGCAAACTGTTTGGTAGCTTGAGTCACAATGGTGCACACATATCAGCAGCTTCAGGTGAAACATAGACAGAGATGTTTGTAGAGGTCTGTCATCAAGTGAACTTTCATTATGGAAGCATCTCTTGCTTCTGTCATGTTCTTACTCTGTGGACGTTCTGCCAAAAGCAGTTTGCAAACCAGGGCTTCTAAATTAAAGCTAAGTATTTCTCTGTGAATGCCTCATGTTGTGTCTTGCTCCATCCTAGGACAATATTGATAAAATAAAAGGCATCCTCCAATCTATAGGAAAGGTTTTTATATATATCAATTATCTATCATTGATAGAACTGTGCTGCAGCCATGCCACCAATTTCTTGTCTTGTTTCTTATGCCTTGTGTCATCAGTGTGGGGTTTTTTATATGAAGCAGTGGGATCGTACTGTAACGTAATATTTGGATTCTGATTGTAATGATACACATGTATTATGAACATTTCCTGGGAGAGAGGCTCAGCTATTTCTGGATATGCTATTTAAAAAAAAAAAAAAAAGGTGGGGAAACTTGGGTTTTTCACTGAGATACCCTGATTGATGGACTTTATTTGTCTTAAGAACCATTCTGGTGCTCAGCTCTATGATGGGTGGTGTGACAGCTCAAATGCAAGGTGCTTGAAACCGGTAGTTCTATTTGAAAATCTAGGCCAGAGAATTTTGCCAAGTGTAAACATTGTCTCCTGGAGTGAAAAACAACCAAACAATTTCAGTTCATTAATAGAATTTACTTGAAGACAGACAAAGCACTTGACATGGCTGTTTATACCTAGGCTTTTATGCCATTTGTCTGATTGATTGATTTTTAAATTGGTTGGTTTAGAGCAGGCCAACCAAAAGTGGCTTATTTAATCTATAGTAGTAATTCCTAGATTGTCCAATGACACTGGATTTATTTACTTAAACAAGCACCTTAAAACTTAACTTAGAGTTGGCTTCAACAGGAGTTTCATTGGACCTTTCCATTGCTTTTTTACTTTTTCTATTTTTAAGCCTAGAAGGCACAGAGCTGTTGGTTACTGGAGCTATTTCTGCAGATAACTGGGAAAAAAACCCCAACCCATCTTAACTGTGGACTTGGGTCCCATTCAACTCCTGTTGGAGCCAGCCAGTGGGTATACACTGTGATTTCACTGTGTTTTATGGTGGAAGCTCCAAAACCAGCATTTGGATCTTGATCTTCTGCCATGGAAGAGAGAGATGGAAGAGGATGCTGCCCTCTCATCCCATTGTGGAGCAATCTCATCAGAAATGCTGCTGCTCTCTTCAGAAGCATACTTTTCCAGGGTTGCTCCCTCTCTAGCAGCCAGAATAATTCAGTTTTTGGGGAAAACAGTCACTGGCAATGTGGTTAGTACAGCCTTCTTGTAACAGCAGCTGGTGTCTCATGTCAGTGAAGGCAACTGGAGAATGTTCCCTCTCCCCCCTTGCCTTTTCTGCCACTTCCCACATCTACCTGGTTAGTCAGAACAGCACCTGAGCTGAGTCTGTTTTGGGCTGCCTTTCGCAAATAGGTGATGAAAATGGAGAGTTGTTGCAGGCTGTCTTCTTATGTGTAAACTCCCCTCTAATTTTGTGGGCTTGAGAGCAATTTCACCCTGTGTGTAGGTCACGTGGCTGTAATTGGGTTTATGGAATCCCCCCAGTCCTGTGTGTTCCCCAGGGTTTGTTGTTGTCAGACCTCATTTTACCCCCCACGCCCTTCATCCTCTTTTGTCAATCCATGAGTTTTGGGAATGTCTGAATAGTGTTTATTGCTTTTATTGTTTGGGTGGGAAAATGGCTACGGAGCTTTGATTGTTTTATGGCAGGAGAAAGGCCTTGTGGAACCCCAGGCACTTTTTTTTTAACCCCAACAAGGAGTGCAGAAAAGTAACCAGTAATTTAATTCTAAGTGAAGAATCTCTTGCTGGTTATAGCCTAGGGACATGTTTTATGTGAGTCCAAAAAACAACCAGAAAATAGATTTAATTACTTTCTAATATGTCTTGTTACAGCATGGATCAGTCTGTGCTGCAGTTGAGTTTTGGAGGTACTGGGGAGAGACAATGTAGACTTCAGTTTTGATGGTAGATTAAATGTTGGATGTCAGCACTTTCTCTGATAACAGTGTTGTTGAGAACTGCACTGGCACAACAGATTCCCCTGCATGCCTGTAGCTTGCCATGTAAGCTAACTCAGGACTTCAGCTTGTTTTGTTGTGCCTCATTTTGGAAAGTTTTGATTTAGAAAGAGAGAAAATAATGCTGCCTGCTTGTAAGCATCTAAAACAAAAGTCCAGAAAGCTGAAGTGGCTAATTTTGAAGCTTGTAAAAGAAGCCTTATATATTTTTCATGAAAAAATAACTTAGTTCTATCTTGTTCTATCTTTCAGTAGCTCAATCATTAGATCATTGGTATCATGAAAATATCAACAGACGTAAATGATGAATGTCTAGTCTTGCCTTGCGATATTTTTTTATTTGGTTGTTTTATATTGTTGCTTTTTTTGGAAAGATACCCTTCTGCAAGATGAAGCTCTTTTTCCCAGCACACTTGCTGTGTATTAAATGTACTAGTTTTAGAAAGGTGCTGAGCATTGCTCCTTGTGCTCTATATTACTGCATTTTTCCTGTGGATAAAGAGAAAAAATATTTAATAATTTACTGTGTTCCTAGCAGTTTAAAAATAAATGTTTGTAGACACTTTGTTAATTTATATGCTAAATACTGTTGATAATGATTTGAAACATGTCAGCTTGTTTGATACTGAATGTTTTCTGTATACAGAAATTTACATAGTTATGGGTTTAAAATTGTAATGACTATCGCTGGTAAGAGAAATAAGTTAATTTATTACTATTCTTCTGTACATAAAATACTTTGAATAATCCCCAAACAGATTTTTTTGTTTGTTTCCCTCTTCATTATTTTTAAGTCTTTAATTATATTCAGTATTTAGAGTAATCTGAACTTGTTCTTGTGTCTGAATTTTCAAGGTCTTTATCTGTATTCTGGCTGATGCACTATAGTTGTGTCTGCTCTGTGTTGTTTCTGTAGATGGGCAGCTATTTAAAATGGTCTTGCACTTTAAGATGTTAGACCGGACTCAGTTTGTACCTCTGTCCTCTGCTTGGTTTATGGGAAAGTCACTTAAGTTGCATTGACCCATCTGTCCAATAAGGAGGATAATCTTATTTAATATTAGTATTGTGATGTACCAGTTAGTTTTGTGAGTGGTTGTAGGTACCTTTTAAATACAACATGAAGAACTGATGAGCGTCTTGCTTGGAAAATGTGTTGTTAAATGCATTTTTGTTACTATATAACCCTATTTTCTTACATTGCATTGGACCAGTCTTATGCAGGACTGTATACAGTCATATAGCTTGCTGATTCTGGAAAATAAATCTGGGTAGGTGTGCTAGAGTTTTGGTTTTTTGGTGTTTTTTATTTTTTGTATTTTTGGTTGTGGTTGGTTTTGGTATTGGTGTTTTTTTGTTGTTGTTTTTTTTGTTTTGTTTTTTTGGAAGTACATGTGAAGCACATTAAGCAGAAGAGACTTACATTCATCACTTGAGCTTAAAGACCCAACAGGACAGTTTACAAGTTTTTCTACCATTATGCTTCTTAGAGTTGAGGTATTGTAGAGGAGGGAAGTACACACAAGGAGGAATACCTGCTTCTCTGTTATTTTTTAACTCCTTGTTTTCTTTCATGTATCTACTCATATACCTAAGGCAAGAACAGAATACATTAAGTTTTTTGGAGTAGGGGAACAAAAGTAGTCTTTTTAGATAATAGTCTGATTACCTTAATCATTATCATGTTAATTCATATTGCTCTGTCACTACCAGTGGAAAAGTAGCTAATGTGAACTAACTATATTTATTCTGGAAAGTCTGATTTTTAAAATTTAATTTAATTTTATTTTTTTAAAATGCATCTCAACAAGAGAGGCAAATGTTACATGTTAGCAGTGTGAATGAAACACTGGATGAATCAAGCCCTAGCTCTTCTAAAAGGTTGAAAATAAGTGAAGCACCTTATTTTATAATTAATTAATGATTCAGCTCTATTAGGAAATGTGTTTTACGTAATGCTATCTGCATTAAAAATCAGAGAAATTGCAAACCCTTCTCATCTCCAAGCCCTGTCTAGTTTGACATAAAAAGTATGTGAGCAGTGTGAATCTAGAATTGAATGGTCAAGGTGAACAGCAAGGTGAAGTCAATTATCTGCTAAAATGTTGGTGCAGGTATGTCTTTGGGAACATGAACTGCTGTTCTGATATTTGCTAAGAAGCCTGCAATGTCTATGTATCCTGACACTGCTTTTTCCTCATTGTGAGTGGGAACAGACATTTAGAAAATAACTCCTGCTGTGACCACCCAAAAAAACGCACAAATGAACCCTCTTCTTCCTTGAATTTGTAGTTGAAATGTCTCCATTTTTTTGAGTTTTATTTACAGTGGTGTAAAAGCTGTTTGTCTCATTTCAGTATCTTTATCTAACCAAGTTCAGTTACAAAAGAATAATGTATATTTGGCCTTGGAAAATAGGCCAATTTTGTACTTAAAGTGTTTCTTTAAGTGCTAGTTAGTCAGTAGCCTGCGGAAAGGAAGAGTGACTTACTTTTGTTGTTTCATAAACGTCAGCCATGCCGCAGTCTTGCAGTGTCTGACTTGCTGTCTGATCTGCCATCAGTTGTCAGCAGAGGCCACTCCGGGCAGCGTAGGAGAAGCATCATTTGACAAGAAGTGACAAATTTGGTCACATTCATTTGGTCCAGGTATCACTCAGGAATGTATTATGAATACTGTTTTGGTGCATATTTATTTTCATTTTAAAGAATCAGACTGATGCTGATTGTCACCTGGTACCTAGGAATATCCTTTCGTAGCCTTCTAGGAGCATGACTGTTCTTTGGGGTGTAGAAGAAATGGGAAAGGTTTTCCTGTATTAAAATAAGCCTTTAGCAAGCAAATAATTTACTGAGAGGGGATTTTATTTGTTTTAAATGGAACAGTTTCCCTTGGGAATAACTGGTTTGTGGGTAGCAAATATAGAAATATGAATGTTGTGGTGGGAGGATGTTGGAAAGACAGAGGTCTTACTACGTTTCTGAGAGGGAACGTTACCAAACTTCTTCCTGTAAGATTCTTTCTGTGACAATAGGGTATGGCTTGAAAAGATAAAGTCAACTAGAATGAGTGAGGCTTAAATCTATGCATCAGAAAAAACATCGTGATTCTGAGAAGCATTTGGCTGTGGGATAATGCCATTGGAGGGGCAGGAGGAGATTTACTCTCATGTATGGGGAAAATGAGATACAGAATACTTAAGTGACTGAATCAGATTCATGTGCCTGAGACAGTAATAGTGGAAGGAGAATCAGGTGTTGCTTGTCTGGTAATGCAGCTAGAAGGTTGTGTTTTGCCATCTCAGTAGCAATGACAAGGATATGGACTTCTTTGAGAGTTCCCTCCATGAATTCACTATACCTATTTTGTATAGTATAATACTATACAAAATATATATATATAAAATGCTATATGGATTTTTAAACTAAAAAACTTTGCTGTGCATCTGTTTTATGTGTAACTACAGTCCAAAGACTAACATGAGAAGGTGACATGGGTTTGTTTTACTGTTTCTTTTTTCACCTGCTGGAATTGGGTATTTACTGAAGTGTGAGTGGATAGTGAGCATTTCATTTGTTGAAACTAGACGAAGGATGCAATAAACTTTTTAATTGTAAAGAAGCTTAAGCCTTTCAAATAAATCCTCTGGGGAGTCATCTCTGTGTACTACATTGACTGAGTAAGATTGGTCAGGTTACGTTTGTAGAAACAAACATGTTTTCCAAGACCCTAGTTATAATTCATAATGCTTTGTTTATAAAGGCTCTTTTCCCTGCGAGTTGGCTGGGCCGCTGTTAAGTGATGTCTGCTCTGTTTGGATTCCCCGTAGCTGTGTTTGTACGGCTGGAAAGCGCATCGCTTTTGTGTGGCTCGTAATCCACTGTCTGAGCATCATCCTTTGGTTTACTCACAAAGAAAGCCTACGTTTGCTATGCAGCAGATGAGTTCAGTCAGCAAAATTTTTATCAATGCAATGAAAGTGAATCCAAAGAAGTAAAGAAACAATGGGCTGTTTTTGCAGCTCATAGGTGGAAAACAGTTCTCTATTTTGCTGTGGCTTGCAGATGAGGCATCAGGATTGCTTTTCTTGTCCTGTAGCTTGGTATTTTCATCTTGTCTAGGACACATGGACTAACCTCTTTGGTCTAGGATGGCTGTTCTGCCAAACTATAGGGCTTGGCAGTACTGAACTGTGACCTACAAACGTCTACTTAGTAATCTTCCTTGTCCCTATTTTACATGGAAGACTCTCCTGGAAATGCCTAAGGGAAAAAAGAGGGGTTGGAGGTGGCTGGTTGTTGAAAGCAGTTACGTTCTACTAAAACTGGGCCAATTTGAGAATTACTGGCACAGTTAACGTGAATTTATTCATTTCATTTGGCTTGTTTCACTTTTTGGATGTGACTTACATGAAAGAAAAACTCTGGATAGTGAGGAAGAAACTATTTTACTATTCTGGTTGCTCCTCCTTCCTCTAAATTGAGTAGGGTAACGTTACCATTTCCATACACCAGCAATGTGAAGGTTGCAGACTTCTGTAG
The DNA here is from genome assembly GCF_018691265.1 of Tyto alba. Classification (NCBI taxonomy): domain Eukaryota; kingdom Metazoa; phylum Chordata; class Aves; order Strigiformes; family Tytonidae; genus Tyto; species Tyto alba. Next base: position 4,738,723 of record NW_024881317.1, read on the forward strand.
GCAACACTTGCAGAACTGTATGTAAGACTACTAAATTCCCCTCATCTTCCTGCCAAAAATAGTAAACCTTTAAAAAGATGTGAAGGATTTCAAAGCTTGTGAGTACCAGTGTGCTGAGCTACGAAGTTTTTGCGTTTCAGTGGTACCATTTTAGATGTGTTGTGGGCATATTTGTGCTCTCGTACTGCGGGCGTGCTACCTTGGGCTGCTGCCTTGTCAGATCTTCTCAGTGAGGGAGGGACAGGGCTATTCGGTGCTGGAAGGGAGAACTTCAAAGAAAGCTTAAGTGTTGGAAGAATTTGATTGAAATTGGTATTCTGTTTTTAATTACTGATGCTGCACCTTAGTACTGGAGGCATTGTTGTATTCCAAATGGTATTTTTTTGACTGAGTGTTCAGTGGAGATCTTCACTGCTGGAATCAGCAGTTATCGAAGGTACTTTTTCTCTAGAATTATAGAAGCTAAGTGTAAGCAGCTCAGAGTATGCAACTATTTGATGTTTTCCTTGCTTTTTCAATTTAATACTGTCATCGTGGCTTTGTAGACTTAACTGTGATGTACTATTAATCACTTTCAGAGCAGCTGCTGTGTTGCTCCCAAGAAGTGAGTGAAAACAGTGATACTGTTTGCAAAGCATGTTAGGATGTTTTGAAATGGAAAGCACTTAATAAACATTATATAGATCAGACAATCTTTTTATTAAGTGTTTGAGCCCTCTGCTACAGGGTGATGTTCTGAGACAAGAATTGAGGATTAGAATGATAGTTTTGGGCAGGGGGGCGGGAGTAAATCATCCACATCACATAAAGCTCAACAATTATATGTTGGAGAGTGCTTTTAGGTGGGGATCATGTTAAAATTCTGCAGGAGGTTACCTTTGCATATTGCCTAATCTGAAACCCTGAAATGCTTGAAGTTGTATCTCTGAAGTTTTTTTATTTGAGAAAGTCATTTCAGATCAAGCAAGTAAAAATGAATAAAAAACCAAAAAGCCGTGTTTATGTGCATTTAAGCAGAAGATGTGTGAAGTATTTGGATTTCAGATTTGCAGAAAAAACCCACATTCTTTCAAACAATTAAATATTTTAGAAATTAGTCATACTTAACCTGGCAATTTTTTGAAGTAACCATAAAAGCATTTATTGAGTTAAGAGCCTTGTGTTGCTTCAACTCTAATCCACATTAGTTTTTCTGATTTATCTAGCCATAGCTGCCTTTAAAATTTCTTGAACTTTGAAATGCACAAATAAGTTTCATCCTTTTAGTTGGGAGCAATTTTATTTAAAAAACAACCACCATTGTTTTTTCAAGTTTGCCACACCCACCACAAGATAAATTCCTTAATTTTGTGCTGGGTTGCAATGTAATCACAAGGAAGTGTGCTCCAGCAGCTGCATGCATTCAGTTGCTGTTTGTGACCACACCTACGTAAGTCAGTGTCGAATGTGAATTTTTGGGATTGTGTTGAAGTAACAAAACTTCATCTGGGCATTATCTTTATTTATAACCAATGCTGAAATAGCAAAAACTGCAAACCTCTCTTTCTACATGCAAATCTACTTTTTAAGCACCAGTGCAGTGAGATACAAGATTAGAAATAATAAAGAAGGCAAAGCACTTAAAGTTTGTAAGAGTAAAGACATGTGTAGTGTCGTGTCTCTATTTGAAGAATCATGACCTAATCTTACTCACTAAGTATCAAATGAAGAAGGAAAAAACATGCTTTCCTTATGTGTGCTCCATCAGCACCTGCAAAAAGATGACACTTACTTCCTTGAAAACAAAACATTCTCTACCAAAAAGGCTGATTGGTGGCACTTGGTGTTGATTTGGGGTCTTATTGACATGTTTCTCTACGGGTGTAAGTTTGAAACAGTAGTGAAAATGTTTTAGGCCTGTGTCTGCTAAGATTTGGTATGAAAATGAAGGCCATACTTGCATCAGTGCTTCTTCATTGAAGCTGATGTTAATCCCTGTAGGTGGGTAGGAGGATATGAGCTGATGGTTCCCAGTATGGAGCTGGGGTTTCTCACCTGTTGTACAGAGTTGGGCTGACATACTGAAAATCCTCTAGCTGTTACACTTGTGAAGAAACCATTCGAAAGAAAAGAGATGGTGGGGAAACTAAAACCTGTGGAGTTGGAAATAAGTCTTATTTAGGTGGGGATTTTTGTTTGGGTTTGGTGTGGGTTTTTTTTTGTTGTTTGTCTGTGGTGGTGTGTTTTGTTTTTCCCACGCCCCTCTTAGGTCCCAATTTGAATTCTAGGGATCTTGTTTTAAATGGAGCCATATTTGTTAACATTCATGGAAGAACAGTGAGTGTTCAGAGGGGTGTAGGCTTGGTAGAACATCTGATGACTCTACTAGGATCTGGGAATATAAGAATTGTATGAAGGTGACTGCAGTGGCAATGAAATTGGTATTTCATAGGTATTACAGGATGATACCTTGAAGATGCCAGTCATCAATCCCAAGCACAGCTGCACAGAAATAGCTGTGCTTTTTTTTCATTTTAAAATTTTCTCTCTCAGTAATACGGCTGGCTTACATGTTTCCTTGCCCAGTACCAACCTCTGTGCCGGTACAATTGTTTATGGGCTCAAGCAGTGACTGGGAGCAGAGAACTCCATCTGGGTTAAAAATAACTTGGTCCCAAAAAATAAGCTGTATTTTTAACCTGGATCAAGTTTCCTGATCCAGAACACTGTGCAACCCTGCAAGTGCCTGTAGTGTGAAGGTAGAGACAAGTGTGAAGGTGCTACAGGGGTTCTTGGGTGCAGCTGAGGCAGTTTAAGCCAGGGTTTATGTTATATCCCAAGTGCACTAGGATTGGCAAGCAGATAAGGAAACAATTGCTGCTGTTGCCGAAGCCTGTAGCAGAGGGACGGACTTTGTTGGTGTTTGGGGTCTTTTTGACTGCTAAGTATTCTGTTAGCATGTCTTACATTGTCATTTAACCAATAAGGCATATTTTTCAGCAGTAATAATTGTAAAAAATTCCATCTCTTAATGCTTAAGTGTTTTAATGGAATGATTTGGGGAGCATCCGGCATGTGAAGGGAGAAAGAAATGGTAAAATCTGGAGGCTCACAAAGTATGGTTCTACATGTTGCGTTCTCCCCTGGTCTTTGGTGGCTCTCTGCTGAAAAGGTAGGATGGTTTTCAAAGCCTATCAAGTGGGGACAGAATACCATACCGTTTAGAGATGTCGAAGGGCTGCCAGTGATCCGTACGTCAGTCAGTGGAGACCTTTGGTGTAAGTGCATGTCATCCACTTGGTCGGATGTGCCAGTTCATGAGTTGTCTGTCTTTTGTCTCCTGTCACCCAACCTACATGGCCTCATTTTCATGTCCTCCACTCCCTAGAAAAAAATGTATTGAGCCATTCTCTAGCACCAGCAGTGTAATAGAAACAACTTAAGGCTGTTGAACTTCCTTTTAGCAGGTAAAAATTTGAATGTTTCTGGAGAAAAAATTGTTCCATTTTCAATTCTAATGAAAAGAAGAGCCCTACTACCTTTACATTTGGAAAAAAAAAAAAAAAGAATATGTAGTTGCTAAGGAGTGAGCCTCATCCTGCCTTTCACATGCAAATTCTGCCAGAGGGCTCAGTCTTCTGAATGTGGATCTTAATTTCAGGCTTCTCTGTGGTACAGTTTAAATCAGTATCCTGTTTAAGGGTGTGGGGAGGTGGGTGGAGGTGCACATCATGGCCCTGTAGGATTTTGCTCTTATGGTCTTGAAAACCCATCTAGTTGGGACAACTGAATCTGCCCGGAGTCAGTCTTCTGCCCTCTTAAGACTTCAGTTCTACCTAAATGTTGCGATAAAGGGCTGAATGTTGAGAAGTTAGGATCATCTCACAATCACAATTTAGCCATCAACATTTTAGAAACCATGGGCCCATTTATGGTGTAGGGTTGGGTTGGGGGAGGAGAGAGAGCTCCTGTATGGAGGGGGATGTCCTGTTTTTTTTTGTCTGATTTTTTTTTTTTTTTGGTTGTGTAGTGTTTTTTTTTTTTGTCTTGTTTTGTGTTTTTTTTTTTCTTCTCTTTTTAAGGAATGTGATTTAGAAGTATTAAAAATGGAATTTTGAGTGAAACCATCTTCTTTTTTTTCTTGCACTTCACAAAACTCTTCTAGCATGGTTGTCTACTTTCAGTTCAGTTAGGGATCTAGCAGTGGGATACCCTAGTTCCTAATAAGGCAGATACTACATCTGCTTCCTGTATGTTATCAGACGTGTTTTTAGTTCTGGGTTGTAATCTGCAAAGCTCTTGTGGAACTGGCCCTGGTTATTTTAGATGCCATTTCAGTCTGTGATCTGGGATAACACAGTAATCAGGGATTCTTAAGTGGACAGGGCTTAAAGCGATACTATATGGGGGTGAGGGGGAGCTTTCTTGGCAGAATTTAGCTTGGAGTTCTGTTTTGCAAGATATGAACCTGAGCCTGGATTTTACTGTTTTTAGGGTGAAACATGAGAAGGTAGATTTTACAGGTTTGTCTGTGGTGCTAACTGATAGAGTGCTCCAAGTGAGGGGACTTCTCTAAAGTTTCTCTGTTTCTCTATTCCAGTACTTCAGTATTATCTGACTCTTCAGGGCTTTAATTTTTTTTACATAATTACCATGTTTTTCTGTGTCTGATTTTTTTTTTTTTCATTTTTGTTAAATATCTCTATCCTATTTTGCTGTAGTGAAAAAGTATCTGTTTTCTTGGCTGTGTCATCAGTGTAAGTTTAAGTAATCACTTGTAAGAAGTGCTGGCTATCTTCTAGCTTCGTAGATATAAATGATTTTCAGGGGTATCCTGATTTCACGCTCTCTTCTATTTTTTTTAGGTAACAAAAAATAAATTCCAATTCCTGAAAATTTTCATGTATAAAAATCCACACTATTTGTGGATGTCTGCTACTGAAAGAAAATCTGTGTAGAATATTAAACGCTAAAATGTTTAACAAAAAACTTCAGTGGCAACAGTGGAGGAGGTGGGGAGAATAATGTTTGTTTGAAGATCAGTGCACCCTGCAGAAGAAATTTGTTATGATAGTATCAGAGTAAATAAAATCCTTCTTTGGTGTAGTTTTGTTTGTGTCTTTCTAATTAGCTTGATTCCTTGGGGGCTAGTTTCTGCTGGAGCTTGACCTGTATGGGTTTATAATAAGGGTGTGCAAGACATTTTTTTTGTATTATATTTTATTCAAAGCAGGTGATTTTGCTTTCTTTATAACTGATGTCTATAGCACTTTGGTTACCAGTAACAAAGGAGAGAATTCCTTCTTAATCATTCTGATCCTAGTGTGGGGGAATTATCCTGGACTTCGTGTTTCATTTGCAAACTGTTTAAATTCTGTTTTTTTTTCTCCCTTAAATTTGACCTGTACCTGTGCTTTGACGCTTGCCCCTGTTTCTTACTGAACAGACTCTACATGTCACTGTTGCAAGCTCCTTTTTGAGCTGTGCTCTTTGGTTTTGTGGTTGGGCTTGCAACCTGTTTCAAAACTTGGAACTATTGTAATATGGGAGCTGGTAAGATACATTATTAGGGCCATCTATGTATTTTCAAAATGCTGATTTCAAAAATATGGGCTGTTTTGTTTTGTTTGCTTGTTTTTTAATACACGTACTAGACCACATTGCCTTGACAAGTTCAAGAAGGTTCTTTCTTTTCATACTTAGGAAGAAGTTAAATTAATAGCTGTCAGTCTTTGACCCTTTGATCAGATCTCAGTCATAAATTGTTTGCCTGCCCAAATTAAGCAATATTGTTTGTAGTATCCAAGTGAGAAATTTTGTGTGCTGACATTGGTGTGGTCGGTTGTATAAGCATCTATCACGTAAAGCCTCAGTTTGGGTATGAAATAGATGGGGAAGTAGTAGTAAGCATCATATTGGTTTTGGTGGAGTAGTAGAACGAAAGTTTTAGTGGGATGGATAAAAGGAGGCCATGACAGCCGTTGAGAAGAAACCACTGGGTTTGGGCCATGGCTTCAGCGTTAAAGCTGCATGAACAGTTAAGTAGTCATGGCTGTAATTTTCTACCTGAACTCTTGAATGCAGCTGCCCTGGCTTCTTTCTCTCTAGTCTTTACCAGGAATAGTGTTTGCAGTTAACTCTGTCCCCTACTCAGATTTTGCTATTCCTCTGAGGATTGCACGTAGTCTGGCTCTGTGCGTTCACGTTTACTGCTGATCTGAGTCAGAGCTGAAAGACACAGCACGGTCCCCACTTCCAGTGAAAATCTGTTTGCTTGGGATTACCTCAAATTGTGCTTCTCCAGCTTTCCTTCTCCCTCTGCAGCCTTAAGGGTGGGTGGGTTTTTCTGCATTTCAGTGGCTAAACTTGGTTTAACTGCAGTGCTAAAACACAGGTGGTAGTGGTCAGAAGTCTTGGAGTGCCTTCGGGCATCTCCAGCACAGGATGAGCACAAAAGTTTGGGGACAGCTTCACAGCTTTGGTGGTTCACAGCTGGGACAGGCAAGTAGCTGTGATTTAATTTGAAATGAAGAGCATGCCTCCCACTTGCTCTCCCAACAGCCACCACTTTGCTGAAGGAGCTAGTGCGTAGGGTACTTCGTCATTTGAGAGTAGGGAATGTTTTAGGCAGACTTCGTGTTGCTGATTTCTCCTAGTGCCAAGCCAGATCTGAGAAGCTAGTGAGTCATGCTAGCCTCAGTGTTTTTCTTTGCTCAGGTAAAGTTTATGAAGCTTATAAAATTTATTTGCCAAGTTTCCTACAAAGGTTTTGAACAGCATGTGGTCTCTGGGGCCATTGTGATTTTCTGGGCGGCAGATGCTGTGTGATTCCATGTTCTTGCTGGAGTGAGTTTGTGTATTCCTTCAGTTCATAAGTCTCAGACTTGCTTGATTGTGATGGTTATTTTATGTTAGGAGAAGCGTATTTAATGTCAGGAATTGAACGTGATTAGCATTGAAGATGAAAGGCACAGCACCCTGATAAATGCTTATTTTTACTTATGAGATGAACAAAGCCAGAATCCGTGAACTTTGGGGATGTTTTAAGGTTATAACTTGCTCAGAAATGTGTGTCACTTCATTTTGTACAGCAGAGTTTCTACCACTTGATTGGCTGCAACTGCTGATCATCCCCTTGTTGTACACAAACCTTGTAATCTCCCCTGGAGTCAACCAGGACTGAGAAGCTCCTTTGAATGTTTTGTAGCCAGACCACTACTGCCTAAGGCTGTGAGCTGATCTTTTGCACCCTTCCAGGCACTGGACCATAGCTCCCTGCATCGAAAGCAGTGAAGACGTGAGGCTATCCGCAAGGCTTCTCCTGCTGTACTGCCGCACTAGTGCTGCCTGCCACTGAACAGGCCAGGGCATAAGCCTTGCTGCCTCTCCTGCCTTGCCTTCCCCAGCCTAGATTTATAGGGTTAGACTCTGGACCGATTAAATTAGTCTACTGATAGATTTTTATGAAGATTTGAACTGAATTTCTTTCCCATTATTGCTGTCTCCCACATTTACAGATAGAGGAGTAGTTTTTCACATAATCCCATGAATTATTGATTACTCTGGGCTTCCTTGCCATCTCGGGTCCTCTGTTTTCATTGAATGCAAAGTTGAGATGTCCCTGTTCTGCGGGGAGGGGGAGGAGACTCCATCAAATTTAGTGTTATAGTGAACTAACAGTGTAGCTAACAGAAACCGCTGTTGGACACAGTGGAATTTAGCACTGATAATCACCATTTTTTAAAAAAGCTTATGTGGTTAGCAGATAGGCAGTAACTCGAGGTCACTGTGACATTTATTTTACCTTGAAGCAAGCAGTGTGGTTGAAGAGCTGTGTAGCATGTGTGTATTCTCATGTCCCCATCCCCGTGGTGTCAGGCTAGAAGAGACTTAGATTGCAGTAACAAAAGTTTTGTAAAGCTTCTTGTATTTATCTTACTTTCTTAATGCTAATGAAGGAATAGAAAAAAAATGCATATGATATTGACATTATGTACTTTGTGTAGAGGATAGTGTGTTGCCGTTTACCTAGAGAGCAGGGTTTGGAGCAGAGTCTCGTGGAGTTTTCTGTACTGGGGTAGATGATGAGCTTGTTCTGTATGCTGCTCTCAGCCTGAAACATAACCATTTTCTCTGTGAACTGAGCGTGTGTATTTTTTTTCTCTTGTTTATAAGAACCGAAGACTGCTTTTTTGCACAACTCCCATGCCTGTGGCCGACACTGCAGTTCTTTTCATGGTCATGTTCTCTCTTACACAGAAATGCACTCCTGCATATCACGAGGCATGCTTCTGTGGTGGCTGCATTTCAGTTACTATGCAAATGCTTGAGTGCCTCTCTTGACCAAGAGGCTGTAGAAATAGCCCTATAGTGTTGCTGCTGCTCTAATCCTGCCCTTGAAAACAAGAATGTTTATGGAATCCTGGTCTTACTCTCTGGGCCTTGCATTCCTCAGTAAATAACAGTATTTGACTGTAAAATACCACTTGGGGTTTGAGTAAGGAAATGCACAAGAGGCCCAGATGCATGAATTGGGACGCTTTCGTTCTGCGGCCTTGTGTATCAACTCTGTCTGCCTTCTGTGCAGGGAGGAGAACTGGCTTTAAAGTCAGTTTGTGAGGTTGTATTTCAGCTCTTTGTTGCATATCAAGTGCTTGAAATTTCCATTGTCTTCTCTCTTCTCCCTCTGGAAAAGAAACACCCCTCTGTTCTTACTCTTTTCATGCAGAATGAAATGAAGTAAATCTGGGATTTTTATCAGCTTCATGTTCTGCAGCATAATGCTCTCTGTAACAAAATACGCTGAAGTTGATCCTTACTCCTCTCTGACAGTAATGAGGGGGGTTGACTTGAGGCAGGAAGCATCTTCCCATGGCTCTCTGATAATCTAGTCAGCTTGGAAAAGCTTAATCACCGTGGCCTGGTTAGAAGTGTTTACTGTGTTTGGGCAGGGAAGAACTGCAGCGCTTATCACCCCTCCTGTTTTTCCTGTCTTGAGAAGCTTAAAACTGTCACTCCTCAGGAATTCTCCATACTGTTTCTCTTGTGTGGTTGTGTTTCCTAAATGACCCTTATCTGTAGTGGCAGGGCTTTAGTGACCAGTTGATCATGATCTGGGTGGCCACTCTCTCTTATCTTGACACAGTGACTTTATTTTGAGAGCAAATTCTGTTGGTCATAAATGGAAATTAGCACAGTTCTTGCTGACTTCCTGGCTGTTTGAATCCTGCTTTAGAAGCTGGATAACAGTTCATAGATAAGAAACCTTAAAAAAAAAAAAAAAAAACAAAAAAAACAAAAACAACAACAAAAAAAACAACACCCCCACCCCCACCCCCCCCCCCCACCCCCCCCCCCAAAAAATGATTTGGGCCTTTCAGACTAGATGCCTTTCTGGTGGTTGAATATGGGAGCAGTAAACATCTCTGACATTACCAGTAACAAATTCAAGCAGATCCAGTATCCTGTGGTGGTTGTGCTGACATAAATTTTATTAGTCAGTGCAGAGGACACAGTTCACTGATGCTGATGTGATTCAGACAGTTGCCTCAGATAGCTTTGTTCACCACCTCCTCCTTACTCACAGAAAATTCCAAAGGTGGCACATTTATAAATTTTGCCTTAGAAGCTATGCTTTTAAAAAATAGTTTGATTTAATAAAACAGGTAGAACCTGTGTGGAGATTGTCCAGCCTGTAAGGTCGGACACCGAGGTCTTGGTGTTCTGCAGCTGAGTTTGGCGACTGTCCCGGTCAGTTAGTGACAAACAAAAATGATCTGGTGTTAAGTGGTTTTGAAAATACACCAGCAAAGAGCTCAGTCTGCTTTCCGATGTACACCAGAACCTTCTGGGGAGGGAGAGGGAAAACAGAACACACCAGTGGGTTTTTTTTTGTCAGAAAATGTCACTGTTTGAAGGCTCCGGTTGCACAAACTCAAAGGGGAGAGTGAGGCTTTGACTGCAAGTCTTTGTCCCTGTGGATCTTACGAGTTTTGAACAATTAGTACCACGCCAGTGTCAAACATGTTTGAAATCTCTCCAAGGCTTATAGCTTACGTCGAAGTCCACGTCAGTAGTTTTCCATGTTAGAAGGGATCCTTCTGATTCAAACTAGATGCATGTGTCAGGACAGTTTAGTTTACAATAGTTGCCTGTGACTGCCAGGCTGTTAGGTCAAATAGATAGCAGGAAGCTGTGGTTTTCCATGCCCATGGTCTGATTTTAACCCATTGGGGGCCGGAACTATTGTCCTCCCCATGCAGCATGGATGTACAGCACGTGTTCAGAGCACTGAGATTTCCCTCACTTCTTAGATGACCTTAAAAGGCACCTGTCAAGGATTTTTGGTAATAAAAGACATAAGGCTATAGGTTGGGGCCTTTTATACGAGCAGTACACCACCCAAACTATATACCATGGTGTTCAGGGCAGTCCACTATGCGCAGTTACTCCATAAATGCTTTTGCAGACCATACGTGGTAGCTCAGGACCCTCTTTAGCATCTGTTGCTGTGTTGTTTTACCAGAATAAAGTCTTGAGCAGTCCAGTAGATGCATCAAGTAGTTGCAGATAGAAAACCTACATATAACTGAGGAGAATGTTACTGGCTCTTTCAGGGACCTCAGTGATACCATTTTTCTCTATCTTAATGAAGCATTACAGTTAGTTTACATAGTGATAAATACAAAAATTATTGTAGCAATGGCTGTGTGCCCAAGATGCCTAGAAAGCTGAACATGAAATCTTTCTAATGGCATCATAATGGTCTTTGTAAGTGTTACAGATTTCCTAGTGTTATGTATAATAAATAATGCACATTATTTTCCAGTGGACTTGCACAACTTGTCTTTTCTGTGTGTACACACTGGCTTTATCTGAAGAAACTAAATTTTTTCTGTGGCAACTTTCTCTGGTTAGTGTTTGGCAGTGGAAATGAGCTACAAGATAAGCAAACTTACTACACTTGGTTTGCTGGGAAGCGAATGTACGTTTGTGGAAGTGGGGGGGGAGATGAGATGATAATCATATACTAAGCTTCGGAAATAAGTTGAGTGCCTTCTTTTTGTTAATACGCTTTTGTGCATTAATATCTGTTTTGTAAATAATACATTTCACAAGAATATCCAGACTTACCACAGTATGGCTTTCTTCCCTTCTCCCTCTTAAATCTCTCAAAGGAAACAATCTGTAGCCAGTGTGAGATGCTTGTTTGTGGATTCTGCTTCACTTGGCAAACTATGACTCTTTTCACTTTGGGTCCCATTCCTGGCAAGGGTCAAACATTTAACTACAGAAATCAGCAGGAAGCTGTTGGACCAAGATGCATCAGGCAAGAGAAAAGCTGTTTGTGTTGTGGGTTTTCTCCCTTTGCTTCTTCCGGCAGATTTGAATTAAAAATATGTGGAAAAGTGTTAGGCCCTTGAATTTTTAATACTAAAACATAGTCCTTGATATTGAAAATTTTATGCCGAGAGTGTCTGCACCACAATAATTTGATGAAGATGAACCATGACTTTTCAGAATTAGTGCTGAATCCTTTATGGTCCCACCTTCTCTTATGTTTAAGGATAAGGGTTTCCAGCAGCTTTGCATTTTTAGGAGGCATGAGTCAAGTAAGAGTTAACAGTCAAACTATTAGCATCCGAGTAGAACAAAATACTGCATCCATAGCAACTACAAATGAGACAATACTAAAAGCAGTGATTTATAAAAATGCTTTCTTATGCCATATTTGTAGTGTTCTGTGAAAAGTAAAAGGGGAACAACTAATAAGAGGAGAAAACATTTATCTCTGGTGACTTTCAGAGCCATGATTTCTTTGTTACTTTGACCAATCTCAATAATTTGGATTATCCCTTGTAAAGAGCACAGTATCTCAAAAGCATCTGGCATGGTGGTGGTGTGCAGATGACTACTCGATGAAACTCAGTATTAGGGACTTATTTTTCCTCTGAATTTCATGCTTTGGCAGGGAAGGGAATGAGAAAGAGGTGAGAGAAAAAGGGTGGCTAGCGAATAAAATATATAGACCTTTCCTTTAGGAATACAACATAAGTGGTCTGTCTCTTGAGGAAAGTTTTTAGTGTTCACTCCTGTGAGTTCAAGCAGAAATAAGGGGCTTCTAAAAATCTGGTTTCATTATGAATCTTGTCCAGCAGAACCTTTCCAGCATGTCTGAGTGCTTCATTGGTTCTCGCGGTTGTATTACTACCCTGAAGCCCCTTGTTCAAAGGGAATACTGTATCTCTCCAATTGCACCTGTAGCTGAGGAGTATTCACCCGACCGCCTTACAGAGAACAACATTGTTAGGCAAGAAGCAAAAGCAGACATCTGTTTTAATGCACAGCATTTTCTTGTTGTAGTGCAACCTTCTGTGTATGAGGAATGTTGACATACCTTTTTGGAGTTTACCATAGACTGTTACGTTTGTGTTCTTTGATGTACCATACTCTGTGTAGGGAAAGTTTGCGTAATATATGCAGGCATCTTAATTTTGTGTATTTAAAAAGAAATACAAATTGAAATGGTTTTATATCATGTGCAAGGTGATTAATCTAGCGAATTGTTTGTATTTTAATTATATTCTGTTGCCCTAAAGACTATCAATTTGCAGGACTGAGTAATTCCAGTCTAGTAGTCATTGATCATGTCTGATGTTACTGTCTCAACTGTTGCTTATACTTCATTTCTAGTCTTAATGAGAGACTTCTCTGGTCAACCCACAATGTCTAGATGCCATTTAGTTGCAGTGGTTAAGATGTTGAAATACTGTGGTGGGTGTGGAGGTTTCTTGTCTTTTCTAAGGTGACTGGAAATGCTGGTTATGTTTTCAATCACATTATGCTGAGTGCTGCTCTGGACTCTGAGCTCTTTCTTCCTCCTTGCATACTAGAAATAAATGGTTTTGCTTTGCCCTTTTGGACTCTTGCTGCAAGCTGATGTGCTATAAGATGTTGCCAATACATCTTTTTCCTAAAATCTGCTTGCTGGAAGTGGAAACTTCAGTTGAGTTCCTTCAAACCATTTTAAGTGGGCTTGATGATGTTTCCTCGTTTCTCTCGTTCGCCTACTGGGCAGCTGCTGGTGGAACAGGGAGTCTGGCAGTGAGGGTTCGGTGCCTTAGGCTGGTGCAAGGTGAAAAAATCTGCTGAAGAGATAGAAATGAAGCCTCACTGGCTGAGGAAAGCCAATTAGTTGTGGGGCTGCACAGTGTTAGAGCTAACCTTAGCTCTGTGGTGTGTGTCAGGGGAGACTGTGAAGCTGTGTGACTCTTCCTCAGAGCATCCATTGGCCTGAGTAGTAGGAACAGGGGCAGCCACAGCCCCTAAATCAGCTGTGCTGACATGAAGAGGCAGGTATACAGGAGTAGTGGTAGTGCTGAGAAAGGAAACAGGAAAGGAGATGTTTGGTTGCTACAGCTGCTTGCAAAAAGCCAGTGGTCTGTTGATTCAAGCTCAGGGCTGCAGGTTCTCATGTCCAAAGCTCAAATTTGGGATAGACAATATGCTTCCTGTGACCTCAAATTGACTGCTTAATCTGAGTAATCTTAATTTGTGTGGTTTGCTTTCCTGTTTAAGGTAGGACTGATAGTGTTAGCTGCTGATGTCTCTCTCAGGTGTGTTAGGATTAGTGGGTTAAATTTAGTTAAGACATGTCAGGCAGAAGTAGGAGATAAGTGTAGTAAAAATGCTCCTATTACTGAAATACCATCTAGGAGTAATCTTGCTAACGCTTCCCAAGCACAAGTCTCCTTTAGAGAGGGAATTTCTAAATTTGAGTTGTTTAAGGTAGAACAAGTACTCTTAATACTGGAAGCTTCTAAATCATACTGAGCCATGATTATTATTGTCATCTTGTCTCTTACAATCAGTAAACAAGCTTGTTCACAAACAAATTAGTTGCATATATAAAATGAAGCTGTCACTTTAAGGCTTCCTACAGCATTTTAAAATAATGACTATATTGCAGGGGTCAAGTAGGTGTACTGGGAAAAGGATGACAGGTTGCAGCTGAGCTGGAGGAAATTCAAGTTGTCTCAGCTTCTGTACAGAGTTCTCACTAAGATCAGTTGTACGCCTGGCTTGGATTACCTCTTTGCAACTCCTGCTGTCTGGCACAGATACTGTTTCCCTCCAAACACTGTGGAAGTGAGGGTTAACTATCAATGGAAATTTCAGCTGCCTTAAATTGGCTACTTCTGACTTCCCTAAGCTAAATGATGAGTTATCTCTCCTTGATGTAATAGCTTACAAGTCTTTTAAGGCTTTTAAAGAAGTCCTTAGGAAGTAGTATGGAGGGGATTGCCAACTCTCTCTCTTTCTCTTTTTTTTTTTTTTTTTTTTTTTTAGTTTGGTTTTTGTTTTTAACTTAGAGAAACCCTAAACCTGCTTTGAGTCTGTAAGAGGGGATTTTTGGGGGTTGGGTGGGAGGAGCTGCAGAAGGAGAGGGTGCTCCATGTTTTGCTTCTCCCTTGTTTGGAACGCTTCAGATTGAGTAACCAGGGTATCGTCTGGCATATCTGAGGCCAGTGCTAAAGCTTCCAAAAGAGCTTAAGTCATTTCAGTAAATGAATTTAGCTGTTGTCCATCTACATCCTGTGCTTGTTGAGACTTTGCTGATTCCCAGCTGTTTTCTATTGCTCCTGTGCCAGCAGTTGATCCACCTCCTCTGAAGAGCTGGTGGAATAATGTGAGTGCAGACTTCCTCCAGGCCAAGTCAGTCAGGTTTGCCTAAACCTCCTCAGTGATGGGAAGAGCTGGGCTGGCTCAGGCTCCTGCAGTGGGTTGGGAGTGCTCCTGCAGTTCCTCCCTCATCTTTGCAGTTGGGGTGGGAGTAGCAGTGGCTTCTGTTGTTGCCACTAACTGCATTTAAAGAAGTGATTTTGATACCCTTGGAAGCCTTTATCTTTTGTATATGCTTAAATGCACTGATTCTAGTGCTGTAACAGCTTGCTTGTAGTAGAGGAGGAGGAGGGAAGCAGTAGGAATGCTTCCTACAAATTGCTCAGATTTCTTGGAGGCAGTAAGGGACAGGCATGTCATGGTAATGTTTAAATCTATGTGAAACAGGGCCTTTGCATGTAGTTGTAGGAAGACTGTCGTTAGTAAAAGAGTGGGCGATTAAACAGGTGTTTATCCCAGAGGGTGCGAATTTCCAGAAAAGAGGAAAGATTAGTTGAGGTTTCTGTTCTTCTCAGTATGCTGGCTGTACTGTCCATGTTAAGGTTCTCTGCGCCATCATATCTAGAGAAGGAAGATTTAAGCTTTGTAGAGATCAGTCTGATCTCAGTGATCACTTCTATATACAAATCATTCCTATAGGATTGGTATACTACAGAATGTATTCAGATTTATTTTTCAAAGAACAAGGAAAAAGATAATACATATTTCCCACAATTTTTTTGTCATGGACTGAAAAGCTAGTATTTCTCTTTCAATTATTTTGTCCCTCTGATTCAGTGAAAATCTTCTAATGGAGTGTTTTTGAAGACAGAATGTTTTTATTAATTTGGAGGTATTCAAAGTACAGGGACAAAATCCCTAGAAAGTTCTTTTAGTGTGCTTGCTTTAAACAAACACAGCCTTGGGAAACCCTAGGTATTTAGGGGATTATGTTATCGTTTGCTTTGAAACACAAGGAATTGAGAGGCAGGGCTGAAACCTGGTCTGTGGCTCTGAATGT
The DNA here is from genome assembly GCF_018691265.1 of Tyto alba. Lineage (NCBI taxonomy): Eukaryota > Metazoa > Chordata > Aves > Strigiformes > Tytonidae > Tyto > Tyto alba. Next base: position 4,754,384 of record NW_024881317.1, read on the forward strand.
TTGAAGGTCTTAAGCTGTTTGTGTGTGACCTTTTTGCCTGGAGTGGAGGGAAGCCTCTAAGTCTGTGTTCAATCAGCATTGGCTGGATGATGGGGAACACGGAATAGACCTGTGGTTGTAACCTGGGAGCCTGGAAACGGTTGTAAACGCAGAAAATGATCCAAATTTTTGCTGCTCTTGCTGAAATGCAGCCATCCTTAGAGCACCTCTCTATCCATTGGTCTGTATTAATCATGAAATACTATAGGCTCTGCTGGGATGAGAGTAGACTTAAAGGTAGAAATATTAGTCAGAAATCTCTCAGAATACTGGAGTGCTTTTGAATCCTGGAGGAAAACAAGAGAATAATTTGAATTTTGAATACTTTTTCCCTTTCCAAAGAAATCTTCCTCCCCATTCAGCTATAATTTTAGTAACACAGGTTAAAGCTAGTGGCATTGATTTCAGTGTAGCTTCTGCCACTCTGTGGACAGAAGAGTTTGTAATGTGTGGTCTGTCTTCATGTTTTCTTCTCTCCCCTTCTTCTCTCTCTCTTTCCCCCTGCTTGTGCTGTAATACTGAGATTCTGCAGTTTTTCAGTTGTAGTAGCTGCTCAGTGGGAGTGTGAGAACTTGTGATGTAAAGCTCAGTTCTCACTTTTCGAATTTCTTAGTAATTGATACAGGAAAAAAGACTATTGCTGAACTGCATGAAGACTAGTACTCACTGGCTGGTCAATAAAATGTAGTTACAGAACTCTTCAAAATAAGGAATAAAAAAAAATCTGTAATTGGCATCACTCTCTTCATTGTGTCAACCTTGTTCTTGGGGTACCTCTCAGCTGTGTAAACGCTCTTAGTGAAATTAAAAAAAATCCACAACACTTTATTAAGCTTTGACAACAAAACTTAACCAAGATTTACTGCAAAAATCCCATTTAAGTGCCTGAAATAATTTTTATAGATTAGTAGACTTGATTAGTTTAATATAAACTGAGTATCTAAAGTTAGAGGCTGCTTTTTGCATTGGCTTATGTTCTTGTGTGTATTTCGTTCTCAGTTATGAAGGTTATGTTTTCTGAGCAGGGCTTAGGAACGTGGAACAAGTTATGGATACTTAACTTGGCAAATAAATCTGTCCACACCTTATTTTCCTTTTGGGAGATTTGCTGAGAGTGAGATGGTATGAAAGCAAGAAAGGAATATGTGGAGCTTGGGGGGAATTCACAGACTTTGTAAGATGAAACCACCAAAACAGCTTCCTGTGATTGAGCCTGCTATTGACACTTGCTAGCAGCAGTTGTATATAAATAATGAAATCTAAAAGGGTATGAACAGGCTGTGAGAGCTGCAGGGTGCTTTGTTGGTTTCAGGTGAACAGGCAGAGTTGTTTTTACATGCATTATGAAGAGCAGATTTTAAGATTTGTATCATTGGCTGAGATACCTTTATGTAAAGCTGTTTGAGTTCTGGAGTTTAGTGATTTAGGTTTTCCAGATGCAAGCAAAAGGTGTTGCCTTTGGAGGTGTGCCCCTTCTAACTATGATGACAAGCAAAAGCAGAGACTATGACAAAGACTATATGGTTAATGTTATAGTGTGGGGAACTATCTGGTGATTTTTATCCGAAGACTCTGTTCATCAAAGTTTCTCAGTCAGAGATGCTTTTTTGGAAAGCTGTTGGTGTCAGTTTGGGGATAATTAAGGGGGAAGAGGATTTGGGATTAAAATTGCTTGCTGCCTGGGATGTGCTATAGATAGCTGTGAAATAACACAGTTTATTCGGGGTCAGCTTTGCTACCTGGAAATAGAAAATAATCGCGGAGTGAAGCCGTGTCGTGCCATGCAAATTTTGTAAATAAAGGAACCTTGTCTGGAATGACAGATGAATCCACCCAAGTACAGAGCAACTTTTCCTTCTGTGCGTTGTCAGAGGCTTGTAATCACAGCCCTGTTTTTAAGACTAGTATTTTCTGCCCTTTTGTGGTTAAAAAGAAATTAAAACTGTGAATTGATCAAGTGGGTCAAATATTTTTTAAACTTGTTTCTAATAATTTCGCTGCTCCAATCTACATAGTGTGAAGGGGCTGAAACAAATATCTCTAAGAATTAAGTACCTTACTGCCAGTGTGGTGAGAGCAGAACAGCAGTGACATTCTGTGGTTAACTGGGATGCTGAAAAATATTTTTCCTTCATTGAAACCTACTATTTGCTTTTGAACTATGAATGTTCTTTTTCTGGAAAAAGTATGTTTACTTTGCCTCGTATTCCTGATAAAGATGTGGAGTTTAAACCAGAATAGTTTATTTAAATTTTTTTTGTAATGAAATATTAATTTATTTCTCTAATCGTCAGTTGTCCAAATCTTAACTTTGAATTGCCACTAGACTGTAAAGCACTTGAAGTACTGTTTTTATATATAACAGGGTCACTGTCAGTTTAGTTTTAGCTCTAAATTGAAGTCCTGTTTACTTAAAAAGTAAGAAAAGAAACAAGGGAGTGGAATTGTCTGATATGAATAAGAATGTTTTCTATTTTAATCAAAAATTGTTGGTTTATATCCTCATCTGTGGAGGGATTAGCCCCAGCCCAGCAGCACAGATGTGGAATGCTTTTGCAACTGAAAAGGGAAACTGGGAGGTGAGGCTTTTTTGGGGTGGGAGTGGGGAATGTTTAACTTCACGCAAAAGCCAGAGAAAAAAGTAGTGATGCAGAAAAGACATGAAATGTATTTTGAGTTTTTCAGTTGTGATGACTGATTAAAAATAGGTGAATAATTATGAACAACAATTCTTAACACTAGCGTTCAAGAATTCAGTGTTTTATAGTAATAAGCCTTGCGTATTTTCCTTCTCCTAAGGTAATCTATCAATTTGAACTAAGAAAAAAATCCTATTTACAGTATGATTAATCCAGTACTTGAAAACACTCCTTTGTTCAGAATAACCCCTTGCCTTTGAAAAGAGAATCTAAAACTTAAGAATCACAACTCCTTGTATGTTGAAGTCTGTACCTTAGTGTCTGTTGAAGTGACTTGTTCAAGGTCACGGTCCTTGTCAGCATTTGAAATAGAAGTCCCATGCCAGACTTGCTCTCCTCTGACATAACCACCAGACAGGCTTTTCCCAAGTACATTTTAGAGCTGTGATGACTACTCCTAACTTGAGAACATGAGAAAGCTGTGTGGAAAAGTAACGATGGATGTTTCACCAGCCACGGTTGTAGTTTCTGCATACACAGAATATGTTTTGAATATGAAAAGGGAATATACAGTCAGGTGAAGGTATAGGAATTACAGGATGTCTGTGGAGAACATTGTCTGCATTTAAAGAGTTAGGGTGAGGAACTGTAGTTTTCTCAAAGTGAGTCAGTTTGCTTAATATAGTATAGCAGTTTAAAAAGAAAAAAAAAAGGCTGAAAACAAAGTGAATATAAACAGTTAAATGTTTTCGATATCATTTTACTTGAATTTTGATCTGTCATATGAGTATTCCTCAAATTCTTTCTGCTCTTGATGAAATACTTGAACAATTGTAGACTTCATTGAAGATTTACTTTGGTATCTGGTTGTCTGCTGTTTATTCTCATTGAGATGTTGCAAACTTCTTTCCTTCTTTGCTTGGCTGAAACTAAAATCTTTAACTACAGAAACCATTTGCAGAGTTTGAATAGGATAAGTGAGAAAGTACTGACTTGCAGTGCATAGATATGTTTTCCAGTGACTCTTAAAGTCAGCGTAGTCTTTAAAGCATCAAAGATGCTGCTACCAGAATTTTAATATGTTGCTAGGAGTTAAGGTTAAAGAGTAAATTTTCATTGCTATATGGACAGCTTGTAACAGGGCTTGTGAAAAGCTAAATCATGAGATGAATATAAACCTTTTTTCTTTATTCCCTACCCCCCCCCCCCCCCCCCCCCCCCCGCATTCTCCCTGGATGTACAGAAGATCAGCCGCTCATCCTGGGAAAAGGATGCAGTGAGAGGAAAGGAGTAGGAGGGATTCAGCTACAATTTTAGAGGTTTATAGAAATGTTTGTAATTTGGGCAGTTTGGTAACCTCGTGGAATGATGTGAAGTGCCATGTGTTGTTCAGAGGCTGGGTCGTGTGGATGGCAGAGCTTCCTGTGTAGCTTTTGCATCTAGAGTTTTCCCCAAGAATTGTAGTTTGCATTGTGGCTTTATTAGAAGCAGAGCCTGTGCCACGTTTATTCATTTATCTAATAATCTCAGTACTTGTCTTCCAGGCTTGTGTATTGCTGATATGTACTAATTTTGGTATGCTGTCCTTAAATTGAAATTTCTTCAAATCCCAACACAGCAAGCAGCGGTATAGTGTGTTGGGATACTACTTTATTGCCAGGGTAGACCATAGATGGGTGATTTAAAAAAATGTTGTCATGTATTTACTCACAGATTTATTGCGGAAGTCTTGCTTGGTCTGTGTGCATGTGTGGTGGGGGTTTTATGTGGCTGTTATCTGATGTAGGCATTTTGTTTTAGTATGACTAATCAACTGTCTCTTAGGCATGCTCTTGACTGGGATGGCTTTTGTTCCTATGATGATTTCACTTCAAGCTCTTGAAGGGAGCAGTGAAAGGAGAACTTTTTTTCCAAATAACTTGTTGTTGCGAAGGGTTTGTCCTGAGCAGTGCAAACATCCATACCGCTTTTTCTTTCTTTTTTTTTTTTTTTTTTTTTTTTTAGTTTCTAGATGTATAGAATTACAGTATATTTTGAAGACCCTCTTGGAATACCCAAGCAGGATGTGAATCAAAAAGTTTTCACATCTCTCCAAGTCACTTGTGTCGGGTAAACACAACAGCCCCCTGTAAGACGGCCTTGGAGAGAGGGCACAGAATCTATTTTGCCTGAAGTGGGTTTGCTAGTCAAAGGATGCTGTGTATGTATATAGGATTTGTGCTTGGTACAAATCTGTGGAGAGTAGGCGACTTGTTTTTAATATGTACCTATATAGCAGTGATATGTCTATACACATCAATAGCAAATAATTTTTAAAATGGGCTTGAATGTTTTAAGAATACAGGTGTTCTTGCAATTATTTAGCATTTTTCAGGTTTAAAGAGCTGTATTGCAGGTTCTTCCCTTTTGTATACAAAAAACCTGCTGAGGACAGTTCACTTGCCTTCTGTGCCTTGTTCACAGGTGTCCTGGTTCCACTTGAAACATGGATGTGTGAAACACAGTGCTCTGCATTTCGAGTAGCAAGGTTGGTGTGTTTTACTTCCACATCCTGGTAAACATCTCTAAATGTGTCAGATGCCGTTCCAGTGCTTTGCCAGAGCAGCAGTTGAAGCAACACTTGGTAATGCTTGGAAGCATACCTGATGGCTTTAGTCATCTAAATGTTGCATTTTTGTCAGCAGTGCTGGAGATGTGAGCAAAGGATTTGGATGGCTCATAGGCCATGCAGTACCTGAACAGTGGTTTTGAATTTCCCTTAAGGCAATAGCAGACTTCTGAAACCCATACAACAGAAAATATTGTTTCGTGCACTCTTACTGAAAGCTTTTGCTTGCTGTTGGAATAGGTAGTGTCTCATGGTACTAAAAGAAATGGAAATTGACTGTAAATATGTTATCTTCTTTTTTCCCCTCAAGTTTAATTCCTTTGTATGTTGGCTAAGATTCTTATCTGTAATCAGCAGCAGGTTTTTGCTTGGCCAAATCAGCCTGTTGGGAGGGGACTGAGAACATCCCACATGGTAAGGCCTTTTTATTGCTCCCTGGAGGGGGAAGGAGGTTTTAGATCTACCACCTGGACCCCTGCGCCTCCCTTCTTAGACCTCTCTTGGCTGCTGCATCTCTCCTGGCAGCCATGGCTGGCGTGGGAAGCCTTTCATTGCTTCCTGGAGTACTTCCTGAAAAGTCTTTAGGGGCTCAGTGAGATAAACCTGCCTATTTCCTCTACGGTTTCCTGATGACTGGTTTACAGTACAACTTTTCCTGTTTCTAGAAGTGTGTGGGGGGGGGAAGTTTTTCTTCTCCACTCACTTGACTGGCCCAGTCACAGTTGTGAGGTGTTGGATTGTCTGTCTTTTAGCTGTAGCTCTGTTTTACCTTTCTTGTGTTAGTTTTATTGTTTTTTTCCTCATGCAGACCGTTTAAGATGAACTGTTTAAATTTGCCCAAACCTCTGATGGCCATGGGACTATTTGCACATGCTTCAAAGTGGGGTTGAACACAGAATTTGTCCTTCCATTCCATTGAAAAGCAATGCTGCAGGTGGTAACTTTTTGCTGACCTTGAATTTGCCTAATAAGCTATTTTGTAGAAACCATTACAAATTCTACTGTCCAGGGAAAGATGCTTTTATCTTCCCCTTCTGCAAACTTCTCTCTTTGGGATCCTTCTCACTGCTACAAGAGCAACTGGCATTTGCACTCTTCAGCATTTAACCTCAGTACTTTTCTAATTTTTGAGACTGTGGAATTCTCTTGTGTTTGGTAGCTTTGCTGATAATTTGTGATCAGAGCTGACCAGTTCAAAATACAAGGTACTTAAATGCATTAATTTAATTTACAGATTGAAAATATAGTTTTTGTGTATGAGTATATAGTGCATTCTATGTGTGTAGTGTTACATGTAAAGGAATACTGCATTTGTTCTCTAAGTTTGTTTCTGGATCCGCACTTTAGAAATGAGAGAAAAGGTGATAGATGTTCTTTCTTCTGTGTCTAGTTGCAGTTTGTATCATGTGTTTTTCTTGTTGTCTACTTATCGTACAGTCAAGTGGTATTTTAACTGCAACTCTCAACTGATTTATGGTAGTTATTTTTAACAATAAAAATAGTTTCTCCTACTTGAAAATAGGCAAGTGTAGTCAATGAATTAAGAATACAAATGTGAACTTTGTTTTGGGTTGCAGAAGAGCCAAAACTGAGTAGAAGTTAACTTGCCGTGGTGGCTCAGGTTGTAATTAGATCTAAGAAACTGCAAGTACTGTTAACTGCAGTGTGTTTCAGGCTTCTGAATTTCCAGAGCTATGAAGTGAAGGACAATGAAGTGTAGCATGTAGAAAAAAATTTCAGGACAGTCACTCTGTTACTTGTGAATAAATCTTTTAAAAAAAAAAAAAGGAAAAAGTATTGTCACAGTTGACAAGCTGACAGCAGTCTAGATGGTAGTTCAAGAACTACTTAAATCCCTAGCTCCTGCACCTTGTACTTCAGGAAATGCAGACAGTTACCTACATCTTTAGGCTAATTGGCTGCAGGAAATAATCTTAAAAATTTAACGGTCTTTTTCCTTTGTGTAAGAGTTAAAAGCCCCCCAAGGAAGCTATTTAACTTTAGCAGTCACTTCTTATTGAAAAGTCTTGATAGTTCTTGTATTCAAAGTAATGGGTTTATGGAGGGTTTTGTCTTCTTTGTGCAACTAGAGTAACAAAATACACTGTAAAGATTCCCATTTTTCAAATTTAAGTTCTTAATGCCATTCTGTACACCTGAACTTCCTGACTTAAACAGCCTGTCCTCAGTTTTGGTAGCAACAGGTAATTGTGTGGCGTGTTTAATGGTAGCATTCTTCCAGAAGGAGGTATGTGATGTGTAGTGTGAATCTGCTGCTTAACTGTTCAGCTGTGTGGAAGTGAGAGTTTGAACTGGAAAACTGATTAAATATGGGATCTTCTGCATTTTGGTGTTGTCTGGTTCTTCCATGCTGTAAAGGAAGTGGAGACTTAAGTGTTGCATTTTTGTGTCTGTAAAAGCATGTATAATTTTGTGGATATATACTGGCTTCAGTTTGGCCTCATCTGTACATTGAAATTTGGGGAAATAATTTGACGGAAATTTGAGGACCTGATTAGCAGTGCAGGCCTTGAAGGCTTTGATGGCTAAGCTGCTTTGTTTTCAGCTACTGATGGCAGTTTCATTTCACATGCCCACCCTTGCATGAGGCTGCGCTAGGAATGTCATCTTTCCAGAGCTGTCAGTGGTCTAATTTATCCTTTTAATTTAACTTGGGGATTGTTGATGGTACAGAAGAAACCTGTACTTTACTACATATAAAACCACACACAGGCAATGTCAGTGTGATCAGATAGCAGCGATGGTATTTTGGGTATAGGATCAATGTGTTTTCCTACCTGTTAGGCAAGTTACCGATTCCTGTCTGTTGTACACAGAAGCGCCTTTGGAAGGCTGAGACTTGAGCTTTTTATGTCTTCAGCTTTTCAAAAACCTTGAACTTGAACATATGGCTGTGCATCTTGGAGCCATTAGTTGCTCAAAACTTGTATTGCTCTGTATTACTTCCCTTTTCCATGAACACGTTCTTTCTGTAGCTGAAATGAGCAGGTAGTCTGATATTTTATATTATCTGGTGATGATACCATTTTCTCTAGCTTTCAGTAGTTAATGCAAGTCCTTACTATTAAGTACTTGTGTTAGGAGAGGAGGGGAAGAGGAGAGCAGTAGATAGCAGCTTGTCAGTTAAATTAACAAATCTTTTTTTTTTCCCTAGTAGTATTGTATTCGGGAGGGTGGAGGGGGAGAGGATGGATGGAACTGAAACTGCTTTTCGTAATCTTAGCATCACTGAGTAGCAGCAAGCCCAACAGCTGCAGGCGTCTGCTCAGTGGGGACCCGCTGCTGCCAGAAATCGAGCTGATAATGATGAGAGCTCAGTGGTGTAATTAAGGTCATATTAACTCCAACAGCTCCTCCTACCTTAAACATAAAAATCCAGGAAACCCATCGTGCAGGAGAGCAGTTCAGGGGTGGGTCCTGTTAGGTAGAGAGCTTTGAATCCTTCTATTGACAAACAAAGGGAAGTTCAGAGAAATCCATGTTGATCATAGAGGAATGTTTGATACAAACATCCTACAGTTTCAGGACATCTTTCACGTGATACTGCTGGAGATACTTTTTCAGCAAGCCATTCACAGCATACACTACTCTGTGCTGTACTGGAGGATTCCTAAAAGTAGCTGGAAAGGTTTTGTTGCTTCTGAAACTGGAGGAGGGTGGTGCATAAGCTATCATCTAGCCCGTGTTGTGGTGGGGAGAGTGGGTGAGCAAGGCTTAGAGATCCAGGAGATTCCTTCCAGCCTTGTTTTTTTTTTTTTTTTCCTGAATTTCTGAGGTGTGATTTATGAAACATATCTGAAAAGTAGTGTCAGTAAATGCCGACAACACTGACTATGTCATTCAAAGGAAAGTAATGCCCTGTTCAAAATCAGGGAGGTGTTTGAGGAATGGAGAAATAAGTGCTTGAAGAAAAACTGCATATGGTATAGACATACAGCAAGGGTGCTTCTTTGTTTCATTTTTGATTCAAAAGACTTGTTATAGCTGGTGTGACATCTTTGGAGGGGCTATTGTCTTCTAATCTACTTCTCCAAATGTCAGATACGGTTAATTTTCTGCATTGAGTTTATGACCTGTAAAAGGATAACACCATCATAATTTTAAGCTGTTCCAAAAGCTTCTCTTGTATTTAATGTAACTTATATGACAGATCTCTAAACCAAAGGTTTTTGGTTGAAAATGCTTCTGGGCTAAGACTTCAGAGCAACTTCACAGCTCAAAGGAAGTCCTGTGAAGCTAAGCAATAAACTTTTAAAAATAGGATTCATAATGCAAATTCTTAACTGTAGCAGCACGAGTGGTGGTTGTTAAACTGAAATATAGTTTTGGAAAATATATCTGTTGGTAATAGGCAAATTGATTAAGTTGGACTCTTTTGTTTTCTGAAATCAGCCAGTTTCTCTGATACTGTGCTTTGGCTGAAAGAACTTAACCACATTTAAGTGTTTGGAAGAAAATACTTAAGATTGGTGATAACGTGCAACCTTGTGCTGCTGAAATAAGTTGTTTATTGTGGATTGGGAGCTAAGTATCTGACCAAATGTTTATTCGAGTCTGACACAGTGTCTCATTGATTTGCAAGGGCAAAATGACAAGTTCCTCTATGCAAATCCTCTTGTGGAGCCCCTGAGCAGAGGGCTGTGCTGCTTACCCTTGTCTGTGCGGTGATGTAAGTGTAGCTGTAAGTAGTAGCAGTGCATTTTTCAGTGGTTATTAAAGTCCAAGAATCCTTTAGAAGAGTAGCCAAGTGGGGTTGAAATGGATTTGCACCCCATACAGGAATAATACACTTCTCGTGTTTGCTGTGTGTATTTTAAAGCACTGCAAAGTCAAAAGTGCTAGGAAAAATAAGTTTCTAGCAGCTTTCCAGAACTAGAAAACTACTGACTGCATGTAAGTTTTTTCATTACTCTGTTTTGTACATCAGCCCTATCATGAGGTGGTGAGTTCAAAAGCTTGTGTGTCTGGTACACAGCATTGCAGGGAATGATCAGCTGCACTGAAGAACGAGTCTGGTGTTATGAGGGCATTGAAGCTTTGTAAGGTGCTTTTCCTGCATCCAGTCAATAATTAAACACCTAGAAGTCTTGTTCTTGCACTTTGGTCAGATTTAATATGTGGGTTAGAGTGAGGGAGTGATGAGACAAAGTCTGCAGGAACTGTTCCTCACTCCTGTTGGTTTTGATGGCTTGAAATTACGTGGTATAATGTCATATCTATGCTTTTACTTCCCCTTTCTGAAATGAAAAGTGGCCATCTTGGGAGTGTTTTGAAATCTTGTACACAGAAAACACTTTCATATCCTCAGGAGAAGCTGTGTTCTGTGCTTCATTTGCAGTCTTGATTCCTTAGAAAGGAAAGTAATTACATTGTTGACTGCAAGTCTGTTTAATGGTTTGGTGAACAGGCTTCTTTGATTATATTTCTTGTATGATTTTTTTCCCTCCTTCACTTCTTTAAGACATCAGAGTTTCTTCTGCATAAAGATTGGCAAGTGTTGCCTCTAAAAGGCTTGCGAAGTCTCTCCAGAGTTTCCACTTTCACACATACCTGGGAAGGATTCTTGATCCATGTTACTGGGAAGCTGGAAGTGCGATTTCTGCTCCAGGTGTCTGACTGAGAAGTCGGGTTCTCTGTGCTGCAGCTTGCGGAGTAGAGGTGGTGTTTTCCCGTACCAGAGGATTTTTATGTGCCAAGGATGTGTTTTTCAAAGCAATGCAAGCATGTAAATCAGTCTGTGTTTATGATTTTTAATTTTTAAATTTTGTTTTAATTTCAGGGTGTGGTTATAGCAGGCTGGCTCTTTGTGTTCTAAGTCATGAAAACAAACAGCAACAACAAAAGGGGTGAAGGAAATGAAGTGCTGAGGAGACGAGGACTGTGTGCGTTTAAAAGTGGTGATTAGGGAGGGTAACTCGGTGCCTCTTTCTCCCGTCTTTGTGAGGCCCTGTGTCTCTTTTAAGCTGCTCCAGGCACTGCAACCTAGTCTCAGCAAGCGTGTCAGCGTGAGGCACCTCGAAAGGGGGAAAGGAGAGGGTGGCCTGTTTCTGCCCTTTGTGTGTGTGTGTGTGTGTGTGAGAAGAGGAATTACATCGAGTTTGGCTTTCCACACAGCTTTTTAAACCCATAGTCTCCCCAAACTTGAACTGAGGATGCTTGTTTGCCATTATGCCAGAGGTTTTGTTGTTTGTATCACAGAAAAAAGTTTCTCCTGGCTCTATTTATGAGCCAGTGCTGTTTGAGCTGGCTGTGATTTGAGAGGAAGGAAGGTGGCAATGAATGTTGTGCCCTCTTGTTTTTTTCTTGTACTGGAAGAAAAAAGCTGAGGAGCCTGTCGCCCTCCTCTGAGTCAGCTGTGGTTACGGTTTGCTGAGTAGGCGTGCATGTTTTGAAGGGAAAAGCAGCTTCAAATTAAGTCAGCTAAACACTGTGCCCAAATAAGTTGAGGAAGTTCCCCTGCCTTGGACATACCCTTGCTAGAGCTGACAGTTTGGGGTAAAATTGGCTTCTTATAATCATTAAAACTATTGTATGCATTGGGTAATTCTTGAGCTAAATAGGAAAACAGATTCTGTTCCCTGGTGAGTTTTCCATTTTGATAGCTGTTGTTACCGCAGCAAGTTGAGGTACTGAGCTGCAATGAGAAAGTAGGGTTAAGTATGGTCTCCCTCCTGTAGCTACTTCCAGATCTTGCTAGTACAACGATGATGAGCTGTCTGCATGTGTGCTGTGCACATTATGTTGGGTGACTTGTGGTCAACATGAAGAAAGAGGGTCTGGAAGAGGACTTCATAGAATTAGAACATAACTGGGGAGACACAAGTGAAGATCTTCCATGTGGTGTAATAGACGAAAAAAGGATGCACAAGGAGTTCCTGTAGGAGTCTGACAGCACCAAAAATTAATCTGAAAGTTGAAAGGTAAATGTAATCATATTACGAAGCAGCTCTCTAACAGGATTAGAAAGTGACACACAGAGAGAAACCCAGCCTCCACTGTTGTGTTTGGTCTGTCATTGTCAAATACAGCAAAAATCATTTAGTTGAGAACTTGAATTAAAAACAAAACTGATATGTGAATGTTTGTCTTCAGCAAATGCTTTAAGAATGTACTACACTTCAAATCTGTCAATAGTCCTGTTGGTATCAGTTGAGTACTCTAGGAAAGTGAGAACTAACTTCCGTTGGCACCAGTTCTTTCCATATGAAAACAAATGTGTACTCTGTAAGGTGTCCTGCTTCCCTTTTCCAGTATCAACTGTGGAAAGTACTGGGACACTACAGTCAATTTTTAACTAAGCCACACACAGATGCTTTTAGATCAAGTGGTGACACCTGCAGTCTCGATTATCAGTACAGCATTGAAATATTAACTGTAGGTGTTGAGGAGTGGACTGGGAGTTAAGTGAAAAGATTGGAAGTACAAGAATATCACAGTGTCCACGCAGCAATAAAATGGGTGACGTGTTGCTGAGATAAAATGGAGCTAAGTGAAGTTCCTGTTCCAACTGTGACTCAAGGACTCTGCTCAGGGATTCAGTGTTAGGACACAGGAAGCAGCTGATGCTGGGTTGATTTTTTGCATGTGATCTCCAGTATTTTGCAGAAAAGCCTGACTCCCAACTGTACATCTTCTGATGCTGCTAGTTGTTGCCGGTGTGACAGGAAATGTTAATTCCTTACTTTTGTCTTTAGTTGCTATATGTTTGCTAACAGAAATAGTCTGTTCTTATTTTGTGACAGAAATGGAAGCTCATTTGCTCTGCTTCTTTTGTGTATCTTACATTTCTTTCCCTGCAGAAATGAACATAATGTGATTTTTAGTGGTTACATTTTGGACAAACTGGTCTGAAATGAAGCATAAATGATATTGTGTATTTTGCCAGCACAACTGGAGTTCTAAGTGTACATCCTGTTTGTCATTTTGTTTTGCTGTTTTGTGAGGACTTTGATCATGGTGGAGTTGCAAGAAAGTACATAATGATGTTTAAGTGGAAGAGGAATGTATAAAAAGCTGTTTTACTTGTCATAAGTCAGTGATCAGCCTGTATAAGAGACTTTGAGCTGACACCCCCAGGAAAAAATAGAAAAATATGCGGGCTTTCTGGCTGGATGCAAAATTAATATTGTTGATGATTACTGAATACTAAGCTGTCTCTTCTGGAGTTTCTGGTTCAAGGTGAACAAGTTATTTCCATCAGTAAATGTTGTCTTGGTAGATTGCTGAGATTTGAGACCAAGTTTCCTCTTGTGAGATATGATCACTGGCACTTGCAGTTTGTGGCTTCTGGTTTTTGTACTAGCAGCTTTAAGCTGGCTGTAGGGTGTTGGAGAGTGTTTTGTGGCTCATGTTTGGGTACATGTGATGTTGATATTCTGTAGACCCTCCAGGACAAAAAGTGTATCTCTGTGCTGTTTGAGGTTGTGGAGGATTGAGGTTAAGACGGAGAACGAGTCTTTCAAATTGTCATATTTTCCATACTGAAAATAACTGATTCATGAGCTAGAGGAAGAGCTGTGATTTGTAGGTTATAAAAACAACCAAATGTGGTGTTTATCTGAAAAGTTCGATCTGGTTTTGATACTGAAGAGCAGGGTATTGCAGAGCTTTAAAGAATAGTATGCTCCAGAGGTTTTTCTTTGGTTTTTTTTTTTTTTTGGTTGTTTTGTTTTGTTTGTTTGTTTGTTTGTTTTTGTAACCCGAACAACCTATTTCACTTCCTCTGAGGCCACCCAGAGACTTTATCTCATCACATAATACCTCTACCAAAGGACTTACTTTGGGGGCAGATGCACAAAATTTATGGAAAATGAAGCAACTTCCTTACCAGGTTGTTTCCTAAAACATGGTATGCAGCAATAATCAGAGGTTTACATACAAAGAAGCTTCAAGTTAGTCCTGTGAAAAAGGTTGGTCATTGTGTTGTGTGTTTTCTTGTGAAAGTGGTTCTTTGAGCGTAAGTTGTGACATTGCTTTGTTCATTGAAGCAGTGCTAATATACATACATACACATGTATAATGTGTGTGTATATATACGTGTATATATATAAAAATAAAAACATCAGTGCTAACTTTAGTTGGCGCTTCTAAAATGTGGTCAGTGCAGAATAGTTTAGCTCAAGGAATGCGGCCTTGTGCATTGAGAAAGTGTAACTGTTTGATGTGTGTCTTGGCCAAACAAAAAATTTAGTCTAGACCTATCAGGCCAAACAAGCAGCTGAACGGGTGCTACCCTTGAATTTATCTGTTATTCTGTTTAAAATAATGATACAGGAATGCATTCTCTTCAGCAAACTGCCTGTTTTGTTGGGGCTTTTTCCTTTTTTTTTTTTTTTTTCCTTCTAATTTTTTTTTCCTCCCTTCTTGGCCCCATATTGCAGGAAACACGGATGATGTATGCAAGAGTACTACAGTTCTGCTCTAAGAATTTTCTATCCTTGATAGTGCTGTTTTAATTAAAACAGTTCCACAAATGTAAATGGAAACCATGCCTGTACAAAATTGGTGCTGGAGTATTCGTCAAGAAATGTTCTCCTGCAGAGCTTGTGGGTTCAACCATTTCTGGAGTATAAAATCTTTGGTGATCACACCTATGGGGAACAAGAGTTGCAAACGATTTTCATCAAATGCCAATGGGAATTTCTCCCCAGACGTATGCTTTAGACTTACACAGGCAGCTCTCAAAATATTTTTCAAATAATTCTTTTGGTGGGAGATGCCAGCTGTGGTTTATGTCTTTGGATCTGATAACAGTATACATGCTCTCTAGAGGCCATGACTATGAGTAAAAAAATTGTCTTCCAGGTTTCACAGTTGTGTGACGAGAGGGAATGGAACCTGAGAGGTGATGTGAGGGGAACACCTCCTGCATTTTTTGAAGGCCTTTTTTGGGAATCTGAACTGATTAATATATGCATGGAATAGAGAGTCATCTCTCAGGAGTTTTACTTACTGCCTTTTCTTGGTAACTGAATACATCCAAGTGGATCAGGTGTGGTAACAGTTACCTAGTTGGGAGTTTGCAAACCCTATTTTCTTTTAAGATGCGTGCGAGGTGATGGATCACTCCTGAGCATCTTGTACCATCTCACAGTATTCTGTGGGCACTTCGGTGAAACATTGACACTCAAATATCTTCACCTTTAATCCATTTGATTCAAGTTTGAACTTCTGTTAATTCAAGGCCTTCTCCCTGCCCCTTCCTTTTTCTGGTCTAGAGAGAAATTGTTTCAGTGATAAAGATGTAGCTGGGATCTTGGGTTAGTTCTGCAATACCTATTTTTTTCACTACTGTAGATGTGATCCCTTGGTTCTTCCTACACTCTGTAAAATGAACAAATGAGCAGGGCGGGCCTTCTTTTCCTGCTTGTGAGTTGGTCAAATGCCTGCTCTCACTTGCATGCTGTTTGGGCTGGGGGCCCCTCTGGAGGTTTAGCAAAACGGAAGAGAGAAGTTATTTGTCATCTTCTACATTGTCAAATTATTCTAATTTTGGAAAAAGGAACTGCTTTCTTAAGGCAATCACCTTTTTGGAAAGTTGGCTGTAAGTCTGTTATTAAATGGCTTTGTAAGAAGTGGATTAAAACTTCTGATTTATTGTTTAGCAGGAGGATTTTTCATTGTCCAGCAGGAATTTGTTTAGCAGGAGAATCCGAAATTAGCAGGAGGAGCCAAAATCCATCACCTTGTATTGTTGGTGATAATTTCAGTAAGTTAATTTATTTTCTGATAATGAAATCAAGTCCTTGGTCAGGCCTTGGCCCCCTTGATCATCTGTCATCAGTTACTCAAGTTTTTGGGCAATGCTTCCAAACGTTTTCCTTAGCATTCCTACATCTGTATGAGTCCTGAGCGTAGCAGGTGGGTTCTTTACTCTTCATGCATCTTCCTCAATCCTAGGTACATTTTCTATTACATTTTTCTTTTCTTTTTTAAAACATTTTGGAAATTCCCCTTTGTAACTACAAAGAGTATACTGTATTGCCTGTGATTTATTAATACTGAATTGTTATGGCACGCTTGGGTCTTTTCCTACCTAATTAAAATATTCTGAAGGAATTCTGAACTGCAAATTACATCAAGACAAAGGTAAGGAGTATCAGAGTTACCTATGCATGTATGTATGCTGGGGATGCATAGGAAAGCTTTTTCATTGCTTTTAAACTATCAAAATTTGAGGTGATGATTTCTTCTTGAAATCTTGTCCTGTGTGTTTCTCTATATACATACATGTACAGATTCTTCTCCTAGCAACCCCCTACTCAGAGTGAAGACCAAGACAAGCTTTGAGAAGTCAGTCTGGCAGGAGAGGTGCTGTGTGAAACCCAGGCTGAGCCTGCTGGAATCCCTCTTGTCCGGTGCACAGGCATCTCCATCACAGGGTGGCAGCTGTAAAGCCACTCCTGGTAAACAACATCGCAAAGTCTTCCCACCATCCCAGATTTCAGGTTGAGGAGAAGGTTTGAGAGAGGAGAGACAAAGTGGATGACAACAGAAAATAATTAAATAGTTCCCCAAGCAAATTCTGTCCCTCTGGCTGTGTGACGGCGAGGCGGTGCTCGGCCTCTGCAGCTGGAGCTGCCGAGCAGCCATTTATGAATGAGGCACCAGAAGGAGGAGGAGGGGATTTCAGCTACAATAACAGTCTGCTACTAGGTTTCATTCACTCTTTGCAATCTCAGCCTAACTGACACTGTATCTTAAAAAAAAAAAAAAAAAAAAAAACAAACAGACAGACACATTATTAAAACACATTTTTTTTTCTTTCCTCAATTAATCAGTTGTGTGATTTACCTTCCTTCCATGCTGTTGCCTTCCTGCCTCTGTCTCCCCTTCCCCCCTGAAGCCCACCCATATGCTGAAGGTCACGGCTCCTGGTTTTGCTTTTCCTTTAAAACAACCCAACAAACCGCACGGCTACTCCATTTCTCCTCTACCCCACTTGGGCAGCATGGGCAGAGCTACGCGCCTCACCGCTCAACTCCCCCCTGCTCTGCGCCCTCACCGCGCTGGGTGCAGGCGTGGTAGCAGTGCTCTGCGTCTGTCCTGCGTCACCAACCCCTGACGTGGGTGGCTCTTCTCAAAAGAAGCATCAGCCTGGTTGGAGACACAGGGAGGGCTGGATGAAGGGGGACTATGGCTAGTGCAGATCTCCCCCCTCCTTCCTCTGTCCAGCTACTTTAGGTAGCCCATTATTTTCGGCACTTCAGACCCCTTTGTTGTGACTGAATTGAAGCCGGGTGACAATGGCACCCTTGCTTCCTATTCACAGCAAAATGAAGAGACAGGCCATTGTCCTGAGCATAATTGAGCCTCTATCAAAACAAAAACACAAAGAGATGGGCAACTCTGTTAAAGCTGCTTGTTTGAGCTGTAACAGTGGAGGCTGTTTAGGACTAGAAACCTAATTACCAACAGTAAGCTTTTTAAAGCCAGCGCAGCATCCCTTTTTAATTTAAGGCATACAAGTTAAAAAACAAATATTTTTTTGAGATAATGGATGTTATTTACAAGTAATGATACTGCTGATGACACCTTATAAACCACCTACTTCCCACATTTGATTTTACTATTTTTCAACCCAAGCCAAGTCCACAAGAGATCACAAGTTCCATCATCAAGAATATCTCCTCATCTTAGACAGCTAAACCAGCAGATTAAAAAAATATTTAAGCAGCATGTGCTTGGTTGAGTTTATATTGTCTTGCACTTTTCACTTGCTGCAGTAAAGCTATGGTGTTAGCTGTTATTCTTCCTGTCTTTTGAAGTCTGACAACATAATTAATCATTTTTCACTTCTATTACATGAAGTGCAGCATTTTTCTGTAACCAGTCTCATAAGAACCACAATAAAGTGGCCAAAAATACCCCATGTGTAAGTTAATTTTCCTAGACTGGATGGGAAGCTTTAAAGGTCATTTCCACTGCAGTGGTCATCTGTCGGCTGTAGGAGAGTGAAAATGTTTGTGCCAGTTAGTGGCAGGTTGATGCTCCTCATCGTTCTCCTGCCTAACAGCCCAGACTCATTCCTGATCATCCTCAGTTGAAGGGGAGTGCACACTGGGTTAAGACAATTCAAAAACCCTGTATTGTTATTTCCAAAGAAGTTGGTATTTTGATCATCGGAAGATGTGCTAGGATTTAATCCACTTAACCTTGTGCTGAGTAAATGATAATTTCCTAGGAGATACTCAAAGTGTGCGTATTCTGCTGTACTGAATATATGTAGCGGGGGGCAGATTTTCCAATAAGTAAAAGCTCAGTAAAAAAATACGGATCTCCAAGCTGGCCTGTGACTTCAGAAAGACTCTTTAAAAAGCTTATTTGGCCGGATACAGGAAACTGATTAAAAGGTTGGGAAGTATGGTGAAGGAAACTAATTTCCTGTTTTTTATGTGATCCTTTGGGAATTTTATCTAGTGGGAATGAATTGTCCTGGGGCGGGAGGGAAGGTTCATCTTGCTTTTTTTTCCTGTTAATATTATCATTCTGAAATAATTTCTAAACTGGGTAGGAATTTTACATTTTGGATCCAAATGCTGAACTGTTGGTTGGATGTGTTGTCGAGCTGCTCCAATTGCTGATGGCTGTTGTGAAGCGAGTGGAAGGCGGAAACACCACCGTTTGTTCAGGCAGATATTGGTGAGCAGAGCTCTCATCTGGCCAGACTGCTTTTCATTCTGATGATACCGAAGTAAGCAGCGATAAACTTCTAATGATATAAAACTAAGTAATCTGGTTCCCTAAGATCCATATCCTTTTTAGTGCTAGAGTTAAGGGCCTCTTTGTGACTCATATCCATTAATGTAGACACAAGTCTGTGTCTGAAGAAAAGCCTTAAGGGATGAGTAAGCTGAGATGACTTGAGAGGCTTGTGGACTGTGAAAGGCTGGCTAATAGCAACTGCAATGAGACTTAAAGTTGCTACAGAAGATGTCTGCAGATTGTTAGTTTTTCAATGATAAGCAATATACAAATAGTGGAATACAGTGCAGAAGTCAGTCTTCATGTAAAAAAAGTAAATACTTGGGACATCATACGGGCCTAGGAGAGATGTACCTTTGGGATCCAGCAGATGGGAAGCTTTTGAGCAGTAGAACCAGGCAGACTTGGCTGTTCTTCCACCCCATCCTGCATATAGTCTTATTTGCATTTTTTTAATCCCTGAGAGTCAACCAAATCAACACTTCGTTTCTGTGTGAGTGTAGGCTGCAGACGTGTTTAATATGACCCCACCGAAGTGGTACATAGGCATCTGCAAAAACCTGCTCTAAATGTTTCAGGGAGTTTGTTGGGGCCAGTTGTTATTTAAGTTTTCTATAAACAAGGAAGATACTGGAATATTTTGAGTTTCTTTTCTGGAAACACCTTCCCAGTCTCTCTCTCTCTGCAGTTCTGTATCACTTATGTTGATAGGATGCTCAACTAAGCAGTGCTACTTAAATATTTTGCAAGGTTGTTGGCTTACAGGTTTAGTTCAGGAGATACCCTCGATGGTGGAACCACATCTCTTGTGGACCCCACTCAGGGGAAAAAAAAAAAAAACAACACAGTTTGGGAGGTAGATGGTTTGTGAGTCGTCATCAGTGATACTGCTACTTGTAAATTCTTGCCTAGCTATTTTTAATATTTGGAAACGTGCAAAGCCTGTCAGTATGCCAGTTTTATAAAACGGTTGAAGAAAGTGTAGGAAAGAGCTCATCTTGCACCACATAAGTGAGCTCTTCCTGTCGAGGTTAAATAAGCAGACTCTGAACTCTGCCGATCAAAGGCAGGCACACTTAGCCAACCAGTAACTTTAGAGGTTTAGCTCCAGGCAGTGTTCAGTGGTTGCCCTCCAATTCTGAGCCCTCTGCTAATAAAACTTCTTTCTCCTTTTCTGAGATTTACCTAGTTGCACATTAGGGACTAGGATTTGGAAAGGGAAGTGGGGAGGGATGTGTTTGTGGCTTTGCAGTTTCAGACATGTTCTTTGGGGGTTTTATAAGCTATTTAGTGAAACTGAGCTGAAACAAAGAAGGAAAATACCTCTTAGTTTTCTCATATTAATATATTATTAAACAAACAAACCAGTAACAATTGTAGGTTATTTTTGTTATATGGAAAATATATATTATTTTATTTTGTGGTTATCTTTTCTTGAAATTAAATTCACTTGTTGCCAATGGTAGGCTAAATGAAGACTGAAAGGAGATAGGGGAAATCCCGGATTTTCTAATCTTTATATCTAGTATGACCTAAGCCTCTATTCTGTGCTTGTTAGGTGATTTCCATTTGAGCAGCTTGAACATAACAAAATTAAAGATTCAAAATGAGCCCGTGGGGTAAACTGATTGACTATTCCCATTCTTTGGAGAGAAAGCACGTGGAGAGGGCCAAGGCTGGCTGCATGCAGAGTTCTGTGTAGGTACGTGGAGTTGTGACCTTGCTGCAGGTTAAAATTCTGCATGAACTACTGGCTTGAATACAGTTTTCAGTTCACGCATTTCAGAAGAAACTCTGTCCTCGTGCATCTTGACTGCATCTGGTTTTAAAATATCCCTGTGATCTCCATGTGAATCCTTTTTCCTGTAGCATACTCACTCACTGCAATGCTTCCAGACCAGTTTGGTGTTTTGAACATAAAGAACATGTTATCTGCATCTCTGCTTGTCTCACCGATTTCTTTCATTGCAGAGTTTTTTTTTCGTGACGTAAATTTGCCCTCGCTTATTTATGTCTGGGGCAGAAATTTTTTTATCTGTGGTTCAGCAGCCATGGGCTGATAAATAAGGTGATACAGTGTGATACTATTATGGATTGTTCTGGGACTTAGTTGATTCTAAGTTACTGCAGGAATTTTTAAATTGCTACTGACTTGAGCACTTCTTAAAACAAAAAACCCAAAACCCACCACCAAAGCAAAACATGGCCTTTCTGTGTTTTTGTATGCTGGAATCTTTGCCTTGGAGGTAATTAAAAATGTAACTGTTCTCCTTAATGGGATTTCTACACAGCTAGATTTTTTACCAAGCATGTCTGGGTGCAGCTGGTTGAACAGAAACATAATAAACACGAGTACTCAGAATTTCTTAATTGTATGTGTATGTGTATAGATATATATTTAAAGAGCAGGTCCTGTGCAGCAGCTTGAGTTATACCAAGTAGCCTAGCAAGTTTTTTTTTTTTAAGTGACCTTGGAAAGGACAGCTGCAGTTAGGGAGGTGCTGGCTTGGCTTGTCCTGGTAAGTGCATCTGTGTTATGTGGTCATACAGACATATAGACCATGTGTTTTCAGCAGGGGGTGGATTTGGGTATTATTTGTTTGTGTGAGTTTTGTGAGTTTTTTTGTTTTGGCTTTTGTTTTGTGTGTGTGTTGTTTTTTTTGTTTTTTTTTTTTTTTTTTTTTTTGTTTTTTTTTTTTTTTTTAGTCTAGTCTCTATTCCCTATGTTCTCCACAAAAAAAAAAGATGAGCTTGGATGTTGGTCAGAACCATAATTACTTACCATTGCGGGGTGACTTGCTTTGGTTGAAACTGGCCCCATCTACAATAACCTTGTGGTTTGTCCTTCTGAAATCATCATAACTCTGTACTGGGAACTTGACATCTCATGGCCAGGGATGAGACTCTTTTGTCATAATTTGAGCACTCTGACTTTACTGAAAGACTGAACTCTACAAAGCAGACTCATGGGAAGGGCAGTATAAAATGCCTTGGCAGCCTTGGATTGTACAGTTTACATAGTTTTTTGGTACTGTTTAGGTATTTGCTTCTGTAACATGGTCTTGAAGGAGTCCTGTTTAGAAATAAATGACTTCTGTTTTCACCAAAAGTTTATGGCAATTTTGTCTCCCTTTTGTGTCATCTTTCTCCATAATCCAAACACATGCAGCTCACAGCTAGCAGCTTTGCCCCTGTGAATGTGTTGGTATCCCTTCACAAAATATCTTCACATCCAAGCTCTCCAGGTTCAGACCTATTCCATTTTTCTTCTGTAGTCCTGTAATACTGGGTGTGGATCAAGATGTGATTTTTTAAAAAAAACTTTTATTATTATTCTTTTGTTCACTGCCATATTTCAGCATAACTACTGATGTGCCTCCAGCTCTGGAACTAACAACCATAGAGGCCCAGGAACAGAGCGTGTGGGTGCCTGCCATGACTGTCTGACCTCTTCATTTGAGTGGACTGGTACAGGCAGGTTAGGCAGAAGTAGCAGTGTTTTTCAGTGGTGCTTCTGTGAGGGCAGTGAGGCTGGCAATGTAAAGAAAAATACAGGATCATCAACCTTCATCTTAATGGCAATGCATTGGCTATGAAAACCTTGGCTTGTAGCCTGGGAAACTTAAGAAAAAAAAAGTGGTGATTGTGGTGATAACAGAGAAGGTTGTTGTCTGGCAATATTTTGGTTGCTTGGATGGACTGGGAGCCTATTTGCTGCTTCTCAGAAAACACAGAGGTCTGAAGTGCAGCCTGGGGAAAAAAAACAAAACCAAAATGGCAAAAAAACCCAACAAAATCCCCCCAATAGCCAAACCAACCCCACCACAGAAACAAGAAGTGTTCAACATTAGGTGTTTGCAAGCACTGTGTTGCTACCTCAGGTGTCTCTAGCTTTTGTTTGCATGGATTCTGTGTGGGATGAGGAGCCCAGGCTGGTGGTAAGGCGATGTTGAGGCAGAGCTGCTCCAAGTCTCTCCTTACAGGACCTGGACTGTCAGGAAGGGGAAGGGCCCTGTTCAGTGGGTGATAGCCTGAGACAACCAGCTTACAAGCTGTTATCCCTACTTCCAAGTGGTTGAACATTTAGGGAAATAATAAAGTATCTTGGTAGAGTATGGGAACTTTGCCTGAAGTAAATAAAAGTTTAGTAGGCACAGGCCTTGTGTGAATCATCTGGCAGCTGAGAGAGGGGAATCGGAGGGAAGCTGAGACTCTAAACACACAGCCTGTGAAACCTTAAAACAAGCTAGTATACAGCATTTCTTTCATGCTGGTTATTTGTCTCCATCCCTGTCACTTAAAGTAGTATCTCTTCCAATAAGGCTCTTTATAAAAAATAATGGTTCTGCCTCTTTATAAAAAATAATCAAAGTCTGGATGATGGGCTCTGAATAATATGCTTCTAGGTGCTAATCCAGAGACTAGTAGATACAAAACTAAATATTATGTGATGTGCCCTTGATGATGCTACTGTTCATAAATAGGGAACCAGGCAACGTGTATGTGGAAGTTGCCTCTGGATTTCTTCTAATGTACTAGAGTACTGAATGTACCGTATCGAGTTGTTATATGCTGTTTTCCTTCCATTGCCATCTGTTATCTCTCTTCTGGTCCTTATCTTTAACTCAGCAAATCCTCTCAGAAATTTCTTGAAAATATTGAAGGGGGAAGCTAGCTCTTAGGTAATGCTTTTATTCAAGGAGAATTTGTTTTTATTTGCACCACCCTCTTTATTTCAACCTGGTATCCTTCTGTGTATTTTGGGTACAAGACTAGTGTGATCTAACTTGTTGACTCCAGTAATGTCATGTAATTTCAGAACAAAGTGCTGGAAATCGGAAGTTCTATAAGTTTGTCCCTTCCTCAAAGTAAAAAGTAAATAGTATTAGATGTGCCAGACTTTTCTGTCTGAGTGACATCCAATGTATAAGAAACCTGCTCTTGTGCTCATAGAAACTTTTCTTTCCCAGTCTCAAATTTTAGAAACCCTGAGAGTGAGTGCCTGCCACGTGTAATACTTGAGAATATCCAGGTACTGGTCACCGGGCTGTTCTGTTCAATGTGCCAGTTGGTGAGATAATATCCTATGTTTATTGTTACTGTAGGGATTTAGTTTGAACTCAGAAGGGCAGTGTGAGTTTCCAGGATGTTCCCCATGTATGATACTAATGATCAATTAGTGTCTTAATATTCTTGCAGTGAAGTCTTCTGATCTAACGAATAAGGGGGAGTAAGAGGAATACAGGCAATAAGATACTAATGAAGTTTATGGGATTTGAAGTGTGAAAGCTAGAAGAATTGATGTTAAGAGCATTCATTTATGTACTTTGATTTGTTTTTTAGGGTAAGAAACTGCTATCCTGAAACACTGCGTGTCTTTATGGCTGCAGAGCTGCCTTTAAGTATTGAGAAGTTTCAGAATGGGGTAACAGAAGGATTGTTATGTTTATGAGGGTGGGAGAGGACATTCCCCCCTTCTTTTGGTAATTAAAAATCCTTTGGTTTACTTGTTCTCAAAATGAAGGCAGTCAAAAGTGATAGCTGAATATGATACTGTTTGTTCCGTTTATATAAATTTTGCTTTGAGTTAAGTTCTGGCAGCTTTGCTGAGTGGGAAGTTGATATGTTTGGCCTCTGTAATGGCTGTGTGGGCTGTCATTAGGAGGTGTTTTGCAGAAGTTGCTGTATCTTACCTTCTCACTTCGTTACAAAGCTTAAACATGCGATCTGCCCTCTCCCAGCTGGCACTGTATTTGTGGGTCTGAAGTGGTTTTAAAAGCCTTGGCTTGCCAGGCTTGCACAGAATGTAGCTTGTACCACAGATCAGCTAGGAGCTGCTGTGTTGTCTTTCTGGTTTTGTACCCCAAGTATTTTTATTAGCAAGATACTTGCCTCTGAAGGAGAGCTCCTTGCTATGTAATTATGAAATACTACCTTGAATTGCAAAACAGGGTTTCCACATTCAGATAAGCTTAAACACATGATCCTAACCTAGGCTGAATACTGTATCTTGCTATTGGAAATAGGGAGTCGAGTTAGTAAAGTAAAATGTGATGAGCTGGAAAAGCATCAGGACAATGAGGAAAAGATAAAGCTGTCAGGTCAAACAGCGCTATGTAAGGGGCTGTGCTTGGTCTGAGAATACTGAGAAGCTCCTTGCTATGGTAAGTAGCTCATCCTACAGGATCACAGAAATAAAGCATGCCAGCAAATTAGCTCTTAACTAAACAAACAAAAAAATAAAGTTACAAAGGAAAATTACCTGCTTTTCTGGAGATTTGTGCATGCAAGTTAAGGGCAAACTTCATGGAGACCACAGCACTGGTCAGGCAGATGATGTAGGAGGTGCTTGTCAGTGTTGTCAAATGACTGCACCACATGTAAAGAAGGGAAGTGTAATTTTTATGTTCTCCATAAAAACACTGGAGATGTCCCTCTAAATTATCCCGATGTGTGGAGGAATTTTAACTTGCATAACCATGAAATTCTCTTTAGAGTTTAAGGCAAACATTCATTGTGGAGGCCTACAAAACATCAAGGCAGAAACGAACAGAGGAGCAGCTAGCAGATAAGCATTGCAAATGCTCAGATACTGATCTGAATCTTTTTGGTTTAGAAATTGGGTTTGGGAATCTTGAGAGAGCCTGTTCTCACGATAAGATGCCTTGTAAACCCCAGACTCCCACTAGTCAAGAACAGCACATGTTTAGCCTTTCATTTAAAGGATTGAATCCCTGTGCTGAACGGAGAGGTATAAGATGTGCCTTGCATCTAAATGTTACAGTTAGTGTCTCTGGATAAAAGTTTTTAGCAAGTGTGAAATTTGGTATTGGAAACTAAATGTTTTATTAACTATATGCTTTTCTTAAAGTGCTCATGGTTTTCATGGATGTATATTAAAGTGTAATACATTTTAAAAAGCAGTACAAATAGCTGTAAATGCAGAGATCTGCTTTGTTATTAATTTGTGGATGTTTTCTTTGTCAGCTGCTTAAAGTGCAGTCAGTCTTTTTCTAAGACACTTTAATAAAATATATGAGAAATACATAATTTTTATTTCTCCCCATGCACACCATTTGGCAGGGGTTAATTGGTTAATTCTAATTTGTATTTTGTTTTGTCTTTGATTCTACTGATAGTTTGCTTACCTTTGAGCATGACAGCTTGTGTTCTCAAGCTTCATCTCAGAAATAAGAATTTTGTAATGCAGTTTCTTAGTTTCTGACACAAGATATGTTTTTTTTTTTGTTTTGTTTTTTTTTTTTTTTTGTTGTTGTTTGTTTGGTTGGTTGGTTGGTTGGGTTTTTTTGTCTGCTATAATGGAAAGTCTCTTAACAAAAATAATTCTTCCTGCTAAAGATGTTGTTAATTGGAAAAGCTAGTGCTTCTCCCAAGCTCACTAGAAGTTTTATGCCCAAATTTGTAGAAATGCATATCTCAGTCCAGGATGCTGTTTCGGTGAAGTCTGGCTTTGGAGGTGGCAGTGGCGAGTGCATCTGCCTCCTTCGCACTGCGTCGGCAGGAGGTGGGACTGAGCTGTGTGAGCGTTACCTCCGCTACCTGCCTTACCCTGACTCTCCCAGGAACCATGAGTGAGCACAGCCGGGAGGACGGGCTGCTGTGATTTTTTTTAACTATACTCAGGGTTCTGTGATGTCCAGATAACCTCTAGAACTTGGGCAATGCAAGTATGGAAAGTCCTGTGTGAAGGTGCTCTTTGTTCTTCTTTTGCTTCTATGTTGCGGCACTTGCATACTTGCTGAAGAGTTAATGCATTGTAATCCAGGCGTGTTGTCAAGTCATTTCTGTTTATGATAGAGAAAAGGAAGGCAGCTTTGCCAGGTTTTTTACATTTTAACAATTGGCTCATTTACTAAGCCTGAAGACAGCGACAGGGGAAGCTTTCTTGCATCTTGAGGTGGCTGAGAAATTTTGCCCTCTTCTGCCACTTGGCTCTAGTCATCCTCACAAGGCCCTGATCTCCTAAACCCTTGATAAACAGGGATGTGGCTGTACCAGCGATCGTGTGATCACCGTTCTCCCAAAACCAACTGTGCTCCTCTGTGCTGAGGGATTTACCGAGCCCAGGCTGCAGCTTGTCACCACAGAGGTTGGTTGAAGGAGTTTGTGGAATCGACTTCTAAAGCACTTTTGGACTAATTTGATTTCCTACGGAGTCCATTGAGAAACATTGGTTTTATCCAACTTTTTGACTCAGAGTAATAGATACATGATGTTATTGTATCTGTCAAATATATCTATAACTGTTCCAACTTTAGGCAGAACCTTCTGTTACCTAAGAAAAGGGAAACACATAGAAGCACTGTCATCCCAAACTAACCTTTTATATATATGTGTTGTGGAAACATGTTAGTACTCAGCTGATGGGTGGTGGTTTAAAACTCTGTAAATTACCAGTAATGAGTCTGAAGTTAAAAATAGACAGATATGTACAGAAAGCCGGGGGGAATATTTCTGACAAAAAAAAAAAAAAGGTGCTTTCAGAGCGAACTTTGTTGACTTTATTCTTTTTTAAAAGCCTTCATGAAGTTTGTCTGAGTCTCTATATTTGGTGTGAGCATCCAAACTTTGGACACGTGGGAAGTGTTAATGTCATGAAGTGGACAGATGCTGGAGTTGAAGGGTCTCCGGCGCGATGCGGGGTGCGGAGGAGCTGGTGCTGCCTTGCTGGGGGCTGGCAGAGGTGACGCCAGACAGCTCTGATGCGGGGCAGGGAGGTATGCTGCAGGCTCCCGTGCACGGCTGTGCTCTGTGGCTAGCAAGTGACTTAAGGAAATTCTCCTTTTGTAGAAAAGGAGAACATTTTCCAAATACACTGCCGTGTCTCAAAGCGTATTTTTAAAAGCATGACCAGGTAAGGTCAATGACAAAGGTTTTGCTCCATTAGCTTTTCCCCATTTTCAGTATGCCTCTTTATGCCTTAGCCTATAGAAAAACAAGCAGTCTCTCCATCTGTAGATGTATTTTGGAAAGTTTTTCGACCATATATTTTTATTCTGTGTTCTGTTTTTTCTGCAAGTTTTGAAGCAGGCATTTTACATAAATTTGTCATAAATTTGGTTTAATTGCTGTGGCTAGCACCTGTCTGTTGTTTTCTTTATGCCTAGCATGGTGGGTGTTTGGAATTTTATTTCAGATCAATTTAACCTGCACTGCTGCATTTATTGCAGTCTTTTTCATGCACTTCATAAAACAAATAAAATAACCTGATTTATTGCAAAGTTGGTGTAACTACCTGTGCTCTTGCAACTGGCCACACATACTCTGCTTTCTTCTATTGTAAAGAACTGTTTGGTGTCATAGCTGACTTAATGTTATTATATTTGATTTACACAGAATAACATACTGTGTTATATATAAATTGTATATTATGGTAAACATTTGGCTTTGGGGAGATTACAGTGCTGAGATGGTACTAGTATGGGCTGCTAGTACTAAGTGGAATTAATGCATATTTCAGGCAGGCAGGGTTGGGCACT
Source organism: Tyto alba (assembly GCF_018691265.1). NCBI lineage: Eukaryota > Metazoa > Chordata > Aves > Strigiformes > Tytonidae > Tyto > Tyto alba. The sequence goes on from NW_024881317.1 coordinate 4,782,895, forward strand.
CCTGTTACTCTCTCTTGGTCTTTTCCCAACCTGAGTACTTCCTGAAGCAGCTGACATACATATATATATATATATATATATTTATATATATATATGTATATATATATAATTTTTGAATGTGTTTATCTACAAGGTGGAGTAACCAGCTGAATAATCTGTTTGGAAGAAGTGTTTTGCCCAAAGCCCTGGGACAGCTAGACCTGCAGCTGGGGGTTTGGGTTCATCACTAGCTGCGTAGCGACGGCCCTGTCTGGGACATGAAAGGCAGGCAGGAGTGCCTGCGATGGCTGGCTGGGTGCTGGGGAGCACTGGTGCTCCTTTGATGTTGCTGGGGCGGGTTGTTTTCTAATTCCCGATGTGAGGGAGGAAGGTGAATCAGTAGGGGAATTAGAGCTCTCAGGTTTCCCAACTCAAATGGGTGACTCTTTCAAAACACCTTACAGGCAGAAAAAGCCTCTTCATTGTTTTCTTTTAATATCCACAGAACAGCCCTGCCTGGCTCATAGTGGCTGCCCTTAGACGGCTTTTATCTTAAAAACTGCGCTTGTTCAGAGGCCACTTGTTCCACCGGGAGAGTAGCGTGCCGGTGCAGGCGTGCAGGAGCGGGTGCGCGCAGGTGGCTGTGACGGGTCACCAGCACCCCCAAATCAGTCCCACAGTGCTCATGTAGGGTCTCCTTCTGGGGAAATAAGAAATGTTGCTCTGTGTGAGGTCTGTGATGGGGCTTATAAGGAGCTTTTATTTGTTTGTTTTGGCACTTTTTTTTTTTTTTTTTTTTTTTTTTTTTAAAAAAGCAGGAGTCCTCTGATGGCTGCTGCTTCAAAGTCCCAGCGGAGGGACGGCATGGGGAGGCGAAGGAGTAGGAAGGGAGCAATGCTGGAGCGAGAGGCCCCAAGCCCTGAAAGCCGGCCTTTGTGTCCCCCTCCCCCCGGGCCCTGCCTAGGGCAAAACATTACACAATCTAGCTATTGTTTGCTTGGAAATGTCAACGGCATCCTATTGCAATTATTTATGAAAGAAAATATTTGATGTTTTTGTGGAAGGTGGGTGGGGGAAGCTGAATTTACCTCTCTTCTTGTTTGGAATTAGTATTTCTTCCTTTTGTTCTTCCTGTCCAGTTGCTCCAGAATTTTTCTGAACAGCAAAGAGTGCCCATGCCTGTAGTCTGTGATGTAGTGAAAGTCTTGATATTAAAGCAAACACACACACTGATGCTACAGCACTTCCTTCAGTGTCATAAATAAAGATACCCACAAGCTCCTTCTAGGGATTTAGTTCATGTCCTTTGTGCTTTTGTCTGGTATGTTTTACAGTGGTAGCATTTGGAAATGTTAGATCTTCCTCAGTTTTCCCTGGAAGTGTAGGCGTAGTGAGAGAAGGAAGGAGCTAGGGAAGATCCAGAAGAAGATGATCCTGATGGAGAGGCTCAAAATAAATGACATAACTTGAACCAGTTTTTCTCAGCTTGGGGCCCTCTCTGCAGGTGACATAGAAAGCATCAGGAGTGCAGGTTAAAGTAATACTAATAATTAGAAGACTTCACGCACTTGCAAAAGAGGACTCAACTAGAAAATACTAAAAGTAACGAGTAAATAGCCAGTACTTACAACACCTTTCACTTCGTGCCAGTAATGTGCAAAATAATTCTCAGAAGGATTTTCTTAAGTGCCAAGTGGTCCTTCTAGGTTTGTTTGAATTGAAATTGAGAAATGCTGTTACAGATGACTGATGGGCTTCTCTAACATGGTTTCTAAAAGAAATCTGCCTGTGACTGATGTTCGTCAGTATTCTTTCATCACATGAATTGTGGGAGTTTGCTTCATGTTCTTTAGGGAGATATTTTGTTTTAGCTGGTGGATTTGGGAACTTCCGTGCCTGTTGCCTTTGATCTATCTGTAGGACCTGTCTTGTGATGCCTTGTCTTGCGTGTTCTTGCCTCTGGCACGTGATGGAAGAGCAGCAGTGACTCCTCCAGTCCTCCTCCTTGAGTCATTTTTAGACTGATATTTCTAATTGGTTGGTTGAGGGAATGCTCTGAAGGCTGATCATGAGCTGTGGTGGTTAGTAGGAAAGGTTTTGAAACTTCTGCAGTCTCGTAGCCAAAATCAGAGTGAGGGCAACTCCACTTCATCATTTGAAACATTTATATCAGATCAGGGAATGAACATTTTCCCTTTGCCAAAGGAGCTGAAGAAGTGCAATCTCACTGGAAACTGTAGGGTAGTTCCTCAAGGCTGATCCTGCTGCAGGGTATGCTCAGGTGCAGCGTTGGATGTTGCTGGGGTTGTTCTTGGTGAGACGTATGGGCAAAGAATGTGTGTGCTTGTGAGTGATGAAAATGCATTGCTTTGTGCAAAATGGATCACTTGGATTTTTAGAGCATTCTGGAAAAGGTGTGATAAATGAAGAGATTGTTATATTTCAGGTCCTGCTTAACGATTGCAGCCTATTTTGCTGAAGTCAGGAAAAGCTTGCTGAGCCAGAAGGCTCACTGTGGTGCTCTAAGCATGACCTACTCCCTTGTGATAGTAGCAAAGAGCGTATCTATCTTCTAGCAGCTGTCTCATGTCTGCTGCAGAAGATCAGACAGACTAAGCTGTACCTGTGTTGTCCCTGATGCATGTGGGGTTTACCCTGTTAACCCCAATCGACATGCGCTGATGAGAACAGATTCTGCATTTTCAAGTCATTTCTCATGTGGCAGCAGGGAAACTTTGATCACTGAGGTCACGGTTGGTGGAAAATACCCGTATGAAATACCATATTCCAAACCACACAAGGTAAACAAAAGAAAATCTCACTTCTGTATTTGCTTATTTTCACCGGTGTTTTTCCCCCCACCTTGTTACTGTCTAGAAGTTGAAGCTAGAACAGTCTTATAGCAATTTTATTGCACTTGCACATAAAAGCAGTTTCCTTGTGTCTAAGGAGGGCTGAATTACTGTCTTGGTAAAATGTGCTGAGGTAGGAAGCAGTATATATTAAAATTTAAGCTATTAAGACACAGTATTAAAAGTAGTTCTGGGGTTTTGGGGATACCTTTTAAAATAAAACCAAACACATTGATTTAGGGTCTTGAAATACTTATGCTTGCGTAATATAGAAGAAATACTGGTATCATAACATGTAAAAATGATTAGCCTGGTGATGCTGTACATGAATTTAGATAGAACTAAAGTTACATTGGCTTGAATTTAGATAGTGGCTTGTGGTACTACATTTCACACGGAAGAAGCTTTTATTTGAGAGCTTTCCTTCATAGGTTGTGTTAGGATGGCAGTGCAGCCTGTCTGAAAGTTACACTCCCACACGGCGTGACGCTGGCCTGTCTGTGCATGGGAATGGGTTGGAGGCTTGGGATTTGTAGAATGTCCATCCTTTAGGGTTGTGTTCTTTCCATAGCATACATGGATGGTGTGGCTTATGGGAAATACATTTCAAATGCGTGGTGCTGGAAGTGTGCAGAAAACGCGTTTTGTAAATACAGGAACTAGTTTTGGGAGCACGATTATATTTGCTTAGTTGATTCTGTGTGAATTGTTAATAAAACCTTTTTAAATTGCAGACACTGTAGATATGCTTTGATACATTAATAGGTGAGTACAGTACACTGTGTCTGAGCGGAGTTACTCTCCATGCCATGTTATGAACTCGAGCTGAGCATTAGCTAACATATTTTTGTACTTGAAACAGATCTTCTGCCTGATTGATCTGTGTTCATGTGCACATGAATAATTCATACATATATGCAACTGTATATGTGCATGCACAGACACCCTAGTGAGTATATGTGCGCTAAATAGAAAATGTACAGTTTTGTAGGTACACAGAGGCAGAGCAGCCCATTTTTCAGTTTATTTTTCCAAAGCATTGCTGTAGACCAGATATATTTTCCTATGGTTCTATGTGCTATAAAATAATATTTTTCAAGATGGGGAAAATATCAAGTTGCTTTCATTCTATGCTTTTATAAAATCACTTGAGAAATTAACATTCTTTTGTATCAGGTTACAGGCATCCGAGTTCAGAAGGGGCGAGCTAGTAAGGGGAAGCAGGATGTTAAGTTGGAACAAAGGCAGCCTCAAGTTGTGGAGGGGTAAACAGGAGATGATAGCGCTTTGCGTTGGATCCTTATGGATGATAACAAAAGAATGGTTATCTTGAGCACTCTTTGGAGGGACTTGCCCTGCTTGTACACTTTTTCCATACATGTTGTGTATCCATGTATAATCACATGTGTGTGAATGGGTGGTATGAACAGTGTCTCTGCTGTTACATTGCATATGGTTTCTATTTTCCAGCTTTCAGGTCTTTTTTTCTGCAAAAGATTTCTTAAGAGTTTTGCTGTAACACTTGCTGCCTTGCTATAAGCCTGTGACCCCTGGTTAGCCTCCGAGCAATATCACCTTTCCCCAGCTCAGAAAACCAGCTTAAATAGAGAAGCAACAGGCCTCTCTCTTTTGCTGTTGAGTTTGTTCAGGGAAGTCCCAAGGTGGGGAGGGCAGGTCTGGGCTCTGATGCGCTGCTCCGGCCCGGCGCGCTGCCTCGCTCTGCTCAACTTGGTGGAGCTGTGTGAGGTCTGGAGGTCCCTGAAAGGGGGAAGCTGAAACGCAAACACGAAGCTGAATAATAAAATGATGTCACTGGCAGCCAATCAGGAGGGGTGATGTCACACGCCTGGCAGCCCCCATGCCCACAGAACAAGAGTAGCAGCCCCCGGCTCGCCAGTTGTCCCTTTCTCACCACCAGGAACTACTGGGGATCAAACCTTTTGAAGTTTATTATTTGAGAGTTAAGTGCACATAAAACACGATTCATCACTCCCTGCAGTTCATGAGATTCAGAAGTTTCCCAAGACTGTAGAGCTGTGTGGGAGCTCTTGCAGCTCTTTCATGAAGCACATAACAAACGGGCAAACTATTTTTCTTTTTTTTTTTTTTTTTTTTTTTTTTACAGCATTTGCTGTTCCGTCCTGTGTACACTGGGTAGGAAGGATATGTGTTGGTATATGTTTTCTACTTTTGATGTATATGGTGCGCCATTCTTCTTCCCTTACTTTGTGCTATACGTTTGAGTCTTATTTTTCATTAGCAAATCCCATAGATAAGCTCTACATTGCTCACATTATTTCTGTGTTCTCCTATCCAATTAGCAGAGGCTGAATTGAGCATCTTGATGCGGTTCAAGCTGTTGGAGACTGTAAGAGCTGTTTATTATTTCTGAGTGGAATTTAATAGGTTTTCAAACCAGAGAGCTGAGGCACCCTTTCTGATACTCAAAACGATGACTGTATGTACAGTTTGAGGTGGATTTAAAAAAAAAAAAAAAAACACACACACCCCAAAAAATCATACTGTGTGAGGACATCATTGGCACCAGCCAGAGAAAAAAGATGAGAGCAAACAGATCTAGGACAAAAACTTACTCTTAAAGGATAGGTAGAGTTCTGTATTACTATTTCTAGCACTACTTTTTATTACTAGTATTATTATTACTATTTTTAGGTTTTTTGCAGAAACATAAATGATGAAGAAGAGGAAGAGAGGCGGGAGGCTATAGGTTTTGTCGCAGGTTTTATCTGCTTTTGGGTTAAGAAAAAGTAATGTCAGGGGGCACTGACAGTTTTAAGTTGTCCGGGGTAGATAATGTTCTTCTGTTCAGGTACTGGGATTTCTTTCCTATTTTAGTCTTACATTGGATTTCATGTGGTGTGTACAAGAGATGTTTGATAAACTTTAAGGATAGCCGTGTGACCCAATTTAGGATGCCTAAAACTATTGTTGGAATGAGAGTTAAGCATGAGGCTTGGGAAACAGTACAAAGGTGGTGTTAAAATTGTGCTTTGAGTCACTTTTGTGAGGGGTGAGAAGGTAGGAAGAGGCGTGTTGTCTTTATAAACTGAGAAATCACAAGGTGAAAGGCTGTGAACAGTCGACTCCTCCTGACCCGCGGCAAGTGGCTGGGAAGACAGGGTTGCTGCAGCAGGAAGGCAAGCAGTGAAGCAGCCTTCGTGTCCTCTGCTGGTGGTGGAAACTGCTCGTATCATGACCCAAATTAAAGGGTTTTGTTTTCATAGTGCAATATAAAAGTGATTTAATGTTTTATAATTGTTTTCTTGGAGGAAAAAAGATATTTATGTGAGCTTTAGTTAAAGATGCAGCTACTATAATTCATCTCTGAAGGAGTTGGAATATTTTTTAAACGTATGCAACAGCTTAAGGTAGCTGTATTATTAAGAAACCACACTGGAGCTATAAATCAAAAGGCATCTTTGAATTTATTGTTTTTCTCACTGCCAGGTGGATAGAGAATTCCTGTATCATTAGGCCAATGGGAGAGAAGATTTAGGATTTCAGTTCTCTTCATAGTTTTGTTCTTTTCTTGTAAAGAATCCTGCTGTAATGACAAGTATTGACATCAGAATAAAATGCTTTAGAAAAGTGATTAAGTAACATTATGCATTTAAGTTCATCATGGGTGGTTTAGCAGCATTGATGCTGAGGGTTGGAAGGCATTTGCAACTATCATTATGTTCCAAACCATCTTAAAACACCTAAAGAGACCATAAAATACTCCAGCTGATGGGTAGCTGTTGGTGTGGATACTTGTGTGTAAATGTGTGTGTGTGTGTACAGATGGCAGAGCATGGATTTCTCATTCATATGAAATGAGATGAGTCGAAGGGGCATGAAGTGTTTTGAATCAGATAAGAAAGGGAAGATGCTCTGAAGAAACCATTACCAAGGTGCTGTTTACTGTGATTCCTGTCCTCCTGGCAAGCTCAGATGGGAGATTCAGGGCTTCTGTAACAAGCAGGATGAGACCCAAATGGATCTGAGTCCTCTTCAAACACAGAAGTTGTAGCTTTCTGTACCGGACAGCCACTCTTTATAGGGCGGTGTTGAAAAAACAGCATTTAATTATTTTTAAAAATCTTAATTTATAGGGCATCTCTCATATATGGTTTCCTAGAGGAACACTTGTTAGTTGAAAGCAAAAACAGTACAGCTTTGGTGTTTCCATTTTTAGCCTGTTTAATTCTGGGAAAGTCTTATATAGCTGAGTTGAAAACTGAAGACTAGACATAACGATCTTTTTGCTACACGCAACTGTGACTAAAAGTCATTCCTGATCTGTTAAAATGGTAAATTTTGTATTGTAACACAAATTGGAGGTGTTTGTGGGACTGAGTTTGCCAACACAAAGACCTTAGATACAGTTACTTGAAAAAGTGTGATACAAAAATACACCAGCCAGTGTGGCCCAGCCACAGTAAGTGCATGTGTATCCTTGCTCCATCATTGTGTTTTGCAATTGTAAACAATCAATACCTTTTCTGATCATCTGTGGTAATAGAAATAATAATCTGACATAGGAAATGGCTCATCTGTAAAGTAAAACTGTTGAAATGTTAATATACTGAACTTGGACAAAGCTGTTGAGGTCCTTTAATACTCTTGTACTTCTGTGTTGGATTTATGAGTAGCATGCATTGGAAAGCATGTCAGCAGTGCTCTAAGTCCACATTTGGATGCTAGATCTGCTTTTTGGATTGTGCGTCAGGAATTTCTGAACTCTTACTGATGTATTTTACTTGTGCTGACTTGCTTGATGACCTGCTTCTCTTTTAATAGTTAAATGTGATGATTTGTGGAATGATTTCCTGTTGTGTAGTATCAAGGTTAGGGGGTGTGGTGAATTCCCAGCTGGTACATGGAGATGACTCGTTTTTTGCCAGACGGCTTGGACATCCTTCCTGCTTCGGCTTGTGCACTACACCTTGAACAGTCCCTTCTTTGCCAGCAGGGATGCTTTGGTAGAAGAATGATCTGGTGGCAAGATTTTTCTCCTTTTAAAACATGGTCTGGCATTGTTTAAGAGGCCAGATAAAGGAGCTGGGGATCTAACTGTAGGCAGTTGGTTAGAATACGTTGGCTGATTCCAGTGTAGGAGTGGAAATCATCCAGCTTCTCTTCCCTTCAGAATCTTCTAGCATATTGCATGAGCTTTAATTTTATATGTCAGTAATTTGACCAAATCTGTACTCTGAGGTTGGACTTCACTTTTGAGTAAGCTGATACTAAGTTTAAATTGATAGGCAGAGTTACCAAAAGGGCTTGGAGATATTTGTGCTTTTTGTTCTCTCCTCTTTCCCACTTCTCTGTTGTTGGCAGCCGAAGTGACAGCTCTGCTGACATCTCCACAAGTGACACAGCTGACCGTTCCCTGAGCACTTGGTGTCTTAGCTGAGTGCTACAAGATAGCTCGGCTGCTCTCTCACTAAACTTTGCCTTTCCCTAGGGTATAAATTCTCTGTAGGGAGCCTTGTGGTCTCAGGTTAAGTTCCGATTGCTTCAAAACAGATGGGAAGAGCAGCGAGCAGGATAGGACACAGGACGTGTCTTACATGGTCCAGGGTTCAAATCTGTAGTTGATGTTTATTTGAAAGCACCCTGAGTGTGCTTCCTGCTGCTGCCTGACACCACAGTGGTTTTTTAAATGGCTTTCTGTGAAATGATTATTGTTGGTTCCCTCTCTCCCTTTCCTCACCAACCCCCACTCTCCTCATCCCCAATACTTCTCATTCTTTTGGTGCTGTGCGAACAGATAATTAAAGCATATCCTTCAACACAGATAACAAACAGGCAGTTTCCTCTGAAAGTATGTGCTTCTTTTTAGCTTGCATTTCATTCTGTTGTTGCACTTTGAGATGGTTGCCTGTAGAGGGATGATGACTGCTTTAATTCAGTTTGTTTCTCTGAAGACTGTAGTGTCAAGAGTCAGAAGAGACTCTGAAGCATCTTGGAGTATATTTGTCCCAAGAGAGCATCATTCTAGTGACTCCAGGCTGTTTTGGAACACTTTGTGGCTTTTAAATCTTGTATCATGTACCGCTTATGATCTTAAAAGAGGAGGGTAGTTATATTGGCATTAGTCTATTGGAAATTTCTTCCTGGATATGATCATGCTGGAGACCAAAATCATTTAAAATGGACAAGAAATGACATCAGGCTGCTTACACTGTTAGGACGGCTCAGTGAGGTTCAGTGTTGATACTCTGTTTTCACCTTTTTTATTTGTTTTTGTGGAAGAATTGGTGTTTCTTGTTTTAATATAAGCTTTTGGTAATTTTACGGTGTTGAGACTTTTGAGACATTTAATTGCTGACTATGCCTTCAGGAGAACAGTCACAGCTGATTCCCTTCTGCATTCAAATGAAACTTGAAAAGTACTGAGACTAATAAAATACTGTAGAAAACTATTAACTGGTAGAAAAAAAATAATGAAAATATCTTTTTAATGAACTAAAAAAGAAAGTGACTGACCTGTACTCAGGATTTCCTAATACATTTATACATGTGCCTTCATCAGGAGCGTGATTTGCCCTTGAACATTGGGTTCTCACTCTGGAACATGGTTTCTGGATTTTTTTTTTTTTTTTCCTGGCACTAGAAGCTGTTGATTGGAGTGAAATCTGCATTTATAAACTCAAATGTGAGCATAAACTCTTGTGGCCAGTTTTGTTTCGCAGAACTGTGTTGTACAGTGTTTAGTAGCTATACACTGGATGCAACAAGACATCAGGAGGGTTTCTTTGAATTAAAGGCACAAATTGTAAAGGCTTGCCTCCAGATAGAGGTACGCAGTGTACAAGTCCACCTTATGCAAATCTACCATGAAAATTTGAAATTCATGAATGGTCATGTGGGGCAGGAGTGTCTTCTATTTTTATTTAGAAATAACAACTTTAGATTTCTCTGAAATAACATGTGTTACATCTGAGTTTAGACAGAATCTTTTAGATCAAGATACAAACTGTTGAGGAAAATGAGTTATTAATGGGAACACAACAAGCTAATGCGAATATATTGAGGAGTGGAGGTGAAATGTGTCTCTGAAGAGAAAACGGAGCGTGTAAAGGTAGAAAAACAAATTTTTTAAAGAAGGCACTATTTCAAAGGCTGAGGTTTTTTGAAAACAATTTGGTGCCAAAAGCTTAACCTGTTTTTCATAAACATGGTTGCTAGTTGGAGCCAAAACAAACAATTAAGGTCCTTAAATGAACCGAAGTGAGGAATCATAGCTACCCTAGCAGACTGCTAAAAATTGTAAGTGCAGCTAAGTGTGAGTCAGAAAGGAAGTTCAGGAGTGGGGACTCAGGTGGTATCCAGGGTTTCCTGGTCGCTTCTTCCTCAGTGTTAATTTTCTTGGAGGTGTATAAGATGGACGCTTTAGCAGTGAGAATTAGAGGTGATCTCTGCTCTAGCCTAGAAACCAAGGTGGCTGTAACTTGATAGAAGTGGAAGGAAGGCCAGTATAGTCTCTGTTGCATGTGAGCCAAACGTATTACTGTGATGGATATTTGTAGTCACTCTCCTTACTATCTCCTCTTTTTGCCTTCTGCAGCACCCCCTGCCAAAGACTTGTACTGCACATACGTATACTGTGCGTCTCGGGTCAGCATCCTGGCCTCTGGCTGGTTGGATTGAGACCCATTAAGCTTTGTTGGAAAATGTCCCTGCTTTCAGTGACTTTAGGAATCAGGCAACTTTTTGCTGAGGGATGTCTCTAAGGTGCTGAGGGCTATGTGGAAACTTGTGCATGTAAAAGGGTTATCTGTAAGGGCAGGAAGAAGCTGGCTTTGTCTTTATATCCTACAAACATTAAGTGCTCAGAGTAATCAGAATATATTATTTTCAGCAGTTTTAAAAGCAACCCTTCCATACCACTTCCATACCATATTAATGATTTTGTACTGAGGAGGTTTGTTTCCCTCTTCTCTCCCTCTTGTGAGAGCCAGGCTGAGACTTCTCAAGGTTTGTCATAAATAATATTCCTCTGCTCTACCTTGCTTTGTTTTTTCTCATTTCACATGCTCCACGAGCTTAGGGTGGCTATGTTAGATGATAAAAGATGAGTGAAGCTTCAGAGAACAGTTAAAAATATCCTGTCTGCTGAGGGCATGGCCTACATGTGGTTTAGTCAGCTTTTTGGGACTTCCACGAGTGACCTAAGATGGTTTCCACTTAGAGATTTTATGGAATGTGGATGTAGGGCATTGGGAAGACACTGGGGTCTGTGGGGATCTTTGGCAAGTCCCTATATGTTCGTGCTTCAATTTTCCTTTTCTAAACCATCTTTATGAAGATCTACAGGAGAAGTCCGTGGGTTTTGCTTGACTATAGAATCGCAGATATTAGTTGAGAAATGCACTGGACGGTCTTAAAGTGACCTCAGCTATCTAAAAGACTTGAGCAATTTCTATAACAATAGTATAGCTTACCATCATAGCAATTTAATTTAATCTGCTTTTTGTACACTTCTGTTAGGGAAATAGTTCCAGTCTATTCCAGAAAGCAGGTAGCTGTCTTATAGGCAAAATCCTTTTCTCATGGACAAATCTTGTGAATTTGAGAGATGCTATGTAGTCATAGCATTTCACTTGCTGCATGCTCCTCTCTTGGCAGGTTAGAAAAGCTGGCAATGAAGGTTACGCTCTAGAAAGCTGTAGGAACACCGTTTTCTCATGTGTTCCTTTATTGTCACAAGTATGAAAAGGACAGAGATGAGGATTATTCATAACCATAAAATGACATGGAGTTTGAAGTTAATTTTAAGCTTACCTATATAAACAAACCATGGGTGGTAGGGGTTTTTTTCCTTATTTTCACTGTGTCTGTGAGAGAAGTGTCGAACTGCACATTATTTACGAGCTGTTGCAGATATTGGACTTGTGCATGACATCTTCACCTCATAAATGCCTTGTTGGAGAAAGAAGAATAGCTGGCACGTTTCATTTTCCAATCCTCCTACTCCCACAGACGTACCCTGATGATCTGACTTGACTGTGTGGCAGTCTTTGGCAGCCCAGAGATCTTTGCTGAGTGAACTTGCAGGAAGTACTCTGAGACAGATCAGCTGGATGTGTGCTCAGTTAACTGTAAACAAAATATTTGTCTTTAAACGTAAACCAAAAAGGAAATGAAGCAAGGAAATGTTAGTAATCCTCCTTAAGGAGTGTAAGTAACAATGTCAGTGTTGATTCTTTCCAAAAAAACATCATCTCTGCCTGTTAAAATGTTCTTCTTGTGGATGCAGAGTTTTCATGAACACCTCAGAATACCTATACAGTGAATATACCTGCTGGTTGTTGGTACAGAAGGGCTTTGGCATTTTTAAAATGGGCTCTTTCCTCAAAATTTAGGACATAAATCACAGCTTCAGGATCTACATATTTCTTCAGAAATTGCTTGAAAAGAGCATGTAAAACATGCTTGGAAAGTGATAAAAGGACAGCTTTCTGATGCTATGAGGCTCTGGTAGTTTTGCGAAACTTTATGGGCAGCAACCATACTCTCTGCCTCCCTGCTCGCTGCTTTAATTGTCACAACCTCCTGACTTGAACTGTCACTGGAGGTGGCAGTTGGGAAGCCATGCCCTTTGTCAGGCAGGCAAGACAAACTCCACGTGCAGGAGCTGCTCCACGCAGCATTGGCACCTGATGATGGGGAATTTTTCCCTGTTGCGAGCTTGTGGCACTAGGAGAAAGCAGAGCTGAGGTCTTGTAGTACGGAGGACAGAATGAGGAACCGCACTGAACAATTATTTTATCAGCAACAAACGCACTGACCTCTGAGTACGGGATGGTGCTACAGCCCCAGACTTTCTCATCCCGTAGATGCTTGTGTCAAATGTACAGTGAACATTTGCACCTTAGCACTGCTCGATCCTCTGTTTTTGCTGTGTTCCTACACATGTATAAGGGTAATAGCCCCTCAGCTTCTCCAGGCAGGGAAAGGTCTTGCCTTCTGTTGAAACACTTGACATATGTACTGGCTTCAATCTCCTTATGTAAAAGAGCAAGTACAGCTTCTGTAGTAAACTGTGTTGTAGTTCTGTTAATATTTTCTGTGTAAAATGATGACCACCTTGTCATTATCTGTGGTTGGTTCAGTACAGGGACCTGTCAAGGTGGGATATACAAAGCAAGAACCTCTCTTTTCCCCCATCTTCCCAGATAACCTTTTCTGACTGGTTTGACATTCAAAGCAGTTAAAGAGACTGTACCAACAAGTGGTAGGTTTTCAGTTATTTTACTTCTTACAAGCACATTATCTATTACAAAGAAGAAGCTGTGTTTTCCCTTAGAATGTTGTTACCTATGATCTGGCTGAGTTTCTGGCATTGGGTGCTGTTTGCCTGAGAGCCTGTGAAGAATCTTGGATGCTGTGCAGGATGCTAAACAGGATTTGTGCATTGCTGCCCAAGAGCTGCACCCCACTGGTGCCCAGCTCCTGCTCAGCTGTAGGTGTGGATTGACCAAGACTAAAAAATTCTCACCTGATCCCCAGATGGCTCCTGGATGATCCTTTACAAGGAGGTGGACGTGTTTCTGGTGAGCTGCAAGTTTTAATAGAAACCCAGACTTTGAATTTAGGTATAGAAAAACCATGCTGCCTCAGGACTGGGACAGGGACTTTAACAAGCATGTGGGAGCCCTGCTGCACGAGGCAGCCTCTGTGCACATTTGTACTATTGGGTTTTTCTATGTGTATTTTCTTACTGAAAATCAACAAGATTGTCTTACTGAAATCAATAAGGAATCAAACCTGCTTTTGTAAATGTTCCCAGTTGCAACAGCCAAAGGACAGAACCTTTTTTAATAGTTTTAGTGAGGAGAAATCAGATGTCTGAACTACTGAGAGCGGTGATTTAGTAAGTACTTAAACCTAAAGGAGAATAAACCTTGATTAGTGGAGACAAATCTCAAATACTAAAAGGCACTTGGAGAGAGCTTTCAGCTAGCTGCTGCATGAGTAAATACTGTGCAGGCAGGAGCTGAAATTACTATCAGTTTGAATTTCACATTGGGCAGCTTCTGCAGTTTCTTCAAAATCACAAAATATCCTGTTTCCTTCCCTTGTCACCCCACAACCAACAGATGTTGCCCTGGTTGCAGTGGTAGAGCCCTGTGAGGAACAGACTGATGTTTGGCAGAACACAAGAAAATTCTTGAAATACTTGAGAACTTCTTTGGAAAGCAGCTTTGACTGTTTGTTATCACTTTTTTTCTGAAATAAATGTTGAGCTCCTTAGCAGACAGCAGCAAATGATGAGCCTAATGCTGGACTTTTTGCAGCCATGGCTGTAGTAGGTGGAGATTTTTTTCCTCTCTCAAAAGGAGGGGCTTCTGTGTTCATTTTTGGCACGTGTTACCAAAATATTTGCAGTGCAGTAACATGTATTCTTTCATCTTGAAAGTGGGAAATAAAACATATTCATTCCTATATGTAAATGCTCTTTTCCCACAAAAAAATGTTTGCTTTGTAAATCCAGTCTGGTTTCCTCCTCGTAGTGTGAATTCCTGTGAGCTCTGTTTCAGAGGACAAGCACATGTACTTTCAGGTTATCGTGGTGCCGAAATAAAGGGGGCTCACAGCTCTCTCCCTGATGTTTATAAGAATAGGTGAGACTTCTTAAAGAAAGGACCCTAGTGTAGTGGTTAAAAGGACCTTCTTAGGAAATGCCATTCATGCCGGAGCACATAACCTCCCTCCCCATCTCTTCCTCTGCATAGGAGGGGCTGTGGGATACAAAGGAGCCTGAGAAAGGGAACACACATTCTTCTGTACAAAGGCAGCTCAGAATCCCATGCTATATACATGGGTCTCTCTGTCTTCCCCCTTAAAAATGTTTTTCTTTACCCTGTAATCAGAGAATTTTTTCCTTATTAATTTTACTTTGGGTGGAGAGAAAAGGGAAAGATCTATTGTTTGGATGGAAGTCGCTGCCGTGGGGGGGGGGGGGGGGGGGGGGGAACACGGACACAATTGGGCTATTGTTGGGCTGTAATTCTAGTCTGGGGCTCCAAGGGGAGGTGAAAAGGAAGAAGAGGAATATGAACAAAAACAAGTATTAACTCCCTAATAATCTCCTGTTGTTTACCTGAAAAAGGACAGCCAGAGGTTTAGTCTTTTTTGGGTGTTTTTATGTGGTTTTTTATTTTGTTATGTTTTTGTTTTTGTCTTTTTTTTTTTTTGTTGGGGGGGGGGTGGTTGTTGTTGTTGTTGGTTTTGTTGTGTTTTTGTTTTTTTTTTTTTTTTTTTCCCCCTGAAGGCTAATGAAACACAATGTTATTACAAATGGTGATGCTGCTCTCCTGTGAGCATCTGGGAGAGGGGGAAGAAGGGAACTTTTTTTTCCTCCAGCTGAGAACATGCAGTTATTTTTCTAAAGCCAAAATCAAAACTGTTAGTTGAAGGCAGAAACAGGCCTCAGGAAATGCTGTTTCTTCTGGCAGCAAAAGACAAAGATCCTTGTTCTTTAGACCAGCCTTTGTATAATTCAGAACAATAATAATTTTTTAAAAAATGTCTGATAAAGAACAAGTACTCATTATCATAATGTGCTAACAGAGCTATAATTAAGATTGTTCTTGTCATTTTTTTTAATATACCATCTTCCTTTGGGGGAACTTAATTGTTGAAAAAAAATTACTGTGTATTTACATTTGGCAAAAATAGGCTTAGGGACCAGACGTTTTAAAGCAGCGCCGTTTGCTTTTCTGGACTCTTAGATGAATATGAGAGAAATTGAGAAAGGAGTGAAAAGATCCTGTGGATGAACTGAGGTGTTGTTCATCCAGAAGAAGAAGCAACCATGTCACTACTAGCTTCTTAAAAATTTTCTGCCCACCTGATGTTTCTGGATTGCCCCAAATACCCCACATTTGCTTCAGGATCCCCCCCTGCATCCCTCCTGAGGGCATGCTGACAAGGCATTTACACTACCAAATTGGTATATATGCTTCTGCCTTGAAAGAGAGAGCCTCCTTTCTAGGTTAAATAGCCTCTTATATTATTTTGGTTACAATTAGAAATGTTGTTTTTTTCTTGTGGGTGTTTTTTTTTACACAGTATTGATCTCGAATGCTGACTGCTTCTAAATGCTGATGCTCTCCTGGTCCTTTGAGTCTCTTGATGAAGTCACGTGTACTCCAATGAAGAGTTGAATATTCAGTTTTCATTTAAACTGTGACTTCATTCTCGGTGAGACATGGGATTTTAATGCTTTTTTCAGATGTGGCCCTGTCAGGTGACAGTGCTGGGGAGGGAGGGAGCTGGAGATACCTGAGGACTTGTTCACCTTCAGCTTGACAGCTGGTTGCCTGCCAGAAGTAGGGAAGGTTGTCATTGATGCTTTTAATTTTTATGAGCGTTGGAGATTTAAAATGTTTACTCCTTGTTTTTTAGCTGTAGAGTATTTGTATTTAAAATAAATAATCTTGTTTTAAATTATTGTTTCCCCGGGGGAAACTATCTGGCTGTTGTAAAATGCTCTGTCAACAGTGCTGCATCCTCATACCAGCAGAAGAGAAAGGATCCAGTGTTATTACACAGAGCTAGGGAGAGCTGACACAGAAGAAATTCCCATGAACAGGGCTTTCTGCTCCCTACCTTTTTTTCCACAGATGGGTCTCTTTGCTTTTGATTAAACATTAATCAAAAATCAATTTATGACTCTGTGTAAGTGGTATTAGGTAATTCTTCTTTTATCCATGGTAAATAAAGACAGTGTTAAAACATGAACAAACAACAATCTTGGCTTGGTTCGAGTTTAAAAGTAGATGAGGAGAGAAAATTGTAATTAAAATTGCAGATTTCATAATTGAATGTGTTCTGCTTCCATGAGAATATTTAATTTAACTAGCAGGGTAAAAAACATAATGGAACTAAACATCTAAATGCTTTGCAGAAGAGCACAAAAATAAGATTTGAGACATCTTTCAGAAGAAATATTTTCAAGAGTAAGGAGGAAATTGCTGAATAAGTAAAGTATAACACTGAGGATGGTGGACAATTTGGACAGCCCACAGGATTTTGGGATCTGAATACTCTGACTGGCTTAAATGTGAACTGAACATCCACCCTGAGTGCCCTAACAAATAAATGGAAATTAATTTTGAGTATGGCTGCTGACCTGGAGGAAGCTGAGGAGACCATTTCCCTGTTAGCATGAATTGCCAAACCAGTTTTGCCAATGGATGCTTGTTATGGAAGCACCAAGTCTGGAATCACCACGCCACCAAACACAATCTCTTGCTGCTTGAGATTAAAGCCCAGAGCAGTGAGAAACAAAACCGTAAGCTTGGAAGAAGGGCCAGTATGGGGTGATTGTTGCAAGGTGGGGCAGAGAGCAGCTATAGGTTGGGTTCATTTCGATTCTCAGAGCAGAGAGAGGAGTGTAAGTGGTGATGACTAGTCTTCCAACGTGTTTGTGGTCATGTGTTTGTCCCCTGTTTCCCTGCCCCCTTACTTAGAGTCCAACTCCTCATGATACCAGGAAATAGGAGACAAAATGCTGCTGTTGAGTATTGTACAGGATTATTAAAAGCTAGTCAGTGTAATGACATAAATGCCAGGACTTGGATTCTTTTTTTCATGTTTTAGTCTGGTTTTGTAGGGGGAAAGGGATTGAGATACCTGAGTTACCATGCGGATCCAGATGTCCATTGGATTGTAAGAGTAATGCTGCTAAATTTTACAGTGGGAAAGCTGATGTGACATTAGTTACATGTATAGTTAAAAAATAACTGCTATGGAAAGCAGTGAGTTCTGCCATCCCAATTTCAGCATATCTGCTGGTTGGGTGATAATGTTGAAGTGAAATGCTGCTCTCTAATCAAACAGAGCGTTTAAATGGTAATAAAGACAACTAGCTTATAAGAATATTAATTAATATAAATATATTACTTATATTTTAAATGAACCATGCAACAGTTTTAAGGTCTTTCATACTATGTTGCCTTACAGCTTTCTCGTAAGCTTTTGGGAGCTGTGGTTGACTCCGGTATAGTGATGTGAATTTACATCACTTGAAAATAAAGCTTGTCAGGAGACCTGTTGTCCTCTAAGATTTATTTTTACTTGGAGCTGGCATGGAAAAAAATGCCACAAACTGGACTGGAGTCTAGTATGCTGTTTTTTTCCTGGTTTAGAAAATAGTAACTTTTGGAAAGGCTTATAAAAAGTGAAATTAATTTCTCTACACTAATGGTATGTCTGGGTGGTAGAAGGAACATGCAGCTACAGCCCAGTTATTCATAAGAATTAAATGTGGGTTAGAGCATTGTACTAGTGATTAATCAGATAGTAATTGTGACTTTTAATTCTCTGGGTTTTTTTTTTCTTCAGGCTGAGATACTTAAAAAAAGTCTGTTTTCATGCATATGTGAATAGTTCTGAGTCTTTGTTGTCCTTCTCTTTACCTTTTTAAGTTTTATTCTGAACTTTTTGAGCTGAAGGGATTGGAGTTGTAGTTTGTGTTTGAGACACGAGGAAACTGCACGCTTAGAATTTTATAATGGAATTTCTTCTTCTTTCCCACTATTCCAAACAAAGTTTTTTAGTGGTGTGCAGTATCTGCAATGCAGGGTGCTCACTGGTGTGGATTTTTGGTGAGGTCACTCTTGTGGGTCCCAAAGGGAGGATGCAGCTGTGCTAAGAGTAAGAAGAGGTATTCTGGTGGGCTTGGGCATTGTGGCTTTCTGTTACATGATAAAAAAGGCTGGACCATGTGTTGTGCACAAATGATGTAGAAGTAGTTGGAAAAACTTTGTGGCCAGCTTTGGCTCATTCTCTTTGTTAGTTTTGTTTGCACCCAGGGTGCAGGGAAGAGGATTGAATTAAGCTTTAGCATCCTCTCATTTATTGGGCCAAATGCCACTACTTTTGCTGCCAATAAAGCCTACAGAAGATGTGTAGGCATGAGGAGTGTGGGAGTTTCAGAATACACAGCATCTTTTAATTGACATGGGATTTGTAAAGTGCAGCTTGTGTAACTGGTGATACCTAATCTCTTGTCCCTTCCAAGAGGCACGTTGATGATCCATATGCTTGATGGAGGTGTTTCTTTGTTTAAGGGAGATAAGAATTGCATAGTTGATCAGAGATGTCTTGCCTCTAATTTGCCTGCAGGCTTCCAAATTTAACCCATAAATTCAGACTAATCTCTTGCTAGATGGAGGTTTAAACTAATTTTTTTTAGAAAAAGTTTTCCTCTTGCAAAAGGAGACTTACCTTCCTTCATTCCCCCATTCCCCCTACTTTTTAAAGAGAGAAAGAGGGAAGTGTGGGGATGAGGGAGGGGACCAGTGTTTGGTGTGAGATGCCTAATGGCAGGTTAGACCATGAAGTCAGGTGTTACATGTTGCTATTCTCCTTAAAACTCGGTGGTTGCATGAAATACTTCTTTGCAGGTATTTTGTTACTTGATACAGTGTCATTCCTCCCAAGTGGCTTGGCTTGTCTAACCCTGACTGGTCCCCAGAAATTACCATACCACTTTCTCAAACTTCCTTGTGGAAGAACCTGTTAGGACAGTGGTTACAATAGTTCTGGCCTCTGGGGAGGGAAAACAGTAGCTCACACAGGCAGGTTTGCTTGGGGACTGGGGAGAGTGTCTCTAGGAAGCTGATGATAAATGAATCATAGAATCATTGAAGTTGGAAAAGAGTTTTAAGATCATCAAGTCCAACTGTAAACCGAAACCTGCCAAGTCCACCAAAAGCCAGGTTTAAGTAGCTGAAAGACCAAGTTTTGAGATACTCTATGGCTGGGAGAGCAAAGGGAATTGGGAGAGGGAGGAAAGGAGAATGATTTATAAATACTTTATTACTAGGTATAGAAACAAGGTATGCTGACATCTGTTTTGCTTCCCCAGTGCAGTTGTTGCTGTGTACTGCATGTGGAGTAGCTTCAGCCTTGTTTGTGGCACTGTCCTCATTAAAACAAACAAACAAACAAACCCAAACCAACCAAACAAAAAAAAAAAACACAACACAAAAACAAACAAACAAACAAACAAAAAAACCAACACCCCCCCCAAACACAAAAAAACAGTGGAAGTGCAAACTCTGCTGAGCCTATAGACAATAAGCTTGCTTAATTGATAAATTCTGAAGACTATTTTTCCCAGGATCTTATGAATCCCGGGTTGAAATTCCCTGCTCTGGGGGTTTGAGGCAACAGCCAGTGGTTAAGCGCAGCAGCCTGGTGGCTTGGGCTCTTCTTTGGCAAGATCCAGAAGTTACTTCCTAATTTTAAGCACAAGTAATGCCATGAGATTTAATGTAGGTTCTTCAAAGCCTTAGAGTCAATCAGGGGTTTTATTGCCTTCACGATATCAGGAATTCAATGGGCAAGACTTTAAAGTGAGGTACTGGTTGATTTCAGTTCCTACTTACTTTGCAGATGCTTTACAGCAGGTTTGTTGGGTTGTCCTTAAGCCCTTCTGGTTTGAATCTCAGCACCCTGACAATCCCCTTGTCTCCCTGTCTTCTACGGTGTACTTGAACAAAAGAATCGGTAGTGAGGAGCTGGGAAGAAATCTGAGAGCACCTTTTTTTTTTCCCCTCTCTGCACAGCCACACCCCACCTCCCCCCCCCCCCCCCCTTTTTTTTTTTTTTTTTTTTTGGTACACAGATTTTGAGTGTTATGAAAGGGTTCAGTCTGGTTATTCTCTGTTTTGAGAAGATGGAAACAAAACGTCAATGATGTTTCATTTAAATTTGTGCTTAATTTAGTGTTTCTTGATGTGTGATATGTAGGCAGTGGGGGTAGTGATGTCTACATACAGCTGTGTAAAAATTAGGAAATGCTGTGTTCTTTTAGAGCACTTGAGGAAATAATCGAGGCCAAATTTATGGTCCCTTATGATACTCTGTGTGCCATTGACTTCAGAACAGCTAGGGTTTTTTCTTTGTGTAGTTGTGCAGCTATATAAAGGACAACTTCTTTTCCTGGTGATCTGATTTTTAGATTATTTTTAGATTATTTTTTTTTGTAAATGCTGCAGGCTGCTGCTGGTGGACTTTTTCCTTTATTCTCTTCCAACATTTCCTACAATGCAAACTGCTTTTAAAACACGGTACGGAGACCACGATGTCTAAACCACTCCAAATGTTTCCAAAGCTACCTAGTTACAGCACCAGCACGCACAACTCTGTGCTCCCAAAAATAGTCACCTGGAGTGAAACACAGAGGATGAGATTGAGCTGCTGGGTTTCGCTCGGCCCTGCCGGGCTGTCTCCCCACATGGGCTGCGCTTGCATTCCTCCGGCCGGGGCCCGGGCCTCTTTTGAAAGCAACCTTTCAGGCTCATGAAGCTGCATTGTGTAAACATCTTCAGCAATAATTTATTCTCTTGAAAGAGGCCAAACTAATCCTCCCAGCCTCGTTAGAGGTGCCTTAGATGTTAGTCTGAGCAGCACATTTTCTGTCTTACAGCAAGTGTGACATCACATGAATATAGCAACATAATGTGGTCTAATACCATTTTAAACAAATTTTAAAACCCTCCCCCATGGGGCGGCTGTATTGGGAATGTTCTTCCTTCACCTGTATGTTATCAAGCTGAATACTAACTCTTGGTTTTGCTAGAATGTTTCTACATGTGTAGAAAAAATACCCAAACCCACTGCTGACTTCAGTGCATTGATAATTTCCCTCCCACCTTTGTTTCTTGTTTTGGAAAAAAAAGCATATACCATTTGTAAAAGAGGAAAGATAGATCTTTATAAAAATCTATATGCATAGAAAATAAGTTAAATTATTTTCTGAAATTTGGAGCATTTGTGAACATGGTTTGTTGTAAACAAAATCCTAAAGTACTTCTGGAGAAGCATATGACTTTGATTTTTTTTTTTTTTTTTTTCTCTTATAGGAGCAGCATTCTTAACTTTTGCCTTACAGTTTTTTAGCACAGCCTCAGAAGCTCCATGTTGTTTTTGTCCTGTAATAACACCCGCCTGAGTAAGGACATGGCATCTTTGGGGTTTACCTCCGTCTCCAGCCCCTGGGAGGTTGTTTACTACTTTCTTCACGGAATAACAGGCCAGTCCCAGGGATCCTCCCTGGGGAGCGGGATTATTGGCTTCTGCCAAAATACCACCTCGGTGCTGGGCCTGGCTGCAGGGCTGGCAGCGGGGGATGTTGTCAATGGGGGTGGCGAGACGCTGGCCGTGGGGCAGGGGCATGCGGGATGCTGCTGAGCAGCAGAATAAGCAAATCCCCCGGCAGTGTGAGTTCAGCCCACATCTCCTCTCGGGGCGGGGAAAGAAAACAGTGAGACCCTTTTCAGGAGTGAGGTGTGTTTAAGCCTATATTTGCATGCTGTGCCTCTTCTAAATTTGGTTTCTCCTCATTAATACAAGAGCTGTTTTAATCGCCCTGTAGTGAAAAACATGGGGTTGCTGTAGGGTGGGTTATTCTGTTTTTTTTTTTTTTTTTTTTTTTTTTTTTTTTCCCCGCCTTTTATAAAAGGCCAAGGTCTGTTGGAGGACTGGAGGGGAGGAAGGGGTGGAGAGCGGGAGGAAGGGTCTGCTCATCTAAGCGCCTTTGTGTGGTGCTGAGCCCCATGTTTCCCTCTTCACCTCCTGTCTGGCTAATGAGGGGGACACTTGAATAGTGGGGCAGCTCCTTTGCTTACTAATAAAGGCGTTGGGATGTGCAGGATGACAGTGTTGTGGGAGGGGGATCTGTATGTTGTTGTTTCCATCTCCCTTTCCCCCCGCAAAGGCAGCCTTTGGCTTTTCTGCAGGAAGGTGGTCGTCCCTGGATCTGGGGCAGTGTGGAGAAGGAAGCGTGGCAGCATCGTGTTCAAATATGTGTTTTTCTACCTTTTGCCGTGACCTGAACGAGGTTTCCCCCTTTGCAGCTGCACAATGTGCTTGCAGTGGGTGTGATGGAGGAGTAGTGGACGGGAATTATTTGCATCGGGGCTGCTGGGAACGTGTGGAGTGGAGCCCCGCAAGCGAACGGGCACCTCTTGCCTCCCAGGCTCCTTGCTGAGCTGCTGTGCTCTGCTGCACCAGGCTGCATGCAGGTTTTTTGCCAGGCTCATTGCATGCCTAGATATCTTTCCTTCCGTGCCAGAGGTATTTATAAAGTAGCTCCCTTTTGTGACAGGGTTACAGTCAGGATGCGGACGGCAGTGGATCGGATTTGAACACTGCTGTATTGGTCAGGGAGGCTGAAGGACCTGGTGGTTTTGTCTGCTGGCGGTGTCCTAATGACCTGGGCTGCTGTACGCACCCAACTTTGATGTACTGACCACCAGAGACCTTTGCATCTGTGCAACTGATGATTTGCATTAATTACTTCCAGTTGCAGCAGTGTACGGAGCGTGGCTGGATCCTTTATGTATCTGTGTGCAAGTCTTGAGAGAAGTAAAGTTTCAGAGAAGATGCTGATAAATATGAACAATTACAAAAGAGATTTAGGCCAAGGGAAAAAAAAAAAAAGGTGTAGAAATACAAGTCCATTGGGGTATTGCAGTAAAAGTATAAAGGACTTCTGGTACTAAGCTTAAAAATCCAGACACCCTAAGGAAATACAACAAAATTGAATTAGTTGCAGGAATTCAGTTTTGCTAACTCCTGCTATTAATCATTTAAATTATCAGATAGAAATTACAATTATAATAGTTACTTTTTGTTGTATTTCAGGGTACTCTCCCCTCCAGTAATTTGACCTAATTTACCGGTGTTTTAATTTCCACTCCCTCGTGTTGAACTTTTTCTTCTTGTTATCAGCTTTGTCAAGTCTAAATATTTTACTGTCTGCTCCATTCCAGGGTCAAATGGGACAAGCATTATCTTCTGGCTAGAGAAAAACTGTGTTGAAAACCAGTACTGTTGAAATCCCTTAATAGAACAGATGAATCTGACCTGAAAAATTACTTACATGCTCCAAAATTTATTCCCCCCATCCCCTTCACCATTAGCATCTGATAAAAGATTTTTCAGAGACCATTCAAGTTACTAAACCCCATGCCTATCCCCCTTCCTGTCCATATGTGCTGAAATAGGGTTTTTTTTGTGGTGGTTTGTTTGTTTGGTTTTTTTTTTTGGGTTTTTTTTTTTTTTTTTTTTTTTTTTTTTCTGTCTTACACTTCTTGTAGTCTTCTGTAGTGAAGATTAACTTCATATCTAGGATTTGATTTTCAAAAAACTGCTTGCCTTTTGTGAAACTTCTCTGGAGTTCTGCTGGAATTATTTGTTCGATATGAAATTCATTGTGTTGCATAAATGATGCACGTGCTCCAGGGGAAGCAGTAGATTCTGGAGGCGATATGTGTATGGAGAAATCTTGTTCTGTTGTGATAGCACTCATTCCTAGGACAGATGTACTTAACTAATTTTTTGAATTAAATGCAAATCATGGGTAGTGCAGGGTGGTGGTTTACCAGTGGCTTTTGAAATGTGTTTTTCTGTGAAAGTGAAACATGCTGCTTTGAGTGGCAGTCAGAGTATGAGGAGTTACTTCACATATTTATCAACAAGCAAACCTGACAGGTCTTTAGATAGAAGGTGAAGAATTATGTTAGTGTTTATCCCTTTGACTTGTGCTCCAATATATTTTGTAGCAGCCCTCTTGAAATGTGCAAAGTATTGTGGATCTGATAAAATCACTTGTAAGGAATTAGACTCAACTTCTAGAAAGTTGAGATCTCTATGGCTAGGGTAGTGCCCACCCCCACCCCCCCCCCCCCCCAAAAAAAATTACATGTATGTAATTTCTTCTTTTACAAGAAAAAAAATGGCTTTAATGTACTGTATGGTGCCTGTATGTAAAGTATCACATCTCTGCATTGATTGTGAAGAGACACAAACAGTGTTTTGTCTATGATCGTATTTCTGGCTTTCAAAATAATCAGTAATAATTCTTTACAAAATAATTTCTGCGCCGTTCTTACTCCTCCATGCTGTGCAAGGATAGAGTGTTTTTACCCTAGGTGATCATTCTAATCGTCATGGTTTCAGAATCCAACTTTTTAATTTTAAGAAGTCACGAATTAAGTACTACTTTAAAAAAGCTCTGAAAAAAACCACCTTAATGTTTTCCGCCTTGTGTTGCTGAATTGCTCCCAGTTAAATAAATATCTTACTAATTTGGACTTGTCCAGGTTACTTGAAATTTAGGTAAACAAAAGACCTAGAGACATACTTTTGTTTACAACTACTCACTCTCCTACCTTGTGGGCCAGCACAGTTTCGATGATATTTCAAAAATGCAATAGGTAGATAATTAAAAAGCTTTGAAATGTAAGTGTATGCCATTAATTTATCTCCTTTCTGTAATAATTTCCCCTTCAAATTGTACCACTTGGGGCTACAGGATGTAAAACAGAGCAGAATGCCAGTATGAAGCTCTCTGTGTGGTGTGTGCTCCCTGTCCCTTCTCCAGGGTCGGTACCAGCACCACCTCTTCGGCCGTTCCCTACACTTGACTGTGTGCCCGTGCCCAGCACAGCTTTCCTGGTTGTGTTGGTGTACCAGGCAGGCGTGGGCTCATGGGCTTCCCGTGATGTTCAGAGTTCAGCAGACTTGGGTTTTTGTGAGCAGGAGTTAGGAAGCTTTCATTTGGAAATGTGAAGGCTCCAGGCTGTGACATGTATCTTCAAGGTTGTTGTTTCCTCACTGGGTCAGAAAGAGATAAAGTCATATTGCTCTTCCAGCTAATATTTACATGTCTAGTTGATGAGACAACCCAAGTAAAACAAATGTGGTCTTTGAAAGTGCTGGAGTAGCTTCTATCTGGGTCTCTTCTGGTTTTCTAGCCCGGAGCAGGAGGCCACAGTGCCTGAGGGTTGTGCGTTGCTTGCCTGGCTTACACAGGGACCCAGGCTTCTCAGATGATTGAAAAAAACAAAACCCAACCCCTGAAGTCCATCGTCACATCAGCAACTCTGAAAAGCATTGCTGTAAATTATTATTCGGTGCATTTAAAATATGAGTGCATCCAAAGCCCACTGGATTTGGTACCTAGATCTTCAGATTCATTGGATGTCTTTTCAGTGAAAGAAATAACTGCCAAGAGTTGATGGATTGTGGATGGCCTTTGCAGCGAATCAAAACAGGGTGGGAAATGAGGGCTGGATAGCATATGACTGATAAGTAGCACTGACTGTAAGGAGCTTTAAAAAAAAAAAAAAAAAAATCTGAGAGTGGCTGCAATTTGCAGGAATTTGGGATATCTCACGTGTGGCTGTTCTGAAATCTCTTTTGCAGCTCTTATTTTTATATCCTTTGTCCTTTGAAATGCCTTGCTGTTAGGGTTGGGCTCTTATTTATTTATTTCTTCCTCTCGGCAGCTGCAGTGCTCAGACTAGTAGGCTGAGATGCTAACAATGCGCTGCCTGCTGCCAAGAAAGGAGGTATTTGCATTCATTTTCACTTTCTTATTCTGAATGCAAAAAACAAATAACCCCCCTGTGGTCTCACTGAGTCCTGCCTCTCCTGAAATGTAAATACATGTGCCGATACATGATTTTGAGTACCTTCTGGTGGTGTGTTACATACATCAGCTTACCAGGCAGGCAGTAGAGGCGTCCATATTCTGTAAAACAAACGCAGTCTTAAGAATAAGCCAGAATAACCATAATAAAAAAAATAAAACAGTAATAGGTTTCATAGCAATTATTTAACAGATTATAAGTCTAGTGCTTTACTCATTGTTTTTGCTGAATTCTTTTGTCTCAAAATGGCAAATTGTTCATACTGATCATATCAGCATCAGTCTGTGTAAAAAAGAGGCAAATTGTTCATGCTTTTCACTCTGGAGGTACTTTTGACAACAATGCAAGAAAGAGGAATTGGAGACTTGTTTGAAGTTCCTACAAGTGGAGCCTTGGAGGTGTGGAGCTGGGTGGTGGGGTGACTTCTGTGCGGATCTGGAGAGTTCGGGGTGCGTGTGGGAGGCAGTGCTGTGCCACTCGCTTCCTCTCACTGGCAATCTTATGGAAGGGAAGCAAATGGGATTGTAACCTTTCCGAATGTGGAGCTTGGGATGTGTTGACTGGGTTATGAAGGCAGCAATTAAACTAAACGAATGTAATGCATGGGGGGGTGCCAATCCAATAAACCCAGAATTTGAAAGTCAAGTTATTTTATATTGGAATATATTGACTAAAACAGATATCAAAAATAACCCCATTGCCATGACACTTGTTTTTGTGTGTTTGCTCAGTGCTTAATAAGCCTCTCATTATTCGGAGGACTGCATAGAAACCCACTATGCCATCTTTTTTTAATGCATTAAATGATGTACAATGTGTTTCTTTTGTGGTGAAACCCCATTGCCTCAGCATGAAGACTGCACAGTGTACATGTTTTTTTTGTTTAATTCAACATGTTTTCCTCTTTCAGTACTGGGAATAGGACATGTTAGTTCTTCAGTCACCGCCGCAGCAGAACGGTGTGTTTCTGAGAGCACACGGAGCGTTAAAATGGGCAGGAAAGGCACACTGTGCATCTCTCACAGGTACACGCTTTGGGTCTTCTAGACACACAAAGCCTGTTTGCTTTTTACAAACAGCTCTCAGCTAGGTGCATCTAGAAGAAATCACACCCAAGGAAGCAGATTTTTGCAGTTTTGAACTGGGCCTCTCTTCTGTACAGTTTGTGGTTGGTTTTTCATTTTCTCCTGAAACATCAGTGTAAAGAATCAGAGCACTAATGAAAAAAAAATAAATCTGCTGGTACTTGTTTAGAAACAGCAAATAACCTCCAGTGTGGGATTTTTATCTTACTGTCTTTGTGGTAAGAGAGGTAGAGAAAAGACACTTGAAAGCCTACGGCAGTATAGCCTGTAGGAGCTTTACAAATTGATTCAGATGTTCCATTCAGAGCAGAGATTTGATACAGGGTAATGAAATCAAATGGCTTAAAATAATCTTTTATTGATTTTTATGGAGAGAAATCTATACCTGCAGAATCAAACTGAGGTTATGGTAAGATCTGCCTTGAAATTTTGTTTTGTTTTGTGCATGTGTGTTCTTAAAAGCACATTTTCTTCTGTCTTGAATGGCTGCTTCTGCCTCCCTTTTAATTTTAAGTCTGAAGTCAGGAAATGCATGCTGAAACGTTAACAGCATAGAAATGTTCTGTGCTATGTCATATACTTGGTACATGTGCAGAGTTTTGAAAAGCATTTTTTACAAAGATCTGCTGTGCTGCCTTGCTTTGATTTGGTGTGGGGGCAGTGGCTGTCCCCCGCCCGTGGGGCAGGTCCCCGTGGGGTGCAGCGGGGGACGCGCCTCGTGATGCTGCTCCAGTCTCATAAACAAACTGTCACGTGGCTGCGCGGCCCTGCCGAGCGCGTGCGGCAGGGGCAGGCAGCGGGAGCAGTGTCCTGATTGGATTTCCCCTCCGACCTGGTGCTGATTTGAATGTTTTGGAATGAGCGGTGAATGAAACAACACATTTTTTTATTGGTTGCTTGGTTGTAGTGTTGGTTTGGTTTGTTTTTTTTTCTTTTTTTTTGTTCTTCTCCTCCCTCCTTTTTTTTTTTTTTTTTTTTTCTTCATTTCAGCTCTGGGGTTTAGGATGCACAAAGAGTCACTGAACCTGTAAGAAGCTTCTCTGAACACAGGTGCTTGCAATGCAGCCTGCTTTTCTTTCTTGACAAAAACATGTTAGCATGAGCAAGCGCTGTTCACTTACTGGCATGTGAAAGATTGTATAGGTGCAGGTAAAATAATGATTATACTTGACATTTTAGAGTTTTGTTCTGTGCATTTTTATTTATTTTTTTAGCCCCCCATTTAACCAGTAGAGGTTTTATTAAAAATGGGTTTCTCTGTTTGCTGGTGTGTAGTTCCTTAGACCCACCATGTACCTGCTGAAAGCTGCAGCACTCTGGATGTGAGACAGTCCTTTGGACCTGTCTGCTAACTCTTGATTGTGAATGGTTGGACTTCAAAAGCATTTAGCTCTAAATGTAATTATAGCTTAGTTTCTCTGTGTTGAGTCTTCTGATTTACAGCCTGCACATTATAAATGAGTAGGATACTGCCCATAAAACCATGTATGCTGCAATACTTTGCTAAGAACGTAATGTAGATCATGAGATCAGACTTACAGCTGAACACTTCTTAGTTGTAATCTTCATCTTTAGATACTGGAGCTCAGCAATCCTTTAGTTTGGATGCATGTCAGCATTGCTGATTTATCAAGCTAACCCTGATCTAAACCAGCAGAAACTAGATGTGCGCTTGCATGAACTTTGTAGCTTCTGGTTATTGATAGGGTTGCCAGTAGACTGTATTGACGTTTGGGAAGTACCAAGTTCATTATAGTACTTTATTAATGGTTTGTAGGGAATAACTCATGAGGTTGCATTTTTAAGAGTCCGGGGTAGAAAGGAGGCTTGAGGAGTGATTTAAGAGCTCAAGGAACAGGCTGCAGAGTATACAAGCTCCTGAAAGATAATTTAGGCCAACAGGGGAGCAGGGGAAAAGCCAGTATACAGTAGGAGATGTTAAGAGTGAACAGGATGCTGTCCTCATTTATCTAGAGATGACACAGATGTGAGCAAAATTACATGCTGCCATGTAAGTGAGATGAAATCTGAGGGAATGAGAAGCCAGCCAAGGGGCTTGTGGACTCGTAGAGTTTCTTTTAAGTTTAGCTTGGCAGCTTTCAAACTACATTTAAAAAGATTTTGGTTTCCAGGGATATTGCTATTAAGTTGTTTGTGCTGAGCCTATTTTTTTGTTATCCATTGCACTAAGAACCACAAAATGCTTATAAAATTGTATTTTCTCAGAGGTACTTGATGCTCAGGAACACATTGACCTGGTAATGTCATTCTCTAAATGATAATTTTTGAGTCAGATACATTTGTTAATCTTAATAAAGGCAGTTTGGAGAAATCTCCCTAGTTACGATGCAAATGGTTTGGACTGTGTCCCAAGCTCTTCAGCTGTGGGCAGGTCATGTAGACTCCAGGTTCCTTATTTATGGGTGAAATCCTGTCACTTCCCCACTAGTGTGTCGAGTAAGGCAGATAAATCCACCAGTTCCTACAGAGTACTTGAACTCTGTGGCTATTGGTGGCTGAGAAAATCCAGTTGTGATTGACACAGGTTGTGTAGGAGAGGTTATATAGGGCATTGAACAGTGGAGTTAAGTGAGGACCAGAGGTACAAAGATGGGACTGAGATCATGGGAGTCATGTGTGTCTAAAAGTGGTTAAACTGACTCTGTGTGTGTCCATTCTACAATGGGAGAGTCCCCCATCTCTCCAGTGAGCACAAAAAGCAGAATTAGATTCACCTTCCTTAAGTGCCAAATTTGGCAGTGGTATCTCCTAAAAACAATTGTTTGCATGAAGGTAATTCGAAGACACTCAATGGTGCAAGCATGTAAACTTGCCTAGGTGGCACCATCTGCATCTGTGATTAAATAAAAACAACAGGAGGAGGGAACAAAGAAAACAATGTAGTTTAAGAAGTGAAATTAACGTGTAAAGCCATTTGGTTTACTTCTTAAAAAACCTCCAAAAAGCCCTCAAGTCCAAATATCAGAGATCGAACTTTTGGAAAAGGATACCATGTGTACATTTTCTTATAAGAATCCCAAGATTCTGTTTTACATCCTTTTCACTAATGCAGTTTTATAGTATTCCTCACAGCTAAATCTTCCACTTAAGTGATGTGGTGCTGACTTGTATGGATCCATCGTGTATCACCATAAAGCTGTTGGCTCAGTACTGTTTTGTCAGATAAGCCTCACTTCTTCCTGTGGTGAAGATGGTGACATTTGTTGTCATCTTGTAAAATCTGTAGACTCTTCACCACAATATCTTTGCAGTCGTTTGTCACGAAGGACCCAAGTCTGGTATTACAAAGGTATTTTACATTTCATACTAGTCTGTGGTCCACTGTTAAGAGTTCTGTTTCTTTGTGGTTACTGACATATCCACTGGTAGAATATTTTGCAAATATGCCCCAAACAAGCTGGTTTCCAAAATAATTTTAAAAAGGTAATCTGGCTTCTGCTTTGTCTTTTCTCTATTGTGTAACAGCTTGGCAAGAAAACATTTGAACCCCCAGTACTCTGAATAGCATTCTGTAATCGTGTGCTCAAGTCTGTAATTCGTGGCTTGTTACATTTTAAAAGAAAATTATTATGGTCGTGTAGTGTCAAGGGCTTTTGCATATCAAGACAAACAGCTGCTTCTGTTCTTAAATCTTTTGCTGTAACCTTGAGTAACTAGTCATTTTTTACTGCATCTGTTCCCCCCTGCTTTAAAATAGGCATCAAAAACAACCACTCAATTAGATTTCATTCTTTGTAAAGCATTTTGTGAACTGCTGATTAAAAAGCGGTGTATAAATGTGAAGTATATAGTATATTTTTTTCTGTTACTAAGCATTCATGAAGCTTAATTTGTAGGAACCAAGGCCAAGAAGCTGATGTTAGTAGGAACAAGCTCTTCAAAACCTGGGAAAAGGAAGCAGGTTTGTCAAATGAACTATCAGTTGAAAAGCACTTCCCAGGAAAGGTATAAATGGATTAAAAGTTTCCCTTGTGGGGAAGGACATGATGTGGGTAGGAGGGAGTAATTAGTCACTTCGGAGATCCTTCTGTAGCTGTTAATCCTCCAGCGCCGGCGTGGCCACCAGTGGATACTACATCCTTAGAGATGATCTCTGCGAAGCTGCTTTAATTTCTGTCATCACTTTTAACAAGCCATGGTGCCTAGATAAAAATGCATCAAATAAATCTGAGAAATATTTAAGCTGAAATATGTATTAAGGGTAGTGACTAGCCCAACCCCCTTACTTTTTCCCCATGTCATTCCTAATTCATAAAAACAAACCATAAAAACCCCTTGAACTTTGTGCAAAAATCTGTTGCTCTATAATTTGCAATTTAAATGATACTTCTCTGTATTTGACTGCAGGCAAAATCAGCTATTCTATTCCCATCCAATTTAATGCTTTTAGTTTTGGGGGTGTGTGTGGGGGGACATCCTGGAATACTAATTATTTTTTCCATTCCCAGCTTTTTGTTTCATAACCATCAACAAGCAGGATCTGCCATTATTTGGTAGTTCCCTTTTACTGTTTTTCAGTGAAGGTTCTGTCTGCAAATGGGGATTGTGATTTTTTTTTTTTTTATTTATTTTTTTTTAAATCAGTGTGATTATTAAACTGTGTTCAAGCTAGTGTTTGCA
The DNA here is from genome assembly GCF_018691265.1 of Tyto alba. Taxonomy (NCBI): domain Eukaryota; kingdom Metazoa; phylum Chordata; class Aves; order Strigiformes; family Tytonidae; genus Tyto; species Tyto alba. The sequence goes on from NW_024881317.1 coordinate 4,814,920, forward strand.
TTATTACAGAAAACTTTTTTTTAATGTGTATGGGAGCTTAGGTTCATATAACATTTTGCAGTTGTAAACACTGGAATAAAAATGTCATTTCTAATGATGGAATTGGAAAGCTTTTCTCCAGTTGAGTGTGGCCTGATGGCAATACCGCACTGTCCCTCTGTAGCCAGCCAAAAACAGCCGTGGGGCTCCTTTTACAGGCAGGAGTATCCGGACCAGAGGTGATAGGTAACTTTGTCACATTGCTCAGCGTTAGCCTTAAATGTTTCTGGGAATGATACAATATTGATAAGTCTAGCAGAGTCAGAAATACTTTGTTCTTGGTCTGCTTTGTGTGTTGTAAATACACACCTAGAGAACTTACTTGAAAGGCATGGCTAGCGTGTTCAGAATAGATCAGTAGAAGGAGAAGGATGCCTTTCTGAATAGTAAAAAGGCACTGTAGCATCATGAGGAGTTTGAAAATGGGAAGCACGGTGATTCACCCATTTGACCTTTATAACCAAAGGTATCTGCAGTTATTGGCTCAGAGTCCCATAACTGGAAGAAAAGGTGATTGCAGTCTTGTTTACTGCAGTATTATTGAGAAATAAAGCTTAGAATTCATTAAATTTTCCATTTGTACGTGTCCTATAAATATGATCATTTGTAGGGTAAGCGAGGTTGTGAACAGTCATCACAGTCTGTCTGAAAGTCTGCACATTCTGCATGAAGAAGCTATAAATACTTTCATTACTGAATTGTGTAGTGCTTGTTTGTTTTGCATCTTCTATACCTAATACTAACCCTCTGCAGAATAAATTAAATGCTTAGTGGAATTTTAACATTAAAGAGAATTTTTAAAAACTCTAGAAAAGGGTCAGTCAAATTAGAATCTTTATGTGGAAGAACATCTGTGCTTTAATTACTACAACATAAACTTTTTTTAATGGTGTAAATATGTGAAACCTGTTTTTTTTTTTTTATATAATTTCAAAAGGTAATACTAAGCTTTGTTGTACTTAGTTCTTCAAAGACGTTTTTATAATTTTCCTGCCCAATTTTGATGGAAGAAAAAATATTCCACATTTAAATCCTTCCCTCAAATTGAAGTGAACTTTAGCTTCTTAGAATAAATTTAGATAATTTTTGTTCTTGGTAAGTAGGAGGAGTTTTTAATAGCTTTTAAAAGTTTGTCTTGTGTTATGAGTATGCAAAGTGATTGAAAACAATTACACCAGTAGCATTACTGTTTAGATGGTGAGAAATACAGATTTATTTTTTTTTTCTTTGAACATCTGACTCGTCAGAGTTGTCTGTTAATCTTGACAGCTTTATTGCAAAGCAAAGAAGGTGGTTGAATAAACTGGGGAAAAAAAAAGCAGCACAACTGCCTACCTGCAGTGGAGACTGTGACCCTGGGATTTAAAGGGAAGGAGAGGCCTTGGCCTGTTTCCCTTCTGCGCCTCTGATGAGAACTGAATTTGCAAATGGTGCCACTTGAGCGAGGCTGGGGCCTTTGCTGAGATGACTTCAGCCGCGGCACATTGTTTCAGGTGGTTGTAATTGTTTGCAAAACACGTTCAGGGGCTCTCCCCGTGCTGGTACTTGTTCTGAGCATACATAACGTGCAAACAAACCAGACACCGAGTTCCATGAGGGTTTAAGGTAGTGTTTCTTTGTCACAAGTACCTCACACTAGTGAGGTGTGTTACCCTGTTCAGCTTTCAAAGCAGCAATTATTTTGACTGAACCAAAATACATCTTTGACCTATGCCCTTTTTTTCCTTTTGAAATTTCATTTTGCTTTATAGGGTGATTTAGGTGATTTCTTTCTCAGCTAAAATATTCTGAGGACAAATTTATTTTGCTAGAGGAAAACTTTCTCGGTTCAGTTAAATTAATTTAGCCATGTTGGCCACTCGCTTTCCTGGTGATGTGTTTTGACTAGCAGGTATGGAGCCTTAATGTTTTTAAGTGTAGTCCAGATCTTGACACATTTTTGTATGTAAAGCATGTAGATTCCCCAGATAAATTATCGTGAGCTTGAATATGATCTGACTCCCCAGCACTTGGGGTGATTTGTGGAAATTGCATGAGTTGTTACATGGAGGCTAAAGGAGAAGGCAATTAGATGGAAAAAGAAAAATGTTTTCCATGCTTCCTTTCCCCTTCAATGCTGGGCTGTACTCTTTCTGCTTTCTCTTAATTCCTGGTATGACACCACTATTCGGTGCTCTTTTGTCTCTGGACTCTGCAAAGCCTCATAGGAAGAGTTGTGGGTTTCTTGATTTTTGTGTTTTTTTTTTTATAGGTCAAGTACCATAATGAATTAACTCCATGAGATTTAGACCCCAATCCCAGCTACCACAACATACTTTGAATTTGAAAAGTCTGCCTATGTCTCTTTTTCCCCCCTCTACTTTCTGTAAAAATAATTATTTATATTGAACATATATAGAATCTGCAAATTAGAAAGTTTCTGTGCCACTCAGGTGCCTAACACGTTAAAAATCCATCGATTACTAGGCACCTCTATCATCACAAAGATTTAGTCTTTTCTGTGGGATTTATGAACTAGTGAAGTGTTTTTGTTTAAACGATGAGATGTGGTTGTGTGATTCTTGGGCAAACCTTAGACATTTGTATGGATTATGAGCGTCACCCAGCCCTCATTCATATGAAAACCATCTTTTTCCTCATTTTGATGCATTTAGATACCTGATACTCTCTTTTTCTGCCACCTGTTTGATGTCTGTAGTGTACCAGCATCGCTGAACACATTGTGGTCTCGAGGGGGTTTCAGATAAAGTTTGAAGGTGGTGTCTCCTTTCAATTTTGAGAGGCCAATTAATAGTCTGTTGGAATTTGTTGTAATGCCTTGGATTTGCCTGGTACTTCTGGTGTGTCTGTAACGTAGGAGCTGAGCAGCTCTGTCAGTCAAAGCATTGAAGGGCTGTAGCTTGCAGGCGCTGCTAAAATAAATAGGGTAAGTGCATAGCAATAGCAATACAGTTCGGGCTGTAAGCAGGCCTGGCCTGTAGACGGTGTATCAGTAGCATCGATGCACAGTCCGGTGCCAGTTAGGCATGTAATTGCACAGAAATGGCCTCTAATACCAGTTTCAAGAGGAGCTGCCAAAACCACAGCGCTCAAGGCCTCTCCCTCTGAGTTCGGCCAATGCTCGAACGAAACAGCCCCCAGCTTGTTCCTCCGGGACACAGGCCTGCCTTGTTAGGAAATCGGTGAAGTTTGGGAACCCACAATACCTCACATAGCTCTGTGTACAGTAACGGAGGGTGGAAATAGGGCCATAGGCATGAGCAACCAGACGAGTTATAAATATAGAATACTCTCTCAATTCCAGTTTCGTTAGTCATGGGAGGACAGTGAGAGTTTTATAAACTTATAAGGAATATACAAACAGTTCTGAATTTAAAATAACTCCGTATAATTTTTTTAGTGTGTGAAAAGAATATTCTTTTTTGAGACCATCCATGTAAGTATCTGCTATACACAGAGAGTAAGGATCTGTGTATTTATATGTTCATGTGAATGTGCCTTGAGATGACAAAAAAAGGTACCGGAGGAGAAAAGTGTAGCTCAAACGTGCCAAACTCTAGCAGAAACAGAGTGGGAAGCAGTGTGCTTCCCACTTTGTGCCAGTATCAAAAACATGGATCTCCCCCCCCCCTTTTTCTTTAATAAGTGCCATCTGATGCTGTCTCTGGCTACAGAGCAGACAGGCAATATTGCTGAGCTGGCTTTGCTGCAGCCTGGAGCCCCTGTCGAATCCTGTCATACAGCTCACCTTGACTGTCCTTCTTATAAATAAATAAAAAAAACTGTCTGGTAATCCCTAATCTGATCACAAATCCTTACTACAGGAAAGGATTTAGAAAGTCCGAAGCAATGTCATTATTTTTTTTTTTTTCCAGTCATACTAATAGGAATTCCTCAAAAGCCTGTGTATGTGTATAAGCAGAGACAACTCATGCATCCAGCTATTAACTGTGTATTTGACTACAGGGCCAGCAGCAGTGTGTGTGCCGTTTGTCCTGTGAGTATATTATGCGTGTTTGCAGTTTCTGGGGGATGGCAGTGTCAAGTGTGCTTTTCCTTGTTCAGTTTATTTTATCAACGTGTTGGAAGTACTGAAATAGTTCTGTCTCATAACGGAGGATGTTTTCAAAGATGCTGGACTAAGTGCAGGCTGGATAACAAAATGTCATCCTCCGCTTAGGTTAGAAGAAAACACTGAGCAATGGAACAGCAGACTGCTGTTCCCATCAGTGCCTCTCACTGACCCAAGTCACTTTTTTTCAGTGTCTTCTAATTCAGGTGTTTCAGTCCTTTGCTTGGCTTGAGTGCTCTGGGGATTCAGAGCTGCTGAACTTTAGCGCTTCGCTTGGGGCTTCCTTTGGGGTCGCAGCCATGTCCACTGTCTCTGGATCGGGAGCATCCTTGTGCTTTTTCTCAAAGTAAGCTCTGCAACCCAGCTCAGCCTTCTCTAGCTGCAAACAGAGCTGTTCAGTCACCCGCCAGCAAACAGCAACTGTTGCAGTAGTTTTGTTTGTCGGAGATCAAGCCATGTAGGATGGAGTTAAAAGTTCATGTCCAGACAGTTCAGGATGATTTACAGACTGTGAAAGCAATTTGCATCAAGTCTGAAAAGATATTCAACATTTTCTCTTTTCCCTCTGAAATACTTCCGTGCGCAGTCGTGGTGTATGAGAAGAAACTAATTTTAATACAGATTTCAAGTCAATTGTATCCTTTCTGCTGTCCATGTCACCTAAAAATTTGGTAAAATACATTGAGATGGATTAATGTGCGATCTTTCAGTCTGCTTTTGGGTCCTACAAACTCTTGCACCTTCTGTATTCCCTCTGTTTATAATAGTGGAAAGATTTAAAATGAAAAAATTATTCCATGATTATTAAAGCCAAGGAAAGAACTCACCTTTTGTTTCTTGTGGATCTCAGGAGCACAACCTTCTGTCGCTGTCAGATTTGCTTACATTCTCTTGTGTTTCTGGAAGTTGTGAAGGAAATACTTTGTTTAATCATTTTGAACATAATTGCCTTAATATTGTTTGAAGTAATGTTGATCTTAACGGGATGCCCTCACTTGCAGTGTGCAAATACCATAAGCGATGAAGTACTCCCGGATTGACTAGTCAGTAATTTAAAATAAATGCACCCAGGTGTCTCTGATAACTTTCCAAAGGGTCCGTACTCTTGCATCTTTTTTTTTACCTTTCCATTGCAGTTCTTCTCTTTTCTCAGGTTCCTAAATATCTAGATCTTAATCCTATTTTCAGTGGGCTATCTCACTACCAGATGAACAACTTGAAAAAACTTGTTCTGTAGTGAAACAGTTTGAATGGTCTTGCTTTTTCCAGGCTACTTCCTCGAGTTTTAATATTTTCGATGTTTAAAACTCAACAGGTTTTGTTATTTGTCGTTAATGCAGGTATCCTAGTTGGAGATGAGCAAAAACTTTCTACGTTTGCCCTACTGTGTGTATTGTAAACATTAGTTTTACTGAAGCTACCCCCTCCCCCCGCTTCATTTTTAGCGTAATTAGCCTTTGACTGGAGCAGTGTTGTTGTCTGCCTCTAAGACAAGCATTATGTTTCATTGCTTGTGCCAGAATGGTTAATCCTGTTGATGGGCTTAATGCATAAATGTGAAGGGCATTCCTGAAACGAAGCAGGAGTTGAAACCCTCCAAACCAGTGATTTTTTTTTTACCCAAGATTAAACTGCTGTCATCATTCAGCATGAAGAGAACTATATAGTTTAGGCCAGTGTGATAGTTATCAAACTGTCTTCCTCCTTTCGAATAAACCTGGAATGTGAATAGTGTTCTTCCTTCATCTGGGGTTTTGCCAGGAGGTGACTGACCAGCACTCCTTGCTTGCAATATATTAATTAAATCCTGTAAAGCTTATTGCCTTATACTTGCAACATTTGGAAGACAGGCAGATTAAATCTAGTTTAAAGCAACAACAAGAAAACCCCAATATCTTGCTCATAATCTGTAGCGAAAAGAAAAATAATTTGCCTCAGAGCTGTTCTGCAGCAGCCCTTTTCTTTCCTTATGTGTTACTGAAGAGTTCAGGAACTTCAGTTGCCCCTTCAGAAATGTGAACAAATTTGTGACTGAGTGGTGGGTGATTGCAGCAGATGGGGGGGGGAGCAGCTTTCGCTGCTGCAGGGTGACCCTTGCTTTCCTGCTTTCATCCCCACTGGCATCAGCATTACTGTTCTGATTTGCATCTTCCAGTGGGAAATTTCCCTTTTAGTGGAGGAAATGTTTCTAGAACAGTGCCGTACTGATGGTAAAACGTTCCCAACCAATTTGTTTACTTAGTGTTGAAGATAGAGTAAAACTGGCCTGAATACCTGATAGATGCTTGTGTATATGCCTCAGTTGGGTTTGTTTATGTACTGAATTCATACTGGTGTGGAAGGGACAAAATGGACTTGTTTTTTTCCTCTTTCTCTCGAGTGCCAGCTGCAATGATGCCAGTCTGGGTTGTGCTGGGCAACGTAAACTGTTTTGAAAGAGAATGCAATTTGTGCTGCCTGGGTTTGTCAATAAGTCATGTTTATTTGCACCTTCTTAGTCGTTAGTATTACGCACTTTGGAGCAAATGGAGTAACTGTACTATCTATTGGTTCCTGTTGACTGTGGTCTAAGGTAGTTGTTTTCTTCACTCGGGTTTCCATTTGCTCTAATTTTGGTGTGATGTGAGTAGCTGTAATGCTGCTGGAGCTTTTAGCAGGGTTGATTGCTTCACTTGCAGAAAACCTGAAGGGATGGGAGGTTTTACAGTGCCAAATAGTGTCCCCGAGTCCTAGTCACTCTAAATAAAATAGATATAGCACACGTGTTGCTATGTATCACAGCTGGGAAGCTTGAAAGCTGTTTTGAGGTAACTTCTAGGGTAAAGAATTAGTGACAGATGGCTGAGGGCGCTGTGTGTGGGGGGGTGGTCATCGAACTCCAGTGTATCCAACTGAAATACACTTTGGGTTGTTTTCACTGTTGTTTTCAATAGGCTGCTCTGTTCTGTTCAGCTGGGAATGAGAGGTACAGGTATGTTACATTGAGGCATTTGTGTCTTTGAGGGATTACAAACCATGTTGTAGGCCTCTGGCTCCTGGCGGCTGTGCTGATGTGTGCTAGTCTGAAATGCTCTATGTACTAAAACTACTCTGAGGGGAAGGGAAAAATCTTAATGTTGAAGGAAAAAAAAAATGTAAAACTAGAGGACATAGAGTACCTCACCACAACAATATGTTCTAGGATAGTGTTGGTTTCATTGAATGATGAGTGTTTGCTCTCTGTTTGATAGACGGTACTGTTTCTGGTAGCATCTTAGAGTCGCCAGGTGCTAAGCAGTGCTGGGCTTCTCTTAATCTGTCCTTGCTCCTTTCTTCCACTTTGTTTGCTCTAGAATCATCAACAGGTGCTTCTATCTGAATGGTTGGATCCAAGTGCTTCACAGCTGGCTCTACAGTTTCAGCGTGATATTGGTTTTCAACCATAAAATCCTGAGGAAGGGGATGCAAGAGTAGATTCCTTCAAAAATCTTTCATATGATTAAAAATTGAGCAGTTAGTGGGCTGATGTCAGGTTGGGCAAATCCTTTGATGTTATTTTGAGATTCTGAATGCTTCATCACACCTACTCCTTCACTTAGGGGATATGTCGTTACAGCATCTGTGAGAAACTGAAGTACCAAGAAGCAAGACCAGAAAGCTTTGTGTGGAAGCTGACCAGAGGTAGTTAAACTTCAGCTGGAGTTGTACAGGGGAGAGATAATAATTCACAGACCAACTTCATAATAATTTCAACATCCTTGGGAAGGTCTGTCAGATAGAAAAGGCCTGGTAACGACTGGGATGTAAACATGGGAACACATGAGTAGTGAAATGATGTTGAGTCAGACATAGCTTACAGGCTTTACAATTAATGCCTGCTTCTTGGTATAAGTTTTTATAGATCTATTCAAATATTTTACTGGTGGGCATTGTTGTGTACATACTAGAGGTTTAAAGAGGAAGGAGATAATCACTTTGAAGTCCTAATATCAGTGCTGGGTGGAACTGAACCTTTGAGATGTGGCAGTTAATTTCAAAGTCTGCCAAATTTTATGCCATAACTACTAGGAAGTAGTTCAATATGGCAGTGGTTTTTTCCCTTCAGAATTTGCACTGAATGTGAGTAATCCTTTCAAGAGTGCTGGGGAAAACCAGAAAAGACAGAAAATATACCATTGTTAATATGTTGCTAATTCCTGGTTCTGTAGCAATATAAAAATTTACAGCTGCTCCAAAGAACTGCCTCTTCAGTTCTTTGGAGATGACTTATACCCATATTTCTGTGATCGGAACACGTTACTGCATGTATTTAATATGTGTATTTCCTTATTGCAGCCTTCATTCTGTAGTTATTTGATTCCAGCCCTGGCTATGAATCACTGGAACTGGATTTTCTGAGTAATGTCTCTCCAGTCTCTTTATTCTCACAGTATACTGGGCAAAAGGAATCAGGTCTTGTATAGGTTGTTTGAGCATTTGAAGTCAGCTGTTTGAAAGACCGTACCAAAGTTTAGACCATTAAAATGCAATATTTTAAACATTCTGTCATGTAGAGGGATTAACATTCCAAAAATGACGGGGTTTTTCTGTCTTTGTGGATAAATTTAGACAGCTAATTTTTTCAGTAGTTGGCTAGGAGAAAGCACTCCCTTCCTCCTCTGGTTTCTGCTCAAAACTAGGCTTTCCCCCCCCCCCCCCCCCCCCTTATGAAATATTATTTTATGTGAAAGATGCTCTAAAAAAGCAGAAACAGTATAAAAAAGGAAGGATCAAATATCGTTTTACAAGGAGAGAAAGAATCTTTAAAAAAATATTTATCCCACACTTGGCAACCTTTTGCTTGCCCGCATGTGACTGGCATGGTGCCATCCTTGGCAGAGGCCAGTGCCTCAGCTTGCCAGAAGTCTTCGTCTTCTGGCTGCATTTTCACTCTCTGTGACTGATTGTTTATTCACCTGATTTTTCTGTTTCAGCATTGCTGAAGTCATGGCGTCTTGGAGATGATAAGAACACTTTGTCTGTCCAAACTGTACAATAGCCATGATGTCAATGCAGAGTGTTTGCAGTGAGCTCCAGCTTTGTGTGAACTCCAAATAGCAGGGAGGTATTAGATGTCAGACAAACTTACTACCACGTCCTTAGCGCGAGGCTGTCCAAAAGGGAACTGCCGTAAACACAGAGAGATGATTTGTTTCTTGCTTTTTTTGGAGACTTGTGTTTTGAGGATTTCCCAACCTTGCTTTGTGTTTGCTATTTTGGTTTAGCATCTTGGGGATTTTAATTGAGAATAATGAATCTCTGAGTCACATTCTTTTGGAGCTCCTCTTGTTTGCATGATCTTTGCATTTAGTTTTGAAGTACCTCCTTTCTGTATGTCAGGTCTGAATGTGATTCACTCAGTAAGTTGGCATCTTGGAATGAAATATTCAGCCTTCTTTGCAACTGGTCATAGTATCTTAATAGTATTTGGAAAATCTCCTGAGTTTGGCTGACAAGGAAAACTTCTCATTTGAAGAAATCAGAAGGTGAGGCATGGATGGTCAAAGAAACTACTGTTGTTGGGTTTGCTCCAATAATAGTGTTTTGTGGCTACTGGTACTCTGGTAATGTTCATCTCTGAAGATCTGGTGATTATTCAGTACTTCCACTCCCTGAATGTAAACAGACACTCTGGTCTAGTCAAGCCTCCATCATCTCTTTAATAAAGTCATGAAGCTGCTTAAGGGTCTGCCCTTCCCCAGGTCTTGCTTTGACTTCCTTCTTCCATGGCTGCCCTCCAAGGTCTCTGAAATTTTCCATTATCTTGGTAGTTCCACGTGATGACAATTAAGCATTTTTTGCCCTTGTGCTTGTCAGCAAGGATTTGTTCCGGGTTTGGGGGCTTTTTGTATATAATCATTAGCCTTCATGATCCATGGCACTGTTGTACCTGGCTGATAAATTCTGTCCCCAAATGTCAGGCCACTATTTGCTTAAGTTTGTTTCATGTTCTTGAGGACTAAAGTCAACAAGTTACTGAGTGTATTTCAGGTTTTTGGTTTTTGCTTTTGATTTTTTTTTTTTTTTTTTTTTTTTTGCAGAAGTGTTTTGGAACCTGCATTTTAAATGTTTTGATACAAATCTAGGAGCCCAAGTAGCACACTTTGGGAGGGCAGAGGGGAGGATAGATGGGGCTGGATTGTAAGGCCAGCCAATGTTGTTCAGTAAGATTTTTATAACAGGGATATCTGAGGGAACTGACATGTAAGGCAGATAAGACTTTTTGTTGTTCATAATATATCTTGCACGCACACAGAAGTTCTTGTTCTTCCTCTTCAAAGAAACAGGATACCCGTATTGTCTGCAGGCAGAAAACTATGCCAACGTTAGCAAGAACAAGCAAAAAAATAGGACTGAAAGAAAAGCAAGGTTGCTGAGCTTTTAAAAAATTATCTTTAAAAAGTTTTCAGGAGTTCTTGCTAAAATGGTTATGATTAAAATATTACTGTAGTTTGAAAACCTTTTTCACTGATTGCCTTTTTCATGTGAACTTGTACATCCTTCTGTGCTTCAATTTACATTTCTGTAGACGACAGTCAGCAGATTTACCAGGAGATGCAGGGAATCCTATTTATATAGCAGACTATTCATGAACGGCAGAGGCATTAAGGGAATACAAAAGTCTTTCCCAAGAATCAGATAAACTCAACCTTATTCTACTGTATTTATCTGAATACTTAATGTAGCAGCATTTGTTTTTTAGCAAAGTGTCTAGATGAAAGCAAAAAAAATCATGTAGTTGATCAATACGTTTAGTAATAAGCTGTGTGGAGGCATGGGGTGGTGGTGGTTTTTTTCCTTAGTAGGGCTTTGAACTGGAAATGTAGCTGCCGCACTAAATCTGAGTTCTGGCACCCACTCAGAACAGCAGTCCATCTGCTAGCAAGGCACACTGATTTTTATATATATATGTGTGTGTGTGTGTGTGTGTGTGTGTATATTTATTTATTTATTTATTTATTCCTTAGTAGTCACAAATGCAAGTGGCACTGTATTACCTTAAGGGGAGAGACAATTTGTGATGCCTTATTAAGGTGACATTTGGGCAGACTTTACTCTCTTATATAGGTGCAAGTTACACTCAAAAAAAGAATATACACCTTCATGATTGTGTATTTTTGCGTAAGGGTTGGTATGTATGTTTTTTTTCCTTTCTGGAAAAAAGAAATCTAGCATCTTTATATAATGCATTATTTAGCAGTGATTTCCTCTGTATTCCTGCTCTCTGTAGTCTTACATGTAACTGGCTCTGCAAAAATGTTCTTAATTTGGCCTGCATGTGATATATCTGCTACCTGGGCAGGCATTGGCCATCTTCATGCTCCTCTCTCCTTGTTCTCATAGTCTCCACCCTTCACCCCCCTTCTGCTTTCCTGCCTGGTTTCACTCTTTAAAAATGAGCATGCAGGTACGGAGCAATGCTGTTGGGTTATAATAGCAGTATGTGCAAGGAAAGGATTGTAGGGTGAAGTAATGTTTCTTTTCTAATTGGAAAAGGCAGATGGGCTCCTGGGCAACTTCAGCAGTACCTTCTCGCGCAGTAGACCTGTGCAGTCAATTCAGTGTACCATATCTTTAATGCAAGCTTGTGTTAGTGGTACCTGGCTACATTACATACAAATAATAGCACTGTCAGATACTGTAAGCAGGTCTGCTCATGGTACTTCATAGCTGCCTGCTAATAGAGGGGAGGTACTGTTAAGACAGTCAGGTTACTTGGGGAATACGTGTGCAAAATAATTTCTTCCACAAAATCTTTCCTAGCCTTAATTGTATAAGGAGAACCCAGCTTTGTACCCAGATGCTTGAACTTGCAAAGTTGGAAGTTAGGGCTTAAAAAAAAACAAACCAAACCAAAAAAACCCAAGTGAATAAAATTAAACAAGATCAATATAGAACCATTTGGTGAGAAATGCAAAATTCTCTGGCGGTGGTTTTACAACTCCTTTTCAGGGTGGATGCTACCTTAAAGCTGGCAAAAAATGGTTTCTTGTAATCAAAACTTGACATAGAATGTCTAGATCCTGATGCAGAGGAATGATTAGGGTTTTCTGGGTTTCTTTTTGGGGGGGGTGGGTTGTTTGATTTTTTTTTTTTTTTTTTTTTTTTTTTTTGGTTTGTTTTTCAAATTATTGCTTAATAGCACAGTCATGCTTTTGGTCCTGTGTCATAATTGTGTTGCTCTGCTCAATAGCATTGTAAAAACATACTAGAAAGCCTAGACCTCATTATGGGCAGAGGAGGGGATTGAGATTTTAGTGTGTTTAGTCTTGCATTAAAGCAACACTGTAGTTGCAAGCCGAAAGATAAATTACTACGCAGAACTTCTGTGGAACTGTTACGGTTTCATAAACATTGTCTTTGTGTACAGGCTGGGCTCTGCTGCTTCTGTGTTCATTTTGGGATATTAACTTCTTCACTGGTTATATGCTTGTTGCTTAGATCGTTCAGTTTAAATGTCTTGTGGTGCTTTGCTTGGATCTCTCTGCAGTTGTACTACTGAAATTTTGTTTTATGCTGTTATTATTGGTACTGTGTTTTAGCTAAGTTAGAAAGTGGAAAACAGTTACTTAATGCAAACCAGATTTCCTATCTGTGTTTGTTTACAGAGCCCCTGGCACACAACTCGCATGGCTAAAAGGCCATACAACGCTGTAATCAAAATGTTGTTGTTACATAAATATAATGCTGCCACTTCTTTTGATGTAATAGTGGTGAGCTTGTCTGCTGATGATTCTGCTCTTTGTTCATGTCTTCCAAGCTGAAATACTTCCATGTGAAACGAATGTCTCCATAAATTTGCACCCCACTTTTTTCTCCCTTTCATATTTTGTTCTCTGAACCCAGAGTTTGGGACAAAGCAGAATTCTGTCACGCTCTTCAGGGGAAAATAGTAGCTTCATCATTCCACAGTATTTGATGTCTACCATCTGTACTTTATTAAACCTCATTTTGCATACATAAGCAACATTGGGATGCTACACTGGGGTCAACCTAACCATGTGTGCTACAGTATAGCAGTGCTTTATTGTACAAGTGTAATTAAGTTGTTAAAAGGAAGCTTGTTTTCTTGCCAGTAAAAGACCAATTGAAGTACAAATAGGAAAGACAAGAAATGCTTAGAAAGGCAGTAGGTCAGCACTCAAGAAAACCCACCCCAAAAACATAATACTAGGGCTGTGGAATAGGTTCCTTGCCTGTTTCCATTATCGTTTTGTTGATCTTGCTTTCAGCAGTTTTCCTTATTATTTAATTGGTTCATGTTATAAATTTGATCTGAGAAGAAGATATTTTCAGGCAACTAAAACTGAGAAAAACAGAATTTAATTTGTCAGTTTAACAGGAATTAGTTCTTTTGCAGAGATACACTAGAGCCCAGGGAACGGGAGAAGAGAGTTGTATGGATCAGAGTTTTTTTCTTTAATGCCATTTACTTTCTTTGATAGCTTTTGTTCATGCTACCTTGTGTTCTGTCTTGCAGTGTGCCCCAGCTCATGTGGCAAGCGAGCCTGTACAGACCAAAATGAGTGTTGCCATCCTGAATGCTTGGGGAGCTGCACGGCGCCTGACAACAACACCGCCTGCGTGGCCTGCCGCAATTACTACTACGAAGGAGTCTGCATGCCCACTTGCCCTCCTAACACCTACAAGTTCGAGGGCTGGCGCTGCGTGACTAAAGAGTTTTGCTCCAAAGTCCCTGCGACTGAAACGAGTGAATATGAGAGGTTTGTGATTCACAATGATGAGTGCATGGCAGAATGCCCCTCCGGATTCATACGCAACGGGAGCCAAAGGTAATGCAGCTTCTGGGGAGTCTGTTGGAGTTGTCACGTTTGGGGTTTTCTACCACCTATTCTGTGGCAACTTGTGATGTAAGTTACGTTAGGTAGAAATGAGAACATACAATGGGGACTTGAGTGACTCTCTGGTAAAGGCTCACTTAAATGACTTCACCATTGAAAGGTCTGGTTGCGTGTGGTCTTGGGCATTGACAGTTGCCACCGATTCTTCTGAAGGTCTTGAGGAAGTCAGTACAATGCAGAACCAGGTCTTCAAGTAGAATTTAACAAAATGAAAGTGAAAGCCAAGGAACACAAGGTTGCAGGTTGGCTGATGACCATTACCACACAGAACAAACTGTAGGAGTTAGTTTGTTTCACATATTATTTGTTTTATTCGTGCTTGCCTTCTAGGCAGGTATATTTTTTAGTGTATTTCATTTTATTTCCCTTTTTTCACTGATTCCAGAAGGATAACAGTGGTGTTATAGCAGGGAGCAATCATGTAGATGGTGACAAAAAATAATGCAGCAGCTGACAATACTACATAGAGTAATTTATTGCAAGAATGTCACTCACCTGCTCTTCTTTATTTCTAACAGTTGGAGTGATGCGTGCTTACGATTTTCTTATTTTGCCAGTGGTTTAAGCAAGCAGCCTTGGTTGTCTGCTGACCCTTGGAGTTGTAGATTTTTGAGTAAAGGATATAGTCAGTGTGCTAAAATTCGTAGTGCTTCAGTACTGTGCTTCAGTACTATGCTTAAAAAGATGTCTTTGCAGGCTGTTCTGAGATGTTGGGGTTTTTTGAAAGGTGCTTGTGATGATACCTGCACCAGTTGTGTGTCTGTGCATGCACGTGTGTCATCCATCCATTTGATCAAATAGTGAGGCAGTCTCTGGTTGTCATTTGGATGTAAGCAACTTAACACTGTCTTTGCTCAAATCCAAATATTCACCAAATATTTTGTTATCTACTTGAGCTTGTAGTACCTGCTGTTTGAACTGCTTACACTGAAGTGCATGGCCACCCTATCTTATCTCAATGTTGTTCTCTGCTGCAAAGATTGAAAGGAGCTGTAACTCAAGGCTAGTGAATGTTTCGTTCCCCAGAGGTGGTGTTAACAAACAGTTGCAAATGGAAAGCATTTCCAGCATTCTTTATACATTTAGCTGAATGCCTCTTGCTTGCGTCTGCAGCTTTTAGTGGTTTGTGGCATGCTGTAGCTCAGGATTTTGAAATAGGTGCTTACTACTAAGAAAAGGAAGCATCTTTATTTTATTCTTTATACATTAAAAACTGTTGTTATCAATTTACATGTTTCTTTAAGCCTCAAAAGAAAGTGGGTTCAGTTTCTTTTAAAAAGAATAAATAGTAAGTATGTTCATCAGTGTTGTCATCAAAAGCCTTTGTCTGTTGAACTGGGTTTTGTTTTTTCTTTTTAATTTTTCCCTTCTAAGGCATTATGGTGAAGTAAGTAAAAATGAAATATGAAGGAAAGTGCTAGAATAAATTGAAAAATAAAAATGAGCTCGAATTGGGAAAGAGCTTTACCAGGAGGAGTGATGAGAGGGCATGTTTTGTGCACACATAAAGTGTTCAATTTTGAGATGAGTATGCAGACAGTAGAACATGGAGCCTCTAAAAAGCTGCTGTAGCCAAAGGCTAGGCTGGCCTGTGTTCTTGTGCCCTGAATTGGGCCACTTAAAACTGCTTATGAAAGCTTGTGAGTAAAAGAAGCAGGGGAAGGGAGCCTGTGTTTCAGTGTTTCCTCCCAGCTGCTGGCAATCCCATTTCTCTGAGTTTGGGGCTGTATCTGTCTTGGTGTTTCAGTCACTGGTGGACCTGTTCTCTCTCCATTTGTGTAATCCATTTTGAACCTGCTCAGACTTCTGGCCAGTCTCTCACAATTCCTGTTGGAAATTAGTCTTGCCTTGCTTCAAGTTGCATCCTTTTGTTTGTTTAAATTTGCTGCTTTAATATCTCTTAAGCAATAAGAAATAGTGATTAATGCAGTACTTACTTTCTCCACATCACTCATGGCCGTATGCTCTCACAGTTGTCTTTCCCTAGTTAAAACAGCCAGGAGCATGGAATTCCCTAGTGCTGAACTTCAAATGTTGGTTTAAGGGCACGGAGACAGACAACTTTATAAGAACTTGAATGCTATTTTCCCATCTCCAGTTTCTGGCTGGCCTATTTTTGGAGGTTGGGCCTGGATTAGCACAAAGCGTCACAGCACTCTGAGGCTGTCTGCATAAATGAGAAGGGTGATCTTTCTGAGTATAATTAAGTTAGAATAAATGCACAAATGCAAGGACATTGGGTTTTACCTGAAGTGCCTTCAGCTTTGGAAGGATCACAAAGCCTTTCAGAAGCTGGCAGACGGTGGGTGTGGGCCCATTCATTTGCTCTTGTGTTGCTGTAAGTGGAGGTACGATGCTCCAGGTTCTCTGGAGTCCATTGGGCAAGTGTGCTGAGTTATCTGCAGCCCTCTGCAGAAGTATGGTAACATTCATTCTAGCTTGAAGGATTTGTCTAAGCTTTAGAGGGAAATGTCTTTCAAAACTGAACTCAAAGCAGTCCATAGACTCAGAGTTTTGTATCATTGCTTTTTTTCACTCTCCCTTTCTTTCCTAACAGTATGTTCTGCAGTCCTTGTGAGGGGCCTTGCCCGAAAATTTGTGAGGATGGGAAAACGAAGACCATTGACTCTGTCACGTCAGCACAAATGTTGCAGGGATGCACAATTCTAAAGGGAAATCTGCTGATCAACATCCGTCGTGGAAGTAAGTGATTGCCCTCTCTTTATGAACCTCTGATAAGGCTGCTTTTAATATTTCTCCTTTTGTCTGTCAGCATAATAAGAACATTAAAACCTCAGCAAACTCTTTGCTTTCCAGTCCCATACCAGTACTGCTGTCTGATTTGGCCCTCTGTAGCACCGCGCTCCAACATGCAGATGGAATAGGTATTCAGCTACCAAGTTGTAAGGCAGGAAAGCTGGTATTTTTGTTAGCCTTTTTTTGGCAGGACAGGGAACTAGGATTAGGCAGTGAGATGAGCAGTAGTCCCAAAGGAATAATAAAGGCCCGAGAAGGTGAAGTTGAAAATCCTTGCATCTGGGTAGGTAAATAACTTGTCTGCAAGTAAGGCATGGCACTGTAAGACTCCATATCCTCACTTTGTAAGGCAAGGTCTGGTGTCTTGCTAAAACATGGAATCCAGAGTGCTGAGAGCTCATTTAAAGCCTAGCACTGTGCCTTTGGATGGTCGTCATTAACGAGCTGGCCACCTTTGACACATGTCTTGAACAAGCTCTGGATTAAATTCGTCAGAGCAGTGATTCATCAGCTAGGGAAGTGTTGACAGTTGATGAGCTCTTAAAAGCAGAGTAAAAATCACTGTTAGTTTTTATTGGAAATATATCTCCCTATGGAAGGTCCCTTCTGGTTTCGTGAATAAGGCTGAAAGATAGAGATATGTTTGATTCCTTTCCTCCTGCAGAATGAAAACTTCAGGGTTTAGAAACAGCATGTGGATTAATTCACTTGTGGTCCCACTGCTACAGTTACAGTCTTCCCTTATGGGAGATGATCCAGTTACCTGGGGCAAGTGTGGAATTTTTTTTATTTTTTAAGTATTATCTTAAAATGCTGAAGAGCATCTGCTTCCTCACAGCTTATTTGGTGTGGGAACCAACCATTGTTATTGGGCTTCCCAGACATCTGTTAGGACTTCAGTGTGTGTGTGGCAGCAAACACACCCCGTAGCACCTTCTCCCATCCTGAGTGCTTAAAACCTTCCCCTCAAGACTGCAGTGTCTGCAGTGTAACCTCTCAGGATCATGACACCAGGCAGTGGGCATGGGCCAGGGATTGCTGGAGGTAAGGACTGCAAAGCTTGAGCCTCGTGAAGGATGGGGTGTTGCAGACCTAGGCAGGGACAGTACAGTTCCTAGGGAGGGGGTTAGTACTGAAGAGTAGAGCTTGCTCTGCAGTTGTTCTAGTAATTCAGTGTAGAAAATCACCTTTAGCGAGCCATATGGAACATGCTTCATGGCATGAGACATCCTTATGGTTTTGTGTTTGCTGTTTCATCAAAAGTTCTCAGTTTTTGTAGCCAAAGCTTTTTAGGTTACTGAAGCAATGCTTTATGCCCCAGAGAAGAGCTATAGCATACTTCCACCCCTTCTTCTTCAGGCTCGTTCTCTGTCTTCCAGTGGAGCTTTCTGCCTGAGCTTTGCTCCGTAGCCGAAGAGCAATTGCAGTCTCATGGATGTGTACATTTACACAAGGGTCTTTTCATCCATGCCAGAATGCCGGCTCAACATTTGGTGCTGGCTTCATGCACAGTGCAATATCCATGGAAAAAGAAGGTATACCAATATGGAAAAGCAAGACTGGTTTTCCACTGTTGCTCTGTGGCTTTATTTTGCTCTACAACCATCTGTCCGCACAGGCAACTGTTACTGGGGGAGGAATACCAGTGTGTCTCATTTTCAAAAGCAACAAATACAAATGTTTCCTTTTACTGAGCTAATACTGCATTAAACAGAATAGCAGTTAAAGCTATGAATTCTGCAATGATAAAATGAAATTTTTCTTACTGTAGATAACATTGCCTCAGAACTGGAGAATTTTATGGGTCTGATTGAGACAGTAACAGGGTATGTGAAGATTCGCCATTCCCATGCATTAGTCTCCCTGTCTTTCTTGAAGAACCTGCGGTATATTCTGGGAGAAGAACAGGTGGACGGGTAAGTGTTCAGATATTTGTAGATGCAATTTAGCTTTAGTAGAAAGCCACAGAGAACAAGTCTCCTAATAACCACTCACGTACCATTTATAGAACTTTCTCTTCCACTAATATGCAGCATTTTTTTCCTGATTAGCACCACTGCACAGTCATTCCTCATTTGGATTACTGTCCAAATCAGCATATTAAATTGAGTATATTAAAAGTATTTTTGTGGTAACTTTGCTGTTGCTTTTCATTTTAGGTTTTTTTAGGGAGATTCTTCACATAGATAAAGTGTCATCATTTGTTCTTTTTGCTCTGTTTGAGAAAACAGTGTCTTCAGAAACAATTGGATATCCTTGCAATTCTTTACTGTGGCGTTTTAGCAGAGTTTTATGGAGAATGTCAGCTGAAAGGAATCCTGAACTTTACTAACCAGGGAGTGCAACTGGAAGTGACCCAAGTAGTATGAAATAGATTGCAAGTTGCAATTGTTTGCAGCTCCTTGAAATGCTAACATTAAATGAATTATCTATTGAGCAGGAAGAAGACTGGTCAGGAAATGTAGTTGATCCCTTGAAATGTTTGCTGTGGGTTATTACATGTGTGATACATTTTGCTGTATTTTGCTCCTCTTTTCCTATGGTGGTAAGGGATAGTTGAGAAAAAGTTTTTTATCTCCACAGAACTTGCAGTGCTGAGGTGTGGTGGTGGTTCTTCAGTAAACTGCCTTCCTCTTTCTCTTCCTGAATCAAGTAGTTGTCCCAGCTTTAAACCAGTGTTCTCTGGGATAAATAAGTCTCCCTCAGTAATGATAGAACTATTAAATGAAGAATTTTGGGCAGTCATATAAGAAAAGGTGGTGGGAGGGTCATGGGAAAGGTTGCTTATGTCTGATTTATCTGCCCCAACAGGATAAAGTTACAGCATGAAGGAGTCCTCACAACCTCCCTCTTTCTCTCAGGCTAGTCTTTGGTCAGCCTTAAATTCTTAAAATTCCACCATCTGACAGAGTGAGTTAAAGGGCAGCTCTTCATCCTGCACTTTAAAAGCACGCTGTCTTTTTCAGTAAGAACACAGGCTCTATGGAAAAGCTTGTTTGTAATTGCAAATCTTAGAGGCTTGTCACTTTGCTGAGCACAAGGCTCATTCAGCCCACTTACGATGTGGCGTGCTCTCACAGATACTCCAATTATTGATTTGTCTTTTCTTCTCTTCCCCTCTCTCCCTTGCTTTCTTAAAATTTGAGTTTAGCTTTGTGTTTCAAGTAGTAATTATGTTTGTGGTACTTTGTATGTCAGCAAGCAGAGCTGATATGAAGGGAATCCCAAATAGAGAAGTAAATAGGTACAGCTTTGAAGAGGAAAACAGGACTGAGGGAGGTAACATAGATCTATAGTAAAGAGCTACTTGTGCTAAAATTCACCCGTGCTAGGATATTACTGCGGTTACATACTACGGGTCAGAGGCAGTCTCTTTGCTTGGAAAACGCCTAGCATAATTTAGATATTACCACAGTCTAAGTAACATTGCCAAAAATACTTAGATAGAAGTAGGCACCTGGCAAGGAAGGACTGAGCTTGAAGAATTACTTTGGCAAGATTAGGAACAACAGGGAGTGGGGTCTTAACCTGGGAAGTACTGGGCTGTTGGAACAATAGCTGTTTATGCCAGAGTTGCCTTGTGGGATGAGAGAAAGGTTAACTGAAGATCTGTTATGATAGTTGTTCATTACATGACTGACCCCACTACCACTGTCTGTTTTGTTGTTTGGTTTGGGGTTTGTTTTTTTGTGTTAAACTGGACTAACAAAACTACTTCAGTATTTCTTTCTTCCTTATTCAGTTGCTGGTGCCTGCCTTTCTTATCACAGAAAATTGAAAGTTTAGAGGGATTTTATTTCATTTTCAGCTTATTCCATGCCTCTTGAACGTCATGTCTGTAGTGAACATGCTCCCATGGCAAGAAAAACATTTCTCTTTGTAAACAGGGAAATTGAAATGGAGATGTGCTGGAGGTGTCTTGGTGTCTGTTGCAGAATTTCGATTCCTAGTCTGGCATTCGCTCTGCCAGGCCCCTCTGTCCTCTGCTGGGGTGCTGTGTGTTTGTTGCTGTCATCAGCTGCAGCTGCCGTGTTGGTGGACGGCATGTGGGCAGCACTTCTGAAAGCATCTCCAGGTTGGGTACCTGGAAAATGAGCAATTTGTGGCCTTCGCAAGCAAGTGAGGAGATGGTGACTGAGGAAGAGTTCCTGTCGTGACACTCACCAGCTGCTGATGTTATGTTTCAACTTCTGCAGCAAACTGGGAACAGTCTCTATAAAAGCAAAACCACCCCCCCCGTTTTCTACATGGTTTTGAAGCAGAGGCATGAGTATCTGTCAGGCTTGCTGGAAGGTGTGAACAGGATTTCTAGCTCTTGTATGGCTCCTCACTGAAGACTTTACGGTTTGTTTTCCTGGGATCATTATTGTCAGATTATGGTGAATTGAAACAGTCAACACGATAGCAGCAAGGCTTGTTCTAGCCACAGCAGTTCCACAAAGCAGTCACCCTGTGTGTGAGTGTATTTTAGGAATGAATGACATCCTCCGGGATGGCAGTAAACATGGGTGGTGAGCGTGTCTGCAGTGGCAGGCTCCCATGGGGGAATGCTCATCAGCTTTGTTTTTGTCTAAGAGGAGTTGGTAAAGGCACTGGTTCTCAGCCATCCATGTATAAGTGAAGTTTCAAAAAGTGAGTTGAGGGGTTTGTACACTGAGGTGTGAGGCTGTGTTTGTGTGGAGGTTTAAGAAACTCATCAGTTTTTTTGAACTGGACAAGAAAACACTGAACTTTAGAAGTAATGCACCTTACTAATACTAAAGCCATGGATTAGTGTAAAAGCCCTTAGTTTTCTACCCATGTATTTGCCCATGGAGTTGCAATTCTTGGCCAAAATTGGCTGTTTCTAAGTTGCTTACAATTTACATTAGCGAGGTGTAAGTATCTGTTCAGTGGTTATGTGGTGGGCAAACATAAGCAAAAGAAGATACCAGCATTATTAAAACATTAGTAATGCTTTGGAAATTTTATAAAGTTCAGGCTTGAAGAGAAATGCAGAAGAATGAACCTATTGAAAGAGAGACCATCAATGGAGCGTTTTGTTCAAGTATTGTCCTCCGTATTGTTCTCTGATGTGGTGTTGTGCTATATGTTTGACTCTGTTGTCAGGTCCTCATTTAGGGATCAGGGTCACACTGTGATACAGGTGTAGAATGTATACCATGTTAATAGGCAGTATCTAGACAGCATGTGGTATGTTTTGGGTATGTAAAGCAATAACAGCTTTCTTTTTTTTCCTATTTCTTACTGGTTGGTATCCCAGCTATCTGGTCTAGTGGGATTTTCTGTCTGTCTTGTCATTGTAGCACTGAGAGATGAACATCTTTGGTTTTGTATGTCCTGCAGAGTTATACATCTTGTCCCAGGGTAGTCAATCTGCTATAAACCTATGATGCCTGGTCATCTTCAGTAGCCAGTTCATTCACTGCTCTCATTCACAGTCCTCTGCCAGTTCTAATTCCCTTTCTGGTGCAAGTCACTTGCCTTTATGGATCATGCATTGCTGTCTTGTTAACAGCACTTATCTGGTCATTATCCCTTTCAGGAGCTTTTTGTGTCCTGTATGCTATGAAGGGGACTAAAGGGTGATTGAAAGCTTGTTGAAACGTTTTCATCACCTGCATCTCCTTTTGGTTTGGATCTCATGTTCTGCCTCAGCTTTTACATGGGTGAATATGCACAGATGTAGCATTGCATGCAGATACAGTGTGAAGCAGGTTTTTAATGCATGTAGTCAATAATTAAATGTCTGTGGGTGCTCTGCAGTTGGGGATATACATAATGTTGTGGGAATTCTCTCCTGTGGGTGTGTATGGGTTATGCAGGTTGCCTTGAGGGTTTTCATGGCAAGCTTGGGACCACATGTGCCTCCTACTCCTGTTCAGAGGTTCAGCCTGTCCTTCAGGCCATAATCTCCAGTCATTCCCTTAGTTACTGTCTCCAGGGTTTGATTGGCAGTGCTTTGTTTTCCTACAGTGAATCTTTTATTCTTTCCATGCTATCTTCCTTTGCATCCTGATTTTTTCTGCATCTATTAAAGCCAAAGTCTGATATAATCTTTATTTATAACTTTATTTATAACCTAAGCCCTAAGTGCACTCTGTCCCCTGCTCCACCTTTTGAGCCATGCAGTGTTGCACCTTCCCTGTGACTGAGACTGTATACAGCCCTCCAAATGTGGTTTCCCTGGTGCTTTGAATGGTGCTAGAATAACTTCCACTAATTTATACTTTCTGTATATGTGTGAACCCTTAGGACCCACATGTCTTGCCTCAGATGGCTGCTCAAACTTGTGCAGATGGCTTTAACGTATGAGCCACAGTAACTCCCAACCCTGGCCCTGTTGCTGTGCAGTTGTTTAAAGCACCAGTGCGTGCTTGATTTGCCTCATTTATTCACACTCTTGAAAGCTTAGCCACATTGCTTTAATACAAGAATTATCTCTAGTGTCTAAAGCATAATTACCACAGTTCTGAGCAGGAGACAGGCTAGGCTGCTATTAAATGTTTAAGATGGTTTTCTATAGTCGTGGAGTCACACCTCTGTTTATTGTGTTTAATCTGAGTCTGGCTTTTTGGGTCTTTCCTGAAAAGCTTAGTTGCCATCACTTAATTACGTGGCTAATTATCGTGAAGTGTCATATTTTCAGCAGTGCACAGGGAGCTGCAGGGATTTTAGTCATCTGTAACGGAGTAATAGGTGTCTCAAATAAACAGCTTTGGTGATGTCTGTCAAATCCGACATGCAGTTTAGCGTCTTTGTTCTCTCCTGGCAAGATGCATTTAAAACACAAACATTTTTGTGCTCCCGTGTCATCTGAGCACTTTCTTCTCAGCATCCATCTGAAGTGGTGGTACCAGATATATTGACTTCATTAGTAGTCAAGTCCTGGATAACTAAGGGACAGTTGGAAATAGGAGAAACCACTTCTCTTTCACATTGGTCTGAAAATACACTCAGCATTTTGGTATGTTACAAGAAACCTCAACTGTCATCTGCACAGACTGCAATTAGAACACACAGTTTTCATTTCAGGTTGGGTGAGAGAGAAATTTATGCTAAATTTTAAATGAAGTAGTTGAGGGAAAACCATAAATGAGTACTATGTCAGCTTCTTATGAACCCCATGGTTTGTCTGCCATTTTACCCTGCAGAAACTCTGACTGTAGTTAAAAGGATTTGTAGAAGGCCTAGTTCTACGGTGACGTGAGCTTACCATTGCAAAATGGCTTGCAGAAGTTGCAAGGCTTCATTGTGTTAATAAAGATTTATATTGATATAGTTAATGTTGGTGGGACTTTTGACAGAAGTATGATAAATGCTGCCATGATGGGTTGGTTTGATTTAGGTTCATCACCTGCGCAGACCTTTAACTCATTTCCCAATTGTGTGTTCCTGTCCCTACTGTCCCAAAATGTGTCTTCACAGGTGTTGTCTTGCTGCTGATACCGAGTCTATAATACTGCTTCTGCTGCACGTTGGATTTTTTTTCCAATTCAGCACAATCTAGTGGTACTGGGAGCATACAGAATAGGATTTACACACATAACTTTGCATTTAGTATCTGTGGAAATAAAAGCTGTTCATGTTAGGCCGCTGCTGTGCTTAGGGAATGGGCTCAGCACATGCTGTTGCCTGTGGTGTTAGTTCTGTACTTTGACGTGTGGGTCCTGTGCTGTGCAGTCAGTGCAACTGCTTACTGTCAGGTTTTGATGTATAGGTGCAACTGTACTTGGCACAATGTAGGAAATCTTTATTGGGCCAAGAGGGTAAACTAAGAGAGGCAAGGAAACCTCACTAAGCAAACTCCTATAGTTGCTTTCGTAAACATAGGCAAGACAGCTGTGTTCATGACTGTATTTTATTGTCAGATATGCACCATGCTTTTCCTTCCATAAGCTATGTAAAGTTATTGCTTCCCATTTGCCACAAAATTAAAATTCCAGTGTAGAGACTTGCTGTTCAGAGGACATGAATTTATATTCCTTGTAGCAGCTTCTCTACAATGATCAAAACACATGTGGGAGTGGGCTTTACCTGGTGTGGTGTCAGCCTTGGAGTCCTGTGTTACAGTCATTTACTTGCTCTCAGACCAGGGTGAGCATTCAGGGAAAACTAGTTCCATGGGAGAGAAGAAAATCCTTTACTCTGCTGAACACTGATTTAAAGTAATAAGAGGAAACAGAGTGTTTTAAAGTTTTCTTATATTAAGGTATTCTGGGCTGGAATTGGCTATGAATTAAAACTAATATTTTTCCTTTAAAAATTTCCTTCTAGGAATTACTCCTTCTACGTGCTTGACAACCACAATCTTCAGCAGCTGTGGGACTGGAACCATCATAACTTGACTATCAAGGAGGGGAAAATGTACTTTGCATTTAATCCTAAACTGTGTGTTTCTGAGATTTACCGTATGGAGGAAGTTTCAGGAACCAAGGGGCGACAGAGCAAAGGAGATATAAATCCAAGGAACAATGGGGAGAGAGCCTCTTGTAAGTAAACAAACAAACAAATCTCAAGGCAAACTGCATAGGAGGGTGTCACGAAAAGAAACCCAACCCAACACGATGCCACATTGCTGTCCGTTTTAATATTTATAGTTTAGAAATTACAGTAGGCTTTCAGTCATTCTGCTTGTTCAGTTTTTTAAATGTAGCTGTGAAAGTATGTATGTGTGGAAAATTACGTGGTTACATAGTCACAGTCTCATCTGTAAAAACCATTTGATGAAGATGACTGCTTCCAAACACCCTTTTTTTGTGACAGTAGCATCAGGAAACAATAGAAGCATACCTGGGAAATGAGAAATATAATCTCATAGTTTGATATATCCAACAAGGATCAATTTCTTACATTCCTTACCTATAATGATGTACATTTGCTGTTTTCCTCTCTTGGATATCTACTCTTCCTTGGTACTAAGGAGGCTGCTGAGTAACAATTCCATAGACACCAAAACAAACTGTTTCTGTTATGTTGAAGGTCCTTTTCAGCTCCTGCCAAATGTTGTAACTTGTTGCTAGAAATGCTTGTTCTAAACTAAGTTTTCTCTGCTTTATTTTCAAATTATTTGCTTTTGCATTGAGAACACTTCTTAATGTTCTACAATGTTCCTAAACTTCAGTGTATCTGCATTTAATTTTGGATTCTACAATCGTCAGAATTATGGGAAAGTCCTCTTTTGGCTTTGGTGGTCTGCACATCAGGTCTCAAGGTGTAACCAACAGATTTGAAAGCAATCTCTCATCTAGGAATTAAGATGACAGAATGTCTACAAATTTGACCTCATACCCAAACTCTTAGAACTGAAAATGCCTTTTTTTTTTTTTTTTTTCCCCTTCGGTTTATTTGTGGTATTCTTGGAGCTGAGTAAATTAAAATGGATCTTGTGTATCAGTTAAGTCCCCTTGTTCTGGATGGTATTTACAAAACTAGGACACGTACTCACTGAATGTCTTTTTAGGCGTGATGCATAAATGCAGATGGCATAGATCCTTGTTGTAAGCACACTCCATTCTTTGCACATTCAATAGAGCAAAGGCTTGCAGTCCTGGAGGAGTTACAGACACACAGCCAGTCCTTACTACCACCGAGACTAGTGCCAGCCGCTGCCTGTTTTTTAAAAAAACATTACAGAAAGCTTTCTGACTCTGAGAAGGGGAAAAGAATCAACAAAAGCTAACTGCCTTTGAGAAGATAGCACCAATAGTGCCAGTGTACATGAGGGTGAAAACCCCTTTATTTTCAGAGACTTCTGTGGAACATTAGAAACTAACTCACAGTTGACACTTAGAACACGATTTCTTCATCCAAGAATTAAGTTTTTAAAATGCTATTTTGTTTTGGATTGGAAAGATCAGTGAGTTGGTAGTGGGAAGCCATTAATTTCAAAGCTGCCGGCTTCCATCCAGCTCTGTTCAGAAGAGTAGCTGGAAGCTGCTGCCATCAAATGGTTGTGCCGTATATGAACTGAGTTTTGGAGTTCTTGGTCCAACCTCTCATGAATAGGAATATAAAATCTATTGTCCTTTCCATGTTGTCCATTTCTCAGAAAAACAAATTGTAGTTGTCAAAAGTTGTCCTGGAAAGTGAGAACACAGAGGCCAGTTACTGTTCTGTGCATGCATTGGAGTTGGATGATGAATTTAGTGCTTCTAGGCCAGTTCTCTGAATAAACAAGACTTCCATTCCTCACTCAGGAAGAGTCTGAAGTAGATTTCAAGAGCTTTATGATGATGCATTAAAAGAAAATCTGTTTCAGAAAAAACAATAACAAGTAGATCCAGCAATTTCTAAAATGATTGCCAAGGTTACTGCTTACCCTTAAGCACTTAAATGTAGTAGGATGAAATATGAAGCTCTACAGAGACAAAGGCTGTTGGTGTACTGTGTTACCATAGGCGCTGCTGGAAAGGCTAATCAACTAAAACTGATACCGAAGAAATGGCAAAAAATAATAGGAGATGTGATGCTAACTCTGTCACGTCCTGTCCTTTTGCATTGCAGGTGAAAGCCACATTCTGCGTTTTGTTTCCAACACTACGCTCAAGAATCGGATTAAACTAACATGGGAACGGTATCGCCCTCCAGATTATAGAGATCTTATTAGCTTCACTGTTTACTACAAAGAAGCGTAAGTAGATGGCAAGAGACTATTTGGGGCAGTCCAAGAGACAGTAGACAACTCTGTTCTGACTGTTGGATATCTCATCCGGTTTACATATTTCATCCTCAAGTCCCACTTCTGTTCAAATTTTCTTTGTGGAGCACAAGCCCCCTTTAAAAAGAGGATTTTTGATTGAAACCTACTAATGGATTCCAAATCCATCAGGAAGTTTCAAATTTAGAAAAAAAAAAAAAAAGAAAAAGAGATGGATGGCTTGGCTGTTCTTGGGTATAATTTGGAGCTCTTTGTAGGTCATGTAATGTTCACTGAGATCTTTTACTTCTCCAGTCATAGTAGTGACTAGAGAGCATCACAAATCAGGGGTTTGCCCTATCACCTTGATGACTTGTATACTCAGGGTTGGGGTTATTTAGATTATCTGACTTTGGTAGTTTTCTGTATTAATATCTCTTGATAATGGAGTGGGGCAGTTACTGGAGAGATCCTGATTTCTTGGGGGGTGTCTCTGCCTTTGCACTTCCTTGTAGTGTCTCAGATTTTAAAATAGTAAAAAATACAAATGAGCATACTAGTAACTCTCCAAGCAGTTTGGAGATGTGAAAGGGAGGTTCAGAATACTGGTAATGACATGTGGAGCAAAACTGTGAGAGACAGAAGTACAAACTGTTAATGTTCAGCATCATTTGAAAAAGTATATCATGACGGTGTACACGTCTGTTGTGATGCAATAAACTTAGAGTTGATGAGTGTATAGTAATTAATAACAACAGTAGTACTTTATATGCACTTGCACCAGTGTTGCAACTTAGGAAAAGTAGGACCATATGACTATATAAGTGTGTTTGTGTTGTGTGGAAATAAAAAGGGAAAAAAAGCCTGTTGGACTGGTCAAGGCCAGTCATGGAAGTTTAAGTTCTTTATGGTAAAAAGCTCAGCCACTGTCAATAACTGTTTTGAGTTGCTTCTGTTTCATATGTTTAGCTAAAGCCTAAATATGTCTGAAGCATTTCACTGTATTTTGGGTAAAAAAAGGTAAATGTAGTATTTTGGAGAACTTTGCCTTATTGCTAGTGGCTGAAGGTAAGACCTGCAGTTAAAGCTGAACTCTGAATTTTGTAGTACTTGGAAATAAGTACGAATTTTATTCTCTTTTATTCTTCTATGGAAAATGAGTAAGCTTTATTTGCTTCATTGAACAACATTGAAGTGAGGCACTCTCATAAATATATGACAATTTTTAGAAGAAAATATTTGTTCTGTACGATTTTTTTTCTTTTAATATTTCAGACCATTCAAAAATGTGACAGAGTATGATGGACAAGATGCATGTGGCTCTAATAGCTGGAACATGGTCGACGTTGACCTGCCACCAAACAAAGAGAACAATCCTGGAATTCTACTGCAGGGATTGAAACCTTGGACTCAATATGCCATTTATGTCAAGGCTGTTACCCTCACAATGATGGAAAACCATCATATTCATGGAGCAAAAAGTGAAATTGTATATATACGAACCAATGCTGCAGGTGAGATCCTGGGCTCTTCAGTAAGAGGTTGATAATGCTACGTGTGTGCCTTTTATATTATTATGCAAGTTCTGTTGTTAATGCAGAAACTGAATTTAGGTGCAGGTGACGTGCATAATGCTAGAAAGTTTCAGTAGTTATGGAAGCAGCATTAAGATTTTAATTTAAACTCTGTGGTTTTTCAAACATTATTTTCACTGGGAAATACAGGAGTTTGTTGGAGTTTGTATTTCAGACTTTGTTCCATTGGTGAAGGTAAACTTAAGTACAACTTCAGATTGGGACTGTACGTGGTTGCAGTTGAACCTGTAATAGCCGTTGTTATTGAGGTTTAAGTAGGAAATCTTTCCTTTGAAATAGGTTGGTGTTTTTTCTTGCAGTATAGAAATGGATTGGGGTTCACTTCAAAAGCTTGAACTGAAAGACATTGTCGAATGCTCTAGATTTAAATACCTTAATTTTTTCACTTTTTCCCCTCCAGTGCCATCCATTCCCTTGGATGTTATTTCAGCATCCAACTCCTCGTCCCAACTGATTGTGAAATGGAATCCTCCCTCTCTTCCCAATGGCAACCTCTCATACTACATCGTACGGTGGCAGCAGCAACCTCAGGACAGTTACCTTTACAGACACAATTACTGCTCCAAAGGTAGGAAAGCAAAACTTGGTTGTGTTGAAATGCCTGAGATTCCTACCTGCCAGTATGCTTTATTGATGAGCTAAAGCCTGTGCTCTGCTTCACAACTCCTTTGTCAATAACAGCAAGTATAAGGGAATGGATAAACTTGTACTGTTGCTCTATTCATAACATGGAGAGAAAAGAAACAAGCTGCTTCCGTTCTTTTCTTTTAAGATAAAGTCCCAATTCGAAGATATGCTGATGGGACCATTGATACAGAGGAAGCTACTGAACCCACTAAACCAGAGGGCTGTGGGGGAGAAAAAGGACCTTGTTGTGCGTGTCCCAAGACAGAGGCAGAAAAGCAAGCGGAGAAGGAGGAAGCAGAGTACCGGAAAGTCTTTGAGAACTTTCTTCACAACTCCATCTTTGTCCCCAGGTAATGGATTTTGGACACTTCCTCTTTGCAAGTGGGGCTAACAATTTCATTTTTTAATATTTCCTAGAGCTAAGGCTTCCTGGACATGAAAGCATATGTAGATAACACCTAAACCACATAAATGTTGTATTTCTTTTATGTGAGACCATCCACAGCCTTAATTTACAGTTCCTCTTATTCACTAATTTTCATTTTTTTCTCTCAATTTTAGCTAATAGTAATGGTTCTTACATATATTGTTCAAGAACTTTAGTGATGGTTTCTTTTCAGAGTCAAGAGTTGCTTGAGGAGCTCTTCGTCTGTAATGGTTTCAAAGATGAGCAACATGTGGCAGACAAAGGGTTTCAGAGGTGATCTTTCTCTAAATAGCCATTTAAGTGCTAGTGTTCCTAATCTGAAGATTTATTTTCCTTTGAAATTGAGGACGTAGTCACCTTGCAGAATTGAAACTGGTCTTCCTTTCTCACTGCACTAATTGCAAAGGCATATTGGTTTTCTGGGTCTGTGTAGCAGAGGAGTATTAAATATGCCCAGTCTTCCATGATAAACACTACCTCTTACACATTAAGTGGAATAGTAATGATTTTGTGTTGCAACACAGAGTAGATACTACTGAATTAATTAGTGATTTTGATCCTTGATTTTCCAATTTATCCTTCATATATGGTGTGCTTTAGATAATTGGATCCTGGAGCCTACTACAAAGTGTATAACTGTTACGTTACAGTCTATAAGCAATTGGATTTCAATCGTACCTGTTGTCTCATTGTCTCTGTTGGCAGGTGGAATTTATGGTGAGGTCCTGTGTTTGAGACCTCTAAAGTGTGGTGTTGCTGCTCATTAAAATTTGTTTATATCGCTCTCCATTGTGATTTTTTGGACCTTTATTCAAGGATATGTTGGATTGACTTGTTTGGCTTTGGGACGGTGATATGTGCAGAGCTTTTCAGCTTTATCCAAAAAATGAGGAACTAAATACTGCCTCTCTTTGGAAGTGATAAGTATTGTATCGGAGTAGTGTTTGAGTCACATTTAGCATTTGTGGTTGAACTTGGGCAGTGTTTCCTACTGAAGTTGAGAACCAGCAGCAAAGCTGAGGAACAGAGAAGTAGCAGCCACCGCAACTGGCCAGCCTGTAATTCCTGAGCAATGTGGAAATCCTGTAAATGTGATCTGATTTTGAGCTTTATGAAATAGCACAGCAATGAGTTTTGAAAGGCATGTGTCAGGTCTATACTACTTGAAAGTCTGTTGCAAAGGAAATTTTTTTTTTTGCCAGAGCTTTTTCATTTAAAATGTGTTACCCTCTCCCATATTTTCTTGCATTCCCTCGCTCCCAAAGGAAACTCTTAAAACCTTGAACTCAGACAGTAACAGATAAACTGACCAGTCCACAAAGGATTTCCTGAAAGCTTGTTCGTTTCCCTTTTTTCTTAACTTTCTGTCATGAGGGTGTGTTTTGTAGCAGTAAGGGCAGATAAGGTACAATGCTCAGAAATAGCTGCATAGCTAAGCAACTTTAAAGAGGCAGTATGTCAGGGAAAATAAAGATTTTGAGCTAGTGAGATGTCTCCATGGGACAAATCTAAGCAGCTTGTTACTTGCTCATGTCTGGTTTGTTTGTTTGTTTTTTTTCCTTTTTCCCAGGAAGAAGTTAATTAATGTACTAATGCAAGCCTCAGTAGTAGTATTTCTTTCTGGTGTTCTACCTGTCTCCAGGATGTTACAAAAGAGATGCAGCATGTAATATAGTGAGAAAATGTTTGACTGGGTAGTTTTAAGGTTTTTTAAAAAGCTTGTTGATCTCATCTTGTGTGCAACTTCTGGGTAACCCCATGTGTATTACTGCAGTGGTGAGGTAGATTTCAAACATTAGGACTCTGGTTAGTCTTGAAAAGACACTCACAACCACAGGAGGGTAAGCTACTCTTTGAGTTTTTAGTGTCTCTAATGAGCAGGATGAGATGGGCTCAGTGTATAGTTGTGTAGTAGTCTCAGTAGAAGGCGTCTGAGAAGTAACATTAAAATTGCCAAAAAGTATGAGAACAGTTAGCTTAGATGTTAAATGACCACTTTTGTTCTCTTCTTTTAAATTTAATTTTGATTTAATTTTTATAGTGTTATTTTTCATTTTTTCTCTTGCATTTCTCTTCCTTCCTCTCCTTTAATGGAATAGATTAATTTTCATGTTTTTATCTCTAGACTTTTCCTTATTTCCTTGGATGTTTGTTTTTTGTCTTTACGTCTGCCTTTCACAAAAAACAGGAAGCTGCTTGACCAAAAAGCAATGGTGTCAAATCTCTTGATGTTTTAATCATGTTTGCCTTGTGGTTATCCTGCAAGTCTTTTTGTCTTCCTGGCATGGCTGTAGTTTTCACCAAAAAGTTTTGTGTTGCTTTATCTTTTTCCCCAAAGGCAAGGTAGGACTGTATTCCCCACACCCCAATACCACCAGAGTTGAAACTTCATGCATCCCATAAAAGCAGTGATAGATAAAATCATGCTTTTTGGGTTCTTACATTGGCACATGCTTTTGTGATTGACTGAAAATGAACTTTTTATTTTCCACTGCTTTTATCACAAAAACTGTGTGAATATTCATCAGTTCAGTGCTAGGCATCCCCTGTGCTTTTAGCGGTTCAAAAGTTTGTTCTTTCCACTGAGTTAAAGCAGTAAATGAATACTCATCCTAGGCAAGGCAAATAGGTTTAGTAACTTCCACAAATACCAGTGTAGAGGAGGTGCAAATGCTTACATCTTCTGTGAAATTCCCCCATAACCCACTGACAAGTTAAGACATTCACTTGTATGTTGCTTAAAACAATTTCTTGGTAACTTTGGAAGTTTTTTGCCTTGTCTTCATTTATTTTGGTGCTGTGGTTTACATGGCATCTGAGAGTGTCAAAACGACTACTCAAGACATAGTAAAAGGATTTTGGAAAATTTTGTAGTGAACTCCTAAAAAAAAAAAATTTAATCCAACCTCTGCCAGAAGATTTCAAAACCAAGTCAGCCTGTTTTTGGCTCTCTCTGCAGCATGCTGTTTTGTGGCTGAATGTACTAAGACGATATATTTGACAGTGAATTAACTTCTGTTGAGTCATCTTTCTTCCTGCTTGTGTGTGTGAGGGAGGCCTTATTTGCCTGGTTTACTTGCTCTCTGATAGAAATTGTGAAGGCTGCACCTTTGTCCTTGATAACCCTTGCACTGACCAGGTGCTAAATGGGCACTGGCTATGTGATTTCAGGTGAGATAGGATGCAAGCCAGTTGTTGTAGTGTGGCTCTTCTGACATTCTTCTTTAGCTCCTCTGGTGCATTGCTTTCCAGGTGTGAGCAGTCCTGCAGGCTTGAGAGCCTAGGAGAGCAGGAGCTGGCAAAGCCAGCTTGCCTTGTGGTGTTAGCAAGTGCTGCTGTGCAAAACAGCTTTGAGTCTGGCACAAGACCAAGTGACAAGCCTAATTTGTAGCAATGTTGTGCTGGTTAGCTAATATCATCCAAATGTTCAGAAGAGTGTTTTCATATCGATGCTTGTACTGATACTCAGGCTTGTCCACTACAATGGTTTCTTAGACTTGAGAAGGTAGTGGTGTTGCTGTAAATTCTCAGGTTTTTAACTCTGCATGATTTTCATACTGATGCCTGTAAGGCAAAGCAAAGTTGCTCCGTGAACTCTTTGCTATACACAATATTAGTACTGTGTTTTTCTCATTTAGGAGATTTTTCCTTTGGAGAGCTTCTGTTGGGGTGGGAGTAGAGATACACAAATTACCACACAGTAGTGGTGGTTGACATTCATGATCTTCAGCTACCTTCCAGGGTTTCTTTTCTCAGTTCAATACATTCAAACTTCTGTAATTTTATTGCAGCTGAAAAGAAAGTTAAGCCTAATGAGAGTGAGCTCTGCTAATCTAGCAAACTTCCAAACACTTTTTCCCCCTGACCTTTTCAGCTTTTAACATCTGATTTTTATTTTAAGCATCAACATTACTATCATTACATACAAATCTAGGATGCTTATTGAGTAACAGTGAAGCCATTTTTGCTATTCAGTGTGAGGTCAGAAGTCTGCATGTTTATCTTGGGGCTCAGTGTGAGCTTCAGAGTTTTGATTGGTTTCTGACCAAAAGAGAGAGTAATAGGATGTGCTGATATGCTGCAGTTTCAGATTAAGAGAAAGCTTTTGTTTTGTTTTGTGGTTTCCTTTATTTAACATTTTTAATAGCACAGTTGCCTGTTTTACTGTTTGGTTTTTTTTTTGTGTGTGTGGTTTTTTTTTGTTTGTTTTTTGTTTTTTGTTTTTTTTTACGGTGTTTCTGGAGCTGGAGAAAAAGTGTATTTTGTCTAAGAGACCTTTTCTGTACCTGCCCATTTGCTCCACAGACCCGATCGGAAACGGAGAGATGTGTTCCGAATTGCAAATGCCACTTTGGCCACTCGAAACAGGAATGTGACTGGGACAGATCACTTCACCAATGTTTCTGACACAGAGGAGAATGAGGTGGAATACCCGTTCTTTGAGACCAAAGTGGATGGCAAGGAGAGAACTGTGATCTCCCATCTCCAGCCTTTTACTCTTTACCGCATTGATATTCACAGCTGCAACCATGAAGCTGACACACTCGGTTGTAGTGCTTCCAACTTTGTCTTTGCAAGAACCATGCCTTCAGGTATGCTCTCACAAGTATATAGCTTTGTTTTACTTCCTGGGAAGAGATCAATCTCGAGGCAGAGAAAGTCTCCAAAATCAGTTAGAAAAACATTGGCATATAATAAAAAAATTCTGTGCAAGAAAATAAATTGGAACTATATTAAATTTTGTTACAGTGGTTTTATGTTCTCGACTGGTCTTTTGTGTGTACTGAGTGATATGTATTGAGTCTGTCCTGTGATCTGGAGGAAGGTAGAAAAGTGTGTGCATTGACTACTGAGATAATTATGAGAGAATTCATTTCCCAGTGATATAGGTGAGACCCACAGACATGGTGGGTTGAAAGGTTTTATTCTTCACTAGCCTGTACGCTGAATGGAGACAGGAGCGTTTCTCTGCTAATGTTTAGTTTTGCTGTGTTCATTCTGAACTGTTTGCAGATGTTAGAATTTTGCTGGTGGGAATGTTTGCCAAATGTTTCTTCTGTCACAGAATGACCATGCATTTGTCCAGCCTGGAAACAGGAGGAGTACTGTGTTGCTTTGTGCCCAATTGCCGGCATCTAGAGTACTTCAAATAGGAAGCATTGAATGTTGTACTCATGTGTGGGACTTTTACAGATTGTACTTCTTCTGAGAAGAATAGAGATGATTTTAGTGTAAGTTCAGATGCATCCAGCAAAGAGCTTCTAACTCCAGCAGATGTCTGGGAATATTTGATGCAGAATGGTAGCAATTTTGTTTTGTTTCTGGAAGGAAAGACTATCACAATCCAGATCCAGCTGTGTCAGTAAAAAAGCAAAAAGTATTGCTTATTTCAAGGAAATAAGGAAATCTGTGAGATCAGGGAAAAGGAAATAAGTGTTCCCAGATTTTTAGCACATGGGTCTGAAAATTAAAAGGCTAAACAATTCTGTTTTCTTCTAAACCTAGCAACTGTATTTTTGAAAAAGTTGTCTTTTTTTCTTGGATTTAAATGTTTTTCATACTCCTGTTAGATTTTGAATAAAACACGGAAAATTATTGGGAATGAAATAGGGATAAAGCAGTATCTGAATTGCTGATGAGACTCGGTTTTAAACTGCGAGATTTCCTAAGACTGGATGTTTTAGGAGAGGGATGTCAGTGGGGCATCTTGTGTGTTTACAGCCATCTGCAGACAGGTTGCTGTTTTACAGCCATGTGGTAGGAATAGCTGTCTGCACTGTTTTGGTGTAGTGGAAAGTTGGGAAGGAAGAACCAGGTGCTGATAAGCGGATTTTTTGGCACACAGACCACGGTGACTAACACAGAGCCCATACCTGGTGAAGCGGTATACACTGCACTGTTTTTTTGGCAACCAGCAGTTCAGAATCTGCTCATCTCTCTAACAGGCCCCTGGCCGATGCATTTTGTTCTCTGGATCTCTGAATAGCACTTACTGCAATGGTTTGGTACCTAAAGAAATAATATGAACATTTTATTTTTCTCAATTGTTGCATAAGTTCCTGTTTCAGTAATAGGTGTTCTTCTCACATCACTTGTAAATATTTTACAGAGGGAGCAGATAACATTCCAGGAACGGTAGCATGGGAAGCAAAAGAAGAAAATACTGTATACCTGAAGTGGTTAGAACCTGCAAATCCAAATGGGCTGATACTAATGTATGAAATCAAATATGGGCAGCATGGAGAGGTGAGGATTAGACATTTCTCTATCAAGAGTTACTGCTTGTAACTCTAATTTATACGCAAAATGGGATCTTTCTTAACGTGCTTCTGTGCAGTGCTGCAGACCAAAGATAGAAATTGTCATTTCAAACACCCAGCACCAACCAGCATGCCATTCCTTTCTTTCGTTTATTTTGACAGTTTTTTGAATTCCACATATCTCCTTAAGGTATTTGAAGAAAAACTGATTAGATGGGGCTTTTAGTTATAAAAATTAGCTTATTCTGCAGCTGTATTGTTTTCTCAGTAATAATGGAATGTGGAGGTATTAAAGTGAACTGTAAATTGCTTTTTTCTTTTAGGAGAAGCGGGAATGTGTTTCCAGACAGGAATACAAGAAGCTTGGAGGAGCTAAACTCACTCATCTGAACCCTGGAAACTATTCTGCTAGAGTTCAGGCCACTTCATTAGCTGGAAATGGGTCATGGACTGAGCCAGTCTCTTTCTATGTGCAGCCCAAATGTAAGACAAATGTTTGTTGGCTGCATGAAACTGGGAACTATTGTCTTTTTAATAACTCCTGATGTTTATGTATGTAGCTGGGCATATGAGACATGTGCCTGTTGCTTTTGGGAGCTCTCTGTTGTGTTTTTGGCAAGTGTTGACAACCAGGAGGTGTATCTGAGATGTGGTCCTTTTCTTGTATGCATGTATATATGAGAGGTGCAACCAGGTGGTGAGTGTGTAGAACACACTACTGTGGCTTCCTTTGATGTACAACTATGTTGGGAATGCAACGTTAGCTGTAACAACATGGAGTTGGATTGTACAAAACCTGTGGCAGTAAGGCAAACCTGCTTTAAATTGCAAAATCATACAAGACAGAAATAATTTATTTAGATTTTTGGCTGGCAGGATTTTTTTAAATATCAAGATGCTTTTTCATATGACTGGTTCTGAGTGACATTTGATAAAGATAACATCTTGATGAAAGGGTGATGCTTGTCCTGACATTAGGAGTAATTTGTATTTTGGAATAAAACCTCTGTAGTGTCCCAAGACCCTCTCAATAACTGCTCTATTTAGTTGTAAAGCAGATGTATCCACAGAAAACTGGAACTCCATCTTTTATTCCTTTTTGGTTTTGTAATGTGTGGACTTTGAAGAACTTGAAGTTAAGAGCAGTGTATGTACATTCTGAATATAAATATAAGCAAATGCAAGGTGAACAAAAGGTGGAAAAAAGGGAAATATGCAAGTGAACAATTACATATTGTTCACTGAGGAATGCAGGTCCTTCCTTTGTGAAAACAAACCCCAGACAGACATTGTTATGTACAAAATTAATGCTTTTCACTGTCTGTTTTCTTGTTCCACTCATCTGCAGTCAGGAATTGTTTCTGAGTACATTTTTCCACATCAGACAAGAAAATGAGTACTTTGATTTTCTTCCCTGTATGGAAATATACTGAGTGGGTTTTGAATGTTTCTTTGTTAATGGAGATTTTATAGAAACCCTGATACAGTTGTTTTCTTGTTGGTTGCAGCAGCAAACTATGGAAACTTCCTGCACTTGATAATTGTGCTCCCTATTGCTTTCCTGCTCATCATTGGAGGATTACTGATAATGCTGTACGTCTTTAACAAAAAGAGGTGAGTTGTATATGCTTGTGGTTAAAAATGCAGGAAGGGAGTGTTTATTTTCAAATCTGTGCCCGTGGAGTAAATTAGAAATTAAAAAGGGAAATGGCATTCAGAGGACTTCAGAAACTAAAGTAGATTCTGACTTGTTGATGTGTAAAAGGAGGTGGTTTAGAGTTACCAGCAAGCATCTGGCTGCTGCTTGAGATATGAAGAGGCTTTTTATTACAGTATCATATTTGGGAGGGAAGAGGAAGGCTTGTCAGGAACATACCCACTGGGACGTTGATGGCAGACACTGCATCTATATAACCAGAAGATTTGACTGAAATACAGGTCAATATAAATCATGAAGACTTACTTCGATTTAGGTTAATTTGCTTTCTTGCAAATTCTAGAGGTTTTTTTGAAGTCTTTACATCCACTTACAAAGTTACATCCTGGACAGAGCAATCTAGGGGACTGTTCTATTAATTTGTTTTCCTCAGTTTTGTTTTTTGTAACTAGTGATTTTTAAAATTGATTTATTTACTTGAAATACGTAATGAAAACTTAATAGAAGTCAGTGCAAATGTTCAGCCTTGCAGCTTTCTAGGTATGGGGTTTTTTTATTACACTCATAAATTATGCTCATTGAGTATCCCATTATTTCCATCTCTAATTCATTTGTGTGCAGACAGTAGTGCCAGTTCTCCTCAAGCACTCCAGAAAGGGCTTTGTAGCTAGTGAAGTACAATACCTGCTTGGGCTTCCCTTGGGCTCTCCTAGGTGAAATGCCTGATAACTCATCCTTCTTTAAACTGTTCTAGCCCACAGGAATGTTTTGTCTTTGATTTTCTGAGGCCTGATTGTTAATTTTATTTCTACAGCCTGCCTCCTGCAAGAGTTCTCACAGTGCTGAATAATTAGGTCTTCTGAAAATCACCCCAGTAAAATGGGGGCAGTATGGATGGGGTGTGTGTGTATTTTTAAAATAATAAACACTTATAAAATAGTTGAATGGAATTCCCCATTAAAAATAATCTTGTCCTTTGCTAAATCACTTCTCTCCCACAGTAGATGATGTTAAAGTATGTTCTCAGCCACAGGTCTCCTGGGTGTATCACCATACAGCTGCCTTTCTTAAAGGAAGTTTACCCAGCAGCTGACAGTACCTTGTGTTTAAGCTTTTCTGGTGCTGATTTGGTGTAGAGAAGACTGCAGGTTTCCTGGGAAAGCTATTCTGTCCTGTTTTCCCATTGATTATGTGAAGTAAAATAAGAACGTGGTTTGTCCCCTCTGTCTGAAAAGCTCTCCACATGCTGTAAATAATATTCTGTGGTTGAGCAAACAGTGGAAAAGCTGTAGAAGAGGTGGTCTGAAATTTACTTGCATTTAAAGATTAAAAAAGAAAAAAAAAATCTTTCAACAGGAACAGTGACAGACTGGGCAATGGAGTACTTTATGCTTCTGTGAACCCCGAGTACTTCAGTGCTTCAGACGGTAAGTGTGGCCTTACACTTCTGAAGCTTTTACTTTCATAGATTCTGTTTGTGTCTGACTTTGAAAGGTATGAAACTCTAAAAAGGATGTTGCAAACCCACTTTGTCTCTTTGTTTTATTAGCACAGCCATGGAATCCATCACTGATAATATGTAAATGCCACCCGTCTACTGAAACTGGGGAGTTCTTGAAATTTTTTCTGTAGTTTATTTAGCAGAGGCAAATTCGGATGCATTAGTTTCACTTTCAGATTATCATCTACTCATCATCTACAGTCATGTTTTCACTGAAATTAAGGAAGTATTAATGAATTCATTGTCTTTCATGTTTTCCCTTTTAAGCCCTGTTCTGGCCTATCGGAACAAATCCACTGCTTGTTTCTATGTACTTCTCACATGGAATATAGTATTGTTTTTTGTAAGTGTTACTGTATCCTCTCTTCCTATCCCAGTAAAACTCCTCAACAACTTTTCACAGTTAGAGCAAGAGAAAAGCAATATTGTGAGCTTCCAGATGTATCACATGCAGAAATTTTGTGTTAAAATGAGCACGGATGTTAAATGTAATCCATATTTGTTTCTCTTAATATCTGGGGTGTGGATAAGCCCGTTTT
Organism: Tyto alba; assembly: GCF_018691265.1. Lineage (NCBI taxonomy): Eukaryota > Metazoa > Chordata > Aves > Strigiformes > Tytonidae > Tyto > Tyto alba. Next base: position 4,854,914 of record NW_024881317.1, read on the forward strand.
TCCCTACTTGGAACAGTTTTTTTAAAGCTAGTTTCGAACTGACTGAATGCATTTGTTACTGATGTATATGTTTGGTAATGACAATATTTAGAGGTATTAGACTGTGTCAGTGTTTAGATCCCAGCTGGTATATTTGTGTTGAGTGCTCTGCTAACACTGTGAAATAATTGTAGCTCTGAAGTCATATGTCGGGTTTTGGGGGACATCTTTAATTTCTTAAAATTTTTTCTGGGAGACACAATGTGGATAATGCTTAAGTGTTTAAAACTATGCAGGAAGTAGAAATTCTTTAAAACAAAATTGCTGTTCCTAGAAAACAGCATGGATTTTTTGGTTTTGTTTTCTATACGTCTGTATTATTTTTCAGTAGTTCAGTATCACAGGAGGTTGTGCCTGCTAATGGTGTAGATGAACTTCTTGGCAGTTCTTGTGTTGGCTGTCCCTGAGCAGCAGCAGGAGCTGAATGAGCCTGGCAGTCCAGGGATCCTCAGCTCTGCAGAAGGCCCATGTGCTGTGGTTGCTCTGGAATGGAGAACCTTGGAAATTCAGTTTTCTGACTAAATGAATTGCTTTAAAAAAACAATAAAATATGAAAAGCAACTATGTTCCTACTGGAACCCTACTTGCTAGATAATTAATTTATTTCACACGCACACATAGAGGTGTGGTTGTCTGTAATGAACATGTGCCCATGCTGTATGGATTATGTATGTGTGGAGCTCTTGAAGTGCAGGAGGAAATCAGAACATCAGATGAATTTCCTTGAGGCATCAGTTCTTCTGTTTATGGTTTAGTTTGGTGCTACTGCTGTATATTACATGCCACAATAGTGTTTCCAAAAGCCCCCAGGAGGGTAACGGGTTTAGCCAGAGTGGCAGAGAACTATTTCTGTAATTTTTTTATAGCAGCACCATTAAGACTAAAGGTCTGTCAGTGCTTATGCTATAATCCTCTATTTTTGCATCCTGTCATTTCACCCATCCAGAGCATGTGACACAACTTGTCCCCTCCTTTGGTGACTGATAGGCAGCAGCACCAGTGACTACTCAGATGTCTTCTTGCCCGAGGCAGTCCTCCCTCCTGGCAGTCACCTTGAGATCTCTCTCCTGCCTCAGATCAAAGGTTTGCAGCAGCAGCAGCAAGCTCTGCCTTAACTGGTGCAACAGTGTGTGTGCAAGTGATCAGAATAGTTTCATGCAAGGAGCCTACTAGATCAGAGAGTCTGTTTCTCTCTAGTCATAAAATCAATCTGTTAGTAGAGAATACAGCAGACACTAAACTGATTCAGATGATTAAGTATGTTTGATGCTGTCTGGAAGAATTAGAAAACCAAGGATCCCAGGAAAAGCTCAAGCCTAAATTATTGATTCAAGCCTCTTCCCCCCCTGGTTTTGTGCTTTGAGTTTCCTTATTTCTATCCCGTTATGTCAGTACCATAGTGAGGCCACTTCAAGTTGATGTACACATTTCTTTAGGATTTATTTGGATGCCAAGCATCTACCTGTCTCTATATGAGAAAGACCATGGACTATTTGCATACATCCTGCAAGGTCTCAGTGTTGTCTGGTGTTTTTTACATTAAAACTGTTTGGGCAGTTGGTATCATAAAGCGATGAGTGGTCACACCACTTGCAGAAGAGGAACATCATGGCCTGTTCTTTCTCTCCTTAGTGTATGTTCCAGATGAATGGGAGGTGCCCCGTGAGAAGATCACAATGTGTCGGGAGCTTGGGCAAGGCTCCTTTGGAATGGTGTACGAGGGGATAGCCAAGGGAGTGGTGAAGGATGAACCGGAGACCAGGGTGGCCATCAAGACTGTCAACGAGTCTGCAAGCATGCGTGAGAGGATAGAGTTTTTAAATGAGGCCTCGGTGATGAAGGAGTTCAATTGTCACCATGTGGTAAGTCATGAAAATGTATCAAGGCTGTGATTCGTACAGCCATGGGTCTTATTGGCATGAGGGTGTTCAGGGCATGTCTTCACTGACTGAAGTGGGAACTTACTGCTTCAACTCTGTGCAGCTTTATAATGTTATTGTGAAATAGGAGTCAGAGAGTCGGAACCAAATCTCCTTTAAGACCTTTCCCACAGGTTCATGGGTGTTTGGGGCTACATATCAACATGATTGCTGTAGTTCAGTTACCTGTATTTGTAACTGAATGGTTTTTTTTTGTCTTCAGGTTCGGCTGCTTGGTGTTGTTTCTCAGGGCCAGCCTACTCTGGTTATCATGGAGCTGATGACACGTGGGGACCTCAAAAGTTACCTGAGATCACTGAGACCAGACACAGAGGTGAGTCATAAGTTGCTGGACATTTTTTCATTTCTTCAGTTAGAATCATCTTGAAAGAAACAACAACACATCAGAAGCCGCAGGCAATTAGCCTTTCTTGCTCTTCTTCTTAAGCTGTAAGAGCAAAACATGAGCTGTTTTGTGATCTGCAACACCTTCTTTCATGAGGTAGCTATTGCAAATAGCCCAGTGTACTGCATGGAATAGTTCCCTTCTTGTGCTACTGAGTCCTGTTTTCCAGATTTGAATTAAATCTCTCATCTGATCTAATTTCTTATCAAGATGTTAAAATATTGGCTAGTTGAAGCATGCATGTTAGGATGCTTGTTTCATGTTATATATCCTGCCTGTTGCCTCTGTTGGAAAATAAAAATCTCTTTGCTAATATGCATCTCTAATATGTAGACCATCAGTCTAACAGCTAAAATTGCCACATCAGATACAGGATCTGAAGATTAAAGATAACACATAGGTCACTTGCCACTGAAATCAGTTGACTATGTAGAAAGTGAGCTCAGCAGTTTTTGCCCTTGATCTGGAAATTCTGATGTGAATAACTGAAAGGAACAAAGCACGAGCACAGTATATGCACAAGAGAATGAATGTGGTATAAATGGATGGCATTGTATGTAGCAAGACCGGCTTGCTTAAGTGATTGGATACCGAAAGCAGTCATACTGAATACAGCATTCAGAAAATACCAGTAGGGCTGTGGACTTAAAGGCATGGCTGGCATTTCTGATTAATAACGTTTCAGGTTATATTAAATAGTTTTGGTCAAATTCAACAAACTTCATAAAAAGACACAATGACATTGTATAGAAATTACCAAAATTAAGTGCTCCGTACTTGGCTTTTCTGTCTTGTATGCTGGTGCTCCCCAGAGCAGTCAGGGATAGGCCTGTGCCTAAATTCCCTGTCTTCCTTGATGCGCAATGTAGAATTGAGTGAAGTCTTCTGAGGGAGGAGCTGTATGAGGAAGAAGGCAGGATACTTCAATAAGGTGTGGATGGAGGGCTTGCCAGATCGTTGGCTTTACCCACAGTTTATCCATGTAGCTCCCATACCTATCCCTTCCCCCTGGGGATTCAACTCACATGGGTTTTTCTAGGCTTTCTTGGTTCTATCTCCTTGGCTCCCCTAGAGTATGTTGCATTCAGCTCTGGGGAGCCTGGGGGGTAGTGGGTGTGGCTCATTATCTCAACACAAAGTAGCACAGATTGAAAGGGATGATGGGACTGGGCATCAACACTTCCCATGGAAGGTGGGTAGGGGAACAATTAATCTCTGGATGGGGATGTGATAAAGTTCAGTGACTTGACCTATGTGCTTTAGGAACTCTGTCATTGGCAGAATTCAGTATTACGAGGCTGTGGTTTTGGTTAGTCTGTCAGTGATGATTATCCAAGTGGTGTAAAGCTTAGGTAAAGTCGTACTCATAAGTGGTGGTGGGACTTAATGGTTGTGTTTAAATACCTGGACTCCTTCACCTATGAGATGGAGAATGGCAGAAGCCATACAACCAAGGATGCCAAAGAGTGAATTTGCTTCAGAAGAAATTGTTTCATAAGCTTTTCTCCTATTTACAAATAGAAGCAATTCAAGAGACATCTGGTTATGGAGAACTGGGGAATAGGAAATGAAATAATTTAACATCTTCTGGTTGTTTGTGAAGATGGTAAAACAGTAGAAATCTCTAAAATAAGCCCTCTGCTTTGTACCTCAGAACTTGTGTGGCAGAAGGATGGACATTTAAACTCCATAGGTGTAAGATAACATCCTTATAGCAAAAAGTCTTTCTGGCTTGTTTTCTCCAAAACAGAATGGCCTGCTATAAAAGAGCTATTTGGGAATTCTGTTAGTAACCCAGCTTGGTATGGCTTGTTTTCCCACTAAGCAGATCCTATGGTGTACGTAATCATGAGTTCCTAAATAAAAATTTAAAAACCAGTATGTTACAGCTTGATATAGAAATAGTTACTTTTTTCTTTCTCCCTTACCTGTTTTATCTTCTTAATCTCGCTCAGAATAATCCTGGCCAGGCACCTCCAACTCTGAAGAAGATGATTCAGATGGCTGGAGAAATTGCTGATGGGATGGCATACCTCAACGCCAACAAATTTGTTCACAGAGACCTTGCTGCGAGAAACTGCATGGTGGCAGAAGACTTCACAGTGAAAATTGGAGGTGCGCTTTCTTGATTTTTACACGAATTAAAAACATCTTTCTTCTTAGAAAGCATTTTAATTTTTTGAAAGCTGTTTGAAAGACTTGTAAAACTTAGCTCTAGTTTAAATTTCTGCAGAATGAAATATGTTCCTTATGAAGGCTTGCTGTGATTTCAGACCTGTGAGCAGTCAACATTGAGTTGAAACTCTTGGAATACCTCTACTTGCCGTTGTTCTAGTGAGGAAATAGTATAGCATGTGGGTTTAAAAAGAGCTAGTGAAGCAGTGATTTGAGGTGCAGATGCTGCAGACATCTGGGTGGATGGCGTAGTTACCACTGGTGTGTCATTCGCTTTTCTGTTAATGCGCAGAAATAATTCCACCTCCTGTTTATTGATTTAAGAATAAGAATTTTAAGATTATTTTAAAGTGTATCTGATTTGGAAGTGGAATGTAAGGCTTGACTTCAGCTGGGTGCTTTCCAGTCTGAACTGGAGTTCTGCTTTCCAGACAACAGAATGGCTTTTCTCCTGCTCTGCTGTTAGAACACCACATTTTTTTTTCCTTTCACCATCCCTCCAAAGTAGTGTCAGATGAGTTTTTTCAGACTTCTCTCCAGAGAGAGTGATTTTAAGATTTTGGCTGTTTTTAAGTTGTGCATATTAAAGTAACATGTATAGCAACAGCCTTCTGCTGTAAGAAACTAATTCTTTTTCTCTGAGCTTAACTCAGCTATTTTGATAATTTGTGTAAGTAATCCTGTCATTTGGGAGAAAGAAAAAATGATTTCATTTTGAGTCAGTTAATTGGGAAATAAGATCTTTGGGGGATTTTGTGCATTTTCTGCAGGTTCGGAGAAAGTCTGACTGAATCCTTCCCATTCCAGTTTTTCTCACTCCTCCTCCCCTCACCAGCCTGTGTTACAATTCTTTGAACTGAAGATGGTCCATTTCTTCCCGTTAACATGGTACATGGTTACCCCAAAAAGCATTTTGTAAAATATGCTGCACTGCTCTCATTTGTGTACCAGTATTGAAAACCCCTTCATGTAGAAGCAGTTTAGGAGCATCTTGACTGGAAGACGCCAGCTCAGACTGTTTAGATCTCAGAGGAAGAGCTTTATGCTACACTAGCTTATGCTCGTTGCTATCTGTTTCTTATTTGCATTACATTTTTAAAGAATTTTCCATTCAACCAGGATAAAGTCACCCTGGTGTGTGGGAGTGATGGAATAGCTGCACAGATGGGCTTTTTAGTCATAATCACTGAGGGTACCCGTGTCCCTAGCAGATGAGGAATGAGAAGGATCAGTGGTTGGTCACTCATCCAAGCCTGGTAATAACGACATCCGTAGACTCGTAATAACAACTGTGAGAACTGGAGGAATTCTGTTCTCTTTTGCACTCCACTTTTCCCAGAAAAAAAGGGGCAACTACTGGTCTGTATTGATAAAATGGATTTTACCCTAGGTCTGCTGTGTTAGCAGACAGCATTTAATATTCGTAAGAGAGTTGATGCCACCTGATATATTAACTTTTTGGTTAGTGTCTGAAAACACAGTAACTGGTTTAAATAGGCTAATCTGAGTTCCAGCAGTTTTGCATGAGTCAAGCTGGTTGTACAGAAAAAATTTGTTGGAATAAGTCTGAGTTGCAGTCAGGAGATGAACATTATTAGACCCAAATCTTGCAAATGCTTATTTATTTACAGCTAAGAACATGCATGTAACCCAAAGTATGTCTTTAATATTGGTCTGTGTTAGGCACATGAATAACCTAATCATCTGTAGCAGAGATGGAATATTATACAGGAACTGGAAATTACCTTTGTAGAGAGGAAAAAAAACCCAAAAACCGAGACAAGAATTTCCATCAACACGTGAGATTCTTCAATTAAAGACAATAGTATTGAGTACTAAAGGAGTTCTTTACACTTCTTTAAACTAAAACCATTGAATTCAGAGAACAGATTAGTGAACTAGATGATCTTCAGAAGACTTAGCTTACTACAAAGCTTGCGCATTAACTCTGGAACTTTTCACGTTAATATATTTAAATGATTCAGACTTCTCACCCACTGAAGTCAGTGGTAAAAATGTTGGTTGGTTTTGTTGGGAGGGAAGCTAACCATCCTGAAGGCCTCAGGTAAAGGGCCTGCAAAATAGTGTCATGGTAACAGATTGTAGATTCTTTGCACCAAACTGTGATTCTCTGCTGGCTACAGTAGCTGGTAGTAAAGCGAAATGTTCATCTTTCTATCATGCAAACTCAAAACATTTATACCTTCTAGATTTTGGCATGACAAGAGATATCTACGAGACAGATTACTATCGTAAAGGAGGGAAAGGTTTGCTGCCTGTCCGCTGGATGTCCCCAGAATCACTGAAAGATGGAGTCTTCACAACGCACTCCGATGTCTGGTAACAAAAACGGGGCTCTGAAAAACTGGTTTAGCCCCTCTTTTTCTTCTCTCTTCTCTTGTTTTAGTAGACTTAAGAAAGTGTACTGCTTCTCCTCTGTCCTCAAAGGTAACTCTCTTTTTCCACTGTGAAGCATGTTGCTTTATATTTCATATTTCCAGTGCAAAATCAAGAACTCTTGAGGTTAAATTCTGTTCTCAGAGAGAGCAGAGCTAAATGGATTTCCAAAATTGGAGGTGGTGGCATGTTTCCTGCTGTGGGTTGTAAAATCAGTTGTGTGGTGAAAACCATTACCTTCACCTGGAAGAGCAAGTTGTCATTTTTCAAATTGCCCTCCTTCAAGAAAAGCATTAAAAGTTGCCAAGAATATAGAAAGGTTCATAGTGCTGACCTGCTTTTCTATGAAAACCTTCTGTGTAAATAACTCTACATTCCCGCAGATGGTTTGTGTACACTAGCAGGTTTTTTCTTGGGAGTCCTCCCTTGTGTATATCCTTCTCCATTTGGAGCTTTGTTTGCTTGTTTTATATACCACAAGATGCAGAAATAGTTTTTTCTTTAAAAGCACATTGCCTAGTTGCTGTATCTGTGAAGTTGTTAATAGAGGCATTCAGGAAATTTCAAAATATACCTCTTAGAAGAAATAATACTCTGGAACAATTCTTCCCCCACACCCTCCCCCCAGACTTTTGCAGATAGGTAGGGAGGACTTGGCAGAAGATGAACGTGTACTGGCAAAACCTTGATGTCTTTTATGGTTTCTCTGCCTTCCTAACAAGATGTTTTTACTGCTGATCTACTACAGAATTGGCAGTTGCTTGCCTCCAAATGTCTAGAAGTCAGTAGAAATGGTATTCTAGTAGTAAACTGCATTTTCCTTAAACAGCTTGAGGATTTTTGAGTCAGTGAACTGTAGTCCACAGCATCAGCTTTGAGTGGAAGGTTCATAAGAGGGTTTATGTAGCAAATGAAAAAGCAAAGCACTATAATGTTACTTCAGCTTTTTTTTTCATACGGCTAGTAACTTATTTATGAATCCAGTAACCCTCAAACTTGGAAATAGATTAAAATAAACACTTTGAGTTGAAGGGGAAGCCCTGTATCAGCCATTTGTCTGATGGAACAGCGCAGGCATGCTTTTGGCCGTCCCCCCTGCAGTAAAAGAATTTTGGGACTTGTAATGGCCTCATGAAGCAGACAGAAATTTGGAATATATCACTAGAAAATCCCCAGAACTGAATGAGCCTGGAGTGAAGAGCTGGCAGACCTGCCTGTTCTTACCACACAACAGTAACTTCTAAGTCCAGCCGTCATCTCCAGCTATTGTATCAGAAGTGGACTACAGTGGATCAGGTGTTCAGCTTTGGTGACATACTGCACTCGTTCCATACACACTTTTCTTTTATACTATAACTGTTAAGTGACATCATGGTTTAAACATAACTGAAATCTCAGACAAAAAACCCCCACAGATGTGATGCCAGATCAAGCATCAGAAGTAAAGTAGTGCTTTAGTTGTTGCAGGAAGTACGCGAGTTCTCCCTTCAGTGTTAACAAGCTTGGGCATGCTTTGGTCATTCAGTCCAAAGCAGGATTGAGCAAATAATAGTTTATTATCATGACAGTCTGAGCGAAATATCTTAGCCAAAAGTCACCTCCATGAAAGTAGCTTACTGATTATAGGGTTGGAAAACTTAAGAGCAGGAGGAGTAAAATCTTGACAGATTCCTTTTGCATTTGCCTCATGTATCCACAGCTATAGATTCAGAAATTTCAATCAGAATTCCAAATGTAGTGGAGCTTGACTTATCACTGTCATGACAAAGTGTCTATTTACTTGATCTGCTTATGGCTAAAAGGATCGTTGCTGTTTACTTCTCAATAACTTTTAGTCCAAACACCGTACATTGAAGGCTGCCTCATGCTGGGAAAATTACCTGACTCCTTGTATCGGTTCAGATTTTGAGGTTGCTTTATGTAAACTATGTAGCTTGGCTGTTTTGGGGGCCATTTATCTTCATCAAACGGTAAAAAATGTTGAGATTGCTTTCTCTGCCTCTTTGGTAGGATATTGTGACATCTGTTTCCATGTTCTTCGAGATGAGTTTTAGAAGCCAAAATGTCAAAAAGACAAAACTGTATGAGTGGTCAGAGTCCAAGATTTATAAGCTGAAGGGTGAAATGGCAAACTGCAAAAAGAGTGTCTGGAGGTTTTGAAGGGTGGAGCTTTATTTTAGCAATTCATTCTTTTATTGCTGTTCAGACTGAAGAATGAGGTAATTAGACAAGACTGTTTTTGCTGTAGTTAGGGAAGCACACTTTAAAATTAACGTAATACTGTTCAGGGTGAGGATATATTTCTATAGATACATCTTTAGCATCTTGCATTCTTTCAGAGCTGGTAGTTGCCTTGAAGGGGCAACATAAGTTTATTTGTTATGATAATATGACTGGTAGGTGTGCAAGACTTGTTCTCATTATTCCTGCAGTGATCAAAGTAACTTCAAAGGCACCAAAATGTTGAGCTGACCCTCTGTTCTTCCCTCCCTTGAAAGGCAAACAATTGCAATTCTGTTTGTGGCTTCTGGCTCCAGATGCAAATCATTTTAGATACAGTGGATAACTGAAAGATAAAACCACTCTACCATAACCAGCTAATAATACTGGACTCCTGTTTTCATAACAATACTCTATTGAAACCATGCTTTTTTCTCTAAACTTGACTCAGCATTTTAGCCGCAGAAGGCGAGGCAGCATCTAGATTTTCTTTCTTTGCACATCAGCTCTAAAAGTAGATAACTCTTCAGTGCAGGACAGACAATCTGAGCCATGTCTGCTCGATAAACTAGTTTTAAATGGAGATATTTTTAGAAAGTGTCAATACTTACGCTCAAACTACCCAATTACATAACTATGCTTATCTTCTTTTGCCACTAATCAATTCCTATTATTAGACAGACTACTTCTTTCACTCTGCTATCCTTTGTAGTTAGTTGGAAGGAGCTAGAAGCTCTATTTGAAGACCATAGTTACATACCTGTTGCAAAAGGGGTAACAAGTTTCTCCAGGGGCCTTAAATGTTTTTCTGCTGAAGCAGCAAATTAAGGTGTTGATAAAAGAAGCTGAAAAACATTCACATTTTTTCCATGTCTTTTTCAAAAATTGGTTTTGTTGCTTGCTGCTGTATATCAAATGCCTTGATCCTTACTTTGCACCTTTGACTTAGAATGTGGAAGAAACCAAAGCAGAGGGATAAATGGAAAGTATTACCCAAGAAGTGTTTTTGTGCCTGGGGAATAGAGGTTGGTTTGTTTACTTGCTTTTAGTGGTAAGACAGATGAGATGCACAGGTGTGGTGGTGTGCATTTGCTGTCTAGCCCTCGGCTTGCTAGAGCAGTAAGGGAAAAAGGCAGCTTTTAAATCGGATTTGTGTGACTCAACTATTTCTGATGAAAAGCAGCTTGCACTGGAATGAGAGCTTACAGTTTTGCATTATTGCCTTCTCAACGGCTATCAGGAGTACCTAAGATATGTTACATGAAGATTTTGAGTTTAGTTTTTCAAATGTACAGATTTTTTTCTTGCGCTTTCTGTGTCGTGGAGGGGAGGCTTGTTAAGCTCACTTGAAATAACCAGTCTCTGCAGCTTCTTCACCTACTTAAAAGGTTTGGTTCTCCACACTTGGCCACACTCAGATCTTTTTGCAGACTTTAATGATTGAGTGTCTATCCAGCATGAGGTCCTCTGTACAGGAAGCACAGAGATAAGAAGATAACTTAAAAAAATTTGTTTCCTTACCTGCATCTTTCCTTTTCCCCTCTTCACTGTTTTTCCCACCTTGCAGTGCTCCTAAAGTCTGAACTCAAAGCCATGTGAAAGGGAGATGAGACGGGAGCTGATTCTCCAGGCAAGCTCACAGTTTAAATCTGCTCTGAGTTAGGGGCCTTCTGGTCAATACAATGAGCTTGTGGTGGTCTTTTTCCTGATTGACCTGTACAGAACCAGTGTAATCAAGTAATGCTGGACCACTGAATGATCATAATCATGACCAACTGTGAGCTGGAGATTATGGTGTGAAAAGTGGAGATGTAATGCTACCAGCCTTTTCTTACAGAGGCCATTCTGAAGAGTCTTTCAGAACTGGCAGTCTTTCTCACCATTGACTAGAAGCGTTTGAAGTCAACACTTGCTTATGCTAGGTGATGTGACTATCACTGTAGTTGCATACTTTCCGAGCAATTGGAGTTTTTTGGTAAAAGAAAATACCCATGGACACCTACCTGTTCAGCATCATCTAAGAAAAATATCCTTGTAAAGGTTGCTCAGCTTTCTAAAGTTCTTATTTGTTTTCCAGGTCTTTCGGTGTTGTACTCTGGGAGATTGCAACGTTAGCGGAGCAGCCGTACCAAGGCATGACCAATGAACAAGTGCTCCGCTTTGTGATGGAAGGAGGTCTGCTGGAAAAACCAGACAATTGTCCTGATATGCTGTAAGTGTCAACAGTTACCACTGTTCTCAGTGCACAGGTGATGCTTTTTGATCCCTTCAGTGTCCGCTTCTGCCCTATCTACCCCAGGAGGTGTTATTAATGAGTGATAGTAACGTGAGGTGCGGCTTGAGCGGTCTCTGTCAATCTAGTATTTTACAGTAGTTAAGCCATAGCAGAAAACAACTTTGCTTGTAGCCAGAATCTCACTTTGGACTATGTCCTCTAATAAGGAAATAAACCCCAACCTTGTGTGTTCCTGAATAAATTTATATTTAGTAAAAGCTCATAAGTAACATTTGGTACAGCAGAAGACTTTGTGCCTAAGTCTTGTCTCCTCTGCTTAGACTGGTTCTGTTGAGTATAAAGACAAAAAAAGAGCTTAGGATGAGCTGAAATGTATTGGGCGTAAACTCTGTGGAATTGAACTTTTCAGTTCAGCATACTGATAAATGAATATATCATTCCTTTGTCTGAAGCAGCTTTGGATGTGCTATTTGAGTCACAGCGCTCATCACGTTGAGATAAACAAATCTTCCCTGCTAACAGTTTCCTTTCCTGTAAGCACAGAAAGTAGTACGCAGAAAAACCTTCGCCTGCCCCTAGAATCAATACAAAGCCTTGCAGCAGAGGAGGGTGTGCAGTGCAGCAGGCTTCAGTTTTTAGCTTTACATTGTTGAAATACTTCTGCTGGCTTTTGTGTACAGCAGTTTCAGTTGTTCAGACTTTATTACTTTGATATACTTCCCAAACTGGCTTTGGGGAAGGAAATACTGTGTCTTGCAGTTATTGAAATTTGTTGGAGGCCCACAGAAGGGATACAATCACTTAAGGGCCTCAGCTGCTTGGGATTCTTAGGAAAAGAGCTTTTTTGGCTGGAGTGCTGGCTTTGGTTTCAGATGACAGGCAGTGTTGTTTTGTTGTTTGAGGGGGGTGGGTGGTACATGCAGGGGGAGGTGTAGCTGCCATGTGATTCCTCAGCTTCACATTCTTTCCCTTCCATGATGCTGTGGAGAATTTCTGGCAGTCGGATTGACTGAAGATTGTTTAACACGGTCAGAGCTGTGTAATGTGGGGGGGGGGGGGAAGTAGGCAGAAATGGAGGAAGAACAGGTTGTGTGAAGGGGTCAGATCCCCAGGTCCATAGGAAAAAAACACCTCTACAGTGAGAAGGAACTCAGCAGGAGATTGTGTTAGCAGTTCCCCATTAACCTGGGGCGTGTGTGGTATGAACTGGGGGATGGGAGGAGAGTTCTTTACTGCAGCCCACCCAGCCTGTTCTCCTTCCTCCTCCTCCTCCTCCTCTGCTTGCTGGTGTTGCTACTGGATGAATCTGCTTTGAGGGTAACTGGCTTATGAGCTGGGAGAATTTGGTTAGCGTCTGGCAGAGCAAATCTTTGCACCAGTGTGTAACAGCAAAGGCCTTTTTTGTGCTGATTTTACTGAAGAAACTGTTCACACATTAGTTATGGCCACAAAGACTTTAGCCTGGTATTGTAGAGGTGCAGAATAAAAGTCTTCCTTAGAATTTATCTACTTGTCTCCATTAGAACAAGGAACAGGGCTGAACTCAGAATTAAGGAACATATTTTTATTTTTTTTTTAATTTTTTTTGGTGATACAGTTGTGTATAAAACATACTGACTCTGTCCAAAATGGAAAAAAACAAACAAACAAACAAACAAAAAAACCCCAAACAATTGAATGTACTGACCTTAGAAACTTACTGTGGCTTGCTTTAGCTCCCTTTCAGCTTCTTTTGTCTTTGTATTAGGACAGACACCCAAGTCTGCTGAAATTCAAATAGGCTGTTGTAGGAATAACAGTAGGGAGCTCCAGGAATAATCTTCACCGTTGTTCCGTGTGTGTGCATTTGGCATTCAAGGAACCTATTCTGCATTACTGTGGTGCTTTTTTCTTTCCATGTTTTCTTTGCTTCTTGCCCTGTCTTCCATCCCATTTGCCCAAGATGCTGTAAAGACGCTGTGCAGCACTCAGTAACCTGACAACTGCTGCCAGCCTTGAACCTGGCGTGTGTTGCCTCTGGCAGGCACAGAGGCCTGGTCTGCAGGCAGAGATCCTCTCCCCACTCCAGCTCTCTGATAACCCACTTCTCACTGTGGGATGTAGCAAGAAAATTACTGAATGGCCAGAAAGGTGCTTGTAACAGAGTTGCTAAGAGCCCTGAAATTGCATGTGAAGGTTGCTGTACATCCCCAGCATGTTTCACACAACTGCCTGCTCAAGCACCTTATGAAAACTTTTCTAAAATAGGGGGTCCTCTTTTTTGTGGAGGTTGCTAAAAGATTCGGTTTAAAGACAGGTTTCTTGGCATGTCTGTGCCAGTGGAAAGTATTTTTTTAGACAGCACAAATTCTTGCTGATGGAGACCGACTGGTCTGTGATACTTTAATATTAACTCACATTATTAACTCAAGATGTCCAGAAAGCAAAGTCCACCTGCTGCAAGGAATTCAGTGTATTTCTTGTGCTTGGTACTGCCTGAAAGCAAGCAAGAAGGGAAGCCAGGAACTGCACTTCAGTGTATTTCACGTGGTAGGCTACAAATGCAGAGATACTTTTTTCTTTAAATTAGTTTCACTTGGAAACAACTAAAATTATGGGCAGAACATAAGTTTACCTTTCTGTAGAGAGAGGGGAGTGTACTGACATACAAAAACTTCCAGAACAGGTGGGGGAGGTAGACTGCTGTGGGGAAGCATAGATAAGAATAGTGAGAAGAATCTTGCTGCAACTGTCACTGAATCTACTATTTTTAACCTCGCAGATTATGTGAGTGTTGACACAGCCGTGCACACTCCAGCCCCAGCGCAGGAGTTTTTGTAAGGGCCTCTTGTTGCCCCCCCTGCGTGAATGCTGCATGGTGCAAGCAGTCTTGGACGTGCCATGCCTCCTCAAACTGCAGTGCTAGTAGTGCTTGTTAGTGGCTGTGCTTTGCTAACCCCTTGTAGCAGCAAGTCAGTAGCTTCTAGATGGATCAGAGAGCCAGGACACTCGAAGAACTGGAGAGGTTCTGCTCTGCGGCTTGGTTGTATCAGATGCTTGTGCAAAGGGGGATTTTATGGCATGGTTTTCTTGTGGTTCAGAGAGGTGGTAAATCCCTGTGAAACGCCTAAGCACAAAGGGGATGGTATTTCTAGAGGCTTTTTGCTCTTATACAGGGTGAAACGACTCAGTTCTGTTTATGCTACACCCTCTTGGCATAGTTTGCATGGTTTTACAGACAGAACTATGCAATAAGACAGATGGTTCAATATGACGGTGCCAGGAGAAGCTTTGCTGGTTTTCTCTTCTTCCTGTGTAATAAGTTATGTTTTTATGTACTACCATTGTTACAGCAGTGTTCATCAGGTGATGGCTGCGTGGCAAGGTTTGTTACAGCTGAAGCTCTCAGTGTGTTCCCATGGGGCTTTTAAAAGTTGTGGAGGCTGGAATTCCACTCTGTTTTCGAAGCAAATCTACTTCCCCCATATATATTGTAGATGACTAGAGTATTTATGCATTGCTGTTTTTTCCTTCTGCTCCTGGTGAGCACTTGGTTAGAAACTAGAGTTTGCTGAGCAGAGGTGTCAGCATGTAGCAACAGCAGAGTAGGGAAGGTCTGTTCACTTTTCCCCACCAAATCAAGTCCCATGCAAAGCACAAACGCACATGCAAATGGAATGCAGCTTCTATAGTAAATTTCCATTTTCTGTTTTTTACTGTCTCAGTGGAAGAAGTAACTGTGTTTCTGCTCAGTTCTTTGAGCAAAAGATGCATGAGATGCACGCTGGCTATTCCTTTATCTCACAATGATGCCTCCAACTTCCTGGAGCTCACTTGCCACCAGTTAGAAACATACTTTATAAAACTGCTCAGGTTGTATTAACAGCCTGTAGATTCTTCTGTTGTCTATTGGGAAGGTTTGTTTTGTTTAAGACAATGTAAACAAGGTTTTTGAACCCTCAGAATTAAGAAGGGGAAAAAAAAATCCTTTTATGGGAACTCTGTAGGGTTTTTAAATCTGGAATGGCTTAAAAGAAACATCACATGTCCTTGTTTGTGCTGATGTCACATGCATTACTCCACTGCTTGTGGTATCTCCTTAGCGTTGCCCTTAGGCCTCAGGGCAAAGTGCCAGTGAATATCCAGTGTTCTTGGCTCCAGCTAATGCTTCTATTCAGGGACGCAGCAGTCAGCTGGAAAGGAAACAGCAATGAAGTAACAGAAATGGATTTTATATATTTATGTCTCAAGCTTTCCTCCTCGTTTGTGGGTGAGGGTATAGTGCAGTTTTATAGTTTGGCTTCACTTTTGCTATGAAAGACTTTTTAAAGACTCAAAAACAAGCAATAGTTGAGCAGTGTTTATATGTCTACGTGCCTGTTGCAATACAGCACTGAGTACCCGGGGAGTTCTCCCAGCACAGACTGGTTTTGCCAGCTTTTCTTTTGGGTGTCACAAGGCCACGCTCAGGTTGTGCCAGCTGAGCTCTAACAAGAATATTTGTGACTTCAAATGCACTGCAATTGAGATCGCTTTTGTTTTGGTTGAAGTGCTCTCAGCAGTGTTTGCATCCCAAGCACCGCTGCTTTCCATCGCTTTGCTGCTTCACATCAGCTGAGAAGGCAGTGCACCCTGTGAGGAAACACAACAGTATTTCCCAAGGAGCGAGTGTCTGGGGGAAGAGGTTCCTTTGCTTTGGTTTTGTTTCGGGTCAGGGTTCCCAGACTCTCTGGACCGTGCTGTGGGCAGCGATGCCCAGTGACAGGCTTCAGAGTCCAGGGTTTTCCAGCTTGGTGACAGTCCTGTTGAAAGATTTGCTCTAGAGCAGGGATTCTGGAGACATTAAGACATTATTCTGTGATGGACTTTGGTGTTATTCAAAAAAGGAGTGAATTTTTGTCTGTTTTTGTCTCTTTAATTAAAAAAAAAAAATTCCACACACTGCTGCAGCCATGTAGCAAACTGCTGCCAGGGCGTAAGGCAGTGAGAGCAATTAAAGTATAAAATAGTATTGCATGCTTCTGGGGAAGTTGGGAGAATGGTGTGGTGGTTTTATAGAATCAAAACTAAAAGTTTAGGTGACCTGGCTCTAACCTTACACGGGAAGGCTGGCAGAGGTGGGAAAATGAACCCAGATCTGGCCACTGGACCAGGCTGCTGGCCAGGCAAGGAAAAGGGTCTTACTGGAACTGCAGGTCACAGCACTGGAAGGTAAGTCAGAGCTGTGAAGGATTTTCCAGTATGTTATCTTAAGTGAAAGATTTGTTCATTGGGCTTTGTGTTTTTTTTTCTTTTTTTTTTTGTTTGTTGTTGTTGTTTGTTTTTTTGTTGTTTTGTTTGTTTTTTGTTTGTGGTTTTTTTTTTTTTTTTTAACTCATTCGTAATCTGTCACAGCAAATAGTAATTTTGGCCAGTGGTGACTTCCTACACACAGCATGTTTCTTTGAGTACTGTGTATGCAGAGAGTTGACTCAAAGAGTTAATGTTGATTTTTCTTTTCTTCTTTAAAGTTGTCCTATTGCTTGTACTGTATTAACAAGACATCCCTCTTCCACCTTTACAGACAGTGAAATCCTTTCTTATGTTGTGTTTAAAGCTCAGGGTGATCTCTCAGGAATATCCAATTTTGCTGTGTCATGAAAATGCTGTTTGCATTATGTATGTATTACTCTTTCATTTTTGTGGTTTTGTTTTGCCAGCGTGGGACATTGTACAGATCTAATCATGGATGTGCTTAAACAGATGATCTCACACTTCATAAAATATTAATGCATCCCTGGCCATAAATGAAAACAACATAATTTTAAAGTAAAATATTAGAGAATGTCTTTGAGATTAGCAAATGTCTTTTGGGGATTACAATTAATTTTAATGTCATTTTCTTTTTTCAGGGGAAAAAAGCAGTGCTTTACTTTGTGTGTATTTCCTATTTTATTTTTTTTGCAAGGCAATATTGGTAGGGTAGGGATTTGTTGTTTGAAAAAGATACTCTGAGAGGCACTGTCATGTAGCTGTATGACTGAGAAAGCATAGGAGATTTAGGAGGAAAAAGAGAAAAACACCAAGTCAGAATAAAAATACGAAATGCTTCCGGATGTCAGGTATCCACAAGACTGTTTTGTGGGCAAGTGCATGGAAGGGAGTGAAGAAGGTTGAGATAGGAGCTATAGAAGTGAATCAGTGATTAGAAAGAAGGTCGAAATGTGACGCGGGGATCTCAGCCTGTAAAAATTCCGTCACTTTGTCTTCCATCAGAATTGAATGATTTTCTGCGTCGCGCGGTCTGGTTCAGTCACGGTTGGTTTGGCTCCAGCCGGGGCTGGTAAAACACCTCAGTCAGTGGTTTTGCTGTGTGTTTCCCGTCCAGGTTTGAACTGATGCGCATGTGCTGGCAGTACAACCCGAAGATGAGGCCCTCCTTCCTGGAAATCATCGGTAGCATTAAAGACGAGCTGGATCCAGCCTTCAAAGAGGTCTCCTTCTTCTACAGTGAAGAGAACAAGCCTCCGGATACAGAGGAGCTTGACCTGGAGACTGAAAACATGGAGAGCATTCCTTTAGATCCCTCCTCCACCCTCCAACCCACTGACAAGCACTCAGGACACAAAGCCGAGAACGGCCCGGGCGTGGTGGTCCTTCGGGCCAGCTTCGAGGAGAGACAGCCGTACGCACACATGAACGGGGGACGCAAGAACGAGAGGGCCTTACCGCTGCCCCAGTCTTCGGCCTGCTGATCCTTAGAACCAGAATCTCACAGAAATAAGACGCAGAAAAACACGCGCATTGGGGGAAGAAAGAAAGAAAGTTACAATATATTCAAAAGCCTACTGTACCTCAGTGGATCTTCAGAACTGCCATAGCTGCACTTGGGAGAACCCTTTTTTCAGTAAACAAGTTACCGTATTTTTCTTTTTTCAATATGCAAGCAGATGTTTGTTTCAGTAAAGGACTCCATTCATGGGGCACACAGTTGGCCTTTTAAAACTCTAATGTTAACACTTAATAGCAACAGAAAACTTGAGATCTGATGTCTCTCTCTCCTCTCTCTCTCCTCTTTCTCTCTCTTTCTCTCTCTTTCTGTCTCTCTCTTTGCTTCATAATGGGAAACATATCTGCGTGCAAGTTCAACCGTACAGCACTTTTATCAGATCAAAGATATCGCAGGCCAGGTGGCTCCCCGGTACCCTTGCAGGCACCTGCCTAACACTGTAGGTCTTTATAAAAAATACAAACAAACAAAAAAAATACAAACAAAAAAAAACACACACAAAAAAAAATAAAAATAAAATAAAAAAAAACAACAAAAAAAAAAACCAACAACAAACCAACAAACAAACTAAAAAAGACTGGATTTTTAATGTTGCTCTTTAATCTTTTTAGGAACACATAAAAGAATAAAAAAGGGCCATCATTCGTCCAAGGTTGTTACCATTTTCAACGCTGCCAAATTTTGCCAAAAAAATGAACTCTTTGTTTTTTGTTTTTGTTTTTTTGTAGGCATGGAAGGAGCACAGTAATCAACTGCTCTGTTTAAAAGAGATCCTGACCAATACATTCTATTCAATCATACACTGGTATTTAAAAAAAAAAAAAAAAGTAATTTAAAAAATCAAATTGTCTAGACCTTTTTTCAAAACTGGACAAAATGTGATTTTATTTTTTTTTTCTTGTGATGGAGAAGATAACAGGGATGGGGGTAAAGAAACAGCCCTCCCTCCACCCCTATCCCCATCCCAATGAATTCTGGACAAAACTGGCAGTGGTGAGCTAAACACGTGCATTTCGTACAAAAAAAGTCAACCGCACGCCAAAAATGAAACATGAAAATAACCGGCAGAGATCTCCATCGTTGCAGCCTGCCTTCCTTCACAGGCTTGCAAGGAAATAAACACCTAGAAACCTAAATTGGAGAAGACAAAAAAAAGCAGTAACCGGATTCAAGTATATGATGCTTTGTTGACCTTTTCTCTTTATTATTAAGACTTCTCGAAGGGTCTTGCAGTTCTATGTTAGACCATGGATCATTTGCATACACATTGTCTTTTGTGTCACTTTTATAACTTTTTTACGGTTCAGATACTCATCTATATGTCTGTACAGAAAAAAGCTGCTATTTTTTTTGTTCTTTATCTTTGTGGATTTAATCTATGAAAACCTTCAGGTCTGCCCTCCTTCCCTTCCCTCCCCTCCCACTTCAACAAATTTTCTTATGCTTTGTACTATAGTGTGTAACTTTACTTCCTCCTTCCCAGTAACTGATACCTTTCATATGATTTGCCATGAACTGTTTAATGCCTTTTTATAAATACATTTCCTCCTTTTTTTCCTTTTTTTTTTTTTTTTTTTTTTTTTTTTTTTTTTTTTTTTTCTCCTCCTTTCCATTAGTTGTTTTACAACATCTTGGCTGTGTGGGCTACAGGGCTTTTGAGGGGGACATGGAGAAAGAAGGGACACCCCGCACGGAAACAACTTGAGCAGTGCTGCGGTGTGGTGTTTTTAAACCCCAGTTTTCCTTCCTTCCCACTAACCTCTGCCCAGACAGCATGCGAGTCTCTTACAGTGCAAGGCATGATACAAACTCAGGTCAGAAAAAAAGGTTAAATATTTAGTACATTCTTGTTCAGTGTTTATATTCATTGTTGTACAAGGGTCCTACCCTCCTCCTTCCCTCCCCGCTTGTTTTGGTTGTGGCACACATCCACCCACCCATCCCCACACACTCTCCCCACACAAACACACACACGTATTTTATTTTTTTATTTTATTTTATTTGTTGGGTACAACAGCAGACACCAGGCTTTTGGGTCACTGATTTTTAAAAAAGACTATTTTAACCCTTCCGCCCCGTGAACAAGAGCTGTGCCAGTTGCAGCTGGTGATGCCAGGCATTCTTAAGGTGGCCACTGAACACCTGGCTCCGGCAAACCCCAGCTCTTCACCTTCCCGATGAGGAAGCCCTCGCAGAGGGCACCCTGGGCTGCACTTCGCACCCCTGGCAAGAAAAAAAAAAACCCAAAGCCAAACCAAACCCACCACGCCATTTCCATGGGGCTGGGTGGAAAGCGTTGTAGCTGGGGCCGGTGGCTTGGCTAGCAAACAGTTAAGTGTTGGCAGCTATGGAAACCCGTACAAGTACAAGCTTGTTGCTTAAATCATAGACCAAACCTCAGAACAAAAGAAAACGAGTAAGCTTGTTTGTTCAGTTGCAGAAGCCTTGGTGAAAGGGGAAGGAGGGGGCCATCAGAACGTCTACAACCAAGGAGTCGTACCAGTTGCTCTTCTTACATTAGTTACAGCATCTAAGCCTTTGTTTAGCACTGATCCAACCAAATGATGGCAGTGAAGAGGTGGTTCTGGGATGGAAACGTTTAAAT
Source organism: Tyto alba (assembly GCF_018691265.1). Classification (NCBI taxonomy): domain Eukaryota; kingdom Metazoa; phylum Chordata; class Aves; order Strigiformes; family Tytonidae; genus Tyto; species Tyto alba. The sequence goes on from NW_024881317.1 coordinate 4,875,659, forward strand.
CTTTTGAGTAAGAACAAAGAATTAAAATATACTGATTGCTAGTTTTGACTGGAGATTTTAAAAAGTTTGTAGTGCTTTTTGCTTGTGTAGTTTAGATCCCATTATCTTCTCTTGCCTCTGTCCCATAGTTATTTTTCCCTTTTAAAAATGAAAAAGACAAAAAAGTTAATTAAGAAGGTATTCTATGTAGGATTTTTTATTTATTTTTGTGATATCAGTTTAAATCACTGTAGAGATGCCCCATAATAAATTTAAATACTGAGATAAGGGGTTTTGAGTATGACGGGGGACAGTTTTTGATTTTTTTCAAACATTTATCTACCTCACTCTTATTTTTTTATATGTGTGTATATAAAAAAAATACATCTCACATTTCTCAGCAGCCAATAAATGCCGTTGATACTGGTAACCTCTCACTCCATATACCACATGCTCTAGGTTCTGGAGGGGAACAGTCACTGCCTGTCACAAAGGGTCACCTCAGAATATTTGCCGCAATTCCAAGGAGTTTCTCCACTTCTTTGGTTTAGATTCTTTACTGCAAGGAGAAATCCAAGAGTTGGCTGATGTAGTGTGACCATTCTTAAAGGAAACACAAAGGCTTTTTAACGTGCTGTCAGCAGTCCTCAGGTCAGCAACAAAATGCTGTGTGTTCAGATGAGCGGAGACAGAGCTGACCTGATACAAGGACTTCAAATTATGACTATTTGATGAAATCTGTTACAGAAATCAATTGTTTACAGTGTCTGAAGGTCCAGAAGAATTACTAGAGTAAAGGGAATGGTCTTTCTGTTTGTCCTGTAGAATGGGCTAAGTCATTACTACCAGTTTTTCCTCAGATGCCACAAGCACCGAAAAGGCATTTGGCTGAATCAGCACCTAAAAATAAATTGGCTCATACAGCAATAGCATTGCTTTCTTGACCAAAAAAAAAACACTGAAAAAACCTGTCACAGGCTGCCTGATGATACTACTACATCGAGTTTACAGCTTTGGATCTTTGCTGCTTCTGTTTGATGAGAGCACTGATATTTTTTTTTTTTTTTTTTTTTTTTCAAAACTAACATTGAATTGATTTCTTTTAACGTGCCAGTAAAAATTCAGTCCCCTTTTCTTTCCCTGTTTATATGCTTCATAACTGTGGATTCCGATGGACCAGCCATCAGATTTTAACTGCCCTCTGACAGCGTGTAACTGGTTTACAAGCACACAGGACTAACACGAGCTTGCCATCAACTTGATGTATAATGTTTCTCTTTTTCCAGCTCTGGCAGCTGTTCGTGCAGGTGTTGGTTGTGGTATCTGAATAATGTGGTGCTTGGCTACTTCGAGTTGTACATGGCCTCTTGAATACACAGCGCTGTGGTTAAGTACTACAGAGTTTGTCTTTGGAGGGAGTGTTTCTCTCTGGCCCTGAGAAACCAGCAAAATTTCAAGTTTTTGCTAGGTTGTTTTGCTTTTCCATTTTTTATTAGGTTCCGGTGACCTTTTGGTGCAGTGGCTGTTCTCCTCTCTTGCACATATGGATTACCACAACTGGAGATCCTCAGATCTTTCAGCTGGCTAGGAGGGTTTTGTTAAAACTGTCCAAGTTACTGGTTTTTATAATTGTATGTAGGTGGTTTTAAAATGCATTAGGAAGAAACACTAACGACGTAGCACCCATCATGATAAGCATTTCAAAAAGCACTTCAGTAGAAGACAGTCACGTGCCATCACATCCGCATGTGTGATGACAGTCAGCTCTCCTGGACCAAACCACCTTCATCATACCATTGCGTTCTGTGTTTGCAATTCAAGCTTAATTCCTTTTTTGTTCTGTTTGTTTCCATAGGGGTTTTTTTTTGTTGTTGTTGTTGTTGTGTTTTGTGCATTTTGAATAGCTTTATTCACATGGGTTTTTCATGCAGACTTCCCTTGGACAGTAAATCAACTTGTTTGTGCATGTGAACAACTGAGAATTGATGTTGGCTTGATAGAGTCATAATATGGTTTGTAATGTTGTTCTTCCCTGAGACCACTGGCTTGTCTGGTATGGAAAATTTATTTAGAACTTCAGCTATGTTTGAATAAAGTTAAAGTAATCCAGTTTGTTTATAAATTAAAAACAAAAGCCCACCCAGCCCTGAAAACCAGCATTTTGATGGATGGTACCAAGGTGTTTTAATGCAGTAGGATAACAAACCGGCGTCACTGCAGGGAGCAGGCGGCTTTGATTTTAGTGCTCGGCCACTGTTCTCACCTGACTCGCATTTAAAAGCTGCTCGGTGGCGCAGAAGGTGGTTTGGTTGCAAAGGAACGTGGCTCCTACCTAAGCACGGAGGTGTCGGCTGCGTGGTACTAAACGAGATGCTCTTGGGGGAGCGATAAACTAGACGCAGAAGCCGAGCGTGATGGAAGGTGTGAGGCCGGCCTGTGTGCACCAAGTCTTTCTCAGCACGATGCCTCTGCTATTAAAGCTGGTTCTAAGTGATGTATGATTCTAGGCATGTTCACACTGATGCTCCTCTTGGCCTTTAAAAAACCAAGGAAGGAAAGCCCAGTTTGCCCAGGACGACTGGTCACCAGATGGAACTGCTGTCAGGTCCTCTGGGAACTGCTGAGGGGTGTTCAGTACAGGCTGAGTCCAAGTGAACAACACTCCTATTGTTGGTGTAACTCCATACATATATATCTATATATACATATAGATATCTGCATATGTATATCTATAATATAGATATATATATATATATATTTAAACCCTTTTCATTCCATTAGTACAAGTAACACTTGTTTCCTGTTATTCTTACTTTGTTTGTCAACAGTGTATTTAATCACTGGGCTGAACAACAGTGGAGGAAGGTGCAAGGGATCCACTCCTTACTAACCAGTGATGAAAGCCAGATATTGCAACTTAACCCATGAGTAGTTGTGCAGACAAGAATTTAAGAATGATGTGTAGAAACAACACTAGTGGCCAGGGGTGCTGAAGATACAGAACTACAGATAGGCAGGAGGGCTTCGAAGGACACCTGGGTTCAGAAGCTGGCTGCTCAGAGACGCTGAGCGGCCTCTGCAATTGAGCACGGCCTGGTAAATCAGAATTGAGACAGGTTTGTGTGGAGACGCGTGGAAACGGAGGATGTGGAAATGGGTATTTACAAAGACACAGGGCTTGGCAGAAGTTGGAGGTAGTTTCCTGAGCCTGGTATGTGGGACAGCATCAGAGCTCAGGCATCACAATTCTGATCGCTGGTACTTGTAAATAAACCTCTGGACTTTCCAGCTGGAGTGGTAAATTCATTACCGGGAGTTTTAACGGTGGTTGTTATCGGTCTGTATGAATCGGTCTCAACTTACAGTTGGTCTGGTTTGCAAGTACCTGAAGACTATCACTAGTTTGTGTGTGTGCTTATGCGTGTGTGCTCATCTTTTGGGGTTTTTTTGGTTTGGTTTTTTTTTTTTTTTTTTTTTGGTATGCGTTTCGTTGATTAGTAATCCATTAGCATTTTCAATAGGGCTTTAAGTCCAGTAGATTACGGGTAGTCAGTTGACGAAGATCTGGTTTACAAGAACTAATTAAATGTTTCATTGCATTTTGTAAGTACATAGAATAATTTTATAAAATGTTTGTAGTTTATAAATGCCTAAAATATAATTTAAGGGCACTTTTCTGTGTCTGTGTATGGGTGTGTCTGTATGTGATCAGTTTTTTTGATGGTACCAGTTTACTAGCTAGCTTTACAATATGCCAAAAAGGATCGCTGACTTGTCCAATTCATGGCGTGTCCCTCTCCCCCTACCCACCCAAGCTTTGTGTCCCAGTATACAGCGAACGAATAAAGAAGTTGGGGAAATGTTCTGTATCTTCAGTATCCTGGTCTTCCAGAGCCCTCTGGTTGGGGTGGGATCATCTTAACTGGTCATTTCACGCTGCTGTCTAGGGCAGTTAACTTCATGGATTACAAGAACCTCACTGGTCAGGGAAACAGAACGGGTTTTGCTGCTACCCAGGCTCGCTCGGGCTGGTCAGTACCTGCTTCACGGTGGCCGTGTGGTTTGAAGGATGCGACTGCATAAGGGAAAGAGGGAAGATGGTTTTCATAATTACTGTTGAAGAACTCTTTGCAGATTTCTCATCACTTCACAAGTTTGTGTGCAGCCTCTAAAGACGTTGAGCACCATTTGAAGCTTTGTTGAAATGAGCAAGGCAGGGTCCCTATTTATTTTTATTTAAGCGTATTGAAGATCCCTTCACCCTCACTCCCCCGATTTGACTAACCACATTGCTGAAGGGTTCTGATGATTTAGATACTGTTTCAAAATCAGCTCTTCTGTTTTCTGAACCAGTGAGGTTTGAGATGAAAGGATTGGCCAGAGTTTGTCTACCTCTGGGACAAAAACAAAACTAGAAAGTGCTAAGGAATGGATGCAGTTGCAAATACAACATTTTCCAATTTTTCTTGTTTAAATTTTTTTAAGAGAAAATTAAACAATAACATGGCCAATTTATTACATAAAAAGACTTGCTGTGTATAAATTATTCCTAAAGAAATTCCTGTGTTTATATTAAAATGAATCAGTAGATAAAAAAAAATTTCAAAATGTTTTTGTATATTCTGTTGTAAGAATTTATTCCTGTTATTGCGATATACTCGGGATTCTTTACATTATGAAAAGAAGAAACTTTGTCTATTTTGAATGGCTGAAGCTAAGGCTCCTTTAGTTTCTCTTACTCTGCTTTTTTCTAGTAGTTTCAGTACTACATGATTTAAGTTAAATAAAAGAATTCTGTATGCATTTGCCTGTTTCTGAATTTGTTGCTCCTTATGCAAAGCAAGTACAGGTTAGAAAATTCAAAGTAAATCTTCTCTGTTTTTTTTTCACTGCCCTGTTTGGCTGCACTTAATTTGAGCTACTGCACATAAATCTTAGTTAGAGGTCAATACTGCCATTATGCTGTGTTGAAATCAAAAGTATTTTCATCCAGCGACACTGAGCTTGTGAACCCTTTTTGACTGGGACTCTGAGTACTGTTTTGCAGTTGGTAGTTCCCTTGAATAAGGTAAGCATTTTTATTTTTTTATTTATTTGAAGAAAACCTGCTCATTTACCCTTACCACGACCTAGAGAGGAGGCATCCAGCACATGGTTATCAGTTTGCTGTAACGGTCACTGGAAAAAGACAGTGGCAAGAAAACTGTCATTATCTTGGCATTTCCAGTTCCTCCAACTTGTCATCAGTGTTGACTAAAATAAGGCAGGATGGTGGCCCAAAGCTTCCTCAGCTGTCTGTGTTTGAGACGTGGAGGAGCCTGGCTTGGCAGGGAGAAACACAGAAATGATCTGTCGCTGTCCGATTCCAAGTGTTCCAGTCTGGAATCTGATTCGGTTCCTGTTTTGTAAGTGACATTATGTGCCATAACACTTTCCACAGCACAGTGCTTCAGCGATCGCCTTTCTTGGGACAAGTCAGCTCTCTGATTGTGATACACAGGTCCCTGAATAGCCCTCGCCTCTCCTGCTGAAAGACCGTTGCCTTTGTGCTGTGTCTGTGGGAGGCCCACAGTGTTTTCCTTCGGGACAGGCACTGGGAATTTGGGCTCCGTGTTTGTAGGCAGTTGAAACCCAAATTACTAAGAGCATTACGGTTCCTGCTGGATTCCAGCTTTTGCTTTGAGTCACTCTGGGTTCATAGCCCATTTCTGATGTGGAAACCAGCATTTACAGCAGGTCACTGAGAGAACTGTAAAGTGTTACGTTCCCATAACAGGATCCCTACCTGTGTTTTGTTTTCCTCCGTATTTACATTTTCTGCCTGGACACGTATGGCTGAACTATCCCTGTGGACTCGGACAGGGGCCAAGGGGGCCTCTGTTCTATCTGTCCAGTGCTGAATGTCCTTACGGCCGTAGGCATCCGCCTTGGTTCGGCTCAGTCTTTATTAATGTCTTCCTAACCATCAGAACTAGGATTAAGCATCTAAAATGTTTTAAATCCAGTTTCACGCCGCGTTAAATCTGAAGCAACCTTATAATTGTTAGCAATACAGACTGCCAATCATTTGTTTCTTCTCTCAAGGTTTTTACACCAAAGAGAGATGTAAATAGTTGTTCGGTTTTTCTAAGGAAATTGCACTGAAACATAGAATATAAAATCCTTTATGTAGGGGTTTTAAATAATCTTTAGATTTGTTTAATTTAAGGGGTAATGAATTGCATTCTAAGAAATCCTCATTTTTTTTTTCTTACATGATCCATCTTACTCTCTCTCTTTCCCACATTGTTTTAACATTTCTAAGATAATGGTCTGTAATGCTTTTCCTAGAAGGTCTGCTGTTACCGATGTGGATAATGGCGGCACATGGATGAAAGCTGCTCTTCCATTGCCATAGTAGAGAGACGCGTAGTAGGTGTAATCACAGATGTATCTGCAATATTAAGAACAAAACCAGTGACCTGAATTAAGGAACAGTAAACTTTGATGAAATATTCTTTTAAGTAGCCAAATCAGATCCGGTTTATGAAATTATTAAAAACATATTTGCTTAGTGAGTAAAGGAAATGATGAAATAAACCAAGTTTGAGAAACGAGTGTTTTTTATCTGATAGTTTGGTTTCTCAGACACCCACCCAGAAGGAACTTTAAATAAAAAAATCACAAGACGTGTATTCTTTTCTAGGCTTCTCTCAGCTACGTGAGATGGGAAGGGTAACACAGCCCACTGGAACTACGGCTGTGTAATACAGTTTTTTGTGTAAGTCATACAATCTCACCATCTGGAGATTTCTTTTCCTTATCACGCTACCCTTCCACTTGCAGGTGCAAATCCTGAAATTAAGGGCCAAGATTAGGTGATTTTTATTTTTTTAAAAAAGATCGTTTACTGTTTTCTTTGTTTTCCTTTTAAATGAAGACTAGCATAATAGAAAATTGCTTCAGTACTGCTGAAACACATAATGAGATCACAGACATCGTTCTAAAGGTACCTGTAATTGCTCTGTTCTTCAGTGTATGTATTTACATTTTGTATCCCTCCCAGTTGGGAAAAATAGATTAAAATCTGCTACTAGTCAGTATTGCTTTCAGACTCTCTTAATAGCTCTGGTTTACTGGGGTTGTTAATCACAGGGCGTGCTATGTTGAAACTTGTTTCTTTTGGAATTTACAAATCCATGGAAAATTATCTACTGGCTGTAGTTTTTCATGAAGGCTGCTTTACATAAAATTTAAATGTATCCCAATTTCAGACGTGTGCCCCGCTGAAGACTTTGCTTCAAAGTGATTTTGGTTGGAGGAAAAGCCGGGGCAAAAATTCTTCAAGGTTAAATGAGCTGATTGAGTTACTTCTGCTTTTATCGTGAGACCCCGATGTGCAGTGTTTACCTTCCCGCATCTCTGGAAAAGATGATATCAATCCCTTCCACTGAAATGTTTTTCCAGAGAGTCTTCATATTAATTGTAGATTCAATCTTTTCTGGGCCATCTAGCATGCAACAGCCGCCTTCTGGGTGAAAACCACAAGCATCCATCTCTTGGTAGCCTTTGTTCTTCCCACACTGCTCAAGGATGAGGAGTGCTTTGGCGGAGGAAGCCAGCCCAACGTGAACAGTAAGCTGGTGTTTCCCACCAGTGAATAACAGGAAATTTAAAATGAGACCTGTTTTTTTTAAAAACAAGTAATGCAAGAGTGCCAAGCATTATGTGAAATACTAGCTTCAAGGTAGGGAGTCTTGCTGTAGCTCATGCTGAAAGAAAGCTTCGATAAGAGATTATAAATGAGAAAAAAATTACGCTTTAGTTTGTTGTGTCTAGTCAGCTCAGGACTTCAGAGCTGCGGTACCTTTTTTTGTAGTTTATGGTGGATTTTTTTCTTTCCTTTGTGCGGCACGCAGTTATGCTGTTTAAATGGTGCGGGGTTAAAACAGCCTGCTAATTACTGTGTGCTCCAAATTTCAGTTTGAAACCTTTGTCACAGTTTTAATAGTCGCTTTACAGGGATGTCTGATGCACATATTGTGCAATACACTTTTAAAGGTCCACACAGAATAATAATACTCATGAATGAAGGGGAAAATTTGTGTAACTTTCTAATTACTCACCAGTGGCTGAAGTGTTGTCCATATCTTGAAGACTTGCTCCTTTGCTTTTTGGTAAACCACTGGCAGCTGCATGACATGGAGATGGATGTTTTTACCAAGGCCTCTCTTGGACAGCTCCTGTGATCACAAAAAAGCCACCATGAACTTGTAAGAGCATCGGTTTTCTCAGATTGTGATAAAGAAATCAGCCTGGTCCAACTGAGAAAACATCTGAAAGAGCAGTGGAATGCTGTCTAAGCCTGCAGTTCCTAAACACTGGTCTGCAGTGAGATTCCCTGGTTTGCAGTACCTCCCCAAATTTTAACTGGGAGAGACTAAAATGTCCCGAACAATTTCCTAATGTCAATCCATGTGGAGCCATTTTCCAAAGGGACGCTCAGTCTCCAGTGGGCGCGGGAGCGGTTAGTGCGCAGGGCCTGGTCCCTGGGGAACCATGAAATACAGGATCTCTCAGAAGAGGCCCACACTTGAAAGCATCTAAATAGGCTTTGATAAAGGTAAGAGCTGTTCCTCCAAAAAATCTAGTAGAGCAACCTGCACTATCAAAAGACACAAATGAAGGAGAGTTCACATTGGCCGTCCACTCAAGTGACGCGCGATGTGCTGTCTTGAACTGGTTCAGGTGATCTCTGCCGGAGGTGACTGTCAACGTGAGGAAGGGCACATTCAGAATGGGTTTAATTTCTTTTTTGGTCTAGAATATGTTGCTCTAGTAAAAGGAAATACCACTCATTGGGATGTTACTTCTCTGCCATTTATGTAGAATTGAATTTCCACATGGGACCTTTTCCCAAAGGAAACAAAAATTCTGTTGGGGATTGAGGTGAAAGAAAGGAAGGCGCCTATCGAAGCAGTGGATTGGCCAGATGGTTGGAGGATGGTCTGGAGAATAAATGTCATGTGGAAATTACTTGAAATTTTTTTTGTCAACGGAACAGGTCTAACAAGCAAGGTATAAGCCTGTAAGTAGAAGGTAGGCTGCTGCAATGGCAGCATGCGGAAGGAATGCATCGAGGTAGAAAGCTTCAGAAAAGTCAAATGGTGGTTGGAAATCCCTGTTGCATTTGAGTGGACTGCTACCAAAGGAAGGTGCTGGTGATGTTTCATAGGCAAAAAGTCAGCAGCAGGTGTGTGATTACCCCAAGAAACCTGTAACTTTTTATTAAATGTCATTGTCTTCTCAAGCTTTTATTTCTCACTAAGGATACTCATGCGGATGAGGCCCACAGTTCTATGCTGTGCTAACCGGGAAATTTGCCCTTCAACACTGGCTTCCTATATAAACTGTTCCAGTTTTCTTGTCAGCGGAAACATTGATTAGCTGTGCTCAATAAACTATTTGACACAAGCAAGGAAACAATGCCTGCAGGGAAGTAAACACATTTAGAGAACAGTGCCAGCCTTTTTTCCTCTGGGCGCTGACAGTCTTTGAGAGACCATTGCATCATTTTGCTTAAGAATGCTGTACTGTTTCTTAGCTTCCAAAAAAGAAAACCCCAGCTGGTTCACAATTAGCATTTTCTTTTCTAAAGCATCTTTAATTTTAACATTTAATGAGATTCTTCCTTTTTGACTGTAACGCTTAGAGGACTCGACTACCCGTACCTTTGCTATGAAATGTGGAGACCCGAAGTAAGTTTTGAGGCCGTTCTCGTGTGCTCTCTGGATTGTCATTCTGTTGTCACACTTTGTCATGGGAGAAACATGCAGAAATACTTTTGTGCAGGACAAAAATGGAAGCTGGTCAATAGTGAAGGGCTGAGAATTTGTGTCAAAGGAAGAGAGTTTCATATGTCCTAAGCAATTTCAGCATGTTGTCAATAATGTCTATTTCTTTGTTGTCTATGAATCCGAACCATGAGCTTATACCCTCTTAGACCAGATGTTGTGAAAACATGGAACAAAAAAAAAAAAAAGGTTGTTCACTTGTCTCAGCCTTAACAAAAACCATTTTTGCATTCAAGGTGAGAGACTGAAGATAGTTAGAGGAGGATGACTGCATGTGGCAACTTGAGCTCACACTGGTAAGTTAATTCAGTGAACAAGTGTGTGTCTTTTGTAGTTGAGACAGCAAAGGAAACTTCAAAGGAGGACAAAAGTTTTGGAAGACTTTTTTGTGGGAGAACTGGTTCAAAAGAAAACATGAGGCTGCTTTGTTGGGAAGTTCTTCCAAAAGGAAAATGAAATCCAGCATTATCAGCTGATGACCTTGAGCTGTTGGTGAGCTGTGGTTGTAGACCCGATCCACCGAGCTCTGGCCCACGTTGTTCCACAGCCCTCCCCAAGGAGAAGGGATTTGCACAGAACAGTTATGCTCAGACGTGGTGGTTGTGTGTCACGCAGGCTGTTAGAGGCATCCTGAACTTCTAGAAAACTCCAGAAAATGCCACTGAGTTTGCCTGAGTTTTCACTGATTTGGGTTGCTGGGGAGGTGGGCAGGGGGCTGCATGTGTTAATTTTGTGAACCTGATTCAAAAAGGCTGTGTTGGTGCAGAAGGAAAGCCAAAAGTTATCAGTGATCCAGTCAGTCTGCAAGCATGTTGCAAACAAAGGGTTTTTTGTTTGGTTGTTTGGTGGATTTCTGTTTTGTTTCATTTTTTTTTTTTTTTTTTAAATCCTGCAGATAACTTTTTAAAGCTTTAGGGATGTATGAAAGTTCCAGAACAGAAATTAAGGCACTAAATGTCATCTCAGTTTCACGGATGATGAAACTAAAGCACGGAGGGAGAGAGACAGAGATTAAGTGACAAATTTCCAAACACCACATGGTCAGTGGCAGGATGAAATAAAAGATCTGATCCTCATCTCCCGACAGCAAACATAGTTCCCAGAAGCAGTTGGAAATGTGACCTGTTCTTTGCACTAACAGTTTAATTACTACGAATGTTGTCACTCAACTTACATTTGTGCCCTATTAACCAGGGACTTTGACCTTGATGGTAGACTGCCCTGGTAGGTTATTTAGCTGCCAAGTTGCAGGCAGGAGTTTCTGGAGGAGACGCAAAAACAGGGTCAGATCAAGGGTTATTGGGTGGGACCATCAATCTGTAATATGAAATAAATAATTCAGGGGGGTCTGGGATTCTGAGGGTCCCATGTGGTGCTGAAGAGCTAACACATCACGGTAACTCAAAGTGATCTGTCAGCAAATGCAGAGTAAATACTTGCTGGTGTTTTCCTTTAGAGAGAATGTTCTGTGTTTCCAGAGTTAGAAGTGCTGCTGGTGGAGATTTCATGCATATTTTAGGAGGGTATTTCAGGTGACTGGACTTATGAGAACCATGAAAAACTTAGTGAGACAGGTTTTTAAAAGAGAAGCTGTCTTTCTAGTGCTAGACAGCCATGTTGGGCCATGTGGCAGTGTCTATAAAAGCTCTGAAGCTTTTCTCAGTGACCCTGGATTGACAGGTTCACCTGTACTTTCAGATCCACCCGACTATCCTTTTCCCTGGACACTCGAGGGGTACTCGCTGAGGAACGAGTACTCCATGGATGCAATGCTGATGAATGCCTCGTGTGTGCGTCGCCTTGTGCTGTGCTGAGAATGTGGGTTCATGCAAAAACAACAGGGTATCCTATGGTTCTTGGAAAATTATATTTCCATATTATAAAGCAGGCAAAGCGGGACAATGCACTGCTACACAGTACAGTAAGAAACCCAAGAATTCAGAAGAAATACTCTTTCTAAACCAGCAGAAATAGAGATTTGGAGAGTTTTGTTTATATTTACCACCCGATTCCTGGGGATTTCAGAAAACGTAAATTGGCTTGTTCACCAAAAAGGTAGTCATAAATAATTAATTTGTAAGAGAAACAATAGAACACAGCCATTTTTCTGAGTGCCCAATGAGGGCATAGAAGGGATGCAGCTATTGGGATGGGCTGGTGCTCACTGGATCAATCTCTGATCCTCCCTATGGCAGGAGGAAGAGGTTGAGGAAAACAGCTGATCCCGTCACCGAGACAGAGTGCAACAGCATCTCACAAAGAAGCTGGTAACAAGGGGTTTAAGGAAGGAGTTGTGCCTAAGAGCAAACATTGCTCACAGAAGTGAAGCTGTTGCTCTTTGGTGAAGACTCCACTTCAAAACACATGGAGGGCGAGGCTACACTTTGAGAATTAGGAGCCTGGAACTCCTGTAAAAATAAATGCAACAGGATTTTGGATGCTTTTGGCATGAGGACCCTTCTGGGATGTGAGCTCTTAAGATTACATGCATCAGCATCACAACATCACTGAGGGTGCCATGGTATCCAGGATTTTGATAAGAACCTAGTTAATTTTGAGGTAGCAATTAGGACGGTTCTGGCTAATGCTACAGAGGCAATTAAGCCTGAGCAATCGTGTTTAGTAGCTCTGGTCTGGCTGCTCAGTACTTGCTTAGGGATGAGTTTGAGTGCACACTTGCTTGGTTCTCAGAAGAGAGACATGGCAGGAGGGCTTTATGTCACTTTAGTGATTGGTGCAGGAACGCAAAGCCAAGAAAGGATTACTTCCAGATGTAAATACTAAATTTTGCTATCTTTAGTATATGTGCATAAGCTTCCTGAAGACCATAGGGCTACTCTTGTGAACAAGGCCAATGGAACAATACCGTGAGATTGTTATTTAGCATGGAGAAGCCTATCAAAATTCAAAGTACTTCCAGATTTGCAGCAGATCTCCCTGAATTTCCTGGATTTAACCACCTTTGCCAGGGAATAGGAAACCAAAGCAGCATCCCCAGTATGAATACAAATTAATTCCACGCAGAGAGTGTCGCATCAGAGGGAAATGGATTTGTTCTCCTCCATACACAAGGACTAACATCTGTTTCATTATGGAAAGCTGTAGCCCTTGTTACATAACTTCCTGGCATAGCCAGCACATGGCAGTGTTACAGAAAACTCATCGGTGCGTTTTCACTTTAGGCTGTTTTGCTTGCAGATAAAGAACATGTTTTATTTTCAGCCAGAAGAGGATGATCTTGCACCCAAAATTAGAACCAATAGGAATTAGGAAATAATGAGCAAGAACACTGTCAACTGACAAGTATTTGTGGCTTAGGGCACAGGTCAAGTTGGAGTTAATTTATGGGTCTCCTGTGATGACTAGGCTGTGAAAAGGTATCACAAGTATTTTTGTTTCTTGTTAGCCTACAGGGATAACATCCCTCATGACTCTGAGTGGGTAATAGATTTATTCTACCAAACACGAAGATGCACTCAGCATTCTTCACCCAACAAAGCTAGAATAGAAAATATGTATGGGTTGGTGGAGTGGCTATAGCTTTGTCTTGGGAAAAATGTATTAGCTCCTGGTTTTTAATCAACTCGGCTTAACTGTACTTCATTTTCAAGACAGACCCTCAGTAGCTGTCACCAAAGCTTGTAATATGGTTATAGTCCTGTAGAGTCATTATCTTTCTATCATTACTAATATTTTCTTCTAGCTATCTTTTTCATTTTAGTGTTCAGAAGAATTTATATATTTATGGACTTATTTCAGTCACCATAATAGAACATAGCCTCCTCAGTTTGTTTTAAATGTCTTGCTTTCCATTTTTACTGTTATTGTCCGTTTTTTCTTGCAGATATTCGACCAGCCTTCCAATTCAGTTTGACTATCTTGACTTTTCTCCAACAAGTTTCAGATTTCATTGTGTTAACCTTCGTTCTCCCTTGGAATCACTAAGAACTTGTATGAAGGACCCTCCCAAAATAATTGTTCATCAATACCTTATGAGAGTAACTGAACTCAAGGAAAGGCCATTGTCTGTTCTAGGAAGAATGAAAGAACCTTGCACACAGCTCGTACACGAACTTAGCAAATCTCTGCATCTGTTCCTACTGTTTAAACATACATACTATGACCTTTCATGCTTTAGATTGAGCTAGAATACTAAAGTACCAAACTAGTAAATTATTTCATTGTAGCAGACATAGCCTTACATACAATGGTCAGGTATTTATTTTGTAAGACATATTTAAAGACAGAAGTTATGTTATTGTGAAAGCTTAGATAATATTTTAAAAATTAGTAATCCTGTACCTGAAAAAGCATCTATTTGTGGAAATTTTTGGTGTTCCAAGAAATGTGGGTTCACACAAACAACAATTTGAAAATAAACAATTGTAACAGAAAAGTTTATGCTGAAAGCCACATCTCCAAACCATGTCTTTCTATCACCAAGCTAAGTTTGTTCTAATACACGCATTTAGGAAATAAGCAGGAATTTTCAAGACTCCATTTTAGACCTGTTGCTGCTAATCAGGGTGTGTGGAAGGGGAAGAAATCTGAATGACCTTGTTTTCAATTTTAACTGTAGACTTCACTGTCATGTGGAAGTGGAAGCCAAAGCTGAAATGTGAAATCATACTTAGAATTGGCATGCTTTAGGTTTTGTGTTCCTGAAGTAGGCAGTAAGAACTCAATAGACTATGCTTGTATGAGAAGGCAAATCACCTCACACAGACATCATAAAAATGTGGTATGAGATCATCCATTTACTGAAGACAGATATAACCTGTGACATTAGTTGTAGAGAAGGCACCCTGGATAAAAAAGTATCCTTTTTAAAAAATCAAGAATAATATTTTGAAAGGTGTATTAATAGCATCAAAAAAAAAAGTAATTTGCAAATAAAATAATATTTTACTTCTTAATTATCCTCTTTCTTCCACCTTGGGAGTCTGCTCCCTGAGGCACAATTCTGTTTAAGAGTCATGAGAAATAACTTTTTTGAAGGGAACAGAAAGCCTGAAAACAGTTTGCATTGGGATCTCCACAAAATAAATTCCCTCCCTCCCCTTTTTTCATGCTTACCTTCACTGCTTCCCAGCTGGAATTAACCAGGTATTGTCTGAAGGGACCAAAACCTGAGAAGAAAGGAAGGTGCTTTCAACCTATGCTTGCTCTGCAAATGTAGATTAGGTGCAGACATGTATGCACACACATATTTGTGTTTTATCTTCATATTTTTGGTTATGGAGGTTGAGGTTTTAGATAGGATTTAGCCTTTATAACACTTAAGGGAATAGTATTTTCATTTTTTATATGCACTGATATAAGAACTAATTTTGCAGTGTTCATTCATGTCAGGGCTTAATTATCAGACTAACCTTAACTGAAGCTGGTAAATGTACTGGAGCCAATAGGACAGATCATGTAAATGATGATTTTGGGCAAGGATCATGATCCATAGAAATACCATTACTAGAAGATCTGATGTTAAATACTCCCAAGTGACAGTCAATCTACCATTCTTACTGTTAAAGCCCATGAAGAAGAAGATATGCATATTTAATGAAAGTGTTTGAAAGAGTAAAATTTTATTTAATTTGTTTGTTTTTTTTTTTTTTTTTTTGTTTGTTTGTTTGTTTTTTTTTTTAATTCCTAGTAATGAAAATTCAAGTTTTCTGTCAGGGAAAATACGCTTTTTGTGGTGCTGGGCAAAACCTCTTCCTTCACTTTTTCCCCACAGGAAAAGAGAGGAGGAAAGGGAAAAGGACTCTTTGAATCCAAAGTACTACATTTAATTTTATGCATCCTTTCTTGTGAAAGTCTTTTTAAAATAAAAATGAAAATCTCATTTTGAGCTAGATGGGTATTTTGTCATGAAAAAGTTTGATGGAAAACTCCCACTATCTTTATTAACCTCAATTACTGTTCTCAAGCCAGAGTGCTTCCAAGACTTAGATACTGGGTGGCAGGAAAACGAGTTTGTGAAATGTCTTTAATGCTATAACTCTTATATTTAAAAATCCTTAATTGGATAAATAAATACTTGACAGCATATGATTGATATTTTGCACAGTAAAATGTACTTGTATGTAGGGACAATTAAGCCTAAATGCAGGCTTATGACAGCTTACTTAATGCTAGACTTTAAGCATTTCTTAATTTGTTAATACTTATTTCATAACTGCTCAATCTTTTTTCTTTAATATTATGAAAAGCCTGATGGTGCTAATACTTTTGACCATGTTTTCCCCAAGTTTAAGTTGGTACGACGGGGAGGGAACAAGGGAAATGGTACTCATTTCACATTAACAGGGAACATAAAACCTCACGAGTCCCACTTTGCTTTCAAAGCAAAATTAGGGTGACACCTACTCTATTTTGAAGCTATAATTGTTGTGCATGTTTGTGTACTAGTGTGTGCAGAACTGTATAATTATAATAAAGTTATTAAATAGCTCACAATGAAACACATGCATCTCAGTGGTGGCCTTAAGAAACTACTGCTTAGGGTAAAATTGTTCTATGAAAAGAAATGACTAAAGGTAGGAGAGTTTTGCTGTACTGAAATACCTGCAGCAACTTGGAGAGCTAACTGGCTGAATATCATTAAGCACTATATAATAAACTGGGCTCACTGCCAGCAGGTTTATAGTATGATCAGGTGAAAATGTGACAGAGGCATGCTGTGATAATCTCTGTAATAGCTTAAAGATGCGCCTTAAAGATAACAGGACACACTAGTCTAGAACTATTTGAACAAGTAGATTTCTGCACCTAAATAGCTATCTAAAGGGAGGAAAAAACCTAACAGGGTGCTAAAGTGTGTCCATTAATGGTACCTGCCATAAGTATCACAGGAGAGAACCAGATTGTCAGCCTTTAAAGAGGTTAGCAAATACCACTTGCTTTCTCCTGTGCTCCCCTTTCAGCTCGACTGCAGTTGTCTAGAGCAAGCCAAACTAGTTCTGCCTATCTTGCAGCTATTAATTTTTTTTTTTTTTTAAAAAAAAAAAAGTGTTTAATTGAAAACAGCAAGATGCACATCTCTTTGATGTAGCTTCAACCTCATTCGTATGTCCTCAGATGACCTGCAGTGGAAAATTATCCAGCAACTCACATGTCAAGATATGTGTAATGGATTGCCTTTAGATGAGCCGGTGGCAACAAGAGGAATAGCGAGTAACAGCATTCCTTAAGAGCTTTAACCTTTTAAAGCTCAGAAGTCTCTAGATGGTGGTTCTGCCAGTGTGATTCAGCAGTAGTTATAGCCAGCAAGAGAAACTCCAAATTTGGTCCCTTGTGCTGCATGTTCAGGCATGCTCCTTTGGTATATTTAAATTTAATGGTTTAGTTTAGCAGTGATGAGGCAGCATCTCCTGTTTAAATCTCCCTTACTTTGCTATGAAACTGAGACCCTGAAACTTGCCATGTGTTGCTCTAATTCTGGACGCTGACTATGTGACATTGTGATGCAACCTGGTTTTCTTGCTTCAGAGCTCCTTTTGGGTAAGCTTTATCTAATACTAGCCTGCACTGCCTTGAGCTATGTGGTTTGGATCAGAGAGAATGTCAACAAAGATTAAAACATGGAGAGAATGAACAACAAACCAAACTGGATGGCAGTAAAGAGGGCAGGCTGCAGTCTGTTTCCTCTGACATGCATCTGATTTTTCTGAGGAAGGCAGAGCAGCAAGTTATTTTCCATTTGGAATTGTTAGTATGACCATTTGCTACTGTTTTTCCCTCCAGGGAACTGTTTATGACAAAGATCAAGCATGTGTGCATACCATCTCTAGCTAAAAGAAGAATAAAATAAAAATCTTACCAGTTACAACCACAGTGTTGGAATTTGAATCCATGAAATCTATGTTCCAGGTGGTGAAATCTCGTTGTCTTTCAGTTCCAAACAGTCTTGTAATTCATGTATCTGTGGCAAACTTCTTCATCTGGGGCACCTTTTTTTCTTCAAGCTGTGATGTGTCTGGATTCACATGACAGGGATTATTGGTGATTCATGAAACTTTCAAAGCAAAAATTCTTATGTCTCTGTATTAAAGATAGAAGTCTGACTGACCAGCTGACTGACTGGGACGGCCCCAAACTTTTTCTTTCTTCAGCCACTCAATATTTAGGAAGAACAGGAAAGGCTTAAAGAAACTTCTTGCAAAATATCTGGCAATGCTTTTCACCAGAAACCTGTTTATGTACAAGTAAACAGAAAATTAATTTAACTAATTTTATTATTTCTCTGTGGATATTCTATTTTTAGCAGAGTTGTAACACACTTTAACAGTGAGGAATGACAACCACAAAAACATATATGACCATTTCTACTCTTCTTAAGACTTTTTCTAACTGACTTAAAGAACCCAGGGGTAACTTTGCTGTTCCTCTTCATAGCAGTTATCTAATTTACTAATCTTGATCTTTATTTTGTGCTATTTATAAGAATCCAAGTGCCTAACACTTTTAAAACCAAACACCAATAGGAAAATTTGTGCGTTTGCTAAACCAAAACATTTACTCAGTAATATCCTTGAATAGGCAACGTTAAAAAACCTCACTCCAACTCGCAAGGTCAAAGGAGCGCTAGGAGCAGTTATGGCTTGCTGACACTGGTGGGTTTAATAGCTGGTCTGTCTTCATTAAACTGAAGCATGAGAACCAATGGGGGGGCTGAAATCAAAACATATGCACATTGTCACTGCCCAAAACAAAAGCATATGAAAGTTCTCTTGGGAATTATAACTGTGGGCAGAGGGTTTCGCTGGGTCTTGTTTTGAGTAGGAAGTGTATGTGTGTGTGTGTGTGTGTGTGAGAGAGAGGGAGGGAGGGAGGAATATGCTAAGAATAGAAAGCCACTATATAATCTCAAGAGAGCTGGTAATTGGGAGACCTTAAGGAAAAAAAGTCTCTGAAGAAATCTCTTAGATTGGGTGGTGGCTGAATGAGGTTTGGAGCAATGAGCTGTGCCTGTCATTTAAATCCTCCCATGCTGAGATACAAAGAAATTTGTGGATTCTTTTAAATAAAAAGATCTTGATTCCCCCACCCATTTCTTCCCCTGACTAATACAACTTGCGAAACTAACTTTTGCTATCTGCTGAGGCTGAAGGAGCTGCTAATACAGTAGAAAGAACTCTCTGCAGCTTTAAATAAGGCAAAATCTGCCACTGACATCAGTGAATCACATCTATAATTCTACAGTCTTTCATTCTGTTATGTCAATTAAGATTTTTATAAATTATTTTTTTCTGTGTGACCAGTTAGTAAAACTCTTCCTATGATACTGAGCAGGACAATGACATACCAGTTTTCTCATAGTCATTTGTGACTTGTGCTTTTTTTTTTTTTTTTTTTAATAAAATCTCAGTATAGGGTGATCTAATGAACAAAGCATATGCATGGAATAAAGCAAGATTTAAGGTCTATAGCTGCTTAATTAATTTCCTGCATGAGAAATTATGTGTTTTGTTTGGGACGTTATAGCTGCTTTATAGAGATATATGAAGGGTATTGCTTGAATGACATAAAATACTAGGGATTTTATTAGATATTCTTGCAGAGCATAGATACAAATCTATTAGATCCATGCACTCTGCAACAACTGATATTATGTGTTTGGACTGGAGTACTAGTTTTCAAAGTGTTCATAACTGGCAAAAGAGAGTAGAAAAAAATATAGAGCATGGAAGATTATTTCACTAATCCTTTATAAGGAAGCTGATAGAAATTTCTTGGGGAGACACCTTCCCTCAAGACACTTTTTAATGACTCATCAGTTAAGCATTGTCTTCAATGGTTAAGTTAGTCCCTTTCCATAAGCAGAGGTTTGCTGATTTGGTAGTAAAGATTCTGAGACCTTTCCAGTGTTGTTATGCTTGTGCAAGTCTGGGAGGAATGTTAGTGGTTTGAATGAACCAGGAATCTGAAATGCACCTGAAATTCGTCCTTGCACAGATTTAATTGATTTCTGTTTCCATGGTTTATGTGCACGGTAGTACACTTGGAGCAATGATGTATGTATTGCAGCTGTACATGTAACAAACAGGATATGGTAGCTTCAAAAAAGAATAATAAAATCTTCTGGTTAGGCCTATGTTCTACCGAGAATTTTATTCAGGAATGAAACCTTTCTTTCCCCTAATATTTCTTCAGCTGAAGTTGAAACTACTCTTGAAATTTTTGTGGAACTATGACTGTAGTTTTAATATTAGCACTCACGTGTGTATATGTGCCCATAACAATAGATACCCAAGTCACTGGATATGTGAGGTCTGGGCAAATTAATCTCCCCATCTACAATTAAGAAACCAAGCCCTGGATATTGGAAGGCAAGTCACAGACACATCTGACTCAGCTAAACACTGTTTGGTTTTTTTCTTGCTATACACAAATGTGATTGGCACCTCATCTTGAGGTAAAGAAGTGGAAGCAACTCAATTATGAAAGCCCTGTTTATCACCTTAAATATTTTTCTGTACAGTTGTCTGATATATTTTTAAATTATTTGAACCACTGAGTAAGAGAGAAATGTATTTTCTGCAAATGCATTCTGACCACATTGCAGAACTGCCAGAACACTGCTTGAATAGCTTTTTAGTACTGATGGTAACAAGAACTGAATATGGCCCTTCACTTAGAAACAGCTCTTTAATTTTTATCTCTTTTATTATTACTTACATATAGGGTTTTTTATTTCTTGTTATTGGCAGTCACTGACCAATGTTTTAAACTGTTAAGTGGAAGTGTTTAATATATTCTAATTTTTATCTCAGCTGTTCAACGTTTAATCAGAGGAGGGAGAAATCAAGCTGTTATGCTATTTAACATTAAACTATAATGGGACTTTTTAATAGAAATTTCAGGATCTAACACTCTATATTTCTTTTCCATTCTAATAAAAATAAATGATCCTCAGGAAAGACTGAAGCTAGTCTTTAGGTAGATGGAATGCAATGTCACAAAAAGAGAGAAGACAAACATTTCAGTGTAAGGCTCACTGTTCCCTGAGGACCAATGCTGCTTCTATAGCAAACTCCATAGAAATGGTAAATAGAAGAATGTAATGGCAATTTCACTTACTTTTTTTGGATAGAGTTATATATTTTATGTTGTTGCCTTATTCGTATTAGTAGTTCTGCAGTTGATACCCCTGGTGTTTATCCAGTGCTTAGCAATAATGGAAAAAAATGAAATATTTATAATTTAAATGTAGCCAAGCTGTTCGGTGACTGTTATAACTTCAGTTCTGGTCTTCTTGCAGTATTAGCAAAAACTAACTGTTGTGGATGGACAGATTTTAAGATCTTATTTAAGTTTAATGCAGGGAAAAAGTACTTCAGTAGGAGAGCATGCAACTTGGGATCAATGGGTTGCTTTTGTTTGGGCATCATTTACCATGCACAAAATGACTCCTGCAAGCAGGATACACCCAATTTAAATAATTATTTATCAGCTAATATGCCAAATAGATAGCTAGGATTGACAGATTACTAAACTAAACAGTAATATGCTTACCACTCCTCTTAAGAAAACTGATGAGTCTTAGCTGGCCAGGAAGTTTCCAATATGCTGCGAAAGGTCAGTTTCTGTCCATTTGTTGGTATGGGCTGATCCTCAGCATTATTGAGCTTTCTTTGCATTTTCTGCTTTTCTTTCCTTCTGTAGCTTTTGTCTAAGCTTTCGCCAGCTAACTACTGTCATCTCAACAACAGCTCTCCTGTGACTTTAGTTTCTTGTCTTTCTTGGTTTTAGAGCATGTACTTTCTCATAGCTTAACAATTTTCTCAGTAAAACTCAGGCAAGGTCACACAGCAATGTTGCATCAAACTAGGCTTTGGACTATGGCACAGCCAAAGCCCTGGGCTGTGTGACATGGGGAGTGGTGGAAGGTACAAAGCTTCAAGTGATCATGAGAATGTGCTTAAATCCACCGATGTGCTGTAAAGCGCGGTTGTGTGACATCCGCTTTTTGGGAGCATCAGTGTACGGGCTGAGATGGCTCTGTCCTGTTGAAGAAAGAAAATACAAATATACTTTAGTATGTGATTTAAACCATTTGAAAGGAGGAGCAACGTGAAGGGAGGTTTTGGTCTCTGTGCTGACAGGCAATGGAGTACCTAACAACGATGTGAAGCACTCAAACTGCCGTCATGAAACCTTGTCTCCAGGTCACAGGGGTTCCTGGATGACATAAATGCAAAGGTAAGCTTGTTTCTTTGCAAACATACTGTTATTTCCATGTACTTTTTTCTTCACGACTTTGACTTTGATACTTGTATCTATTATTTTAAAAATAATTAAGCAATCCTACACTTGGGGTAGGAAGGCTCCCAGGAGTCAACACCTGGATTCTACTTTCTAATTTTGACAACTGTGTGTTCATTTTAATCTCTGTGCCTCAATTTTACGGTTTGTAATAATGAACAGCAGGCTCCCCGCCTGGGTTTCCGAAAAGACTCTTTTCACACCGACAATCCTCACTGCAGCGCAAAGCTGAAGAACGCTATAAAAATATTTTTGTACTTATTTTCCTTTGTAAACCTTCTGCCTCGGCCACCTGAACTTAAAGAAACGGGCGTTAGCCCTGTGGTTTGTCATTCTGTGCCGTTTAAGTGAAGAATTGGGAACTGGTGTTGGCAGTGTTGTGAGGACGCCGTCCCTGGCCGGCGCTTGCCGAAGGCCGGGCCTCGATGGCGGCGGAGGCGGGCTGCCCCTTCAGCCCACAGCCGCCGCGCCGGGAGCTGCCTGCGGCTCCCCCCCGCCTGTCCGGCACCCCGCGCTCCCTACAGAAACTTTTCCAGACTGTTTACCGACACCTCCCCCGTCCTTTTGTTTCCCCAGCCGCCCCACGACCGCCCTCCCCGCCTCCCGACGGCGGCTTTTCCTGTCAGCCAAGCCCCGGCCCCCCGCCCTTCGCGCCCGCCCGGGACCGGCCCGCACCGCCACCCTGTCCCGGGCCGGGGCGGGCCGCGGCGGTGGGAGCCCGCCTCGGAGGAAGTGATGGAGGCCGAGGGAGGAGGAAGAGCCGCCGCTGGTAAGAGGGGAGGGAGAGCGCTCGGGTGCTCCCCCGCGGCCTGCCCTCCTCCCCCCGCCGCCGCCGTCCCCTGCCCCGTCTCTCCCCTCACTGCGGCCGCTCGGCTCGCTTCGCCTCCCTCCTGCTCTTGCCGGGCCAGCTGCCCACCCGCAGCGGCTGGACGCCGGTGCCTGGCAGACGCACCGCCCGCCCGGGCTGTCCGGGGTCTCCGCCGGCGCCATCCCGCCCCTCCTGTGAGGAGCCGGCGGCGCGTCCCTCCGCCGCGCCGAAATGGCGGGCTCCCCGCGGCCCCGCCGCCGGGCGTGTCAGAGCGGCCTAAAACGCCGCAAAACTCTCGGGCTTTTCCAGGAAAACTTTGCTCAGTCGCCTGCGGTCGTGACCGGGTGAATCTCGGCTCTTCCCCAGCGCCCTGCTTCCCCAGGATCGCTTGAAGGGGGGGATGGTCCGGTCCTGCACAAAGCGGGGGTCAACCAGAGCAGGCTGCTACAGGGTGCTTTGCCCTTTTCCCAAGCGTACAGGTAACTTTTCCAGGTTTTCGGCTAGTCCAGGCTCTGCCCTGAAGCAGAGAGGAACTGGCCTGGTGATTTCTGTCAGCTTTGGTTCAGCAGGTGATGCCGGTGAAAGGCTCATCTCCAGACCCCTGTTTCCAGGGTGTGTTTAGGTCTCACAGCACAGCTGTATGAGTTTGGGACTTTAATGGCTAAGTCCTTGAGAACTGCTCAGGAGCAGAGGGAATACTGTGAAAAAATACCTTTACAGTTTTAAGGACAAATCTCGGGCAGCATCAGCAAGTGTTTACCCAAACTGAGCAAAACCATGGTTTAACAAAAGAGGCATGGTTTAACTGGGACAAAGGGGGCAGTAAACAGTCGCTTCTTGGCCACAGAAGAATAATTAGATTATTTTGGTGTAGAGATGAGATACGAAAGGCTTTTTATGCTGCAGAGTGCTTACCCCAATCGTTAAAAAGTATTCAGTAAAAACCCTCTTTGCTGATCCATGGTAGAACAAGAAATACATGGTCTCTAATGGTGAATTTTTTGGGAAAAAAGAGACTCACCCCTCATCTCCTTTCAGCAGAAGTTAAATTACTGGTGTTTCTGACAGTAGGCAAAGAGTGATTTGCCCATCAGAGGCCAACAGAACTCTGCCCTTTAGTACATGGTGGACTTAGGCTGCTTTGAAATGAACAGACATGTTAGTTCCCAAATGTCAGTGGTCCTAGTGCTTGGTAAGGGAGCTGATTTTAGGACAGGTGGATCTTCTGCACATGCTCCACTGTGGATTTCCAAGGGAGTCTGGCGTGTGCAGTGTTCCTGGTTTATATTTGACTAGGATCACTTCCAAGAATCTCTGTTCACGCACTTGTTTGGATAAGGGCCCATTGAATCACCTCAGTTAGCTTTTGCACTGCTTTCCCTCCTGCTCTGTTTTTATACTCTTCTTCCTTAATTTGTCACGCTAGCAGGTAAATGGAGAGAAAGTGAATTTATCTTCTGAAACACATTTTAAGTTCCTGCCATTTATCTAAAGCACCTACTTCATCCCCTTCAGTAAAATAATGATGTTGTTCATTAGTTCCTCTAGCTGCTCATGGCTAAATGTGCCGTAGTCAGATTGCTCTATTTTCTCCCTTCTATCAGCCACTTATGAAAGTCAAACATTTGTAATAATGCTATTGGGTTTTTTTTTTTGGAAGACTCTCAATTCTGGTGATGTTTTAAATAAAATATCTCTAGATGAATGGGACTTGGTTTTTCATGTCCAAGCAAACATTGTACTGTTGGGCACTTCAGTTAATGTGTATTTTTTTCCCCTGACTTTTTCATTACTCTCAAATTGCATGTTTAGAATGGTTCTTCTATCCCCTTCCTCTTCTGAGACAGCTGCTATTGTTTTTAGGTATCGTCCAAGTTCCAGCTTAGTTAGTTATTTGGATATACCTATGTTTACAATAATTATGGAACAATTGACAAGAGGTTAAGTATACAGCACACTTTAAGAGCATATTGGAATCAACCATTAGCACTTGCTGTGCAAATGGTGCTTTTCAGTTTATGTCACGCTGTAACTGAGATGCTACAACTAGGTCTTCAGGTCTGTTCCTGTAACTGTTTTTCACAGGGCAAAATATCTTATGCTTCCATGTTTCTAATCTCCTTAGGTGCTAGGCAAACCGTACAATTGAGAAGCAGGCCAGCTGTTGACCTAGAACTTGAGGTTCTTGTTTTAAATTCAGCCTTGTCATTTTAAAACACTTTGTCAGATTTATATGTGTTAACCATCTAACAGCAAGGCTAGGAAGGACAGTCTAGTGAATCACTGAGTGTATATGACTGGAGCCTGAGAGATAGTTACTGGATGTCTATCTAGTAGTACCTATCTGTCTAGTTTAACGGTTGCATTAATGAAGCCTTGAATTTCCATCAGTCTCTCTAGGAAGATTGAAATCTGCCTGCCCTCCAGGAAATCCATGTTAATCGGTTTACAGGCTGGTGGTCGGCAGCCTGGAAGGTAGAACCACAGCATTCAGGTAGTGTATAGGTGCTGTATATCATTAGTGTGGCCCCCACATCTAGAAAAGCTACTCAGAACTCTAAGATGAAGCTGATCAACAAATATACACCTTCAGTATAACCAAAATCGCACGTGTGGAATAGGTAGAATTTTACACTGGGGTGTGTGTGTATCTAAGAAGTAAGGACTGTCATAACCTCCTTGCTTTCCATGCCACGGGTAAGGTAAGTTATTGAAACCTTGCTTTCTTTAACATAAATATGTAGTTATGGTCTAGTAGGAAAGAAAACAGGAAACAAAGTCCTAATTACTTTCCTCAAAACAAAAATACAGTCCAAAACCCAGCAAACAAACCTGAGTCCCTTTCCATAACAACATTGCAGTGAATACACTCCTTCCCTTGGGGGAAAGTATGAGAAAACAAACAACACAAGAGAAAGTCTAGCTGGTTTAAATTTGCAAGTGGGAGGTGTGCAGACATTATGGTTGTGAGTATGTTTTAAGAACCTACGTAGAACAGGCTGGTATGTATTTTCCACATTGTATAATGGTTGCGTACTGAGAGACTCTGAAACACTTCGCGTGGCAATTCACAGTTCTGGTGTGTTGTCTTTGCAAAATGATTGGCAGACCCTCAGGTCGCACATATCTGAAGTAAACTGTGTCCTGCTCAGTTACTGAGTGGTCTGTGGATGCTTAAAAATGGTGTGTTTGTAACCTTTGCAACTGCTGTCTGGTCTTTATAGTATTACTGACAACAGATGGCAAATGGCTCCACTGATGTAATTCTTGCTAGTGTTTCATTCCTGTGAAGTTGCACAGTTTCAAAATCTCACAAAGTGCCTTCATATTTTTTCTGCATAATGATTTCAAGTCAAACTAAATAAAAACATTTTATATTATTCAAATTCCTATGGTGTCATGTGACATTTTTGTAATGATTGCCTTGCAGCAGTTTCAGATAAGTGCACGTTTGGTAGCAATTTAAGGCCTGTGTCCTTTAAGTAATGCTTATTAGTACGTAACAGATGCCGTTTAGAAACATTATGCCTTTTAATAGGCTCTGCTTTTAGACTACATGTTCTCATTCCAGGCAGACTGTGGATCAGGCAAGCTCGGAGGTATGCTGTCGTTTATGCAAAGCCTAAGTCAATTTTCTGCTCTGAAGTCAAGCCATGTGTTTTTCCTTGTTTCTTCCATTCTGGTCATAGCTGCCTTGCTGTGTTTTTCCCCCTAGTCATATCTTTGGCTGATTGTCAAGCCATTACAATCAAAACCTTTTGCATTTTTAACCACCAGCAGTGGTTTCTTTTGTCCTTACAGAAGAGCCTGTGTAAACTGAATTTGAACACTCTCGGCCTTACTGTCAAAAGCACAGCAAGCACAGAGTTAGCCCTCTGTTGCCAGCCTGTCCTTCCTTCTCTGCTTCTTCCTCCTCCCAAGAGGAGAAAAAAGGAAAAGTAGAGCCATGCTGACTTTGGAGAGCCTTCAAAGACATGTAGAATAGCTGACACAATGGCACAGAGAAACAAGAGAGATGTTTACATATTTCCTCCACTACTTGCAGCTGTTTATTACAGCAAGTTCTGAGGCAGGCTAGGTGGCTTGTGATAGCTAGTGCAGGTGACGTATTAATTTGTAGACACATAATAAATTTAGCAACGTGGAAATGACTGGGGGAAGGGATTTTTTTGTTTCTTTCCTTCCCCCCCCCCCCCCCCCCCCCCCCGAATTAATTGCTTTATTTTGAGATTATTCTGGTTGTACAAATTGCTCTTTGCACCTACTTTGGAGAAAGTTTGCTGGGTTTTCTTAGGCAGACTTATGCACTCTACTGGTGGGAGCAGTAGATTTGTTGGATGTAAAGCATTTGCAACTCAAGTTATGTGGTATCTGAAACTGATATCCCTGAAAATCTAGACAGTTGTCTCGTATTTTCATTGCTACTTCCTTTGTTTGGGGAACATTGTCCTTTCTGATAGCAAACCAGGGCTTTCAAGTACTCTTGGTATGCCACACATTGTGCCATAGTTTGTGTGACATGAAGCTAAGGGCTGTGTGTTGTGTGGCCTTAGGTTTCCCACACCTGCTTTGAATGATGGTAGTAATAAGGAAATGTATTTAATGTGGTACTCAGATACTAGCTCTGGTGCCAGGTTGTGACAGTGGGTGTTCCAGTAATACATTTAAATGCTCCTTTGTCTTAAAACATGGCTATTTTCTGAAACTGTCCTAACTGTCAGTCTGGCTGGCTTCTCCTCACAGAATGAAATCATCTTCATGCTAGACCATTTGCCAAACTTAGGTGTCATTTCCTGCCGTTTCACTATTCCTTGTTTATCACTATGGGAGATATCGTCTTCCTTTTCTCCCTTAAGTTATAGGATGACTTCTGACCAATGCATCCGCCTTTCTGTCTTCCATCTTTGTGAAGGATTGAATTACCACTCTCCACATTTGAACTTGTGATTCATAAAAGCTCTACTGCTGTTCACAGAATCTTTTCTGTTGTTCTCCCTTTCAAATTAGCCTCTTTGAATAATGGAAATACTTCAGTGATGTATTTCAGTGTCATTCAGGGCCTCCCATTTCTTCTTTCCTTAGATTTTAAGAGTCAGACTCTAATTTGAGGTCAGGCCTGGACTACGAACTTCTGTTGGCATAGCTATTTTGGCTATGGGTATGATGAAGTGAGATGTAGTGCTGACATAGCTGCCGGAAAAGGCCCCTGATACGGACAGAGTTGTTCTGGAAAGCTTGCATATTTTATTTTGTTTGGGGGATAGACAAATAATGAAGTTGACAAATTTAGATTTTTTTTTTCATAAATAGGCAAGAAAATCTATACCACTGCCTTCAGTAGTTGAAGTTAGCCTTTTCCAGGAACATTTCTGCCCATTTCTTGGTTGTGTGAAAAACAGTACATATTAAGAACTCAATGCTGATGTTTACAGATTCAGAGGTTTTAGCAGCAATCCCGTTGAATCAATGGTATTTCTTTGAGGAAAACCTGATGTGAACATGAACCTTAAAGCCTTAATTAATTACAATCCTGAATGTCCCTTTTCTTCAGGACTACATCTTCTCTGAGTTATTCTGTAACCTCCTTCCTCCTTTTTTACATCTAAGCTCTGTGAAAAAGAGAGTTAAATGTGCAGAAGTATGAATTCCTGATATGTCATAGTTACAGCTGGTAGCACTTCCATGGTTTAACAGTATGCTACAGTTTTTATTTATAAAGTCTGTTGCTGGGCCATAATACCTCAGCTTTTTTCAATTACATTAGGTTAGAACTTTGTGCAAAACATGCCAGTCCAGATGTGCATTCTGTGTATAATAGGACAGGGGGTAGCCTGTTTACACAGATGTCTTTTAATTTATCTGCACTATGAGTTGGGTGTGGCTTTATTTTTTTAAGTGTAACACTGCTAAAAATCGATTTGAGGAATAGTAGATACAGTTGGAACTGGTTTGCTGGAACCTTCAGTACGGGAGTGCTGCAAGTTAGAGTGGAGGAAATATCCCTTCAATATGCATTTGCTTTTCTAGCTTTGAAAACATTTTAAAGATCATGGATTTATCTAGGGATTTTTCCCCAAGGAGCTAAATAATTAAATCAATTATTTAATTCCTTTATAATTTTTTTCCCCATTTAATAAATTGCAGATCACTTTAAATTTTGGAAAATAAATAACATGCATTTTACAGACCCTGGTCATATGAGGTTCTGAGGGCCTCCAGAGCTCACTGAAGTGAGTGAAAATTGAAGGTGTTTGGCGTTTTTCAGTTAGGCTTGTCTAGTCTCTGCTCATCTATGTTGTGTTAAATCTATGTGTACACTTACAGCTTTTTTCTTCCCTTTTCCGAAATCAGCACTAAGAATGTGTTAGTGGGAATGGGATGGCTCCTATGATAGCACCCTGAATTTGAGATGCCTGACATTTGGTCTGCTCTCCATTTGCAGTAATGACATATATAGATACAGCTGAACTCATCTATTTAATCTGTTTGGTTTCTTAATTGGGAATGGGATTAGGATTATTTATTTCCCTTCTGCCTTCATTTATGGATTTCACAGCAGAAAAGTATTTACAGACATAAACTTGTGTTTAATTTGTCTTCTGAAGTCCTTCTTGACATTTGAATGGTGATAGAATAGTAAGTCATATATAAATGGCATTTTTGGATTGAAACATGGAAACCTGTTAACACCAATGCATTTTTTTTTCATCCTTTATGTTCCAAGACTGATTGCTCTATTAGTAATGGTGAAAAGCAGTGCAGTGGGGAAGAACATTGTTTTCATTAATGATGTACAGCATGTGGCTAAGAGCTACCTTGCCATGTTGGACAGACATCACACCACGGCATTTGCCCACTAGCTCCATTGCCACCACATGTTGTTATGATACTGGAGTTTCGCCTACACTAGAACTTGGGTTTTTGACATGTATTTGCTCAATTAAATTCAGGATACGAGAGTCAGGTTCTGTATGTTCTTCTGGGAATGTGCCAAAGACCTCTTCCTTCCTTTGAAAGGTTAAACAAATATGGATGTCTGATGATAACCACATGCATAGAGTTGTTCAAGCTCATTGGAAGGAAAGGAGAAGAGTTGATATTAAGCACTGCTGTTTAACACAGAGCTCCCACTCCTGTAAGACGGTAATGGAAAGCACTTTTGTTTTATATGCACAATTTAGAAGGGCAAAAAAAGTTATCTTTAGATCCTAGACACTGTCGTGGTTGTGCTGCCATAGCCTGGCAGTGACAGTCCACAGGAGAACAGAGAACAATTTATGTTATATGACTTCTTTGTCTTTTTATGTTGGGACTTCAGAGGCACTGATAAGGAAAACGTCACACCCTTTTGAAGTGGTAGATAAGACATACACTTAACTGATAAGAAACCAGACAGAAGATGAAGTGATTTGTTGGGGGCCACAAAAACATACCTGTGTTAAGAATAGGAGTTCTGGTTTCACTTGCCTGGTTTAACTACAAAAACACTGTCTCCTAAATATTGACTTGTCTCACATTGCAAAGTGTTTTTTGATTTAAAAAAAAAAAAAAAAAAGAGGAAAGTAGTTCTTGGACAAAAAACCTCACAATACTGTCAGAAACACTTAAAACCTGCTGAAGTTTGGTTTTGCTTATGTTTTTTTAAATTGTGGAATATATTAGCATGAAAATAAAGCCAATAAGTAAAACCAGTACTGCTGTTGCAAGCGTTAGAAATGGCAAAACTGAATAAAAAGTAATGAAACTTGAAAGTTAGAAATGTTCTCTTTATCTGTCCTGTTTCTGCACCACTAGAAATCAGATTTGATTATTTTTCATATTTTTACATGTAAAATTATGCACAAATTTGCACAAATGTACAAAGAAACACAGTCCTGATACAAATCCTGTGACTGATGGCTCTTCTGTAAGCATACAGTACTTAATGGATGCATGTAGTGTTATTCTCTGTGTTTGTAAAACATGAAAAAGTAGTTGTAGGATAAATGATTAATTCACTTCAGACATAACACTTTTCATGCTTCATCTACGGTGAGGTTGATGTATTTTGCTTTACAATCTGGCTGCATCCTAAATGCCCTTACAAATCTCTGAAATGGGCTTTTCAACAAGTAAGTCTTTCCTGTGAGTACCAGCAATACCTCAGTGCATCTTAATCAACCCAGGGGTGTATCTAGTCTGAAAAAATTGCATCACCAACTTTGCTGGCTTAAGAAACCAGGAATAGAAGATTCCCAACATTGAAAGAAAATATCTTTGGTTTAATAATTTGTGTATCCGGTTTGTGGTCAAAAAGGACTTAAGTATATTTTCAGTACATACTAATTTGAAGCTTAAATTAATATTTAAAACATCTTTACAAAGACAGAGTTGATTGTCTCAAGTTGTAACTGATTTGTTAGATAATGGCAAAATAGTAACACCAGTACATAGGTACTAGTCTAGTGAAAGAGAGCTTGAGGGATATAATGGTGGTTTGAATTGCCGTAGCATTATATTAATGAGATGTCTGTGGTTATCTATATTCTAGTTAATTTATTTCTATTATGGCACAGGGCTTAGTTGCAGAGGATATAAAAGGGTCATCACAAAGAATCTTCAGAATATCTGATCAGATGAAAGCATGTCATTTACCTTTGGGCATTACAGCAGTCTGTAGTTTCACTTGTGGAATTTCACATACAAGTTTGTGCACCATGTGTTTTCTGTTGTATTGAGAATAAATTCTTTTGCCCATTGGAAAAATATTTCCTGCTTACTTTAACTGATAAAATGAAATTCTTGCTGAATCTGCAATGATGGGGGGTCTGTGTCTAATCTACAAAAATTAATTTGTAGTTTAAGCAAGAATATTGTCTTCTATTTTGTGATTGCATTTGTTATTTATTTATCTGAATCAGAACATAAGCTTGTTAATTAGATCTGGATTCCCAGATACTGATCTTTTTGGATCATAAGTGAAGTGAATTTTGCCTGACTTTTACCTCTCAAGAAGGTATTTGTCCACTTCATGAAGCCACCATAAAATTCAGCTCTCTATTCTGGAGAAAATCAGAGGTGGAATAGCAGAGGGTTTAGAAAAAGCTAAGTTTAGGGATCAAGACTGAAGCAGAGGCCTTGGTTTATGTCTTATTGGCACAGTTGCGTGATGTTTTTGGCTGAGGTACCTATAGATGCTGGAGGGTAGTATCTCATAAAGATGACCGAGTTGTATGGGCAGTGCCTGCTTGTTTGTGTAGCTGACTTTTGCTGTATCTTTTCACTTTAAAAATCAGATTCTTAGTGCAAATTGATGACAGATCACTGGAGCGAGAGGAGATGCACTTACACATCCTTGCTTGAGAATGTGGCCCAGACTGCTCCATGGAAACAAAAGAGAGGAGAAGCAGAATCTGTGTTAGTTTTTGCTTTAAAATCTATTCTGTGTGCTTGCATGACATGGAAATATGCCCATTCAGATTCCTCATTTATTTATCTCTAGAGAAGTTTTTTCCAGTGGAACTGTGTATACATCTTCCTCCGTTGCACTGAATGCTGGTGCCCTGTAAAAGACAAAGTCTGGTACCTGTCTGTAAACGCTGTAGAACCCGCCTAGATGATGTCTTGACCTTGTTTACCAGCTTTGGCTATTTAAGATGGCAGCCACTTCAGCGCTAATGTCAGGAATCCCTCTAATGCAGTAGGCCTCTCATTCTAAATTTACTCTCTTTATGGTCCCTCCTCTGTGGCTGCAGCAAGAGGCCCCCTTTTTATGACTCACCCCTCCTGCCCCCCTTCTCTCCCCCCCTTCCTCCTTCCCTCCCTCAGATGGTAACCCTTTGTGCGCAGCGCCTGTTGGCAAGGAGTGCTCGCTGGGTGTTTAGCAGATTGGCTGCCACAATGTGCTCTTTTGTTGCCGCTAGGTAAGATCAAATTCGAATGAAATTCAAATTAGGTTAAAAGGCTGTCCTTGGAACTTCGCAATTTGGGTATCCCAACATGCTGATAGGGGCCTCAGACTGAAGCACAGCGCTGCTTTTCTTTTAAAGCAAAGCTAACAAATTCTGCATTTGATTTTGGAACCTTTATAACGTCCTATTAGCCAGCAATAATTACTGTTGTAGTCAAATGCCTAATAACAATAGTTATGGTTAGACTTTGTCGAGGTTTTTTTTTGTTTCTGTATACAAAAAAAGCATAAAAGGGACATACACAGGAGGGCAAATCTAATTTCTTCGCTTTGTACTGGGGAAAACTGGGAAACACATTAGTTAATGTAAAAAAAATGTCCAGCTAGTGATTTTTCTCCTGCTTATGGCAGCTGAACAGTATTCTTGGTATGTGCGTGTATGTGCACATTTTGGGGGGATGTTCACAAAATCCAGCCTTAGCACAATCTGACTTCTTGAGGACACCCCAGGGTACCTAAACTTAGACTTCTGCTCTGTATTGTCCCTAAAGGAACTTCACTCTCTCTCTCTCTCCCCCCCCGCCCCTCCCTTACATACAGAAGCCGAGACAGATTTGTTTTCTTCATGAAAAATGTTTGGATTTCCCCTTTATTGGAATATGTGCTCCTAACTCACTTGGGTGTTTTCAGAGTATTACACAGGAAAAACAAGTTAACAGGAAATCTAAAGCATTTTTAGAGAAAAAATTACTTCACTGGAAAGCTGTATGAATGGAAAGCTGATCAGAAGTTTTCTCTAATGCCTTGTTATTTAATCAGTGACATTATTTCATCCTTCAAATGGTCACTATTACCTTAGAGTACAAGCATATTACGTACCAGAAAGTTAGTGTAACTTTGAAGGTACTAGTTGTTTTGTTCAAGTGTGAAGAAAACATGATTGTGCTTATTAAGTTGCTTTGTCTTAACAATGGCAGGACGTAGCAGCATCTCATGAATAGTATTTATTAGCATGGCCAGCATTTTTCTTTGTGCTAAATTTAAGGCCTAGATACTGCTCTTCTGCAAAGAATTAATTTACTGGTAAATTTACTTCAGTAAATTAGTAATTTTTAGTAGTAATCTGTAATTTCTTTCCCTTATATGGCTTCTTTGCTTGATGGTGTTAAACAGGACACTGGGGAAGGCTGCTGCAGAAGAAAACTGCCACTTTGAAGTATTGGCTGGGATTTTATAATGTGACTCAGCTTGCCAGTGTTGCAATGCTGTTTTCTCTCCCATTTTGTCACATACAAAGATACTATGAAAACCATTTACAGAGTAGCTTCTGTTCAGCATTCTGACTACATAGCTTTGCTGTCAAGCCTCAGGATGTAAGCTGATTGCTTGCAAAGGGCAGGAAAATAGCGTTCAAAGCATTTTAAACAGTATTGGGTGGTGGTGAATTACCAGTTGTAGTTTCTTACCCTTTTGCTGAGGAATCAGATACTGAGCACTGCCAGAGGGAGAATGATGGGACTGTGGGTGAATAGTCTGACCTGGTACTGCAAATCCCATGCTCCTACTTTTACATGGGGAGGTATCATTTTCAATATGGTACTTTTATGATTCACAGTTTCTGAATCTCAATATAGACAGTTCTTGCAGTGGCCCTTGTAAGACTGTTCATTGTCACAGCTGTTTACTTTGCACTCACTATCAGTGCAGTTATTTCACATTAAACTTGGGTCACAGGAGCTGCCATGTGAGAGCAAACCATGATTAAAAATGGAGGATTCAGAACTAAGATTCCATCTATAGCAGTGTGATAGAAGATTTTGTCCTCAGTTTGAGGTTTACAAGAGTTGCAGGTGTAGCCTGTTGATTGAAAGCCCCTTTAATTGGAACTATTTTCTTCCTACCATAGAAGACTGACAGAATGCTATTTGGGCTGCTGACCCATTTCTTCTGATGTTCTTTATCTTGAACTGGTGATGAGCCACCAAGCAGTCTGGTTTGTTGTATCAGAAAGAGGTTGTTTGGTTCCTCACGGGCACCAGTCTGGACTTTGCATTTAGGTAACAGGCATCAGATGTACTTAATTTTCATTTGCATGCAATTAGCAAATACCTTGCATGAATAGCCTTCAGCATTGAGTCGTATGGATTAAAAGTTACGTTGCATAAAAGGTGATGGTTACTATTTTGGGAACTCTTATGTGGGTAAGCATTTTAATATTTTTTGACATTATTTAATTGTTGTGAAAGTGCCCAATTGAAGTTACTCATAAAAGGGAAAGAGAAGACTAGTGATATACAATAGATCATGGATTGACCCATAAAGGAGCATCTTCCCTGCAAGAGTAGAAGCTTTGGAATTCTTTTGCTGTTACATTTTTGGACAGTACTAGAACTCAGGCTGTGTTTAGAAGAAATTTTTTTCTCTCTTCTAGCTTTTTACTTATACCTAGAGATTTACTTACACCTAGCAATTTACTTACACCTAGAGAAATTTGAGACTGTGCTTGTTGAATTCAAAGGAGACATACGTGATTTGATGCTGTCTTGGTTCTACTTTGTAGAATTGGATGTCAAGAGGTAAATAACATTTAGATAGGTTTTTTACCAGCCTTTCTATTTAAGACTAGGATTATACAAAAGGCTCTGATGGGAACAATAAGGGCCCAGCTACACTAAACAGCTGCTGGGGAAACTGAGGTTTTAAAACTGATGTTTCTTAGTTCATTTAAAAAGTAAAAATACCTTGTGTTTTATTTTAACTACAGGTTGCCGTTACTTAGTAGATACGTTAGCAGAAGATCCAGAGGTTCTGCAAATAGATGCTGAAACATACTATGAAAAACTCTTGAAGAAATCATCA
Source organism: Tyto alba (assembly GCF_018691265.1). Lineage (NCBI taxonomy): Eukaryota > Metazoa > Chordata > Aves > Strigiformes > Tytonidae > Tyto > Tyto alba. The sequence continues at coordinate 4,911,291 of NW_024881317.1, forward strand.
TCTACTCCTGATGTTTTTTTGATCACTGGAGGAGAAGAGGTAGTATGCTGATGTTTTCCATACTGCAAATTAGACACTTGCAAACTAGTTTGTTGATTGTGCTCATTGTCTGTGAATAGGGGTAAACTGGTGTGGCTGGATTACAGATCTCCTAAAATCAGCAAATTCCGCATTATTTCAAATAGTTTGCATGCTGCAAATGAGAGATAAGCTTAAACTACAAGTCTAAAACCCTCTGAGGGTGGGTGAGGGTTTGAAGTACTTAGTTGAACTTTGCATCTTGACCTGCCTTCTTATAGGACTGAATCAAAAGTTAATTTGATATATATTTGTACCATGGTACAGCCCTGTATTCTACCTCTACTGTGCAGTTTACACAGGTGTTGCGATATAGTCTCTCTTTTGTTTCCATTTTTTCCAGTGCTTATATTGATAATTTTGAATATGGGCTCTCCCAAGGAATTCTGATCAGATGTGATTGATAGACAATATAAATACTGTAGGTGCCAATGCTTTAGGGTCCATTCCTGAGTCACCTGGGGGGATTGCATTGGAGATGACTGAGCAGGTCTATTAAAAATTCTGACTTCGGTCAACCTATGAAACCTTTCATTTGGGGCATTCTCTAGATCATAGAAGGTGTGCTGGTATTGTACTATCAAACCAGTAAGTGAGTTAGTTGAAATAGCTGTTTGGAATATGGTGGCTTTTCTGCTATTTAGGAAAAAAATATGCAGTAGTTTCCAGAAAAATGCTGTTTCTGGTGGGTAGTTTCATATTTGAGCCTTGAATGTAACTAGCTTTAAATACTCTTTTAATGCCCTCTAGTGGACCATGTAGGGTTAAATACAAACAAACCTGAAAATGCAAAGATCCCCCAGTTTAGGGCTTCTTTGTCCTTACCTCAGCCTTTCATCCCTGCTTGTACTTTTAGAGGCTCATTTGCTGTTCCATTATAAGGGAGGGTAAGTTAAATCCCAGGCTATGCTGCGTGTATTTGTGCAATAACTAGACAGAGTGAGATCAGGTAAAGGTGGACTACTGGCTTTTGATTCAGAAACTGTCTTAATTTTGTGGCTTGTCATCAGACCTTAAATATATCACATGACTGATTTGAGTCTCATAGCAACACGTTTCTCTTTGCATTCATTTAATTCAAGTCTAATCTAATCTGCAGTCAGACAGCTAGTCAAGGGCATAAGTAATGGTAATGTTCTTGCTGTATTGTTTTTTTTCCCCTTATACTTTATAACAAATAGTTCAAAGAATGTTGATATTTTGTAATTAAAAATAAATTAAATGTAATAAGGTAAAGCTCCCATCCTCAGTGAACGTCTCTGCTAACTATCTCTATTATGTACCTACAACCTGAAGGATGAGGATTTTGGTGTTGGAATAATGACTGCAGTTACCGGGTTTTTTTTTCCCTCCGTGCATCTGAATTAAAGCACGTTTTAATTGGCAGGACTGGCAACCATGAATTATTATTTAGCAAGTGTTAAGTGACTGTTAGCGCACTTGCTCAGGTCACAGAACTTCTTTTTGGTATGGCGTGGTCTTTGGTCAAGCATTCAGTACCCAAATAGCAAGGATTATTGCAAGTCAGGCTGGAAGCACATTGGCAGCGTTCATACACAGAAAGCTATGCCTGGCTCATGCTGATGTTGTTAGCACCTGTGAAAGTGCACATTATCTTATAAAACAAAATAACAATCATAGCAGTGTTGGAAATAGTACTGGCCTTTTCATTATAGTAATGCTCCCAGGTGCCATAATGACATTGATGCTGTTATATTTGAAGCATGCAAAGAACAACTGAAGCCCCAGAACATACTGAGATTTCGGGAAGCTCATGAATACAGATTTCAGGCAGTTTTCAGTTTTTTCCTGGAGTCCAGTGTTTGCATAGATGATCCCAGGATTCTGGCACTCATAAACTGGTGAACACTGATTTCAACTTAAAGTTGTTATCTTGAATAATCCATATTCATACTATTCCTTCCATGCACCAAGAAATATTAAATGTATCACATGACTGATTTGAGTTTCATAGCAAACTGACAAATGGGTGCAATTAGAGAGAGAGAGGCACACCCACACATACACAATGGACCAGATTTTTGAAAGTACAGTACATACTGTGCTAAATTATGCACGCTCTTTGCCTGTACCTAAACTTACATGAGAGCATTTGCAATATTCATATGGAAATCGTCATCTCTATGCATATAGAGCTGTTTGAGCACAGTAATTTCGTGTTTATGTGTCACATCATTTAGAAGTTTAGTCTAAGACTGAGAGCTTGAGAGCTGCATTTTGATTTTAGCTTTGCCTTCAACATAACCACCTTGTGCCAATTATCTACCCTCCCTGTGCCTCACAGATAAACTGCCCAGGCACTGCCCTAATGCTTTGATACTCCCTGTACCCCAAGGCTTAATTCATTGTTTGCAAAACACCACAAGTACTCAGCTGGACGATGCTGTAAGAAGTGCAAGTTGTATTTGTTTTTATTTGATGTGTCTGGTCTTTCATAACACCATTTGTCTGCATGTAAATGTTCAAAGCCAGGTTGTACTAATCATAGTAAATCAGCATTAATGTCTTCACTAACTTTGGTAGCTTGATTTCTTTTAAGTTAACATTACTTACTGATAATAATAGAATATTATGTATGTTTCATTGACTTGAAATTCAGGATTGAGAGGGTGTTGTGCTAAGTTTATGCCATGCACGTTAGTAAAACTTATCATAAGTGTATTTAATACATGAAATACTTCTCTTGAGCTTTGCAGTACAAACAGCGACAGGGCTTGTTTGTTTTTTAGGTTAAACTTGAAGATTCCTGTGTGTGTTTTGTCCCTCTCTTCCGAAATAATCCTACTCGCAAAATGTTGCTGTTAACTGATCCAAAGGATAAAGAGACAGGTTAGAATTGGTCAAAATATTTTGAAATTTGAGTAGTCGTACTTTGTTTACTTCTAAGATGGTGTGCTTGTTTATGTATTTAAGTATTTTGGTTTTTGTTTTGAATATGAAGTGGATTCAGTTTGCCTGTCAGGGATTTGTATCAGTGGGCTACTGATTAGAAGGGAGGATTGACAATCAGGGCTTTTAAATTCTGTGCATAGCTCTGCTGGTAGCTGAAAAATCACCTTGGGTTAATCTGTTATTCTTTCTGAGTTTGTTCAATGGGGTAATATTGTTCTAATTCAGAATGATGTGAAACTTAATGCCTTATACTTTGGATAGAATTCCTAAATCCATAAACAAGAGCAAATATATATGTGAAATTGTATTAGATCTTACTAATTCTTATTCATATTATTTTTATTTTATGATATCTTCTTCAGTTCTAGGTTTAATTGCCTCCTATTTCCAGTACTGGTGTGTGAGGGGTAAATTTGGAATGAGACAATGCTCAGGAATTGAGTTAAATCCATTTTATTTGCCAGTTCTCCCAAGATATTCTTTAAACTCTTACAAGCTTTGCCTTGCTTACTGGTAGTAATGCTGGTGTTTTCCTATTGCAGCCATGTGTCAGCCTGACAGGGATATGCTACAATTGTGTTATGGGCAGTAGAAGTCAGCATGTGCTTACTGGTGTTTCTGTTTCATGAGTCACTGATTAGAGTATCAACAGGTTACTAAGATTTGATCAATAATTGTATCTGAGTTTTATCTTCCTGTTATCAGGATTTCAGTATCTTCAGAGACAGCCTGATCTCTTCCTACTTACTCTCTTAGGCAAGTGTCTCTGACTATGGAATGTGAAAAAATGCAAATGTAAAATAAGTAATGGCTCTTGATACTGCTGTTATTAACGGGAAGCTTGACTCCAAGTTGCATAGTACCAAAACCCCAGGTTATGACCCAGCTAGATTAAGTGAGGGGTGTTGGAGCTGTTGTGAAGCAATGGGCTGCAGAATTTTTGGAACATCTACAATAAAGACGTGAACCTCTGCATTGACCCGTTATGTCACTTAAGGAATACAGAACACATGAAACCTCTTAAAGTTTCAGCTTCCAAATGTGACAGCAAACTAATGACATTTGTAATTAAAAACTTTTTTTTTTTTTTTAAAAAGATAAGTTACAAATTATACCTGAAGGGCTCTTAATAGCCACTATTCTTAGTAATACAACAAAGGCAAGGTGGAGAAGTTTAGCACTCTATGCTCAGTTGTAAAGCATGTCAGGTAATGATCTTACACTCCTAGAACAGGTACTATTAGTGTAGCTAAGTATTCACTGATCAATCCAAACCCTGTAACCAGGAAACGTCTTCATAAGAACAAAAAAACAGATTAAAATCATCTGTGGTTAGAGGTGAACTCTTCAAAGTTTTCCAGCTCCTTTTACATATGATTTCAGTTGGACATTTGCTAATGGGTTGTGATTCACATAGTTGAAGGTAGGCAAACTTTCCAAGTTACAAGTGTAGTCTAAAGACTTTCTGGTCCTTCTAAAACTATTGATATAGAATTACTTTCCTGACATTAATTTATATATTCCATTAACATTTTTCTGAAGAAAGACAGGCACTGGTGTGATAAAGGAGAGAAATGTCTACACCGGAGGCCAAACTTGCTCTGTGAGTGCAGTTGTGCATACCTACTGACTCATGCTCGAAGCAATGTAGTGAAAACAGCATTAAGTTAGTTTAGGCTGCACAAGAGGAATGGGGATCTGTAACAACTATGATTCAAAAAATAAAGAATTATTAAATAAATACAGGTGAAAGCAATGCATTTTGTACAAATTGTCAGTTAAATGATCTAACAGTATTAGGAGCAACAAGTATTAATGACGTACATGTACACAAGGAAAAAATTATTTCCCACAGAAACAAGTCAAATGAGTCCACAATGGAGCCTAGATTATATGATAGCTATCTACATTAACAGCTTAAACCTAGCAGAATAAACACCTTATTATATTACAAACAACAGACTGACTGACTACTGTGACCCCCTTGCAAAACTTTAGCTTGAGTCACCAGCCCATAGTCACAGAAACAGTCTCACAGAGATCAGTAAGTCTAGTTATTTAAGTAAGGCCTTCATGATCTGGCTTTTAATATTTCCTTTTAAAAGTATGATTTAAAGGATTTTACTGGAAGTTCTTTGTTTCTGGATTTTATGTGCTATAAACATGTGGCCAGCCTTCCTACACACATCAAATTTGACTGATGTGATTTTTTTTTCTTTAGATGAGTTTTGATAAATTTTCTTCAGTTCTCTAAAGTCAGCTGGTATGTGTGTGTATGTGTATGCATACCTATACATATGGGTATATACGTTTGAAGTATTTTGTCCAAATACTTTTCCCACAGTTCAACAGATTTTGGAATTGACTTTTAAGGCAGCAGACTGTGTTAATGTGGCAAGTCCATCTGGATTTGGTTACCTACACAACCTTTTGTTCTGACCAGTGAACAGATCAAATTGTTTCAAAACCAATTCCTTCAGAAAAAAGCAGTATCTATTAACTCAGTGATTGTTACTTACGGACATGAGCAGAAAGTTAAAACACTAAACAGGTTGCATGATTTTTTTTTCTCCCTTGAGCTTTACATTTTTCTTGTGAACTAGAGTTTCACCCAGATGGGAGAGGCAAACAATCTTGCTGAAGCTGCTTTCTTTTCTTTCTCATGTGCTCTCTAGTGTGTCTGCATTTTAGTTTTACTTCACACCAGGAGGGCACTTAGAAGCAAATTTCCTGGTTGTCCCTATATACTGTGCTTCAGTTCATAGCAAGGAGCTGTCTTGGAGTGTGTGAACTGGATTATTTCTGGTTGAAATTAAATTAGAGGATACACTCCAGAAGTACAGTGATGTGCCCCAACCTCTAATGGGCTTTTACTTTTCAGCACCAGGCTAGAATTTGTGAACGTCAGATTCTCTGCACCAAATGCTTTCCTCGGTGAATTCAGTTTTGTTAGTGTTAGTCTTGCTAATGCAAACATGGCCCACTGATTTTTCCCCTTGCAATTCATTCGGACATTTCTGAAGTGCAGTGGGGGAAGGCAGCCAAGGGTATCCCAGGATATGCTGGGGTAGAGGTGCTTTACTGAGAATCAATTGGAAACAGAGTAGAAGATGCAGCTAGGGGGTGTGTAGGGCATGTTTAGTTGTGTACTGCTCAGGTCGTGCTGTGGGTAGTGAAGCAGCAAGAAGTGTTAGAATCCTCATTGCTTGGTTCTGCCACAGCTCACATGATGCTCTGAGACCATATTATATTGCTCCCAAGAGGCGCAACCTTCCTCTCCTCCGGTGGTTCTGCTGACTGGTGACTGCCAAAACCCTGGCTAGAGCCTTTGCAATTTATTGGTTCTCTTCTCCAGCTCTATCCCTGACACCAGCAGTTCCTTCAGCTTTGCTCCAACATCTCCACCTTTGCTCCTGTGACTCCCTAGCTTCCCTCACCCCCTAAAATGAGCTCTGTACAAAACCATGACAATTGCTGGGGTTAACCACACACCTGGGTAGCACCTTAATCAAAGTGAGAAAGATGTATGACTTGTATGTCTTATGTTCATATGTGATGGGATTTCCTCTTTCAGCTTCATTTGTGTTTACATCTATAACGGTTAAGTATTGCATAGATAAAATGATGTATATAATACTTATGAAATAATATCCACTGCAATATGCTTATTTTTCCACAGTTGCCAAAGAAAATATTGTCAATCTAATCATTTATGTTTGAAATTCTAATAATTCAGACTCTGGAAAAATACTGAATTTAACAGCCTAGCTACAAGTCTGCCTGTGAAAAGCTTTAAAATTTGATGGTATTTAATTCTTGAACATAGGTTAAAGAGGGATTGCTTCCAATACTGAGACTTATCTCTGATCATCTTGATCAGATGGGTTGTCCAGAAGTGACGTGTAGCTTGTAGTCTGAAATGACCTGCGTATTTCCAAGGGAAAATGGATGTAGTAGCTTTTCCACAAAACTTGGTCTTGGTTGGGAGCATTTTTAATTTATTTTTGATGGGCTGAGTGTTCTGTTCTGTTAGTATATGTGTACAGATATTTTTATGAGAATGTAAATTGTGTTGTGAGGGCTTACAGAGCATAGCATGAGTGATTAACATCTTTATAACACTAAATAAACATATCCTATTGTGGCATTTTCTGTATGCTGTATATAATAATTTACAATAACTGTTAGATGCCATGGAACATTTATCAAAAGACATTTGCAACAAATCACTGAGTAAAACTTGAATTGTAGAAGAAAACGTAATTGGTTGCAGGAAAGGTATCTATCTTAGATACTTGAATGGCTGCCATTACTGCAGCATCTGCATGCCTCCCAAGCTTTAATGTATTTATTTCGATAAGACTCTTAGAAGAGACAGAAAAATGTTCTTACTCCATTTTAAAGATAAGGAAATGGGGGGACAGCTATTCAGGGTATGTCAATGTTGCAGAACGCAGTTTAATGGGGGATCTCTGAGCTTGTTCCATTATTAGAGATGACCTAGGCTCAGTTGCATGGAACTACTTGTTGGGGTAATTTACCATTCTCCTTCCAAGGTGGAAATCTGGCAAGAGAAGCTTCTGTAAATGTGCTATCAATCTGAAATACTGCAAAAATAAGATAAAGATGACTTTATCTAAGATAAAGAACTGGTACATTCTATATTTATTAAACCAACTCAAATTACATCTCTCACATATATCATTGCCTTTAATTTAGTTTGTGACTGATGGTTGCATTTCAGCAATTCAGATGAAGTCTGGGGAAAAAGAAGTACCAAGCTGGATGTTGCTTTTTTTTTTTTTTTTGCTTTGCTTTGTGCGTAGAGTCCCGATGTGCACATTTCATTCAAATAGTTGCACACCAGTGTGGGAACGTTTGGCCAGCATAGCCTAGAAAGTAAAAATATAATCCAGACCTGGGTTGGGAAGGGATCCATGTTTGCCTAGCAAAGAGACATTTCATAATCACAATTGCATTACGCTTAGTGCCTAATTCAACTCCCTATTTTTCAGTATGTATTCTAAATATCCATAGTGGTATGGAATTGTATGCTTCACAGGCTCTCAGCTTCTTGCAACACTCTAAATATGTTTGTCTGACTGCAAGTGATCAAAGTTCTGAGGTTTAGCAGGCTAATGCTTACAGGGCAAGCCACCCAACTAAACACGTATATACTCCATTAATTGTGAACTGAAATGTATTGGACTTAATCCATTTCACCTACTCTTGCAGTTGCAACATCACTGTAATCATGTACATCATGATTCACAGGGTTTAGGTGATGTTTGTAACATTGTTGGCAATAACTTGATCTCTTATGATCAGGTGAATATAACTGAATGTCTTGGAAAGAGCAACAAGACTGGGAAAGGAGAGTGAAGGAACATGTGGTCTCACAAAACATGTTTGCATTTGAAATAGTGTTCCTCAAAGTTGATTATAAAATGAAAATGAGAATATGGGGAAGCATGGATGGATTTAACTGTGGACCAGATGTTGACTCAAAAAATTATAACAAAAATCAAAGTACATATGTTTGTGTGAAATCTGGAGAAATGTTTTTCCTTCAAGGAAGGCATCCATATAGATAAGGTTGCTCAAGTAATGTGATGTGACAGTTGCTATGTCAACTAGTGTTCTGTTCCACACATTTAAATTATTGAATAGCACAGTAAATGTTCTATAAAAGTAGTTCCTCAGAACATGGTTATGCAGCTTCCTATTTTCCTCAAAGATTTAAAAAACTTTTCTGACCTTTACTATGTGTGTTGTATGTGTCTGAACTATGTGCCAAACCTCTGTGCAGCTCCCATTAAAGTCATCCTTTGGCCCATTATGTCCCCTTTGTCTGACTCAGCTCCCTTTGTAGCTTCATGTTTCATGGATGTGTAATGGAGCAGTGCCTGCCTGCATTTGAAAGCAGAGTGAAGGGATTGAGGGAACAGATTGAATCCATCACAGAAAGAGTATGAAACTCCCATGCAAGTAAGTGCATAATATTTAATGAATTGAATCTGGTGCTATAAACAGGCATCTGCCCTTGCGTGCAATACTTTCTTCATTGTTAACCCAGTACACAAAGCTTTTTGGCACATGCTTTAATAATTTATTTGAAATATATGTTAGCTAGGCAGAATCTCCAGCATTAAAGCCAATGGGAGCTGGTAGAGGCGGAAGCAAAAAGGGCAACCTAACCTGTGCACATCAGTGACATTTTTATAACCTGAGGCTAAAACTGGTAAATGCTGAATCGTGTTAAAGCCATTTCACTTCCTTGTGTGTGAATTTGTCTCTAACTCAGATGGTTTTTAACTTTCTTATGTCTGTCCCGAGTTGTGTGGTGTAGAAAACCAGTAGACAGTGCAGTCTTGGGACTCAAGAAGTGTGAACTCCATGCTGTTCTTTGCAACATACTTCCTGTATTATTTTATAAGTTGTCTAAAAATGGGGATGCTAGATGCCCGATTTGAAGATAGTAAAGATACTGGTGTTCTGGAGCAAACCTGAAATTGTGGCCATGTACTTTCTTTAGGTGGATGTCACCACTGTATGGATAATAGAAGTTCTTTTTGCTGAAATATTTGCTGCTTGATGTGTGGGTGGTCATAAATGATCAAATTTCTGTGTTTATTCTAAAGCCTAATCTAAACCCTTAAAATCTAATCTATATCCTTTGAAATGACCCTACGTTAAAACTTTTATTTCTGAACAGGGTTTGGCAGATATTTCAGTGTCACTGTTGCTGCTTCAGCCTTTCTCTTGTAAATCTAATGGCAGGCAATGAATTATGTAGATGAACATGTAGGAGTAGGGTTTAAATACTTGTTTCTGCATATGTGAAAAATTCAGGAATGATGGGAAGAAGTGGGGTGCAAGTTTTGCATAGCACCTACAGAAGGACTTGACTTATATGTAGGTTGGTCATACACTTTGACCTGAAGCAAAAATGTATCTTACTGATGTGTTCAAATTTCTTTCCTTTGTTGATAGAAACCTCTGTATGTATTTGATCTTCGGTGAATATCTGTCCCTGCAGAGATTTAGGCGTTTGTATTCTAAAGGTACAGATATATAGAAATTCAGTCACATAGGCAGCTGAAAAGCTGTTCAATACAGTGGATATGAAAACTTTTGAGTTTGACTTAGGTTGGGTGCAAATATAGGAATGTATGCATCTGGACAGGGGAAAGTCTGAAAGAAACTTCAAAAATGTAACCTTCAGCTAGGTCGCTCTTTCTGTCCCAAATGCCAGTCAAACTTACAGTGCTTCTGAACTAATATTATTCAGAAAGTGCTTTATTCATAAGGCACACAGGTTGTCACACCAAAGTCAGATCAATTCCTGAGAAAAATTACCTTCACCTGATGCCTCGTGCAGTACTGAAGATTGGACATCGAGGGATGTGGAGGTGAAATTGAAATACAGTTGTTGTCCTGCTGTCTCACAGCAGATCAAACTGGAGTCAGGTGGAGGGAGAAGCAGATCTGAGGCTGATTGTGGAAAGGTGCAGAACTAACTTTGTATTTATTTGCAGGTAATGTGTTCCCCTGTCTTTTTCTTTTTGTAGTTTTGGCAATTTATTTGAACCAGTGTTGGTGGCCTGTTGAAGAGGTAGTAAAGACAGCTGATCCTTCTAGAGATGGGCTGATTTCGGTAAGGATGCTATTTTAAACAGTTGCCTTTACTGTGGAACTTCCTGGCTAGAACAATCGTATGTAACTGTCTCTGGTCTCCTATATCTCTTGCTTTACAACCTGTGAGATCTGGGCTATGTGGCTCACCAAGTACTTCACATGTCTCCCATTGCACAGTGACACAGACATTAACCCTCACTAAACAATTTTGTGCATGTGGTTTATGATTCATCTGTGGGATTTATTTTCTTTTGTTTTTAGTTTACCCTCAATGCCTACTAAAGGAATAATCAGATAAACCAAATTACTACATTAGCAATAACTTCACATTAGTGCTGCTTGACTGACTGGCTGATGGTGGGTGCTACTACCCTTTGGAACAATGTCTCATCTAGCTAGTTATAATTTTTTTTTTTGCCTTGGATAATGTTTATATTGTGTTCATTTTATTAAATTGTTATTTAATAGTTTCTATTCCTGTAATTCTTTTTCAAATAAGCTATTTTAGTAGGATACAACTGCTTTTTTGTAATTTGAGAGATTTGGGTAGCCTGTAGTCTCTTTTCAACTAAGAAGTCAGATGCCTACTGCATGTGAGCTTTGTGTTGCCATGAGGCTATTTAAGTCAGTTGTTTCCTACCCAGCCCTCTGCATCTAGTTTTGGTTCTTAATGATTCTGTTCCTTTATCATCTTTCCCTAATATCTGCCATACATAGAGTTTAATTATTCACTGAATTAAGTAGGCTTTTTGTGGGTAACTGAACTGGAGGGATTTTAAGATACAAATCCTTGCAAGATAGAACTTGGAGCAGAAACACAGGCCTTCAGGCTTTCAAGCATCTGCTGTATCAACAGAGAATGAAAAAAATACCTGAAAATAGAAAACTTGCCCCTTCTAGCTCATTGCTAAGAGGTAAGTTGTCATTATATGTGGAAACTATCTTTTTCAGCATTCACATAAAGCTTGTTGGCACCACTTTTTACATTGATGACTAATATGATCTTGTTCCTTTATATTCCTCCATCTCTCTATCCCGTTGGTTGTCTAGTAAGAAGCATGACATAAAAACTAATTGTTCATGTTGCACCTAGATTATAAGATGTGTGGGATAACCTGTATTTATTTTCTGTTTTGTATAGCATCTACCTCAATAGGGTCCTGGCCCACTAAAGTTCTTTGATGGGCAAAACTGATCATAGGGGAGAGGTGACCAGGATAACACAGGGAATCCTGTCTTTATTTCACTTTTGGTTAGGATTAGACTGCTTTGATCCTGGTTCCAAATCTGTGACTAGTTTGCCGTGAGTACAATCAAGATACTTCTTCTCCTGCTGCTTTAGAATTCCTCTATGTGACAACAGGGAGATATGTCAAGCTTTATAAATTGCTATTAAATTATTCAATGATCTCTGGATAGAGTGTGGAACACTGGGAAAAACTCTTTTTGTTATTCTCTCTGAACCAATTCATGAGGTATTTTCCCTAAATTAAGTGTACATGTTTCCTGACTTGTTCCTTCCCAGCCTCTTTTAATTTTGAAGCATTTTATGAAACACAAAATACTATTATCTGCTTAATTTTTCTTTGGTGTGTTTTTGTTTGTTCTCTAAGGTCCAGACATTTGGAGAAAGGATTGTCCTCTTTGTTCTGAACTACATTATTTTTGGAATGCTGGAAGAGAGTTTAGCTAATGATGCATTCTTTCTACCTCACTCTGCCACTGAGTATGCCAAGATACTCTGGAGAAATGGCGAGGCTGTTGCTTTTTATTCGGTCAAGATGAAAGGTAAGGTCATTTTAGAGACACATTTCCATTGGTTCCTAATAGCTAAAAATGTAATCCTTTTGTTTATCTTTCAGTGTAAATAATCCTGGCTCTCATTTACATTTTTATATCAAATCTCTCTCAGAATGAATCTGGGGAACAAACCTTCCCCGAATTTGGAAGCCTTCCATATTACTTTCATTTAAACATGATGGCTCCAAACTATTCTCAGTTACACTTAGTGATTTGAGGTACTGGCTTCCTCCAATAAAATATGCTTTAATGCAGCCAAGTAGAAGGTCGTATATCTAGGAACAAAGAATTCAGGGCCTACCCACAGAATGGATGACTGCATCCTGGAAGAATGATATCTGAAAAAAGGAGTACAGTTCACAGTGGAAAACCAGTCAGGAGTGGCTGGTGGCAAGAAGTGGCAGTATCCTTGGATCCGTAGGGAGCAGTGGCTGGGTTGTGTAGAGGAAAGTACATGCACTGGATCAGTCCTGGAATGCTTTGACCAGTTGTGGTACTCCCAGTTTAAAGAATGATGATTAATTGATTAACTAGCATAGAAAACAACCAAAATGTATTTTGATTCTTTAGGGAAGCTTGCTCCAATATAAGCTTTTGTGAATGTCTTTTATTAAATAGAGAGTTTGTATTAATGCAGGTACATTGCTATTAACCTGTCTAGAGTGGAAAAGGCTTCATTAGAAAATCTCCAGATACGCAGTTCAGTATGCACCTCCATGTAGGAGCTGCTTACCAGTCTGTGTTTAAGATTCATGGGTGTCATCTTGATACCAGCAGCTTAAACACAGAGAAGTTGGTATCTTTGGAAGTAAATGTATTGTTCAAGTCAGCAGTCAGTAGCCATCTGTCCAAACAGGGAGAATAAGAAACAGTTTGAGAGCTGCACAGGTATGGGTTGCTTCGGATTCCAGAGGACAGTCTGAAGATGCCTTCTCTGATAGAGTCTCAAGGATCAGCAACAACAAGAGACGTTCTTCTCTTCTGCTGACTTGGGATGTGCAAAATCCTTATTCACACTGAGGTGTAGCTTGTATACCACTGTGCTGGTACAGTGCTACTGTACTGTCAGTGATGAATCAAGTCTCAGCCTGTGATAAAGGAATCTTGTATATACCTGTGAATATGCGGATGAACTGGTTTGTAATTGGCAAACATTTGAATTGCCATAGTACGTTTTACTTTAAGTCCATAAATATTTCTGAGCAAAGCTTTTGGAAAGAAACATTTGTATGTGCTGTAATGATTCATGCTTCAGTAAAATAAATTTGCACAGTAGTCTGTTATGGGTGGAGTATTAGCCAAGTTGAAACTGTTTCTGAGTAAGTTGAGAGTCACAGTTTGGTTTTAAACCAGGTCCACATAAAATACAAACTCTTCAAGTCCAGCTCTGTCAGCATCTGTCTTTTGTTGCCAGTGGTTTTCTTCTCTGGGCAGCTATATTTGTTAATTTTTGGCCTGTGTCACAAATTACTGCAGTCTTTTGCCAAAGCCTTTTCGGGAAGCTTGAAACTGTTTGTTTTTGCCTCTTTCCTATTTGCTGTATGCATTTAGAAAATAATTCCTCTTTCTGAAGTTCTGTGATTTCAATTTCATACCAGCCATGCTTTGGCTGATTTTATTCTCTCTACTTTCTAGAAGAGCCATGGATTTATTAGGCCCAAAACTGTGTTTTCACACGGTTGTTTTAGATTTATTTATTTATTTTATTATTATTATTAATTATTATGATATAAGTTCTTTTTCCTTTTACTATCCTGGTCAGAACATTTTGTAGGGGCAGCTTTAAGTCCAAGACTTTATATCGTGCTTGACCTCTGCTACAGCTTCTGGTCCTAGGGAAAAATTATTTCCCTCTGTGCCCACCATGTGATTCCCTCTATTTCCATGCTCTGCAATTACTTGGACATTCTTTATAGTTTTATTTTCTTCACTAGGTAATTGAGACTCTCATGCTGATGTTGTATTCAACTGTATTTCTCATCTGTGAATTTTCCATTATCTACAGTATGACAAAAAACATGCTTCAGTGGAGCTAAATAAGCCAGAACAGATCTGTGGAGCATGGCTATTTCAAACATAAGTCATCTGAGTGAATCATAGAAACGGTGACCAAGGAGGAGAGAGTCTGTTCTATCTTTGCTACAGATTTAGTGTGCCGTTACACAAACTAAATTTTCAATGGACTTCAGTGATTCCAATTAACTATCTTGGCAATACTGTAAAGTCATTTCCATTTGCCAGTTCCTAGGTGGCCTGTACAAAGTGAACTTGGTAATTTTGGTCCAGTTCCACATATCCATCCATCTTTTGAACACGCTTAACTGGATCTCTTTTGATAGTCTAGCTAAAGAGGGACAGATGGTCTTGAGCACCCGCCTTGCTCAGAGATGCAGTAATTGCAAGTCAAGGTTTTGAGGCAATTTGGCAACTACTGACACTGACCATCCTGCACCTGTTGTGTAGATAAACAGAAGACTCATTCTTCAAGGCTATCGCTTTTCGTGAGCATTAGACACCTTTATTAAAACAAAATTTATTCATGACTACACAGATCATCACCATAGTCTCTCTGGTATGTGCCTATTCCTGTCCAATGACAGGCATGCAGCATTTACCACTGGGTATACTAAAGATTGATGAGACGTACTAAGCCACTAATGAGGCTGATAAGACACTTTGTCACGTGCCAAGATAAATGTCTCCAATTTTATCTATGTCAGCAGCTTCCATATTAGACAGCTGAGGAGTTAGACCTCACTGAATGTAGCTACTTAAAAGTACAACAGGAAATGACAGTTCACTGTCCCTTTCTTTGCAGGCAGCAACCTGAAAATGAAATATTTTGCAGAAAGCCTTCATAGAGATACTTTGGTTTTGAGATCTGTTTTATATTCTTTTGAGTATTTCTTTAAGATTTTTTTCTTGGCATGCTCTAAATCTGTGTGAAAACCTCAAAAAGAATGTGTTTTGTGTAGTGATGTAGGATTAATGGCCATGGTTACTGACAGTATTTTTTGTGCAATGAGACCACGTAATCCCCTGAAAGTTTTTTGTTTACCGAGGACTAGTAATTACAGAAAATGAACTTTTACCACTTTCACATAAATGTCAGGAGAACGTAGAAGATTCATAATGCAAATAAATCAGTAAGGAAGTTGGAGGCTGCTAAGGGCTAGGAGTATCCTAGTCCCTTTAAGAATAAACCAGAGCAAACCCCCTTTTTTATACACAGCTTTTTTCCCTACTGTTATATATTACTGTTCCTATAACACATAGGACCTGCCCAGCTGTGGACCAAGCTGTCTCGCAATACAAAAACCAAAGGAGTCTGATTGTCAAAGCTTGTCCTTTCCCAAGGTTGCTGTGTCCCTTTTGTCAAACTTTGGTAGTAAAAGAGTGGAGAAAGATGGCATTCTCTGTGATGTGAGTCAAACCAGCCTTAACAAAATTGGGTCCTTTGAGAAAGCTGTAAAACATGCAGCTGAACCAGGAGTAAATGTATTGTTGGCTTCTCATTCATTCTTTGGAGATGCTCCACAAATCACAGTTTGGGAGCACCTGACTGCAAAAACTGTAAGCTGATATGAAGTAAGCAGCAAAGCAACCCTGGTCCAGTCTCTGCTTTTTCCTACTCCAGAGGCTTAGAGATGGTCTTTGGAAGTGGCTACCCAAGCTAAAATCCATTTCTCACCTTTCTCCATACAAGCTTTTGCAAATTTATTTAATACTTAAGTGGTCCAGGTGGTATTCTCTAGAAATAGAACCCTAAAAAGATAACAGGATTTTATTTTCACTGATTACATACATTTCTTTTCGAAAAAAATATTAAATCAGAATTGAAGTTAACCTGACAGATAATTAGCTGAAATCTTGTTGGATAATTGCTTTTGTCTCCCTCTGTTTTCTAGCAATAATATTTTTAATGTGCATTTCTGAGGCAGACTGAAGGTTCTGGCTGTAATAAAAATTAAATGACTACATACCAGTCAAGACATGAATTCATTTAATTTTATTGAAGCCAGAACCTTTGTTCCCCTTCTCACATACAAACTCACACAATGGGTTGACCTTGGGTTCTATTCAGCAGAAATATTCCCCACCCTTTACACAAGCACACAGCCTGCTTAAGGCCTGTCCAAACATGTGTGTGCCAAGCCAACTTGTTCAGCAGGGAAATAGTCAGTATGCACAACCTTGTTTTGTTTGGGTCTGTTGGATGTGGGGACTGGATTGTTGTTTTTTCTGGTTTGTGGCTCTTTGGGAATGCTAATGGCTGTCTGCTTTCCTGCCCTTGTAATATCTGTTTACCATTTTGCTGGCTCATAAGTTGGTCATTTGGCACTCGTGACCTAACCAAACAGATCAAAGGCTTTCAAAGGGCAGACTGTATGAATGCTTCCATCTCCATCGCCAATGCCCTTATTTTCCCTGTCTCCTCCCTCACCTCAAAACTTAGTCAGTTTGTGTGTTTCAACAGTGAAACAAACCTCTGAACCAAATGTGTGAGAGCCTAGTGGTCACCTCTGGGCCGCCATTAGCTTATGGTAACTTCTTTGCTATTGGATGGGAACTGGAGACAAAGTGGCCTTTGTTCCAAAGGTTGGTTGGTTTGTTTATTTTATTTCAAATGGCTGTGGGTTATGACTCTTCTAATATGTTTCCCAGGGACAAGGTGAAGAATGGCTTCATGGTTTCTTTATTTACAGTGCCTTTAGACATTACAAGATTTTTGTCGTCTTCTCAACACAAAATTAGGAGCACAGACATAAATCACTCAGCTCCTGGGACTGCTGCACAGCAGTCTCATCAGGATTTATAGGAGACAGACTATATGAGATAATAATAAATTTATAAGAACACTTGCAACATGCAGGAATTCATAAAGCTATTGACTTCATGAGGAAAAGTTTGTCCCTTTCTTAGAATGTATGGTGCAACACTGCTGGAATCCAACATCTCTGTTGGGCTGGCAACTAACAATGAAACTGGGGGTATACTCAGTTTTTTGGCTCATGAAAAAAGAGTAACTACCCATCATGTGTTACAAATATTGAAAGGTTATAAACACCACCACAAACCATCCAGCAATGTGCTTGAACATGTGTTTGAAGTTAAGCATGCACTTTGATTAAGCAGGAGTGGACCAAGCCTGGATGTGAATGGATTGGTTATGTAGCTACATGCTCTTGTTGTATGGCTGAGTATGTGTGATGTAGATTCTTGCTAAGTGAAGAGCTACAGCCTTGACAAATCAAGGTCTAGAATTAAATATAGTCATGTTTTGCTGAATTGGCATCCTAGAAAAGAGAGTAATCAAAGTCAGGCCTGGCAACTATCAGCAAAAGGTACTAGACACCAACTCAAGGAACAGACATAGACCTCAGTTTAAGTTAGCTATGGGGATGTGATAAAAGAAAAATGGATCTATTAAGTAAAAGTCTTATACTGGAATTTAGGAACAGCCATTCACTAGGAGATCTGTGATGCTGTGAAATATGTCTTAGTGAAATGATGGAGGTTCATGTCTCAAGACATTGAAAACTAGACTGAGTGTACACTAGTAAGTAGTAAGAAAGAAAACTGAGGAGGTCTTGATGAGATTTAAGTAACAAAGTAAGAAAATGTAATATTTTTCTGTTATATAGGCTTGAATATCCATTTCTATTTAAACTGCAATGTACCTGGATAGAAGCAGCATGAATTCTTCATAAATATTTTCTAAAAATTAAAATAAATCAGTGAGATGTTTCTGTGGTGACTTACGTAAGGAACTGAAGGAGTTAATGCCTCAAACGTTCATCTATGCAGAAAACTTTGGCAATCTGTGGCCCTTGTGATTAGTCTAAGGAATGCTGTCCAAGGAAGCACAGAGTGTATCAAAGGGTGCATGTCCCCACTCCTTTGAGGTTATATCACCAAACTCCTTAGATAAGCCTCAAAGGGGGGGAAATGCGGACTGAGTGAAACCATACGTTTGGGTTAAAAGATTGATAAGAGAGATAAATTAAGAGAGATAAATAACTGGCACCAGATGGACCTAAGCAAAAACTGAGAAAAGAATAAAGGTATGTGGGGGTGAGCACAACCACTGACTCAACTGGACAAGGGGGTTGGTGCAGCCCATTCCCCCAAGTGCATGTGCAGAACTCATGCTGCACCTTTTCCTTGTCTGTCATGGAAATGAGTTCATGGGATACCTGCCTCTTTTGGTCTAGTAAGCTAATCAGCTGATAAGATGAACTTAATAGGTGACAGAAAACATTGCTGTGTGTGCACCCACCACCCAAGATTATCAGACCTGAGACAATGCTGGAACCTGGGTTGGTGATCTGGATACTTTGACTTTCTTTCTCTCCTTTCCTTTTCTTTATTTTGTTTCTTACAGATTTACCAGTAAGAGACCATGTTACTTACTATCCTTTTCTAAGTTTAAGTTGTTTCTACTGCAAGTGAAACATTTTAATCCGTCATTTGGTGTCATTTCACCTTAATTTAACCCAAGAGGATCACAGAACCTTTATGACTCCCTGGGCTCCCAGTCTGGGTTGTAAACACTTTATCCTATACGTAGGTAGTCAGTGAACTGATGTTGGTCATTCATTTCAGGGATGAGTGCTTATGCTGTCAAGTAGTTTGAGGTTCTGTTTTTATGGTATTCTGCACTGAATGTAAGTTGTACAGTGAATTGCTAATGTACCTCCAGCAATAGGAGCCTAAGTTGTTTAGGGTGTACATTAAAATTTTGGACCCTGAATGTCTGTTCTTGATCAGCTTTCTCTTGACTCCAGTTTGAGTTTACCATACGTGATTGCAAAATAAATCCCTTGGTTCTTTTTTTTTTTTTGGACAGTTTTCACTAAGAACTGCATTTTAATAGTTTGGAGGCTTACATTTGAGTATGAATTGTCCACATGTAGACAGCATTATGTCATGTCCCCATGATTTCAAGTGACTGAATTAATGCATTTATTAGCAAGGATTGTCCTTGAATGAAAACCCTAGTTTAACACTGATAGTAGTAGTTCAAATGATGTTCTAGAAGCACATACATGTGTGATAAATTATCACTCAATAGAAATCAAGTGACTTACAAAGGAGGACTTACTCTACTTTCTTAAAATGCACCACTCAGTTTTTTATGGCTTTATACCCAAATGCCGTAATTAATGTCTATACTCATCTTCCTACAGAGGTGTGACTTTTGTGTGCTGCAGTGTAAGGTTGAACCTGAGCACCTGCCATGAGTTTAGCTATCGCTTGGATTCAACTCAGTGCTTTCTCAGACATGGTTCTTCCTCTTTGGGAAGTCATTTGCCTCCCTGTTATGTGCTGGCTTGTTGGGGCTGCCCAGGTTCTGCTCTGCTTTCTGGAGGTGGCGAGTGATGGACTTCCCTTCCTTTGGCCCAGAGTCACTGTGAATGTGAGCAGTTAGGGATCTGTTTCCAGTTTCAGGTAGAGCAACCCCAACACTTTTTGTATGGTTCTCTTACCAACAGAGGTTTGAAGATGACTCCTGGGTATGTGTTGACAGGTAGAAAGAGAGAAATATTCTTTTGTACAGTTGTCTGTGAAATTTACTGAACTAGGAGATCAAAGACTGAATATGCAGTAACCAGTAAAAGTCAGAAAGGAGGTATAAATGATGGAGCCAATCAGGTTTCATACATAAGAGTATTATCATACGATTTGGGAAGGCACAACAGCAATGTATGCAGAAACCAAGAGAGCCTCTCTTCTGTCCCTGCAGTTACTACGAAATTGTTACCTTAAACAATATTGGAGGTTTTCTCTGGAAGCCTTCTCTGCTGTCCAGCTGCATTAGGCAGTATGGACCTTCTGAGTGTTTAGATCATACTGCATTGTGTGGTTCAATGCATTTCAGAATATTTATGCCTCTTTGGCTGTAGCACAGTTATATCTTTTCAGTGAACTTTCATATGTACGTTGCCTGTGTACCTAGATGGTATGATTATGAAGAATTGGAGTCTGGAAAATACTGTGGTGAGACCTGTCAACTACATGTTAAGCAGGTCCTTTTAGTTTGATGGCACAAATCTTCTACCTGGGAAGTCTTTCACTGTCTATGCAAATGCACGTCAGTTGGGGTCATTCTCATAGCCTGTGGAAAGGTACCAGGGCAGTATTTGTGGCTAGAATCACACAGCAGTTAGTTAGTGATGCAATACCAATTTTGTTTTCAAATTCATGTATTTTTTACTATCTGCTTTCAGGTAGCTTATGTGATGGCGCAACCAGTCAATGTTACTTGCTGCCGGTTTTGGATACTATATTCGTCCGGAGAAAGTACAGAAGAGGTGGCCTAGGGATGAAAATGCTGCATGATTTCTGTCAGTCTTTCATGACGGAGGATGCCTTGGGGATCAGCTGCCCTATTTCTGCTGCCATGTATCAAGGTAAATTGTTTGATGTGGAAACGTTAGGTAAGGGTCATGTATAATGCATAAATTTCAATATGGTCATGGCAGGATTTTCTTAACTATAAAGAGTTCAGTGCACTTGTCTGAACTGAACTGTTGTTAGTGTGCAGCTGGTGAATTTTCTTGAAACATTTGGAATTTCCTGTAGAAAGGTAGGCCAGTATTTATGTAAGACAATGAGAAGCATAAAGCTCATAGTGCCTGTTTGACATTTTGCATCCTTATCTCACTCTCTCTTAGAAAATAGAACGATGTCATTGCCCTAGACAGTGACTTACCCATTTTATTTGACATCAGAGGGAAAAGAATCATAAGCTGTTGTCAAGCCTACACTGTGCACATAATGCTCTTGTAGATACTGCATTTGTAAGAAATTAGATTTAATAAGCCATATACCTAGGCTCTGCTCATTCATTCAGTCACATCAGTACTTGTTTCGTATCGACTGTCTTTGAACATTTTTCGCTTTTAAAAGATCACTAAGTAGCTGTATACCTTCTCTGTGTTCAGGTTGAAGTTCTGGTTTTGCTAGTAAAATTTAAAGAAATATCCGTGCTCAGATTATTTATAATACTGTTTTCTTTAGAAAGGCATTTTTTCCTAAAGTTGCTCCCTGTGTGGCATACAGTTTTTACTGTCATCTTTTGGGTGTTTCCTAATTCCTAGCCATTTCCTAATAAACATCAACAAAATGTTCTTCTTTCTTATGGACAGTATGTGCCATTGAATGTATACAAATGTACCCCAATGTATACAAACGTACCCCAGGAGTTTCTAAATTCAGGAAGGAATAGTATTGACAACATTATTTCTCTTTTTCCAATAACTTCCATTTTTCCTATGGCAGGCATCAATGGTTTAGACAGTATGGATCAGAAAGCTGCATTGTTTATGTGTTAACACTAGTGATATATTGCAAGGCTGTGCTTTCATCTTAATTAAGTTTAGAGCTTACAGTGAATAAATTTGACTTGTATCACGTTCTAATTAGGTTTTCTGGGTCTTACTGTTACAAAAATACTAATACTGTAAGTTAAGTTTTCTGTATATTGAAGTCCCTGCCTGTTTTTAATTTAAGTGGAACCACAATCTCATACTTTCACAAAAGAATGCAAACTTTAAATCTCTGTACTAAATGTGCACAGTTTTCACTAGCATGTTATTGAATGTGCTGTAGAGGCCTAAAAGGAAGTAAAAACCCATTTAGTAGACATCTCTATTTTTTTATATATGTTACTTTCAGTAGCTTTTATTGAAATGATTAATTTAGTTTGGATATCTTTGGATAAAATTAATGACAGTGATCTGCTCGTTACTGTAAGGCAACTGTTTACATACCAGAATTAGGGGTTTTGTTTTGACATCCCATTGTTAAACTCAACTGAATGTTGAAGATAAATTACCCGTTCTGTAGCATGAAGAACTACAATGGACAGAGGAGAGCATGAAAATAATTTTGTTGTTTACAGATTGCTGTTTCAGTACAGTTGATGGAACTGACAGAATGGTGGTTAAGGAAAGTTTAAAAATCCCCTTTAAATTTTTTGAACTGTTTGTCCTACAACATATGCCTCCTCTTGGCTCTGCAGACATCCTAAGGAAACCTCTAAAGAAGACAGATTTCAGTTTGATAAACAAAAGCAAACAGAAATTTGATTGTTTATCCAAATTGTATTAATGTTCAGTGTGTACTGACAGTGATAGGAATCTGTGGGAATATGGTTCTAAAGACTATCATACATCTGACACAAGTAACCCTGTTATTCTTCTGTTAGTTTTTCCTATTTCCTGTTTTCCACACCCAAAGAAGTAAATTAACTGCAGCAACAGAGTATAGGGGTAGCAGTAGTAAAATGAAGGGTGGTAGTGGCCCAAGAACAAACTGATACAAAGGTTTTGTTTATAAATCAAAATTAGAGTAGCATTCTTAATGGTTAAAGCTAGAAGATACTGAAACTTTCATTTCAAAGTACTGAAGGTGAAAAAAACTTGCACTGCTGTTTAAAACCTGCTGAGTGTCTGGAGATAGTTCCGTGATGCAGTGCCAGCAAAAGGTGGCTCAGTAAGTCATTTCAAGTCCTGTATTTTCTGTGATCACAAGGAAGTAATCTACACTGAAGCAGATCGACAGGATTCACTTGTGCCTGTTTAGGTCATTCCAAATAGACTTTTCCTAAAAGTCCGAGCTAAAAGCAAAGAAAAAAGGAAGATGAGAAGAGAGAAGAAAAGATTTCTGAAGGAACTAATGAAAGTAGGTCTGAGAGAATTTCTGAGATAGAATACACTCCCTCTTCCACTGTACTTTTCACTCATTCATACTTTTACTCCTTGGTTTCTCCTATTCAGTTTGCCAGAAATTCTTGCAGACTTATCCTGAGGAGCAGAAGCGACTGTGGGAGGTGGAAGCACCAGGAGATTGGAGCCAGCGAGTGAATATCTGGTTAAAAATTCAGATGGAGTCATCCCCTTCAGGAAGTGAGTTAAAATAAACAGTGTGAACTTGGCCATGTTAGTTATCTAAAGATAAAAAAGAAAATCAGGGGTTAGGTAGTGAAAACAGATAGGTGGTTTCTCTGTTGTTTGCACATTGAGAAACTACTGAATGTGCAGTCTGGTTCACTGGTCTTTTCCCAGTAAACAGGACAATTCTTAGAAATTATGAGGTAATGAGTTTGAACTACAGAGCATCTGAGAGATGCTGAACAAAGCACAATCTTGGCATAAAGTTTCTGTAACTGCCATTGCAGTGCACTTACAGCAGGGTAGAAGTTAGCCCCAAAAATTCCTGTTGCACAACACAATGTCTTGGTTATAGAGAGGGGTTTGTTTCTCTGAAATCATTACAAAGAAGAAATTTGTATGGCCAATGGGCAGTGTGTTTAATTACCTTCAGTTTGCTGCCAATACCACTCTTGGATGGAAACACAAACATTTTCATTATGGCTTTTGGAAGATTCAGAGTACTCTCCTACAGGGTAAATCCTTCTTGCTGAGAGCATTTTCTGCCTACTTCACAAAAGATAGCGACAGTAGGAAAACCTTTTGACAGTTCATATGGGTATCGTGTTGATGTAATCTGTTCAGCTGGCTTGGGGATCCAGACAGGCTCCTCTGCTGCGTGCACACAAGCTGTGATAAGCATTAGGTTCCAAAAGAAGGGCACACATTGCCTCTTTCTGGAAGTGCAGCAAGGAGTGCTGCAGAGCAAATTGCTCCCATGCCTTCCCACATCTATCCTGCTTTGTATTGGCTTGGGGACCTTTAGCTGAGACATTGCGTTTCATCTTGTCTGCAGTACCCCACAGGAGAGTTAAGTCAGAGTTTAGCCCTAGGCTGCGTTCCTCTGAAGCCATTATATTTATGTTCCTCATGCTTTAAACCAATAAAAACTGGTGTTGCTCTTTCCTTTAATCCATCTTGCTAAATTCAGTTTATTAATGGCAATTGAAGAGAACTGTGATCCAAACAGAAAGCAGATCCTGGAGCAAAGTATACTTTCTTTTTTCTTTCTTCTTTTTGCCATCTTCTACAAAAACAAACAAACAAAGAGAAACAACCCAAAACATGGGTAAATATAATTCCACCAGGGTGACTGTCAGTGAAAAAAACACGTGCGGCCTGGGAACTGTCTTGTCCAGTTCTGCATGTAAATGAGATGTCTCATATCTACAAAAAGAGGAAGGAGGGAAAGTATAAACCAGAAATGGGGAGAGAGTGGTTATATACATTTATATGGATTATGAATTGCAATGTGGGCTTTATAGTGGAAGGGAGCAGAAACAAGTGAATTTGACACTAAAATACATAATAAAACCCGGCATTTTAAATTATATTCTCCACTCTGTTGCATAGCTCACTGGGCATCACTTTCCTTTACACTGAATGTGCTGAAGAGGCTATATTTCTTCCATCTTCAGTGGAAAATCAGCCCACTATAAAAACAGTATTTAAAACAGTGTATAATACATTTATTATATCTATTTTACATATGGAATCTACTTGTGTGCTTCTTGTGCTTGTATTATCCCAGTACTGTACATATTACACATGCAGGGAAATATGAAGGGAGAGGACAGGACAGATAATGCCTGCTAAAACTAGAGGAGAGTTTCCCTGTTTTTGCTTAGTCCTAAAGGCAGCATTACTCTTTCATAGCTCTGTCTGATAGCTGGTGAGGAAATAACCAAAGAATTTTCCAGGGCTTCATGCTATCTGTTAATAGTAGATAAAGCAGAAACATTCTCTGAGTGCGGGAATCCTTTATCTTCTGACCTAGTGTGCTGCTTACCATAAACGTAAAGAGAAGCTTGTGTTTCCAGAGTTGTGGTATAGGGACACAGAGAGGAAAATGATGTGGTACAGAAGGGAAACCACTGGACTTCTATGCTTATGTGTTCCATATGCGCACAGTCATTTAGATATTCTGCAAGTTTGCAGATGACACCAAACAGTGGTGTGGTTGATAGGCCTGAGGGACAAGATGTCATCCAGAGGAACCTGGACAAGTGGGCCTGTGTGAACCTCGTGAGGTTCAACAAGGTCATGTGCAGGGTCCGGGTGTCAGTCAGTCTGGGGGATGAAGGAATTGAGAGCTGCACTGCCAAGGAGAACCTGGGGGGTATTGGTGAATGGAAATCTGGGCATGAGCCAGCAATGTGCACTCACAGCCCAGAAAGTCAACCATGCCCTGGGCTGCATCAAGAAAAGTGTGGCCAGCAGGTTGAGGGAGGGGATTCTCCCCCTCTGCTCTGGGGAGACCCCCCTGCAGTGCTGGGGCCAGCTCGGGGGCCCCCAACAGCAGAAGGACACGGAGCTGCTCGAGCGGGGCCAGAGGAGGCCACAAAGATGCTGGGGGGGCTGGAGCAGCTCCCCTGGAAGGCCAGGCTGAGAGAGCTGGGGGGGTTCAGCTGGGACAGAAGGCTCCGGGGAGACCTTCTATCTTTAGGGGATCACTTGGGAACATAGTGCTTCATTCCTCCTTACTTTGTTATGTAAAAAGCAAAACACAATGTAGTTCAATATTGTCAGCCCTAATCTGGATCTATGGCAACAACCATGAAAATAGACAAGTCTTATTCTGCTCTGATTTCTTAGATCCTCATCAACATTTGCAATGCTATGTTTAGGAAGAAAATTATTGAGAAGAAAAATTGAAAATTCTGCTCATATTACAATTTTTTTCCTCAGTACTACTACTGTAGTTGTAAGAATTCTGCAGTCATAGATATTCCAGAAAAGGTTTCTATAACCCTGAGGTCAGAATTTTAAATTTTGCAAGGTTATGTGGCTGCATCTAGTGGCAGTACAGTTAAACTGCAGCACTCTGTTTACTGCAACTGATACTTCAATTTGGGTGTGCACAGATACATAGACATACATACACACATATTTCTGTCTGTATGCACACATATATCTATAAAAATAAAGCACTTTAACATGTCACATGTAGCTTCAGTTGTTCATTCTGAATTCATTCTTATTGTTTGAAAAATTGAGACATTTATTTACATCAGATGTTCTCAGTAACAGAAATACAGTGACATTTCTCTTCTGGGGCTGATGGGAGGAACAGAAATTGTTTAACATGATTTGGTCCTAGTTGCTAAATCTACCAGGCAGTGACCTAAGCTGTTTTGAGGTAGTTTCGTAATATACATAAAGCATGCAAATGTGAAGCTAATGCAAAAAAAAAAAAAAAAAAAACCAGAACGAGCAGGGATTAAAATAAATTTCAAATGATTAGTTATAACATTTTATCTGAATTAGTCAGAGTATCTGCATTTTCTGAAGGGGAGAAAGGGATATAGGTTTTCTGGGTCTAAGAAGTAAATGGATTATCTATTTAGCAGAACTTTCAAGCTAGGAAAGACCCAGAGACTATTGTTTCTAATACAGTTGTTCACCTTAGTCTTTTGTGGTAGTATCTTTGGGCACCCTGGGTTGGTTAATTACCAAAAGCAAGGCAAGAGGGGTTGAAGGTAGCATTCAGGTGGATTCTTCTGGTGTGTCTTTTAAATTAAAGTTTCAGTGGAAGTCTGTTAACATTTTTTCCCTTTTAATCTCTTTCTGGGGAAAAACTATTCACCCAGAGACTGAAGTGGGCTCTCGTATGGAGCATGCTTAAACCAGTAAACCCAGACAATCAGATGTGGACCAGATGAATAAGGTATAGTGACTGATTTGCTATTTTATGACTTTATTTTTCATTGGTGACCTTTTCCCTTTTTAGTGAAGCAGTGAGGTTTAAATGTGAGACACTATCACAGACAGCCATAGGTGTTTTTTTCCTACTGACCTATAGGTTTATGTAGGTAATCATAGCTATATAATATGTATACATACACAGTTGATTCATAGAGCTAATTTATATAGCTATAGTAGTTTGAGGGGGTACAGAGTAAGGATGGTTTTCATTAAATGTTTTAGTTTGATCCTTACTGAGATAAGGGAACTATAACCAAGCTGGCATACAGCGAAGGTTTGCGTATGCAGTGACTTTCTGAACTGAACTGTGATTTTTTCCTGTGCCTGTACAGGGGCTTGAGTGTGACACCTTTAGAATGAGTAAGCCAAGCTCTTAATTCTTTTATCTAATTCTTTTATCTCACTACTGAGCTGCAGATCTGACTGTGCTTAGCTTTTTTCAGGATGGAGGCCTAAAACAGACTGAGAGGTTTGAATGAAGCTTAAACCTAGTTAGGGCTACATGTATCTGAAAAAACAATTCACAGTAATGAAGCTTTTTCAAGTAATAAAGAAAAAGGAGAGACGAGTGGAAGCAAAACAAAGAGCTGTAGGGGTTGTTTCCCCAGCACATTTTGGTTGCCACACAATTAAATCAGTTTGTTTTCTTCAGACATGGGTCTCCTGGGGGAGCTATGACAGCACTGGCCCCTGTGGTGCACGCTCTTGCATTATGTGCTGTGGTCATGGCTTCAGAGCCCACCCAGCCAGATCAAGGCTCCGTGTACTCCCAGTTTTCTTTATGCTGACACTTCCGGGAACTCAAGCAGAGCAGCAGGAATGAAGTGGTTCTATACAAACAATGCAGTTAAGTTTCTTGCCTTGCATGTTTATGGTGGCCTTGGTTGTCAGAGGTGTTTTGTATTAGGATCAAGTCACTGTTTATGTTGTTTGTGTATAATTTGGTGTTCCCTCTGTCTTGGTTCTAATTTCAGGGCGTTGAATACATTCCTGGTGTTGGGAAAGTGGCAGGAGATGCCACAGAAAAAAAAGATGACACAGAAGCAGCACGGACTCTAAGCTCACAGGGTCCTGAACAAGAGGACTTAGAGCAAGGTGCAGGCAATACTCAGCAGTGCAAAGGATTCAGAAAAAAAAAGCAGGCACCGGGGGCTTAGTTGGAGACAAGGCCACCAAACAATTTAGAATTATACCACAATTGCATTTTCAGAAATCAACAAAATCTCAGTATGGTTTTAAAAATTGTAATTGACTGTTCATAATTTGTAATGCTGGAGAGATTTCTTCAGGTAAGATATAATTTTTTTGCAAGACACATGTTTTCCATCTTGTGTTTTGTTTTAAATAAAGCTTTTGTTTGATAATTGTCCTTTTCTTCTTCATCTTACCAAGTAATTAAATAGTAGTTGAGTCTAGTCATTTCCCTGCTCTGAAAAGATTATATTGGATTGCATGAGATGTCCAAAAGGGAATAATTGGAGGGCTTGCAGATACTGATGTAAGAAGATATTTCTATGGAAACCACATCCTGCATTATGGAAGAGAGATACCACAACACACGTTGGTATCAGAATGACAGCTGTAACCTTCCTTTCAAAGTGAACAATTGATCTTGAATTGCTTTCATTTGAGCTTTTCTAGCAGAAAAATCTGCCTTAAACCCCGTGGTGAACAGGATGGCATACAAACTCCATTAATGGAGAAAAAGTTTGGTACAGAGAAGAAGAGTGAGCAAACTACAGGCGTTAAACTGCCTTTAAATTGAATAATAGCACTGTGATCATGCTGTGTGTAAGTTTGGGGTGTAGAATTTTGTGTAGAGTACATATTTTATTATTTTATATGTTTTATTTCCTGTAGGCTCTATCCTAATGTTTTGCATTTAATTACCTTGGATGTATAACATTTCACCAGATTACTCACGTTATGGCTTGATAAAGAAATTTAGTTCTTTCCCCACAAGCTGGTTCTGTATCAGAATTTTTTTTTAGTGGGGAACGTCTAAAGCTTGAATGCTGTATTAATGATTACAAGTGAAATTCTTAAGGACCAGATCTTTAATCTGGTGGCAGAGAAGGCTTTGCAAAGTGGTAGGCTCAGTGGTGAACAGCAGTAGGGTCTTGAACCTGAATAGATCTAGCAGCCTGTAATTCTTAAGTGGGTGCCTTGGAACAAGAAGTAGCTATTTCTTTCCAGAAACTAACCCAGCATTTCCAGGGAGACAGTTCTGTAGGCAGGCATTGGAGGTACGCTGTAGGGATGTATATTTTTCTGCCTGTACAGCATAATTGCTCACACATAGCCCTGTCACCCTGTTTTTGTTTAAGGTCGTGATTTAACATAGCGTTTATTCATGTATCCAAGTAACTCCTCCCCTGTTGAGGTGCTCAGTAAACCATATGCCTGAGACACATCAAAATCAGACCTTTATAGGCATCTCTTAAAAAAAAAAAATTAAAAACTGCTATAATTGGAACTTACAAGTTTCTGCCAAGAGAATTAAAACACTGAATTGTGTGCCAGCCTTAATCATGTTGCTATGGTTCTCTTGTCTCAAAGAGAATGAATTTAGGACTAACTTTATAGTTGATCTTCAGGTTGTTGATTCATCAAGTCACAAAGGGTGTGGTATAAAGACTGCTAGAAACTGTGTGTCCTCTGGTGCAGCAGTGTATATTCTTAATGTATGGTTAAATACATACCTTTTTTTTTTTTTTTTCTTTTTTAATACAATATTTGTGAAGAGTTGCAATACCAGTTGCTTGTAAGTATGATAGAAAATGATTATATATTTCCTCATGAAAGCTGATTCTGGAGTTGCGATAGCCTAGCAAACTAGTCTCATATCTAGTTTGCACGTAATAGCCTATATTATAATTGCCAGGGTAAGGTAAACTGGAGTTGTTCCAGCAAGTGGGAACTATTAAGAAGTTTAATCTGATTTAAGTCTTTCAACAAAATTTTATCCAAGAAGGCCTCAGTAAACTGCATGAATTTGTAGTAGAATAAAGAAGATGGATAAGGTACTGTGTATGGAATGAGCAGACAGCTCATTCGATTAAATTCATTCGTTATCTGGGGACACTTTGAGTCAGAGGAGACACCAGCAGTTTTTCAATATCCCCAAACAGAATTTCTGTTTCACACCTCTATTATCCAGTGATCCACTGGCTGCATTAACAGCCACATTACTGGCTCTTCTCACAGAAAAGTTGCCTCTTTCCTTTGTGTAAGAATCATCTTCCTTGGTTGTGTTTAGCTTTTTGTTTTCTGAGTAATGATTTTTCATCAAAAATGCTCACAATGGCAACTGGTCATATTATAGAAGTAAGTGAAGGTGCATTTGATGTTGGCAGATGGCTTGGTACTTTCTAATCAAAGAAAGTGATCACGTCATCCTTCTAATCAAAACTTGTGGCAATTAGGGATGTTTTACATTCAGTTCATCTGCCCTGCCTGGCACATGAAACACAATGAGCAGAAACAGTAGAATAAGAGGATACAGACATTTGCCCGTTTTCTATATCCAGTAAAGAACCAGAGCCAGGAATTCTGAGGTCCTGCTTAACAGCACTAAACTCATGGGCTACAGGTTGCAGGAAGACACAGGCTTGCTCCATAGTGTTTGAGAAATGCTGACTTACAGAACAATTAGTCTGAATATTGATTTTCCTTCTTTATTTTTTGTGGGGTTTTTTGTTTGCTTGTTTGGGGTTTTTCTGTTGTTTTGTGTTGTTATCTTAGTCCTTTAAGGTATCTGATTAATTTAGAAACTTGGCCCTGCAACTCTTGGCAGTCTGAAGTGCTTCTCAGTGAGATCACAAGAATCCTAAAGAGGGTCTGAAGCAGAAACAAATCCAATATCTTCACTGTCTTAATAGAACATAATAGGAAAACAAACAAACAAACAAACAAACAACAAAACAACAAAAACCAACCCAACCCCAACAGCACAAACATTTTTTTCTCACAATGAAAGTTCTTTATTTAAAAGAAATCTGCATTTACTCAAGGGTAGGATAGTTTCAGAGTGCTGGAAAAGTTGGCAAAGGCTTGAAAGAGCATTCCAGTTTTTTTGGAGTTGCGTTTTCAAAACCTTGGGTTTAATCTCTTTCTGAATCTACACTCTGGTGGTTGTGGCTTGACACGATGGTATTTCTGCTTAGGAGACAAGGAGGTAAGTGTGTGTGCATGAGAGAGGTGGCAGGCCTGCCGAAAGGAAATTTGTACCTATTGTTCTTACAAGCATAGACACTTAAGTCTGGCCTACAAGTAAGATGTTAGACATCAACATTAGCATTAGTGTCTGGGTGGGTGTGTGCCAACTAAATAAAGTATTTGAATCACTCTCAAAAGTAAACATATGGATTTTAAGGCTAGAAATTTAATTACATTAATCTGTCATGATGTTTCATATAATGTAAGCCAATTTCATGCATGGTTGCTATATCAAAAATCATTGGTTTTGGTTAAAACAACCCATTTTTTAGAAAGACTGTTTTGATTTGACAGTTTTGATTTTGAAATCAAATGTTGGGCAGTGGGAAATCTGCCACATTCCTTGGCAAGTTGTTCTAAAGTTTCCTGTTTACATGTGCATCTGATTTTTTTTTTAGCCTGAATTAATTTTGGTTTAGTCTCCCATGATGGATTTTGCTTTTCTGTTTAATGCTGAGCTATGGCTCTGGTATTAAGATCCTTTCAATGTGGGGATGGATACCTTGTGGTCCCATGATGACATCAGTGAACAGCACTGGTTTTTGGATCTGTCTCTGTGAGGCAATTTGCCTGACCTTGATTCATTCTAATTGTCCTCTCAGAGAGATTTTCAGTTTTTCAAATTCCTCTTAGAAGCCTGAACATCACCAGAGGCCCAGTTCCAGTTACTGAACATTATGGGTTATGATTTCCTGGCTCCTATGTGGTTGTAAATCCTCATGGGATTTTTTTGTACTTGTGGGTGTCTTAATGGTGAACATGCACTGTAAAACGTAAATGACACAGAAGAATTAAGAGATATCAGTTTTAATGTGTTGCCTTTAATGGCTGCAGTGCACTACTGAAAATATGGTCGATTGAGCATCATCTTTATTATTACCACGAGATGGCACCATTACATAGCTTAACATTGTCGTCATCTCGGGTGCTTGAGACGGTGCCCAAGATTTAAATACATCACTGTTTGGCTTGACTTCTTCAGAGAAAGGTTACCAGTTCAGAGAAAGAAGGGTGAGAGTGTGGTAAAGCTTGTCTTGTTTGCCATTCAGTCTCTGTATCTGTGGAGTTTGTCTCGAGTGGGTCTTGAGTTGATTTTTTTCAAATATTTGTGAAGCCAAGATGAAGTCATAGAGTTGCACAGAATGCAAACTGTGCCCATCTTGGGCCCCTTCACACTCTTGTCTCATCAGGAAGCCTGGGTGGGACTTTTCCATGTTGTATTTCCAGGTTTCCCAGCATGAGATGATTCTGTTTGTTGTTCAACAGTTAACTTGAGCATCTAATTTTCTATTTCTTTATCTTATCTTTCTACTCCATACTTTGCCTCTGAGTACAACTGAGCACTTTCTTTGACTTTTTTTTTTTTGCATGTAACAACTGCCATGTAATACTGTTAATATTCTCAGCATTAGAAAAGCAACGATGGTCTGTATTTGTCGTAGAGGCGAAGTTTCTTCTTTTGTTACTGTGGTTTATATGTTACCATTCCAAAGGAGAGAAGAGCAGATTAAGTCAACAGACGACTTAATCTATTTTTTTTTTAATTTTTTTTTTTAATGTGTAATGTTTAGTTTAATTGATAAAATAAAACTTCATTGCAAAGATAAAGTTATACGTGAAAGTCAGCTCTCCATCCTAATCAAAGATTGTAATGCAAGCATTTCAAAGCAAGTCATTCTGTGTTCTTTCACTTGCTCTTTGAAAGCCCAATGCTAACTCTAGTTTTGGGGTGATTTCCCAGTTTTCCAGACCTCCAATATCACACCCCATGATTAGTGTGGCATGATATATCTATCTGCTAAATGGTAGGAGCTCTGTGCAACTCTTAGAGTTAATCACACCAGTAACTTGGGCCAATGTCTTTCCCTCCCATCTCTGTGATGACATTAATGTATTATGGGATCTGTTTGGACACTTACAGAGCTGTTCTTGAAGGATCTGCTGGAAGTCACCTTATAGAAACTTCTGATGCCTTATTTCTGCTATTGTTTTTGTGGAAAACATTTAGAGGTTTAGAAATACAAGTGAAGCACTTCTAAATAACCACTTTTCACTTGTATTACTTGATTATGAGAAGTGAGCCGTCCAAAAGACTGCCTTATGAGTAGGTGCCAAAGTAGGAAAAAACAGCTAACTTGTCTGAACTCGTTAGTCTGAAAAACAGACTAACTTGGCACTTTTGCACTGACTGTGTCCAAACAAAGGCTCAGTGACATCCTTGGAGCTGAGTGCCTAGCTGATGTAATTGGGATGGATTCTGAGTGACCTATGTTCCTAAAGAAAGCCTTGGCAGGTCAGTAAAACACATCAGTTGATTTGGAGTCATTTAGGGGTGTTCAAATCCACATTTGAGTGTCCTTTCCTATGGATGAAGAAGGGAGGGAACAATCTAAACTTCAGTACCTAGCTAGATTCTTCTTAACATTTGCACATCAAAGATTTTGCAGAAAAAGACAAAATTAACATGTCGAAATAGAGTTTCTGCTTTGTCAAATTTATTGCTCAACTGCATAAAAAAAGAATGCATCCAGCTATAGTTAGTTGTTTGGTATTGACTTAGGCCTTCCTTTATATATTTCTTGCTACAGATGAGCATGTAATAAAATTTAAGTACACAAGAGACAAAATTAGAAGTTTGTAATTAGCCTGCTTTTCAATTTGTTTCCTCTTGCAATCCAACTTGATGGTAAAGTCTCAGTTTAATCTTCTCTATTTGTCTTAGACTTTATCCTTGCTTTATTGAATTTTTCTATCTTGAAGGTTGTTGGGTTTTTTTCTGGTAGTGGTGTTTTGAAGAAATCTCTTTGGTTTTAATTTAAACTGAAGGCTCCATTTTTGGAAGATCAATAAACTCCATCTGGAAGAATTCTTTTCTTCCAGCCACCTGACACTTGGATGAAGTTGAACTTTTTTTTTTTTTTTCTTTTTTTAATTCTCAGGGAGGAGATCAGAGGTTGCATTCACCATGATGAGTACATTTGGAGATGTCGGTATTCATTCACCAGCATCTGATTTGTAAATTAATAGCTCAGCCTCTCTGGACTGTGGTATGTTAAAGGTCATTGACCATGAGAGGAGAAACACTTCAGAGCTATGTGTGCCCTCTGGACAGCAGGAGTGGCCTTGGCGTAATGGCATTAATTTCATGCTGCTTTTAAAAGATACAGATGTGCAGCATACCTTCAGTCCTCCTACCTGGAACCAGTAATCTCATCCCAAGTTTCTGCAAGGAGCGGAGAGGGAGAAGATAAAAACCCTTCCTAAATGATTAGTTCAACTGACTAATTTTCTAAGTTTCTCCTTGCTTGGCATGTCCTTTCTCCTCCAAGCCTTTGATAAGTATCTTAACTAAGATGCATTTTAAGTAAATGCTGTCTTCAAGCCGCATGATATAAAAGAGCCTTCTGATTCCCCCGCCCTCTCCAGATCTTGGGGCTGGTTCAATCTTTTTTAAAGCTATTTCTCTTGTGCTGCATGCAGAGCCCATCTGCTGTAATACAGACTGAAATGCTGCTTTTATCCTTGTTTGCGTAGAAGGTTGGTGGGTAAATCAATTGGAGTGAAAGACGCATTGTCCCTCTTCGCTCTATGTCACAAGCACAAATATCTTTCTTTTTAAAGTGTCTCTTGGTAGAAGCCAAAGCCTTTGGCACAAGCCACCTCTGCTAGTTTGACCTCTTTTGTGCATCTGGAATGGAGGAGCAGCTCTGAGAAGCACAGAACAAAACCAGCAAAATAGCAAGAGAAAAGGTCAAGAAGGGGTCTTGCTCCCTGTAGACATCAGAAGTTTCTGCAAGATGATATTTAGCATGTCCTGCCTGAACAGTTAAGGCATCAAAGACACTAGCACTTCGATAGGTAACATCCTTGTGAGTCTCCAAATAGATCGCAAAGCACATTGCTCTGCCATGCTGGGGATGGGAGGGAGGGACCTTACGTCTTTCTACTCATTGAGACTGAGAGCTTCAGAGAGCCTTTGGCTTCCAACAGATGGATGTACCATGCTGTGCTCTGTCCTTGCCTGGCTTTTGGCTTACAGGCCTAAGCTTACAGAGTGGCGCAGCAGAGGAATAGGAAGGCAGATTTCTACCAAAGGCAGACCTGACATCAGTTACAGGCAATAGAAGTGCTTGATTTTTGCCTCTGTATTTTTGCCTGGTCACATCTTTGCAGTGCCTTAATCTCAGACCAGCCAGCCTTGTTAATGCAGCACAATTACAATGACAGAGATGATTCCCTGTCCCCTTCCATTCTAGCGATGGGATCTGAAGGAGAGGTAAGACATATTCTGATGATTCCCCTCTCAATTTAGCAGCATCAGGACAAACGGTATCACCTGCCCTAGCCAAGGGAAAGAGCCACTGCTATTAGAAATCTAGGAAGCAGCCAATATTCTGCTGCTCAGGACCCAGAAATGCTGGGAAATACAATCCTGGCAGCTTTGTTGCTAGATTATTCTGTATATTTGTAGCAGTGGATTGGTGTAACTCTGATCAGAAAGAATCATCTTTGCCAAATCCAACGGTTGAATCCGTGCCCAGGACAATAAGCTCATATGGTGATGACATGGGCTGAGTTGTGTTCCTCATTGTTGTTATAGATTTTTCACAGTCCTCTGGTTTCATCTGCAATTTTTCATGCACAGGCGCAGTTCTGCTCCTCTCCTCTTCTATCCTGCCTCAGATGCAAGTGTGAAACCTCAGATGAATCTGCTTTCACAAAACCCTGCCAGTATCTGCAACCGATTCAAAACAACTTACCCTGCCTTCACTTGTCCTTACTTAAAAATAAGCACAGACTGCCAGGTTTTATATATAATTCCTGAAAAAAAGGCAAGGAAAAAAAAAAAAAAAAAGAAAACAACCAAGCACAGAAGAGAACTCAGCTGATACGGAAGCACATGGTATAATGCCAGTTTGGCTAAAATCTTTTCTGAACGCTGGAACTCATCCAGGGTGAAATTCACGGTGTTGCTGCTTTCTGATGCCGACCTCACTCATACAACCACCAGATCAGTGCCATCAGTCCTGCCTTTCTGGCCACAGGCTCCCAGTTGTTTGAACCCCAGTGTCCTGACAGTGGATATTCATGGGAGCTGGCATCCCACGCCGTGCACTGCTAAGGGAGCAGTCTGAACCTTGGGCTGCTCAGGCTAAAGTTAGTAGCTGACTAATAGCACAACTTGTTGAGAAATGCCCTTTGAATCTGTGGCTTCTGGTGCTGAGGAGTGAACTCACTGTGAGAAAAAAATTCACCAGGATGTTTTTTGGGCTTTATTAAATTCCTTTAAAGCTTTCCAAGTCATTTGCAAAGGCGCGGATGAGAGCTTTAGTGAAATGGTAGGTTAAGGAAGAGAATGAGACTTGGCTTGGAGGAAGGGGGGTGATGAATTAAAGCGCCTTTGTGGCCATAAGTCTCTTTCTGCATCAAACTGTAGTTTTGACCTTCCTAATTAATGTTGTTGTTTTTCTTCTTACTTGTGCAAGCTGTCCTAGCCTGACCTATTGGTTCACAAGATAAAAGGGGTTAGCTAATCAAAATGGAGATCCCCTCTATGGGCTTATCCAAATCTTTACCAAAAGTGTGATACCCACTTACACAAATAGAACAACACATCTAAGAATTACATATCTGGGAGTTTAAAGAGGGGGAGAGGGCAAAAAAAGGAAAAAAGTCCATGTTGCTTTGAGGTTATTTTAAAAACAAACTGAATAGGTCAATACCCCTTAAGCTTTTTGGTCTTTAATTCTCTTAATGGTATGGCAGAAATCGTTAATTGTATTATTAAAAAAGCTTTGAAGACTGTATTAATGTAATGTGACCTCGGATCAGCCAAGATCACGTTTTCATTATGATTAAAAGATTCCTTGTCCTGAAACATTGATCTCATCTTGAGCAGAATGTGTCAGACGGAGAGGGGCTGTTTTCACCTTTTGGCAGTAGATGGCAATATTGCCTTTCATTCTGCAGTGTGCTCTGCTAGAAATGCTCACCTCAGAAAGGGGCCGTGAACTTTTTCCCTCGGCTTCCAAGAGCGGGTTTACACTTACATAGTGTATTAAATATTCCAGAAGCAAAAGAATTCGAAATTCCATTTTGAATCCAGATTTCTTCAGTGACTGGTGTCTGATGCCAGAGTTACAAACTGCAGCACCCAAATAGTCCTGATCCTGCATGGCAGCTCTGAGTGAGCATTTGCATGTTAGAGACCATCAGCATTATCTGTCTTGTAGCAGGGATTCAATGAGGCACTAAACGACCCCAGAAAGTAGCATCTCCCACTTGGTTACTGTGAATTTTCTAGCTTTTTGGTGAATTTTCCACCTTTGCATCAAGAGAGTGAAATCTGCATCAACTAGTTTAGTTTATATCATGTTTGGGGAAGTTCAGGAAGGTACCTAGCTAACATGTTGTTTTCCTTTGTACTGTAATATTTGGACAGACCTTATTGCAGGTCCTGGAGAAGATGAGAAGAGACACTTTGCAAGGAGCTAGGAATCAGGAAGGTGTGTGTTACAGGGTCTTGCACACATCGACTGTGCTGTGCCCTAATGTGCTATGCTGCTGAGTAGGCGGACAAGGATTTCAGAATGAGTGTGACATCTGGGGTCAGCAATTTATGAAAATGAAATATGCTGTGGCAGCTCGAAGATACAGTGTATGTAAAGTGCTACTCCTTCCTTGTCCTGTGGGCATATGCCATGTGTCTCCACAGTTTTGTGAGGTACCAAGGTAATTGCCTTAAAACTCCTTGCTACACAGGGCGTTGTAGTATGCTAGCACACACACTAAGTGATGGGAAGCAGAGGGGTGTGCTGGCTGGTGTTAAAGCTTCAGTGCTGCTGACTTTTCTATAAATAACTGCTGTCTGCTGTAACTGGTCACGTCACAGTCCATAGTGATCTTTTATATTATTGCTGGCTGCTGGAAAACCCCTGAAGGCGTAAAATAGATACCAGGAAGATCCTGCACCCAGCAGTGTGTTTCTCCATGCGACACA
The DNA here is from genome assembly GCF_018691265.1 of Tyto alba. Lineage (NCBI taxonomy): Eukaryota > Metazoa > Chordata > Aves > Strigiformes > Tytonidae > Tyto > Tyto alba. The sequence goes on from NW_024881317.1 coordinate 4,949,580, forward strand.
ACAGGGTAAAATAGAAATAGTGTTTATCAGGAGCTGATGAAGAATTTTCTGCAGAGGGAAGGATGGTAAAAAAAGAGATTGCACCTCTAAAATGATAGCAGCAGGCCATCTCTCATGCAGGATATTGCTGGGTCTTGTAGAAAGAGAAAGTCTTCATAGGGTTTCTAGTGATGAACCGAATGGGTATTATTATTTGCTTCTGACTTACTTAAGGGTATTTTTCAGCTCTCCATAAAATAACAGTGTCTTGCAAGGAACTGAAAACTAGAGGGAAAAAAAAAGTAGATAGTTGGCTTGTATAAGATGTGTGGGGGTAAAATTTGTCTTGTTTTCTATCCTGAAGGATTCTGATCACTTCACCAAGAATGCTGAATACTATGTGCCACCCTCCCTTAAATGCAGCCAGCTTGGGGTGGAGCACAACACTGAGGTGAAGCTGCTCAGCATCAGGAATCAATGTTTTTATTAAGGGAGGGCAGAAAAACACTGGAGTTAGATGTTCAGGAAAGGATTTGAGTGAAAAGGGTTGAATTGCCAGGTTTTGCTCGGTAGTGAGCATTTGAAATAGTTACTATCCTGAGAACTGAGAGCTAGAGTGAACCACTGTCAAACCGTGGCTCTAAGGGCACAAGGTGAGAGTAGGTTATGTGTGTCCCCAGCATATGCTTCACTTCTGCCTCTGTCTTAGGCTGCATTTGCCCTTCTACAACACACAGTGCAGTACCCTACATGCATTACAGAATGCATGCTTCACTGGCCTAATAAAAACTTTGCTCATGTCAACAAAGGATTTATTAGAACTGAAATCTTTCCAGCTTTACACAGAAGCTGGCACAGAGAACAGGACCGTGGAGGGACTTGTCATCAGCCTCTCAATTGACTTTTGCTGACTGATGTTTCAAGACTGGGTGCTATTGTAGGACATTTAATGTAAGAAAGGATTGCTGTGAGATGTTAACTTCTGTCCTGGTTATTTGCTATTGGAGGGAACTCTTTGGTTCCAGCAGTTTGGTTCTTTGTGATTTGGAAGAAGCATTGGAAGTCCACATAGCTTTGGGTCAGAAATGTATTTTCCTTCAAAATATGCCAGGAAAGTGTCAATGTGACAGAAGTGGGGTAAAAAGTCTACAGAGAAGAGACCAGCAGGGGATGCCTTCTGTGGCCTCAGACAGCCCCATCAAGTGATTCCTGGGCCTGGCTTGAAAGCAAGCTATACTGCTTTCTGTAAAAAGGCAGATACTGTATGAAAGCCATTGCTCACTTATGAAAAAATCTAGGCTATTCTGGCATGGATTCACTCATGCAGGAAAGAATTAACTTGCTGTGATTGGGCAGGGTGCCTAGTTGTAGTAGGACATTCTCTGCTCTATATACTGAAGGCTCCAAAGCAATGAAAAAATTGGCCCTTAGGCAGCAGAGCTCTCCAGTAACATGAGACTAAACTAAGACTTATGCCTGCTGATCTTCAGCCTTGATGTCAGCCCTGCTCTATGACAGTATCAGTTTATGTGGGTGAAGATGCATACCCAGAGCCATATTAAGACCACCTGATCACGTTTAAATTTCCCTGGTTTCATCTTTTCTTCCAGCCAGGATCTACTAACTAGGTAGTGAGTACTCTCAATTGTTCACTGTGCTCATGAAGTTACGTGCCTGCATTTGACTTGGGTGCTATCATAAGCAGCCTGCATATGGCCCATGTGTATGGGCTGGTCTTAAAATATTTCAACAACAGTAATTTATAACTAATTTATAGCAATTGCCCCTCAGACAGTAAAAAACCAAACAAACTAGAAAAATCGAGGAGCTAGTTGGAAATTGTTAGAATAGACTGGAGAAACAAGAGGAAAAACTTTTGTAATACCTAAAAATTCAGATGGAGGATTTCAGATGTCTGCCTATATTTGAATACTGCATAGGTAGGAATTCAGCACTGAGAGTCCTCAAACTAAAAGTGAACAATATTGGGAGAAGACAATACCCATTCAGAAACAGCAAAGATACAAGAGGAAGAAAAGCTCTGGGAGTGTAAAATCCCCACTAAAAACAACACTGCAGTCAAGGAAATGAGCACATCTGGTGTAGCTCCTTGAGACCCAGCAGTAATCCTGAGTGACCAGTTTGTAGTGGGAGAAGACAACAGTGAATCAAAGAATTACGTTTGGCGAAGACTGGTCTGCGAACTGCAGTACAAAAGCTTTTCTTACCGTCTACCTTTGAGGTCTATGAACCAGAAAAGAGCCTCCCCAATCTTCTGAAGTCAAACTGGTGCTTTCCAAACCAGTCTGTTCTACTCTGGCACCTTGCAGAAAGATAAAGGTAAGCTGGTGAGACACCTTCTGCCTCTTATTCAAGCAGTTCTTTCTCCTTCAGGTGACTAGTTCTCATTGCATGTAACTAAATTCGGTAGGTAAAGGGAGTTTCAGCTCCTAGGTTGCTGATGTAGAGGTAGATTTTTGTTTCACTAGGAGTTATATGTTTTTGCTCTAGTCTTCAGGTACTGGGAGAAGAAATGAGCAAACCCCTCTGACACCAGTTTTCACCATGACAGTAATTTGAGTAGAAACAGCTTTGCCCGCAAATAAATAAATAAATATTATATGAAAAGCTTCAGATGGAGCTGCCATGTTCATTCTTGTTTCTAAAGCCCCCACAGGCCATGTCACATATGTGGGTCATGAGGTCTATCGATTATGTGTCAGACCCTTAGGTGTCAGTAATCAATAACACTAACCTGCAGAAAATGCAGCAGAGATTTGCTAAACCAACTCTTCACATTGTTCTTTTTCCTGTATTTAAGTTTTCTGTGCCTCACTAAAAATAACAGAATGCATACCAGCAAAGGCAGAGGAGACAAAAACATCATCTGGCTGCCAACTCATTTACTGTCCGTTTTCATCTGATTCTGCATGGTTCTTGGTGAGAAGGCAGGATGAGGAGGGGCAAGACAGGAAAGGGTATTTCCAATTGAATGGCTTCTGAGAAGTAGAAATGAAAGTGATTGAGTTGGGAGGACCTAAACATTTTGACCCTGACAGCTTATTAATATTTAACAAGGTGCCAGATTTTTCTTTGACACTGGAAATTGTTGCGACTGTCTGTCTCCAGCAGACTGAGTCTGCTTTCTCAGTCCACCATATCTAATGTACCTGCTTCCAGTCATGAATAGTCCTTATTCACAAATGCTTTTCTTTTTTTGCTATTTCTGAGAATAAAGAATGTAGTTTGGCAGATTAAGTTGTGAATTTTTTCATTCAAACTTCATATCTTTTTATGTTTTCAATGGGTCACTGAGCAGACTGTGGTTTTCTTGTGTTGATTGTGGTTTTTAGAATAATTTCTCAAATAATTTTTAACAAAACATTTATTTGCCTTTTTAGTTTGCAGGTTGCTTGTGAGCTGTTCACTGTGACAGTTACATATTTAAATGTAAGCAGCTCTGATGAGATAAATATAACAATTTGGAATTTGTATTGTTATTTTTATTTATATTAATGCAGTACTTCAAGATGGTATATGAAATTGGGATCCTGTTGGGGGTGAGAGAAAAGTCTATGCCATAAAGCTAATGCAGCATTGAACGAGCAATACTCAATAGAGGAGATGAAGAGTAAGAGAAAATAACATCTTTATGTATTATTTAGGTGATCTGCATCCCCACTCTTTTGGTGCCTGTCTCTGCCTCTGCATTATCTAGGTGGATTAGCTTCCTAATGTAGCTGCGTAGACCTAGATGACTTTTCCAAGGTCACCCAGAAAGCTTGTGGCAGAGGTAGATATTGAATCAGTTTACCAAATCTCAAGCTAGTGTCCCAAATAGTTTTTGTTTGTTTGTTTGTTTGTTTTTTTAAAAAAGGCTTTCAAACCTCCATAAACATTTATCTTTCTGTGCTCCAAATTAAATCAGTGAAAAATTTAAAAATTCATTTTCCTAAACATTTAGTTTTGTGTCAAATTGATAGAGAGGATCCCTAGATTAAAGAGCTGTTGGGTTTGACTTCAGGAATTTCCAGTTAAGACCATAAATTCTCAATGCTATTTTTGTGAATGCTCCACAACATATGTGTAAACTTTGAGATCTCAAATTTTAAGGATTTAGGGTTTTGTCTAGAAGATACTTGTGTGTCTGCTTTGGTAATTTTTTCATTGCACCTCAAGACCGATGTCAAGTAAATTCTGTCTTTTTGGCTTGTTTGAACAGTAGTCCAGAATATATTTTAAAATTTTATATTATTTTTTTACTGCTCCAGCTGCTCTGTAAAGTCTGATTCTGATAATTCATCTGTTCCCCTTAATAGAACTAGGCAAACATTTGGTGATTTGAGTTTACAATGTGTATTTATGCCTTGCCATTGGGGAATCGTCTTCCATTTTTGCATTTAGAAAGTTTTAAAATGAAACCTGAAAATATTTTCCCTCTCTTTACAGTGTTTAAATTGCAAAGCACCCTGTTGCTGCCTTGAGCTTTCTGCATTGTGTAAAATCAGTCATTTCAATGATAATCCACTTACAACTGTGCTCAATTACCCACTTGTGCTGTGAGTTGCCAAGTATTTGCCTAGTTGCTGAGGATAAAACCTATTTGGAAAAATTGGGTAAAAAGTGAATGCCAAGAGGGGTAAACCTGGAGGGAAGGGCTACCAGGGGAGAAGAAATGCTTGAAGTTGAAAACAGAGGCACTGGAAGAGTGATGGACATAAAGAAGAAACATGGTAAATGCTGAAAATGCAGAGAACCATGAAAGAAAAAAAATCAAGGAGAGAAAATATGCAAGCAGTGTGGCTTGGTGGATGAGGTCTGGTCCAGCAGATGGAAGAAAAGATTTATGCCCAGCTTTGCACCTGAACTTCTGGGTGACCGTGGACCATTTGTATCACCTCCCTGTCCCCAGTTTCACCTTCTGTAAAATAGGTCCTGTGGTACTTACCCTCCTCTGAGATGCATGGATGGAAAAGGCTAGACAAGAGCTACAGTAACACTGGTTATTCTGATTTATTGTTTTCCCTTTGCTAAGCCAGCATTTAGCCAATAGCACCCTGCCCTTTCACTTGTAGGAGAACTAAAAACCTAAAGAAAGAAAAACACACTCTCTTTCGGGAAAGGAGGGAGGCTTTTAATTATTTAAGCATCTCCTTTTCATGTTGCTTCTGGTTTTTGAATCGTTATCATTATAGTTGTTAAGGCTATAGGCTCTACATAAATCACTTAAATAAATAATAAGTAAGTCATATCATTAAGTAATACACTGATATTATTTATGGCTGTAGGGAGAGGGTAAGAATACTGTGGGATAAGATTGTGTTTGAAATGAAAAGAAGCTTTTGTTAGGCTCATCATTTTAAACACTGCCTCCTGGAATTAAGGCATTAGCTTTTGGAAACTGTCCTGGGAGGTGGATTTGCTCTGAGAGAATTAGCCACCGAATTGTCTCTGATTCTGCTGTCCACTGGGCACATCACATGGCCCATGGCATGGCCTCTGCTGAGTGCAGTCCTGTCTTGCAGACCTCTTGTTCTTGATTTTTATCTCAAGAAAGACCAAAGGTTTTGCATCAGGCAGCACTCAGCATCCTGATGTTTGGAATGGTCCTGGGCAGCCACTGCAGCGCTGTCAGGCTTTACAACAGCTCAGGTCCTGTGGCAGCACACGTAGAGCATTGCCTCCAAGTTATTCCTTTGCTTAAGAGGACAAAGGCCTGGTATTTACTGAGCTGCTCTGAAAGACTTGCCTCACAGCTCTATCACTGAAATGCTCTCGCCCGCCCTCAGTAAAAGAAGAACCAACCATTTCAAGTTGGAATACATATAAGTGTTTGTAAACAAAGTCAGGAAGGCATCACTTGAAAATCTTATTTCTGATGTGAAAAATCAGATTAATCTAATTTTTAATATATTGTAGTTAGAGGGTGTTGTACTGAATTTTTATTTTCCTCTGAATTTTATTTGTCTGATTATTTTTCCTTGGCTGAATTTTCCACAAAATTTGAGTATTTGAAAGAAAAAGTTTATCCCAGCTCGTCTTGCTTGTGGCTCATCATTGCCAAGTGGCTGGGGACACACCAGCTCTGTAATTTGGTAAAAATAAGCAAGACAATTATGGACGAATTATCAGTGGGTGAGGAGGAGAAGTATAATTTTACCAGTAATTATGTTTCTGTGCGGGGTGATAAGTATCTTTACAGAATTGGTACCTATAAACACTTAACTGTTTTTTAGGACTTAAATCCAGATGAGTCACATAGTCCTGGGGGCCTGCCCTGGACACGGCCGTGCTGCCGTGCGTGGGAGGACCGGTGCGTGGTGACGGTGCTGTTCCACACCGAGGGGCGAAGTCTGCAGTGAAACCTCGAGATGCCTTGTGTGTGGCAGGACAAGACTGAGCCAGACAGCATCCCTGCAAGGCTGCTCAACTGTGCAGGTAAAACTTTGGGTGCCTTTTAGTCTTGAGAGACAAGACCAGGGGAAGGAGCTGGGCTGAGTGGTGGTTGCTCTGGAGGGTTTGAGGTCGAACTAGAGCGGAACGAGGCAGGACAGCAGGAGGAGGCTTTTGCCAGTGTGGGGTGAGGTGGGCCAGAGCACAGCTCCTGTTGTTGGAAAACACTTTCCTGCTTCTCTGAGATGTTACAGCCTTACATTTTGACCTTCTCCTCAACCCCGAAAGTCACAATTGCAGGTGGTTCTCACACTGCTGCCTACGTTTTCTGTGCCTTAGGCCACATTTGGTGGGAACAATACCAGTTCTTCTCTGAAAGCAATAGGTTTTATCTTCCTAGGAATATTCTAACTTTCAGAAACTGAGTTTTCACAGTATACATAGACCGAGACACACACACAGTGAAAATATGTGAGTCTGACTTGCATGTTGCCTCCACCCTTGAGAGGAACACATGGTGTTTAAACCCACAGCAAACTCCCACCATTACATGATGTTTTAATATCACAGGGTGAAACCCAGCTCATCAAGACCATGTAACGCTGCTGTAAGGGCTGTCCTGGATTAGCAGGAAGTGAGGAGCAATGGTACTTGCTACCAGGCAGGTAGTTAGCTGTATGATCTGTTAGTCCTTTATCGCTAAGCAGAGATTTAGTTTTATTTTCTGAGGTGCTGTGTTCCACAGGTGGTTATTTGCCTGTGCCCTCAATGCCTTGCAGAGTTGATGATAGAATGGATCAGGGGTTTTTGTCATAACTTCGCTGGACTCATTGATGCTGATCTTGTTTACACCTCATTTATGCTGTGCATGCCATTTTCACAGAAATATTTTTTATTTTTAAAAAGTGATTCAGATTCAGCTCCTGAGCACCTACTTGAAGTTCTAGAGTAACTATGTTGTAGGACTTATCTTATTCTAAATTCCTGAAGAGTGTAGTTTTCCACTGGCAAGTCCTGTCTTAAGGACGTATAAACACAATTTCCTGGCCTTTGCCTTTGAATCAGCTAGGTGGACCTGGCTCCAGTGAGATGGAAAAATGCTGAAATTTCTTTTCCCTTGGGGCAGGATCCATCCAACTCATTGCCACTGAGAAATACCACCAAGTCAGCATGACTAACGTTCAGAAACTTACTGCTGTCCTTACCCTTAGTGCAAGTCCCCAGCTGGGACTTCAGCTCATTGCACTTAAAGGCAGAGGTTCAGTGCACTAAAGCAGTTAGTGCATTTCGCCAGCACACTTCCTGATCCCCTCACCCAGTCCCACCAATCACTGATGCAGCTTCCTCCTGCTTATTCTAAATTGGCTTTAATTTTCTTTTAAATAATTCTTAAGTGTGACTTTTTCAGTACAAGACTGGGAACTATGACTAATTATAAAATCATTACATGATTAAACTCAATTAACTTCAAATAACCCTTGAAATTTGCTTAATGTCAGCCCTTGGCCCTGCTTGAACCAATAAATATTGCTCACCTTTTGTAATGGGTATGAAAAGAGGTGGCTGCAGAGCATGATTGTTCAGAGTCAACTGAGCCAGAGAATGGCCTTACAGAACAGGGTTAAACTGGTCCCAGAGAGTTGAATACTGCCACATTAAGAGGGGGAACAGAGTCTTCTGGTCCTAACTGGGATATTTTTTCCCCCAATATTTTTCTCTCAAGTAATAAAGCTTTGAAAATTCTTTCAAGTGTTCCATTCAACGGTCCCAATCTGCTTTGCAAATGTTAATAAGGGTTAAACCACACAAAACCGCCAAAGCATGGGAAAGTACTGTCATCCCCATTTAGACAAGGGATACCAAGGCATAGATGAATGAAGTGAATCGCACGAGAATCAGTGGCAGGAGCAAAATCCGAAGAGTTCTGATGTCCTATTTTATATTTTATCTAAAGCTGTTCCTTGCATAATGCTGCAAGTTTCATATAGCTGTATGAGAGAAAGGGTCTCTTCACAATTATCGGACACATCTGTTCATTGGGGGTTTTTGGTGTTTTATTTGTTTGTTTGTTTGTTTGGGTTTTTTTGGTGTTTTGTTTTGTTTTTTTTTTTTTTTTTTTTTTTCACTTTATGAAGCCATCTCTGGATCCAGACTGTCTTACAGATAGATCCTGGCAAGACAGCTGGCAAAAGTGTGCAGAAGAATTCCAGCAGCTATATTTCTGTGTTCAGTTCCTGTGAGGACAGAAGGGGATGTCATTATTGCTACTGTTCCTGGCAATCTGCTCTGACTGGGAAACTGGAGCGGACAGTAGCATTGTTCTCAATGAAGGTAGACGGTAGATGATGGATAGAATTTTTCCAATAGGTAATTAGATGGGCATGGTAACTAGAAAGTCATAAAGATGTCTGTTCCTCTATTCACAAACGTCCTTCATATGGTGTCTTGGCCATGAAATGTTCTCAGAATTTTATTGACTTCCAGCCCTTCTCCATGAAAAATCTCAGCATTCTTGCTAGGTCCTGCCTGAAAATGGATTTAGAGGCCCCTTGGGGAAAAGATTTCTCTCCCTGCCTCCCCTGCTTGCACTCCCCCCCCCTTTTTTTTTTTTTTTCGCCCCCTTTCATTCTTTTTTCTTTTTCCTGGAGATAGCACATAGCTCTGTAGTTGCTATTGCAATAATAGTATTTGGGAACTGGCTCTTAAGGAAGCAGTGGAACAGTTGATTAATGCACCTATGTACAATAAAGCGGTGTATTTGGTCTGCAGATTTTTGGACACTTAATTTTTTTTTGTCTGTTTATGGTGAATGTGAGTGGATCATCGGTGTGGCCTATTAACACTCTCCGTTTTCTTCTGATTGCTGGAACTCGTGTAGCTCTTTATAGACTCTTGAAGGACATCACATGAGGTCTCAACCCATTTATTAAACAATAGAAGTAGTGAGGGAGAGCGAGACAGGATGTAAATACTCATTCCGAAACATGAGCGTTTATATCCCCAGCTTGCTGTTTGAGTCTGGTTTCATGACTGGGAGTGCCCTCGGGTCATCACTGAGCAGCTTGTTTGACTGTGACTTCTGAATGATGAACGTCTCCACTTAAATTACAGATCGCTACCCCATAGCAAAAATCACCACTATTATTGGCCTCGGCAGGGGTACCAGAGGGTGACTGGGCAGTGGTGGAGGGCTTCACCTGCTACAACACTGCTCTGTCCCTGATGGTAAATGGAAATTTGTCAACAGTCTGTCCTGTAGGACGTGCGGTGGGGAAGTTTGGCTCAGCACTTGCTGTTCTGTCTTTTTACTATAGACAGAGTTTTCCTGTCTGTAGTAGTACCCATCAGATTAGTTAGGGTCAAAAGATGAATACTTAGATTTTTGACCTTTGAATGAACCTCACAAAAACTAAAGGCAAGGAAATCAGTTCTACAGTGCTCTGTCCAGTACTTGAGGATGGATTTGAACATCAAAGGATGGGTAGTTCAGAAAGACAGAGACACAGTTGTGTTCTTGAAATCAGAGGAGGACAAATTCCCCTTATCGCTTTGGGGAAAAAACCCTCCCCCGTGGGTCTAGCTCATGCTTGCTGTTTGTATTGTGTCGATCCTTTTGCCATGACAAACCCTGGCGAAAACAATTTAAAAGAATCAAGTTGGGGTCCGAGATGGCTGGGAAGTGAAGGGACCATTATGTTTAATTACTTTAATTAAAATGGTCTGTGGTCTGGAATTAGTTTGGGAATGTCTGTGCCCCTGTTTAGATAAACAAAAAGCTAGTTATTGTAGCAGACTGCTGTTCATTGGCTACCTAGGGGGGGCAAAGCAAGGTCCCTTTTTCCCCTCAAAAGAGCAAGTGTAGCAGAAGCAGTGACGGTGGGCCTGCAGTAAAAATTTGGGCCATTCACGAGCGTGCTGCAGCCAGCCCAGGGCTGAGGCAAATGTTGGGCAGCAATTTCCCCCCAGCAGCCTGTAGATCTCCTCTTGCAGTGGTCATACCTCCTTCCTGCCCCCTGACAGATTGATTTTGACCCTTAACTTCCCCTTCCACCTGCTAATTACTTGATCATGTTCTCTCCCCATGCCCTTTCCACCTGGTGGTGGCCTGGTTTTGTCATTCTCCCATTCTGCTGCTGCCCTCTCCACCTTTTGGCTATTTGTTCTTAAAACCGTCTCCTCCTCACTACTTTCCTCCTGTTCCTGGCCAACCCAAAGTTCATTATTAATATCAAAAAATATTTGTACAGTTTGGATACGCAAAATTTTTTTGATTTTGCTGACTCCCAGCAATCCGGTCTCTAATATCAGCTGGTTGGTGGGAGCAGGGGAGGGGGAGTGAAAATCAGGGTTTTTCCTTTTAATTTGTGCTGCTTTGCTGCTGGTTTGACCTTTAATCAGGTGTCTGGCTGTTGTTTGCTTGCTGATGGTTTTTACAGAACGATCCCTTGTAAATATATACAGAAAGGGCAGGAGAGTAACTGGAGATTGTAGACCACTTTTATTTCCTGGGAACCTATTAAAGGCGGTTTCCAGTTTATCCATCCATCTCTTTGTCAAGTTGCCTCCCGTGTCCATCCACTTGTGCATTTATTTAGTGGTAATATTAGCTACTGTATCATCCTTGAGGATTGTAACACTGTGTTTCAGAATAAAGCCAGAGATGCAAAGTGCGCTGAACCCATTATAAAAAAATAAAAGGGCTTTCCTTGATGGCATTTAGCTCAATAAACACAGTTTGTCAGATATGTCTTTATCTCCTTACATTTAAGCGATTAACTGCTGGTAAAAATAGCTTCAGAAATAAAACATGAAGAAAGCTTCTGGCAAAGCCCTGTCCAGTTTAATTCATACATTAAATATTTGCTAGTAGGGTCAAAAGCTGAATGCTTAGATATTTTGCCCTTTGAATGAACCTAGCTAAAATAAAGACAAGGAAATCAGTTCTGCAGAAGCTGTCTCCAGAATACTAGGATCAATTTAAACATCAAAGGATGGAGAGATCATACAGCCATCCATCCATATTATTCTGTACAATTAATACTCAGAGAGGTGTTTCCTGAATTCTGAATCTTGTGCAGGGAAGATAATATTAAGATTTCAGAGTTTTAATTATGTAAAAGACAGTCCTTGATCCTTAGCTCCTGAAAAACAGAGCAGTTTATTTTGCATTAATGAATGTAGAAAACATTCCCCAGTCTGAATCTCGGCATTGATGCAATCTTTTTACAGTCAAATTAGCATTTATATTTTGAAACGTAATTTTTAGACAACACAATAAATAAATGATATGCCGGTAACCTCCAGATGGATGAAGTGGTGCTCACCCGGCATTTACAATGCAAATTGGCCGAAGATTACATAATGGTTGGCTCTGTTGATCTTGGGCAGGGCAGGCTGAGCAGCGTGCTGGGTCTAGTGCCGGGCTTCACACCCCTGCAAACTCCTCGTGCCTGGGCGGGAATGGCTCCCCTGGACAGGGGTTGGCTACAGAGCACGGCAAGTCTGCACCGAGGGCAGGATCTCTCGGGACTTTTTGCTAGCAGGATCTGTGTCTCAGACTGCTAGGATCAAAATGCACTATCTGTATGCGGTGTAGAGTTAACTTCTGGAAAGGTTTATCCGGATTGGAGCTTATTTATTTTCAGGTTGAGCGCTTTGATTCAGAGATCCTGAGAAGGAAGGGGAGAGCAATGGCCAATTGCTCTGAGCATCTGGAGCTGAAATTTGACTGAACTCTGCTGTAAGTCTGTACATCTCCATATAGGTTGTGAGTCACACCTGTGCTTTGGGTTTCAATAATAATTTAATCTGGTTTCATAATTTCTTTGTATGCCTTGTTTTAATAACATATTGACCAGGATTTCGGGATTGAGGTGAAAGATTTTTGTAGTTCAGAAATGTCATTTTAGTGTTGGGATTTTTTGATGGATACTAAAACTTCATTTCTAACTTGAGCTTTCTTTAGGCACCTAAATAAGTGTCCTCATTTTTGTTACATGATTTCAAGAGCTTCTGTGCTTTTAAAGACCATACCGTGACTTAAGTTACCTATCTTAAGTGTCAGTCTTTTGAAAATCTTAGCCATGATTATTTTCTCACTGCGTTTCTCCAAAATTTCTTTGTTTGTTCTTTAAGTAAAGGACTGTATTGCATCACGTGGATTTTACTATACCACTTAGTTTTGGATGGTAAATGGTATTAAGAAAGGATTAAAATAAATAAAATACGTCCGGAGGTCCTGATCTTTGTCCACTGAAATAAAGGAGAATTTTGTCATTTACTTCCATTGGATATATCGAGAAATTCTGTGTGGTGATGAAGTACAAGTACACGGTATTTGCTTAGTTTGGCTCATGTGGTAGTCAATGGAGTGATTTGAGTTCAGAAGCAGAGCATTGCCTTGCTGTATATAATTAACATTACAGTGCTGTAGGTTCTGCATATGAAAATCCAGGCTATTGTAAATTGTAGTTTCCTTGCCAACCATATCTCAGCTTTTGCACTTCTGTAGTTGTCTCTATGATGCTTTGTGCAGTATTATTACCCCTCACCTAATACTAGAACTAGATAGATCTGCAGAATCTAGCTATTATTCTTTCCATTTGAAATACATTAATATGAAAATAAAAATAAATTCGAAGATGTTTCACTTCCTGAGTAATTCTATTCTGGAAACATTAAAATAAACAGACTTGACATTAGGAATGTTTCAAAAATATATTTTTTTGGCAAATGTTCATAGCTAATGAATTTTCATTTATAAATGTAAGCATTTATATTAGAAGCGTGATGAAAGCATTGAAATGTACTCTTCTGCCAAACTGTAGGTCATATAGCTTGAATTTCATGTTTTGAAAATTTCATACTTGGAGTGAACTGCTTGCCAGCAAATTAACAGACCAAAACTTATTCTCAGGAATTACTTTCTGCTGAAGTTCAAATAATGAATATATGTTTGTCTCTGTGGGGAGGGCGGAAGCTAATTTCACTGGTAGTGTTGTACACTGAACAGTATTTGGGCAAGTGACCACAGAGAAAGCTTTCTTGAATTTCTGGTTTCTCTTTGATTTGTCCCGAGAAGATATTGATCTGGCTGGATCTGAAGCTGTGGGCAGGGGTCATTGGTTCTCAACAATTTTTTGCATGTTCTTGGCAGCATTTTCTGAATTGGAGATACCTATTCAAAATGCTAATAATAGCTGCAACTAGTGTCAGAGTTAATGTACTTATACTCCATGCTTATGGTTTAAGCAAGATCTTAGTCCTGCTCTTTCTTTTTTGAGACAACTGTTTGCACTGCTTGTTTCCGTGTTATTTTGATCTAATATATAGATTGGGAGATAAATTTTGTTTCTTCCTGATCAAGGTTACTTTGCACATGACAGACCTCTCTAACCCCACTTATGTTGTTCCTGCATGATCCCCTCGGATGCAAATGTGAAGGCATTGCCTATGAATGTGTGGAATATGGCAGTCTTCCTCCCTCATGGTAACGTCGCACCACATCAGGAGTGCAGTGAAATTGCACCTTAGAACTTGAGGAAAGAGAGCAGGACCTGGCACCACCCACCCTGCAGTGGAAGCTACTGTGTGTTATTTATGTAAGTCTCCGTACTGCTATAAACAAAAGGTAGTCAGGCCAGAACCACGACAGCTGTTATTTGGTGGCTTTGCTATCTTCAGTGCAACACTGCTGTGGGATCCTGCTCAGTGACCTCCACCTGGCTGTGCATCCTCTCTGTACCTGCCCCCGTAATGTCCCTACTTAACATGGACAGCCAGGCTAACTGCCCTTAGTTGCAAGGCTGGGATGTTAACTCTGCTTTCCTTGTCAAATCAGAGATCCTCTCTGTTCTTCTGATTCCTTCACAGACTTGATAAGATAGGAGTTCTGGCATGTTTTTGAAGCCAGATTAGTTCCTGGGTTGCAGCGCACCATTTAGTTGGGTGGCTGCAAAGGAGAGGATAGTGTGTTGTCCTGTGAGGACAAGAGCAAGGAGGAAGAGGCTGGAATACCTTAGTCTGGTCCTGCTACCAAAAGCAATGTATTGTCAAACTATGGCCTAATTTTCTTACCTAGGGTGTGTTTAGAGAGGGATTGGCATCAGGAACAGGCCATTAAGCAATTGAAACTCTAATAGAAAAACATAACCTTATCACAGATTTTTTTTTAAAAAACCCTCAGAAAATAGCTCAAATATAAGGTTAATTGGAGCCAGAAATGTCAAACTAATGTAGCAATTTACCCTGGGAGACTGCCCTGGCCTTTGAGTATAGCAATAGTACAGACTACTGAGTAGGATACTGAAGAAATATAATAGGATTTTATGTAGTCCCCTGTCATATTAAACATTCTTTGCAATTAATTTCTTGTTGCAATGTTATTTTCACTGACCTATTTTTTTTTGACCTCCTACAATCTTTAAGCTACCAAAGTAGGGCATACGGGAATTCACATTTCTTAAAAAAAAAAAAAAAAAATTGAAAAAATCTTAACTTAAACCACTATCAATATACACATTTCAGTGTAGACTGATATTAACTCAGAGCAGTATAAAAAAGCCATTGGCTCATTTTAGAATAGCCTTTAGTCTGTGAGCTGTCCTGATCCATTCAGGAAAACGCTGCTTTTGAACAGCTCGTTCAGAAACAAGTGGGAGTTTTCTTGGACCAAGAGCTTGAGGATGTCTGCCCTGTGAATGAAACACGATAGGTGGTCCTCTTTTTCTCCTTCTGGTTACTGGCTCTGTTTCTTCTACTCTTAACTGGACATAAGACTAAGATATCTTGGTATTGTGATCTGCTCTAATTAATCCAAAACTGGTGGACTTAAAATGAACAATTATAAAATCCCAAAGTTGTGGAATATTCAGGGAATCCTGGAAGGTTTCAGCTGTTCTGACTCTAACTGAATCCCTTTCCACATGAACTGGGTACATAATCCATTTTCATTTTTTAATCAAACATTACTGAAGTGATATGCTCTATATATTTTTATACAACTTCCACAGTTTACTACAGGAGTAGCTGTATTTCTTTGGAAGCCTAATGTTTCCTGAAAGGATCTCGTCTGAAGATTTGAGTGGGTAGGATAGTCAAATTCCGAAATAGATCACTCCACGGGAGTGTGAAACCTCCATCACAGAGACAGACAGATGTCTGCTAGAAACAATCAAGTGGTTTGGGAGGGAAGCGGAGTGACATGATCTCTGGAAGTCCCTTTCACTCCTGTTCTTCTGTCATTCTAAAGATGGAAAGTGCTACTCCAGGAGGGTATACCTGGTGTCCAGGTTTGCAGTCAAGGTGACCAGCTCAAAGGAATGAGAACAATACAGGCAACGAGACTTTCTGATCTTGAATAAGAACTCTTAACATAAGCCCAAGTGTTTTCCAAGCAAATGTCCTTAATGTTTTTCCCTCTGGTAGTAAGGATTTTTTTTTTAAAGTAGAGTTGGAACCAAATATCATTGAATCAAAGAAGCCAGCATTAATCAAAGCATATCAAAGAGGTTCCTCATCAGTTGCCTGGAGCAACAGAATCTACGGTGTAACATCTTTCTTATATTAAGCTGGAGGAATTGGGAGAAGAGAATTCTGTGTTTTTGCTCTGAAATGAACATAGAAATAGTATTTTCAAGGTTTCTTTAATAGTTGAATGAATTGGTTCATTTAGCCATCATAATTTCTGAGTCCCAGACTTAGATTTCCTGGGAATGTTTTTCATATGAAAATCAATCAAACCAACCTTTAAAACTAAATATGTGGTGGGCTGCCTCTCTTGACAAAGTTACAGAAGTGCTTCCCACTCTGTTTCTGTTCCCTCTCTCTCTAGGACATTAAAATGGTACCCCTACGACCCCTCGTTGACTAAATAGTACTTAGAGGGAGCAAGCAACTCAGCTGGATAAACAGATATGGTTCCCTGTTCAAGTAAAAAATCCTCCCCTCAGATCAGTATTTTCTGCTGTTCCCAATACAGAAATCAGGGGTGCTCATATTTAATATCTATTTCCAGAAGATGTGTTTGTTACCTAAAAGCTGGTGGTCAGTACAGCCAAGTGATTACTCAGGTGTGGAAAGGCCAGAATTTTAGATCTCAGCCAGATTGATTCTTACACCTGCCTGAGCAGTTGACAAAATGCTCACCAGCAAAACCTCTTTGTCCAGCCTAGGGAGTTTCAGGGCAGCATCGATAGATACCCAGACCTTCATGTTGATTGCACTTGCCAGAAATAAAATCCAGCAACACGTGAGCGTTGTGATCAACCTGCAGTAATGCTGAGGTTGTAGCTCTGTTTTTATGGTTTTCTAGGTCACATGTTGTGCACCTCCTTACTAACGAGTCCCAGAGCATTTTCCAGAATGTGTACCTGTGGGCTGAGTCCCGCACACCAGCTCAGGGCTGGAACATGTTGGCAATTCAGCGTGAGCAACACTTTGCTCCGGTTGTTAAAAGAGGAAGTGAAGAACAGAAGTTTCCCAACTGAAACTGCAGGGGGAATTTTAGTGCAATAGAATGTAATTATCCAAACTGGAATACAGCCAGGATCCTAGAGTTAATAATACCCTCTGCTCTTGCAAAAAGTGCCATAGGATCTTTAATGACCATGAGTGGTCAGCAGGCTTCACATCACATCTCAAAGATAGATATTAAACAGATCAGAAGTGTAGGTATTTCAGTCTTTCATATAACACAAGTATTTCTGGATAGCCTCTGGCTGCAGCCTTCAGGTTCAGGAGGGAATTGAGTTAAACAGCCAGGGAAGACACATTAGTCTTAATGAAAATTATTCCATTAAAGGAAAATGACATGCAATTGGTGAAGAATAGCTGAGATGTAAACTGAAGTACCCAGAAGGTAGTATTTGGGTACACCAAATCACCAGTCATCTTCCTTGACCATCAGCATCGTGAAGTTTGGAGGAATGGAATAGAGAAGGTTAACAGCATCCTTTGCATAACAGGGTCAACTCCTGCGGAAATCTGTATTATGAATTTACCTGGACTTCTGTAATAGTGGAAGCTAGGTGCAAATGAGTTGGGAAATGGGTGTAAGTGGCAAGATTACATTGTGTTAATTAGCCTGGCATTGACAAACTGTATAAAGCCTGAGAAGTTCCATGGGAGGAAAGAGAGCACATCACAGAGAATCCCTTTTGTTAAAACTGACTTGTGCCATGGGACTTCATTTAAAAACCAGACCAGGCCACCTCTAATGGCTTTAATGAGAATTTTTTTTTTTTTTTAATTCTTTGTTAAACTGTCTGCCTACTTTTCTACAGTGCAACCCATCATGATGGTAGATGAGGTGCTAATTATCTGGCTTGGCTGCTTTTTCTTAGCACAAGGTTTGTTATTCTATACTACACCTGGCACTATAGGCTCTGATGTTTGGGATCAGTGGGCATTACTATACTACCAGCTGTAATAAAGACTAGAAGGCCAATGATCCTGTCTGTCTGTTGTTAAAATGAAGAAAGACTTGCACAGTTCTCCCCCTTGGTACATCCCAGTACATTGGTACTTACACCATAACAGTATTATCTCAGGGAATATAAGTCTGCTACAGGATATTGCCACTTTAACCACCTGAACTGCCTTTTAGTTCCAGTTTCAACTCAGTGTCAAAAATATTACCCCTGTTTAAGATTAATTTGTGACAAAATGTCATATTAATACAGCTATATTTCCCAGGGGATAAATATGGCCTTTTGAGGAGCAGCTATGGCAGAGTACTATATAGGACTATAGAGAATTATCAACAGGCTTTTGCTTTAGCAAATGTCATGCTACCAGAAGAATGGTGCAGTTTGTGGGTAAGTATAGTGTACAGACTGTTTTATTGTAAGAGTGAGGTTATGATATTTTCTTCTTATTAATCCATATCTCATCCCTAATTATATTAGCACCTTTCACTGACACCTGATTAAGAATCTGAGCAGGAAACTGTCAGTTACCTATAAATCCATCAGCATTGCATCATGTGTATTTTTGTCATCTTAGCTATTTTGGGAGGCTGATGTTTACCTTGAGGTTTGTGCATCATTGGTAGGATTACTTCTGATTTACACCAATGGGTGTGCAATCACAGTTGAGCCCTATGTGATGCTGAGGAGTTTACTTGTAAGGGGCTAAATCCAGCACCAGTTGTAAGCAACTGTAATTCCAGTGAAACCAATAACAGCCGCACCTGCATGTGCTAAGGCTGACTTTGGAACAGTTTATCAGGTATTTTCTTTGTACTGAAGTAGAATAAACTTTGTATTTCATTGCACCTTCGGTACCTGTAGTATGCCTTGGATATGTCTGAGCTATTGAAACCAAACTTCTTAACAGCCCTCAGATGTAAAGAAAGGGAAGATGAAAAAGAGTCCTAAAACTAATCTCTTGCCTCACAGCATTCCACCAAGATGACTCAGAAAATGACAAGGGAACCAAACTGCAAATTAGGCTCTAGTGTTTGTGGAAGACATTTGCCACCGGTAAAAATGAGTTATTGAAACAGTAAAGCTGAGGACTTCAGAGAAACTTTGATTGACAACAATAATTACAGCTATTCTTGTTCTTATAAGAAATACTGTGCAGGCTAGGTGTAATAAATGTATGAAAATTATATTCTAAATCTGAGCAGAAGTAGATGTAGGTCCAAACCGTTTAAGCGTCTTCTGTACGTATTTCTTTGCATTTTTATGTGTTAAGAGTAGAAGTAGTTACCAGGCGGGTGTGTAAATTTGCTTTAAAGGACTAGTCAGCTAATCACTGAATGTTTTCTAAATAAGCCTCTGTGAATAAAGGCTCTCTTGCATCAGTAGTGTTCAGTCCGGTGGAACACTTTGAGTTGGGTACCCAAGCCGGGCTGTGTGGCAGCAGGGTCAGGCTGGGGGTTCTGTGGAGCAGATGCAGTTCATGGGACTCTTCCACCTAACCTTTGTGTCCTGTCTCTGGAGGAGACACCTAATGATTGAGCCACATCCAGACACTGTCAGAGTGGTCAAATGATTTCTTTTGTACTTGAGAACAACCCTGTACTCAGCTCGACCTTCCACAATATTCCTCACTGGCAAAAATGAGATAAAGCGGATGCGCATGGTCCTCTGTATCCGCACACAGATTGATGTTTCAGGTGGGGAACTACTGCAAAGACCTAAAACTAGGTCAGGCTTTCCTAGGCAGTACCTTAGAACAGGGATGGGCACAAAAGGGTCAGGTGTACTTGAGTCTTAGGTGCTCTTTCTTATGTCTCTGTATCGTCTAATGCTATGGTGGACTAACATAAGAGAATGCAAGACAAAGTATGTTTTATAGCCAGTAACTTTTGCTTTTGTCTCCCTAACTTGATGTCTGCCTTCTATTTCCTTGTCCTGCTATTGCAGATACGCTTGTTACCAAAAGACCCTGTATCCCTCCCACTGCCTCTCACACAGTGAAGGCAGGCTTATAATTGTACCCTGCTAGCAAGTGATTCCAATTGCTCCACTAGATGTTTCTGCTGTGAGAAGATCAATTTCCCTCTTCCCTGTCCTGTCCTGAGATCTGGATTCATTTTATGACACCAGGCAAAGAGTGGAGGAAGGCAGCACTGTAGCTAGCCCTTCTTACAAGGCCACGGTAATGCCAAGGAAGTGACTGGAGACTAGTGGTTGGTTTTATTGAACCTGTTAGATCATGTTGCTGGGAGTTTTTCAGAAGGGTTAGCATTCATGGGGAAAGGGAAAATAAGAAGTTAGTCAATCTACAAGTGCCAAGAAAGAGTTAAATTAATGGGGGAAAAGGAAAAAAAAAATTCTTAATGCTGGAGAAAGATTATGCTGGCTTACTTATCAGGTTCATGCTGAGCCCAGTCGTAATTGGAATGTACCCTTTGTAAAGTTTATTGGGTCCTGGGGCAGCTTGTTACTGAACCGGTCAATTAATCTATTTTTTTTTTTAATGAGTTAGGGGATTTCCTTTTGTGGAAAATCACCAGGAAACCTGACCAAATGCCCACAGCTTGGGGAAAGCATGGCCTTAACATATAGAAAACCCTTCCTCCACAATTAGGAGAGGAAATAGACACCTCCCCTTATGGGTAGCATATTTGACCAATCCAGGGACAAAATAGATGGGATTTCACCACTGACTTGCAGGTTGTCGAGGGAGGATCACCATGAAACAAGATTACTTGAATGCAGCTTGGTGTTGAAGGAAATAAAACTGTTGAGTCTCCCTGCTGAGAGACAAATGATTTCCATTTAAAAACCTGTTTGTTCCATGCTGTAACTCCCAATGTAGCAATAATTAATGATATCAGAAGGTTACAAAAGACATTCTGTTGTGCTTGCTCTGTTCTAGGCATGAAATTGGATTAACATGAAGATAAACTTAGACTTTAAATCTGTTGAGGAAATCAGTAATTATGTCAAAATTCACAAATATTAATCTGTTTAAGTGTGTCAGGATACTGTTCATCTATCAGCAAAACATCCTGCCTTGTCAGAATTCTGTCGAAAGGCTAATTTTTAAAAATATTTGGATTTCCAATAACAGAATATTGTAAAGACACAGCCTATTGAATAGACACAAACAATCTCACCTCTGGAAACATGGTTATTTCTGTTTCAGTGGCATCCAGCCAGTACCCTCTCATGAGGAAGAATCAATTTGCAAGGTATTGAATAAACCCTTGGGCTCTGCTGTGGAGAGGTGACCACCCATGAAAACAACTGACATGAAAAAACTTAAAGGTGTGACAATGCATACTTATTAAAAGTATACCTTCGCTGCAAATGAACACATGGAAACACTACTGGCTTTAGGGGCAAGCAAAGGGGGAAGTTACCAAGGCCCTGAAATGAATTTAGGTAGGCATTTACTGGGTGATTGGAAGGGCAAGGGTCTTCATATCTTCTCAAATATATAATGACTCCAATGCTGACCCTGATCTGCTGGAGCTAGTTTCAATCTAGCTGCTGTAAAAAAAGAGAGAGGCGACATGGTTGTGTGAATATGTGCACAGTGATACAGTCTGCAATGAAGCCTGCTCACGTGTAGCTTTGTTGCTACTAATACTCATGAGGTGGAAGCTCCGTTTGGTACGCCTACATAAGTTGCAGTCACACCTTCCCACTGCAATTTAGATTTACCCTGAGGGAACACCTTAGCTTTGAGTGCCCATTTAATTAAGTAGCCTGGTAGTGCAATTGTATTAGAAATAGAAAAAATAACCTTCAGTGCTAGATTCCTTTCTCAGTGGAAATGAAGATAGTGGACACCTGTATAAATCTATTAGGAGTGGTCCTCAATACCATCTACCGTGAAAGGTGCATCTAAAACAATTTGAGATTTAGAAATCTGTTTAGTGCAAGAATTACTGTAGTTTCATTCTTCCTTCATTCCTTTAAAAATGCCGGCTGAGCATACCTCACAGAAAAAAAGGAGGTATCATAGCAGGAAGATGGTTAGGAGGCTGAGAAAGCCATTTCTATAGTCATCTGTTGTTGGGGCATCACAGAGATGGTATCATGCAAAAGGCTGGCAAGTCTCCAAGCAAAATGTTAGTTTGCTTTTGTGCACAATGCTGGCAAAAAGAGAAAGTGTTTGTAGCATCTAGTATGTAGCATGGGAGAAAGGTGCATTTTGCACCTGCTGAATGTTAGAAAAACCTAATTTGAAGGCTAACAGGTAACTTCAATATTTTGCTGAGCACATCCTAAAGCAGTTGAGGTGCCACTATTCCAGAAAACTGGAATTTTGTTTGCTTAGGAAGAAAAAAAATTAAGGGAATATTTTTAGAAATAATAACCATTTTTTAATGTGTTCTCATAAATGAAAACAAAATAAAGCTTTTTATAGATATGCCAGTCATGTCTAGCCTCTTCATAAAATTATGTGGTGAAAAAGAGTATGCAACCTCCATAGGTGTTTCTCATTGACATGAAGTGGTTTCTCAACACTTCAAAATCTCTTATTCTGCGTAACTGTTTATAAAACTAACTACTTTTTCTAGTGGGGAACATCCAGTTGCTCCACTGTAAAAAACCCTTTCAAATAGTTACCAAATTTCCTGCTCTCTTTTGTTTTCTAGATGAGCTGTCGTCATAGTAAACATGAAGAAACGGGGTATGAAGGCAGAGAGTGGCTGTGGATGTATTTTCATCACTAATGGAGGGACAGGCAGCCTCCCGTTCAGCAGGACTGGTATTACATCTGGCTGACCCATGGACAAGACATGGCTTTTCCATTACCCAACTCGAGGTGTTAAACCAACACGACTCTGTGCTGTGCCACGTGGCCTTACTGGTACGTTGGGGATTTCTGCACAGTGCTTTTTGTAGACATGTTGTGAGTGTCTTGGCTAAGATCGTACAGGTACCGTATGATGGGAAGGACAATGAAGCCCAGGCTTAACCCCTGGTGACAATTACGAGACATTCCTTGCTGTCGTTGACTTTGGTGAGAGCTACAAAGTTTGTGTGGGAATTTTTTAAGTCTCTAATGTTTATAAAATATCCAAACCAATTTATATGAAATTCTATGATGACCAAGTCAAACATAAAGAGATTGTTTAATTATTTTTCATTTTATTGTGTACTACTTCTCTTTACCAATTTATTTTTCATTTTTTCCTATGACTCTAATTCTTTTCTTCATCATAGCCTGCTTGCATGTGCTCAGACATAAAATCATCTCTCTGTGAAAGAAACATCCTTCTATTTATTGTGTCTATTTTTTGTGATGACTTTTACTTTGAATTTATTTAACAATACTCTACTTCTTTCCTTTCACTACATTGTAACTGCTCCTTCCTGTGTCATTTGGAACTGGCCAAAGTTGGCAGATCTCAAATTTCTTTTTCCTCTTTGAAACGTGCAGATTCTTTCTCCTTCAGTGATAATGGGCATTGTGTTTCCTTAGAAATATTTTTGAGGGCCTATTATTTCTCAGCCACTTCAGTTGGCAAACTGAAGGCTTGGAAACAAATTAGCTTGGATGGCAGCCCAAGCTGTCAAAATGAGCCTTCCATTCATTACTGAATCATCCACCTCCTGCATTTAGATCTTCAGCCCCACTTTTCCAGTTAGTTTCTCAGTTGAGTTCTTGGAATTTTTTTTTCTGTCACTTTGAACTCACTACTCCAGTCTACTTCACTTACGGCCACACAGCAAAGCTACTTCCCCATTATCTGGAAGTAATGAACTAATAACGCCAGTATAGAGGGCACAGCTGGTCATCATTTTTGGTAGAAGACATTAAAATTATATTTTTCTCACGTATTATTTCTCTGTGAGTTACCTGAGGCTGAGGCCTTGATCACTCTGTCAGGCAAGAAATTCCAAGTAGGAAAACCGATTCCTACATGGGTATCATTAAAATCATATTATTAGTCTTTCTCTGAAATTTTCTGGGAATGAGGTAGGAAGGTCTTGTATCCCTTGTATATTTATGTCCCTTAAATATTCTCCCCCACTTCCTTCTGTGTTGGGGTTTTTTTGCGTATTTTTTCTGCTTTTTTTCTTTACTCCCCTGTCTTTGTCAACAAACACTTTCTCAGAGGAATAAATCTCTCAGAAATATCAAATAGCATCTTCTATCTTCTCACCTGGTGTCAGTGTGGACTTTGATGGTCAAGGGAATTTTCAGAATGAAATGTTTCAGTTTCTATTTCAAACAGTATTTTTAAAATGCATCTTTTTTTTTTTTTTCTTTTTTTCTTAATTAAAGGTATTTAAAACAAGTTAACAAGTTTGAAGGTGCCAGTAATACCTGGAAATAAGCTGAACTGTTGGGGAATTTGTAGAGGAGAGTAGTATACAGGCGGAGTCATATCCTTGACACGCTTACTGTGGGGTAGACAAGGAGAGCTGCTGTGGAGCTTGCTAAATCTTATCCCATCAGGCTAAGATGGCAACTTTGAGTTACTATTTAGGGTATCTCTAGAGTGTCTTTCTGAGGAGAAATTCTGCAGGAAAGACAAGAAGCCTTCAGATTTCTACTGAAAATTTCTTATAAAACCTCTGAAATTATCCTACATTCTACAGTGCAATTCTAACCAACTGAAATCTAGGAGAAAGAAGGGTGAAGGATCAATTTTCTTGGCCAGAACCAATGTTCTCAACACACAGAGCATGAATATTGGAGACTTATGGAGAAATTTTCACTGGCAGTGCAGCTGTTGGAATGAGGTGTACAGGAAGAAGTAATTGTCAAACCTTATAAAGTTTTAGAAGATAAAGTTATTAAAAACGCATATATACAACAGAAAGTGAACTTTAGTCCTTCATTACTGGATTTGAGGCTGATGCAGAAAAGGCCTTAGATTTCTTCATGGGAAAGTTCACAGCTTTCCTTCTCATTTATCTCTAGAATCATTCATGCCCCTCCAGTCTGAATATAGAACAGTGAGAATTAGGACTTGGACAACGAAAGCCTTGGCTGAAGATCACAAGGACTTCACATACCTGCAGGTTTGTAGAGAGAGCTGGGGAGGACTGCTGGGCTGTGTAAGAATCTAAATAAGGCACCTATTGCCTTGGCCACTACTCTCTTGTTTTGCTCTCAGGCAATGTTTTGCTGCTTTGGAGCTGTAGTCTTTATTCAGGCACTTGCTGATCTCCCTAAGCCCAGGGTGGGCCAGTAACTCTAGCAATTCTGCTTTTGCCATGGTTGTCAGCAGGGAGGTGAAGGATAAGCTGGGAAACTGCTTTTAAGTTTTAGATTCACAGTTCCATTGTAAATAACTGCTGCTGTGCACAAAAAATCAGCATGATAATGTCAAGGAATGAACTGAATAATGTGCAAAGTTTAATAAACCTTGATTTTTCAAGTAACAGAACTCTTGACATATAGTAAAATCAGATCAGCTTTTCCAATTATATCTAGGATGTGCATTTTCACCAATAGTATAGGAAGTAATTCTATCATGCATAGGGATGGCACCCTTGAACCAAGAGTTGAAGCCATGAGGCTCTTCGAGGATATCCACAGGTCTCTTACTGCCTGTAGCAGTGCAGTTTTTCATAGATGTGGCCTGGAACAGGTACAGCATCAGGCAGCAAGAGTTTGATGTTCCCCTGGTTCTTCAATCAAGTGAAAACAAGTGTATTAACCATTGAACTGATAGGGAGAAATAAAGCACAGAAGGGCATACACAGGTTTTCTGTGATGTGTTGTGTGAACTGGCATAATTTTCTGAGACATTTTCTACTATGTCCACATAAAGATGGACACTCACACAACTGTGAGTTAGCAAGGAAAATTTGATTGCTGTTGCACTTACTGTGATGAAACCTTATCTCCTTTTTTCTTAATTAGCTTCTCTGGAATTCTGACACAATTATAATTCTGTTACAAAATAAAAATGTAGCTGGAAAATTTTATAGGATTGTTCTTCTAAGCAAGGTAAGTCTATTTCCCTTTTTGGTATGCAAGAATGTTGTCTCCCAAATTAAATACGCATTTAGCATAAATACACTGTGGTGATTATTGCAATTCAGGGACTAACGATTTCCTTTTTCTCTGGCTTTCCTGCTATGCAGTTGGTTGTGTTTCCACACTTATGGTGGTGAATTAACTCCCTGTGGATAATATAGCTTCACTTGAGGCAGATGTCAAGACTCAATCAGAATTTAAGTAGCCTCAATTACATTTACCTTAATTCACTTTGGAAGTGAAGTTAGTTAAATTGAATTAGGGCTACTTTAATTCTGAATTAGTATGTCCACACAGATATTAAATGCATTTTAGCTAATCTATGGTAAAAATTTATTCAGATTCTCTTTGCAAATGCTCTCCGAAGTACAGATACAGAGTCTGCGGATGCTGGAGATAAGGAGTAGAGGAGATAGACGGTGCTTATTATGAAAGCAATGGTTGAGAACATCTGGGTGTAAAGTGTTGAGTTTTGGCCCACAAAGATTCTTGACTTGAATGTAAGACACTGTGCTTGGCTGGGCCGTGCTGGTTAGGAAGTGGAAGAGAAGTATAGCTCTGAGTAGTGCAATTCTGTAGCAAACTAGATATATATTTGGCCACAATGCACAAAAGTCTTGATGTTTTCGTGCCTCTTTAGAATGAAATATATTCAGATAGAAACTTCCTCATGTCTGGGTTTGCAAAGCAGTCAGCTCTATGGGATGTAACTGCGATTAAGATGTTTGAAATTATACACATATAGACAGACATGCTAAATGAAACCAAAAATCTATTCCTTTATCTATTAGCAACAGTGGCCAACAACAGAGCTTCTGAGGAGGATAAAACTATGGCACTAATTCCCTAGTGCATTCCCCTTGCATAAGTTAGCAGTTTTGGAGCAATTATTAATTGCTCATAATGGATTTTTCCCATGCACTGCTGAGCACTTTAGCACCTCACTAAAACAGAAGTGTTTATTATCGCCTCTATGTTTTGTGTCATTTGTATTACCTACCCATCATTTGTATGTAGACTGCAGTTTTGGGATTAACCCCACAGGTATATGGCCAGTGTGATTATTTTCTGTAAGTCACTATCAGCAAGCAGTAGTGTTAGCTAACTTAGACTTGTCTGGCAACCTGCATAAAAATTACTTACCAGTGTCTACCTTCAGAAAGTCTGTTTTGCAGCCCCCTATTGTGCAGTAGGTCCTGTGCAAACTCATGATCAGAAAACAGCTTTATCCTGACGAGCTTACAGTATAAACAGACAAGAGAGAAGTGACCTGCCTGCAGCCAGAGAACAAGGGGGAAAATACAGTGTTAGGCATGATTAAGTGGGAAGTAGACAACAAAATAGAAAATGCCCTTATGTAGCTTGTGCACTTATGATTCACCCATGTCTTCAACAAGTATACAGTCCTGATCATCCTCTCCTAAAAAGGATATGATAGAAAAAGGGAAGATACAGAGGAGGGCAACAAGGATGAGTAGAGTTACAAAATTACATTCCTAGAAGAAATTAAATCAAATATGTCAGTTCAGCTTGGAAGAGAGACAAGTAATACAGGTGTGTGTAAAGTCATAAATGGCACGGGAAGAGTGAATTGGAAATTGCTATCCCCTGGAATAACACAGGACTAAATGGGCAATGAAGGGAATTTTCAGGCAGCTACTTTAGACCAGAACAAATAAAAGTGCTTTTTCACACAGTGCATAATTCAGTTGTGGAACTTATTGCTGACAGATATGGATTCAAGAAGCAATTAGACAAATTCATGGAAAATAGGTCCAGAAGGGGCTATTAAACACGCTGATGCAGATGCAACCTCTGGCTCAGGAAATCCCTAAATGGCAGATTGCCAGAAGCTGGAAAGTGGAAGAAGCATCACTCTAGGCCTGATATGCTTTTCTGTTCTTTTTCTGAGTAACCACTTTGAGGTGCTGCATAGTGTGGGCTTCAGGCCTTGATGGAAGATTGTGCCTCTTAAACTTTTATTGATCATTTCTTGGACATTGCTCATGTTCCATGTATTATGTAATTTAATTCTTTTCCTTACAAGGCTGTGTTATATTTTGGGGATGTGGTGCTTGGCAATAATTGAATTATACAGTATGAAGCAGAAAGTATCAGCCTGCTTTTGTGACAGTACAGTAATGTAGAAGCCAATATAATTAACCCTGTGGCAAAACACACAGGTTCCACATCCCCATCCCTGCCCAAATGGATGAATGGGAAAGATTAGCATTTACAGAAAGTTACACAATTGAGGGTCTGGCAGAAAAACAGCAAGGAATGAATTCCAAAGTACCTACCAGTAGACCTTCATCCTTTTAAACCACTTTCAAATTAACAATCACTGGTGAGACTCTGTCCAGCCTGCCTAGTACCATTATAAAGAAAAGTGATGCATTTCTAGACTGGATTTGCCTCTCATAATTTCCAGTTGTAGAACCTGTGGATTACATTAATTCATCTGTAGAGGCTGAATTAAGACAGAGACTGGTTTGCTGGAATAATGTCCCCGAGCAATGAAGAACACCAGGGAAGTGGCTCCTGCCATAGCTGTGTGATAGGAATAAGCAGCATCAGGTATAGCCATGGAGTTACAGAGGGAACTTCTGCCTCAACACTAACTTCTTGTGCAACATTGAGCAAATCCTCTGTCCTTCCAACAAACTGGTTTCTAAGGGTGAATATACCTCTGTATATTCAGCTGC
Organism: Tyto alba; assembly: GCF_018691265.1. Lineage (NCBI taxonomy): Eukaryota > Metazoa > Chordata > Aves > Strigiformes > Tytonidae > Tyto > Tyto alba. The sequence goes on from NW_024881317.1 coordinate 4,978,064, forward strand.
AGAAAGGCCACGGCTTCATGCCTTTGTCTATCTTTTTGTTTCTCTTGGGTTAGGGCTTCACAGAGCTCCACAAACCCACCAGCTATAGACCAATGTACCTGATGCTCTTATTAATGCTGTATTCAAGTTCTGATTCTGTGTTGAATGATACCCCACTGGTTCTGGGGGGAAATCTTTGTCTTTTTTCCTTCTGTGACTAAGAAATGGCTCACGTTGTATTGAGCTCATAGCTTCCCTTTGATTGTAAGTGTAACCTTTCAGTGTGAGGCTGCTGGTGCAAGTGAAATCAAAAAGCCTTTGTGAAAGTGTCTTAATAAGCCGGTGGCGTGATTGTGTAAGCCCTCACATAACTCCCAGTCAGCCTGAGCTTAACCGGGTCCTTATATATTCCAGAAGGCTGCTAAAAGGTTATTTCAGGCATATTGTGCTTTCTGATTATTTGCCACAAAATAATTAAAACATTGGTCTTGCACTCCTGGAGTGTTTGTCCTTAACACTGCCTAAACGAATCACATACTGTTTTTCTTTTCTTAACCCAAATGGGGTATATTCAGAGTCACACTGTGATAATTCCTGAGTACAATACAGGAAAAGAACTTTTAGAGATGTGTCGTTGTAGCGAGTACCTCACAACTGAGAGCCTGTGGGCAAACAGACCTCAGTGTATGTAGAAGACCATGACAAATACTTCCAGTCTCACCATTTGCAGTGCTGCTCGACACGTGTGCCAGCTTGCTTGTGCTGCTACTCACTCATCCTGAGGCTCACCTGGATTCTGGCCCAAAGGGACCCTCTTCCTATTCAAGGCCGCAGGTGTATTACTCACCAAGGTGGTTCAGCACTGTCTGTATGCAAGTTATTTTTCCAAGGACTCAGGTGGTACTGCAGTCAGTCAAGGGGCTAACACACTGTCCTTGAACTACACGCCTGGGCAAAGCTGTGCCTGTACTTCAGCCTGTCTTTTTGGAGCTTCTTAAGCATTAATGGGTCAAATGCTAAGCCTGTCAAACTATCAAAGTGTGGGTTTTTCCCCCTCTCTCAAACCAATCAACAAAACTTATGTGGATCAAGAAAAATATCTTCAAATATTGAAGAACTAAAGAGTATAAAATAAATAAATTCAATTTAAGGGTGTTACTTTTTTTTTTTTTAAAAAAAAACTCCCTTCGTTTTAAAAAGCTCTTTAAAGCTTTATTTCTCTTGCTTATTGCTTATTCTTTAAAAAAAAAAAAAACAAAAACTAAAACCTAAAACCCAAACAAACCAACAAAAAACAAGCAAAAAAACAAACAAAAAAAAGACAAACCTTTTTCCCATCACAGCCTCCTGAATGGAAAAACCACAAGTGCTCAACTGACTGCAAAATGAAAACAGTCGATGCCCACAGCCTGCTCTAAGTGCGGGAGAATAAGGAAAACTATATCCACAATAAATAAAGTGAGATATCTGCAATTTCCTCAGAGAGGCAGTACTCACCACTTGATACCTGTGCTTGGATGCATTGTCCTGCCTTCACCAGTGAATGCTGTCAACATTTGCATTTTTGTCATCTAAAAGCTGTTGCTCTTTCTGAGTTCTGTGGCTACGTCTACATAGCACTAAGGAAGAAGGAAAAGCTTTTCTGTAACTATCTAAGTGTCTAAATCAATCAATAACTATTATTTTAAATGAGTGTTAGGTGCCACACAAGTGGTCGTGATGTGAACCAGGGAAAAAAAGAGGATTGAGAGATGCAGGTGTCTTCCCCCGGGAAGTGTCCAAGTGTACTTATTTTTCTGTACTTTTAGCTTCTATAGTGGAAATAAGCACTTAAATTCCTTTAAAAAGATAAGCTTCTGTTAATTTAATAGGAAGAGATGCCAGACCCAACAGTTCTGCAGTCTGAGCACCACATGCTGTTTCTTTTTGGGCTGGCTGTTGATTTGAAATATATTTACCAATAACTAAGCAGTCTTAATGTGGCAACTTACAGGACAGTGAGCTACATAAAAGAGATCTGCAGTGTGTTCTGCCCAGTTCAAATTAATTTACCCACTGTATTGTTTACAGAAGTGAGTATTTTTAATCCTTACGTGAACCCTGTCAGATCCAAAAGGGAGATACTGAGAAAAGAGAAGAAGGATTGAGGTATCAGATACAGACACTTTAGCAGTGAAAGGGGAAACAGCAGATATGTATGGTGCATGTACAGGAAGGAAGGTGCCTGTTAGAATAATTATTAAGGCCAAAAATACATTGTCTTTCATGCCTTGGTAGAAAGTGCTTGGGGAAAGAGACATAGGAACGAAGCTTGGTTCTCATGGGCACCGTGGCACACTGAAGAGAGGTGACGTGGATCCCCTGGTGAGACAGGGATGACTCAGAGAAGCCGACCAGAAAAAGTGTTTCCAGTTCTGAGGCTCTGTTCTCAACAGTTCTGCTGGTTTGCACATTGCAATAATAATAATCGTTTATTAGGAGCCTATCCATCAACTGATGCCTCAGGTGCCTCTTGTGATTAGAATATAAACCAAATTGGGCTGATGCACTCAATAAAATGATATTTAATCTCTTTCTTTCAGAGCAACTACGTGACACTAAAGTCATTCGAAGGTTAAGTGGGAAGGAGTTCCTGGGAACTGAGGTTGCAGGAGAAGTATATGTACAAACAGTGTCTTTCTCCAAATACAACCAGTTTGAGGGTTATGCCTGAGCTCATTAAGGCAGAACAGTATAAAAAGAGTTTGAACACTGGAAGCATATCTTAGTGCCTGCCCATTAAATGCCTTAGACGTGAGAACCAACTTTTTAAAGTCTACTTTTATGATTGTCAAATCTGTGACAGGTCAGTGTTTAGTCTATTATCTTATCAGCTAGTGGCTACATATTCATTGGAGAGAGATGAGCTGTCCATTATATGTATTTTGTACTTTTATGATGAAAGATAATTTGTGTAAAAGCATCCAGAGCGTAGGCATTTTGGGATGCTTTTAACATATCAAAAGAATCTGATCTGTATCTGTCTTTTTCCTCTAGCCAAATTATTCACCAGGAATACTGATTCTTTTATTTCCTTTCCATTCCCTTTCCGCACAGTCTATATTAAACATTTTTTTATTTTTCATGTAAGCGGAGCAGAACAGGCAGTGGAGGGTAAGACACAAAACAAAGAAATAGAAATAAGGGCCTCTTGGATTATCTTTTAAAAATATTATTCTAATTATTTCTTGCTTCAAAATAAACCATTTTTTTCTTCCTTCTATAAATTTTCCCCTAATGGCCCCTCATATTTACCAGATTGGGAAAATTTAAAGGAACACAACAAACAATCTGGAAGAGACTATGACTTCTTTATAAATCTCTACTTTGTTATTAGGCTTATTTTGAATTAATTAATCTTAGTATGTGTTTCCAGTTATCCAATGGAGAGGATGCTTCTCTAACTGCCAGATGGAAAGCTTGGAAGGAGTGTTAAGTAGTCAAGTGGGCTAGGTCTTGAGGTTGCAAATCTCATTTTTCTGGAGATGTTTTTGGTGAAGCCAGCGCAGTTTGGAATGGTGTTCAGTCTTCTGAATCATGTAGGATCTTGCAGACAAGCCACAATAAATTCTTTGACCAGAAAAAAATAGTACGTGACTGGCAAGTTATCTTCCACCCTTCCATCTTTTCCATGGATGTAGTGGTCATATACTGTTGCCATGGAGTTGTAGCAGACTGGCCTACTCACTGTTGCAAGCCACTCAAACTTTCAACCCTTTTCAATTTGCCAATCTTCCCTTCCCCCTCCCCCTTCTTCAACAGGAACTCTTGAATGTAAGCCTTTTGACAGCTTGCTTTTTTTTTTTTTTTTTTTTTTTTTTAAGTTAAATTTTATAGACCTATTTCAAAGGGAGCCATGGACATGCAGGGCTCTGAGGACCAGAGATTAAAACCACCATGTAAATGAACTAGAAAGATACAGAGCACATTAGTCTGGTAATGCTTATTTTATTGGTTATTGCATTTACTTTCAGATGTTTTACAGAGCATATACAATATGTATAATATGTTGTCTTGAAACAAACAAGTGACTTGCTCCCATCAACCACAGGAACAGCTGATATGTGGCTTTATATAGCAGGGGAATTCATAGCTGTGAGCTGCAAGCGTGCATTTGTGTTCAGGGCCTTGTCTTTGTGTTTTAAGAAAATGCTTCATGCTCCTGTAGCACCTTTCACTTCCAAGGGCTTGATCCTGATCTATCAAATGAGGAGTAACTACTTGATTTAAGTCAGAGATTTATGGCAATATAAATCCATGCAAGATCAGTTGCTGGCTCAAATAACTGAGTTTCCCCAACAAACTTTAACTGCAGTCTACAGCAGCTGATCAGGCAAAAGAAATCGTTTCAATGGAAAAAGGAGAATAATGAATCTCCTTTGCTCTGGGTCCTTCACCTCTCTTTTCCTTCCAATGTGGGTTGATAATCACAGTGTTCTTCCTCAGTATCATCTTCTCACTATGTCACTTCTCTTGATTTCAAATTTCCCCCACTCCTATTTCTGAATTTCTTGACATTTATCTTTGCAACTTGATTTGCTGGGTCCCTCTTCTCCCTTGAGAAGTTTGTTCTCTCCCAAAGACAGAGTTATGCTGCTCAGACTGCTACCTAGGCAGTGTTTACCCTTGCTCTTCCCCAGTGTGTGTTCAGCCTAGTGTCCATTACATAGTTCTTCCTAAGATCCTTTTAACTCCCTCTAGCTCTTTTCTTGTTGAACTCAATTGCTTGGTCATTGGCCTTATGGGTTTGTGTGAGGTTTTGGACCGGCTCCTCCAATTATTACGTTCTTTCAGAGAGCCATCCGCCTGTTAGCTCAATTAAATCAGCTCTCCTTTCCATTCCAAGCGGGAGGAAAGGTGTTCCTATCATTCAATAAGGGTTTGCTTTACAAGCAAAAGTGCATGTCTGCATTTTATCTTCAGTAAACAGTGGAGCATTTTTAATGAGCTTGTCCTTAAGTAATAGATTGTGCTGCCAAATGCTTTAAATTTCTATCTTTTCATATTCTAAAATAAGTTTTTGCTGGCTTTTTGTTGGTAATGGCTGAAGGGGATGGTTTCCAAAATATGCATGGCCGGCACCAGCTGAAGATTGCTTTTATTTTACTCATGCTGAGTGTTCTGGCTCTTTTCTTTCATTTATCCCAGGGAAGCTTGTTTAAATGTCCCTTGCATACTGTAATTGAATCCACTGTAGGAACTCAAGCTTGTGGCATCTTTCTCTGGGCCTCTGGAACTTCCCGGGGGTGAAAATCTGTGTTTAATGATGAACTTTGCAGTCTGAAGCCTTGTGTGAGAGACTACCCAAGGAGTAAGGCAGGAAATATGTTGATATGCTCCATTTTAATTCAAGAGGTAAATGAGGGCACCATGGGTCACGGCGATAGGTGTCAGCTTCAGGCTGAAATGCTCAGCTCGTTGGCTCAGCAGTTTAAATGACAGCATATGCAGAGCCTCCACCTAATGCTTGTTCTGAACTGAGAAATCAGTATGAAGAGAAACGTATTCTTACTCTTTAGTTTCTGAAACAGGTTTGGCAATGTAAAATCCCAAGGGTGCAATGGTGCTTTTAGAATTAAACTCAGAATCAGTGACTTGATTCTATTCGAATGTTAGGTTGTGGGGCCAACTTTCCAGCTGATGCTGCTCAACACACTTTAATAAAGCCAGTTATACTTCATGGATGTCAGCAAAGCTGTACTGGCTTATGCTTTTTAAGAATCCAGCCCCACACTCCTTACAAATATTTCATTATAAGTGCTGTAATATGGGAAGATGTTTTAAGATTTAGTTTTGAAATAGGGGGCTAGAATGGTTTTGGGTGAAATAAGAGAGGAAGGAGCGAGCTTTCAGGGAGACTGTGCATAGTCATTATTACATAGTATCGTACATAACACTAATGTTATGCCCAAAAGGTATGAGGCCTGAGAAGAACAGCTTGTCGTCTGAAGCCAGTGTGAGCGCATGAGGCTGGGATGTAACTGAAGGAAGCAGAAGAGTGTAGCATTAATTTTATTTTTCATGGTGGTAATGGTTATTTTAGTGTTTCAAAGTGAGGAAGAACTAAACTTACTCATAGACATATAATATATGGATCTGACCTGGTAAAGTACTGTAGCCTGATCAGGTTTCTGGCATATACAAGAAACTCTGGTATGAGATTGGAAGAAAGTCATGAACAAATTGCCTCCTGGGAGAGCCGAGGAGGGACAAGATGAAAGTGAAAAGAGGGGGAAGTGAGGAGAGGAAAAAAGAAGTTGTGCAAGGTGCTGAATGTGAAAACAATAAGCTTTGATGTGATGAGCATTGGCTGGGAAGCAGAAGGATCTGAGGATGGCAGAGAAGGTAGGTGACTCTGGATAAATGGACTGGAGGGGATGAGGGCAGAAGCCTGGAGGGGAGAAAGCTTCAGTGAGATGAGGCGTGAGATGACTAAGCCTTGGCTGAAAGACTTCAGCATTATAAATTGGGCAGGCAGATTTAATGGCAGCTTTGACGTCTGGGAGAAGAAGGAGGAAGAGCTAAAAATGACCCTAAGAATATGAGTCTGTGAGAAGGACATCGCCACTGGCAATGTGGAAAGGAAGGAGAAAACGCGTGAACCCCCCCAAAGGCTAAGAGTTCAGAGGCTGAAATTCTGAGCACACACAAATAGGTGGGGGGAGCAAGCACTGACTGCCCCATTAAGCCCCTCTGGACCTCGTGCAGCGCATGGGTGGTGCGTAGCTCTTCCTTCAGTGGAAGGAAGGGGTCACACTTCTGTCGGTTCGGTGTGCGAGCCGTAGAGCGTGCTAGAGAGGTGGGAAGTAGGTTTTTGAAGGCTAAGTGAATTACTTCCCCCAGAGCAAAAGGGGATGTCAGAGAAATAATGTGGCGCTCTGTGATGCCAATTTACTGTGCAGTACACCTGAAGTATGGTATCTCATCCATTGCCCTTATCTCATCCAAGGCTCTGCCCTGGAGCTCTTTCTAGCCTGGCTAACTAACTCCTGGTCTGTGTAGAAGAAGGTTGCTGCCTCTCAGGGCTGGTTGCAGCTGCGGTGTTCATGAGGAAGCTGTGCCAAGGCACAGCCTTTCCTCTATTGTGTGTGATGCTGCGGTCCCTTGAGTCCCTCCTTTCCTTTCTCTGCACCCCTCCCGGTTAATTCTGGTCCTAGTTTTAAAGCTCTAAATCTGCTCTGTGGTTTGGTACTTTGAGAGAGATCTTCACCCCTGCGCCGCATCGCACTGTGTGGTATGGGCCCCAGGAGCATGCACTTGAGAAGGACGTTCTCTGGAGGGGCCTTGGAAGCTCTCTGCTCCCCTTCTGGCATGACCCAAACTTTCTGTCTTCTCGCTACACCACAAACCCTGTATTGTTATTTTTATTTTTAAAAGGGTTTCGTGGCTCTTTTTGGGCCACATGCAATGCATAGTATAGGATGGCAGCTGTAAGGAGGAGACTAAGGTTGACCTAAGGACCTTAAACTTTGTGTGCCTTTTTGGTATGGATTTCCCAGGCTATGACTGTAACAAAGCTGTGGTTGCCTTTTCCCTGCTCTTTCTTCAGATCTGGTGTGTTTGCTCTGGTTCATGTGGGCAAGAGGCTGCTCCTCTCCTTCTTCCAAAATGTACCACAGCATCTGGATCTGGTCCTGCCCAAGCTGATACACCTCTGCAGGGCACTAATTTTCATTGTGACCATTATCAGTATGGGTCTTTTAAGCTCAAAAGTTTGATGCCTACAATTCATCAGTGCTTTCAAAAATCTCATCCAGATGGCTTTATAAATGCAAGAAAATAAAATGATAAATGTCAATATGGCTACGGCAAAAATGTGACTGTTCAGGGATATTAAAAGGATGGTATTTCACAGGGAGTCTCTTGCTCTCCTTTTTTCTTTTCTAAGAATGCCCAATTTTTTCAACAAGCCACTTTCAAATATGCAGACATTGAAAGATCCTGGGTTAAATTTATCCCTTCCACAACTCCACAGACTTCAATAGAGTTGCACCAATACTTGTCCCATCTTTTGTAGCTGATTAATTTATGTTCATTTTACTTCTCCGGTGCCAATGAAAGAATTTAATAGACCCTTATTGTTCCCTGCAGATACCCCCCCTCTGTGCAGAGAGGCATCCAGCTCTTCTGTGGGTTGGCATTGTTGTTCTTTCTCTTTTTGATTTCCTTCATGTAAAAGAAAAAGATTACACTAGGGGAGCTAACTGTGTACTTGGCTCTCCAGGGAATTCAATACATGCCTGCAATTAACCTGCATTTAACTGGCCATTGAATGTTGCGATTCCTCTACAATAAACACAGATGGTAGGCAGTTTTGACTGAGTATTTGTATACTGCAGGTTGGCACAGCTCAAGTCAAAATAAATACAATTTCCAGACGGCACAGATCCTTGCCTCTCCTTTCTGCTTTTTTGACAGAGGAGGGGAAAATCTGAGTAGTATCCAAAAAAGCTTCTTGTTTGGCCCCCAAAATAAATATTTCGCCTAAAAGCTGAAGTTGATTTCAGATCTCAGCCCCATCAGTCTGTCAGGGAGACAGTAAAAGGGGAGAAAAATTTGAATCCGGATTTAGCAGGGAAAGTACTTCAGTGGGAGGGAAAGTACATTTTGAATTGCACTTAATATCACAAGCTCTCATCTTGCTAGTGCTTGGAATGTTGCACAGCTTTACTCCTCTCACGGGCGGCTCGAGTTCTGTGGATTAAAATAAGATTTTGGAGCTTTGTGGGCGAAAATACATCTTTATATGTTTCTCAGTCTAGAAAGCGAAGAGAGTATGTTCCAACTGGAATAGCTTTTTCTTTACTTGTTTGCAGAGGGAGAGCTGTGGGTTGGAATGAGCACCTAATTAGCTATTAATTATTCCCCTCATTCACAAAAGCAAGAAGTTTCCTCCATTGCCAAAAATGGGCTGTCTGTGGGAAAACCTGAGCTCTGGGAAGATTTTTAAATATAAAATAAATAAATAAATAAACATGATTGTTAAGTTTAAAGAAATTGAGCTAAGCATATAAAAAATATGCCACTAGGGTCAAACTTGATGCCATGTGTATTTTTTTTTTTTTTTTTTTTTTCATTAAAGGAGTGCAGATTTTGAGCCTGAGCTATTATTTCAGGTGACTTGAGGCCCTCCGGGGGCAGCAATGAAATGGAAAAGAGCACGGCAGCCTGCTCTTGGAACTGATGCTCACTGAATCTGAAAGGTCATGTCATGTTTTCTGGCAATTGACTCAATGGGTTTGGATTCTACAACATAAGGTCGGGCCGTTTTCACTCAGCACATGTTTACTGGGGAATGTGCCTTCCAGTTGTTTTCACATTGACCTTATTACTTTGCCACACGGATGAGCCTGGCACAAAACCTACTTTTTGTATTGCTATGTGCACCACACTCCCTCTTCTGCCCCTCAACGTTGTTACTTTTGGCTGCAGATGGAGGATTTGGTGTATACATTTCCCCTGCTCCTAATCCGCTGCTTTCCACGCCTCTGTTACACCACAGTTGCGCAGAAGCCGGTTGACTGCACACTTTGGAAGGACAAGAGGGTGCAATGGGACCGACTGATGTTTGGTTCCCAGGTTTCGCAACAGGAAAGCCGGGGAGGAGAGAAGGCACAGGCTCAGGACTGTTAACTCGAGCAGGAGGGTTTACAGGCTTTGATGTAATAGCCTTTCTCTGTGCTGCTGCAGTAGATGTGGCCACGAGTTGGATAGACCCTGGGAGGGCAGGGCTCAGAGCCTGGCGCTGGGACGTGCTTCACACAGGGCAATGTTAAAAGGGATGGAGGCAGCAGTTCCCTCTCCTCATGGTAAATCTGCTCCTTTAGTGCAAAATAAACTGTCCAAGCTTTACAAGGATAAATAAAATACTGCTGCTATTTCTGCAAGCGCATTGGCAGCTCTCTCTCCTTGCAGCCACATAAGTTCTTGTGCTGAGAACACAATATGCGTCTCTGCCACCTTTTCAGGCTTAAAAAAAGTGTTTTGGGCTTCTGTCAATTTTAGGAGTTATAAATTAAAGACGAAGAGTTTATTATTACTTGGAACGCTCCCATGTTTTAAGCAGTTTGAGACAAAAAGGAGCTAAGACATTTGCAAAAAGTCGTTGATAGAGACAAGGAAATAAACCTATGAGTGCTTTCTTGTATGAATGCATTGCTTAACCTCGTCCTGCCGCTTGTTTGTCAACCTTGGCTGCCCCAATAAGAAAAAAACGTTGCACTGCTTCGTCATTGTTTGATTATTGCTCTTTGAATAAGGTCAGAGCAGACTTGCAGCAAATCCACTAGTCAGAGAGCAAGGCCCACTGTGATGTTACACAGGAGTGTCAGGACCTTGGGAGATGGGAATTTTGGTTCTGGCTTGGACTTCGCTGTCTGTGCTTGGCACTGGCAGGTTATTTTTGGAGACAACTTCACAGTCTGCTGAACAGAAACACTGTGTAAGACCTAGGGATCAGTTATTACCTTGGGCGTGTTACTGTGGATAAAATGAGAGCCTGCCTCAGAGGCTTCATGGAATGCCCGCTACATTCACCAGGATGAGGGCAGTGTCAGTGTTCTTTGCCACTGATCAGTTTGATTTAAAAAAAAAAAAAAAAAAAAAAAATCATAGTCATTATTTGCCATCAGGATAGCTTTTGTCTGTGAGTTGCACTTCAGGAGGAAACTTGCTGGAGAACTGTGAAGGAGGCTTTCTTGGTGTTATAGGGAATGTGCTGTGACTGGATTCCTAACACAGCTGTCTCCTGTACCACATGCTTGATGCTGGTAGTCTGAATATCTTCTCAGGATGCAGAAATCCCCAGTGTAGCTCTGGAACAAGAACATACAGCCATATCAACCTGTTGCTATGCCCAAGACCCATACACAGGCTAGAGGGGTGATAATTGAGGAGGAGGAGGAGGAGGGTTAACACATTAACGTAGCTCAGGAAGTGCCGATCATGCTGTGCAGACACATCTGCCTATTTGGCACCAGCTTCATTGCTGCATAATCAGTGGGCAGTGTAGGAAGCCCGTCGTGACAGATTGTTCCAAAAGTCTCACCCAAAATGTGGCTGCTTGTGCAAGTTTTTGAACCTTAATTTTTGCAAGACATGCCAGCTCATCTGATTTTGCAAGTCTGTCTTGGGTATACCACTGCCTGACTTAGACCCTCAAGTGAATCTTTCTTGAACAAAATCTTGGCTTTTGTATTCACAAAGTAAATGTGTACTGAAAAGCATAGACTGTGCAAGCATAGCAACTACAGAAAATACTTCTAAAATTGCATTTGTTAAAGTCTGGAAATTAGTATTCATCTCACCTAGAGGACCAAGGCAAGGCTTGAGAAACACACGTCTATTTTAACCTGAAATAGAGTTTGTTGTGAAATTCCCTTGTTTTACAGTCATATCAATTAGATTATTTGCTTTGATTCTTATAGTTTGACCCTGATTTCCCAACAATTTTCTAGTGGTGCATACATATTCACTTTGACTGGAAGCCATTTTAATGGATCAGACTGCTGATTTCACAAGAGTCTAAAGGGTAAAACTCCTTGGAAGAGTATTCAAAACTCAAGTAGTTTGTCTTGGAAGGAAAAATCCAGTTTAAACTGTGCAATACCCTTTCTTAACTAAGATTGCCAATGCCCTATGGCTGGCTGTTCTGTTCTCACTTTAGGTGACGGCTGTGGATTAAGAGCCCGAGGCTTTGGCTAACATCTATAGGCAAGGCAATGCATCCCCAGGGTCTAATTCAAGGAAAGTTGTGCAGGTGTCATAATTAGCAGTTTCCTGTTAAAGCTCCACAAATAAGCTGTAATCCTCAAGGCACTAGTCTCCAAAACCCCTTGCAGATTTGTTTTCAGACCAAATAATATTCATCTGTAACCTTTTTTTTTAATTGCCCAAGCTGCACATTTAACTACCCTGGACCCACTGGCTTAGATTTTGCCGAAAATCAGATGTGAACAGGGATTAATGGTTCCAGTTGCTCACACTACCTAGCCACCATGCCGAGTGTAACTTGCCCTTAAATGAGGCTGAGGTGCACAATAGTTGAGTCAGAGATGAATGGAAGACTTTGGTTTCCTATGTTATCCCTCCTCACCCTTCAAGGCCAATAAACATGTCATAAAGGGAGGAAAAAATGTGAAAAGTTAGGAAGCAAAACACAGCCCTTAATGGTCTCTACATGTGCTGCAGCCACCTTCAAGTGAAAGTTGAGGTACCAGATTTTTTAGCACTTGGACAAAGAATGCCTCCCCCTCCCAAAGGCAATGGCACATGGACTCCCAACACAAGTGTTCTTGGACTAAATAATCTTGGCAGTGTGAGAGCGTGCGTATATATACATCTGCAGTGAGGGAAAAAGAAAGAGAGGGAGGAGTGTGTTAATTGCAGTGTGAGTACATGTCACGCAGATACAGGAAAGTTTCTCAGATCCCGTGATCAGCAGGGCATCTGAGGACTTTAATATTTTTCACAGTACAATAAAACTACCAGTGCCAGCTGGAGTCTTAGGCCAAACTGTATGCCTTAGAGCTTATATGTTTCACATCACTGAAGGCTACATAATACTTTCAGCTGGCATTGCATTCCATTTGATATGTCTGGGGATGGAGATAGGTACTTAAATAATCACATCGACTGATGGGTTAGCTCAAACAATGGTTCCTTCCCCTTCTCTCCAAACACATTTTGAGAGTATTAGTTTGGGAAGAGGGGCACAAAAGCATTTCATCTCTGTTTTCTTGATCTGTTTCTTTCTTTGTTTGGCCTCTAAGTGTTGATAGGTTGTGAAGATGTTACTTCTCTTGGTGTAAGTTTTTGTGAGACGAAAAGAAAGATCTGGTCAGGTTTTTCAAACAAATCAGAGATAAGTCAGAGAAATGAAAGCTTCAAGGCTTGTTTATTCTGAAGGGGAGAATTCAGCCTCGGTACTTGGATAATGTGGGTTGGGGGGTTGAAAAGGAAACCATTTAAAATAAACTCAGTATGTGCTATCTCTTCAAGTTGCAAGTAAAAAACCCAGAAGTTATATACATGCAAAGCACATGGGAGCAGAATCATAATTTCACTATTTAAATGTGAATAAAATATACTTTGGCCAGTCAGGAAAAATCCTTGGTCTTCAAAAGTCCCTTTAAACCATGAAAGCAGCACCTGGGGTACTGAGGTGCTTATGGAAATATCTACCTGGTGGTGTGACTGTGCCAGGTTTGACATTGGTCATGCCATTGTCTAGTTGATCATAAGCTAAGCAGAAATGGAGAGAGAGCTGCTGCAGGGCCGTATGGCTAATCATCACAAAGAGTTCTGTAGCATTTTCTTTACTAGAGCCTTTGTTAAAGTTTAAGTTAAGTGTTTTTCAGTGATTCAGATATGCAAAATTGAAATTTTGGAGCTGGTTAGTTATATGAGTCTGTGGCTTTTAGTGTATGGATATAGAGGTTATGGATAGCATGGGAAAGGGAAAAATAAATAAAATTTTGATCAGTTCATTTTGGAAGGGAAGTCTGTATTATCAATCAGATTTTAGCGATATATCTGGATTAGTGTTTGTTTGGAAGGGTGATCTTGAACAGCAAATATTTCTAGATCTGAAAAAGGCTCTGAAGGGACTTTTGAATCAGCTTTGCTAGCACATGGTGCATCAATGATGCAGATGGTAGATAAGTCCAAGGCTAAAAGAGAGTCATAGAAGCAAGGTTGAAGACTTGGATACCACAAAAAGGCTCAGCTGCATGCATCTGTGTGCCTTCATGAAAGACAGTGAGGCACCCAAGTTATTCCAAAACAGCCATTTTCACTAAATGCAAAGAACAGCCATCACACAAATGGGTTTTTTAACAGAGAAAAAAAAATCACGGGTGTTTTGAAGAACCTATCCAGAGCCTTAAAATCAAGTGCCAATTGGAGCTTCTTTAGTGAGCTCTAGGAAGAGAAAATAGGAATGTTGTTGGGATGTAATGGATCCCACTCTGAGTTTCCAGATGCAAAACTGTTTTGCTTCCCCGTTCTTGTATAGTTTACTGTGCTTAGCTACATAGGTTCCTAAAGGCCTAATACCTTTCACTCCAGATGATCTCAACCAGCATTCTTTACCATAAAAAAAAAAAAAAAAAAAAAGTAGACGGTCCGTAATCTTGTAACCGTATGTGTCACATACAGCAAAAAACCTGGGCAGATGGGCAGAAACAGATTTCAGCTCAGCTGGGCACCTGCAGGGCAAATGTAACACCTTGTGTTCATTTCCTCTTTGCACATTTTGGGAAGTAGCAGTATGAATACTTGGGTGGTGGGAAAGTTTTTCATGTGGATGTAAAAGAATGAGGATGAAGGACAAGTTAAGATTTAAGTACCTAGTTTCATTCTTGTGTGTTACAACTGAGTAGGCAAGAGATCAGGCTCCCTTTTGTTGCGGAAATGATAAAATTGTGTTTTGTCTAGTTTAATTCCAGGACCAGAAACCACAAGGAGGGCAGACTATTAGGGTTTGCTATGTATATAGAACAGTCCCTCCATTCTCCTGCTTACCTGGAGATGGAAAGGGGTTTCACATAATAGATTTCATCCTCCTACATAGAGCCTTTGCTTTCAGAAGTACTGAACTACTTTATCTTCTGCATTAGTAGGATTGTCTAGCTGTGTCTTTTCTTTCTAAAGTTTTCATATGAGGTTTTTCTAGGAACCTTGACAACCTATACAGATGACGTAAAAGAAGCTATCTAACTTGGTGCGTTCTTGAACTTGCTTTCTATTTATTTCTTTCATGTCTTCAGCCTTAAGTGTTGCTAAAACGTAAGTTGTAAGTGTGCACTTTTCCCTGACACAGAGACTTTTCTTGCAAGGTGATAAAACCTGTTTTCCTTTGTCCTCACTTTGTCATACAGTGATGTGTGAGTGTATGTAACCGATGATAATCCATTGCAATCTCTAAACCTGTTATGCAAACAGTTCTCCACCTTCCTGTTTCTTTTCTGTGCAGGAAACCACTCTTATAAACAAACACAAATTGCTACTATAATATTGTGAAACACTGAGACTGTTTACACTACCTGTAAATGATTAGGTTAGAAGGCCAATTCCTCTTTACTTCCTACATAATCAAGGGAGAAAGCTGAACTCCCTCTTAATATTGGGTTTTTAGTCACTCTTCAGAGAAGCCTATCTATTTCTGCTGTTGTGTAATGAATGCGATCTCCCGAGTGAGACACCTACATTCACAGTAAATTTAAGTGGTGTGCATGCCCCCATTGCTTTCAGTTTTAGCTATCCCCTCCACATCTGTCTGAAGAGACTGAAACATTCATCTAATTACGAAGAGGATCCTGTGAAGAGAATTAGGGGTTTCAATGAAGAAAGAGCATCGGGCTTTGTTTGAAGTTGTTAAGCTCTCACAGTGGCACAGCACAACAATGTACTTCTCACTAGCTGCGTTGCTGAGTACGTGGTGTCAAATAATGAAGTCACCTTTGCGCATGCAATCACAAACTCTGTTGAGTTGTAATGTATGATATGGTATTTAAGAATAACGTTAAGAGTTATGCATGAAAGACAGGATCCTTCTTATTTCCTGGCGGCCTTTCAAATCTTGACCTCATTCCAGGAAGAAAGCAACCTGTGAAAACATCAGCTCCTGACAGCAATTGCAACTTGGAGAGAGCAGCACATGCTCCATATGCTGGAGGAGTTGTGAAAATCCATAGAGCATCATCTGCTTGTGCTTATAAAGCAGCTGTCCTTATACCTCCACTCTGATAGCAATTTAACTGTTTACTTAATATTCTCCAGCTTCTTGATGCCAGCACTGTGAATGCCACAGGTGAAAGCTGGGTGTAAATTTTGAAGTGCTGCAACGTCCTCACCACAGGTTTTCAGCAGGAGTGCATACCATCAAAGACCTTCCAGTTCAAGGTAAATATTAAAGTGATCAATTCCCTCATTCATCTTACACCTGAAAGTTACTGATACTGAAGGACAGAAGTGGGAGATGAGTTGACAGGTGGTGCTGTATCACAGAGGTGTGAATGGAGGACCCGAGATTGTCTTGGTTCACCCTTGATATATGTCTGGAATTGGGAATATCTTCTCCTTCAGACTTCAGCAGCTTGTCACATCAGGCTATATTATGTCAAGTTATGTCACTCTGGAACCCTATCAGATGCCCTTTATATTTTTTGCACTGATTGATTTCAAGGGGGTCAATCAATGAAATCAATGGCAATAAATATGGGGCAGAACGAAAGAAATGCTTTCTCACACAACACAGGAACTTGCTGTCACAGGAGGTTACAGAAGCAAATTCTGTGGATGAATATCATGAACTGTTTAATGAGATTGCTGATCTTTGGAAAAAGTTATGCATACAGGAGTATCTGTCTCTTCTGTTCTGCCTTTGCTTCTTGGTTGTGCTTCCTTTCTTAAAACATTTTCTGTATTGTGTAGCACAACATATGTTAGGAGTAGGTCATTTTGTTCTGAAACTTGAGGCATGGGTTGCTCTGAGAGGCTGATTAACAGCCTTCACGCCCACCAGAGTGAGGGGGGCAAGGAGATCAGGTTCAAGACCATCTAAGGAACCTGACGGTACATAAGCCCATGGGACCTGATAAGATGCATCCATAGGTCCTGAGGCAACTGGCAAATGAAATGGCTAAGGCACTATCATCGTATTTGAGAAATCATGGCAGTCCCACTGACTGGAAAAGGGGAAACATAACCCTCATTTTTAAAAAGGGGGAAAAAAGGAAGACCTGGGCAACTAAAAGCCAGTCAGTCTCATCTCTGTGCCTGGCAAGATCATGGAGCAGATCATCCTGGAAGCTATGCCAGGGCACATGGAAAATAAGGAGGTGATTGGTGACAGTCGATATTGCTTCACTAAGGGCAAATTGTGCCTGACAAATTTGGTCGCCTTCTATGATGAGGTTACAGCGTTGGTGGACAAGCAAAGATCAACTGACGTCATCTGCGTGGACTTGTGCAAAGCATTTGACATTGTCCTGCATGACACCCTTGTCTCCAAATTGAAGAGAGATGGATTTGACAGATGGACCACTCGGTGGGTAAGAAATTGGCTGGATGGTCACATTCAAAGATTTGCCATCAATGGCTCGATGCCCAAGTGGAGAGCAGTGATGAGTGGTGTTCCTCAGGGGTCGGTGTTGGGACTGGTGCTGTTTAACATCTTTGTTGGTGACATGGACACTGGGACCGAGCACATCCTCAGCAAGTTCACCCACAACACCAAGCTGTGTGGTGTGGTGACACACTGGAGGGAAGGGATGGCATCCAGTGGGACCTGGACAGGCTGGAAAGGCGGGCCTGTGCAAACGTCATGAAATTCAACAAGGCCAAGTGCAAGGTCCTGCACATGCATCAAGGCAATCTCAAGCACAGACACAGGCTGGGTGATGAGTGGATTGAGAGCAGCCCTGTGGAGAAGGACTTGGTGACGTTAGTGGATGGAAAACTGACAATGACCCAGCAATGTGCTCTTGCAGCCCAGAACGCCAACCGTACCCTGGGCTCCATCAAGAGAAGTGTGGCCAGCAGGTCAAGGGCGGGGATTCTTCCCTTCTCTTCTGCTCTGGTGAGACCCCCCTGCAGTCCTGTGTCCAGCTCTGGGATCCCCAGCATAACAAAGATATGGACCTGCTCAAACAGGTCCAGAGGAGGCCTCAAAGATGATCAAGGGGCTGGAGCCCCTACCCTATGAGGACAGGCTGAGAGAGCTGGGGCTGTTCAGCCTGGAGAGGAGAAGGCAGGGGGGGTGGAATGAGATGATCTTTAAGGTCCCTTCCAACCCAGACCATTCTATGATCTACGATTCTGTGTGATGTTCTGGTCCAAAAGCTACTGATATTTCTTTGGTGAAAGAACAGTTTTTGCCCCCTACGTGATCTATACTAAATATCCCCTTTGTCCCTGTATTACTGAGACATTCTGTGTAGCAAAAGATACCTTCTGATAATCAGTGCACAATGTTCTTATTGCAGCTACTAGAAGTAAGTGAACAATAAGATGTTTTCCCTGAACCCTGTAATGAAAATGGCCTTGTGAATTCCTTAATACTTGAAAATATATGCTGTGTTGAGGACAGCTTTGAGCTATTCAGTACCTTCTGAATCTAGTTCAGCTTTTCCAAAGTTCATGAAACTATTGTGATAGACTGGAAGTTATCCTACTATGACCTAGACACTAGTTTTGCTTCACGCTCAGCATGCTCCTTGTTATTAATCTTATCATAGAAAGCCTTGAATAACATTACTTGAGCCTCTCAGTGGTTAAAAGTACTAGGTTATGCACCATTTTGATCATGAACTCTTGTACATGAAAATACACTGGGAGTGTCTGCTCTGAGTGCACATATGTGCAGAATTACAAGACCCATAGTTTCTGCCTTCCGGATCTACAGGGGTAGATCTGAAGTTTAGCAGAGAATTCCACCTACTTGTTATATTAACTGAATTATTTTCTAGTTAGTAAACAAGGGGTTTTATTATAAGCAGGCAATAGCTTATGAGACTTTAGAATTCCTTCTCCCTAATATTTGTGTATTGCTACATAAACATGGTACCACACTTCTCCTGTCTTGTGGCATTTCTGTGTTTCTAACCACCCTTCAATGAGCTCTTCATTTCAGAGAAATATTAACTCATCTCCCAGGTCATTTTTATTTTGCTTAAGCCTCCTTCTCATGCTTAAATACTAGTAATCTACTCAAAGTTGCTGAAATCCGTGTTGAAGTCCTTAATTTTTATATCAGTATGTGACCTCTTCATACATTACAAGAATTGAGGCTGCTATAAGAGTCAAAAGTGAGAATAAGAGGGATCTTTATCAGATCTCTCCTTGATAATCACAGATTCTGGCATTTTGGACAGTCAGGAGACAGAGGTAGCACTTAAAAGTGAGAACAGGGGAAGCTATTTGATATCGGATGATATGCTACGTACTGGGCAAAATGCACTGGCAGGCAGTAGATCTGAAGAGTCATGGTAAGAGGTGGATAAATTCAGATTCTCTGGACTTGGATCTTTCTTCCTAATCCTGGCTCAGCCTCCCTTTGAAGTCATGTAAATTCTTTGTGTTCAAAATGTCTTTGGCGGAGTTCCACATGTCTGTTTTCTGTTACGTAGAGAACAACCTCCTTTTGCTTGTTTGAACACAGCTTTCACAGGCTTTATCTAATGGCCTCTCATTCTTATATTGGAAGAGATGGTGAACAGTCCATTTCTGTCTAACACCTCCAGGCCAATCATGGTTTTATAGACCCCTAAAATAATTACTACGTCATCTCTTTTCGAAGTTTAAGTTCTAAAAAGTCTGTATGAGCCTTCCTCATTGAAAAGTTTTCCATACTGTCTCCCTGAATCTTTTCCAATTCTAATAGATCCCTTACTGACATCAGTTGTCCTCATTGGGGAAAAGTGGGATTAGAATTTGGATCTTCTTGTTACGGGTTTTAATTCTAAGGATGTATGATAATCCCCTATAATATCTGCATTTCAACATTTGTGTTCTCAAGAGTTTACTATGTTGGTGATGTGAGGGTGAGTTGTTGTCCCTTTTCCTCATTGGGTTATTCTTCATCGGTGTTTTAATAAACAGAGGAAACCCAAAGGAAGATGAAAGAAAAAGCTCCATTTACATCATGATCACAAATCCTTGAAAATGCTCTGGGACTGGTGATGTTTTTTAAAGTGGGATATACTAATGACCTTAGCAGATTTCATCTCCGAGCCAGTTTTACAAGCAATCCTTTCTGAATTATTTCAGCAGGACCTGCTAACCAAGCAAACATCTGCAGTGTAGATATGCAGTGCACTAGATAAACTCAGTTTGTTTTCTGAAGTCTAGTTTCAACCATCTGCAACCATTTATCTTGGTTCCATCACTTTGCATGCAAAACATTGTAAAAATGCAAAATCCTACTACTGGCATAATGTTATTTTTTTTGCTGCCAGTACATCCCCAGCATCCCCAGAATGTGAACTCAATGCCTTTTTTTTTTTTTTTTTCTCCTATGTGAGACTTCATTCCATAGCAACCAAACCAGAATTGGATCCTAAACAACATCCTAAATATTAAAAGTCTCTGGCTTGTCTCCTACTGATGGAATCCTCAGATCCTATGCTACTTGTTAAAAACATTAAGCTCATAAGGCACTCATCCAAACTCTGACCTTGGGCTGACAAATACAAAAAATCATCCAAACCCAATCAAACTCAGTTTAATAATTGAATTTTGGAACAATTAAGAAGATAAATAAATAGCTGAAGCTTGAAAATAAAGACATATCCTAAGGTAATTTTCACTATTTAAAACTGATTTGAAACCCTCAAGGTTTTCATGGCAAAGATAGCTTTTTAGCTTTACTACTAGCACTGGAAGTTAGTCTCACTGTTACTTGGCTGAATAAGACTGCTTGCATACTGGCATCTCTTGAATAATTTGAAGAAGCAACCCTGGCATTAAGGATCAATAAAACATGGTGTTGTTTCCATTAATAATCTTCACTGATTAAATGAGAGAGATAAGGAGTAAAGGGATTCAGAAATGGAGGTCATTGTAAATGGGCCATTCAGACTCTCTTTTCTCTACTTCTGAATCTTCTTTGGGAGTATGAAATGTTATTACAGTTTTCAGATTTTCAGACAAAACATGAACAAACAATGACCAAAAATGCTGCCTGCAATTCTAATCAGCCACATGACACTGGGCTTACAAAAGGAATCTCTGACTCTTTTCTCGCAGCTGACTTTTTTTTCCAATCTCAGTTGTGTTTGGGAACAATCCACAAATTGGTGATTTAGGCTGCTCTGTGAGCCACCTAATCTTGACTCTTCTGAATTCTTTTCAGTGCTAGCTGGATAATACTTGCATTGAGTTATAGCAGCCACTTGTAACCCCTTTTCCACTTCACCGGGCATGGAGGTGTTTCAGTTTCCTCAAACATTCTTCCATCTCAGCGTAAGAGTGGAAAATGCATCGGCTCTCTCATTTGTTCTAAATGCTCTAAACGTTGTGCTAAAATGATTGCCCATTATTAGAAGCTCTGTGAGGCGTAAGTCCCCAAAACACTGTATTCAACTGTCCTTTTCAGTCTGTGCCTGCTCACAAGTGTCTGCTTCTTCAGAGCCCACCACTCTCAATTATCTCACCAGACTAGCTCTAAGTTGCTTAGTTGTTCCCTCTGTGTTGGCATGTATTTGCCTGCATCTTCTGAAGGACCTGCACCTCATATCATGGCCTTGTGTTTCCACTGCACCACTTCACTGATTTGCTCAGCAATCCTTGCTGGGACATCTGTACCATATATTCATTTCTGACTCAAAAAGACCAGGGAAGATTAGGCTGCTCCATGACAATACCAGTGCAAACCTATTTCTGTAGAAATAATAACAGTAATAAAGTAATGTGTACTCTACAGAGGCTTTGCCAAATGTAATGTTGTGACTGGGTATTTATCAGAGATAGAGACTATTTGTGATGTTATCCACATCATCTTTTTTATTTTTTTTTTCCCTAGAAAAAGGACACTTCCATCAAAGCTTTCTTTTATTAAAATCCAAATGTCCACAGAAGTCTCCCACTTCCAGACAACATGGGAAATTTTTAGCCAGTCCTACTTTTTCTTTATCTATTTCTGTAGACTTTATTTACCTGCTAATATTTGTTGCTAAGTGTGGTGTTTTAGTCCCATTTAGTTCAAATTTTAATTAAGGCTCTTGGGAGACTTGGACTCAACTCCCACCTTTGCCAGAAATTTTGAGTACTCTCAGTTCTTGACCTTGAAACTGTGGGACAGAAACACTTCCTGTGCCATCTTGTGACATTAGAGCATAATTTCTCAAGGCTTTGCAACTCCCATATCTCATTATTTGCATGTGTGGTGCCAAATTTAACAGGATCTCTGTTGGTACTTTTATGTGCTATTGTAATACTTGAGCAGTACTTAAGTAAGGAAGGACATGGTGTGTCTTCAGTAGAGGGTGAAAGTGAAGATGGTCCTTACCTTTCCTCGAGACTGGACCACTGATTAATGTTGATGAGCTTTTCACGGTTAGGATTCTTGAAATCTTCTTTCAGAGGTGGTGTAAATTAAGTACAAAAGAGGGCAATGCACTGCACAGCCCCTTGGTAGGACGCTGGCAAGAAGTTTGGCATCCCAGTTGAGTTTGTAGTATTTATTTCACTGCAAAGTAGTTTCATGGCAAGTAGTTTCTTACTGTCAAAGGCACTTTGCATTCATTTCATAAATTACTATGAGCTTTGACAAGTCCTTCAAATTTGGTTTCCCATTTTCTCGCCCCAGTGTGTTACAAAAATGGTTTGATGGATATTTTGGAGGTTGACGGGCCAGTAGATCTTTCTGAACTAAAATACATTCTAGGTTTAGAGGCATCACAAAAGCCAAGAGGGAGAAAAGGGAATAATCTGAAATTGTATTCAAGGATTTTTTTTTCTACAGCAACAAACCGTCAGCTTTTGTATATTATCTTTGAAGAGGTGGGAAATCTTGGTTAAAAACCACAGTTCTTCTGATAACATCAGTGAAGCTCTGTTGAAAATGTAACTTGTTCTGCCCTTTCTGTGTATTTTTGATTTATGACAATGTTTCATTTAATACATATTTTGTATATTTAAAACAGAGAGATTATTATTTATTGCTTTTTAACTATTTCCCTGTTGCCTTGGAATCTTTTCCAGAATTGTGTGCTCACTAACCCTGACTATTCAGAAATAGTGAGATTAGACTGTGCTCTTAATTTTCTAATCTCTGTCCTCCTTCTGGGCTTTTTTTTTTTTTTTCATAGTTTTCTTTTTCAAATGTATAATTTATTTGGTGCATTGTTGTACATCGGAAAGATGCCTGAGATCTTGATTTTTTGGGGTTTTATTGTTTCAGTTTGGATGCATACTCAACTTCAAGGGTTGGATCTTGGGTCAGTTCTTTTGAGTCCTGAAGAGTGTGCCAAACAAAATAACAGTTACAAGGTCTTGGGGATATAGCTAGGTCTTCCTGCCTTCAGCACAGTGACAAATTTCACCCAAACTGTCCTCATTGTAACTCTTCTCTTTTGTAGCTGCACTGAATGTTTTATACTGCAGTTAGGACTCTTTATAATAAAAAGGGTTTTGTGATTGGTTGTCATTGAGATTCAGCTTAAATTCCAAGGTCCAAGAGAGGTCTTCATTCAAGAAATTTACTTATTCATATCTCTAATCTCCTAACAGTTCCTGGAATCATATTTAATATTTGGCTCGTACATCTTAAATTACGTAACAATTTAAGGTCATTTAGAATGCATCACTAAATGTCATGCTTCTCAAATCGTAATTGCAATCAAAAAAATGTTATTTGTTCTGAAAGCTGCAAGGAGGAGACACAGCCACTTATATTTACCTAGTGCTTTGTAAACAAAGCTTTACTCTGGGGATAGTCAATATAATGTCTTTAGATCAAGAAGATCACAACTCACTAAGTTGTAAGAGGAGCAGGTAAACACCCTAAACTCTGAAGGCTTTATATGAAGGCCTTATGTGATTTTTTTTTAAGTTAGTGGTTTTTTTAAAACTGAGTGTATAGCTTAATGCAAAAGTAAGAAGACTAACTTTGTAAATTGCTTGAGGGACATGAATTTATTTTTCACTGAGGTGAAAAAAGAAAGAAAATGGTAAACAGATTACTTCATATCTTTGTTTTGAATTTGCTTTGAACTCTGGAGGGATTTTATTAGTTGCTGAATTAGTTTTTGCCATACTAATATGAAAAAATCCAACAATGTAGTATTTGGTTCTATATCTCAGTAGTGTTAGGAGCACTGATTCTGTAACAACCCAGAGTTTGACTGAACTACCTCTGCTACATAAAAAAGATTGAAAAAGGCGAGGTAGCCTGTATCTGTGCTTAGATCTGAAGCTGGAACTAGGAGGTATGGAGGGACAATCAGAGGTCAGAGACACGAATGTGAACATAAATGAAGGGAGAGGACAGGGGCCTTAACAATCACAGATCTCTGAGCCTCTCTTGGAATGAAAGATGCTTCAGAAAGAAGGTTTTTTCCAGTCTATCTTACTTTTCTCCCTTGGAGGTGGTAGTAGCTGTGGCCTCAATGGCTGGACAAAGGCAACTCCACTTGCTGTGGCCTCTTAGCTGGAGGGAGTGGTTTGACCATTTGTAAATAAATCTTCAGTGATGTTGGCTGAGAAGGGCCTCTTCCATTTATATGTATCATTTAAGAACTAAGGAGTTTTATTCTGGCATGTGAAAAAGATCAGTGTGAGGGGTTGAAATGACAGTGACAGCATGTCAAAATCCAAGAACAAGACTCAGATGAAAATTTGGGAGTTCACTTTGAATCTGCCACTGTTATCAGAGTTTGGGTCATGCTTTAGTATTTTCCTTGCACCCTACAGGACCTGCACCTTTCCATCATCTTGTCTTCTTAGTGATGGATATTGTGTTTGCAAAAAGAAAAAAGCCCACACATTATAGTGAGAGAGGGAGGCTCAGTATAGTTTTTTCCTCAACACTGTTTTCAGGACTTGAAATCTTGTAGATATAGGGGCCCAGAGCTGTTACATGAGGACAGGATCGATTCAGTCAATCAGAGGGAAAACCTACTGTCAGACTCTCAGACCTTTAACCCGCTCCTCAGAATTATTAGAACTCCCAAATCTCTTTGCAGGCCTTTCCTATTAGACAGATATTCCCATGTTTTGATTTTTTTTCTCCAGAAGTAATTTTTTTTATAATTACCTTCATTGAACTGCACTTACCATCTGTGAAGTGAGAGGCACTTAAATGATTTATTAGCCTGAGTTCCTAAAATGTGCTGAACAGCATGGGATTGATCTGGCTAGTGACAAATACGGGATACATGACAATGGATAGGTGGCCAGTGTTTGATGGAGCATCGTGCTGCTCTGGTGGGGGCTTGCTCTGTGGGAGTATGTTGGCTCTCTTCCAGTTGTACAGTAGATCAATAAAAGGCAGGTGTGCCTTGTCTCAGAAATACAAAGAAATATCTTGAAGCACAGTTTTCCTTGTGAAAAAATCATGGGGCACCGTACCTCTTCTTTCTGAAATAACTCTCCATAAAAGGGTCTAAAAAGCTTTTTGGCAGCAAAGAAAATCTTTCTAGAGCCCAAATGTTAATTCAGATTCTTTCTTGCCTGTGCACTGATTGAAATCCTGAAGACTGATTTTGGTCCTCACTTTGTTTCTTCTCTTGCAAGTAGTATCCATGATATGTAAGATGCTTTCCACTGACTTTCCTCAACCCTGTACAATGTGGTTAATGTTCATTGGGGTTCAGCAGAGGTAGCACAGTATGGAGCAGAAAGCTGAGCTCTGTGGATCTATCTATGAACATAATTAGAAGGCAGGGAAAGGCTGTAGGTATAAGCACTACTTAAAGAGGGGAATATGATTCCTACTTAAGCAGAAGATGGGAAGGAGGAGTATCTACCTTTTATGCAAGCAAAATCCTGTCTTTGGTGGTAGGCAGGGGCTCCTGACTTACATCTCCAGCTGCATTCTCATCTGAGCAGAGGCTGTAAGACCCTACTATTCACAGAGCAGTGTTTTTCTTCCCCATGTAGCAGACACAACTTCTGCTGACCTCGGAACTCAGCAGGAGCTGAGATGAAGCAGCTCCAGCCCTTCACAGTGATGAGATGCCACCAAGCAGCTGATCTCACAGATGCAAGTGACTGCAGGTGAGCCAGAGCCTGCTCCGTGCAGATTGCCTGAAGGATCTTCACAGGAACGTTGGCAAGGAAGAGGAGGTTGCAAAGCTAACTTCAGTGGTGCACTCCTACTGGGGGTTAAGCATCTGCCTTCCCCCTTCTTTCAGCACTAACTGAGAGAAGAAAAAAATCCAGTACAGACACAGTGTTAATCTTTCTCTTCATCCCCCAGTTTAATGTATGCAGAGAAACACAGGAGTGAGTTTAGAGAGAATAACAAGAGGGATGTGCATGTGTTGGTTTAGTCCAAGCCAGAGAATAGCTTGGACCAACGCTGTGATTTAACAAGCTGGGTTCCAGATCTGGCTGTATGTTGCAATAGTAAATAGAAACTCTGCTGTGGCTGGCAGCGATGATGATGTGCAGGGCTCTCTGAGGGTAGTTTGCAGTAGCAGATAACTCAGTGGCTGAAATGACGCAAGCTGACTGAGATCAGCTACTAACTAGCCCCACGGCTCTTCTGTGCCCCCAGAACTCCCCTGCAGCCTTGGGCAATAGGGACCAGATGCATGGTGTCCTGCCTGGCAGGGGAGGCACTGGCACAGGGTGGGCACAGAGCAAAATCAGGCAGCAAAGAAGCCAAGCAAAAAGTGAGAGGGAAAGGAGGTGTGAGGAGTTGTTGGAGGGCTGCATGGAGACGATGGGGTTGGTAAAAGTTCTCTCCATATCTTGGGCTCAGCTTTACATTTGCAAGATGGCTCATGGTCTGGAGGTGAGTAGGAGGAAAGCCCTGCCACAGGGTAGTTATGCAGTACATAGGCTCTGATCTGAGCTCCTGAGATTGATGGGATTCAGCTGTCATTCAAAGCTGCACAAGCTAGCATAGCTGTTACTATGTTTGTACTCTGTACTTAGATGACCTTGAGCTAAGTTTTGGAACCTGAACATTCATGTCTACCTAGGTACAGAGTGTTTCTCTGTCTTCTTGTTGTGATAGTTCTTAGCAGCCCAGTTGTACCCCTTTTACGTGAATCAATATCCACTTCACCTGCCAAACCACAGGTGTTGATGAATTTGTTCCTTCCCTTTTTCCACAGTTATCTCTCCTAAAATAAAGGTTCTCTTGTCTCACACTACCTGCAGTATAGCTGTTTCTCCTCTATCTATTCTTGTTCTATCCCATGCCCAGATTTCAAGGCACCCACAATGATGCATCAGTGATATTGAATCAGACCTACAGTCTGAACTACCTTGAACTTGCAGTTAGTTCAAACTCCTATTTATGAGGGGCGTGAAAGATCAGGCTTGCTTACCTTCAGGAAGCACAAAGAGGGTACTGGGAAAAGAAAAACTCAGGTAATGTTTCTCTTTACTGTCTGATTCATCCATATGCCCTTAAAAGTGGCATGTGGCCAAATGGAGTTGGTGAGAAGCAGAGACAGATGGCAACATGTGATCTGGAAGGAATACAGGGTTTTACACCCAGTCAGAGGTGCAAAACCAGAGCCCTGAATGCTCATGATTCTTTTGGTGTAGTTGAGATCATCTGATTCATTATCCAGATATCAAGATTTAGGCTGGCCTCTATTCCAAGGATTAATTTTCATCTCCTCTTTATTTTGAAAATGCCCTTCTTCCATAAAATGCTGTTCCTTCTTACCTCCATATGAGTGAGTAGGTCCATTCATGGTGGACAAACAGCCCAGAGGAGCCAAGTGGTGAAGAAGACAGATCTTTGCAGGTGCAGCCCAGGGCATAGGACAGCAACATTATGCTGCATTGAAAACTTGAAAGGGTCTTTCAGCCAAATCTCAGATCTTGTCCCTTTTATTTCACAGATCATCCTCTGGCTCCTTCTGGGCCTACAGCCTGGGGGCAGAAGCCAATGTATCAGCGTAGATGTGTTTGCTGGAGAAATTGTTATTGTGCAATGGTTTCCTGAGTGACACAATACCTCCCCATTCCTGGAAGAGTGATGGGTACACCACTTGCTGCTGCCGGGCCCTTCCTTCCACCGAGCTGTGTCAGCACCAAACTCAGGTGAGAGGTGCAAAAGGTTTAACAAACCCTTCCCCTGTGAGTGCCTGAGCACAGCAGGGCTGACATGGCAGGCTGGAGCCGGGGCTCCTCGCTGGCAGAAGGGTGAGCGGTGAGGCAGAATAGCTGCCAGCTTTGTTCAGAGTTCACTCGTGGTGTTTGCTGCCCTTGGATTCAGAGGGCTTGGAAGTTCAAGGGAGGGGAAAAAAAAAAAAAAAAAAAAAAAAAAGCCCACCAAAAAAACAAAGAAGTGAGAAAAAGCTAGAGAAAGAGAGCAAAATATTTTTAAAGCTCTGCAATGTCGACCCATGAGTGATGAATCTGCAGGGCACAATCGAGGGTAAACTGGTTTGGGAAACTGAGGATAGCTCACTTACGCTTAATAACTAAAGGAATAATAATGCTTTCCTCCTTGCTGCACTAAAGATGAGTGAGGTTTTGTCTCTGCACTGGTTACAGTGCCAGTGACATGTTCATAATGCTGTAGCACATTTATTTGTACATGCAGCAGAGAAGAGGGCTTGTGGAGGTGGGTCAGAATCACTGAGATCGTTTTACCAGGGACACACCAGAGACCAGAGGACCTCACCAAGGAGCCGCTTTTTTCAGTCCGTAGCACTCCAGATTTTGACATTCCTCACACTGTTGTCCCCCTGCATTACTTCTGACGACACAAAAAATGATTGTTGTCTTTAGATATAAACATCAGTTTAACTCAAGCCAGGGTCAAACTGCTATTGGTGTATTCAGATGTATGTTTCAACTTAGTTTTGTCACCTTGTGAGTTGGAAAATTGCAGCTCTGGATGAGGTGAAATCAGGGTTATAAACTTTCTTTGTGAGCAATTGAGTATGAAACAAAATCTGATTTGCTCAGATACAGGTAATGTTTTTTTTTTCCCTCCTCTTTAAAGTGCAATCCTGCTTCTCCATGTTGATTTTAAATAATTCAGTTTTGCAAAGCAGGAGGGCTTGAGAAATTTCAGAAACAATGCATGCAAAAGGCTGGCTTTTATGCTCCTGATGTCTATGGGATTCTGCAGCATCCTGGCGTGATGTGTGGGTGTGTGTGTACATGTGCTTTTTTTGTACTCACATGCATACTCACACACCCGCTCTCTCTGTATGAATTGATTATGTTACCCAAATACCTCCTAGGGATCTCTCTCTCTTTCTGTGGCTCTGGTACAATTCATTCTTGAAATTACTCTAGGAATTGCACAATCCTGTGTTAAACACCCCCACACTGATACAGATTGAAAGCTGATAGACATGAAAATGAAGTGGTGTTTAAGTAATTGCTTTTCTGCTCTCAGAATAATTTCTCCTGATAATTCATTTCTCAGGAGTAATGTAGGTCCTGTCTTGAGCCAGCAGGAAGAACTAGATGACCCCATGTGAAGTCCCTTAAAGTCTGCGAATTTGTAATTTTAAACACAGAAAAAACAGAGGTGCCCCAACAGAGGCCAGGTTATCACTCCTCAGTTCCATGCCTCTGAGACACAGGCCAGGCTCCGCTCACGGCGCAGGTGCTGTGACTGGTTATCATAGCAGTTAATGCAGAGTTCATAACATCTCATCCCAGAGGAGCCAAACAGCGACAGCATGGCCCCAGATGATGGGACTGCTGGACAGAAGGGGATACAGAAACCAAGGAAACAAAGTGGAAAAGCTCCTCAAAAGGTAACAGGTTTTCTTGTCAGCATTAGGAGAGGTGTAAAGACAAGCCTGTGCAGAGGTGTGAACTTGTAGACTCTCAGTTCCCCATGTCAGTCACCATTTCAAGTATTGCTTCCTCATCTCCTGTGGCAGGACACCTGCTGGCTGATTGAACCTTACAATGATATATTGCTCACCTTGGTATATTAATTCTTACCTAATGTATCATTTTCGTTTTATGGGATTAATGTATTTCCAAAACTGTCAGTCTCTTCTCCAGCTCAAAATATTATTGCATTTAGCCCTTGTTCTCCCAATAGCATAGAAAGTGTGTTTTATTCAGCAGTGATAAACTGTGCATGCTGAACATGACCCAAATGGTACTTAAAGGTGGCAGCATCTCCCAGAGGAGGTACTGAGTGCACCCAGGCACAAACTCTGTTTTTGTGCCTTAACACTGCTGCCAGAACACTGCTGATGCATCTAGCATGGAATAAATATTAGCCATTGGGCATTTCTCCCAGAATGTCTTCTCTTTTACATATGGGGTGATGGAAATCACCCCATATTTATCTAATTTGTGCATAAATGGCATGGGTGGTATGTGGGGAGAATCTCATAGGTTGTATTCTGTCCACCAAGTTTCTGAAAGATGCATTTGGTTGATGTCCTCACCTAATGAAAACATTCCAGTTTTCTCACTTATTAGATTTCTGGCATTTTCTGTCATTGTTTTGGTTCTCATAGTACTTCACACAAATGGCACCTACTCTGTCCTTCTGTCTGACTTACTCTATTCCCTGATGTGTCCTCTGTGTGAAGATACATCATTTCTATGACCTTGTCCTTAAAGAAGCATCAGTCAAAGCTGTGCTCTCCAGTTTAAAAGCCTACTCACAACCGTCCTGATTTTAAGTGCCCATAAGACTATTGTGTAATGAGTCAGAGACATCTGTCCCTCTGGCATGGGACCCCTCTCTTCCAGAAGCATCCCCAGTTCCTGACGAATCTGCTCTTTCAACCATTTTCTCGGCCAAGTATTAAACCTTGGCTTTTCTGCCTCTCTTTCCAGTCCTGCATGGGGTTACTGGGAGTGTTTTCAGAGAATATTCATTGTCTGCAGTTTCCTTCCCTAGAGTCTAAATTTTGCTTCCAGAATTTCTTTCCTGCCCTTCTGTATATAATTTGTGCCAAAATGAACTAGGCTTTTCCCCAATACCTCCTGAAAGCCAATTCAGACTCCTGTGAGATCTGCTTAGTCTTGGCAGTCAAGTCACCATATAATCCTCTTTGGGGTCACAGCCCCGCCTGCCTATTTGTTGATGGTAGGAATCAGCTTCAAGCCTGAATTATGGTTATACAGAGGTGCCTTACTATGGGCAGGAGACTGATGTCTGAGTATGTGAAGAGGCCAGGCTTCAGATGTGTGCTTTTGCTTGACGTTCTCTATTGTGCTGGCCCTTGTGTCTCCCCCATCAGGTCCTTGCCAATAGTGCACAGACATGGGCCCTTGCTCAATATTCTGCATTTTAATCTCAAGCTTGGATAGCCCAATGCCTAATTCCCTTTCTTGAGTGCTGACCTGCCTGATTTGGAACCATAATCAAGATCTGGAAAGACTTCCTTATGGCTTTTGGCAGAAGGCTTTAGGTTTAACAGGCCATCCACTGTATATTCTGACTTCTAGACAACTGACAGCACTCCTGGAGCAGTAGCTCTTACTAGGTTGCTCTCCAAGTAGAAACCTCCAGCAGATGGGTGCTAGGATCTCATGGACAGACTCCACCTTGCATGATGTGTCATAACTTCACATCATCAGCTCTGTGTGGCTGATGACTGACATCTCCTGTCTAGCATGATTTGCAGCTGAGCTATGAACTGAGCATGTGGACATATCCAAGTCAGCTCATCCATCCTGGTAGTCATTGGTTTGCTACATGGTTCAGTTGTCCAGCATGTGTGCTGTAGGTTGTGAGTATAGTACATGGGTTCTACCTGTTTTAGAATTTCTGGCAATATCCCATTGGGATGTATGGACTGTTAGTTTTTATAATGAGCTGATCTGTAGTCAGACATATCTAAATCAGAAGATCCTCTTAAACTAGACTGCAGTGTGGAATTTATGGTCTTCTCTACTCTAGTTTGCAGTCACTTCAAGGCCTGAAAGATCCCCTGTTTTCTGTGACAAATCTATGTCAGTGTGCAATTGCAAATTTTTATTTTTTTTCTTCCGTCTTTAGCTGTATTCTGTTCCTTTCTTCCAAGCAGCAGACTATGTACAAAGTAGCAAGTACAATCCTACCAGCTATGAAGACTCATTTGAATTCAGCACATCCCAGTGTCCTGCTGAGTGTTCTATCAATGTGCCAACTTCGCTGTATTAACCCAGGAGCAAGGGAAACTGCAAGTCAGTCAATCCTTGGGCTACAACAGGTTTATTTTATTTAATGAAGTTTGAGTCATTTTATAGCAGAACTGGGCTGCAATTCCAGCTGAGCCCTTTTGAGCCTGCACATTCCTCTCTGCTGCACACCTCTGGGGTGTACAGCCAAAAATGTAAATTAATGAAGACAAAGAGGAGAGATATTCCTGACACGGTTATTCTTCTCTCGTTAGGGCACTGATGCTCAGGCAATACTGGGAGAAGCTGCAATATTATCACTTCACTCATCACAATAATGTTAGTCTTTTTCTTAGGGAGATCTGTGGTAAGTAGCTATTGACCACCTTAACATTTTATAGAATTTCTGTCTCTCAACAAAATTACTCTTTCCTGCAGTACTGCAGGAATGCAATATTGTAAGGTATGCAATATTGAAGATATGCAATATTGTAAATTATCTCATGAGATTTTTTTTATTTTCTTCTAGACATCTCTACAACCTCTAAAACGTAAAAGGTATTTTGCAGGAAAAATAAATCAAGAAACAATGGGTCAAAATTGGAGAGGTACACAACTGGCATATGCCTGTAATGACTATAGCCCTAGCACATTTCTTTTTTAACTTTTCCATCCTTCTCTGTCTCATGTAGTCATAAATAAGTTAAGTGCTTTGCAATCTGTGGAATGTGTTTTTTCACATGACCACCATCTGGGCTGCTATTTCTATGCCCTTTTGTACCTCTCTTTGTTGTTTGGGTTACTGATAGTTGTCTGTCTGGTAGTGTTTGATTTTAGCTTTCCCTGTTGATTCCTCAGCATGTTACACCTAGAAACTTTCCCTAATTTTATCTTTGAGGTTTACACTTAGCCCTAACAAACGTATCTGAATTCTACAGTTTATTCCTGTCAATGCACTGTGTGTCACTTTTAACAAGTGAGTGTTTGTCTACAGGAGGAGATATCAGTCAGGAATAACTGTGGATTATCATTCCATGGAAGTTTACATTGAGGGCCCATTGCCCTTTGGAAATAGATGCAGATTATTTGCACTTATTCCAAAATCCATGTCTTGTCAGGAAGTCTTCAGGCATCCTTCAATTTTTCTTCCTCCTATTTGAACTCAGTGTCCTCTGTTAAACAAGCCTTAATTCCAGCCTTCATCAAACCTGCCTTCTCTTGCAGCTGAGATTTCTTCCTGGTGCAATGGTACCAGAGGTATGCTAGAGATAGGCCTGTCAGGCTGGTTGTGTGTTAAGTGCTTGATGAAGTTGATGGAAACCACTCCAATGACTCCAAGGACTATTAGGTCAGTTTCTGAGAACACTGAACCAAACAATAACCAGATGAATTCTAGGCTGCCACTTCCTTAACCCTTCTTTTATTGCATTCCTTATCCCTATATGTTATCAGATTTTTATTTTTTTTTTCTGAGCAGTGTGTTCCTTTTCTGGCTTTTATGATTCTGAGATGAGAACAGGTAATTCTAAACAGAGAGTTACTCTCTCATGCCTATTCTACAACATTTCTTCCCCCTAGCTGAGGACAGTGAGTTCTGAAGCTTCCTGCACGCCTTGGTTTGGTGTGTCAGTGTGATGTGCTGCTCCACTTGGCTTGCTCTGCTCATGGGTAATTTGATAAGTGATAATTTTGGTTTATTTTATTAAATCTTAAGCAAAGTTCTCTTCATTCCATGATCTGGGGATAAAGATGTGTATCAAAGAGTGTTGTTGGTCTGTGAAGGGTGGAAGCCTGCCCATGAATTAAAGTAGACTGTCAGAACTCAGAGTGGTCTGACATCTGCTTATAGATGAGGGGAAAAGAGAGAGAGAAAAGGAAGTAGCTAGAAACACAGAGGAATCAGAAATGCCAAAGAAGTTTCTGTAAACGCTGACTTCATTCCAGTAGTGAAAATCTGCCTATCTCAGACCCTCATCCATGTCAAAGTACCTGCATCAATTTTCATTACAAGGAAAACTGAAGTTGTAAGATTACATGATCACAATAATATCCAGTTTGGCAACATCTTGACCACTGCTCTCCAGCTCTTTCCTCTTCTGTGAACTTTCTGTACCTCTGTACTCCCACCCTTACACTAATTCTTCCCATTCCCATTTACATTTTGCTTTTCAACTACCATATGTGCCCCCAAAGCCTCTCTCATCTCTAATAACTTTTCTTGTCCTTTAATTGTAACTCTCACAAAGGAAAGGGACCCATCAGCACTGAAGTGTGTCAGTCAGGCTAACAGCAATTCAGCTAACGCAGCTCTCTCATGGCACCTCACTTTTAACTTGTTCAACTTTCACTCACTAGTCCAGGCTGATGCTTTTAGAGAAGGCATGTGAACATCATGAGACTGGAGAGGTGAAGTCTTACTGCAAATCACCAAAAACACATGGAGATCTTGTGCTAGACTAGCACCCCTGGAGTACATGGGGCTTCTAGCTCTTCAGGTACATGGACTGACAGTGGTCTGAGTGGACTTTAAAAAGCATTTTCTGGTATCCTCTGTAAGATCTGACTGAACTTTGCTTATGTGATATTATGCCATGTTATACTTGTGACCCTACTGAAAAGATGTGGAAGGTTTGTCTGCAGTGTAGCTCCGACCCTTCTCCATAGATGCCTAATATGCATGGTTACTGGGGGCATATGGTGATGGATAAACAGGAAGACTCAAAACTATTTATTTCTCTTATAATCAGAACTGGAGCTTCCAGCCCAAAGGAAGCTGTGGGGAAAAAGAAAATTTCTTGCTGCAGGAATGATTGTCAGAAGGTGCCTGACAAATGATGTTCACTTCCAGCATTTGTTACTGTGCAGTGATTCAGTGACCTTCACATCTTGGGTATGGTTGCTTTGATTTGAGTGTGCGTGGTGCTCATCCAGGCTCAAATCAAAATCCAGGCTTAAGAGGTGTTATGTGCTGTCCCCTCCTGGAAGTGTGCTAGAGCTCCTTGGTTTTCAGATTGGAATTGTGAAGATGTAGAAGTAAGTAGCCTTGGACAGCACTGGTTTAGTATCTTGTTGAACAGCAAGTCCATACAGACACCTGGGCTCTTTCCACACTAACATTCATAAGGGTTTTAAAAATTCATTAAAACTTCCATGTACCAATTAGTAAGAGCAGCAGACTGCTTTCACAAGTGGTGAAGCAAAAGACGTAGGAAGGACCAAGGTCAACAGCATCAGGCTTTTGGGTACTTCTCTCTTGCTATGGTACAAAGCGCAGCACAGCTGGAAAAGCCTCTAGGAGGTGTCATCATCTGGCTTAAATAAACAGGGTTCCAGTAACATCAGTGGAAAGATACCATTTATACCAGCTGGGAAGCTGGTCATAGCCCTTAGACTCTGTGCATAATCTCAGAGGCTCTCAGCACAGCACGAGCGATTTTCTTTTCAAACTATTTGCAGGAACACAAAATGCAGATATGCTCAGAGACGTGTTGCACTAGAGCGGGAGGGAGGCTGGCTCACCACTTGCAGAGGTTTGATAGTGCTCCCTGCGCCCTTGTTGAAGAAAGAAAGAAAAAAGGGTGAAAGCCCTGGCTGTGGTGAGGGCTGGTACCAGTGGTGAGGGACGGTGTCGGGGGTGACAGATGGTGCCTGGGGTGAGGGCTGGAGCTTGGGCTGACGGCCAGTATTTGGGCTGATGGCTGATTTTTGGGCTGAGGGCCAGTATTTGGGCTGATGGCTGATTTTTGGGCTGAAGGCCAGTGCCTGGGGTGAGGGTCGATTTTCAGGGTGAGGTCTGGTGACCAGGGTGAGGGCCCATGCCTGGGGTGACAGCCGGTGCTCGGGCTGAAGGCCGATATTTGGGCTGAGGGCCGATATTTGGGCTGAGGGCTGGTGCTTGGCATGAGGGCTTTGTGCCCAGAGTGATGGCCAGTGCTTGGGCTTGATGGCCGGTGCTCGGGCTGAGGGCCGATTTTCAGGATGAGGGCTGGTGCTTGGGCTGAGGGCCGATTTTTGGGGTGAGGTCTGGTGCCTGGGCTGAGGGCTGATTTTTGGGGTGAGGGCTGGTGCCTCGGCTGAGGGCTGATTTTCAGGGTGAGGGCTGGTGTCCAGGGTGATGGCCGGTGCTTGGAGTGAGGGCCAATTTTGAGGGTGAGGGCCAGTGCTCGGGCTGAGGGCTGGTGCTGGGGGTGAGGGCAAATTTTTGGGCTGAGGGCCGGTGCTCTTGGGCTGAGGGCTAATTTTGGAGGTGAGGGCCGGTGCGGCAGCGAGTGCTTGTCGGGCTGGCAGGGAGCACCGCGGTTGGTAACACTAGAGGTCACTCTGTGCCCAAGGATGGAGACTGGCGTTTGGGGGCCTGGGGAAGGTCAGCGGCTGCTAATCCGTATAAATTGCTGAACTACAAGCAAAATTAGTACCTAATTATGAACTGCTTTGATGCGGCATTGCTTCTGTCCTAACTTCAGAGTGCCAATTTCCTACAGGGTAAAAACCACCACCCTTAAGTGGCGTTTTCATAAATGCATCTGGGACAAGGCTGGTGTTTTAGGCCCAGGCTGGGGACCTCGTTGCAAGTGCATGTTCCCCATGGCATCTGTCTGAGTTGGATCTACCTGTCTCCCTCCTCGCCTCGGCACAACTGTCAGCTGTCTTATCAGCATGGTCAGGAATTCATTTAGCTGATACTGCCTGGCAAGCCTAGGGGTAAAGATGGATTTAACACAGTCACTCGACATCTGCGTGCTAAACTCACTGGCTGTGGAACCTATATCGAAAGGATTTAATTTTATTCCCTAATAATCCCTTTTCTCTCAAACAGGTCAGACCAGAGAGGTAGCTTCTACTGCTGCAGCTTTCAGCCTCACTGGCGTTGTTATTGGTTTCAGGGCTGGTCAGTCATGCAAGACATCTGTCTCATCTTGGTGAAAAGTTTTCCTTTTAATATTATTTTATTGAACTTGTTTACTCCGGCCACTCAAAAAAGAAGGTATCTCTGCTTTTCAGTTCCCTGAGATATTTCTGTAGAAGTTGTTCTGAGTGAAAGATTTCAATGATTTCTTCTCCTTTCCCTGAAGAGACAGATAATTTTGGGTAAGCTGAACATGAAGTTGGAAGTTGGTTGCATAGTTGGCAATTAATGCTGGTTGAAAGCTAAATAATTTTAAAAATAGTTTAAAAAATTATTTTAACATTTCCTGTTGAAAAATAGGCCTAATTTTGACCAATAAATAAAGCATGTTCTCACCCTTCCCCCAGTTTGCCAAAGGATCAAGGGTGAAACACCTGACACAAGACTGAACAAAACATTTTAGTTGACCTAAAGCATTTTTGCTAAGTTTATGTTTTCACTTTGGCTATAAAAGGCAAAGCCAGCTATTTGCACAGCTTTATTCTTAAGCCTTCTCTTAGCTCCTGTGGAGGCCAGGTGTCTGCTGGTAGGGGAGGGAATGTGCCCCACATACCTTTTTTCCCATGGAACATGCCATTAATGACCCAATTTTGCTGGAGGTTTCTAATGCTCTCACAAGGGTTTTGTGGCATGAGGAGGCTTTGCACTTCCCCCATTAGGGCAGGTACCTGGTTGTGTCTGGATTCCATGGTAGTGCAAATATTTCACAAATCTAGTCAGAAATAATTGGGATAACAGGGACTCCTTAGTCTTCGTTCACTGGAGGGTCACAGGACATCAGATTTGACTTTGCTATTGAAGTCGGCTAATGTACTGGAAATGCCTTCATTTTCTCCCTCTGGAGGCATGGGTTCAAATCCGCCATAAATTACAAGTGACACAAGTTCAGTAGTCTTAATTAAATCCCATGAGGTTATTTTTGTGTGTCAACACTCCCCTTCTCCTCCCTTCTGCACTGTTTGGAGCAGCCGAAGGGCAAGGAGGACTCCAGAACTGTAGGTGGAAGTTCTCAGTGAAGCATTGAGTTAGCTCAGGGCTGGGGATATGCCCAGACTCTTATCTGGCCTGGCATCAATCTTCCATTGAACTTGTAATGTAGTGTATATTCTTCGTACATTTAAAGCATTCAATTCTGTGCAAGATCGTTATTCCTTGTAGGGAGATAACTGGCTATAGAGGATTTCTGTTATCTACAGCATCTCTCCAGCCTGGAATTCATTGATTTCCGATCCACTCTCTAAAGGTGCAGAATAGGGGTGATCAATGCTACAGTGCTGATGTGAATAAAGCATGCCCCCTAATCTGCATTATCAATGGCCCACTTCCTGATATCCTGAGCTGACCTGGTCATGGCTGTCTTTTACACAAATAAATATGCTGGCTGTTGCTAACATGGCTTGAAAGCCTTTTAAACAGGAACAAATCAGATTCAGTGTAGCTTTTCCAGGGTGTGGCTAGGCCGATTCAAACCTCTTTTAAGCTAATGCTTTTGTAAAGGCACTATAAATTGCTAGCATTTCTCTCAGCTTGGATTTAAATTAAAAGGTTTAATTAGTCTCCTGGTTTTCTGAGCAGCATGTTTAAAAAAGTAAAAATAGTAGGCTAGGGAAATAAAAGCCTGAGCCCCAAAACATGCCGCTTAGAGAAGAACTGTTTAGAGAGCAGGTTTTTATTTAATAAACAGTGATCAATTGAATTGATTAACCATGAACACATTACGGCAGAGTTTGTTGTTGCTGCTGCTGATAATTGCAGTTCATGTGCATGAGAATATTAAATGGCTGTTTGCAGGATCATTTTCACGCTCTTTTCATTTAACAGAATGGAGAAAACAACAACTGTTGACAGTGATTTTGGTTAGGACTCAAGTGCTGCAGACTGTGCCCTCAGGATGCCTGTGCAATAACTCTATCAATTGTGGCCATTTACTCTGCACTTCCAGACATTTCTGCAAACCTTGCAGCTGTTTTTTTAGTAATTTGCTTGGTAATTAGATCTTATCATGCTGGCTCCATGGCTTTACATAAACTGTAAGCATTTGGAGCTGCCATGTAAGACATTTTAGAGTTGCCTGTGTTGGTTTGTGTTGCTCTGCCTAAGACCAAGGTGCTCTCAAAAAGCAGTAGAAATAGGGAAGTGGTTGTAACAAATGAGTTCCTGCTGATTTAAGAAGGTTTCCACAGAGGAAAGGGGTTCCTTCACTGAAATTAACCACTGGAAGTCAAGCAGCATTGATGGGTTTCATCCTGCTGGATGCTGAGCACAAACTGGGAGCTCTTCTTCTACTATCTCCTTCACCCTCCAGTACACATCTTTGTCTTCAATATGAGTTGAGGGCTTCAGTAAAAGTATTTTACCATTTTAGATATCTCCTTGATGTTGAGGAGAGGAATACCGTGATCGTGTGAGCTCAGAGTCAAGAGTTGGAATCAGTCATTCCTAAACAATATGGATGGAAAGACAGTGAGCCCTTTCATGGCAGCAAGTCACCTTGGAATGGCTTTATGCAGTGGTATGTGTAGTATGATTTGGGAACAGTGGATCTAGGTGTCGCTACTGGTGGAATGGCCTTACTGACACAGACTTATTGGTCTCAAAGGAGGGAGTGCTCTGCCAGTGACTGCACAGCTGGGTCCTGTTCAAACATCAGAACATCTCATGATCTTCCCATACTAAAAGGAAAAGATAAGTCATTCTAGTGCAAGCTAACAATTTGCAGTGAAATAGTTTTGTTCCATGGCTAAAGACATCGGGACCTCTAAGATCTTTTCTGGTTTGATCTTTTCCAGTTTGATCTTTCAAGTGTGGTGAGACTGTAGAACAAATTTCTCTATGACACATCTATACTGGCTGGTGGGTCCGGTCACATTGAACCTCAGGGCAATGAAGATCAGGAAGAAATACTTCAGTTGCTAGGTGCAAACTATCTCAGAGTCTGATGCAGTGTTCACCATGTAAAGAAATTCTGCTTGCCAGTCCTGGGATAACATGTCTAAACAGTGGTAAATCTCATGGTAATGGTTGGGGCCACGTGGGCTTACTGACATAGCCATCTCCTAGCAGTGGTCCCTCAGTATTCAGCCCCTGCTGCAGTGTAGAATGGTTGCAGGTCAGAAGTGTGTCACACATGCCTCTGATGACTGACAGCTAGCTATGAACTCAAAAGCTTTTTATTTTCAGATAACGTCTTTGGTTCTGTCAGTTCTGTGCTGTGCCAGGGAGAGGCAGAGTACGGTTTAGTTTCAGACTTATTGTTTGCTGTCTGTAGGTCACTTTAGTCACGATATGGTTTTCTGTTTTGTACTCTGCATGCTTTGCACTTCCCCCGGGAGTACAAGCTAGCCTGTGTGTGCTGCAGAAAAGTGTCTTTGCTGTTATGAATTTAGAGATGTACCCTGTAACATCGGTGAAGGTCCTGTAAATGGTAACATTGCAAGGTTTGCAGCTCTAGAGTTCCACCTAGTTACAGATGAAACTCAATTAACAGGACCTCAAAGAGAGTTTGAATATAACAGGTGTCAGAGTAACGTATAACACTTAAGCTTCTTTGTGTTTAAACAAATCATTATAAAATTTTGCAAGAAACTCTCATGAAGGATGCAAAAATATTATGGGAAGAGGCAGCTTTTCCAGATGGGCTTTGGTGCTTGTATTTGTCATGGGATACTGGCAGATGTCATTGTAAATATATTGTTGCCACTTGTAGTAGTAGTAATGCAATAGCTGTGAAGGTCTAAGGAGGTATGAGAGTCACCATCTATAGGGAGATGGGATAAATTTTTATTAGATAACTGATGTAGTTGGGAAAAAACATAAACTTTTGAGGACAGGAATCCTACTTTATGGAAGTTTTATGGAGTTCTGAAAAGTCACAGCTCAAGGGAATTCACCTTTGATAGCACAGTGAGACTTTCAAAAGAGTGCCGTAGTTTCGGGCATTTTTTTTTTTTTTTTGAAGCAGAACTCTTATACCCTGTGCTTAAATTGGTGCTTAAATTGGTACTTCAGTGGAGCTGATCTCTGAAGACTGATGAAGATCAGTCTGGGGCACAGTGGGAGAATGCCTTCAGGACCCCTAGGGCTGATCCCTTCAGAGGAACTTTTTCCCTGACTCCCTGCTCGCCATGAAGGATACTGGTAAAGATGGCAGAGGTGGTTCCATTAGAAGCATTAGAAAACTCTTCATGGGTGATCTTTTCTCCTCCAGTACTTCAAAAAAGTTGCTATAACATTTTATGCAGTATCATAATCTCAGTGAAATCATGGCTGTATCTTAGTTTGTGGTTATGCCAAAAATTATATTATGGGCCCTTGGGTCAATTCACTGAATTTACAGTGTAAAGTGTAATAATTTTAGAAACGGACAAATTTAGACCAAGTGAATATGCTCTGCATATATTTGTGTTACAGACCTTGGTGTTTGCCAGCAGCCGATCCAATAATGCATGCCTTAGAAACTCCAGTGTGCCCAGTATGTATGCATTTTGTATCATATGGAGACCTTACATCAGGCCCAGTGTGGTAGAAATCTAAATGTTTTGCCACCTTAGATAAATGCAGTAACTGGAAAAATGAGTGTATATATAGATAGATCTAGGTATATTGGGTATTTGAAATTTCTTTCAGTAATAAACCCTTGAGAGAAGTTTAGCTTCGGTGTCAAACTTTGATCCAAATATATACCAACTTTAGAAAAGTTTAGTTTGAAATCTTTAAATTAGCGCTATCATACCTCACAGATAAATCCTTCAACCCACTAATGTGGTATGCTCATAAATTTCAGTGGTGGTGGTGAAACAGGCACTGCAGGTAGATGGATCTTACGACAACTGAATGGTGACAGCAGCGTATGCCATTGGGGTTTTAATAAAAGCAGCAATAATAATAATATCCTTTTTTAAAAGTTTTAATTTAAGTAAGTGGGTTCAAGCATCTGGGGTATATCTGTTCTGCAGAATACAGAGATAGTTATCATGACTCCAGACAAATGAGATTGAAAGCTGGATGCAGTATGGTCAGACCTGCATGACAAATTAATTACGCCAGGAAACAAATGCTTTAATTTGGAGGCAATGCTGTGCTAGTATAGAACAAGGGCTGCTCTCTGTGCTACGTAGATATCTCGGGTCGTTTGAAATGACCTGGGACATGTCTATGTGGCAGGACATGTTCCTGTGGATATGGTTCTGAGGTCCAAGCCTGGCACTTTAATCAGCTGGACCAACATCTCCCCTTCGCTGCTCAGTCTGTGGTGGGGAGGGTGCTCTTTTTCCCATTATATGGGAGCATGTAGAGAGAGAATTTACTTCTCAGGTTCTGAAAGCTCTGTGTGAACTTCAATACGACAGTGCCAATTTTAATCAAAGAAATGTACTGTGGATGTCACCTGCATTTTTATCCGGTTCTCTTTGACAGAAATAGAATTTAGAGTTCTGCTAGAGATAGAAAGGGCAGAAAAACCCACTCCTGGACTCATTTTGCTTGCTGTTATTCTGCTACCATAATTACCTCTAAACATAATTACGGGCAAGACAAATTACATTTTTAGCTTTGGTCTTTAAAGACAAGAGCTAATTTCAGGCTTTGACCAGAACTATGTTAATTAGCCTCTACTCACTCTCTTTGTATGGAAGTACATCACCCAGGACTTAGCATAGGTTGCCTTTCCTGTATCTTTGAGTAATGAAAGGACACGGCATGGCAACCAAATCAAGGGCTGCTGCATTAACAAGGCCACTTTTCTGCCCATTTATCATCTATTAAAGGTGCACTAGTTTGTAAAGTAACACCACCTTCAGCAGGGCCGCCAAGAACGGCTCCTCATTTATTTTCTGCATGGTTTAAGTTGGAGTTAGACCCACCTTGTAGCTCAGAGGTGACAGCCAGTAAGAAAAAGTACACTAATTGAGACATCTCAAGGGAGAAATAGAAGAAAACTGAAAAGGTAATTAGAATGAGAGGGTTTCAAGCTGGGTAAGTAAAATCGAATGGAGGTGCATATTAGGGGCTGTTACAGATGGGAAAGAAAGTACTTGGAGAATAAAAAAAGAAAAATGAATATTAGAGAACAGAGCACCCTTTTCACACTTGAAGAATAGAGAAGAGATAAAAAATAATGTAACAGTGGAAATACAGTCTGGGGAAAAAAAAAAGCTCCAGAAATATGAAGGACGTATTTAAATGTAAGAGAGAAAGAATGGAGAAAAATAATAGAGCAGATCAATTACTAAAGCTGTAGCCAAGGAAGGAAAAACTGTCAAATGAATATTTCTGGAGCAGTGGAAAAGTCTCCATCCTTTGTGGGGGATGTAGAGTGTGTTTGTTCTGTGTAGGAGGGGTTTCTTTTGGGGCCTAACTCAATATTTGAATTTGCTGCAGTGTCAGTAGCCCAAATGGAGCACTGGGGTGAATGCCTATCTGGGCAGAATTGGATTAATTAGATGTTATTTGGCAGAGCTTATAGCTGATGCCAGATCTTTTTCTAGTGGTTGAAGTTTTAGCCCCTCAATGATGCTGCCTGTGTGTCTTTTTTTGCTTTAATGTCAGTAGTTAGGGACATGTTAAGTTCCAATCCCAATTTTTCATGTTTTAGACCTTCCCTTACCTGCTGGAAAAGAATCACCAGGGTTACCCCTGGGCCATTTCCACCTCAGACCCAGGGAAGCCAATGTTGCACTACATTCCTTCTGGCAAATGTACACCCAGACCAAAGCAGACAGCCACAAGAAAAGAAACACACTTTTCTGGTTAAGAGTAGAAGATGGCCATTGCTCTCCATTGTGGGAACAGCTGGTTAGGCAGGATTTTGCCTTTTGGGCCTTCTGGAGGCAGGAGGCTGGAAGTGAAGATTATCTTCATTGGCATGCAGAGGAAATGGCACATAGCTTCCTCTAGCTGCAAGGCAGGAAGGTGGGACCTGAGAGCCAGGGACACTGTGGGTAAGTTATTAACCCTAAAACACCCATGAACTCAACAGCTGGTGGGCTGGAAGGACCAAATTATATCTATGTATCTCAAGAAAATGCTGCACAGAGGTATCTGGGCTAACTGTAAACAGGAAAATTGTGCTTTCATGCTCAAGTAAATGATTCAAGGGAAATCAATAGGAGTTATGTGTCTGGCTGTCTTCGAGGGACTGGGCCAGCAGTATTTGTTCTCATTAGAACTTGTTTGTACAACAGCCAATACATTTAATGGTGTTTTTAGTTACTAAGTTATATCCTTTAAATTAGTATTCACTTACTGTGGAAATAGAATTTTCTGATCCAAATATAGTATCTGTGGTTTTAATTGTTAGTCTTGCTAGAGCATTTTTCCTATGCATTGTCTGTTAAATTTTTCTTTTATAAGGTTCACTGATAAAATAGTCAGAAAAGAGTTTGTTGTTTCATAAAAACTGTACTGACTTCTGCTGAAATTTTTGAAAACTGAAGCTGTTAATAACACACTGCCATTTTTTAGCCACTGAAAATTTTTGAGCACCTGATTAAAACCTAGTTTTATGTTTCCATTTTAATTTACTTGTATGTAAGAAAATTTGCCTAGAAACTAAAAATTTTAATTACATTTCAGAGCCTGATTCTATTTTTTTATGAGAAATAACTAAAAGCAGTTGAAAATTTACTAAAACTGAAAGAGAAGAAAAAACACCTTAAAACTTTAAAAAAGCAGGAACCCCCCAGACTCTTCAAAGAGAAAATGTATCAGCAATTTAAAACAAAACAGAAAAGCAGTCCATGAAGGTAGACATATCTTGTCTACTTCACATTATTATAAAAGCCATTTTATGGCAGGAGTGTTCATGAACAGTCATGATTGCAGCATTTGGTACTAGATGCTGTCCAAAAGAAAGAAAGAAAATGTACAGCTTAACCTCAAGTTAAATACCTTAGTTATGGAAGAGCTCTAACCATGTATTTCCAGGATAACAAATGAATGTGTACTTTTCTTTTGCAAGACATAGTCAGCCTTCAGCATAAGGAAACAGTCGCAAGTTCAGTGGAAAATGACGGTGCTCTTAGTACTGGAGTTTCAAAGATCACAAACTCACTCTAAGGACTGGAAAAACAAAGAAAACCCTGTGACAGAGAATATTCTTCATTCCTCATTTGAAGCCTGGCCTCTAAATGTGCTAAGAACAAATTTTCAATATGAGTTAGCCTCAGGGAGGTTGATAAAAGGGGCTTTTCTTTTCCACCTGACT
Source organism: Tyto alba (assembly GCF_018691265.1). Lineage (NCBI taxonomy): Eukaryota > Metazoa > Chordata > Aves > Strigiformes > Tytonidae > Tyto > Tyto alba. The sequence continues at coordinate 5,022,916 of NW_024881317.1, forward strand.
AATGAAACGTGGTTTGCAGAAGAACCTTAGTGACTTGGATGGCAGTTCTGAGACCCCCTCAGACTCAGCAAATTTTTCTGATTCAGGGAACCAAAAAACAAAGATGTGTCACAGACCTGACTGAATATGGGAACTGGGTAGACAGAGTTCATTCATCAGCTCCGTAAGCCTGGAAATCTCTTCAGAAAAGATGGAAAACAAATGAATATCCCATCTCCAGGCTCCTGTAGGTTCTCCAGTACTGAAATGTTCCAAGTACAGAAAGCCGCTTTCATAGCTGGGACACATTTGTCTCGCTTCCACTTCAGATAGAGTTACGCAGATGATTTTCTTTTAAAAGGGAGCTAGTGAGGAGTTACAGTCTCTTATGCAGATCCTCTTTTACCAGTGCTAAATGAGCGTTTACCAGAGCTGCCTTCTGAAGTTGGTGTTGAAGATTTGGAATTTACAAAGTTGACTTTCATTCATTGAAAGGAAATGCAGATCTCTTTTGTCACCTCCTTTAAAAAATGCCTTGTTCTTTTCCATGTGGACATTTCCTCCTGACACCAGCTGGTGATCTGCTTGCAAGCAAGAAGACTAATAGCTCTGAGGAAAGACAGCAACCAGCATGCCCATGAGTGACTGGTTTTCAAATGGAAGAGTCCTGAATGTAGAAATTTTTCCTCTCATGTCAACGATTTTGTTATTTGCTTGCTTATGCTGGTCTAGGGTGGTCTCTCAGACTGTGTGGCTGGTCAGTGCATGGGATTAATTTGTATATATTTTAATTTCCTTCAGTATTTGTCCATGCAATTAAACCACTAATACCACTGCAGATGGCCATAGATACATTCAAATCAGCTGTGTTATTGATAACGATCAATTAATGTGATTTCATCTTCAATAATCATTGCTTGATTACACTCACAAAAAATCTGAATTGGAGCAACCTGTGTCAGAATAGACCAAAAGTATTTCAAGGTTCACTTACGGTCCAATGTATATTTCCTAATCAGGGATTTGCTAAATGAACTTCACTGTTCTTAGAGTAGACATCTGCCTGGCAGGGATTGCAACCCTATCACCACACTATCCCTGTTAACATTCACTTTGTGTGGAAGCTATGAGCCACATTCCTCGAAAGTACCTATTTTTTCCAGCTGCTGCTTGTTAGTTGTGTTTCTGGTTAAGAAATTTCATCAATTATTTCCTAATAGTCGAGTTCTGCTTTCTAATTGGGTTTTGTTTCTCATGTACGACTGTGTATGATATATGTACAAAATGTGTATGTATGTTTATGTATTTATTTTCTCCATCACGTGATTATTGTCTCTGTCCAGAGTCCGGATCTAGGCAGATGAATGAGATGAACAAATTGAAACCAGTGACATTAAATATCTCCAAAATCTTCACCCAAATGTTCTAAATAGGTGGAGAGAACAGATAACACATGCCTTCTCTGCTTTCACTGCTGGGGGGGATACACCCAATAGGAGCTTGATGCCCTTCAGCAGATAATCTTGTGATTTCTCATCACCTGTCTTTTTTGTGAAATTCTGTTTGCCCTTTTGAAAAGTTTAGTTTAAACATCATAATTAATTTGGCTTTACAGTCCAATAATAATTACTAATACTGGGCACCACTGCCTGTCAGTCTATTTATTCCTAGATACCTGGCTGCCTTAGCTTTTATCTCGCTTGCTCTTTTTTTTTTTTTTTTTTTTTTTTTTTTTTTTAAAGCAGTGGGAAAAACACCTGAATAATTCAGCAAGAACCTTTTACATTATGAAAAATGTAATCAGCTAGCAAGGGTGAGATATCTTAATTCTACAGGACGCTAACTCAAGTATTACAAGTGACTGCAAGATTAATGCCAAAACACAGTAGGTGTGGATACACATTTTCCTCATTGTTCAAGGCAGTCTTATCCTGCACAGAGGGCTGAGAGAAGACTGTGTATTCCTCACCATGCCTACCTAATGCCATTTAATAATTTAAATCCATTAATCGGTTAAGATGAAGACTTAGTGTTGTTTGACTCACCACCACCAAGTGGAGAATTTTTCTGGGCTAAATAAAAGATCTTAAAATATTGTCTTCTTGTAAGGGAACTGAAAGTACCACAGCTTTCTTTGTAAGATGCTTCCAGTTTTACTGGGGGTGTGTGGGGCATGTGAGTGTGTTATTATGCCAAATGTGCATAAGTAAACAGTAATGTCTGTACATCCCAAGTAGATGTCTGAGAATATTAGCTGTTTATTTCACTGACATACTCTGAAGAGTCTATGGGGGGCTCTTTCAAGAGTCAGGACCTCAATGTAATATACAAGCTTTGATTCTGATATTTCCCTTGATAACTGTGCTCTACCATATTGGGGTCGGAAGTCAGCAAAGGTTCATTGGCTGTTGTAATGCTCACTGTCACCAGTAATAAGTACAAAGGACTTGCTTTAAAAGCTGGCTTATAAAACTTTAAGGAAACTTGGATTGCTTAAGTGAACTTCCAAGGCTCTTCAGGGGCCAAGTGCACTTTGGTTGTCTACTTATATTAATTTCACAGAGTTGAAAGGGTCAAGCAATGCAGTTGGTGATGCTTATTAATTTATGAAACACAGAATCTTGCACTATCTCACTTTGACCACTTTCTCTCTCCTTTTAGAAAAGTTAATATACATTAAAGCTTTCTAGACAAGGGCGCCCTAAAGGATTAAGCCCAAAGTTCACAGCTGGACTAAAAGGTTCAAAGACGTTGTATCTGCAACACTGATTTGATTCCAAGTGACATTCAAACAACAGAATCAAATTGTAGATGTTTGAATGTGTAAGGAAACAGCAATTAGAGGAATACCACAGAATGGCAAAGGATTAGGATTTATTTTCCTTAAAATGGTAAAACTGATTACAGTCTTACTCTTTCTTTCATGGGAGGATGTGTTTGATCACATCAGCTTTTGGGGTCAGTGGTTGTCAAGAGCATATTTTGGTGTTACAATACAGCTTGCCAAGCTCTAAATGTTTGTGCAGTCCTAGTAACTTTACAGAATATATTTGATTGTTGTGGTGATGCTGAACTGAGTTCTGGGTAGGAAAATATTAGCCAGAAGGGAAGAAGGAAAAAAGAAATGTATAGCTGCTGAAGTAACAGGATTAGGATTTAGAAACCTGACATAATCTTGTTCTGGGGTATTTCTGCATTCTGTTTACTTGCTTTTGAATTGCTTTGGTGTCTTGTCCAAGAGAGATAATTCCAGAAGTCATTCACACCCAGGCTGCAAATTCGATACTGCATTCAGGTGACAAATGGAGTGTGATTGCAAAGCTACCCAGAAAATTGGAAATCAGATTGGCTGTGATGGTTGGTCTATGTGGTCTCCTTTTGGAATCAACAAGAAGGAGAAGAAAATGAAGGACAGGAAAATGAAGTGTGTCCTACTGTACAGAAAAAGAGTTTATTTAGCCAGAGTTGGTAAAGAGGGAAGCAAATTTCATGTTATGTCAGCTCTAATTCCTGAGGCCTTAGGAAATACTCACCTTGAGGAAGAGGTTGTACTTCACTGGAAATTTGCAGCTGCAAAGAAAAACTCTAAACCCTGTAAGAGAGTCTCAGTGATGAGGACTGTTACATTGCAGCTGGGCCCAAACAGCCTCAGTTAATATTGTGGGGCCTTGTGGTGCATCACATGCTGGGAGAAGGTCTGTGGCTAGAGGGAATTCATACTTTCATGAGTGAAAAAGGACAAAAATGTAGGGAGGCAAAACAGTTGGGAAGAATTTTGTGTGATCCATGGCACTTTGTTTCCAGCCAGAGAAAAGAACTCACATGTCCAGGACTTCAGCGGCCTTACCCTTGCATTTTAAGCCCTTTAAACAGAGAGAACAATGCAGAAAATCCCACAGGACACATGAGAAAGGGGGTTGTGCTGAATCCCTGTTACCATTTCTTTGCATTTACTTGCTAACAGAAATTATTCTTATAGAATGACCTCTGAGATTTTATACTATGGAGTATTTGGTTTAAAATGTACTGTAACCTTTTTTTTAATTGATCAGATCAGCCTTGAACACTCAAAGAAAATTCTGCCTGCTCCGAATATTGCCTGAGGATTTAAAAAGATCTTTCTTGGAAACAGAAGAATGAGATGAAACAATCATCTGTTAAGCATGGTAAGAGAGAAAAATAATAAAGGAATGAGTTACGTTTGATTTATCTTCTTCCAAGAGATGATTTTTTTTGTTGTTTTTTAGTCTAGATTTTAGATGTGGGAGATGTTGTGGGAGCTGTTCTGTACAGTTTTAAGACACAGATTTACCATGACACCTCTGCAGGCCCTGTAGCCTCTGCAGACCCATCTATAGTCACATGTACCTTGTGCCACGTATGGGAGAAAGTCTGAGAGGATCTTGCCTTTCTCCTCACTGTCCTCCATTGGTCTTTGTCACAGAAAAAAGAGAGAGAAAGAAGATCTAAGAGATGAACTGGAGCTGAGCTGACCATAGACTTTGTCCGAGGAGTAGGTACGTTTGGAGGTGTAATTGTCTTACTGGTATTTCACTAATGCTGATTGTGTTGGTATGTGAAGGAGCCGTGAAATATTACATTTGCCATTCACTCTGTTAGGAACTGAAAAGCTGGTTGTCTGAGACCAGAAATGAATGACTGCCTAGAGGTTCTCGTGCTGTTCAATGCAGTTCTTGCTACAAGTTTCAAAACATAAGCATTTTTGCTCCTGTTGTGGCAACTTGTAAACTAAACCCACTTCTTTGTTTGGCAACTTGATTTGCAATAAGATTGCAATATTTAACATTTGATTTGTATGAGGAACTTTCCTAATGAAAGGTGTCAGTCAAGTAAATGTTTGCTCTCTTCCACCTGAGCAGAAACAACACTAAAATTTCAGCTGTGTCATTAACAAACAAGGAGCCAGTGGATGTGAGAGCAATGGAAACCCTATGATTGCTTACTTTGAAAGGGATGATTGTCAGTCACACCTTGATGGCATCTGCTTGCAGATATAATGAAGAAAGATTATCATTGCTGTAAGTGGCTGCAACGACTCTGGACAGCAAATAATGAAGACATTGTCACAGTGATGGGACCTGCCTCCCAGGTGCTAACAATGTTAAGTGATATCTCAGTGGTATTTTGGGTCCTTATTTATGTGACTGCAACAGAAAACCAGAAGAAAAGGACCCTTCTTCTTTGTGACATAATTAATTTCATGCCATTCTCTGCACTTCTAAACTGAAAAGTCAGTTAGTCATGACCAAAGCCAGCTTATTTATGCACTGATGACTCAGAGAAGAAGCAGTGAAAGACCTTTAAAGCAAAGACCTTGGTTTAGTATTGATACACCTACATAAAATGTTGGCTATATAAAACTTTCCTCCAGTGCCTCTTTTGGATCCTGACAGGGGGCAAGAGGAGAGTGGTGCTAGACATGAGTGTGAGCCATTAGATGTGTCCTGTGAAAAGGTAGAAATAAAATATTCTTTTAGCATTCCAGCTCTTTCCAGGGTGCTAGTCACTGCTGGGAGTTGTGCAGAGTACACAAGATCCTTCTGTGTATGTCCTTACTCACCTCAATTTGTAGCTTCAGTTAAAGGTGTTTGAAAGGAGCTTAGATATATGGCCCTATCTTCATAGAAAGGGACAAATGTAAATAATAAAATGGACCAGACCAGTTCTGCTGGAGTGTAGCTAAAGTGAGAAGCAAGGAGACTCAAAGACCATCTTCTCTTTTACAGATGTAATCAAGCATCCTGCCTTGTTTAGCTGGCAGATGCCCCTGAGTAGTGTGGGTTGGGTAGCGAACTGGAAATTATAAAAGGCACAAGAGAAGTCTCTGACTTTTAAATCCTTTTAACATCCCTGAATTTCTGTTGTGGTCACAGATGACACAATGCGGAGTTGATAAATTCACCTGCTCTTATATCAGGCAGGTGCAAAAGGTCTCAGTTTTGCTTTGGATTTCTTGACTTACTTGGTGAGCATATTCCAGCTCAGTCCAGAACAAAGAGCTAAATCCTACTGAAACAATCAGTCCCCAGGGGCTTGAGGCTATTGTCTCCAATGTACATACAAAAGTCAGTCATACCAGCTGCAGATGAAATCACAGATGAAATCTTACTAATTAATTGCATGAACTTTGTTTCTGCCTGGTTTGAGATTCTCTCAGCCTTGCTTAAATATCTGGGCACCCATACTGTACACCTCAACGAGGCTGTTGATTTTCTAAGGAAGACTAACAATTTTTGTGCCTAAAATAGCCATGCAATTACTTCCGCTCACATGGTCTCACAGTAACAAAATGGTTTCTAAAAGCTGGTTTTGTTCACACGTGATTGAAAAGTTGCCCTATGTTGTTCTGCCAAGTTAGGCACTGATTCAGGTTTATGACCATATCATTAATATTTTAGTACCGCATCAGTAACTGGTTGCTATTAATATGTAGTGAAACAGTGATATAAAAAGAGAGATGTTCCCAATCATTTGGCAGAATTTGCATTACAGCTGGATGAAATTTATAACACATCTTCTGCAACCTACTGGTCTGAACTCCTGTTATTAATTTCTGCTGTGTTTATTTCTCCTTTATGTTCACTTTGGGCAATATTCTATCAAGTTTCCTGGCAAGCACAACAGTGGATATAGCTAATTTCAGCTGACTGCAGGAGAAGGACTTTGTAGAAAGTGAATTTTGAATTAGCACTAGTATTTGCAGCAAAAATCTCCCCCTGAGAAGTCTATTCCCCCCAGCCTGGCGTCAGCAGCACTTAAGTGCATGTGAATAGCCCTATTGACTTCAGGTGGGCAGCTGTTTAATTACCTTCCTGAATCAAGGCCAGGACCAGGAAACAAGCTCCCAGCATACGACCTGAGTGCCCACTCAGATGGCTTGTCTCCTGAATGCTGAACTTCTGTGAGTGACCCACAGATTGTTTGACTAGGTAATTTGGCAAATACTTTCCAGTCAGGAATAAATTTGAGAAAATCATCATTCTATGCACAAAGAGGGGTGAAATTTGTCCAGTGTATTTTTCATGATGAGGCAGCTATTGCCCAGATTTATTCAGCCTGCTTGCCTCTTCCTGTTTCAATTCTCCCAGCAATCACATTTCCCCCCACGTTTTATTTAGGAACTCTGAAATGTCACGTCTCTTGCCTTTCTACCAGGAGGCTGGTGTGCTGTACACAGCATGCTGTACATGGGAGAAGGAAAAGGAGGATAAAGAATGACATGCTACTCTGTAAGCTACAACTATTTTTTTCAGACCCGCATCTGCTCTTGTCCCTCTTCTGTTCTCAGATCACTCTGGCTTCCCTTAGGAATCCAGCTGTGTCATCACATTGTGTGGCATCCTAATATTTCATACTAAGCTGTAAGCCAATTAGGAATGACTACTTACCATGCTGAATCATAGGAAGAGAAAAGGATAATGTGTCCTTCAAATAACGAACCTCCTCTTTTTTGGCAAGACAGATCACCTACACATTATATTTATAAGCCCTATGGCTTTTTGCTCTACCCAATTAGGATGCTGCTTCCTTTCACACTGCTGCAATATTTTAAGGGACTTGTTTACAGATGGATGCTTATTGAAAGTGCTGACCTGCTACCATTATACCTCACACCACATTTCATCTTCAGATACTGAAACACTGGACAAAACTTTATGTTGTTACTGCCTTTAACAGGATGAGAACACGAGCGCAGCCAAATACAAATACCTTGTCCTGAGTTCCTAAATGAACTGGTGACCCCAGATGAGAGTATAAACATTATCGTATGCCACCCAGAGTTCAGGGAGATGTTGATTAAAGTCAAACTGTGAAATAAAACCTGTTATATCTAAAAGGAAGAAGGATGAACAATTGATGTGTATTTGGGAATGCGTGAAGTGTTTAGTAATGAGCATTGAAGAGAAAGTTATTAAAATTTATTTCCCATGCTGAAATAATTAATGGACTATTATGCCAGGTGTCTAAGCTGCCTGGAGGTCTGGGATAAATAGTGTTCCAGCAGAGGATGCAAAATATGATTTAAGATTAAATGGAATAATGTTCATTCTAGCAGAGCACTTAAGATGCCCCCCTTTCTCCCATTGCTGTTTCTTTTTCCTAAGCTGCTAAGTAGCTCTTGATAGTATTTATTGTCTGGGAAGCAGGGTACTTCTTTAAATTTGTCTTTGGATTCTAGCAGTATTGCAAACTGAAGACTCCTGTGACCTGTGTCTGGTACCTGCCATCTTTCAAACCTTGTCTAATCTTGTTAGTCTTCACTGCAAAGCAATCAGGGCAGCACCCCAAATGGCAGCACCCTCACTCTACTGTTAGGAGCCAGTTAGCTACCACCTTCAGGTGATAGATTTTGTGTCTGAAGTCACACTAGTGATTGCATTCAAACAAGAGCCCTGGCTGCAGATACGTCCAGGGGGAAAGAATGGCTTTAAATTCAGCTTCCCAAATTGCATTTCCCAAACCAAGTCCAGCCATTTTTGTTGCCTCAGCTGCTCAGAGGTTGTAGCTAAACAAAGTGTGGGGACCCTCTGGTTTAAGGCTTCTTCAACAAGGTCTGACCATACCCTGCTAGGGTTCAATTTGCTCCTTCACTGATTATATCCCCTTTGCTTTCCCTCATAAATACCTCTGAGGCAAACAAGTTCTCCCACAGTTTGCCAGGAAAGCACGGTGGTGAGTCACAGTGCTAACATCTGTGGCTGAAAGCATAGGTGCAGGCAGCTGTAGAGGATCAGGGAGATCCTGCTTTGCATTCCAGGGTAACTAATCTCACCTGTGCTGAGCAAGTTCGAGGGCTCAGATTTATGTGGTGAACTCTGAGGGTAAGGTAGGGCTAAGGATGTTACAGCATAAGAGCTTCTGTAAGTAGAGGATAAGGGATTATGGTATTTTTCTTGCTAAGTGAAATCTTCAGTAAGTTGAAGTTAGTTCTGCTGTAAAGGTTTTGTGCTTTATCTGAAGTAATGCTTGTTTTATAAATGTAGGGTTTAGAAACCTCTTGGCCTTCAAGAGAAACCTGTCTGTTTATGAGCTGTACTTTTTAGTACTGTTATTAAAAAATGTCTCAGTTAATCATTGCTAAAGGCCTTGCCAGTCTGTGCTGCAAGTTTTTTTTTTTGTTTTGTTTTGTTTGTTTGGTTTTTTTTTTAATTTTTTTTTTAAATGCAGTATGCATATAATTCGTGCAGCTGTTGTCCATGTAGATAAGGACTCATCTCAAATGTCAGGGTGGGGGAGGAAAGGATACCTGACCCAGAGGGCAAGAATATTGAATGCGCTGGTGTTGGACTTGACATTCCCCTAGTACTCACTGTGATAACATCAATCTCAAGGAATCCTCCTGGTATAAATATAGAGCTGCTGTATTTATGTATTTCCAAAGAAATTTGATAGTAATTGAGCATTAAATGATGCCCACTTATTGCAAAGTGTTACTGTTTGTATTAAAAATTATAAATGGGCTTCAACAGAACAGAATAGACCAGATTCATACCCCATCTCTATTAGTCTTTATGTTATAATTGTCATTGACTGCCTTTACTGTTTTATTTCTAGCCAGTTCATAATTTTCTCAGCTGAATAAATGAAGATTTGTGAGCAAAGAAAGGCACCGACTGGATTATGTAATGCCATTGATTTTTATTCTCCTTGTTTCACAGAATGTACTCAGAAATCCTGCTATCTCTGAGATGGACCTTATTAGCACTTGGAGAAGCTGGCGTGAGTTGGGTGGCAGTAATGCATCCTGTTGTACTGCATTAGAAATCTCAGCTCGTGGAGAAGGAGATGTCAAAACTGGCCTTGGGATAAATCTGCTGTATGTCCAGGTATGACCCAGACAGTCAGGATTTGGGGGTCTTTGCCCAGTGTGTGAGTTAGACTGAACCATTACAAATCCATTTTGCAAAAGAAACAGTGACCTGAGGACTGCACAAAGGGAACTAGGCTGCTTGTTTCGCAGGCAAGGCAGTGCCTGTGTGGGAAACTGTCTCATTCAATAACATTTAATCCTGAGAAAGATGCTGGCAAATATTGGCATTTCTCTTCTATAAAGGCAATGACTTTTGCACAGGTTATCAAAGCACCTACCCACATAAGCTCTCTTTACTGTATCTTTCAAAGCTTTTCAAGTTTGAAGGACAAAAACTGACGTGAATGATGAGGGTTTGGTTCAGTTTGTGGGGAATGTTGGTTATTTCACCTTGCTATTTTGTGTCATTTGGGGATGCTTGTGCATTCAAAATTCCTAAAAAATAGGTTAACTGTAAAGTGGTTTTTAAGATTGAAAAAAGGTAGGATTTGAAAATTGAAAACTGATATTTATTTGCAAAATTTGACCCAAATCTATTAATTATTTTAGCCCTCCTGAGACTGTAAGAGAGGTAATTAGGTGTTCACAGAAGAAATGATCTTGCAGAACATTTCTATTCTATTTTATTGTCATTAAAAAATAAATAATGATCCACCAAGAAATAGGAGGGGAACTGTGAATGGAAGTTATGACAGGATTCATTATTTCATGTATATTCTTGAGACTTCAATGAAATGATCTGTGTGGGCTAGAAATATAAGCCCATCCTTGGCTAATTCAATCGAGTCTGATATAGTGGTATTTACCTTCTAGATGTCTATATAATTTATAGGATCTTGATGCAACATATAGTTAAGATTAGTAATTTAACTTTTTAATTAGCAGGGTTTCACTGTGGCCTGTTTGTGTCTCCTGCTGACCTCTGCATTATTTGTAGAAACACAGCCCCATGAGCAGATGTCCAGGAATGCCTTAGACCTTGTGCAAAGCACTAAGTGCTTTTCTGTACCAGAAAAAAATGAACAAACCTTCTTATACCCATCTAAAAGTTTCTGGGAACTCTCTGATTTCCAGGGGAAAAAAAAAATCCATTACAACTAAAAAGGGGAAATATCTGTCCAGCGAAATTGAAAGAACATACTTGAGAATTGTTTTCTACAGACACACCCTCACAAATAGCTCTTCTCTTTATATTCAACCTTTCTTTGAATAAAGCTGCTGTTAAGGATTTCCATGCAGCAGATTTCCCCAAAGTGTCTCTGTTCAATATACAAGTATTTCTGACCATGTGAGTAAGGAGAGGTACAAGTGCAACCCTGTCTTTGCCCTTATTGTTTATTAATGCATCAAGTGCTCACACAACCCCTGCTCCTTCTGAAAGCCATAACCGACCTGTGTGTTCTGGTTTGTATATGAAGTGACAGGAATTACACAGTCTCACTCCACAGACCAAACTTTTCATGCAGCTCTGATAGGAATGAGCCCCTGGGGACTTGCAGGATGCTGCCTTTGCTCGGGAGACTGTGATGACAAAGCCAGCTATCAGTTGTTAATCCCAATGCGTCGTACAAGACACTTTCTATCTCCTCCTGTAATGTTAATGCAGCTGGAATTCCATAAATCAAATCTCAGCAGTAAAAAGGTTAATAAGTTTACACTATATAATTGAAAGCCATATTGGTGATTAAAAGGATTTTATATATCAGTTTTCTGGGTCACCAACTAATTATTTTTGGTGGCCTGTAATAAAACATAGTACCATAGGCAGATAGAGGCTGTAATCACATAATATGTGGAAAAATGCATTTATGTTTATTTGAGATGAGGTTGTATATACCAGCTTTAGAATAGCTTTTGAGGTATATCTTTCTTAGTTCAGAGACAATGGAAAAACTGCACGGTCCGTGTACTGGGTTAGGTTCATACAAAGTTACTGGATTGAGTTTTGAGGTGTGGTGCTCTCTCTTCAGAGCTAAGCCCAAGGGAATCAGCTGTCACCTGTGATGGAAAGGTTCTGCCAAGGCACTGGGGATCAGATTGCTATTATAATTCATTTTAATGTATTCTGCATGTACTAATCATTTATTGGAACAGGATCTTCTGTAATAGGGACATGACTAAGAAGAGACAGAGGCGATTGATCATCCTTGCATAGAAAGGATAGTTAAAAAAAAACAAACAAAAAAGAAACCTTATGTACAAGGGGTAGGTGCGCACATGTGCATGAGAGATTGGTTATTCAATGTGGAGGTAGAGAAAAATTGAACTCAAAGCTTGAATTGAAATCTACAGTGAAAAAGAAACCTTCTGTACAGAGGGCAGGTATGTGCATGTGCATGAGGATTGGGTATTCAGATACTGAAAAATTGAACTCAGAACTTGAATGGAAATTTCTACAGTTCTATCAGGCTGAAATACCCTTTGGAGCCAAATACCCAGACACAAAGACATTTCAAACTTGGACCTCTGTTTTTCAGGTTGTATGTCTTGTGTTTCTCTGATTGCATCAAGCAGCAGCTAAGAGCAAAGGCGTGGATGGCTGCTGGGTGTCCATGTGGATTTGCAGGGAGATGCTGCACAGGAGATGTGTGTGTATGCACAAATAGCTCATAGGTTGCTTCCATAGTCTCCAGAGCCTATTGTGTGAGCTAACGCAACCACAGCCTGTGTTATGGTAAAGCAGCCCACTGCTGATCTCAGTTGTTTGGCCTGTGAATCATAGGGCAAATCACAGCTGGCAAACAACACGATACGGTGAGCGTTGGGCACATCGTTCCCACTGCCAGGGCACGATCTGAGATGTGATCAGAAACAAATGGCCTGATCTTCAAATCACTCCCGGACAATGCTTGCAGAGCCACTTTGGAGAGGGGCACCTTCTGTGACAAGTACATTTCTGTAATATTTCGTAGATCTTTTGCCTACATCTTTTTAATTGGCAAATCATTAACCCTTAAATGTCCACTGCATAGAAGCAGTGCCATGACATCTTACACTGTAACGAGTAAAGGTTCAAGTCCTTTGCCAGTAAAATCATTTGCTTGTCATGTACTATTGCTAAATAGGAGCTTTTCCACACTAGAAAGAACATCTGTTTATTTGAATTAAGTTCATAAGTGTTTCCTAGCAGCATAGCTAAGGGGATAGTTGGTTTTAAACATGGGATGGGGAGGTTAAAAGTGGAATGGCAGTTGTATGAGTAATGGCCTATGAGTCAGCTACTGAACTTGACTTGACAACCTACATGTCACCACCAAGTCAGAAGGCATTCATGTGACAGTTTGAGGGTAAAGAAATAAAAAATAAACTGGTAGTTTCCACTGGTAGCAGGCCATATCAGGGCTTTCAGAACAAAGAAGAAGTGAAAAGTTAAGTGGTAATGCTGCAAATGAGAAAAGAGTGTGGATATGTATTTGTATTACCTACGTGAATGGAATGCATCAGGTGCACCCCTCTAAAGTTCAAAGGAAAAGCAGTGTAGTTTAAGAGGCTGGCTGCTGCAGGGGCTGTCCTACCTGACACGGAGTAAGCCTCTCTCCCAGGGGTCTTTGCAGCTATAACTTGGTTAGATTTGATTTGAACAATTTGGGGCTAAGAAAGGCCAAATAACACTTCTGCATTCGGCTGTTGTTACAAGCTGAAGCAGCAGAATTGCTCACCTTTCTGTTACTTTGTTCGGTCTCTCTCTTTGGGGGGGATTTTCGTCACTGGGTTGGTAATAGCAGGAAGTTGTTATTTTTTCACACATAATCAGCAGCAGAAAGGGTGCAGTCCCGCTTCAGCATCTAGGTGATTGAAGAGATTTTTCTTAAAATTGACAAGGAGGGTGACAACCAAATCAAAAGAGATTGTGTGGTGATTTAGACAAGGCCTAGTGGTGAAGTAGAGTATGGGAAGAGAGGGATCTCATGGCTTTCATGGGGAAGGACTTCTGCATCTGACATAGTTAATCCAGTTTTGAATAATAAAATCACAACAATATCTAAACACAGAGTAATAACATGTTCTGCATAAGCATTCTTGTTCCATAGCATTATTAGAGACAACAAAAAGAAATGTGAGCATCTACTGTCTATAGTTCACTTCTTGGGACACGTATGTAATGGTGTTCTCTGGACGGAGCTTCTGTCTGATATATTTTAGGTAGCATAGGCAAGGAAGGGGAGGATCCCAAAAGCTGTTCTGTATCTGACCTAGAACAAGAGGTCAGGATGATAATATGGCCTCTAGTATTCCTTGTCACTGAAATCCTTTCACTTCACGCCTTACTGCATAAGTTCACTATACTTTTCGGCAAAAGCTCTCCAGAGTGCTTAGCTCTTTAAACTCCCTACTCAGCAGGTGGCTTATTTAAATGTGGCTGTCAGGTTGGCCAGTGGCCAAAAGCAAATGGCTCAATGCGTGAACCACAGTGTTTGGGTTTAATTCTGCTCTCATTTCTGCCAACAAAATCCTCCTGGCTCCAATGGGGTTGTGTTGGGTACAAGTGAGTGCAATATAGGACTGTCTGCCCAACTGTTTGTCAAATAAATCTATGGCCAGTCATTTGCATTATGTCAGCTAAACATTTGCCTGGCACTTTTGCATGTGCGAGCCAAGGAGGAATTCTGGATTGCTTGAAATGAAAACCATCATTGTCAACTCTCACTTAACCAACAAGCATTTCTTCCGTAGCGTGTAAGTAGCTTATTTTGCAACCCATGGCCTTGAAGAGGAAATGTAAAGTTTCTCTAAACATTCAGTACAAATGAGGATATTAGCTGCTTAATTGATTCTTCAAAATTTGGGTCTTATGGCTGAACAAGAGAGATGGAGGGAGGGGGGAAGCACATGGTTTAAATTAAATATATGGAAAATAACTGCTGAATGATAAAAATATATTTTAAAAGTAAGCAAACCTGTTTTCCCTCTGCCTCTCCATTAAATGTGTCAGGAAAGGGCCTTTACAACTCGGTGGTAATTAGAGAGGAAAAAGTGGTGTTGGAGGAGCAGTCAATCTATCACATCCTCTAAAGCCTAAATGTTACCAGCTAATTAAACAAGTTAGTAGGAGAAAAACTTGACAAGCAAGTTTTATCACAGAATCATCTTGGTGGCAAAGTATGTGGGGCACTCTTATTAGTGCAGCCCCAAAGATTTCAAGTCCAAACCCAGGAATGCACATTCAAACCAAAGCGACTATTTTCTTTCCCAGACTACCCAGGTGCAGGGAAGATTAGAATGCTAAAAATAAAACAACCTTTCCCACCTCCCCCCTTCCTCACCCCTCCAAAGTCAAATCTGTCCAGGTTGACTGCTCCATTAAATTCAAGAACAAAAAGTTATAAATTGAACATACGGAGAGCAGTGCCTTTTCTTAAAGTGATGTTTCCTCGCCTTAATGGATTTAGCTATGGCAGGGAGTCAGAGAGAAGCTGTCTTAACTAAATCTTTGACTGATTATGCATTTTTTTTTCTATTCATACAAGATAGATTCATCATTCCAATTTGTCAAGCTGGCGAAGTTCCAATTAATTACACCAGGAAAAGCTCAAGCTGCATTAGGCCTCTGTCAGGCCTAATCTAGTGCCTCATTTACTGGAGCCCCAAATGAAGAGATATCAGAGGTGTTGTTCCTCTTGGTACTTAATTTGATGAATGCCCTAGCAGTACGATTGGTGGCAGAGGTGTATATGTGTGTGTCTCTTCATCAGCCACCACTGCTGAAGTGGTCATGCTTTCTCTACTAATTTGAGGGCTCATCTGTATACTGGATGTTTTTTGGAAGGCCTATTCTTCATAGATATGCCAAAAGGTTTCTTCTGTGTGTGCATGTGTCTGGGTGTGTTTCCAGATATGCTGGGCCTGATTCTGATCTCAGTGATGTGAATTCAAGGCCTTAGATATAAATGTAAAGCAATACAAGTTCGATTGGATGCTATAAACATGCTGTAAATTTTGACATCCCTGTTGCTGTGTGTTTGCAGAGGAAGAGCAGCTTTGCATGTTGCTTCCTGTAGTGCTCATAAAAAAGTGTGGGTTACCATCCACATCCACTGTAAAAGAAGTGTTCTAAATGCTTGAATAACCTGAACAATTTGTTTGCTGTATGGACTTGAATCTTTGCTATAAATACATGCATGCTGTATCAGCGCAGTGAATAAGTATGTGCAGGTACAGATAGAATTTCTGACACCATACTGGTGGGCTACTATTGAATGTATACATCCAAGGCTAATTTTTAAATATTTTACAGTAAAGACACTATGGACCAAGAACATATGTTTCTTTTCTGCAGCACTTTACGTACGAATTATTCAGCATAAGGTGCCAGAATGCCAATATGTTTAGCTTACTTTTGGCTTTTAACCACTGCTGTGATTAAAGATGTAACTGCAGCAATGCTGTCACTTTGCACATAGGTTTAGGTGTCTTGGAAAGGATGCAGCATTAGCCAAGAGTAAAGTAGCTGCGTACTTTGGCTGAGTATAATACTAAAAGTCTTCATTTGCCAGCAGTTACCATGCTGGGATTCTGAGTTTATTTTCCACTGACTGTATTTGAGGGACTGGTGTGTGCAATGATGATTTTTAATGGCAGCTATCAGACATGCATATGGTGCTCAGTAGGAGACCGTATTCAGAGCAACCAAGGAGAGAATTGATGCACTGATGGCTGTAGGACGACAACTCCTCTGTAGACAGTTTGGACCTCAACTGGTGCTCACTTTTGTAAGGGAGGCTTTTGTCCCAAGAGTTTATCTGTTAATACATCAAATTTGCATCTGCCATTAGTGTGTCAAAATGAGGTAAGCCCAGTTGTGCTGGAACAGGGATAGTACCATAAATCTTCTAGAAGAGCTTTTGTAAACATTCCTGTTTTGTTTTGGGGCAAAACCAAGGAAGGAAATTTAAATCACTATGGAAAATGGGGAAGGTAGAGGTAGACTGTAGTTGTAATAAACTCTTCTCACTATGCACATGAAGATTTTTGCTGGACATCCCTATTTGATGTTGGTTCTTTAATGTTCTGATTTAAAAAGCCACAGTGGACCAAAACCATATGTTTCTTTTCTGCCGTACCTTATGTATGAATTATTCAGCATAAGGTGCCAGAATGCCAATATGTTTTGCTTACTTCTGGTTTTTAGCCTTATGTTTTATGTTAAACAGGTTGTTTAAACTCACCTGTTGAACTTGAAATATCTAAAAGCCTTCATATAGTCGGGGCCAGGAAACAGTTAGTGGATTATATGAGCTCTTGTAGTTTCCAAGTCTCTAGACTGGGCCTTTGGTTATTGTATTTGTAGCCATATGCTATAGGCTGACTTGTGTTTGTGTTCAGCAGCTCCTTTACGTTTTCTGGTATTTGTCTTTGGTTTACAAACCTACTCCAGGGTATTTTGTGAGTGGTTTCAATGTTTATTAATGCCAGTAGGTACGTGAAGCTGTCCTAAGCTGTCAAGGGCAATGTACCCACTCTAGGTAGAGATTGTCTTGTCTGGTTCTTTTTCATATGCACCACCAACATGGTGTTAGACCGAGTTCTATCATTTAGAGAAATAAGAAATGTTAGTTTGTCCTTCTGCTGAGGAGACACAAGGTTGGAGGCTCAATGGATGTGTCCATGGGCTGTCTTCATCTCTAGTTGTGTACTGATTTACCTAGGGGCTTAGCAGAAATGTGTCCCTGGATCTCTGTTGGACTCGTACTGTTACAAATGAAAACTAACTGACCACAAATGGGAACGTACATAACTTACCAAAGGACCATATTCACCCACGTTCTGGGCACCAAAATGATGTTTATTCACTGCTTAAGTCTCAACCTTTTGAAATACAGCCTATGCAGTGCAATGATCACACTCAGTGCCTTAAAGACTCTGATGACTCCTGAGTCTTTTAGACAAAATAGACATGGTTTCTTATGGACACAAACAGTCTTGAAAAGATCATAATCCAACAGAAAATTCTTTCTGCAAGGACATGACCCAGAAAGCTAGAATTGCTCTTTCTTGCATTCTCAGTGAATTTTCATCTGCATCCAATGCTAAATTCAAACTCTGCAGTAGTTTGGGTCATCACACTAGCATCTATCTCTGAGGAATGATTACAGATGATGAGTTATTACCTTTAAATAAGGAGTAATTAATGTTTCCCACTCTGACTTTAATGAAAGGATTTCCTGATGGTGGGGACAAGGAATATATTGTATCAGTAATGCCCCTTTGGGAGTTATTGGCAGAAAGTCTGCGGTTAATAATTTGGAGTAACAAATAAATGTGGGCAACTTGTGATATATATATGGAAAAAGAGGTGTCAAATTATTCATTATGAATTATTCTGCCAGTTCTAATAATAACCCAGCTGTTGAGGAGGAAAAGAAAGCTAGATCTGTCAGTGCAGGCAGACCCTTTTGCAGTAATTCTATCCCTTTCAAATGGAAAAATATAAACTTCCTCTGAGAACAGAAAATTAGATAAGACAAGAGGAATGGTATCCCTGCTCCAAATCCATTTTTTTAGCTTAATGTACACTAATGGATAATAAAAGCTGGTTGATTAACAAATGACCAGCACACCAACCAGCTGAAAAAACACATTTTGGCAGTCAGCACTTGCAAAATCCACAGGTTAAAGACAAATTCAACCTCTGTCACTGCTTTCAATATGGTCAGGTGCCCTTATCCAGGTAGAAGTGTTTTTATGAAGAAAGGCCAGCTTCTGTGTGTGTGTGTGTGTATGTATAATATATATATGTGTATGTGTGTGCATATATACACATTGCCAACTACATCTTTAGGCAGATTTGGGGAGTCTAGTTTTGCATGTTACCTGAAGAAACTTGGTAGAATGTCAAGCCAGTGTCTGGCAGCAGGGGAGCAGACCTGGGACTCGAGAGAGGTTGGTCCCATTTCTATCTTACACCAAAGTTGCCACCTGACTGCAGACAGGTTCTTGCTCTTCCCTTGGGCTTTTTTTTTTTCCCATTCCTCAAAGGTGGTGGTGAAATATCATCCATTAGTAGTTACAGGCTGCCTTCCTACCTTTTTAAATAAGAAGTGTTGCTGGTGCTTCTTCTGAAAGGATGGTGTAATTAATACCTGTGTATCAACCTCTGTGTCAGTTGTGTGGAATTCTCTCTTGCACCACCAAAGCTCAAAGTGAACAAAGTCTCTTAACCCTTCTGGATTTGGTAACTTGGTCCCAAACTCTCTCAAGGCATCGAAGGAGTTTTTTTTCAGCCTCTCTAACTTTGAAGAGACTGTTAGCACAGCCTGAACTAAAGCAGTTAATCTGAAACCATGTGAGTTGAAAGAAAATAATTAGAAGATTTCTGTAGAGCTTTATCATGTTTGAATATACTGCCTTTAGATATGTGGGAAAAAAATATCTCTGCCATGTGATGCTTGGTCAGGTTTAACACTCTAATGTCAAAGGGTCTGAAAACATTAGTACTGCTTTACTGATGAACCCTTTTCTAAAATATTATTAAACTCACCTGGCAGCCTGTATGTCATCACTGCTTTTCATCTTGCACACTGTGTTCACATCTGATTAAAATGTGAGCTGTCCAGGGCAGGACCCATGCATTCAGTTCTGGCTTGCTTACTAGTGCTATTATAAATAATTAAGATAATTATCCAATATGTTTATGACAACTGACTGCTTTGGGTTGGCTTCTCTGAGGACTCCTGTCATCAATGAAATTTCTGCAAATGGAGGGGTTTGCAGACTCCGGCACCAAAGATGGATTACCTGGAAGCTTTCAGAGCTATAAACAATGCACTTTCCATTTGCCTCTCCATACTGTATGGACTTAATCAGAAACTGTAATTTTATATTGTGAGTAAATGGGTGAGAGACACCAACAGCATAAGTGAGACAGAGGCATTGTCTTTTGTGATGCCAAATCCCAGAATATTAAGAGTTTGCCAAAGGCGTTTCAGAGATAGGTTTCCTATCTTCATCAATAATTTAAAACATTCCCAAGTCTCCTCTGAGTAAGTCAGAATAAGAGCTGAAGGCACGGATGTCAAAAGGCAGAGTGACTCCCAATTAGTCAGGTAGAGTGCCTTCTTGTTGACTCAACCGGGGCAAGGGTGGCTATATAACCCAGGCTTAAGTCCTTGTAGATTTCTTAATAGTTTTTCTTCTTTAAATCTGTAGTAATTTGTGAGAGAGTGGGTAGTCCAGTCCCTAATCCACTGGGGTACTCATTAGTGCCACTGAAAAAACACATGGATGATTGTGTAAGTTGGCGGATATAGTCACTAAGAGAAAATGGGTTGGAGAATCAGCACCATATTGTATGTGAGCGAGACCTAGAAAGAGGTGGCAGCTTTTAAAAGCTGCTGGAGACTGTGGCATGACCTGGGGGTATTATCAGCCAAGGAGAGTTTGCAGTGGTGCCTTCTAAATTGGTGCTTCTTTTTTGAAAGCATTGCCATTAGGATTGCTGTATATACTTGGAATTTTGAGGAAGTGACGGTATTTCGTTCCTTGCACGCGTGGCTCTTGTTAGAACATTTTGGTGTCATGCAGAAAATTGCTTGTGGGCCCCTAAAACTGGGTCACATGAATGAGTTACCCTGAATCAGCCAATTTGCAGCAACTCTCTGGCTGCATCTGGATGTGTCATAAAATTCTTGAGCATGCTATCTATTTTTGAGCATGCTAAACGTGTTTATTTACCACACAGCTTATTGTGCACTAAACTCATCCACATGGCAGGCAATTTTCTAGTGCTTAGGCCACTATTTGACCCAGCTGCCATGGAGAAGGCTATATTAAGTCCAGCTGATCACGGCTGTCTCATGGTAGAACAGGAAATTAGTCTCTATAGCTATATGACTGTCAGCTTTTCTATACATTTCACCCAACTAATTTCCTATAATGTGCAGCTTTTCCTACCACTCTTTGTGTGCGTGTGTGCGAGATTATTTTTATATTGCATTCCCTGATGTGATATTCAAATCTTAAGCATGACACTAATTATGTATTACTACAGTTTTTTTTTTTACTTTCTCCTGACACTGCTTAATGCACCTGTTTATGCCTTAGTGCTTGTAACTGCATGTGATTCCATTCAAAACACGCCAGTTCCTCGCACTTGGTTTGGAATTGTGTTTTGCTGCACACTTCTACATTTTAATCACAGCTTTGCAGTGCTTGTCTGGCCCAGTGGTAGCGTTTGACTGTGAAGCTTTCCTCATTTGAAAAAACATAGATTTTTCAAAGCTGTCCCTTGTACTGTTAAGAACAGATTAAAATACCTGGTTACTAAGAAAAAGTTGCAAGTGTCTTGAAGATAGAAGTTCTGGAAATTAGAGGATCTCTGGAAAACTGCAAGTTAAGAGAGGATGAGGACGATGGGATTGCAGTGATGTGGGGATTTATTTCCCCACTGTAGGCTTCTGTTCCATCACTGACTTCAGTCATCATGCAGAGTTGCAAATATTGTTGCCCAGGCCTCAAGTCCTGGCTCCTTATTATAGCTATATAACATCAGGAATCTCATTCCAAGAGGAATAGATCTTCAGTTCAGCAACTCAGATTTTCAAGGAGCAGGGCATTTTTATCAGTGATGCAAGCTGTGATCCAGTGTCTAACATGTGGCTTGAGTTGTCTGTGTAGGCAAAGCCACTCCATGCATGCTCTTAGCTCATGGCAAATGAAAGGTAGTTTCCAGATCTCAGATTAAAACTCCAAATCCTTGATACTCCAGGTTTTGTCACTGTTTTGTTAATATGACAGAATTTAGTCAGCTGCAAAATATGGTTTGAAGTTCAATCCCTTTGTCCTGTGTCCTTAAACTCCCATGAAAATATGTGATCCTTGGCAGGACCAAATTCTCATCTAAATTGCACTGCTTTGAGTCTAAGGCAACTCCTCTACACTGCAAAGATTGTGTCCCTGCTCTTCCCTGCTGCAGAGTGCCAAGTTGCCTATGCTTTATGCCTTGGGTGGCAGATCAGGTGGCTAGAGAGCTGGTAATATGCCACTGGGCCAGTGTCTTAATGCAGGAATTACTGGAAGCAGCAATCTTGGAGTGCTTTTTATGAGGATAACAAGGCTTTTGCAGACATAAAAAGCAGGAGAAATGCTTATTAGTTATGGGGAAGGTGAAAGGCTTAGAAAACTGATTAGTGTAGCAGTGTGGTCAGATTGAAATGAAAGCTCAGTGGCATAATCGTTAATTGGGTGCTTACTTACCTACTAATTTGAGCTTGGATGTCAGCAGTACTGCACTTCATCTCAAACCAGAGGTCAGGCTTTAATGCTACATCATAAATTACGTAAAGGCACAACACTAACAATTAGATAATTATGGAGACCCATGCTGTTGCAATTTAACTGGGCAAGTTCAGGGCAATCATGACAGGAATAGTGCTTAACCCTGAATCTGCTGCCTTTCTTTCAACCTGACAGCCAAATATATTTGGCCAAGGAGGTACCCAGCTGTCTGGCAGCCCACAGGTTAAAAGCATCTTCTCCTATTAGTCAGATTCATCAGATGGCCTGGGTGAACTCTGAGGCAATATTGCAAAAACGTTAATTATGGTTCGGAAAGAAAAGCCTGTATTTCAATCTACAGGAGATTCTGGGCAGGGCATAACAGTCAGAACAGTTTTTGTGTGCAAGGCACCATTGTGGGTTTTTTATTTGTTTCTAAGCCAAGCCTATGCATATGTTTGGTTTATTTACTTTGCTAAAATAAACCACCAAGACAAAAATAAGGTTATCTGCAGGGATCTCTTTGCATGCAGCAATGCTGCACAGGACAGACCCACGAAACCTCACACTTCAAGTACTGGAGTCATTCAGTTGCCCACAGCCCTGTGTTTGTACCTGCCCAGCTGGCAGTGCTGCTTTCTGGGTCAGAATTAGCATTGTAGAGCAGAGATGAGGCCACCGCAGAGGGTGGCTTGTCCCCAGCTGTGTTCCTGCTATGACCATGCTAGAAGGCACATTGCCCAGCTGCAGCCTCTGGTGATTCTTGCCTGTCAATCCCAAGAGTATTCTGTGTGGCTCCTCTTGATGCCCATGATGGCTTTAATGGGGAGAGAGTTCAATCAATGCTGGACACTTGAAAATTCAATCCACAGAAGAGATATTGAAGATCAGGGTGGAAAACATCAGTTGGGTGGATTGGAAAGTGATTGACAGTGGGATGAAATTAATAATGTGTGGATCTTGGGTTGTTTGGCTGCATGGTTTCAGACATAAGCAGCGTACCCTTATCTGGAAGTACATAATGAACAGTGATTTCTGTGGGGTGTTAGAAGCCTACAAGCTTTATTGGATTTAGGCCTAGGACTTTTTTTAATTCTGTCCTTTTACTTTTCTTCCTGGTCCTTTTGGCAATCAGGTAAATAGCTCACACTATAATTTTTTATTACCTCTGTAAACACTGAGATTTTGTTTGTGCTTTGAGTGGGACTGAGTAAACTCTGTGCACAACAAAATAAGAACTGACCACCACTGGTGTTTTGGCAGTTTTCTTTATTCAGGACATTTTATGTAATTCCAAGAAAGATGGTCTTTTGAGAAAGTATATCCTATTAAAAGTAATGCTGTCTTATAGTGTACTGTGCAATGATGTCACATGGCAACATTTTAATTCCTGGGTTGAAGGACGCGGTGCATGTGGTTTAGCAATCTCTTGCTTTAACCTTGGTAGGTAAAATTCCTTCAGGTGCTAGGTTTGTTATAAAAGTGCTAGCAAACCCTTAGCTGTGGCAGCACACTGCTTTGAAAAATGATCTTATAACCTTTATATATATGCCCTAATATAGCATGGTCAAGTAATGACACATCTGGTTACCTATTATTAAGGGTTGAGTTATGGTATACTTTTTGTTTTAATTAGTCTGTGATAAACAAAAACTCAGGGTCTGTTCTGCTCTGGTAGTTCTCATTTTTCCTGCAGCCTTCCCTGCCCTTATGGGTTTATTAGTACAGAAGAAGTGGCATGTTGTACTTGCAATGTCTAGACTGCAGTGGTAGACCAAGCAGGAGGCTGTAGACTTGGTCTGAACCAGATGTCCATAATACAGTGCTGGGATGCTCTGGATAGGCCTATGTTGCATCTAATTTGGTAGCTAGAGGCTATGCCCATGCCCAGATTTGCTAAGAGCCCTGCAGGACAGGCTGCAAACAGGTTCTGAGCCAGGTTGTCCCCTTTTGGGGTGCTCTAAAAAACATGGGGAGAGGAGGTGGACCTCTTTGCTCAGGCTGCTTGAGAACTGGATTTTTTTTTTTTTCTGTTGGTCCTTCTTAAATGGGAAAACAAAGCTGAATTCCACCATGGGCTGGGCTACACCTGGCTGTGTGGATCTGGAGAGCCCCATGCAAAAGCTACTGGGCTCAGTCTGGTTGCGACCAGGAGGGATTTTCTGGCCTTTTTAAAGAGATGGCTCAGAGTAGTGGTACTAGCGCTCCCTTCAAGCAGTAAAACCAATTCCATTCTTTGGCTGCTGTCCTCCCAGCGCTGCCTGGGGGAGAGCTAGGGCAACCAGTGTTGGGCCTAGTGCTACAGAGGGTTATGCTGGGTCTGAATCAGGGTCTTAAAAAGCCTTTAATGGGTTGGAAATGAATTTCAGTGCAGGGGACATACAGGACTAGTCTAGCAGGCATGTTGACAGTTTTGCCCTCCTCATAAATTTGACACTGTTCTCCTACAGCAATTGTGGGTATTTATTGACATACATCATGGCACGAGTCCTTTCCCAAAGGGGCTTGTGTCTTGGGTCTGTGACAACCTGTTCAGCACTTCAGACCGTGACATAAAAAGACCAGCAATTCCTCCTGGCAGGCTGTACTAGCAAAAAGCATTTTATAAGTAAGCCCTCCTACAGGAATTGCAAAAGAAAACTCTGTCCTTGAGATGGTACGGACCCAAATGCCTTCAACTGCAGGCAAAAAGGGACTGCTATACTTACACGTGTAGTTCCTGTGGAGATCTCCATGTGGGCAACTGTTCACAGCTAACTTGAGGATGTGGCCTGCAGATTGGTGCTTGTCCTGAGAGCTTCAGGCCAGAGACAAACCACTGCCAACCCTGGAAATTTCACTGCAATATTTGGTCTTCCTCTTAAAGCTGTAGCTGCTGGAAGGAACAGAAGGAATTAGGGTTGCAGTTTTCGTTTTAAAAAGCAGGGATTTCTAGAGCTGAGAAAGCAAGCTGAGCAACATAAAGCAACTGTGCCCTCAAGGTTCAGGAAGCAGAAGGTGAATGAAAGGCACCTGCAGTGATTTCCTTTAGAAGGATCACTCGATGTTTGACCTATTCATGTGGCTTCCTGACACTGGTGTCAGGACTTTTGCATCCTTGGGACTGGTGCCAGCATTCACATAGCAAAGAGCAAAGGCTGGCACTGTGTTTTGCTCATCTGGGCATGATCCCAGGCAAATGTGACAGTGAAATGCTGTGCCTGAAGCATATCAAATGTTTGCACTATGAGTTAAAGACACAGCGTTGATGAAGCACTTGATGCTCATGGAGTTTGGTGCACCATAGCACTGGTGCCCATTCATTGGGCTGATTCTTTAGCCGCCATTATAAATCCTGGCCATGCTTTAATTATGTCCTTTCCCTCTCCCTACCCTCAAACCAGAAAATAAAAAGTTAACTTTCATCAGTTTTTCCATCTTCAAAAGCTTGGGCCTCTCCCACTGTAGTGTCTTGCACACTGATTACCACGGGATTTACTGCTAGTGCATTGGGGATTGGGTTGAACTGAAGAACATCTGAACTGTAAAGCTGGCCAAGTAAATTGTGTAATCTCTGCACATTGGGAACAAAGCTGCAGGTCCAATTCACTCAATATCTGCAAAGACCTGAAAGCTGTGGCTTGTTCCTCCCTCATTCCCTATGTCTCTGGGTTACACTTCAGCATCGATAGTGCAGGAGATCACCAGCTCTTCAGGGGTTCAGCAGTCCCTGTGCACAAAGGAAGGAGAGAAATATTGGCAGTTTTGCTGTGAACGTTTTTGCTTGCATTGGTGGTTTGTTATTCATATGTACAGCAAGGCTGATATAAAGTAAAGACCATTTGGGATCCTCTCTCTGGAGAGGCGTTATATCTCCACAGGTCTCTGGAGCCTTGTGTTTCAAAATAAGGTCACTGAGTCAACAGTAGTATTGCCAGATGGTTGGACTTCTCTGTCACTGAGGAGGATTTATGTAAGGTGGGAATATCCTGGTGAGACCTGCAGATGACCTGGGTAGGCCTAGGGGCATGAGACCAATTTCTCCTCCCTTCATAGACAAGATGATTCCAGACAGTCAGTGTAAGCTATTTCACTCACCTCCCATGCCAGGGAATTTTGCTAGGGAATCATGCCCTTCCTTGAACATTGGAGGGACAGGCCAAAACCCAAATCTTGTACCTTATCACTTGGAACAGCGAAGGTCTGATTTCCACCCAGACTGGCTTTGCCCTACCATGCTCTATTTTATGTGTTATGTCCAGACTTACTTTTCTTTGCTCCCAGTGGCAGCACAGCATTTCAAGCCCTGAGCTGTGACTCCTCTGCCCTGTGCCAGATTCCACCTGTACGCAGTCCTGGAGCTGGGGGCTGGACCCCCCAGGAATCCTGCATGCAAAAGAGTCCTGATGGAAAGTGCAGTAACCTTTGCTATAGCCCTGTGTTACAACTCCTCCTACACTACAGGATCAGTTCCTGGAACTCTGCAAAGCCTCATTCAGTGTTTTGGAAGCATGTTTGAGGTCAATGTGCTGGTCTAATTTAATTGTACAAAGTCTAGATACTTTAGAAAAAAAAGTATGCTTGATATAAACCTCTGTTTGATCTGGACAGTTTCTCTGTCTTCTTTGGACATTTGTTTACAATCAAATCTGAAACCTTAACTGCGTTTGCCTTTGGAAAGCTGGAAATAATGGTTTTTGCAGACTAGTGTATAAAGCAGAGATGTACCACTGTACACCAGTATATGACTTAAATGTACATTGATTTTTCCAAGTGAGTTTCCTGTAAGCAAATCCCATCACACCAGTTCTTAGCCTCCCCAAAATAATTACAGCTGTAATGCTGCATGTGCTGAAATCAAAGTTATATTTAAGAAACTTGGCTTTATGTGATCTTGTCCATAGTTGCAGTCACAGCAGTGCTGTTGCTAACACTACTACTGGTCCATCTATAAGAGAGGGAGTGGAGAATTTAAACAGGACTTTGGTGTCAGCCAGTGGTGTCCAACTGCAGTAACTGCATATTTTGGAAGAACAAAATCTGTGTATTGGTGGTGCAGCTACCTTTGAATCAAAAGCTCCTGACTAGTCTGCCCTGACTGGGACTGGAAGTCAAGCAGCAGCAGCATCTTGGGCTTGATTTCACTTTTTGGTGAAAAAACCCTCGAGAATTCCTATTGCATTAACATTTATTTTTGATACAAGTGGCAAAACAGTTCAGCAAATGGAATCTTTACAGCTGAGAGATTGAGTAACAAGGGAAAAAAATGTCAATGCAAGTTAAAGCAAATTTAATAAAGCAAATAAAAACAATATACTGACACTGAAATATAATCTTAATGCTCTGACTGCAACTAACTGAAGCCAGGAAATTCTCAGCTAAGTGTTCCCTCAGCCCTCTTAAATCAACCCATTTTGCTTAGGCATTGTTGCACATAAGCGCCTTTATGAGATGGCCCCAAAACACTGGATGATAATATGAACACTAAGAAGATATTTATTTCGTCAGCTGTGTGTTTGGATATATCTGTGATGGATGTATCGGCACTGATTCTGCAAGCCATTGAAAAATCAGCTAAACTCTAAGTATATGCTTACACAATTTGCAGAATCAAGGTCACTGTGCTCCAGGAAAAGTGTAATCTATAAGGTGGTACTGAAGACACAACAATATTATCGAGGTCCCTTTGTAGATACTCTAATGATGCTTTTCACAGGTACTAAGGAATTGATCTTCACAAAATCTATACATTAAGGAACCTTCACATGCCAGATGAGAGGCTGAGGTCCTGAGAGATTAAGTGATTTACCAGCAATCTCTGAAGGTGTGTGTGGCAGTGCCAAGACTTGAACATACATTCTCAGTGCCTCTATTCAGCATTTGACACTTGAGTTGTCCCACTCACAGACTGAAAAAAATTAAAAGGTTCAAAACTTGGGGAATCTGAACTGCCCTGTAGATGGATTTTAAATAGAACTGAGAGGGGGGATCACCATGCCCTGTTGTGGGTTAGGATTTGGTTTTGGGAACTGCGGGCATCCAGAGCTAGAATTGCCTGCAGTCCTGCTTGAATCAGAGACTTACGATGGGGACTGGGTCATGATGGAGCTGCTGCACATACCTGCTTTGGAGCTGGGAGAGGGCTCTGAGATGGATGATGAGCAATCTGAAAAGTGTGGTTTACTCAATAGCATTTTTTTTCCCCAAAAAATAATTATCAAAGAAAATGCTGGTCTTGAAAAAGGAGATAAAGAGTGCTGCTTGCATTTTTTTCCATCTTTCTCTGGAAATCTGGTCCTTAAAATATATTTGGAGTTTTGATTCTTCATTCTTATGCAAAAAAAAAAGAATTCTTTCTCACATGAGTAATCCTGTGAAAGCCTCCAGAGTCTGTTTGAATTGTTAGGTCTACGGGTCTTCTGGGTGAGATAATATAAGCAATGGTTTGTGCCAAGTGCTTGTACTTTTGTTCCCCCACCTCTGAGGAGTTAGACCAACCAAATCTGAACCTCCCGATACTGTTTACAGTTGAATAAGAAAACACTGATAACAGCCAGATATATGCCTTGGTTGTTCTTCTCACTTATGTTCAGAAAATGCACCTAATATTTCTCTTCCAGAAGCACAGCAGAAACAAACAGATTTCTTGCCCAGATTTGCCTTGCTGCTGGATTCCATGTCCAAGAAGCTTTGACCTGCCTCTGCCTCTCGAGTCCTCATTGCTAGTCCTGACCGTCTCTTTATTGAAGAGCCTTCACAGCCTATATCCATCCTGCTTATCACTCTTACTCAGTATTGACAAATCTATGCCCACTTCTGACAGGCCACAACTAATTGATTCTCTACTAGTGAAGTTTTCCGGCAAGCACTTTTGCAGTATCTGGCCTTATGAGTTCCCCATGGACTCAGGGAAAAGTCATGGATATCTTCAAAAGTATCTATTTTTGTAATATTTAAATTGTGCTTCCTCTCTTGCTTTTCCACTAAAAGCCTGATGAAGACAGAGGAGCAGTGACCCGGTAGGGATCAAGAATTCTTCATTGCTTTTACTTTTTTTCCCCGTGCACCTCCACGTGCCGGCTGTTTCCACATGGTGTTTCTATTTATCACTCTCGGGCTGTGAGATCTGTGGGACTGGGGCTGTTACTCTGTGCAGCCCCCAGAATACTGGGATCTTAATCTGTGCTTGGGATTCCCTGAATTTGTGGCAGTAAAAGCATTAAACAGTGTCCTCTGCTTGCGTGCAGAAAATTCCAGTGAACCCATCTGGATACAGCTCAACTCTGCTTTTAATTCCTTGCCAGTGGCCCACACTGTTTGTGGTTGACTGCTTTGGAAAGGCTCTGAGTGCTCCTTTTGCTGATCTTTAGCACACCCAATAATTTAGTGAGAATATGGCTACCATGCTGAAAGGGTTAGATACAAAGGTAACTATCAGCACCTTTCTAGGTTACAAGACTATGTCGGTTTGTTCCTGTAGTCTGAGGGTAAGAAGCTGTGCTCTTTCCTAAAATCCCGTTTATTCACTGTAGTAATTCAGGGCCTGACTTTTCTTAGCTTTTACCTTTCCATGGCTACAAGACGACAGGGCTGGGCCAAATCACAGTGTAGCCTGAGCTGTCAGTCATTTTAATAATTATTATTAACCCTCGTTCTGATGCTTTTCCACGTGAACGCAAGAGTCTCTTTGCACTTGTCTTACTCTTCTTTAAAAGATGGAAGCTAGAATAACAAAGTTCTTAATTAGCTGAGCTGGTGTTGGAAAGCTCAGTGTCAGATTTCCAGGTCAGTGTTTGATGGAGGAATGATAGGGGGAAGTGATGCATCGACATTGATTAAAGAGCAGTGATGAAGCAAGATAAAATTGACATTTAATTCTTCCCAGCTAAAGTAATGTGAGTGACAATACTTAAAGGTGAACAGTCTGATTTCTTGAATCAACAATGCAACCTGTAAAAACATCCGTCACAGCAGTCTTTTCTTAATTACTAACATCTAATTAGCCCCAAATCACTGTAGTGCACTGATTAAAATAAAAGGTGGCTGCCACTCTTTCTATTTTGGGTATATTTGAGAAGGGCAAAGGATGTGAAATTAGTTGGCACTTCCAGTTGTTTCATCTGGAGACCTTACAAAGAGTCCTCAGCTCTCCTCTCTAGTCTCCATTCCTTAGTCAAACAGAATAGTAATCCCAGATGAGTTTTTTTTTTCCTGGATGCTGACCAGAAACAGCTCGCTGGAAGCACCGAGAATCCCCTAGAGGGGTGTGGGAACACTGCAAAAAACCAAGCTACTGTCTTTCCTGCTGTTAATAGTGGGGAACAATTAATATTTTATAGGAATAAACTTGTTATTGTTTTGCTTTTAAATTTCTAAGCTTCTCTAAACTAGCAATTTAATGTTGCTTCACTTTAGTAAAAGACCAACCCAGCCTTCTTCCTTCAAGTTGACAAAAGGCTTTTGACGATTATTTCCCACCCCTTAGCTTTTTTCCTTTTAAAGAAACAAAGGAAGTAACAAATATAAATCCTCCAATACCTTATTTTCTACAAGGGGTCTGGAGTGCAGCTGATTATTCTGTGAATATGTTCGTATTGCAGAAAAGAGCATTCAGGTGATAACGCTTGAACTAGCAGCTAATGCTCATTTTTGAGCTCTGATTGAGTTGAAATATTGCTTGTTGCACCAAGGTGACTAAGACATGAGACAAGATCCCAGAGAAGTAGCATCCTTTTATCAGTAGATGGTAGTATAACAACATGGAAGGAGCATAGCTGCTCTAAGCTTGTCCCAAGATCCAAGCTGTTATACTTGAATTTTAAGTGAAAAATAAGACAAAGAGAGGCAGAGAATAACTTTAGACTCCTGTTATGTTTTACTTTTCACCAAATAGTAGTTTACAGCAGAGAGAATTAATGTATGTTTTTATTCATGATTTATGCATGGTTTATCTAGAGCAGCGTGAATAATTGATTATTTTTGTTCCCTGTCACTGCAAAAAAAATTAAAATAAATATGGGATTTTTTTTGAAGCAAAATAAAAAAAAAAAAAAAGGAAATCAAACAGTAAAAAGGAAGGAGCAGACTCTTTTGTGTCAAAATAAATGTTTTATTTCTCTCCAAAACAACTGTTTTGTTCCATAAATGCTTTGCTTTTAAGGATGGTTTGAATCATTTAACATAAAATTAAAGGAAATTGCCAAACAAAACAGTTGTAGTTCAGTTCTGGCTTGTACATATCAAAATAATGTGTTTTAGACATTGTTTCCTTTCCTATCTCAAAGGCAAAGAGTTTGGTGAAACTGGGACAAGCTTCCCAGATGATGGGTGCTGCCAAAACTGAAATTATTCTGAGAATGTTTTAATGAAGGCAATGGCCATCCAAGCTCTTGGTTTGGCTGTGAATTTCCAGCTATGAAAAGATAAATAAAACAGAATAAACCTGCAGAGGGGCCTCAGCCCTCTGTAAGCCTACATTTGCAAGGCCTTTTATTTTTTTACTAATTAAAAGCAGCCTTTTCCTGTATGTGAACTGAAAGATCCCAGGGGCTGGATTCACAATGTAAATGCACTCAGGCTAAAGAGATCTGTATTGATTTGTATCAGTAGAGGATCTGGCCCAGTAGGAACAAACTCTGCTTTTCAATGTAGTGTTGAATTTGTATGTGTTGAATACTGTGCTTTGGAATTAAAACCAAGGATTTGATAGCAAAAAAGAAAAAAAAAAAAAAAAAAAAGGAGAAAAGGAGGGATTTTCAGAGATACTGGCATCCACTGTTTTCACTCTCCATGTCGTGTTATTAGCAAAAGCACGGTTGTAGGGGCAATGTTGATGAAGATAAAGGGCTTTTTGGGTACAACTGGTTTCTAATCCAAACCCTAGTCTATGTATTTGTTAATGGTTGACAAATGACAGTTTTTCTTTATGAAATTCTGAGGGAGAAAAGAATCTATGAAAATTTCAGATTTCAAGTATATTCTGACTAGGTCTGTA
The DNA here is from genome assembly GCF_018691265.1 of Tyto alba. NCBI lineage: Eukaryota > Metazoa > Chordata > Aves > Strigiformes > Tytonidae > Tyto > Tyto alba. The sequence goes on from NW_024881317.1 coordinate 5,054,913, forward strand.
GCTCACTGAAGAGCAATGCTATTTTATTTCACCAACATTTTTTTCTCCCTCTCTCTCTTAAATTCTTTACTGCTAAAAATATATTAGAAATATTATCTATTTTTAAGTCCATTCTAATAAATGTACCCATGAATTAAAATCAATGCTACTGTGAATGAATAATAGAAGAAAACCACTAATAGCATACCCACAAGAATGAAAGGTTCATCATCAGAAGTCTGAGGTGTGAGTTCCTGTGTTGTTTTATTGCACGCTTATGTCCTTTTGCAATTTAAAGCGAGGTTAGGATTTTTGTGGCTGAAGTATTATCTGGAATTGGAAGACACAGAAAAAGAAGAGCCAGAAAATCATAGAAGCATAGAATTAGAAAATGGTTTGGGTTGGAAGGGATCTTGAAGATCACCTAGTTCTGACCCCCCCTTGCCACGACCAGGGACACCTTCCACCAGACCAGGTTGCTCCAAGCTCCGTCCAACCTGGCCTTGAGCCCTTCAAGGGAGGGGGCAGCCACAGCTGCTCTGGGCAACTTTCCTCGGCACATCATGGGTCTGGGCAGCCACTTCAGGCCTGGGATCCACGCTGGGTGCTCTTGGCTGCTGTCAGGGAGAGTGTGACCTTCAGTACAGGGCTAGGAATTTGTCATTGTATAAACCCCAAAATTTTTAAAGTTTACGCACTGGGACCTGTAATTACAGAGCAGGTGGAGCCCCTTCCCGTAGTGCCCAGGGTTGGGGATGTTGCGGCCAAAAGGAGACCGGGGAAGGTCTTGGTGGTTCTCCAGTGAGGGGGTGGCTCTTTGCAGTGAACTTGGACTTCCATCCACAGAGGTGTCCCTTCAGAGCAGGGACCGCTATCACAGACTGGTTTACAGTGGGATTTTACTTTGCCTTGTATTGGTGAACATATCTCTGCAACGCAACTTGTTCTGCTGTTAGAAGCTGTGGTAGGTAAGGATGTAATGAGAAATGGTTCTTCATCCTCAGTTACTTTAGGGGTTGAGGTCAGTGTGTGTACATGGGTGTGTATATACATATCCCCTATTTAGGTGTTTAGTGTCCCTGAAAGAAACTCCATGAGGAAAACTCTGGACAGTCTCTTACTGCGTTTATTTTGCTAAATCTTATCTTGTGCTCTCCTCTTGCTCATTCTGCCTTTCCAGGGGCTGTGCCGGGGATTTGCTGTCAGACACGTGGTGTGATTGCAGGAGCTGTGGAGAGTTTGAGGGGGAAGCAGGGGAGGTCTTTCACCAGCAGCATCTTTCTTCATGCCCAAGAGGATCTATTTTGTGTTTTGCATAGCATTGCTGGCCTTGGGTAGAAATCCTGCTAAGCTATTTGGTGGTGCAGTGACTCAGTGCTGGTGGGTCTGCCTGCATTTATTATTGATACAGAAGTACTGCTCAGGAAGGGGTCTGCTAAACTGTGACTGAGCGAGCTTAGCACTTTAGGCTGCATATGACAAAATCCATTAAAGTGCAGATATACTCAGAGAATATGGAAAGGGAGAAGGACACATGAAGGCATTTCAGAATATCAGAGTGCATAAAAATGTCATTGCCTGGTACATGCAGTACTTTTATGGGGGCACTTGCACTGTGTAAGAAAGACAGTAACAGTGCAACTTATGCTGCAAGTGCATTCTGGCTGTGCCACGATAAAAGCTCTTACAGGAAACTTTCTCTTTATGTATTTCCATCTAAAGGCACAACACATAGGTCAAGGGCTTTGCTGCCATATCTGAACAAGTGCTCTGGCATCTATTAGGTTAATAATTTTCTGAATGAATTGTCTTTATGTTTTAAATCAGAAAAATGTGTTAAAAGCTATCCTGATAAAATAAAAGCATAATGAACTGGCTGGCCATAGACAAACTGACACAGCTTATTCTGACTGGTTATAAATTTGTGTTATTGTGTGGACTGAGAGGGGAGATGATACCACAACCACAGCCTCCTCTGGGTAGAAATGTGTGTTGTACTTAAAGGAGAACCCCAAGAGATGGATAGGGTTTATATCTGTGTGAGAACCTTCCTGGATGGAGAGATGAACCCTGTGCAGAAAGAATGGTGCAACTGAAGAAAAAAGACTCTCAGTAATTTTAGGTGGCTTTAAGGTGATACTGTTGCTACCATGCCTGAGTGTCTGCTGCTTATATCTAGTGCTAGGCAGCCAACTACATGAACATGGGGCATCTTGTGTTAGTGGATTAAATCCAGTTTGGCAGGAACCTCGCTGTTCCTTTCCAAAGAGCAAACATGCAAGTGTGTGTGCACATCTGGGACTGACACTAACACAGCTTGGTGAACCTGTGCTATGAAACTGCAGCGTGGTAGAAAGCATAATGCCTGCTTGCAGGAGCTGAGATGAGGGAGATGCAATAAATCTTGCTTCTCATTCAGGTAGGGGAATCAGATGACAGGATGGCTAAAACAATTCAATTCTGTTGTCTTAATTATATTCCAGTAAAACCAACTGTCCAGTCTCATGAAAGATGAGCTTTTCCTTGAGGAGCTGGATGAAAGGTGTGTGTGCCTCTGGATATGCCTGATGGGAGAAGGCCCAAGCTTTGTGGCTGCAGCTAGAAATGGTGTTTTGCAATGGCGTATAAGGGCTTGCTCATCTCCAGGGAGGCCAGGCTTTGTGCACAAGGTGCCAGAGCACGAGCAGGGCAGGAACACTGTGCTGTGAATATATAAAAAGCCAGTTCCCAGCAGGGGATGGATGGTTACGAAGGGACTTCTGAGGCTTAATGCCTCTCTAGTCTTGTCTGCACAGAGCAGGTTGAGAACAGTGGGATCTCCTCAGCAGGTGGACTCTGTGCTTAGGTATTTAAGTCTTAAAGCCATCTTGCTGGTTAATTTAACAGAAGTTATTATTTGAGTGCTTTGGAGATAGGTAAGCAGAAGTGCAGGCTTTTACAGCAGGGAGGTCAGGAACGATTAAAAACAATAAGAAATGACACTGTAGAGGGGGTACAGTAGAGGAGAGACATACGGACCCCCTACTGCCCTTGTGAAGGAAGAGGAGATTGCCCTGTTTACAGCAGTCTCACCTCAGGTCAAATATTACTCAACAGGTCTGAGGAAAATGACAGAAGAAAACACACCAGGAAATAGGTCTGGCGTGACTGATAGGTTTTGTTGAGCTTGGATACTTTTTGTCCTTGCTAGAGTAAAGAGGAGATGTCTGTGTGAGGAGGCTTTGGGAAGATGCAGTTCCCAGGCCTGATGATGTGGGACCCAGCTCTGGCAGCACATTTGCTGAGGGAGGGAGAGAGGGCTCCTGTTGTTTTGGGTTATTTGGGGTTGTTTTTTGTTTTTGTTTTTTTTTTTTTGTTTTGTTTTGTTTTTTGTTTGTTTGTTTTGGGGTGGTTTGTTGTTTTTTTTTTTTTTTTTGTGCAGCTGTAGACCGGAGCTCTTCCACTGATATGGCTCTTCTTGCAAAGAGAGAGGGGATGCTGAAGCTTGACAGGAGTTTCCATCTCCTTCACTTCTGAGCTCATGCCACTAAGGAGTTTGCACAGCTCCTCTGTTGCACTCACTGACTACGGTAATAAATAAAAAGAGTTCGCCTAGGTGTATCCAAAGCCAAACTTTCATCTGCAAACTGCATCTTTGATACTGGGATCATTATTCACTTATACAGAGCTTAGACAAAGATGAGGAGTGGTTCAAATCCAGGGCAAAATTCCTGTCATGCAGGTGGGTGCTGAAAAACAGGACTGACTTGTGTGTATGCTGTGTTCAATAACAGAAAGTCTGGGATGAAAGCATTTCACAGGCTTTTCTGCCTCACTGAAGGCTTGATTGAGAACATAAAACTCTATGTGTAGACAGAAGTTGTTTAACATCACTTTTAAATACAGTTAAGTTAGTAATTTTCTTTGCAATTTTTCCAGCTGTTTACGTGCAAGTCACCTCTGGAGAGCACTCCTGTGCTCTAAAAACCGGGAGTTAAGTTATATTGCTGAACTAGCTATATTTAACTAAATACTTGCTTTTGTATCATACAGTCTGCTCATTTTTTGTCTGATAATCACTGGAACAGAAAAATGTAGCATGCTTATTCAATGCCTGATATTGGGTTTAATTAGCTGCCATTCTTGAATCCGTGATGATTTGGTTAGTATTCTAGACAGAGTCTGCTCAGAAACCTTAGCAACTATTATTTGAGTACTGTTTATCAATGACCTGTAACCAACTGCCTTAACAAGATCAAGTATCACAAGACTTACCTTAATTCTCCTTATCTCTGTGGTCATCTGTCCCCCCTTACTGTGGTAGTCCTTAACTCCAGGGACAGGATCCTTTCCATTTGGGGTGGCAGACTTCTACAACTTGAGCAAGTCATGAGGACTATGTTCTAGTCTTCTGAGAGAAAAAGGCACTTGTAAGGTGTGATTAATCTCACCCGAAAATAGATGTTTAAAGGAATGAGATTAATAGCATTCTAGGAGTGCTTATTTTGGTCTTGCTGACTATCTTAGATGTAGCATTCACAATGTCTAAATATAGATGTGATGAATTTGATCCTTGGTGTCATTCTGTTAGATCTGATATAAAGACTGTTACAGTCGATGGAAATACTCTCATGTAGGTGTAGTTATATACTGCATTGATCTTATTCCCGATCCCTTACTGTGCATTTTAATTTAAGCCAATACTGTCTCCTCTTTCAAGAGGTGGAGAGAAAACAGTCAATTAAACCATGAAAGCCACGAAGCTTTTTCAGTGATCCAAACTGACTGGGAAGTTACATTTGAAATCATTCACCCATTCCATTAAAAAAATACTAGGGAGTGTGTATCCCTATAAAATAATGATGGGCAGAATAAACTATCTGAAAGTATCTCGCCTACTCCATACCATTTAATCAAGAAGCAGTGAGTGGAACTGGCCTAACATTTACAGAGGGAGAACTGACACAATGCATATTTGAACACCATGAGAAATAGCATCACCGGGGACAGAGAGTGAGTTTAGTTAATAATGAATGGCACATCCTATAAAATACCATTACACAGTGTTCAAGGCCCAAGAATGATGACATAATTATTAGGAGACTGGGAGATTAAGATATAATTTAAAAAAACATGACAGGGGAGGGTGTAATTGGGGAGACAAAATACACAGGAAGTTTGTAATTTACATGTCAAAATACCTTTTTCATGTTTTGATTGGATTGGACGCCGCCTTTCCACTTCATTTATCTTGGCTTCAATTAGAGGTAGGAGAAATGACATCTCATGTTCATATTCTTGACACACACTGCTCATAGACACTTTCTAATTCTAACAGACAGTGAGGGGAAAAGGGAAACTCGATTCTGCCTCCGTCATGGACTTCTTAGTTAACCCCTAATTTGTTTCTAAATGAGGCTGTCACTGTGGTTCAAATGAATATGCGCTTAGGAATCAGGGTGTGCATTTGGGTATTAGCTTGTAGGGAGGGCTTTGCATGTTGCACGGCTCATTGTACCCAAAAGCTGCTTAGCTTGGAGGGGGAAAAAAAGAAAAAAAGCTAAGAACATTTTACCCCCCCCAAAGAAGAACTTTCCTGTATAAACGGTGCAGACCTTTTTTATCAGAACAGCCATATTTACAGCACGCTTGTAATCATACAGAGCCATCTCCAAAGCACAGGATGTGAGTTGTGATTTTCCCCTTTGGCAGAATTTTTGCTCTTTTTATTTTCTGTCTGTCTCTTTTATCTGGTGTCACCATATGTTTCCCATCGAGCTCTGAAGTCTGCTTCCATTTTTTACAGGAACTGTGCTCTGTTTTACACCCATCCCCAACCAAACACATACACTAGAAATGTCAAAGGTGTGTTTGAGATAAAGCCATGTGTTTCATCGGACTGAAGTATCTGCTCACCTGAAGGCATGTATTGACGTCTTTCCTCTCTTGGCAACTATAATTACCCTTTTAATTCTTCTTGTGCTTCATCTCAAAATCTGAGTTTGATTTCTTCAGAGGCTGTTGATTTTGGTTTCATTTCTTTGCAGAGAGGAGTGCACAATTTGAGGTGCTGGAAAGAGGGCAAAAGTTTGCCCCTCTATAGGACTTCTGACCCCTAAAACTAGGGGCTCTTTAAAGCATCCAAAAGTGTCCAGCTGCAAACAGAGGTACTCAAAATCATCAGCCACTTGAAAACATGGGAAGCAAGTTTCAGGCTTATCAGTAACTCTATTCATTGAATTTCCTTATAAAGCAGAATTGCTCCTGGAAATGCTAAGCAGGAAATATCAGAGAAATAGTAGTCCTTGAGAGATCTCCTCTTAGAGGGACTTTGACTCACCAGAGGGAGAGAGAAATCAGAGCAGCTGTATGAGGTCTCTGCATATTCTGTGTTTGTCCTGAACTCTACCAGAAACCCCAGAAGTGACATGAAACTGGATGAAGTGGGCAGTGCTGCTGTTGCTAATGCTATTGCATTTTTGATATTTAAACCAACTGCACCGTGCTGGGATCATTCACCATAAGGGTCCCTCTAATACTGGCAGGAGCACACTACTCCTATTAAGTACAGTCAGGCCCGAGTACCTTGAAAATGGTTTCAACTGCAAAGTAAAGGGGAAAAAAAAAAAAAAAAAAAAAAAAAAAAAGGAGGGAAATAAATAGTGAAATAAATAACTGACTTAAGAAATACAGTGTCAGTCAGACCAATCATTTGTTCAGCCTGTGTGTCTTAGACTGCCTCCAAAAGTTGTTGTCCAGGAGGAGTATGTGACTCTGGCCACCTTCTGCAGTGCTGTCCCTTCATATGCCTCCAGCATCTGTAATCATTGGATTAAAGATGTTAGAGGGTACATTCCTGCCTACCCCTTTGCTGGACCCGTTGCCCATGAAGTTCTCTAATCCCTTTAAACTCTGCAGCTACTGTCTACTTTCACTCCCTCCTGTGGCAGCAAGTTCCAGAAGTTCACTAACGTTATTGCATCACACGGTTTTGCAAACTGCTTTCCAGCAGAGCAGCCTAACGTGCATTGTGAAATTTACTAGCCACACCTAGAGAGGCTGCATCAAGTATCTCTGGAGTAAAACACTATGAAGCTTTTAAATATATATAGTAGTCTGAATCAGAGAAATATCCCACTGCTCTGCAATCTCCAGGGTAATATGGTCTGACTCTACCAGTGTGTAGTCGTGTGTAAAGTAAACCATGAAGATAGTCTATAGGAAGTCATCAGGACTGTATGTAAAGTTACTAAGGTACATATTTGCTTCTCAAGTTATCTACCTTTTTCTGGAAGAATTGTGCCCCCAACATTTATTGTGCTGTCCCAGCTCCTTACCAAACAAGTAAATAAGTAAATAAGAAATAAAACCACTCTGAAATAACTTTGGCTGACAGACGGAACTTTGATGTGGTAAAGGGAGATGTCTTGGGTGTTCCACAGTTTAACAGACACTTTGGTAGGTTATGGATTTTACATGAACTGGATTCAGATCATTCATGAATGCATGAGTGGGTAAACGTTAGGAGAAGGAATACAGCTGAAGAAATAACTCATGGATTAGACAAGGCACCAAGTCTGTTTTTAACTCATGTTAGCTAAGTTGAGTGAACTCTGAACAATTTCACTCAGCCCTTCATTTTGTATTTATTTTAATTAAAAAAAAAAGAGTCTGGATTTATGGAATGGAATATGTTAATTTTTAGCTGTGGCATGGGTTCATCTCTATTCAGTTTACACTGTGCCCATCCAAAGCTATCTGGGCAGTAAGAAGACTTTCAGTATCTATGCTGTTACATGAGTTTTACATATTAGTAACTTCTGTGCTAATACGCAATACCTGGAATCACCCAAGTTAAAAATTGATAGTCGGTGAGTTATTCACATACATTTATCCCATTTCTGCATATCACTGACATATACAACAAACTCTTTCAATGTGAGTACATCTTGTGGTTGATTTGGGGTTTTCCTGTATCTCATTTGACAATACTTGAGAGATCAGTACAACCTTACATTGACTGTTCTAATAAGAATTACATGAAAGAGTATATGCTGGAAATAGACTATCCTCAGGAACCCATAGTTTACTATAAAGAAGATTGTGGTGGCAAAAATTATGTTTGCCACTGTGTTGTATGACCTACATTGAGCTGGGATAGATTGATCATCTGGAAAAGGCCCTGGACTGGCTAAAAGAAAGAACATGCAATAGAAATCTGTATGTCTTTATTTTGGTATGCATCATGAGCAAGGACAAAATGGAAAATACAGGCCAACTTAACGGAAGGCTGTACTACCCCAAAGACTCAGGCTAGCGCACATGGCATACATCATTAAGCCACTGGCAACAACACACTGAAGCCCTGCCCAAATTTCAATTCTTACACTTCAAATAGTCTCAGCTCTCACCAGACAAATTAATATTTAATGCACAAGTGTATGCTGTAATATTCCCAACTGTGCAATCTAATATTAACAGCTATTTCATAAACCAACAAGGCCCATTCAATTGGTGACCATTTAAACTATAACACACCATTAAACCGTAAAAGCAGCCATGAAAACATGATTAAGATACATGTTTGTCAGTCCATCACTAAAAAAGGGAATGTAACAATGTCAGTACAAAAAGTCAGCATACAGTTCCAGCAAAGCGGTTCAGAACAGTAAAGGGAGTAATGAAGCAAATTGCTTCTTGGAGATGCAGTTTGGTTATTAGAGCAAAGTAGATCCCATCCACAAGAATATGTAGTTTTTAATAACCTTAAATGAATCCATAACAATATGTGGCACCATCTAGCTTTCATTTACTTATGCTTCTCTATGGATTTGTCTAGAGAGTCCCACTGTTTCTGTGCTAATTCTGCAAGGGCTACATCATTCATGGATATTTAATCAGGGTGGCAGTGAAGTGGGAAGGCAACTTTACCCCTTTCTTTGGGAAGCCAATGGTACTGCACTTTATCTCATTCTTCAAATGCTCACATTCTGAAAAATATACTGGTAAATTGGCGAGGATGCAGAGGATGCAGAAAAGAGATGCCTGGAGTAATACGAGGGCTGGGGAAAGTGCTTTGCTATGAGATATTCTCCATCTTTTTAGCTTATCAAAAAGAAGATTGAGAGATGACTTGTCTTCAGTGTTAAGTGCCTCCACAGCAGGAAAACTCTAGTTTCTAAGAGGTTCTTTAATCTGTTGGTGAAGTTTCAACAAGAACCAGTGTTTGGATGCTGAAGTGAAATGACTTAGGCATATGTTTATCTCAGCAAGGGTAAATAAGCAGTGGCATGTTAAGAGATATGGTGAATTGTTTTTCTTGTCTCCATATCAAGACAAGAAGCTTTTTTGAAAAACATACTTATTCCTTAGTGTTTTCTTGGTAGGTAGGGAAGAGAGGGGCCCAGTGCATTATATAGGCCTAAGTAGTCATTCTCCTTTCTCTTCTTTCGTAGTCCAGGCTTTCAAGTGAGTTAGACCTAAGTCCACAAAAGAATGTGGAATTTGATGTTGAAGGTATTGAAAAACATTTGAAGACTTTGGCCTAAGCAATTACACTTTTTTTTTTTTTTTAAATATTAAGCAAACAGTGTTATATGAAGTGCCTTCAGATGACTGAGTTTTCATTTTAGAAATAAAAGGAAATGGTCTGAAATCAGTTAGATTATCTGGGTGAGACGCTGAACCAAGACAAAGTGTGATGTTAAAGGTGATGTGTGATGTTAAAGATGTAGAAGCGGAGAGATCTGATGGTTGTTGCCAGTCCTAGAAATGGGCCCTGGACTTGCTAGCCATGAAAGTAAGGCAGGTCTGTTCCAGCATCATTACACTAACTTCCTGGGGGCCCTTTTAACGTGGTAATGAATGAATGCTGGGTGAGCAGGACATTGCAGGCACGCAACTTCTGTATTCTCAATGTTTTCCGAGTTTGTCAGCTTCTAAGCAGGAATAACTCCAATTATTGAACTGTACAAAGCCACTTTTGCATTCTCGAATTTGTGACCATTCGTTGTGCACAGTGCAGGCATTTCATTACATGGGCAGTCATTATGTCTTTGCAAATATTCATCTTTGGCACTCTGGTGTTCTCGATTCCCTTATTTTCCACTTACTGAATGAGCTGAAGGGAAGACCTTGGAGGCCTATCTGTGCAAGCACTTTTAATGGAGGGCCATATATCATCCATCTGATAAGCAAGGGGAAAAAGGTTGTCTGAACTGCACTTCAGCATTACATTACCATGTGTTGTTATGCCTGACTGAATTTTAGCATCATTTTTAATATAGTTCCCTTTTGTTAGGTTATTAGTTTTTTTCCAAATCACCCCCTCTACTGCAAATAAAACAAGTTTTTTGTGAAGTAGTAGACTAATAAAAAAGGCCCTTAAAACTTTCTTTATATATCCTCCTTCATCCAAATAAGTATATTAAAATATACAGGGGCTCAGTCTGTGGTTTACTACATGCATTTTTGAACTTGGTGTTTTTGAAGGTAGGAACAACCTGTTGATAGATGACTTGCAAGTGACAGGTTGTAGTCAAATGTGACCCAGGGCAGAAGTGACCAAAAGCCAGTGCAGTTTGATGTCTAATCTGAAGTGACCTGTTTGTCTCATTTAAACTGTGAGAAGATATTCAAATCAGAAAAACCAGTGCTGCAGATGGTACCAACTGTCATTCCTTGTTGGCAGTCACATTAAAGAGGGCAAGAACTTGAGCAAAGCTTTTCAGATAGAGGGTTGCAGCTATGTGTCTGCTTGTCTGCTTATCTGTTGGAGATGATATAAAAGGTATATTTATTTTGTGAAAAAAATTGTTCAAAAACATTCAAAACATACTGATTTCTTACCTAAAGAAATTTTGAATATAAAAGATGTATCTTTCAGACCTGGTTTTCAGTTCCTGTGTTTTTCCCATGTACGCTGGCCCTTTTTTTTTTTTTTTTTCCTGTCACTATTTTGATTGTGAACTAAGGATGGAGAGAGTAACAGAAAGAAAAAAATTCCAGCCTAAATTGAATGAAACTAAGCATCCTCTCTCAGACTTGATATCTGGATTTATATATCTCTCTATATATACATATTTATATATTGTGTTTTATTCTACTGAGTAATTAGAAATTATCTAAAAAGTCTGTTTATGGATCTAAGTTTTCTCTTTAACTGTCTGATTGTCTATCCATGACCCTTTTGTAGGAAACTACCCAGGCAGGGGAATGACCCTGGTGAGGTTCATAGTTTTGTGCTGATTTCTGTAGAACAAGGCTCTGTCTATTTTAACTATGTGCTACAGCTACAATGGGAAAGGAGGATAGAGTGGAGAGTCTTGTAGTGTTTCTTGATGCTCTGAATTAATATGTTTACTTCTGGAAACTCCTTCTCAGAGGAATCCCATTGACAGCTTTTTCACCCTCCGTGGAGTGCATGCAATTGCCTTGGTGTACCTTGACACAAGGAACAGGGACAACTGAGGGTCAGCTCATGGAAATGAAGTCATTTGATCTGAGATCTGAAACGATCTAGGAGCCACTGGATGGACTGGGATGTTGAAAACACAGTGATCATATTCCTCTTCATTCATCCTCAGACACAGCAAATTAGAGTGATACAGCAGGGGAAAAAAATGTGTAGGTCTCTATGGACCAGTCCTTGCTTGGATGAAGGAACATTATTTCTTTACACGATGGAGCTGTAGCGATGATAATGATATCACTGACTGGAAACAGCCTAAATTTTCATATCACTATGACAAGTAGGAAGAGCAATGCCTCAGGTAAAACAAACAGTGAGTCAGATGTCTCTTCAAATCAGACAAGGCAACTTACAGGATATATTGTTGGTTGGTGAGCTGCATGGAGAAGCAGCTGAGAGGCACCATCCGGACTGCGGAGACCTGGGAGCGCTTCTGAGCTGCCAGATTAGGTGTGCTTCCAGGCTGCATATGGGGGCAAAAACGAGCTGTTCATCACTCCCCAGGTCTTCTTTTCCTACCTGCACTTTGCTTTCTACTGAACCAAAGAAATGTGGGTGCATGAATATTAAAAGCTGTAACACACCCTGGTCAGGTGCTCTAACTGGATGAGTGGGGACCAGAGGCCTACTGTGTGCTGCAGTGTTGCTCACTGCTCACTACAGAGTTGACCAGAAGACTTTGATCTGTCCCTGTTTTGCAGGTGGATGATCACTGGCAGTTCACTTCACCTCTCCTGGCTTTGATTTTTCACACCTGTAAAAAGAAGGCAAGACTTTTTTCCTTCTTTTAGAAAATAGTTGAAAATGTCTCTTCAGAAAGTGCAAAGTACTAAGTATGAGTTATTACTAAAAAGTATTTTCTGTTTCTGATTGGCATTGCCTGGGTTAATTCTGAGCTGTCAGTCCACTCCTTGGGAGATGATGTTTTGCAGAATTCATAATATTGCTGTGGGAAAAGTGCTGTGTTTTTGTATGGTATTATTATTGGCTTGGAAATAACCAACACAAAATGATTTCTTTAGGTTTTCTAGCAGGAATCCCAGTTATTCTCTTCTGCTGCATTACACAAATATGCAACATGTGATGCTACCCAGTGATGGGAGACAACAGCTTTATAAATAAATGCAAATGATAAACACAGGACATGCTCTGTAGCACTAAAAGCTATGCCTATAGGAATATTGGTATTAGTAGGAATGGATGGCTTTGTTTTCACCTGTGCAAAAGAGTGATATTGGAATTTTTAAAATATCTAAGAGAAAAGGGGAGTGATTTGTAGTGAGTTTGTTAGCTTTAGAAGTTATATATATGTGAAAATGTGGCTTTGAGTTTTAAAACCTGCAGTTTTGGGGGACTGTTTTTTATAGGCTAAGGAAAATATTTCCTTTTTTTGGCAGTTGAAGCTTTTCACTGTTCTTTGGTTACATTGCCGTGCTGAGCTACAGACCCCAGTGTGCAATCAATTATACACTCATGCCGCTTTCAGATTCACTTACCCAGCGATGATGACTGTCTGTGAGCAAAATCCATCAGAGAGTTATTATCTCCAAAACAAAAGCCTCAAATGTTCAGGCATCTAATCTGCCCCTGAAAATCAGTACCTGTTCTTGAAAACACAAGACCTCAGATGACTTATTATTTTGGATGCTTGAAGGCTGGAAACACTTTTGAAATCTTGTCTGTAGCTTAACAATTCAGGGTTGTCTCAGGTCCATTGGCCAGTATTATAGACAGTGTAAGACGTGCAGTGTATTACCTGTGGTACAAAAGGTCATCTGGATCATGTTATAATTACATGAACCTCTTCATTGTGCACCATGATACCCACAGTAATGCTAGATAATGGTTCAGGTAGCATGCTAATTGGCTGTATAAAATGAGTGTTTTAAACAGTGAATCTCTAGCTATTCCAGTATTTATGACATGCACACTATTAGCAAATGTACTTCTTAGTTCTTCTAGGCCCATAATTCTAGCCACAATTTTAAGTCTGGTGTTGGATTTCCTATTTCACTTTCAGGACTCGAGGCATCCAGGCTTATATTAGTTCTTTGTGGCTATTTTCCCTCCTTCCCTCCAGCATGCACTTGTTCATGTCATAGTTTAAAAGCGATTAACCTAGTCATGGTGATCCATATTGCAGGACTAAATAGACAGTACGGCCGCTCTTGTAGCATCATGGTGAAACTTTTGGTATTCCAAGGATAACTTCCGTCTCAGATTATAGTCTGAGAAAGCATAATAAATGTAAAGCTCCTGATGAACTCATCTGTTTATGTAACTATGGTCCTAGTGTAGTGTCTTTTAATCATAGTCAATCAGTTTAAGGATGTTTGCTTACCACTGTTCCCAAGTCTTACAAGGGTCTTGGAAGTTGCTGGGTCATTGAGTTCAGCAGCCATACAAGAAAGTTGTCTGGAAATTGTCATCAAGTTTGAGTTATTCATCCAGGCTTCACCTATTACCAGTTGAGAGAGAGGGAGAGGGCTAACTTGAAGGTGCGTTTAGTTATTTAGGATGAATTGCATAGACAAGAGACTGTTAAACTGAACTAAAGTTAAGGGAGATGAATCCCATCTATTGTGGAGAAAGAACAAGAACAGAACATCTACACCTGCCTCCACACTCTACAGAGTAGGGTGTATTTCCCAGTACCTTGTACCAAACTTAACAGCAGCATGAGTTTCTCACCTGTGTGGCAGGAAGATTGCTGGAGGGACTGAGCTTTGTGTGTCCTGTATTCCTGCAAAGTCAGAATTTTGTAAAGTACATTTTTGGGTGACTCAAGAAGAGGATTGTGCCCATTTTCCATAAGAAGCCCAAAACCCCTCAGCAGTAGTTGTCAGCTTAACCTGAGACCCCAGAAGTAATCCAGTTTCTCTTGACTCACTTGCCAAGGACTAGACTCACAAACTTAACTACTTCTCTTCAGATGACCACCTTCCAGCGCAACTGCTGCTTTGTTACTGTTTGTGAAATGACTGGGAAAAAGTTTGTTCAGAAATATTGTTTGACTTCTGTGTCTGATCTTGATACGGTGTAACCTTTTAAGGCCAGAATATCCTAACCTAAGAATATTAGAGAAGATCCTACAAATTAATAAAATTTACTGCACAGATAAGTTTTTTCAAGTGTCAGATAAATTAATATCTTAATGAAATGAAGGCTCAATCATTTATCTTCATCTTTAAAAATGAATTGGCCTTTTGGGACACCTTCCTGTGGTCACTGTAGTGAAAGAGTAATTCATACCTACTGCATCATCTTTCTACCAGTGCAAATGACTATGTAAGTCCAGCATTATGGAATTATCGTTGCAGGAAAGCTAAAATGAGTCAAGCTAAATCTCTACCACTTCCCATCAGCTCAGGATTTCTTACCACTGGGAAGCCCATGCTGACATGCCTGGCCCCTTCCATGCACTAATACCCTTTGGAGCACTCTGAAATGTGGCAGTCGGTACAGCGAGCAGGGCTCTGACAGTCCTTCCATGCAGGTCTCCAAAACACCTACCGGGACTCTATGACAATCCTTTTAGAAGTCAGGATGGGATGGCACGAAACAGGGACATCTGGCAGGTTCAACAGAATGGATCAACTGCAGATTCCCCTGTTGGTGAACTTGGCCAGCAAGCTATTTCAGCAGATGTTTGTCCTTAGGCATTGAATGCTTTCTGGATGCATCTTTCCTCTGCCTCCCAGGAGCAAATGCCAGCACAATGGAAATTCACATAAGCTCACTGACCAACATTAGGAAGTGTTGACCTGACGATGGGCTTCGTCATGTAAACTGGGTTCCTTGAAAGAACAGAAGCTAATGCCTCCTCCGGGGAGTTATAATGAAGAAATTCAGAGTATAAGGTGCATTTGTGTAGTGTTTGTCAGTGGTTGTTAGGTACAGTCGCTTTTATTTCTGAAACAATTTCATCTTTCCTGACGTCTATGATTTGAATGCTATATTGACTCTGCTCTGTATACTTTCAAGCAGGTATATTAAAAATGCAAGAGGAACTGCATTTTGAAGGGGGGTGGGAGAAAAGAAAGAAAATAATTATTGTTACACATTGGAGCATATTAATGAATACATTAATAATTGATCCACTGTTATGTTTTCCCCTAATAGTCATCAAAATCTGTATAAACCTGCAGTACAATACATAACATCTCATTACAACGTTTGCTCAAAAAATCAATGCATATCTAAGTTATTTGTGTCAAAACTCATTTATTTCCACAATAACATGGACTGTCAAACCCTGACATCCTGTTAATAACATCCAGTGCATTTGCATATTATTCAAATATTTCCTTTTATGAAATGGGGGACTTTTACTTACACCGTCCTACTTTCAGTGCTTCATATATTTGCACATTAGCTCAATTCACACAGTTATAGAAGGGTTACCTGTGGCAACTAATTATACTGCACTTTATGCATATTAATGAGCCTTGTGAGCAGCCGTCCTCTGTTCTATGGTGCGATGAAGGCGGGGGGGTGTGTGGAGAAATAACAGTGTAAGTGGGAGACCTATTACAGGCAAAATGCAGGCGAGTGGAAGACAGATATTTTATAATGTTTTCTCTTTGATGCCCACAGCCTTTTAGAACAGACTAACCTGAGTGGGAAAAATACCTCACAGCATTCCCAGTAGCTTTGAGGTCAGATGTGAAAAATATTACCTTTTTTTTTCTTTATCTCTTTCTTGGTTGTTTTTTTTTTTTTTTTTTTTTTTTTTTTTCTCCTTCTTCTCTTCTCTCCCTGTCTTCCCTATCTGCTGCTACCTTTAGTTTCTGGATCCTGTCTTTGCAAGGTGCTGAAGTGCTGCCCTCAACTCTGGTTGAGATCAGCACCTCACAAGATCAGTCTTTTAATGCGTAGCCTAAAGCCACCATCTGCCCTCTGATGCAGTCATCTTGAAAAAGGCCTTTTCACCTGCATAGATGAGAGCGACATATTTTGTTTTCAAGGGGCGTTTCGGCAGCACATGCTAGCAGGAACGGAGACCCAGCTGTAGGCTGTTCGAGCAATTCCCGTGACCAGGTGTCACAAGGACAATGAGAAGAGTCGAGCCATGAGAATGGAAAGAGTTGGCAGCCCCACTGCAATACAGAGGAGGGTCACATTCTGTGCATGCAAATGCATGCGCAGCAATAAAGCTTTCTTCCCCAATGTAAAAGTGGGAAATCTGTCAGCCTGGAGGTCTTGCAAAGGGCAAAAACCATCGGAGGATGCATCAGAGTGTTCTTGGAAAACACGCAGTGCTAAAGGCTGAGCTGCGCTTCCTTGCTGGGGTGTTTCTTGAGATTGTCTCCACCTACTTTAAAAAAAGAGAAAAGCTCTCATGTTGACACAATGGAAGACAGAAAAGGAAGATTTGATTTTATGCAACAGCAGATGTCTCCTAAGCAGTAATCACAGTGTCAGATAGAAAAACTAATCATATTTCAGTAGCTTGTTCAGATCTCTGATTAAAATTCAGTGATACCATTCCTGGATCCTAAAATGCAACAGTCATCAGAAACAAAAGGGAATGTATCATAATTAATGCAATTAAAAGAACCCTTTCATTTCTCTTTTTTTTCTGGGTAAGCTATGCTGACCTTACGAGAGATTAAAACCACTTTCCTCAGGACTAAAATCTGACTCAGTATGGGCATAAGAAATCCCAACTCCTTATAGCCATCTCCACAATGTGAGTACAGGGGGTCTTGCTCTTGCACACTTGGGAAAATAAATAGGCTTGGTTGCTTACTCCTTTCAGAAGCGGGGAGAAGGCAGATGGAGCTGTGCATCCAGCCTCCCTTACTTTCTGCTGCATGCAGCTGTCAGCGATAGGGTTATTTAGTCAGGACTGGCAGTTAGCACCCCAATCTACCCTTCTAGGACAAGCCAAATCTCCAGATCCTGGATTTTTTCACAGTCAGTCCCTTGGCCATCTGCCATGCAAATCATCCAGAATTTGCTGAGTAAATCCTGTCTTAAACCAGAGGAGGGTCTGTAGTTGTGTGTCAGTGGAGTGCTCAGTCAATGCAGTGCTGTGGAAATTCAGCTGTGGATGGTGCTGGGTAGCCCTGGGGCAATTCCTCTGCCATCAGCTGGCCTCAGCAGAGATCTGAAACAAGACAGCAGGTTGAAGAGTGAAATCAGGCAGTGCCATTTCATGCTGACTGTGACTTCAGGTCTGATAATCAGTGAGTCTTCACAGGGAATATACTTTCAGTGAGGATTTATTTGGCTGTGAAATATTTTTGATCAAAACCAAAATGAAAAATATTTAAATTATACGCATTAAAAATAAATATGAAACAGACAAATAGGACAATATTTTTGTAGCAAAACAGCTATATCAATTTTGTGATGGAGGACTGGGGGAGAGGGTCTAGCAACAAAGGGGATGTTTGATCCTCCTTTCTGTATCTATACTAGCTGGAATGACAATGTCTTCTTCATTTAAAACAAGACTATATAAATTCCTTTTTATTTTATAGTGACACTTGAAGACTTTTGTGGACTGTATATGGTTTAATTCAGCATCTTGGATAGGTGGAAAACTCCATTTCCTTGTCACGAGAGCTTTGCTCTGGCAGAGGTCTTCAGAGTTATTATTTTTTACTGTATCCCATATTAACTCTGAGAAAAGGAGTATGAGTGAAGGGCTAGTTAAGAGATACGAGCATTTATTTTATTCCAGAGCTTCTGAACTCTGAGTTGGTACTATTAGATGTTAAAAAAAATACTCTGGTACTTCTCTAGAAAAGCTGTCAACCTGCTGTCTTATTAACATAACTCTAACATGTCTGAGAGATCCAACACAGCAGATTGATTATGTTCATGTCTCAGCCACAGTACTGATGATGATGCGCTAGTAAATATATCAATGCATCATCAGCTTTGAGCTCAGAAGTCTTTCTGTGACATTTTCTGAATGAGATATGAAAATGAGAATGGTTTGTGCATCTACTCTACTCAAGTAGCTAAGTTGAGAAGGCTGCACCGTTAGGCAGAAGTGCACCTGGCAGTGATGATTAACTGCATGGTCTTGGTAGTGTCTGTATTGTAGAGATGTCACTCAGACAAGCAATGCAATAGCTTGATCTGCAGATTCACAGAATAAGAAAAAGTCAATTTACAAAGACTGTTTTCTTCCTGAAGGAATAGTAAGTGAACTGTGCCTAAGCCAAGAGATTGGCCTCATTGGTTCTGTTCTGTTTCTGGTGGAGAGGATCATGATAGGCCAGGAAAAGAAGTGGATATTTATCGTCTTGAGGCAGGTTAATTAGCACAGGCAAGGACCATGGCTACAATCAAAAATACCTGTCTTTACTTCCTTTCTTTTATAGATTTTCTATGTGACTAGACAAGTCACGTAGGGTTTTTTTTGAACCTAGATGTAAAATGGGAACAAGAGTGCTTTCTTTCTTCTGTCTGTTATCTGGCTACCCATATTGTGTCTAGCACAAGGGACCCCTGAGCTCAGTTGATCTCTCCGTGTGCTAAAACAACAAACTGAAAAAGTGCAGTAATAATAGCAGTTTGGGACATCATGTACAGGTTATTGCAAAAAGATAACCCAGGAATGAACATTTCAGTTGGCCAAGACTTGACGCTAAATTGTCAGGTTTGAAGTCCCATTTAATTTTTTGCTTGTGACAATTGAATTATTCCACTAACACCATCTAATCTTTGGACACCCATGCTCAGTGAATTAATCATGGGCATTCATACAGGTTAACTTACGGCACCTAAATAAATAACAAATTTATAAAGCCGGTTTCTCTGGCATCATAATATAACCAAAGCAGAAAGCCCCCCCACAGTACCTAAAATTTTTCTGGTTTGTATTCAGGAACAGCTTTTCTCTCTAGCAGCTACCAGAGCACTGTGGAAGACCAGGCTTTTACCTTTGCATCAGTGCTAGCAGATGTGAACTCTTCCAGAGCTTTTGGGATGATGGGCAGCTACATTCAACCCTGTAGCAAATTCTTCAGACAGGCCCACCCAAAGAGGTTGTCAATCCAGTAACCAGGTATCCTCACCACTGTAGGGGGTCAGAGAACATGTAAGACTGAAATGTTATTTTAGCTTTGAATTTCTTTTGATACAGAAGCTCATGTCTCTCTATGTCAATGGCAGCAGGAGAGGAAATAAACTCCCTCTTGCTGAGAAACATGGTAACCAAGACAGGAAATCAAAGGCAGACTAGATGCTGGGATCATTCGAAGAGTCCACGTGTGGTCTGATCTGGCAACAACTCACGTGTCCTTGCAGGAGTTCTCTCTCTGTTTAGGCCTGTGTTGCCAAGGTCATGCTGGTGCTGCGGACTTTATTGCAGCCTTGGATTTTAGGGGAACTGAGAGCTTCTGCAAACAGCACCACTGCAACGCTGACACTTACGGGATTTTATTGCCCTTGGCAGCAATTCTTTCCTAATGTAAAACTGAGATACTGTATCTTACAGGAAAGGACCTAAACAATGATGTATTCAGGCTGATGGGACTGGATTAACCCATTAATAAATAGGAGGTGAAGAGAGCAATCTTGTTGAACGTAATGTATGCTAATGATGTGACCTGGCTAATGGAGCCCTTTTCTATATTCTGTCATTGCGCACATCAATTATGCAGCCTCAATTATCATCCTGTTTTTGTATCGCGTGGCTGAGAAATGAGAGACTTAATAGAGATGTTGCACCGAGTAAAATGCCTGATTAGGTTATGAAAGCAGAAACTCAAGGAAAAGAAGAAAAAACCACAAACCTTTGTTACATTATATCCTGATTTAATTAGCCAAAAGATATTATTCTCTGTAAGGGCCTTTGAAGTTGTAGAAATATTGCTGTAGGCTCAGCAGCAGAGATGACTAACTGTCTTAATACCTACAGCAAATACACTGACATAGCACTTACATACAGACAGATCTTAGCTAAGCATTGCAAATTAGGCCAAGATTATTGTTTACTCCATGTGGTTAAGGTTCCTGATTAAGGGAAAAAGGAGTAGAGGGACTTTTGAGAGTCAGAGCTGCAGTTATATCTAGGAGGAAAACAACAGCAAGCCCATGCTACTAGTGACATCTTGGTGCAAGTGGTAGATTACAGGGTGTGTGGTGGCTTTTGATAGCAGTACTCAGATAAATGTTTCCCTGTCTTTGCAGGGTGGTCATCTCCCTCCCTCTTTTTTTTTTTTTTTTTTGATATATGGGCTACACTGCACTACCTTGAGTTTTACTGGCTTTGGGATTCTGTGTCCCTGTTGCAACCCTGGTGACAGGGACGCATCAGGTTCATTGAAATCTGTCAGGTTGCCTCAGGATGGTTGCAGGTATTTCTTGTGTTTCTGACATGGATGCAAATGACAGTCAGCTCTACAGGACAGGGGAGAATCTTGGAGACAACCCAATGTGTCATGAGAAGTTGCCAGAGGGAAAAAAATGGAAAAAAAAGAGCCACTTTTTTGCAGTAGCTGAACCCATAAGATCTGTGACCCTCATATTGTGCTTGCTGGACAAAATCTGTAGTTTTTGACAAGTGAGGAAATATTTTAGTGGAGAAGGAACTGAGCAGTGGGATGAAGGTGGACTGAGTTAAGCCATCTCTGCAGTCCTTACGGCAGATCTGGGCTCCATCGCTTTCAGCAGTATGGCGACTGCACTAGCAACATATCTGCTCCTTTCACACCTGGTCTGAAGACAACTCTTTGAATTTTCTTCACTATGGCAGGAGCATAACTATAAACACCATGTTTTATTTTGTTTTAGAAATAACCAGCCAGCTAGATCCCCAACAAAATCAGGTCCGATTCACAGTTTTTGACTGAATTGCAGTGGCACAGAAAGCTGGTGCAAAGGAAGGGTGAATCAGGTCCTTGACGTGTGTCAACATTGTTAGGTTTTTCCTTCCCTCAGGGTCTTGCCTGCCATGATCAGGAATGATGTCATGCTCATTGAGAACACGATCGGAATTACAAAACACCTGGAGTGCCAAATTTACTGATCCATTCTTGGCCAGTCCATCTTCTGGTCTCAGTAAATAAAATCGTAAGAGTCAGGGAAAAATAAACACCTGGACCTACTATTCCAGCTCTAGCTCTTGGGTTTGAGTGCCTACGCTTTTGGGTGTCTGTCCGGAGAAGCACATTTATGGCCTGACTCCAAAAAGCTGAGTTTGCAGCTGAAGTTCCTCTTAACTGCGGATGTCTGTCGCTTCTAAAAATGGTTGATATTGACCTAAGCTTTTAAACGCCTCCTTCTGCAGCAGCCAAATAAAATAGCAATAAAACTGTGATTTGCTAACTCAGAGCAGCATGTTGTCACAAGCTGTACTTTATCACTGGTGCTAGCAGGCTACATAACTCAGCATTAAGTTTCCTTATTATCATACGCTTTGCGGACAGTTAAGCCATCTTCCGATGCCCTGTTCATACCACCCCAGTGCTATGCATCTGTGATCTAATGTGCACAGAGGTAGCATCAAAGAGCAGGAGTCATGTATATTAGGTGACTGAAATTGGGCAGGTCACTTGCTGTCTGCCTCAGGAATGGTATTTAAAGACCAAGGGCTATGGTAAAATGAATTTCATTGATTTTTTTAATGTACCTTGAACCACCCCCAGCCCTGGTGAGCTAATTTTGTGCAGAAAAAAGATGTCTGAAACTGAAGACGCTATAAGAATTTTAAATTTGAAAACAAAATGGAAAATCAACGGGTTTTGCATTAAGAAAGCTTGTTAGAAGCAGTGAGGTGGATTGATTCTTTTCTCCTACAGATTTTTGAATGGTGATGTTTAAATAGTAGAACATGGTGGGGTTTTTATTTCAACATCCCTCTTTCTTGCACACATATACTCCTCACAAGCTTTAGTGAAAACTTCAGTTTTAATTTGTGTGTCTTTGTGGACAGGAGTGGGGTCATGCTTTTGAAGTATATGGTTCATTATTGCTTTGTGTACTTTCCTGTTAACTTCAACACAGTATCCAGCTTATCATTGCTTGATCCTTCATGCATCTCAAATGCAACGCTAACTGCTAGGCTGCATGTGTTTCCTGACCTTCTTTTCATTTCTATACAATGTCCATATGATCTATCGTAGCTTTGAAAATTCAGCTGCAGGGTAGAGATTTCTTTGCCAGAATTGATCCTTCTCTTTTCCTCAGAAACCATCAGATAAAGGAATACTTGTGACAAATAACCATGAGAAAGATCACCACATTAGAAATACTTTGCTTTGTGCTGTGCTGGCTCTGTGTAATTTGGATGGGTCCTCAGTTACTTGTCTTTCACCTTTGGGGTAATTATTTGCTTGCGAGTGACGAAGATTCTCGATCCCATTTTGACCTGCAGAACTTCTGATAAGGAAAAATTTGCCTTCAGGCTTCGGTCCACAAAAGGCTAATATTCCTTTTTTTCACCATCATATTATATTAGTTGGAGAAACTGTACGAGGTGAGAAGCTCATTATAGCTTTAGGGTCATCACTGAATGGCTTTATCCAATGGCCTTCAAGCACTCCCACAAGGGTTTTCGTATCATCCCTATTATAATAATCTTGTATACATTGTTTTAATTTCTATATCCTTTTCATCTAGCTACTGAGGGAAGTGTGTTTTACAATTATTAATATATTTAGCCTTGAAGCTTGTGAGTTAGAGGAAACTTCATTATGCCCAGGGCAGGGGTGGGTGAATTGAAGAACAGAGAAAGGAGAGCATTTGCTAATGGTCCTGGAGCCTAAGTCGTGCCTCACTCTCTTCGTGTGTGACTCAGTGATGAATAAAATCAGGGATAATATGGCTTCAAGCAGGTCCTTCATACTGTGTTTTGCTGTGTGATAATATCACTGCTGTTTGTTTAACTAAGACAAGAGTTGTTATGTGCCTCTTGGCAGGAAGAGGTTGATTTTTACTAAACTTGGACAATATGGAGTTTTCTGATAGAAATTAAAACACACCAAATATTTAGGAGGAAAACCTATGTTGGGGTACTTAAATGATTGAGACTGAAATTCAGAAGAGCTGTAATTCAGGCACTGTATTCTCCCATTCCTTTCCCTGTGGGAACTTGCTTTCCCATGACACAATGCAGTTGCACTGTGGGTACCTGGTTTTGATGGATTGTGGAAAACAGAACTGGGATCGGAAAACCTGGCAGGTGGAAAAGGGAGAGAGCGTGAGACCTCTTCACTGCATCCCTGCTGAGGCATGTTCTTTCATGGAAAGTGAGGTCTTATTATGAGAGATGCTGTTCAGTTAAAACTGCATTTCAGTTGAAACTTTTCACTAGCTCTACACTTGCTTTCATTTGCAGTTTCTTCTAATGTTTTGCCCACTGGGTCTCTGTGCAGTGAAAAATGCCTCCATTAAAAATGTGTGTTAACCAGGCAGCATCATTCACAGGTAGAGCCACAGCATCCAAACAAAACTGCCTTAAGTGTAACCAGTAATGGTTTGCCACAGCACTGACTGTGTCACAATAGGACGTTTAAAATTCAGCCCATGCGCTTTCCATTCCAGAGAGTTTGTGGCTTGCACAAGAAGGGTTATTGATAGTTTATCCAAATGGTTTTTGACAGACCCTTTCACATGTTCCTCCTAGGTGGTACAGCACACAGTACTGCTTTTTATCACTGTTGGTTGGATGTTACCCAAGGCGGCTGTTCTGCCCTTGTTCATCACAAAATGATCCATAAAGCAGCTTGGGATATCTAAATGCACCAGGCTGTTCACAGATCCCACAGCAGTAATTTTGGAGTGTTGGATGTAGAAATGTTTTCCAGAGGTAGAAAACAAGTTGCAAATCATACAAAATCCATTCTCTACAAGTAGTGGCTGGTCTCAGTCCACTCTCACTTGCTCAAGGAGAAGGATGGTCTTGACAAACCATCCCAGCACTAAGTAGAAGACATATTTGGAGCTTATATATTAACTGCAGCCCGTCATGGATGGTGCAGGTTGGAAGTTGGACTAAAGGACAAAACTAATCTTTCAGACTCACTGTTTACACATGCTTCAGCCCTTGTCACCCAACACAAGGGCTGCTGGGCTGAACCCCCTTTGGCCACTGGCTATCACCCGTTGGTGGGGATATGCTGCACCCACTGTCACTGAGTGGTGATTCATGGCTTGGATATCGAGCTGATATCTTTTTTCTTCTTATATAGAGAAATGATCGCAATGACCAGCCAGCTCTCTGCAGGCCACGGCCAAGAAATACTTGTACTGCCTGGGACCTATAGACTGCAGTCTGGGAACAGGGTGTTAGGACTCTGAATGCAAAAGCAGACGGATATATGTGCCTACAACATGTGATCAGATGTATATTTATAGTGTGTGTGTCTGTGTGGATGTATGTTTTTGTGCATGTGTTGCATGTAGGGATGGATATTTGATAATTGTTACACATGAACAAGATGGGTGATGTATTTTCTCTGTTTCTGTGCCTGATGCACATGTACACATGTGTACAGTGAATGCTTTCTCTTTGTCTCTGTATATAAAGGCTGAGAGAGCTGTGTGAAATTTGGACCTTTGCTTTCATGTGAAACGTTATCAGATGATTCCTTTGCTGAACTGGTTGATCTGATTAGAGGTGGCTTAAAAAAAAAAAAAAGTGAAGTGAACAGGTGGCAGACATAAATACACAGCTGTGCATTATTTCTGATTTTATTGCTATTTTATAATGTTGTCCGTGGTTATTTTACAACAATTTTCTCTATTCGTGACATTGCTGTAAATCTCAGTGTAAAATGGCCCTAATGTGCAATGAATACCAGTAAGCAAAATGGAGAAACTTAGAGAATCATTCTTTTGGTATGAAAAGAGAGACAGAGAGAGAGATGCAGCTAGGGGAATAGCAGAAAGCCATGGGGAAAGAATTAGGGGCCCGAAAGGCTTGTTATGTAACGAGGGTAAATCTCTACGTGCATAAAAGCATTGCGGGATAAAGCAATAGCTCCTTTGACCCACTAGATGGAGATGGAAAGAAGCGTTTTTTACATTATGATATTCCTGGTAGCTGCCTGCTATGTACTCTGCTTACTTATTGAATGGCTTTTACTTACAGTATCTTAAGCCTATCCTTAAAGCAATTACAAGATTTCTCCAGAGGAACATTTGGCATATACCAGCTATATCTAGGCTTTTAGCACCAGCTAATTTGCCTGGCCTAATTTTGTATATGTTCCCATTTATATTCATGGTCAGGATCTATTGTAGTTACAGACTTTTTCATATAAAAGGCACCTCATTCTTTTCTTAATTTTATTGAGAATTAATACAGCTTCTTGTATGTCAGCAGGATGAGGCTAGAGAATTGGAAGTATTTTCCTTCTGAAATCAATATCTCAGTGGCTTTATCCATCATTAACTTTGTTCCCTTCTTTAGTATCTACAAAGTCTTTTGGGGTTGAGTCCTCTGGCTAGGACTGTCTGAAATACAAATGTCCTGTCGTGAAACATGTCAAATTCTCTGAAATGTCTTTATTGGTGACACAGTCACCCCCCTTTTCTGAAACTTGTTTTTATCATGAAATGAAGCCAAAAGTTTACAAATGCCTCAAACCCAGAAATTTTGGGATGAAGAGAAAAAAAAAAAAAAAAACAAAACAAGAACTCCTGGCACATGATGTTTTTAAGAGAAAAGGTAGTGGGGATGCCCAGGCTGCGGCAACCTGCATGCCGCACGGCTCCACAGCTGCGCTCCCTCACTGCAGTCACATCTGGAGCGCTCTCAGCTCCCACGTGCTCCCGTGTGCTGCTGCAGCACCAGCACTGCCTGCTTTTCCAGATGCTCAGCATCCCAACACAGAGCCTGGAAGCCCAGATTTGCTAGAAAAGCCTGAAGAAAACAGGATTCCCATCCAGTTGCACTCTTGGAATCCATGCCTGCGGACCCACTGTGATGTGTTGGAAGTATACAGGGCATTTCTGACTAAATGTTGTGGATTTGGCAAAAGAATGTCTTCCACTGGAATGGTGTGTTGCCTGAAAGTTTCTGCCCAGTTCTGCACTGATTGCTTTGGGATGTGGGGAACAATTAATGAATACCAGGAAGTCATGGAGCATCTTCTGTGTTGGGAGCTGACTGTCCTTGTAGAGCTTGGGAACTGGAACAGCTTTTGCTGTATTTTCTGATAATCTCTTTTATTGAGGTTTAGTTAACAGAGTTCACTGTGTGACCAGGGCAGGCTAAGAGCCTGCAGCTGAGGAGTTGTGGCAGCTCTACTGATGGATGGTGAAGCACAGAGCTGCTGCAATTCATTTGCCATTGACTGCGTGACTATCTCTTGAGCACTAGTCTGGCTTGCAGTCCCCTTCCACTGTGTAATAAGCTGTATTCTTGCAATGTACCTGCTCTACTGCTTATTAAGACTGATGGCTGAGCAGAGAAAACATGTTTGGACATGGCCGTGAGTATTATACAGATCATGTAATACTACTGCACAGGACCATGCTCCAGACTCTAAGGTTGTGTATCTCCATGCACTGCTTGCACCTGAAACATTTGCTTCAGTCTATTGCAACCCCCAAAGGACTGGCAGCTCCAGAGTGGCACTTATTCTTTCATTCTTTGCTTTTCTTTCCTCTCTCAATTGTCACTCACTGCATGGGGCAGAGACGTGCTTACAGATTTCTGCACCCCTCAGACAGCATCCATCCATTTGGAAATGTGGCTCCCAGGGCTTAACGTGCTCCACACCTGCAGATCTCGGGCTTTGCAGGGCAGAACCGAAGACACTTGTTAAGCTGTTTATTCAGTGTTACTGTCACTTTTCGTTCTTCAAAGGAGTGAGATCAGAAACCACTTCAGCAGACCCTTCTTTCTCAACAACCAACTTCATGAATCACTTCCAAGCCTGCCAAATGTCAGCAATATGAATGGGAGTTATAACACTTGGGGCTGCTCTTGCAGAAGAACTTTCAAACACACAAGCTTTGGCCTCCATACAAGATTATGGGTGATTTTTAGGAGGTGGTGATATACAGGATGCAAGTAAATGCCGTAATGGTCTGCTGTGGGCTTGAACTGTAATAAACTCCACAAAGGAGAGTAGTAGTGCAAGTGTCATTCCTCTAGCAGAGGCCACAGCTTACCAAGGGTGGGGGATTTGTCCTGCCCACGATCAGGAAACCTCCATTAGAAGAAAACAAGGAATGGGTCTTGATTAGGTGGAGTTGTCTTGAAATGATGCTGAGCTGCAGTTAAAGGCAGGTACCACTCCTGAGTGACTAGCACTTAATGTGGTTTAGCAGTGCTGTCTCATAGACCACGGCTCTGGGCAATTGCCCTGGTTGCTTGTTCCTAAAACTGTCTTGGGAGGCTTTCTGCAGTTAGCAATCTGTTTTAATCCCTTGAGAGATTATTTACTCTCATACTTCAGCTCTTACAGCTGAGCCTGTGCCTGGCCTTCATTTCAGAGCTGCCCAAGTGCTCGCTGTAACAGCTGCCTTGTTGGAGGTGAATTTTCAGCTGTGCCAGAAGAGGCTTGCGAGGAAGTTTGTGTTATACTTAGTCATGCTGCTTGGTTCCAGCAATGTTATTTGTCCCACAAGACCACAAATGCAAAAATCACTTACAAATGTATAAAAGCCCCCAAACCACTGAGCACCAGGCAGAAACACTCTTATACAAGCCACTGATTGCTCCAAGGGTCTCTCTGGCATTCAAAGCCTGTCATTTGTTGGCCTTTTGTAACCAAATACACAAACTATGTCTCTCAGGTGGCAAGGGGAGTTTGTTTCCAAATCTAAGTGCTGGTGCCAAGAGTATGTTAGAGCAGTAGAAAGTATTTGTTTAAAGAGGGATTACACTTTCCAACTCAGAAATGTGTAAGGTTTTTCAAACTGATTGCAACTCTCTTTCTCTGGAGAGGACAAGTGTGTTGCCTGGCTGTAAACTGAAGTGGAAGGAAATTGGAGTAAGGGTTTTTTGATTATATTTGAACAATGTCTTTAGAAATCCCTCAGATCAGCAGCAAATATGTCACTGCAAAGCATTGTCAGGGCTCACTGGCTCTGGAAAATCCTGTTTCCCCACTGGGAACCCTGACCCACTGCCCAGCATGGGGGATGTGCCGTGCCAGGGGTTCCACACAGCAGGAGATTTTTTTGTGATAGGTGTGGATGCTTATAATAACATAAATTAAATTTGTATAACAGGTTCAGGGTTGCAAAAGGCAGATTGCTCTGTTCATTTTATGTATGTGAGGGGCTGCATACTGAGTATGAATGTAAATTTTCTGCACTCCAAATTTCTGTTAACTAATATTTTATGCCTCTTATTTTTCTAGTACAAATGACTGTCCACTGTGAGTATTCTTGCCCCCATGGTGAAGATGTGTTCCCACTTCCCAGCACAGCAAAGCAGAGAGGGGGGATCAAAAAAAATATATTATCATACAAGATGAGGAGTCACTGTGATGAGAGCAGACCATAAGATATCTCCTGTGTTTAAATGAGTGGAAGTACTCTAACTGGAAGTTTGGGATGGCTGGTGTCATGTGCAGGAAGAAGTGTGTAGGGTGGAAAATGTGGGAGAACATGGAGGGAAGGGGATTAATCTCTCCTGTATGATGAAGTGAGAGGGGAGTTGTGTTTGGTGGCGCAGGCACCCCTGTGTGTGAGGGAGGTCTCATGCAGTGAAGCTAAAGTAAAAGCATTTGAAAGGGAAACCTGCAGGTTTGTCTGTTTGACCTCCAGAAGTGACACAAAGAAATAGTAGTTTGCTCCCCTTCGTATGTGGTGACAGCTTTCTGTGCTGGGGGACACTTGACCCTGGACATCTTTAATGTCCCTGGGTGTGATAGAGACACAGGTAACATGTTTATCGAAGGATCTGTCTTTTGCATGTTGTACACTCATATATCTATTTCAGGGTAGAGCAGCTTCATTTAAACTGCCTGGAAAGATTAAATTATATTATTCGCTTAACATGACAAGAGGGTGACGGGCTCTGGTTTCACCACACAATAGTACACAGTGAAGCGGAACTTGGAACATGTACCTGCTCCCTCCCAGGGAAGAGCGTATCGATCGAAGAGCCGTGTAGTGCATTAGAAGGACGAGAAAGCGTGGATTAATTTCAACAATCTGATGTAAAACATGAACATCCCCTTCTTGAGCTAAATCACAAGGGGGGAGGGGGGGGTTCTGGGCCTGTCAGGTGTCACAGTGCAGGCAGAGCAGG
Source organism: Tyto alba (assembly GCF_018691265.1). Classification (NCBI taxonomy): domain Eukaryota; kingdom Metazoa; phylum Chordata; class Aves; order Strigiformes; family Tytonidae; genus Tyto; species Tyto alba. Next base: position 5,084,519 of record NW_024881317.1, read on the forward strand.
GGACTCCACAGTGCCAAAGGGGACAGAAGACCAGCAGAGGAACAGCTTTAAGTTTTCTCATCTCTGTTTTGTTGTCAGCTTCTGACCTCACAACAAATAAATGTAACTGTATAGAGAGAACAAAATAATCCATTTTATTTTTGAGATGGGAGCAAGAACAGTCCCTTGTTTGGGGACTAGCTGAGGGAATTAACAGAATTTTGCTTTCCAGATCTTTTCCCTGCCCTTTGGTAGATCTGCATAGGTAAACTTTGATTTTGATGGAAGTCTGGCACATATCATCTCTGGGCCTCCTTTTCTTGTTTGCAAAACATCATTTCCCTATCCTACAGGAGTGTCATGACAATTCATGCATTAAAGATTGTGAGATGCTCAGATCTGGGGGTAATTCATACAGGTGATTTAGATGAAGATAGACTACTTTGAAGTGCATTAGACAAGATGAGCCAGGCATGTTTGATTAAAAGACAGTTAGCTGGACATTCAGTGGTTGGTAATGGAAACATCAAAGCTCTGGTAGAAATACATATTTGGCTTGCAAATCTGTCTGTTATCCTCAGTTTTGGCAGGACCTTTAAAGCCTTCAAGTTTTTCTCTAATAGCATGGTAAAGTTCATCCAGTGCAAGTTTTCTCATGTGCTGCAGAAATATGTATTGTATTAGGAAAAAACTGTGGAGCTGTGCTGACGGCTTAAGCTCCTGAAGATATCCATGCAGTGGGAAAATCAGGCACTAAGTTATCTCTGACAGTAAATCCTGCAGACTCTCACAGCTAATATCAGAGGTCCTGTAGACCTATTTATATCTCATGTTTCTTATTGCTTACAGTTCTTTATGGTACAGGAACACCAATGGCTGGCTCATACAGAGTGACTTTGATGCTAGAATAGGCTCTTGCTCAGCACTGAAGGGAACCAGTTGCTCTGGGGTGCTCTCTCAATTAGATGTTTGATTTGCTTTCAGGAGGAGAGAGGGATTTGTCATGAGGGAAGATGGCATTGCTTTTTCTTTCACGCCCAGCTTTAAATAGCTTGGGAACACCAGACCTCTGCATGATTTCTCCCAGGTGAACGCATCAGGGTCTGATTGTTCTGCACAATAATTGTAAACCTCAGAGCTTGGAGCATGAAGCATTTAGGAATAATGAGATCTCTTTTTCTATTTCCTTACATGAGGTCACATCATGACATCAGGGGAATTCTGCTTAAAAGCTGACATCACAGGACTGCTTAGCAACTACTGGCTTGACTAAGTAACTACCATTGGTACATGTGAAAGCCAGTTTGTTTCAGAAGGTTGAATTCCTAAAGACTCAAATCATACACACAACTGCTTACACAAAGCATTAGTTATGCTTAGTTCACTAACAAGATTTATGTGTGTGCTGTGCTAGAGGCAGCGAGACCATACTGTGCACAAATGCTGTTCTCTGACAATGGCGACTTGCGCTCTAGGTTAGATACTGGTAATTTATCACAAAGGCTTGACAAGTTTAACAATACATCAGGTAGATTTACTCTCACTTTGAGGTTAATGTGCCTCATTCTCTTATGTTCTAGAAATGATCCTTCGGTGAGGTCCAGAGGCTGGGAAGCTGGCTTAGAGGTGTAATGGGACTCACTCGTGGCTATCATCAAATCTAAAATTGTTCCTTTGAATATTGTCTGCAGCCTTTAAGATGCAGACTGCAAGACTTCAATGCTGCCAACGGGTTTTTCTTGGTAGAGAAAAATCTTCCTCTTGATATTCAGCAGTTTCTTTATGGGGTTGTTTGGTCTCTAGACATGAGAAAATCCTGGCAATTTTGATCATTTGAAGCGAATGAGTAATGTGTAGTGCTTAGTACAGTGTTTCGCTCTTCAAATCACTGATTATGCTTTATTTTCTATTATGTTGAATGGAGTGATTCTATTACGGTCTATCATTTTCTCTTTTTACTGCAGTTTATTTCAAGGATTCCTGCTGGAGCCCTATCTACTGAACATTTCTAGATTACAATTGACTATCTAAGACTGTTTCAGGAATACTTAATGGGCCAACTCAAATTAGCCAATCTGAAGAAGTGAATTTTGGCCTTGAGAGCTCTCCAAACACATGCCGTTCTGCAAGCAAACGGAAAAGGCTGTCTGCTGTCAGAATTTCAGTAGGTGTCAGTGTGGATTCTAAGCTGGATTCTCAGCCTGAGTATTTAAGTTCTTTGGGAATTTATCACAGTCCTGTTCTCTGTTATCAGCCTCTGGTTCAATTTAACCTCTTCTTTCCACACTCTGATCAAAGATTGCTGGTGATAGATGGTCACTAACTTAGATAACAGAGCCAGGACTAAGAGGGGTCTTTTACTCCCGTGGTCATAAGTCTCCACAAAGACATGACCTGAGTATCTTTCCTGTGTAGCTGGGGACTGTAACAGAGCCACACATCTGGCTGAGGCACGGGGTGAGATACTTCACATCCATCCTAGTGCGACCTTCAACATCCTTATCTGGCAGGAATTGCTAAGTCTGCATGGGAAGATCAAAAGAGCTCATCTCATTCAGCCCATCAACATTTGGGCCTAACTCCGATTGCTGTCAAGAGTACATCAAAGGTAAACACAGGAACAAATAGGCAAATAATGGCCAAGAAGAAAGGTGGGCTGCCAGTGAGAGGCTGTCTAATCTTCAGGGAATGATATTCAGTAACAGCCTTCAGGGATAATGTTGTGATAGGTGGGGGCAAACACTGAGCAAGGTAGAAGGCAGCAAGTGGTCAGTTTCTGGCAGTTTATTCCAGATTTTAGGCAGTGTTTCTGCACATTTCTTGTTTGATTGGCTTATCTGACTCTAATTACTACATTTTCAAAACACACATGATATACACTGTCAGGAAATATATTGCTTATTGCTGGGACTGAACTCCCAAGCATATTCTTCAAGCTACAGAATTATCTACTTTATTATATTCTTCCTCTTTAGCTTGAGGAAACTATTAAAAGGGAAAGAGCAAAATTATAGGCGGAAGGCATACATTTTCCCCAAAAACTCTTCTTTCTCTAATTATTAAATCTTGCAAAGGTTTTAATTTCATAAACTGAGATGGATACAGAGGCACTGATCCAAATAAGTTGTCTTTCAGGGATCGTTATTAAAGTATTAAGGAATAATTTAATTTTCCCTCCACATGGTTTTATTTTTTCTTCTAACTATTTGAGACATAATCGCTCATGTGTATGTAAGTCACAGCTGAAAAGTACACTAGGGGAGGAAAACGTCAAAGTGTACCCTAGTCTTTCTCAGCTATTTTCTAGGTGGTCTTCATTTGAGTGGCATTTATCAAGTCAGAGAGCACCAGGAGGACTGATATCCACTACAGAGAAATTCAGAAGTCCTCAAGAAATTAGGACTGCAACTACAAAGACCAAGGCGTATCCTGGCCAGAACTCTTTATATTAAGTTTTTTACCCCTGCAGAAGAGTGGGGGTTAGGCTAGGGGACCAACAAGGTCTGTGTAAACCTCTGAAGTTCCACCTTATAGCTGTCCACCATGAGAGTGTATCTAACCAGCAGCCTTGGCATGGGCTTCCCTCTCCTCACTGATGGCCAGAGCTCTTGTGCATTTAACTGTGATACCTTTTGCTTCAGAGATGGTGGATTTCAGGATTGGTTTTGTCACTGAATCCCCTTTTCAGGGAAGTGTATAACTGGCAATTTCATTATGGGTAATGCTTGCAGTATGTGAAGCATGAGTTTTCTTTGTTTGTTTGTTTGCTTGTTTAAATGAAGATGGAGTTACAGGCATGTTTGGGTGATTTCCTGGTAGGCAATCCAAGTTAGAACTTTGTGATGATAATTAAGGGGCCATAAGAAAAAAAAAAAAAAAAAAAAAAAAAAAGTTTAGCCCATATTTGAAAGCAGCCCAAAGAAGAATATGAGTGCCCCTCTTACTATTAAAATATTCCAGTGCATTCCCTGGTCATGCTTTCATTGGGAAATAACACTTCACAGCGAGACCTCAATAAGTGTACCTGTAAAATCTCTTGTGTGTTTGATGTTGGCACTTGTCTGAAGATGTATTTTTCCAACACAAGCCTGAGTCAGTAACAGACAGCTCAGAGGAAAGGCTGGGCTCCAGGAACAAATACAGCTTTCGTCTCCTCTCTTTGAGGGCTTTGGATTGCAAAAAGAAATGTAACCTGGCTGTTCGGTGTGTTTCTGTTCTGTGTTCAAAAGTCTGATGTGGAGGAGACCAAGAGCTGGTAATCGGTATTGAGTTAATTCCTGCCTTCATCATTGCTGCCTTGCAAACTTCAAAGCAGAAAAGCTACTCTCTTTACACCTACAAGCATAATTTCCAGAGCTGAAGCAGGGTAATTTTCACATGCAAATTCAAGAGGCAAGCCTGCCTTATCTGAGCGGGTGGACATGCTGTTTAATGGGACAGCAGCACCTCTCCTTTTCTTCCCAGAAGGGGAGCAAGGCAGCAGAAATAAAAGGTTTTCTTTTGCTGTTGTTTTAGAGCAAAAGAAGTGTACCTTTACAAAAGAGGAAAATGCCACCTTGTGCTTTGTTTCTATGCTTTGAATTGTGTTGAATGCTGGAAAAAATAGAATTCAGTTTACCATCTAGAACTTTATATTATATTTTTCATATGCTGTTGGAAGCATAATGCAGAAATCAAAGACTTGGCAAAAGAACAGGCCAGCTTTATAATCCCCCTTGTTCTCAGGCATTTGAAATACACAGATTTATGGACGTTAATCCTAACATTATTAATGTAGTGGGAAAACAGGGAGCAAATTTATAGTATTTACAGTTCTCACTGTTTTTTTTTTTTTTTTTCATATTCTCTTTGGGACAGTAATTTCTCTCATTTGTTATTTCAAAAGCCACCTTCTTGGTCTTGAATATTGGTGGGTTTTTTTCATTCACTGTAACAGCAGAATTATTGAGAAGGAAAGTTATTCAAAGCAGAGAAGAGTGAGTGCTGGGGGACCAGGCAAGACAATAACTGCCGGTATGATTTAGGCAGGTCACTTTGCAAGCTTAGGTACTCCTGCTAAGTCATCTCAGAAATGACCTGAGAGTTTGAGTTGCTCAGCTTCTGAAAACAGCTGTGGCTTGGGTTGTTTTTTTTAGGACTTCTGCAAAGCAGGCTGTGTTTTTTTGGTGCAGAAATGTGGCACTCGTGATTCCTTTGCTTGCTGACCATATTTGATTATGCTTCTAACTGGGCTGTCAGTGGCACATTGGTGAAGCAGACACATCTAGCAGGTTTGCAAGCATGGCCTCAGGCGTCCTTTGGTCCTCAAGCATAAACCTGATTGCAGGATGATGTGTATAAACATATAAAAAGCTAAAGCTCGTAAATACTTGGCAATTTTCACAGAAGAGCCTCTTCACGTTAGTTTCCTGTGCAGGTTGTCAGGTGTGTGTGTAGCTTTCTAACATGCTCAGAAAAAATCATCATCCTGATGCAGAGTGGTTTTGGGAGAGGGCAGTGTTTTTCACTGGTTTGACTATTACTGAGGCTTGCTTTCCTGGAGCAGGATGCAGCGAGTATGCTGCTGTTCCTTGATCCAGGCACACAAGCTGGTGTGGGTTGGCTGTCACCTCCCTGCACCCCACCACATCTCTCCCAGCTGTCTGGGAGAGAAATGACTGATGACCTCTGCAGAAACTGAGGACTTCATTCTTAATTGCTATGGACTCTAAGTCTGATTAAAATCAGCCTTTATTATATTAAATAAGCTCCATCTGTTAATAGTGTGTGTGCCCTTCCACTGGAGACAGAGAAAGCAAGTCAAAGGGAGCACCCTTCAGATGATATTCTTGTTTCAATTAAGGTACAGAATAGAGAAGTAGTTCGGTCCTTGAAGACTAAGACAGATAACCCCAAGTCTCCTGTCTCTAATAAAACAAACCCAAACCCCAGTTCCAGTGGCTGTGTGAAGTGGGAATGGGAATAAAAATCCAGATTCACTGGAATGAATCTCAATGGTTTAGGCCCCACTCTTCATTGTTGATGACAAATATGTGCCAGGAACTGGCCTGAAATCATAATATGGGTGAATTAGACTTATGGTTCCATTCTTGTTATTCTTTTAAAGAATTAAATGTGTTGGGTTGACATTTCTCCTGGGATTTTCAGGTACCTCTGTGGGAATCTTAGTGTGAAGACAGATGTCCAGCCTTAATTTGGCTGGATGCTTTACTCCCCTGTTTTTTTTCTGCTTTGCATGCCCCTCCGATCCCAAAGTTAATGAAATACAGAGGACTTGCCATTTGTGTTTGCATGTATGTATCTGCCTTTGCACTTGATGAAGCTTTTAACTCACCCTGTGATACGCAAGCAAAATGATGCAGAACTGAGGTCTAAGTATGGAGGAACCTTTAGTGAGAGAAACTGTGAGGAGGGGTGCTTGGCAGAATTACAGTAGAGCTGATAAGATAATGATGCTTGTGCTCCACATCTCCCTTCCCTTCCTGAAACCGTCTCTTGGGGTGTTTGGATTCTGGATCTGAAAGGGTTGCTTGACACTCTTTACAAATCAGCCCATATGGCTTGCCGATATGAGTGACCCCTGGGCAGCTTTCCGATAGAACTGATATGCTAAACAACATTTGGATGGATAAAAGAGAGCTCCAGAAAGGAAGAGGCATCTCTGGGTCAGTGATGCTGACGTTCTGTTGCGGAGCCGCGGAAGAACGACACGCCGAGATGGGTTCAATGTGGGTGATAGAGCATCAATCAACGTGTGTCTTTATTGGTCCAGGGTACATATATTTATACAGACAATGATAATTATTATGCCTACTAGTCACTAGCTGATTGGCTTAAGCTCTGAAGGTCGTATTCGCACGGTCCACCTACTTGCAGTTAGCTAACAGCACAAGCTTCTCATAACACTAAGTTTCTCATGCCACTATTTCTAATTCCTCTTGAACTGTTTTCGATACACAACAGTACCATAACACAATGTTTCTCAGACCACCGTTACCATAACACTGGTTTTCTCAGACCACTATTCCCAATTCCTCTCAACCTGTTTTCGACACACCACAGTACACAAGGCCGAAGCGTCCTTGACATTCTTCATGTATCAGCAGCTGCGAGCAGCTGCAAGCAAACCCTAGTGAGGCTCAGCATCAGCGAGGCAGCATCAGCCCTTAGAACAGGCTCTGATCATACATTTGCTCGGTGGGATCAGGACCCTTGTCTCTGAGCCATTCTCCAACATTCTGTCACCTTGCTTTTTGTGGCAGTGGGGAAGCAACATGGAAACGGCGTAATGCCTGGATGAGCAGGGCAATGCAATATCCATAAAAGCACTGTACGGTACCTGGGGAAGTCCATGGTCATGAGGGATGCTGTGGCCTTCAGTGGACCTGTATGGAGGAAGAACCCTGAGGAACCAGAAGGCATCTGACTCCCACATGACAAATTGTGAGCAGATGCCATATGTTTAGGTACAAAGTGAGAAAGAAGGAAGTGCGTCGTACCTGATGTCAGAACAGGATATTCCCTGCAGTCATGCACCAATCCCTAGCCTACCACAGTTTTCAGGGAGCTGTTTTTTTCTCTTTAAATTGCAGATTGTGTTCATGATTTTGTTTTTCATGGAAATCAACTCAACTCCGTCCATGTGCTTCCAATCCAGCTTACCTCTAGAGGTGAGAGAATCACAGAAAGTCTATTTAGTGAAATGTCCATTTAAAAAATTCTGCGTCCATTGAAAACAGTGATAAAACTCCCACTGATTTCATGTAGGCTGAGTTTTTTCCTGAAGTCACCAGACAATGTGGTTGAGTGTCTTTGATTTGTTGATTGAAAGCTGACACTCTATAAAGGCAGTGGTCCTTCCCATATTTAGCTATGTTGAAAATATTGCAAGGACATCTTTTTATGAAGTATGTTATATTGTGTTCCTTGACCTTGTCCATGTGAGCAAAAATTCATTTTTATGTGCAAGTAGCAGAGGTAAACATTAGATAATATTTTGAGGAGATTTATTTTAGGATTGAGAAGAAAATGCAAAAGTCTTACTGTATATTCTGTCTCAGCAAGAGGAGAGCAAATTTTCTTGTGGTGACCTAAAGAGCATATAACAAAAATAAAACAATGTAATTAAGAGAAAGTTGAATTTAGGCTGAACTTTTAATGAAATACTGGAATACTGTCCCAAAGGATGTGGTGGATGCCTCACTGTCTGAGTCACTTATAATAATGCTAGACTGAACTTCTGTTCACTAAAGAATGTACAACAGTGAATAAGAATTTTGCCCTTCCTCCAAGGGACAGATTTATTGGTCTTTTTCCTGCTCATTTCTGTGATAGCGTCTGGCCTGTTTTGACAATTCCCTTATCAGAGAACAGCCCTGTCCTGCCTGTGAGGTCTTCCAAATCAGTAAGACTTGGAGAGATATGACTGTACTATTAACTTGTGCCTGGTTTTATATCAAACCTTTCTACCATCTACATGGAAAGAATTCTCTGGCTGAAGTCAGACTTCTGCAGCCAAGCAAACTTATTTGGCAGTGGATTTAGGATGAAAACTCACTGCTTTTAACAGAGATTAGCAATACTGAAGAAGACCTGTGATCTTGGAAGATGCGTATCTCATAAATTAAGAGTAATAATAATGATGTTTAAAAGCTTGGACAGAGCGCGCACTGGCTGATCAGAGAAGAAACCAGAAGTGTAGCATGCAGTAACCAAAAAAGCCGAGTGCCATCAGTAAGCGATGTGTTCACATAGTATAGAAGCTGCAAACTATGGGAAAACAAGGGAGAAATCTTTCCCCATCACAATTTAGAAACAGCCAAAATATGGGCACATCCTTACACTAGATAACTGCTGCTGTGTATCAACAGGTTAAAGACGACCTTCTTCATCTAAATGGGCTGTGGGATTGACCAGGTTTAACATAGGAAATCTGTGGAAAACTTAAGCAAGAAAGGAAATCCCCTCAAAATCAAAGGGGAGGACTGTGAGATGTTCGTCGTCAGATCAAGTCAGCCTAAAATCTGTCCGACCAGCAGCAGAAATCATATCAAGTTATTTTGAAAGGACTTGGATGTAACCCACCATTATCCTGACAATCCTCATCAATCCTACTGACCCTTGCTGTGGTTATTGTGTACGTGCCTCCTAGTAATCATCTATTGTATTGGGTAGCAATGTAACTTTATCACTGTCCTAGAGCCCTTGAAATGAAGGGATTTTTAACCAAGTGGTTAGTGACTATGATGTAACTCCACTAGGTGCTCCAAAAATCCCAACCAGTGCACAAATATGTCTTTCGATTGCAGTCTTGGTTGCCATGACTATATTCTAGTTTAGCAGATCCAGAGCTTCAATCATGTGTAAAACGTCATGCTTGATATGTCCCCCTCTATTTTAATTTTTCCTCAACCTCACTGAGGTTTTGCTGAGAGAGATAATTCATCAGTTTCCTGTTCCTGTGAGGGAAGACTTGGGTGTTCGCAGACCAATGCTGGGGAAGAAACCAGAAGCAGTGAGGTTTGGGGAGAAAAAAGGGAACCAATCCTAGTTTTCTTTGAGCAAGGAGCCAGGTTTGCCCTTGGATAGATGGGCAAACTATATTTCTGAGGAGTTCGAGAAAGGTAATTTATCCCAGGGGGGCTTTTCGATATTTGCTTGCAATTACATTTGTTTTAGTGAAATGAACAGAATTTGCTCTTTGGAATTTCATTTCCATGCCCAGAGTTTAGAGTTGCAGGTACCACCTGTTAACACTGTGCAAACAAAATATAATTGACTCCCGCAGGAATCCCTCTGAAAGGCAGCACCTTGGGATTAAAGTTGCAGAGCCATCTATCTAAAATGATGTGGCAGATTTAATTAACGTGTCTAAAAATACACAGGCTGCAATCAAGCCTTTGCTTCTGCCCGTGTCTGTTCCCTGAAGGGGAATGCACATAATTTTCAAAATCTTGGGTTCTGTCAGCCACCTGTGAGTTGAATTTATTGATGCATGAGATTATCATAAAATTAATTTGGACACTGCTGAATTATGAGGTTGAAAACAGGTTGAGGAGTAGTTTCTCACCCAGTTTAAGCAATATGCTGTCAATAATGTTCTCTCAAGCCCATATGTAGAGCATTACTAGACAGCTACAGTTACAAACTGTAAATACATGGAGATTGGATGTATATAGCCCCTTGTGGCAGAGAAAGATCTCCGTAGTGTTGGTACCAGGAATGATTTGGAATGACTTGAATCTGAGCAGCAGATAACTACAGACATCAAATGCATTTCACTACTTGCCACTTAGGAGACAGATCTTTGCTAGAGAGTCAGAAAATGGCATAGCACCAAAAGCGCTGAGGAGCCTTCAGTCAATATGTCTATCTGTCTATCCATTGCTTGGGGTTTCAGGCTTTATATCCACTTTTTAATTAAAAGAACTTGTTTTTTCTAAAGCAATAATGGGCAGCGATGAAATGCAGTTTTCTCAGACTGCAGTAAAGATGTTAAGAGAAAAGAACAAATAACATTTCTTACAGTGCTAACATGGTCTGCATAGAAGTTGCTCCCAGTGAGCCTTCTTGTGCTGGCAGGTTTTGTCATTGTTTTTTGTCAGTTGTTCACAAAGGTCCTCCTAGGCTTTTGGGTGCAACAGAGGGCCTGAAGTTAGATGCCCATGGTCTGGCTGAATTAAGCCATATTAATGGCTTCATTCACAAGCCCAGATGGGAGATTTCAGAAGGTCAGGTTCTTCTCTGGAATAACTTCAATGAGTTCAGTGAACCTGTCCCAGAGAATTGACCTAACTAACCTAATGAGCAGTACTACTCCTTGGAACTAAAACAATACTCTTCATCCAGAAATTTCTGACTCTGTAGAAACATGTGTGGGGAAACAGAGTACAAATAACTCTGGGCACTGACATTCTTGGTCAAATTTTAAAAATCACCCGTCTAGCTGCACACACAGCCCCGTGTGACAGGATGCACCTCTGCTGAAAAAGAGTTTAAGGGAATTTGGGTTTTGGAGCTTGTAACTCAGGCTCTTGGAAAAGCCAAGCAGATATTGCCTGTTATGCTTAATTCATGTTTCAAGGTTATTTTACAATCTAGAGAGTAAAAAAAAACAGTTTTGAGAAGCTGGAAATTGAGGATCTTCTGGACTCCAGTGCCTGTGATTCTTGGAAGAAGAAGTGTATTGCATAGACCTTATTTCAGGCTGGTTGCGATGACTGCCTCAACTGCCTGCTGATTACCTGCCTTTGTTAGCACAACAGATGGCTGTAAGTGTCCTGATAACTCAGATGGCCTTTCCAGCCATTTTTATAACTACACTTCAGGGAATAGATGTAGGTGCCAAGGTAACTGTTCCAGTTTTAAAGTCCAGTAAGATAAGATGATTGAGAAAGCTTTAAATAAAAGCTAACCTGTGGAAATCCCTTGACAAATCATCCATTTGTGAACTTTTACTTCCTCTTGCATTACCTTAACCTCCTTCATAAGACAGGCTAAAGAAAATCCAAAGGTGCAAAAGAACTATTTTAATTTAGACCACCAACCCCATCCACACTAACTAACAGCTGGGACTGTTTGCAAAGGCATTTTGCATGTGGGATAGTATGTGTCAGAGGGCTAAACCCTGGGGTTCCTTCAAAATGGAGTAAAGATATAAAATAAAAATGAGAAACTGTAAAATATATGCTTCTGATAAATAAAGGGAGGAGCAGAGAAGGACTGTTTAGCAATGCAAAATGCAAATTCATGTCTATACTATCGGACTTCTTTGCAAAGGCCTATGCTAAACTTTAAGAGTGCATTTATGTCTGTACCATTGTCAGCCATTGTTTTGTTTTGTATTTCTGATTGCAGTAGGACTGCAGGGGTCTTTTAATGTGTCTGCAAGTATGTGAACCAGTCTAATGAAGTCTGGTGGGCTGCTTACATGCCCCATTACTAGATCAGGGCTGTACAGTCGGTGTTGTGAGGCTTAATGACTTTGCACAATGTTAAATTATGCATCCTCTTGGACAGAGGGTTCTGGCTCTTTTTCAAGATCTATAAATACTCTGGAAGTTGGCCTAATTTCTTGCTGAGGACTGTGGGCACGGTGCAGGCTGGGTGTGTGTACACGTGTGCTCTGCAGGGAGCTCCTCACCTGGTACAGGGCCTAGAGTCAGCCAGTCTCCTTTTCTAAAGAGATGGTGGAAAGCACCACTGAGAGAAACAGACAGTTCCCCCATGCAGGATGGTTTTGTTACTATTTCACCTTTCAGATACCTTACAAAATGTCAGGAGGCCATTAAATAGCTCACCTGTCGCCCAGCGGGTGTTTTTCTCTCAGGTGGGGAGGACTGGGGGATGTGAAGTTGAGGAAAATTTCCAGGATTGTGACTAACAGTTAGGGAGACCTGTGAGATGTAACAGCCCTCATGTCACTGAATCTGCCTGGGTGTGCACAGAGAAACGCATGGAGGACCATGAAGCTCTGCAGAGCAATGTGGTTTGACAGAGTAGCCCTTGCATGTGGGATTTACCTACTGCAGTTGTGAGAGAAAGAAATGATTATTGCAGCCTTCAGGAAATGCACTTTATTAATTTATTTTGCTGCTTTTTACCCACAAGCAGGGCACTGAGAGCAAGTGCACAGCTGATGGCTGGTTACCAGCCAGGCAGCCATCCATTGGCTGTGGGTCTGGCTGCAGCGACAGGAGAAACTAGGAAGCACACCAGGACTACCACCAGCTCCAATAAGTAAGTTCTCAAAATTGTTTTTATAACAGACATTGAATAAGTCTTTTGGACTCCAAAGTAAATGCTTCTTCTAGAAGTGGATTTTTATTAGAGCTGGCTGAGGCTGGAGGAAACAGCTCCCCTGACGTCAGAGGCTTTATATCGGGCTCTTTCCATTTTTATACTGTGCTCCTCTGGGCATTTAAGGCATTTCCGCTACATAGCAGATCCGCCTGGAACTGCTTCATTCCCTTCTTCTCTGATTTAAAGCAGATAAAAGTTCTTGCCTGTTGCCAATTACTAGAACGTGTTTCAGTCTAATTTCAGGTATCATTTGGAGTTTATGTCAGTGGATATTTAGTTCTCTGGAGCACAAACCTTGGGCAGGCAAGGTTTTCCATAAATAACAGAGCAAAGATTCTGAGTCTAATCTGTTGCTGGAGATATACGATCACACTCCCTCTCCCTGTGTGCTGTAAAATGTGTGGTGTTGCATTTGCTGGCTCCCGGCCAGGTGTTTGAGTCTGTTTAGCTGCAGCCAGACTTGCTGCATGTGTTCTTCATTCATCATGAGCCATGTCTGAACTTGGCAAGTGCTGCCTAGGCCATGGGAGACAGCTCTGCCAGGTGAGCCATTAGCGGCTGGTCTCGGCTGGAAGTCTTCTTCCTGCAGATCTTGAACGCCGATCAACCGTGCTCAACAGCAAACTGCAGCTACACTCACGTGCATGCAGTAGTGGAAACAGTTTGACACGCAAATCAGAAATGTCACTGCATTTGGCCAATGACTGTTGGCTAAGAAAGACCTGGACTTGTGCTTGGACCTGCAAGAGACCAGATGGCTAATGTGGTCATCAGCCGTTGCACCGTAATCCCACATCAAAACTTGGCTTTCCTCAGAGGTCTGTGAACAGGAGTGAAATGTAGAATGTTAAATACAAAGCAAAGCAGAACCACTCCATTATAACCTGCAGTGATGGGAATTCAGTGCTGCTTTTAAGCAGCAGGGTTCTTAACTCCAGGCTTTTTCTATTCGGTTTTATTTCCCAAACCCTGCATTATCTTGTTAGGAGAGACATTATTTCCCTTTGGTAATTTCTCTTCTCTTCTTCAACTCTCCCATATTTTTTAAGCTCGCAGTGGGGAGATTAAAATTTATAGTTGTTGGATCTCTGTCTGTCTTTATTTTCATCCTTTCCCAGTTCTTCAACTCATCATGTTAAAATAGCACTAATTAAATCTGTTCTCACTTAAAATGCAGTCCTGCCTTTGGTAGGCAAAATTACATCTGGACTCTCCTGAATCCATCTAACCTTGGCAGTATTTCAACAGAAATCAGTGGCAGTATGCTGGGGTAAGATTGGTGTCGATAGATCAGAGTCAGGCCTCTGGTTATTTGAGTTCTGTGCAGGCAGTACACCACTATCTGTCATAGTCTGTTAGCTCACATGTGAGGTTATGTGAGCACAAGTACATTGCTTGACTGGGTCAACTTGGACTCACCACCACATTACCACCAGCTGGGAGGGGGAATTGCAAGGAGCTGTTTGGATCCTCTGCACTGCTCTGCTGTTTTGGAGGGGGTTTACTAGCCTGGGAGAAGTGTCCAGCCCACATGAGAAAGTCCGTGGAAATAATAGAGGAAAGACACTGTCAGAGCTGGCAGTCAGACTCCCAGCTTTTTGCTGTCAGGTTTATCCCAACCTTTCAATACCTACATAGTGAAGAATTGCTGGTAGATTCGTGTGCAAGCCTTTGGCTGGTGTGTATTAGGAGGGTGAGGGGCACTTCTTGGATCAAGTGTCTAGTGTGGATGTCTCCTTGGAGGTAATATCCCAGCCACCTGAATTCAACATGTGCTTCCAGCTGGCTGTGACAATTTTTCTCATGATCTGTCCTGGACTCCTGTGTTTCTGTACGCAGCTGTCTTTCAGAAGTGGCTGGATTTAATGGCATGGAAATTTTTTCCTCCTGCCAGTGGTTTTGGTACCAGTCTTTGCATTCCTTTCCAAAAGAAGAGCTGGAGACTCTGCAAAGTCCCCATGAGATTTTGCTGTTGCCGTCAACCCATGATATAGCAGCAATCTCAAATGCTGAGATAGATATGTAGTTAGTAAATAGCTTTGAGAATTCTTTGGAATAAAAGATACATATACTGTATAAATGTAAGAGATCTAATTATTTTTATTGCTAGGGCTGTGCTGAGTAACACTGCTGGGGAAAGATCACATATTGCCATTCTATTTCTCTTGGGATAGAATAAGAGTCTTGCTTAGACCCAAGAAAAACTGCTTCTGTGCCTGCCTCTGATTCATGCTGCATAGTTAAATGCCATGGGAAAGCACTTGTGCTACAAACACTTTTGTTTATAGGCAGACATTTAATTATCATATTACAGAATTCTCGGGACCAGCTGCCACATGAGATTTCTGGCTAGGACATTTAACACAAAATTAAAACACAGCATCACATGCCCAGTTAACTGAAAAACCTGAGCATAGTATTTGCACTTTCCTGTTCCCTGTAAAAAGCTTCCTGGATGATATTTCAGTGCAGATTAGTCATGAGAAGTCAGCATGTTGTAAGCTTGATGACGTCTTTCTGACTGGATCAGAGAACAAATATTGTGATCTGTTCAGCACGGGCTCCCTGCGAGTGATTAAATTTCTTCTCCAAGGAATTTAGGTAATTTGGTAGTATCAGAGCACTGGTCATCTGTGGAAAAAAAAAACCAAAGTGGATTGCTTCCATGCTTTTGAAGCCGAAGTTTTATTGATAGTCCTGAAAGCTTTGGGAAAATGCATAATAGGCCCAGTATAATGTGGAAAATAATGCTACATGTTAATAACTCTATGTAAAGGAAAGTTTGGAAGCTTACTCCTCATACAGTTTGCAAGATTGAATCCTTTTCTCAGGCAAGTAATGATTATATTTGTGAATAAGAGTGTTCAGGGCTGTGTTTTCTCTCCTCATCCCTTTGTGCTTTTTCCTGTACCCAGCACATCTGCCTGCTGGGTTACACTCCTGTCTCTGATACTCTGTGTGCTCTGTGCACCGGTTCCCTTTCCTTTTCTTCATGCCAGTTTGCTTTAGTCCCAGTGTCCAGGTTGAGATGTGCTTCCAGTATCCCA
This sequence comes from Tyto alba, assembly GCF_018691265.1. Lineage (NCBI taxonomy): Eukaryota > Metazoa > Chordata > Aves > Strigiformes > Tytonidae > Tyto > Tyto alba. Next base: position 5,100,346 of record NW_024881317.1, read on the forward strand.
GCAAGGGCTCACTAATCTCCCCAAAAGTGATTCAGGAACTTAGCTCCCTGTGGGTCCGAATGCACAACAATTCTGAAGTATCTAAATCCTCATCTGGTGCCCGCCTGCCAGCAGTGTTTACAGGAGCTAGATGCCCAGGTTTCTTTAACAGTGGCACTGGAAAGCTCAGTGATGGCAACAAAAATATCCTTTTCCTACATATATAACGAAAAGGAGAAATCTGCAGGTTTCTTGGCCTCTTTTAGTGTGTGTTGTTAGGAAATTAGCCTATGATGTCTTCCTATACCAAGATTAGGAGATTAACTGGCAGGAAAGTTTCACTAACATTTTTTTTGAACACAAAATCCCATTTATCCTGTAGGGAGCAATTGTCTTAAATGCCATCTAAAACTTGCTAAGTGACACTGCCTTGCCGCTGTGCTGTAGGATGGGTGAGAGCCAGTTGCTCCAGGCCACGACATGTACTTCTCTCAGGATCTGCCGCCCATTTCTCCTCCTCGCTTCTGTCCTGGCTCTGGGCCTGGTCTTTGCCTATGAAGCCATAAACTGGAGTGCTGTTCTGCTTCCACACGATAAACTCATGGCTGTGGGACTCCCAGGAACAGGTATGGAGTTTTATAATTTTGCAGGCCTTTTGGGGCTGTGGCTGGTGAGCCATCTCTCTTGAATGAAAGCTGGAGCCATCTGGACTTCTGCACTGCTGTTCAAACTTCATGCAAGGCATAAAATGTGCTGCAGCCTTCCAGCACTGGCTTGGGGCTTCTCAGCGGTGTTGCCAAAATGTGGTCAAAGCAACGCAGCCTGGATGAGAGCCCTTGAGAGCTGCTTTGCTGAGAAGCTTCTGCTAGGCAGTGTCTCCCCTCTGGAAAAAAAGCCACATTTAATATACCTCTGTCTTGCTTGGTGTCAGTGATCAGGAAGAAGATTGTTTCTGGTTCTGTAGATACTTTGCAGTAGTAGCAGTAGTAGAGCTAGCCTCTTTTTTTTTTTTTTTTCTTCAGCATATGTAAAGAAGCCTGCTACCAGGGTCAGTGGTCATCCTGGGCAATGGTCTTCATGTCTGCTGAGAGCTAGATCAGTATTCAGGCTGCAAATGAGGCTTTATCAAGCTGCTTGCCTGGTGCTGTGACCTCTGAGCTTACCAGAGATGTGAACACATCCAAGTGCAAATACTAAAAGTGAAAAAGGGAGCAGGGGAAGGAGAATGCTAAAGCATATGGGAGGGGAGGTGTCATTTGTTTATTGTAGTGTTTTTTTTAATTCCCTTCCCCCTTCATCCTGAGGTCATGAAATGTTTTTTCCAGCAGTGTCATAGTATGAAGAAATAATAAAACACATACTTCTGTTGCAATATAATCTGCTGGTGGAAACCATGTGAATGTTTTGAAAGACCAGGAGTTTCTTCACAGATCAGACTGATTAGTGTGTCTGAACTGTAACTCAAATCACTAAGCATCTACCCTGCATTGCCACACTGGATATGATGAAAAATGACCCATCGTCCACCAGGAACACAATTCATCCTTTGACACTCTGGGTGAATGTCTTGTGATTTAGAAGAAAATGCTTCAGAGATGGAGAGAGAGGAAAGGAAGGTAAATAAACCAAGGAGATACTCCGTGTAACAGCTGCAGGGCTGGTGACAGGCTTTCAGATCGAAAAAAGTAGTCCAGCGACAGTTTTTCACAGCTGCAGTTTTGTGACCTTAGAGTTGCAACAACCCTGGCATGCATCTCAGCAGAGTAGAAAACCCAGCATTTGAAGTGGGCACCTCATTTCCACTGTGCTTCCGGGGGAAGCCTGAAGTCTCTCTGAGTTTCTTACACAGATGGAGTGAAGACGATGGACAGGCATTGTGGCTTCCAAGGCTGTATCAGGAGGATGAGATGTGCGGTCTTTGAAGAAGCACTGCAATATTCATTCCTGCTGGAAGCAGGAGTGTCAGAAAGCTGAGCACGGCTGGGGCAGTTGGTGGGTTTGGACCCGTGGATTTCCCAGGGAGAGTCCCTTCTGTGTCTTTGGTCTTCTTTATTTGAGGAAAGAAAGAGCCAGTGTTTATTCCTGTTAGTGTTTCTGGGATTCCAACTAAGCTCAGATGGCTGTATCTCGAAGTGGTCAGTGGGCTTGGAAAGGAGGGGATTCACACCGTGCTGCTGTGGATGCACCTAATGTGTCCTAGATCTTTCCAGGAGTGAAAACTTTGAGTTTCCCAGAAGTTAGGGTTTTACTTACAGTGCATTGAGATAGTTGTCTTGCTAGTGCTGCTGAGATATCGCCCAGAAAATCTTTTCTATGGGGTAACCTAAGCCTCACAGATGTGCCTTGTGAGAAGGAAATACATTTCTCCAAAAACCATCTTTGCTTCCCCTTCCACTTTGACTGCCGGCAGCACTAAGTCACCACTGTCTGCGTTGTACGAGCTCGTACGAAATCCATGAAATTCCCAGGCTCTGAGGAGCTGTGTGACCATGGGGGCTGGCAGCTGGCGTGTCCGGGGCCATCCCACCCATGAGCACCGGCCGTGTGGCCGTGCCGTGTGGCGTGGCTGAGAGCACGGCTGGGATGCAGCCGCACACACAGGCGGTATGAACGAACAGGGCATCCTTCACATGTGAGGCTGATCTAAACGCTTGTGGTTTTCCACATCTCTTGAGTCTCATTGTGGGTTTTGGTAGGGTTCTTTTTCCTTTTTATATGAGCTCTTTTGTTTGTTTTTTGTTGTTGTTGTTGTTGTTGTTTTTGTTTTTGTTTTTTTTTTACAAAGTCTTGAGTTACTGCAGCCTCACAAATGAAATCATTAAGAAAAGCGATATGAGACTGGTACAAAGTGGCATAGGTTTGAGCATAAAATTGCTCAAAATCAGAGGCTCATTTTTATTTTAACACCTTATTTAGCATAGGAGGTGTTGTGGGTGTTTTTAACAGATTAAAACGGATAAGTAGAATTTCAGACATAATTAAGGACTTCTCTAGGATAATATTTGATAAATCTTACAGTATTTGAAAAAATGTTCTACAAAAGATTATTCTGTTAATTTGTATCTAAATTCCAAACAACTTTTCACCAATCAGTATTATTTCTACATTTCACGTCTTCTCAAAAATTTCATCTCCGTGTTTTCAGCTAGTTAGAAAATGCTTAGCAGTGAACACTGTCAAATCTGGAAGACTTACTGTTCGTTACACTTCTCTGTTAGGTCCTCATTATTTCAGCTGACTTCAATTAATAATGATAATATTCAGTTTTAATTACTTGGGATATATTTCTTGTTTTTCAGAGGTGTGTTTGGCACTTGCAGAAAGCACCACTGACTCTCTAATCTTTTACTGGAGGGATTAATCCTGCTGGGTTCATACTCTAAGTATTGTGGGACCAAAGGGGACTGGACTGCTTTGCTTTACACAAAGCAATGACCACTTCAGCCCGTGAAATATTTGTGTCTTCTCAGCTGGCCTGTGTGACTCTAAGAGCATTAACAGCAGAGTTAAATGATATTTAAACTACTTTAGGATTCAGATGACTGTGAAAACTGAAACCTCTGTGGGCTCACATATGCTTCACCACGTTTGCAGCACACAGCCTGCAATCTGTGAAACAGCCCATTGCCGATGGAAACACAAACAAGGGCTGTCAGAAAATTTCTGTTCAAAGGTCAGTGGTAAATGACAGACACTTAAATGTTGTTTTATCTCTGTTCCACAAGCTGGAATATAATAGGATTGGATTTTGATCAAGAACTCTGTTTTATTCCCTCCAGTCATTAGCTTTGTGGTCTCCTGTATCCTGAGACAAAGTATAGCTGATAGTAAAGGGAGGAGAGCTTTGACAGTTCATTCATTTTCTGGATTTTTGGGGAGTTCAATTATTTATACGCAGGGAGCACCATTGTCTTTGACTAGGACTCAGTCTGTTTCTCCTGATGCTTTCCCATCTGAGACTGCTGCCCACCAGGCTGGCTGGCTGCTTAGCTGAACCCTCTAACACACCCCAGCTCCGGGTGTGCCCCGATCAACACACAACCAGTGACCATGTGGATTTTCTTATTATTTGATACAGGGGCACAGCAAAGGCCCACCCGCAGGGAGCCAATTCCTGTTCTAAACAGGGAGCCCTGGGTGATGCTCACCTCTGAGCTGTTGAGTTGTGAAGAGGGGTCTCCTGGCCTGCAGGATTGGGAGCAGAGTCCCATTAGCTGTGGGCTGAACCTGCAAGACTGTCATCTTGATGTGCAGAATTGCAAGGGTTGGGGTTCTGGGCTATTTAAAATAGATATCCTCTGAAACTTTCTGACATGGCTTCAGATTATTCTGCTAATTAACTGTTGAAATGTTTTTGGACAGTTAGGGTTATGGGGCAAAAAAAACAAACCACCAAAAACCACTTCCCTTTTTTTTTTTTTTTATATAATTAAAATGAACATCCTGTTTTAGAACAGGAAAGCAGGTTGGATCTTGCATAATACAAGAGGCCTCACTGCTTGGGTAGTTTTCCAGATTCCCCTTGGGACCCACAGTTGTATATATGCATATGCTCATATAAACTAATAACTTTTCCAAATATCTCAGAGGTGTTAAGAAACCGTTTCCATCATGATTCAGAAATGAAAACTTCTCTTTAAAGAGAATTGTGCATGTAATCTTACATAGTGCTAAATATCCTTCATACATGTCTCTAGAAAAGAGTTTTGTAGATGTTTACTGGGCTCAAAATAACAGGGACGTGAGCCCGCTGCCACATCCCCTTTCCATAGAAATATACACAATAACAGTGTCCCATTGCTTCCTGTTAATCAGTGGGACACTGGTCAGAGGGAATTACAGGGTCTGTCCTCCCCAAAAGTCACCCGTTGCTCTCCCAACACTGAGATGCCTGAGGCAGAAAGGCTCAGCTGGGGCATGATGATGGTCCCCTCTTATCTCGTTCATGGGCTGCTTTGAAGATTAACTCCTGCCCTTGGAGGTTCCTATACAATTTACGGTTCTGGTCACTGCTTTTAACACCCAGATGGCTGCCTCAGACACTCTTCTCTCTCTTTCCAGGCCACTTGCCCTCCCAACAAACTTTAGGCCTTTTTCTGCCTGCAAAAAGGTTGGTTTTGTATGGATGGTCACATCCAGGAACAGTTTCAGCTTAAGAACATTTCCATGTAGGGTCAGATTCTGCCACTGTACTTGGGACCTCAGGATTATTCCCTGTTAGCGAATCAGGACCCATGTGCAATGTGCTGTACAAAAATAAGAAATACAGGTAGCTCCTGCCTCATGGACAGTGTGATCTAAGCTTCACAATGTGTTTTCCATGCCAACACAGCATTCTCTGCAGTGTCTTCTTGCCCTTCCTATGTCTTTATTAGGTGATTAAGATCATCTTCAAGTGAGGAGCAAAACAACCTAGCATCTTGCTGAACAGGAAGAAAATGTCACTCATCTTTTAGCTCAGAAGAAAGATCCTTTTCATTTGCAAGAGGCACTTCATTTTCAAGAATTTCATTTCCTCTCTTTCCTGTCCACCCGTCCACTGCTTCATCATTATGTAACACAGTATTGCAGCCTTGCCTGCTCCCGTAGAAGTGAGCAATGGAGGTGCTGTGTTTGGAGGTAATTAAGGGTTGCTGCTCTCAGTCCTCACCCAACAGTGTACCCTTTGCACAATGTACCTTAGTGGAGACTTCACCCTGCGTATTAGCATTGTTTGGTCATATCACTTCTAGTAGTCCTTCCACTTCTATTATATCCCCTGAGTAATGCCTGCTTGGAGGACAGTGCAATAAGTGACTTCTCCCTAATCTGATTTTTGATTCTTAGTGGCATGGATAGACCAGCATTAGTTTGCTGTTTCAGTCTGATCTGTCAGTCCTCTGCTGCACAGGGCTGCTCTTTTTATATCATTGATGTGGCAAAACCACAACTTGATTCAGCCAGTCTCCAAAGCAAGGCCAATCAGGTCGTGTGTGTGCAGAGCAGAGACAATTAACAGCCTCCCACTGTACCAAACCCAGTGCAGGAGCTGAGCAGAGAGGTCTGCTGTTGGCCAGAGCTGCTGGGGAGAAAAGGGGCCTCTGCAGGTTGTGAACAGGGTGTATGATGCAATGCAATGATAACTGTTTATGCATTGAATGAATACTTTGTCATCTGGATGCTGGCGGCATTCATTAGACCCCTTTATCACCAGTTCTGCAAATAATGGACTGTTTCCAAGTGTTACTTGAAATAGAAATCCCCAAGAAAGGATTGATTTTAACATGTCTGATGGAAGTTTACAGTTAAGTCAGTCATCAGACATAGCTGAGCAAGGTGAACAGAGTGTCAAGGTGTGGATTGGCATGGGTTTTGGGATGGAAGATCATTACCCTCTCCTTTATGAACTGCTATACTTCTTCCTGGTGTCCAAACCCTTACTGATGGATTGTAGTCTGGAAAGAGAGAAAATAGAAAGGAGGGAGATACAGTGGTCTTTTCCTGAATTAAGGGACCTGAGTGTGGTGGAAAGAAGCTGCATCTGCCATTCCATCAGAAAATCCTTCCTGGGAATTAGGTGAGGTTAGAAATGCTCCGGGGATATGCCAGATTTGTGGGGTCCCAAGCTTGGAAGGATGTTGCAGTCAGACGTGGTCCTTACCACCCACCTTTGCTTCAGAGCAGCTGGCTCAGGGAAAGCACGGTGGGGCAAATCACAACACCACTGACAATGTAATGAGAGGGTCAGGGTAGGAATTGCTTTGGGACCAGTGATTTGACTTGTTGGGTTCTGGAAAGGGTCTCCTTGAGTCTGATGGAGGTTGGATGTGTTCCCAACTTCCTTTGGGGCTTACCTTTTCCATGTCTCCTTGTCAGATGTGTTCACTGCTTAAAATCATTGAGATTTCTTTACTTGGCATTGCTAGACTGCATATCCAAACTGAATCTGAAATTCCCCCATCCTCCCTCGCTCTGTCCACTGTCCCCAACCTGCAAGAAAGCACATGATCCTCCCCAACATCTGTCAATTTGGTTAATAGGGCAGGAAGATGAAGAAAACAGCCTGCTTCTTCCACAGCTCAACGTGTATGTGGCTGACAGTGGTGATGTTTTATTTTTTTTTTGTCAGCAAGCAAGAAACAGAGACATGGTTGAGCCGATTTTTCAAGGGCTTGGTCTCAAAGACTTCTTGCGGCTTTGCAAACTCTTTTGCAAAATGCAAGAGCTTTGCAAACTCATGGATATGATTGCACAAATCTTGGAGTTGCGTGTGCCAAAGTAAGTTATTCTGCTGCCTGTGCCACCTGTTTAGATAACCAAGCAGCTGTCTGCCTACCTGCCAAGCCCGAGGCTGATGTACGGGCATAGACGTGAATGGGAAAGGTTGCAGACTGGGGGAGGATGGATCTTCCCATTAACTGTTGCCTGTCTCTCTCTGTCATACACCATCAGCAAAGGTCTCTACTGTGACCTTTGAGGATGACTGAGCTTAGCATGAGGATGAAACTGCCTGTGTGAGAACTATCCGTATGAACCGCATCCTGTCAATATGGTGGGATCTTGACTTAGGTCTGGGTGTGGTGAGGGGCAATTGCCTTTCCAGCAGAGTCACAAATAAGTTGGTTTAAGTCAAGAGCTTTCTGAGTACCTCCTTCACTATGGTTTTCTCTAGCTTGGCAGCCTCCACTGTTACTGAAATGTGACTGATGTAGACACAGGGTGAAATGGTTCCTTCACTACACAGAAACTAGTCCAGCTCCTGAGCTGTCCCCTGTCCTGCTCTGGTGCTAGAGAGCAAGACAGGGATTTAGGAGTCCACTGACTTCTGCATCCCCCAGGAAAATTACTCTGATATATACAGATTGTAGACTGACTCTAGGACTGATGGATATGTAATAAGATAATTACTGTAGTACTTGTTGAGTGTTTGGAGATTTTGGTATAAAGGCTTAAACTTTTATTCTTATAAGGGGATTGAGCTTGGGTGTCTGTAGCTAAAAGTGCAAGTTTCTACTATCTGAAATAAACAACTGTGGGGTAGGTAAAAGTGGTAGCAGACTTGTGTGCTGGGTGAATTCAGCACAAAAACCAGGATGTAGTAAAGACTGATCGATAAGCGATATTTGGAGAGTTTTCCAGGACAGGCTTACTAGAAGTACAGAGTGGTTGGTAACTACTGCCTTGACTCTGCCTGGTGGGACATGTTTTCTCATGCTGGTTGTGGGAACAGAGGTGGGTGGCCCTTTGTCCTTTCCGGATCATCTTGGATCCAACCCCAGTGACACCAGGTCTGGTTCTGGACCCAAGAGACTGAATTCCAGACAGATGTTAAAATCTTTGCCCCCTTTTTGTGTCTGTCCCTGACACTGAGAGCTTTAGGGTAGAGTGAAAATGTGCATGAATCTTGTGGTGCTCCCTAGGTCTGGAGCCAGGATCTAAGCAGGATACGTTCACCCATCATGTTCTACCTTTCTTCCCCAAAGCTCCTGTATCTGTTGCCTCTAGTCCAGAGGTATCTAGTCAGAGACAGAGTATCCAGTATCCTACAAAGCAGCATGGTCTTACCTCTGTTCTCCATTTCCAAATCTTTGTCTCTGTTGTTCTACTTATGGGTGGATCACAAAAATAATTATCTAAATGAACCAGGCACCGAAACACCATAAGTGATCGTGTACTCCAAAGAATAACAATGATTAGGTCACCCTTCTTGATTATCTCAGGTTCCCATCCTTAAAATAAGGGCAGCAGTATTTTTGCTTTTAAAAAAGCAGGACAAACTTGTTCATGTTTGAAGTATTAATTGTTGTTATTATTATTACTCATATGGATGACAGGGAAGCACCTAATGAATTCTGGTTATGTTACAATAGGCCGTGACTGCTATTGTCATGACTAAGGCAGCATAAGTTTACTAGGCTGCCTGTTTATACTAATGCAAACTCCACCACATACTTGTGGTTCATTACCAACAGATCACCACAGCCAGGAAGTTCTTATGGTCCCGATCATTTTGTATTACACCTCCATCTTTTCAAAAGACAGCAGCCTTGCTCATCCAATAGAGTATCTCTGCATGTGCTGCTGAAGAGCAGCTGCCCAGCTTGTTTCCTTACTGCCTAGCAATGGCAGGGTCTGTCTGAAGGAATTTCTTCCTTTCTGCGTTAAAAGACATAGAGGGATGCAGCTCAGACTTCCAGCTGTTGATTTGAGATGCTTTCTGTGGAGTGGGTCCTTTCTGTTATTAGAGAATTTATGCAGAAAATCAAATTCCCTCCGAGTGTGTCTGCTCAGGACTAAACATTGCTCACCCTGTATTTTTCCTTCATAGAGAGCGTTTCTAATTATATTCCTTCATAATTTGCCAGAAGTGACCTGGGGTGCGTGGGGTGATAAAATGGGATGCTAGGTGTGTGTATTTGGGTAAGTAGGAGTGGTGTCATTTTTGCTGTTGGCTGTCACACAGGCTTGACGCCGTGTCCCCCGTTTGCAGCCATTGCACGGGGAAAGAGAAGAGTTACAAACAACCTGTCCTCCCCAGGAGCTCTGCCCAGTCCTCCACGGGCCAAGCCACACGAGCCACACACCCCTTTCTGGTTAGGGCCACCCCTTCCCGGCTGCTGCTGGCCTGTGGCCCACACCTCCACCCCTGCATCCCCACAGAGGTTTTTGGTGTTCACCTCTCCCTCCTCCCAGTGAATTTTCAGCCGAAGGCCACCTCTGAAAGTTGACTATGTGGTGTGTTGCGTCAGTCCCTGCACAGCTCATGATTCAGCAGTTGTACAAGTTCCATACCTGTTAGGAACATGCCAGGAACCACAAATGTTCCTAAGCCAGCAGCAGCAAAAGGAACTGGTAGTTTCCATTCAGCTGAAGACAACAATGTCTGCAGTAGATTTTCTTGCAAACTGGTTTCCTTTCATTGCCAAGACATGAGAGCAGGAAAAGGATGGCAAGGGATGAGAGCAGGAAAACCAGCATCTGGATTTCTAGAGCCCAGAAAGCCCAAGATCTTCCAGAGAACAAGTGATACATTGCTCTGCACTGAAGTCATTTTAAAGAGAACAAAAGTCCTCCTGGAAGCAGGGCTGTGAAACCATTAAGTATTTTAGAAAAATCCCAGGCTGTGAGATCAATTAAAAGAAAATACTTCTGAGGTGCATGGGAGCAAAATGCAAACATCTCTGCAGGCATCAGCTTGAAAATATCATTATTCAAACAAGTGTTGGCACAGGAGCAGTCACCACGGCGTGCGAGCTGTGCGTCCTGGTGCCAGGCCTCAGGCAGAAGGGCTGCCCCGCTGCTGATGGAGTGGCGGGTAACCCAAGAAGGGGCATCTCCTGGCATGCTGCAATGCCTCCCGCCAGCTCTGTCTGCCAGAGAGCCAGGAATGTGTGCCAGCGACGGCAAGATTGCTTCTCACTTAGTGTAGCAGAGACTGGGACGCAGCCTTATTAGTTTCATTCAACCGTTGGCTCAAACGAGTTGAGCTGGCAGGGAGAGCTGTGACAGCAAATGCTTGTGTTTCGAGCACAGGAAGCCTTGTTCCTTGCCTTCCTCCTGCTCGTCTGCCACCCCCTGCTCTGTGCAGGGATTTTAAGATCAGTGCAATTTAGGTGTGAGGGGGAAGGGAAGGATTGAACAATTGAGGTCTGGCAATAGAATAGCCAGTCTTTGCTCAGGGATTGTAGCTGCGATGTAGCCAAGATAAAAGTGATTGACGTGCAGCTGTCTGGAAAGAAGGGAGTAGTTGAGGTGCAATTGAAGGAGTGGGAGGGATTGTTGCCTACTCAGGCCTGCGGGTGATGGCTTATGCTTGGGAAAAGTGGCACCACTGTAAATGGATGGAGACTGTGGGTGGGGAAGAGAAAGAGGGGATGGTGAAGAACCAAACCTGGATTGCCACCCTACATTAAATTAAAATGTCCCAGGCCAAGGCTGATGTTGTCAAACTTGTCAGGTCATTCTCTCTTCTGCCTTCCCCCTCCCAAAGTAAAATTTTCTGGAAGGATGTCTTTAACAGTGTGTGTTACAGGCAGAGATGGGAATCCCCTTGAACTGTGAACTGTTGTAGGCATGGGAATCCTCTCTAAATAGCCTTGAAGTCATTTTCCCAACATGCTTGCATTGTAAGTGTGTGCCAGATCCCCATAAGGGCTGCTTGGCTGTGATCAAACAGAAGGCTTAATGACAGGAGATGCAAATGATTGCTATGGTTGCTGATTGAAGACGATCTGAGCATAAGTGGGAGGTTGAGTTCTCATGGAGCTGCTCTGCGTTAGGCTGGCGGGAGGTGGGGGTTGGAGTGGGGCTGAGGGGGCATTCAGCCTGCGATGTGCCCTAATGCATCTGGGGGTGATGTAACGGCTCAGCTGAGTGGGGAGGGAGCAAAATTTACACACATGGCTCAAGCGGGGCTCTGAGCTCTGCCAGTGTTTGGTGTGGTTTTGAAAAAGTTGCATTTGAGAAATGATTTTAAGCATAAATTGAGTGCGAGAGCGTAGGAGAGTGCTCTTAGCACTGCTTGGGCTTTCCTACTAAGTCTCGTGGTGCATAACTGACAGATCACCTCTCTCCCCATGCCCACGTACCAGTACACTCTGCTGTGTGCCATGTTTGATAGTAAAGTGTTTCACTGCTTGGTTTGGGCTTCTGCCTGGAAAAAAAATATATACCTGGTACCCACCCAAGAGCTATTTATAGCAGGAATTCCTAGAAGAAAGCGTGACAACTGCAGAAAAAAAGGAATTGCCAAATAATCCCATAGAGAGCAGCAAATTAACCCCCCCGCCACATGCACCAATAGCTCCAAACTCAGTGAGAATCGGTACCAAGTGACTTAATGAAGGAAACTCTGCCAAGAATCAGTGAGCACAGTGCATGAAATGTCACCTCATGAGCAACAGCCCATGCGAAAGATCAGGCGAGCTTTTTGTCCTTCTGACAAATACTGTGGAAACAAACCCCGAGGACACAAAGACTCAATTCTCCAGTGACATGGCACAGTGTCTTTGAAGATGGGTCCCCTATGTAATGTCAAGCTGTGCTTCGGATTCTTCAAGTCCTCAAAACTTTTTGGCTTTGCTGCACATCATAAACCCCAGGATCTACTAAAGAAGATACCACCTCTCTAGTGTGACCTCTGAAATGGGAACCTGTACCTCTGTTGGACTGGTTGTTCCTACCAGGGAGACGCAATTTTTTCATCAAATGTTGTTTCCCCTTTCATAGCTCACAGACAGCAGATGTTTCTCTCACCTTGTCAGGAGCTGGTGGTCAGAGGTCTGCAGGGAAACCCAGACTTTATTTTTCACTCTGCCTGGCTGGATGTTGGAACAGGGTGACCTTGACCCTTCCTGGGCTAAGGGAGTTCAGTGTATAATTGAGCATGGAACCCAAATACATAAAAACAAAAACAATAACAAAACCCCAAACCAGATATTACCTAACTTCTGCATGGAGCAGGGTCCTGCCCAGTATATCATACTACCTCCTTCCCAGTACTTCTCTGTAAACACCATTTACATTGCGTGTTTATTCAATCCATACGCTCCTTGCAGTTCTGCGATACCTTCACTTGTTCCACCCGCCAGACTAGTTATAACAGGCACTAAATTATTAGGGTTTTTTGTTGCTCGCTTACTTTATACACCTGCAATTTTCTGGTTTATATGTCCAGAGAGGTTTTGTAGTCTTTAATTTAATATTATTATTCATGGATTTTATTGAGTATTAGTTAACTTTGTAAAACACCTTAATGGGCGGTGTCTTTTTAATTATATATGGCAAAACTTATAGAAACAAAGGAAAATTGACCCAATTTGTTGTAGGTGGTTTACAAAGAGCCCTTGAGGTGACTGAGCATCACTTTCCCTTTTTCTTGTGCTTCACACATTTCCCAGCTCCTGTCAATTCAGATCACATCTAACCTCTCTTTCCTGAAGCAGCCTCTTCATGCAGTGCAGCTACCCCTTCTCCTTACAGCACTGAGCCAAAACCCAACATCTTGTCAGTTATTTTAGGCAGGAGGAAGAAGAAAATTTGTAGAGTTTTCTTTTTCTGCTGCTTGCTGGAAATGTGTAAAATGCTGTTTTTCTGAATGTGGCTGCATATTGAGAGTCTGTCTCTGCGCTCGTGGATCCAAATGCTTTGCATGCAGTGCTTTGCCCCCAAAAGATCCCCCTGTCCTCTTCTCAAGGCTGTGGACCTGCTGCTTGCTCTCACTTCCATCTTGTTTCTCCACTTCTCTTTGTCTCTTTGTCACAGGCACACAAACCTGCAAATGAAGGGAGAAACTCTTCTCTGCCAGAAAGCTGGGGGGACTCCTTTCCCAATGCAGCAACACATGCCTGTGTTTCAACTGGAGGCTGCTGTTGTCATGGCACTAGCTCATCATAAAGTTTGACTACTTCCTACAACCATCTTAAAAAAACCTTTCAATCCAGTTGAACTTGTAATGCTATCATGTCTATCATGGAAATGACCAAGAAGCATTTTCTGCAACTATATGATGGTTAAATGACTCTGTATTGGTTAATGTATCTCTTTTATGCAGCAAAAGCTGCCATAAGCATTGAGATAATCTATGCCCTTTTTGAGGTATCCATCAAACACTGTCTGGCGCATCAGTGAAGTGTGAGATACAGCTCTGGTTTGTATAGCTGGAATAGGTTTGAATATTAGCTACACCATATCCTGGATGCAGCATTAATTAAACAGAATGGCCCTGCTTCAGGCCCCAATGGACAAGCATCCACATGGCAACTGTGAGCCTTGTCGGCAGCAAGAGATTAAGGAATTAATTGGCAGGGTTAATCTTCATGTCAGGGTTGGAAATGAATTGTTAATTTGTTTGGATGAGTGTAAAGTCCTCTCCCAGCGATGGCAGGTGGGATCACATGAGAAAAACCCTGCGAAGCTGCCCTTCCTGGGGACCTTTCTATTTAACACCTCCTGCAAACAGACCTCTCAAATTCTTTGTCCCCGACGTGTGAGACTCCTGCATGGGGTCAGAGGAGCAGGTTGTGCTGTTCGCGTGTAAACTCACGTCCTTGCAGACAACAGCCCAGCTGCTCTGGGCCGTGAGATGGGAGAGGGACTGGCTGCAGCTTGGGAGGGCCCCTTCGCGTTACGGCTTTACTTTCTGATCTTGCTCCCTTGTGCTAAGCAGATCTGATTGCTGCCTTGCAGATACTGGATCAGGCCAGCCTGCTCTAGGGTCTCAGAGTGAGGGAGAGATGTGCTGATGCTGAAATGCTGCTGTTGGGGCAAGTGGTACCAGCCTTGCACACAGCATGCAAAACTTGATAGGTCTGTATGGACACTAAACCCTCTCAGACGCTTCTCCTCCAGGACACTGTAGTATGAGAATCTGTCTGATCAGTTAATTCTTTTTCCTTTCTGCTCTCATTTTACACCTAGGACAGCAGAATATTTTCCATTTTAGTATCTTTCTAATCTGTTAAGGCTAATGCATTGGTCACATCACATTAAGACATAGGAGAAAAGCACTTCAGGGCTTCAATTATTTAAATGAAAATGTAACTTTTTGTCACTCGTGCTGTCTTTTGTGCATTGATTTATCTAATTAGTTCAGCAATAAGAATCACTTTCTCCTCATGCTGTGGGCTGATATGTTGTGACTGACACAACCTGATTCTAGAAGTGACATCATATATGACTGGCCTATACAGGAACCTGGGAGCTTTCTGGGTGTGCAACAATCCTGTTTAAAACCTTGCAGCCAAAATACTGTTGCCTTGTTGCCCGCGCTTCAGTTCCCACCATCAGCTCTTACACCTACTCTTTCATTTTCCGTGAAGCAGCACTAGGGAGACTGTGCGTTTGTGTTCCCCAAAGCTGAGGTAGGGCTGTTCACAACACACAGGCACTGCGAGGTCTGACCTGACAATGTGTATGACAGACGGTCAGGTCGTGATTACAGTCTGATCTCCTGAAGTTAATTTGTAAGAAGCTGCTACTATACACATGCAAGATATGATCCTCATTTTTGGAAAAGCCTTTGTGTTTGTATATAAGTATGACACAACTGAGTACTCAAATACAGGTACAATCACCTCCTGTTATTGTCTGTGACAGTCAGTGGCAAGCCACCTCTCTCTGTGCCCGGTGCCTAATTTATGGTGAGGCTGATGCTGTTCCAAGGCTCTGTAAGATAATGAGAGTTTTTCATAGCCAAAAATAATTGGCTGGGTTTAGCCTACATATCTGCATCCTGTCTGCGCACATTGTGTGTCACATCTGATACCAAGTCCTGCCAGTAAAAAGAGTCGAGGGCGGTTGGTTGGTTTTGGAATTCAGGTTAAATCCCCTCCCCAAGGACTGCTCACTGCTGGGTCTGTGTCCCCCGCCTGACACCGACCACTTCTCCTTTCCATATCTACCCCATTTCCCCACTCATCCAGCTTCCATCCCATAATGCCTACACCAATAACTGTGTACCATTCTCACCAATGTCTTTATGTTGCTCTCCTCATCTGTGTGAGCCTACAGAGACTTCCATCTGAGGCCTGGGCTACAAGCAAAGTATCAACGAGCCGTTTTGCTGGAGAGGGGAGAGCAGAGCAAGGGTGTCCGCAGAGGTCTGGGACACTGAGTAGAGCTAGGAGCAAAGCAGAAGGGCTGGTCTGATGTTTGGGTGATGGTTTTTATTAGGCTGTCACAGTTGCTGAGTGCTAAGTAAAAATATGTCTGACACGATCCTTAGGTATCCTTAATCTGACCACAGTCACTTGTGATTTGAGACCACAAATAATAAGAAACTCTGCCATCAACTGACACAGCAAGTATCTTGTGTATTTGTATAAAAATGTTTTGGGCTGCTCTGCATTCTTCACATTATTTGAAGCAATCTATTTGTAGGTGTCTGTCAAGCACCAGCACTTGCTCCTACTTCCACCCTCCATTTCGTGTTCTCTTCACCCTACAGGCAGCCAGATGGTTGCATGTAAGCCAAAACTAAGAAGGATTTCCTCTTTTCTTTTGAAGGGATGGGTGCTCAGAGATTTATCAGTAATACAATTGTACTTAATCAGATAGAGTCTGTCCTGTGTAACTAAGAAGGCCCACAGCATGTTGCTGGCATAAGCAGCTACTCTGGTGAAGTCCTACTTGAGTTGCCATTTTGCATTCCACGTAAAACTGTGCGTTGTTCTTTTGACTTACTGGTATTGGTCTGTTGTCCTAAAATGCCAGTAATGTGGTGATGTTCTAGTACAGCTTTTGTGTACTATCATGTCATATTAATCATGTAGAAATTATGACCATTACATAATTTGGAATAAGACTGTCACTCTGCCTATGCCACATATAAAATTTCAATATTAAAAGTGAATGACTGGGTTCATCATAGACCTAATTAGTTCTTTAGAGAATCTACTTTGTGCAGTGGCCTGTACTATCCATATTGCTGTTAACATATTATATAATCAGCTTTAGAAAATGCAACAGTCTGCAAGCCAGTTTCTACATCCCTGTGCTGTCACTATCCTAAGGAGAGTACTGAAAATCAGTGGAACTTTACTAGAAAGTAGGTGTTTCTGCTGTGGGTTTTTTCTGGAGATAGTAGAGGAATTGATTATCATTAAATCAACTTTGTCTGCAAACTGTGCTCTCCAAACACTTATTTACTGATATATATATATGTATATAGTAGAGATTTTACAAAGGGAGTTCAAATTGGGTGGTGGAGTAATGGAACATGCCCCAGGAGTTGATTAAATGATCTCTCTTAATTTGATATGTGAATTATGTGTTTCCATACAAACATCCAAAGTTTCAGAGCTGCAAACACCAGCCTGCAGTATCTGCTTTATCCCTGTATGCCAGAGTACATAATCTACTACTTGTTTAAACACTAAATATATTTTAATAGACAATTACAGTTTGTCAGCAGTAGTCTCCTATAAAACTTAAGTGTGGATGAAGTAGAATTGCTATTGTGAACTTAGTGATAGGGTATTTTAGGATCATTTAGTAAGCGACTTTTTAGAAATCCAAGACCAGAATATAAGGTTTTGCCATCTTCCTTTCTATGAGTCATGTTTGTTGTTTCTCAGATGTTTGGATGGCAGGACCCCAACAAGAGATTTCACCATCTCATTTCTGGCTTAGGTGAGCTACGTGGTAGATACAATTTGTCATGTTTCCCCATGGTGGGAGGGAGTCTGCTTTGGTCATTCTGTAGGAATGGTAGTAAGGTTGTTCTGATGTATTTAAATCAATGAACTACACAGTGAAGATAATCTTGTCTAAAGGAAACACAAAGTATCCTGTAGCATTAATACATGAGATGGGAAATCCACTTAGAGCACACATCCTGCCACTTCAGTTGTTAGGGTAAGATACCCACAATTAAGTCATGTGTGTTACATAATAACTATGGGTAGGAACAGGCCAGGTTTGATAAATTTGTTCCAAGTCTTGGTTATGGATAGTGCAGGGAACTAAAGAAATAACAGATAAAGCAAAGTTCCCAGATCAGAAAATATTAGGAGATCTTTATGTGTTTGAAGTTGGTAGTATACAGGTATTTCTTGACAGTTCAGCCATTTTTCTTCAGAGACACCAAAAGAGATATGAACAGCAGGGTGTAGGTTTGACACTTTTATTAACAAAGAACCCATGGGGCTCATTCATTAGTACAAAATACAATCATGTTCCTGTATGTTAAACAGCATTTTTTTTTTATTTTGTCTCTTTTAAACTGTTTCACAGTTATCAAAACAAAGCCCCTGCATATTGAACTTATTATTGTGCAAACAGTAATTATTTTAAGGATCAATTTCTGCACTAAGCCCGTGTCAGAGAGCAGAATTTGATCTCGTTTTCACCCCTCCTTTGAAGGGCCACATGTGCTTCCTAAGAAACACATTCTAGTTGTCTTTTTTGCAGCAAACAATCTAAGGCCACAGTTTATCTGCAAATAATAAACTCCTCAAAGATTTTTAGGGAAAACAGGAGGAAGAAAAAAAAAAAAAAAAAAAAAAAAAAAAAAAAGCACTTTACCCTTCATGCTCATTTGCTTGACCATGTTTATACCAGGTAGCACACATCACCTATCAGGTATTACAGTCCAAAAAGCACCTAATGTTCTTTAAGCTAGTATTCTGAATTATTGACATGCAAGTTAATACACAGCCACATTACTTTTCAAGTAGCTATAATGGATCTATTTAAGGAAACTATGCTTGTTCCCTTTCCAGGTGATGTGAATGAAAATCCTGCATTGATTGCATGGGCATGCCCTCACTTAAATAAAAAGGCATGAGAGCTACATCTTGAGACTTAAGGTAAATACTCATTTTTAGAATGTCCTTTCTAAAACATGCACTCAGATTTTGGTTAAAGCTGCATTTGCTATAGAAGACAGTATTTAAAGCTGCAAATGAAAAAAAAAATAACTGCAGTTTGGAAATGAGTATCTCAATCAGTAGGTCTTTTACACTGATGTAAGTGACTTGAGGTGCTAGAAATCGGAAGTCATACTAAAAGAAGACTAAAAATATATATCCGTGTAAGCCTGTAGAAAAGTCCCTGCTTCTTAAATGAAGACAGATTTAATTTTAAAAGTTCATATATTTTTTTTTTAACTGCAGTTATTGATGAAATGGAGGAAACTTAATTACTGTTCTTGTAGTTATCAAAGTACAATGTTTTACCACATGAAGCACCGGGTTTTAACGCCAAACCCTTCTGTAAGACATATGGAATAGTTATGATAGTTCAAAATCCCCTGTAGTTTAGAGACTTGACTGTAAACGTGTGTTTTGAGAATGCTGTGTTTCTGCTCCGTTTAAGTGATCTGTTGATGGTGGCTTACTTATTCCAATTGATGCTTGGCAGGAAGCAAACATTCTACTTTAAATGAAGGCAGCAGAAGGGCCAAGTAAAATGCTGTGCCTTCACTCTTAGCAGCAACAAACTCTCACTGTTCTAAATGACCTGAGGAAGAAAACATTAAAATATTGCACCAAAACAAAATTAAACAGCAAAAACAAACAAGGAAACACAGTAACAAAAATTAGTATGGATAGCAAATGACCAGTGCAGCCCCTGACAATAGATCTCTAGACAAAAATGCAGGAGTAATGAAAAGCTTTGTGCCATTACCAGAGGATTTTGTTCCCCTGATGTCTGCTTTCACTTCAGTTATAAGCTATGTATATTCTGGGTATATTTACACCTCTCCATACGCCTCCTATCTCATTCACTAACCACAGAAACCATTTAGGGTCCCTTTTAGAACCCTGAAGTATACTGGAGCTTTAACAAGACTTTTTTTGGTCTCAAATCTGACCGTAAGTAAATATCCAAAACAGAGGTAGGCTTATAAAGGCTTCTGAATAAATAAGTATTGTCCATTTTGCTAAGTATACCTGCTGTTGGCAAAAGGATTCTCCCCTGCCATGCTTCCCCTTATCATGCTATCCGTAGGCTTAAGATGCAGAAAAAGAACTCACAGTAGAAGAGGCTAGAATAATTCCCTTAAGAAATCCCTTGAAAGAAAGCATAGTGCATAAGCTCTTATCAAAGTTCAATTTTCTTTTACATACTTGTGTCTTTCATTCAGTAAATGGTTGCCTTCATAATATTGCGTAATAGCTATTCTGTCATCCATGATGTCTTCGGAATCATTATGAATGATGAAATAGTACCGCTTGGCAGTTGTTAGAAGGGCAGGTTCTCATGAAAAACAAAGTTTAGCTTAAGTGAAGACTTCACTCCACATTTTAGTAGCGTTCCTTTCTTGGATGCAGACAGTGCAAAACTGAAGCCCCTTGAACACTGGAATCTTTTGGAAATGTTTTTTTACCCCATATTCTGTTCTACTACGCAAGTCCTACTACAGAAGTTCTCAACATCATTACATAAATTCTTTGAGTGTTCCAAACAAAATATAAATTCTTTTCTCTTCAGAAGAGCCTTACATCTCCTCCTTGTACTTTATGTAGTATATCCACTTTTTAGAAAGCTTTCAGTATTTTCAGATACTTCAAGTATCCCAAGTGTAGCTGCTCCTACAATATCCTCTGTGCAGACTGATCCAGCAGATCCTCTTCCATCACCAAACATGCTCATACCTCCCTCTCGATCTTCCTTTGCCTTTCTTGTATACAAACTTAAGTTTAGAAAAAGAAAACTGTTTCCTTCTTAGCTGCACTATCAGCTTAAGCAGCAGAAAGATTAAGACATTCATCACAATGATGCTCATTACAAATCCTCTTTAGAGCATGAATGAAACAGGCTGAACTTCTTCTACATCAGTTGGATGTGGATCGATCTACAGAGAAGAAAGGCAACAGTTACTGTCTATAATTCTTGCATTTCTGTATGTGTTGGTTTTTTTTTTTTGCCATTTGACAATAAAAACACCACCTGCTGTTTATTTTTTTACCTCTGAATAAAGAGGTGGAGGCTGAAACCGGAACTCTTGTATGTAAGCAAAGACAGGACAACACAATTGTTCCTCACAGTCAATTGGTGGTGGATAAGCTGGAACATGTCTGGAGAACTCTTCCTCAGACACTACATCAGCATAATTTGGTGGTGCTGAAACACAAGGGATGACACTGTCAAATTTTGAAAATACTCACTCACAGCAAGACAACATATGTATTACTATATCCAAGACCATGAAGATTGTTTTTACTAAACATTGTACTATTGTAAAGTTGTATGAAGCACACTATACTCAAATACTGTAACTAGAACTATGTTTTTAATAAGCTTAGGCTATTCAGCAGAAACACGACAGATGTTTTCAGGGCTACTCCAGCAAAACCTGTGTTGTATCAAGATATATTCAGTAATGATTAACTTTAAGGTGTCTACCTCCAAAGCAGAATTCTCACTATTAGAAGTTAGTTATTTCAAGACTCAGCTGAAAGTAGTCAGAGGTAAAGAGAGACTTACAAAAGGCTGGAGTTAAGGTATCTTCACCAATCCTTTATGATCTTGACTTAGATTTACATGCCTCACTTCTCATGAGTCATAATTTAATGGCGTACATCCCTAATATGCCCTTAAACTTGCCTTACTATCCTTCTGTTGCAGACAGTACTATGCTGTATTACAAAGAGTTCAATATGTATTACCTTCAGGGTGTTCTGGCATGGTCAATGCCAGCCAACTCATATCCATACTAAACTGGCTGGTAATGCTGGAATTTCTGCTTGAAAATCCAATACATGGAATAGTGCCAATCACCAGAGGCATTTCAATCATCAATTTCTTAGCACCAGGAATATGGATATACACCTATATGACAACCCCCAAATAAAAGAAAAAAACATCATGAGACCCCATTGAATTGCTGCTGCTAGAAGCAACCCTACTGCCTACACTGTAGATTGTTTAAAAGTTAAAGACTTCTCATCCCAGATATATTTAGCTACTACTCTGGCAGCTTTCCTTTTTTCCCAGCAACTACCATCTTGCTGTACCTTGTCTCTAAACAAGATTAAAAAAAATACAAAACAGGTTGACAAAAATAATTATGCACTTGACTTTCAGTCCTACCTTCCCATTTCTGAAAAGAATTGCTAGAGGACCCATTCAGCTTGAACTACTTTCCCCAAATAACCTCTGGAGCTCTAAAACTAAGCTGCTTCTTCCTCAGAAAACATCTTTCCATTTCAGAATCTCTTCATGATATTCAGGCTCTCACCTACATGGTATTTGATACTTATTTATATTTATTGTTGTTCCCAAATTCAAAATCTAATAGCTGCCTAGCAGAGAAAATTCTTGTTCCCAGCTCAATGTAGTATTCAAGAGTATGTACATTTGTAATAAAAATCCATACTTACAGCTAATGAATATTCTACTCTAATAATACAGCAGTCAAGTATAGAAGGGGATACAGGTGGGATTTTCAGGGTTTTCCCATTCCAGGTATCTGTACTCCCAGAGGCAATATGGTTTCCTCGGACATTGGCAACCATCTGACGGAAAGTTTTTGTCTTCCCACTGGCCAGGTAAGTTTGTGTTTGGAAAATGGCAGCTTTTGGAACAATCAAACGAGAAGAGCAGTTCTCAATTTCTGCATAGATTGGTATGGCTTCCCCTTAAAGACAGAAAAAGTTCAGTGAATAATTTGTAATTACCAACTTTCCTCTGGGAGCATCAAAGCATGTTATACAGCACGTACATCATCTGCAATGTTATGAGAACAATACTTGTTAGTTTCCTCAAGCTAGGTTTTTTTTTTTTTTCCAGAGTGGTATCCAGGCAGAATTATAGCCACCTACTATGTTTTACGTATAAACAATGATTCATTTTGAAACATTTAAGCATAATATGAACAAGCTATAAACACTTTATTTGCAAATTATGCACCAATCTTCCTTTTATATAGTACTAACTGAATTTCAGAATGTTTTATTTTATTTCCTCAATATATCTAATGTTATCAAGATGACAAAGAAGCTGCTAAATCTTATTTTTACTGAAGCATAAACCTACACAAACAGGACATAAAATCCTGATTACATCCTCAATTAAGTATTTTACCCAAATAAAAGTATTTTGTTGTTCTTTACACTCAAATGTACATGGCTTTTCCAGAAGATTACCGACTTCCTTTGAATTTATATTCCCAAGGAAGGAGTGAGGGGAACAGCAAGATGATTCTTGTCAAAGCAAGTTCATATAGATCTCAGTTTACGACCTACTAAATGGAACTATTCTTTCAGCTATAAAGTGTTGGCTTCACTGAGATAAAAATGCCCGTTAGATGTTTAATATTCACGTTTTGAAGATAACTACTCTTACCATTACAGTATCCCTTCCTCTCAATTTTGGCACTGAGAGACACTGGCCCAGAGGTGAAAAACCAACAGCCAACCATCTTCTCCTGACTTCTTAGAACAGGTGTCTATAAAATACAGAGTATTTTTCATTTTATGGCATAAAACTATTGATCACTTGCTATTTAATGTTATGCATATCAGTCATTGCAATCTAGCCCTAAAATCCACTTGATTTGAATCACTGTACTACTCAATGCAACTGGAGTTTTGCCACCATGTAAAATGGAACCAAGGTTTGGCTATGTGAACATATGGCTGTTTTAAAATCCCAGTCTGCATTGAGACCATATCAGCTAGGTAACACAGAGACCAATGTGCATTTGAACGTAATCTGTCTTCAAAAAGACTGATTTTGCAGATTTTATACGTGTGACTTTTTAAAGGTCTAATGGAGTACTGTGGTATTTATGTTCCTTGGTGCAGAAGAATGCAGATTCAATTTCATCTGCAAGCAGCAAACAGTTAAGCAGGTGAACTGTTTTTACCTTTGTACCTTTCATAAGAAGATACAAACGCATACACACTGAGCTAAGGTGATGTATCTTCATAACTTGCAAGCCACAAAGCCCCCCAAAAATTTAGGCTCATGGCAAAACCCATCTTAATTTTTCAGAGGACTGTCACATTAGATGACATTTACACTGTCTGTAATGTTTTCACTAGAATAAACTTAAAACATACAAGCACACATGTCAAGGCTGCAAGCCAGGAGTCAAGTGACTTAAAATGATTTACCAGGCACTAGTGCCCAGTGAGTGCAATTATGAAGTCTAAAATTTCTAGTGTTTTGCACTTTTCTGGTGTAGCCTTGGAATCCATTAAGACCAGCACTGTCTACATTATGTGCCCCACAGCTCTCTCCTGTGCAATAACATACGGTCTACTCAATCCTTGCAGTATATGGATATGCTGTCTTCATTCCCCTAACGTACACAGTGGAATATAACGACTGCATTCTGCTTAAAGATGTCACTGCCAAAATACTTCTCCAAGTTCTGTCTAGAGAGAAAGATTAAAATGTAAGCATATAAAGAGGGAAAAAAACCCTGCTCAAAACATCTCTTAGCTACGTTCACATCATGATGAAATGTTAAAATTATCCTAGCATTTTAAATAAAATAGAAATTACTCATTCATATTTAAATGAATAACCACTTAGATCCAGTTGCTATCATGAAAGTGCAAGGTATAATTTTATATTATTTTCGTAATATGGGTTGAGATAAAAGAATCCAGCTCATTAGCTTCCATCTTGCCTATTTTCTCATTACTTAATGCCTGATCTTTCTTATTACTCTACAGTATTTCTAGTGATTATTAGAAACTCAATGCTTTAATGTGGCCAAATCTGTCATAAGGAAATAACTGAAAAGATCTCTGAAGCAGCTGCATGCACACACTTAATGTTAGAAAACGACATGCAAAATGGAAGGATACGTAACATAATGGCCAAAGCATAAATGACAGGATGGGCATGATTAATACTCTTCTATAATTACTGTTCCTCAACCTACTATTATTGTAGAGTTTAGGACACTGCAGCCCTATGAATGTAGTTGCTCTGGTAAGAGTAACTACTTTATGCTTGTGCATTATTATTATTAAGCCTTATTTATGCATCTGAAGCCTGCATAACTTTTTGGCAAGAGCATCTCTGCCAGCAGGGATGTAATCAATGGTATTAAA
Organism: Tyto alba; assembly: GCF_018691265.1. Taxonomy (NCBI): domain Eukaryota; kingdom Metazoa; phylum Chordata; class Aves; order Strigiformes; family Tytonidae; genus Tyto; species Tyto alba. Next base: position 5,124,819 of record NW_024881317.1, read on the forward strand.
AAAAGCCACTCTGTTTGCTATTCACACAACCTAAGATCATCTATTTATAGAGAAAAGCTTAGGGAGCTTATATGCTTTCAGAAGTCAGAAAATGACACTCCAGAATAACATGGAAATGGTTATGGCTTGATGTGAATGCTTCTTGGAAATTATTATTTTTTTGCAGCTGGCTTTACGGGGGGGGGGGAGGGGGGAGGAGGAGTGGAGGACCCTCTTACCAATAAAGCTGGTGAGCTGACGTCGATATGGCTGATGACCTGGAGCTCTGTCTGTACACTTTGATCAGGTGCTGCAGGCCTCTCCAGAATTGCTTTCACATAGTACTGAATACTGCCATACTTCCCAGTAAAAGAGGTCACCAGAGGTCTGAAACAAGCAGTCATGAAAACTTTACTGTAGGTTTATAATTCAGTCCCAAACATGGACACTTCCCGTGTACATACATGTTTTCCAATTTACAGCTTGTATTTTTAGGGCCTTAGGGAAACTGAGGCCAACAAGGCACATCTAGGTGGTGGTTGATTAAGACAAGCATATAAAGCCAATCAATCAGTTTGATATTAAAAAAAACTGAAGTCAAATTACAATTAAATTAATGTTGCACAACAAGCAGTGTCTAGCACAATCCCTTCAGGTTGGATTATTTAACTTACTCTTGAGGGAGTTGAAAGCTGAACGGAAATTCATGTCTTCCATCTAGAAGAATTAAGCTTTCCTCACCTGTAAGATAAAAACGAATAGTATGTTTTAGTTATTCCATAAATAGAAGAACAAAGCAGATGCTTTTATAAATTATTTATGTATAACAACACCCAGATGTAAGGGACTTGGAGAAGTTTTTCTTGATCCCAGTGGGTTCTGGATTGGAGCCCATGCTTTATTTATGCTGTGATGTGATTTCAGTGAAAAAAATCAAGGAAACATGGAGACCTGGAGTTTCAGTTCAGGACTCTGGCCAATTTCTAATCCAAAATGGCTTCTGGAAAGCCTAAAGTAAGTTTCTTTTCCTTTACAGCAGGACAGCAATTAATCTGCTTTTTCAATGAATAGTTAAACTAACTTGTGTGCTAAAGAGCTGCAATTTAAGGTCAGTGTTATGAAGTACTATACGTAATCTCAATACATTCATAGAGTGCCTACTAGTACAGAGGCCTACATTTACTTTTCCTACAGGTAAGTCTGAGAAGCATTTCGCCCTTACAGAACAAAATGCCACTTCTCTTTAATTTTTCCATTCTGCCATAGGGCTGCAGCATCCAAGTGACAAAACTGCCAGTTAGAGAACTATGCAAAGAGCTTCCTCTGCTTTCTTAAGCCACTGCCAAAGGAGGCCGACTGCTTTGGGTGTCTTCCACGGGCAGCTTCCCAGGTGCTGCTTACAGAGCACAACGAGCATGCCAGGTGCCCGACGTAATTCACAGAAGAGCTAACCTCTGCAGGAACCCAACGCAGAGTGTAGGTAACTATGAGCTGCAGGCTTTCTTCTGGCCCTGCTCCGCATTTTTCAGCCGTTTATACAACAACTCGAGTGACTGCTTGATGAAGCTGCAGGGAGCCTCCCCGGCCACACACGTGAAGCCCGAGGTTTCCAGTGCGGGAATGCTGTCCCCATTGGCCGGGCATCAAACCTGCCCTCATGCCGTTTCTCAGCATCCCCGTTCCGACACCGGTTTCTCCTCGGGGGAGGGTTTCAACCCTCAGCCTTCCCCCTCTCTGCAAAAACCTGGGACCCGGGGGGGGGTCCTCGCCGCTACCCCGGGGAGCGGGCTTGGCCCCGCAGCCCTACCCTACCGCCCTCCCCCGCGAAGGAGGCGCCAGTCCCCTCCCCACATCGCCGGTCCCACCCCCGCTGTGGCCGAGGCGGCCGGGCAGCCTCCCCCCCGCATCCCCCCGGTCGCCCCTCACCTTCGGGCGGGTCCCGCAGGAGGCTCTGCCGGATGTCCAGGTACCGCACCTCCGCCTCCCGCCGCGGCCCTGGCCCCGGCGCCCTCACCGTCAGCCCCCAGGTTCCCGCCCCAGGGACGGAGCCCGAACTTTCGCTCCAAGCGACGCGGGCCCGGCCGGCCGCCTCGAGGCGCAGCCCGCGGAGCGGCAGCGGTCCCGCCAGCTCCAGCAGCACCTGGCCCGACACCGTGTCCCCGCTGCAGTAGCAGCCGCCACCGCCGCGCCGGGCCTCGTCCTCCAGCACCAGGGCCAGCGTTTTCACCGCCCCGCCGGCCCCGGGGCCCAGGCCCGGCCCGGCCGCCGCCATCGCTCCCCGGCTCCGGGTGAAGCCTCCGGCTGCCGTCGACGGTTGCTTTAAAACCCGCCCGTCTCCGCCAGCGCCCCGCAGCGGAAAGTCCCGCCCCGTCCCGCTCCTCATTGGCCACCGCTCTGCTCTTCGCCCTACTATTCGCCGCGGGCCGCCCTTGGGCCCCCCCCCCATCCTCATTGGTCCTTCGGCGGGGCGCACGCTGGGAGTGCGTCACGCTGCGTGATCACCGCGGAGGAGCCAATCGGAGGCGGGCGGCTGCGCGTGGACAGCGCCCCGATTGGCAGAGCGGCTGCAGCTCCCCGGCGGGGCGGCCAATGGCGCGGCGGAGCTACCACGTGCACAGCCTGTGGATAAACAGGCAGGGAAGGGGCGGGGCGGGCCGAGGGGGCGGGGCGGGGCGGGGCGGGGCGCTGAGCTGAGGGCTGAGGGCTGAGGGCTGAGGGCTGAGGGCTGAGGGCTGAGGGCTGAGGGCTGAGGGCGTCGGGACGATTCCTTCGGGCGGTCCTGGCTCTCGCCGTCCCACCTCCGGCCTGTGGCCGCTGCCTCGGTCCCCTCCGCGGGCTGCTGGGCTCTGCGCTGTGGAGTAGGGCTTTGGGCCCTGGCTGGGCTTCGGTTCCCGTCATGGCGGCTGAGGGAGGGAACTCTGAGCCAGGCTCTGCCTTGCCTTCGGTCTACAGCCCCTCCGCACCGGCAGCCGGGGTGGCTGAGAATGTTAAATAGGGCAAAAAGTTGTGGTGCTGCTGTTCCCCTCGCCTTGGTTTGCCTTGGAGTTCCTTCAGGAGCTCTGTACCACACAAACCCCTTTCCTGCCCCAGCTGGGGGTGAGGGGGTTTAGTCTGTAAATGAGCCCAGAAGCCTCACTGTCCACACAGATACTGTAATTTTCTGCACTTTGTAATCCAAGAAGTGCCCTGGTTCAAGAGCTTGTTTCTACAAGTACGTTTTGTAGTTGGATAACTAAATGGGGACACGAGCTGCGTGCTGTTACACCTGAGTAGTGTGGTATAAACCCTTCTGGACAAATGATCTTTAGGTAATACTTGGAAGACTTTTCCACCAGAATAAATGCAAAATTTCCTGTTATTTCCATTTTTTAGAAGTACAAGCTCAGGAAAAACCCCAGCATCTAAGAAGGACTGGCAAATAGAGCTATGTTGGTAGGTGAGTACAGCCAGATCCAGCAGCCTGACAGATGTGAGGTTGCTCCAGCTCTGGCCCCAGGTCCAGCCAATAGCCAACCCAATACACCTTACAAAACAAAATGCGTATATTGGACAGATACTAAAATTAATTTTGTTCTCGGAAGTGTCGTATTTTATGATTGCCTGAGTTGGCAGTAGTGCATCGTCCTGAAGGTGTGTACAGTGAACGATCTGCCAGGATTTCCATTGGTAACGAAGCAGTCACTTCCCGGTCCGAGTCACCTGCCTGCTTGAAGCTTCTGACAGATGCATCTTCCTGCATTCCTCCACCACACTAGAGCATTGGAAAACACCAGCCTGGTGTTTCCCAGCTGACTCAGTTAATTACTGAAATTAGCAAAAAATATCTTCCAGACTCAGAGCCTTGGCTTTTAAATAACTGACAAGATAACGTCAGACTTCCTGAGAATCCCGGGATACTGTTGTGATATCCTGTCCTGTGAAATGTAGGCTCATATTCAGATTTACTTCTGCGATGAAGAACTCGTCCTTGCCAAGAATGAGGTAGGCCCTTTGAACACTTTTGGTTGGCTACCAGTTAATGCATACCTCTCTGTTAATCAGTAATAACGTGGGAAAAAGTAATGTGGTTACAGAGGTGGTGAATTCATGGGCTTTATGTGGCCCCTTGGCCACAGATTCCCCAGCTCATGATGAAGAATTATGTAACTAAAGAAAATAATGCCTTGATGGTTGGTTGAGTATTTAAAGAATTTTTGGATATTCATATCCCTTTGTGCTTTTTGAAATAGTTTTTATAGAAACTGCAGATGTTGCATTATATTTGGGATTTGTTGTGTACATTTGTTGTGTACAAAATCATGCTATCTCCGTTATTTTTTAGTTCAAAACTTGAACGTCTAGTTTCACATAAATACTTTCCTTATATCCAGTTTTTTACATTAGCAAGTATCAAGTTAGTTTTATAGCTAGCCAACAGAACATGCTTGGGTGTGCATACTGAATATTTGCTTATTTGGTAAATTTGCTTAGGTACAATGTGTGTATGCAATTTCTTGATTTTGAAAGTATGATACTGGGGGGGGGGGGGGGGAAGCACAAAAGCCCACAGCTCCCTTTTTTTCTTGTATAAGTTAGATCCTGTATAAAAGGAATTAATTCTCTTATGGATATTATGTGACCATTGAAATGTTGCCTCCCGTTATTTTTTGCAAGTGCAAATTAATTAGATAGGGAAATGAATAAACATGGGCAATTGCTTACGAAACAAAACATTATACAGACTTAGTGAGAGTTAGGAGGCTTGAATAACTTGAACGATTAGCCTGTAGACGACACAGTTAATAGGAACATTCTGTCACAGTGAGATGATACTTATTCCAGATGTTTGTTTGCCCTTTAATACATCAGCAGGATTCAAAGACCAGAACTTATTTAAATTGTCATGGAGCGATTGGTTTTCTCATCCACCCATCTTGAGAATATTTTCTGGTGCATGAGGCATTTTAACTGACCAACACAGTGAAGTTGCATGAATGGTGGAAACTACCGTGTCACTATTTTAGTCTTTGAGAAGCCAGAAGGAAGGAACAGAAGATGAACACTCAGACAGTGTGGGTGTATGTGTGTGACTGGACATTTGTGTGGGGGTGCATGTATAAAAGAGCAAGAGATACATTAATGTGCTTGATTATATTTTCATTTCACTTACTTTACCACTTTATTCAGGACTGTGTAAGAAAGAACTGCCTGAACAAGTTAACAAATGCACAAGTTAGCCTGTAAGAGTAAAGAATACACAAAGAAAGGTCTCATGTGGAAGTATCCACAAAGCTGTGAACAGCTCCAGCAATAATCACAGACTTTGTCTTGAGGGTGAAGGAACCAGGAGAACATTTTCCCACAGCAGCTGGTAATATCATAGCTCTGCTGGTTAATTTGGAAATGACTGCTGTGGTCAGATTACTGAATTTAGATAGATCTAACAGTGTAAGTTTCTATATGTAGTAATTATTTTTAACTCATTTCAGTGCACATATTGAAAACAGGCTATGCAACCTAGACTTTTTGAAAGTATCATATAGATTCCAAGTTTCCACAACAGGAAGGACACCTGATATATAAATAACCATTTTTGTGGAAGATACAAGATAATAAGTGATCTTATCACCAGCAGCCTCTGCCAGGAAGGTCTCTATTTTTCAGGGATTCAAACAGTGACTGGGAAGGAAGTGCAAAACTTCATCAGTATTTGCTGTCGTCTACGAGCTCAAAGGGAACAGAGACAGAGCTCTTACTCGTGAGTCAGGCACCAGCACTAGGAGCTTGCCAACTAAGCCTTTCTGATCTTAATCAATAGCCTGTCAGTTTAGAGAGTGAACAGCTATTTCTGCTACTGGAGGAGGACTTTGAGAAGTATTTATGAGAGCTGCTAACAGCTAATTTACAAACTGTGGATTTCTTATTTGAGATCGCTGTGCTGTAACATCCGTTCAAGTGTCTTCCTTATCCAATACCAAACACAACTTGAAAAAAAACCATGACTGAGCTGCAGTTGAGTTCAGTGGAAAAGCCACGAGATAGGCTCTGCTTAAATGAAGGCCTCACAAGGGCAGAGAACAATGTGTGAACTTCGTACTGGCCTTTCTGCATGGTAGGGAGGATTTGCCCATATGCCTCGACCTTTATTTGCAAATAGTCTCAACTATGACTAACGTCTGACAGATGTCAGAAAGCAGTTGAGTGAGAAATGTTTACCCCTGAAAGCAGGTATTACGGACTTTTTCTAAGTTCCACAAAAGTCCTCAGAATATAGGGCCTTTTTTTGCCAGATATTCAGAAATGCTCTTTCTGGGTTTGTTTATGGAGTCAGGACAGGGAAGGATGGGAGGTCATTCCTTTCTTTCCCTAGTTCCTGGCCTCTTACCAGTGAGTTCTTTCATCAGCACTGTGACAAAAATGAAGCCCTGGAGCCAAGTGTGAATTCTCCCTGGCACTCCCAATCAGCATAAGAAGGCAACGAAAGGGTATTGGTGACACTTGCTGTCACGTACAGTCTTTCATTACTTTTATTGTATTACCAGTAATTGAAAGGTCAGCCAAATTTTTCTTAGACAATTAAGTGACATTTACAGATAGGAGACTGCAAGGAGCCAGAGATGCTTTTCCAAGTGCTGCTGCAAACGGAGTGCCCAGCTAGTCTGATGTGTCACTGCTGCCAGTGTGTAAACCGCCAGTAAGCATGTTTTTAAGAATCATGCTGTATGTGGTACATTGAGAAAAGCAAATACGAAGATACTGGCCCAGGAATCTCAAGGTGGACATTTTATCTCAGCAGGTGTATGTTCACACAACCCATCAGTCAAAGTGCATCTGGAAATGGAAAATCACAAGTGACAGTGGGACAGCTGATACAGGAAATCTCAGGCAGAGGAGGGGCACAGCAGGTTGCAGTAGGGTCATGACCGAGAACCAAGCTCTCAAGGCTCACGTGCTGAGTGCTTGGTTCATACTGCTGCCTCCTGCCCTATCCTTACCTTCTGAGGAGTGGGAGAGGTGTGTCTTGTCCCTGGGTCTAGAGGTTGGGGTGGAGGAAAGGGTTAGAGTGCAAACTGCAAGGGATCCCTTCCACTTTCGGTAGCAGCACTGTGCCAGGACCTTCCCCCTCACCTCCAGATGAACAATCACGTGAGGCAGTAGCAGCAACCCTGACTGCAGGACAAGGGTCCCCATACCAGTTCCTAGCCCAACACGTTGGGATTGCATCCCAGCACGTGATGGACCATCATGTTGTTTCATGCACCAGTAAAGAAAACACTTGAGTGACCTGTTGTTTGCTTAAATATTTATATAGTGATTCAGATTGCAGGATCTGTTATGGCTAGTTCCCTTACATAAAAGTGATCTAAATCCAGCACTCAGTCGGGCAGCAGAAGACTGCTCGAGGGTGGCTTTGGATGTTTACATCCACTACAGGCTTTGCAAGGAGTCTGAATAGAGAAAAATGGATGTGGTTAGAACATCCCTTCATCCTGGTGTCCCCTGAGGACAGAAAGATTTATTGGGGTTAGTGGCGCCTGCACAATTAGAGTGGCCTTCTGGAAGTGCTCCTCTGGAGGAAGAGCTTCCTACAATTGTAGCATGCACCCCTCTGCATTTCAGTGACTCTGACTTCAAAGCAAGGTGGTCAGAAATATTCCTATAAATATCTGACACAGAGGGAGGATGCAGATTTCTGTTGTTGAATCAACTCTGAAACAGCAGCTGTATTATTTATGTGTGGATCGTGGTTTGGTGTTCCAGCTCAAGGGAATGAATAGCCAGAAAGGGAAAGGGGAATTAACAAACTTATTTGGGTTCTTAGCTATGTGCTGCTTTAACTGGTTCCTACCATGGGCTGTAATTTGTGGGTTTTGAGGGCTTTGTAAAGTGCCTTTTTTTAAATTAAAACTGAAGAAGTTTGAACTCGGGGTGAATCTGGGTCTTGTACCAGAAAACTTCACACTGAAGGGAAGTGTATGCCTGGATGTGAACTCATCTTTTGGTAGAGTATTCCTGTAAACAGGAATGTGTGCCTTGGGGTGACTCTTCAGCCTTATCAGTTCATACCAAGAGATGACATTGAATCATAGCTCCAAGGAAACACAAATGGCACATCCAAAATCTTTGTAAAGCTAGTTCCAAGTGTGCTACTTGCTGGACAGCATCTGGCTGAAGCAGTTGCTCTCACGGCTGTGTCGGGCTCTCAGCATGGTCCAGCAACACAGCAATTAACAAATGTAGAGGTGCTCTACGTGAAGCGGTTTTTTCACACCACCATTTCTGATGGCTGCTGCTGTTGCCCAGGCTTAGGAAAGATTTTGATATTGAAAATTGAGATAATGGAATTCTTTATGCCAAAAGGGCATGTAGAGTAAGAGCCACAATGGGTGGAAAGTGGAGTCAGCAGCCTGAGATGACACGAGTGATCGACAGGAGCCCGGGATCACAGTCAAGCTCTGCTGATGGGAATGCATACTTTAACTTAGAACAGTGTTATTTGGCATTTACTGCTATTTCAACGTAGTTTGCAATATAGACACAGCATGATTCTGTCCTTAAAAAGATGCATGTGTCATGAGGTGCTTATGCTCAATGTCAGATTGTTGGATGAAGAAGAGAAATTATGATGTTAGGGAAGTTGTACAAATGCATTCAGATACTTGATCTCCTATGCCTGGAGTAGCAGAAGCTGCTCCATGATGTGAAACATCTTTCCTTCTAACACTTGGAGTTGGGCTTGGAGTTTAATAGTAGCTGCCCAGAGTTAAGTCCATCTAGTCAAGCTAACCCAGTACCACAAGCTACTAAGTTTTCTGTGTGTGCTTTTGCTCAAGCTTAAAGTCCAAGCCAGTAGTTCAGTCATCATATAATTGCTTAGCACAGGAGGGGAACAAGTGAAAGAAGGGCACCAACACTGGTAAGGTGTGTGGAGGTGAGGTCTCCCCACATGCTGCCATCAAGAAATTAACGCTGGATGGCAGAAGGCAGCAGAAAAGCAAACATAGCCCAAAACAACACAGCTCCTTAACAGCCTTTCCCTAAAATCTAGAGACCAGAATAACCTTGGACCTGTAAGCAAGTCATATCATCAGGTCAACCAAGGATATTCTTGGTGTCCAAGACAGGATGTCGAGCTCCTGCCTCCTGTGCTTTGGAGGGAGGTAGAACATCTCCAGTGATGGAAGCTGACTGACAAATCTAGGGGAAAAAATCCTCTTACATTTACTGTTAACCAGCTGATGCTGCAAGGCATGAAATCTGATTATAATTATTGTCTTAGGGTAGAGCTGCACCTTCTATGAGTGTGCGCCATTATGGAAGTGCATCAGAATCTCTCTCAAATAATTTCATAGTTCCCTGGGGACACCAGGATGTTTTGAGTCACATCTTCCTCCCCCTTTATGTGCGTACAAGCAAAAACTCTTGACAAACACTGGCTCAGAGCATGCACCCTAGAAAGATACTGAATCTTGCCATAAAGGTGCCAGGTCATGGCAACACTGTTATTCCCTCTACTCACCTTTGCTTTTTATTCATCTTTCTTCAAGGAAATGGTGTGTTAATTCAAGGTAGAAATTGGTAGTTTCTAACTAGTAGGTCATTGTTTTGCTACTTTGTATGAGGTTGAATCATTCCCATTACTGAATTTGTCTAGATATCTATCAAGAGTTAATACCGTCCCAAGCTTTTCTGTTGATAGGCTGAAGAAGTTGAATCTTTTATACCTCATCTAAATAGGCCCATTTTCTCAAACGTGGGAGTCTTTGTTTAGAAGGGTGGCTTTTTAAAACCATTAGTGGGTTAGCCACATTTAAAAATATTTAAATGTTTCTTGGAGAAATTTGTTGGTAGACCAGTTCAAGCCATGATTAAAACAGAAATGAAAAAGCTGGGCTGGCAGTATCTTGTTAAGCCTGTATTTCCTTTTAAAATAAAGTACACAAATTATTCTTAAATTGTTTATATCTCAAAAGAAGAACTTCCATCCCAAGGTACATTTGGTATATGAGAAACTGCTTCAGTCTGCATGAATTTCCTTGTAGAAGTTTAGAAGAGGTCCTGCCCTTCTATATTAGCCTGCTGAACTGTGAGGGGTTAGAGATGAAATTACCCGAACCCTTCCCATTAAACTTTAACTGAAACAAAACACCCCACTGGAACAGAGGTAATAGTGCTTGAAGGAGCAGATGGAGCCACTGGATTCCAGAAAATATCTTAACCTAGCAACTTCAGTGGCTGACAATATCTGATGGAGAAAAAAACAAACACAACGAGCTAATATATTCATCACCAGAAGAACCCATCCCCAGTAGCTGCTCATGGACACACGGAAAACGCCTCTTTCTTCTGTACTTTCCATCCAAGCACATTGTTCATTACTGACTTGAATGGCATCCAGCTCCCAAAATAGCCATTAAAGCCACCTCCAGTGAGCCCTGCTTCTGCCCCTTGCCCGAGACATGTGCCACTTGTTTCTGGCTGAAAGCGCCTCCTCTGTCCCACAGCTTGTCCAGAGGCTGGAAGTCCCTGCTCCACTCTGGGTGCTGTGAATTTGGCAGCCCGTGCCTTCAGTACTGATGTGCTCTTACCAAACTGTGGGAAAAGCTCAAGTCTTGGCCTTTCCTATCCTCAGTCATTGATGAGACATTGTAAATGGTCCACATTCATAACTGGCTCGTAAAAGTGAACACAAAGGCAATTAATTTTACTGAGAATGCAAAATCCTTTAGGGTATATTCAAAACTAGAATCTATAGTGAAGTGTTGCAAAATGATACCGTGAATTTCATCTGCCTTTGTACCACAATGGTAACACAAAGTAACTCACACAGAGAAAACCACTACTGATGCCATCCAGGTAGCGGTGGTCATTGAATTAGCTATTAGCTGTTGCACTAAGAAAAGAAGTCTTGCCATTATCAATAGTAATACTTTAAAAACACAGTGTTCATCAGCTGTCACAAATGCAGGGAGAACAGAGAATCCAGCAAAATAAGTGATGCTGTTCTGCTTAAATACACAGCTCGCCCATGTCCTGATCGTGTCATTCAGCTCTAGAATTGCCCTCTCCTACATCTCAGGAGTTTGTAGTAAAACCAGAAAAGTGGTATTATCTGTGTGTTATAGATATGCATGTATACATATATGCATAAATATATATGTATAAAAGAAAAGGAGAACACACATAAAACTCACTTGCTATGGTAACTGTTGTGGAAGCCAATAATGGTCAGCTAGCTGTGAAAAGCATGGGAGATAAGAACACATTTACTGTTAATACTGTTCATTTTTAGAAGAGCGGACAATGATACAGCTATTTTGACAGTTTCTTCTGAAATGTGAAGTATTAGGCATTGTCAGAACCAGGATACAAGGTTAGATGGACTTTTAGCTGCCTGATGTTGTGATTCTTATCTTCCTCCATGGGGTGAATTAGAATTCTTTGGATCAATGAATGTACACATTCTTTTCTTGTATCAGACAACATTACACATCCTCTTGTCATTATAATACACCAGAAGATTATTTTCAATGATAATGAGCAAGACCACGTCAATCATAGGACTTTTGTAGTGGGAATTTGCTTCTTACTATATCTTCCATGTGCCAAATTTCCCCCTTTTTTCTTCTTGAATTACCACTCAGAAGTTGGTAGCAAAATGTTCAGAATTTAAAAAAGATAAAAAGAAAACGTCTCACTTCTGCTGCCACCAGTGCTCTAAGTTATACAGGCATTAACTTCTCCTGTGCATCAATGATTATAAAAATGGCACAGGCAGAGCCTACATTTTATTCTGCTTAAATATCTGTACAGATCACAGCTTTTTGCTGATGGACACTATTGTTGGAAAACATTAGTATGCGCTACCTGTGTTTTCCCATGTTCAAAGGAAGCAATCACAGAGCACTTCATTTATTTTGCTAAGAGCTCAGTAAATGCTGCATTGTTGCCATTCTGCAAAGAATGTATTGTCATGTAGAGGCATTATCATTAACAGATTCTTTTCAAATTCCAGGAAGAGTGTGATATTTTTATTTGGCATAACGAAGTCTAAGCACTTATGAAATTTGAGTGTTTTAAGGCCTTTAATTTCCTCCACACTCAATTTTTTTACTTAATTAACTGGAAATTTCTTCTGTGTAGACAAGTTCTAGGCCCCATGTTAGGTCTTGGGCTTGGTGTGTAACTGATGAAGACACTATTGGTATCCACAGGATCTGAAAAAAGTAGAAATGGATTACAGAACATGCCAATTGTAAAACAACTGCATCAGGAAGTTAACTTATAAAGAGTGGAGATTTAGCTCAGATGTTGATGGAGCAACTAACTTGAGGTGGCTGAAGTTAGGCAATCAGGATCCTCTTAGTGCCTCTAGAGAGAAAATTGCATTTTCAGATGTGTCTCAGTCACTGTCATGGATTTGGAAGTCAATCTCACTCTGAAATTTTAGGAAGTTAATTCACATTTTCCAGTATGAGGGATAGGAGCATAAGGCTTCCTGAAAGTCAGTAGGATTTAGGTTCCTAAGCTGGGAAGATACTTTAGAAATGGGATACTTCAGCACATTTTCCTTATCTTTGTTTTGGTCATTCTGTTCATTTTTGTTTGGGACTATTTGTCCTTCTAATAAATAACCAATTTGCAATTAATTATAATTGATTAGTCTCTTCTTCAGTATTCATACTTTGATAATCTGTAAAACTTCCCAAAAAAAGTGGTGTCATAATTGTAACATTTTGTACCTTGACATTAACTGTATATTTCACTCATGGCCAATTTAAAAATCAAAATAGAAACTTTGTAATATTCTCCCTTTACAGTTTGGGTTATGAGAAGCTGAGAATTCCCTTAGGCTTGATTGATAAAACATGGCATTTATCCTATTCCTAGGATGACGTTCAGCAAACTTTATGACAGAGGGAAACAGCTGGTAAAGTGGGTTCATGGAAAGGTGAAGGTAATATAGACATAAAAAACAAGGGGATAATGATTTTAAAAGGGATAATAGTTGTAATAACACCATTAACCTTTTGCTTCAAATTATTGAATGTGTGGTCTCTTCAGCAGACTAATCAAAGGTTTGCATTAACTGCAATGCAAGAGGAAGTGGCAATATACAACCTGAGGTGATTTTTTCCCCTCTTCCAATTATTCACTATCAAACATTTACTTAAAAAAAAAAACCAACAACAATAAAATAAAATAAAATAAAAAAACAAACAAACAAAAAAACAGAAAAAGAGAGAAAAACAGCCCTGTGGCTGTTGAAGACCCCTTCCAATTTTGAAATGAAGCTGGCTTGCTTTCAGAAGAAACAAACTCCAGCTTCCTTCCTGCTTTGTAAGAGGTGGATTTTGCTAGGGAAAAAATAAATGAAAAGTAAATATAATTTGCTATAGATAAATAGAAATTAAAGTCAGAGATGTAAAGAGGTAGTGAAGTGTTACAGGGCAGACTGTCAGAGCTAGCCCTGAGCTGTTTGGTGGTATTGCATGGGGGGATCAGCAGCAGAGCTCCACCTCGAAGGGCAGGCATACACATCTCTTCATAAAGTGTAGGCATGTCATTGCAGAGGCCTGATGGCTCACTTGAGACGTGCGAAGCTCCACGCTGCTCTGTCCGGGTCACTTCTGGTAGCTAAACTGCTAATTCAGCCTGGATTGGAGAAAAACTTCCTTTTTTGCTTTCATGTTACATGCACACAGGGTTGACTAGCAGAGGCAGACTATGCTTTGAGAGTTTATTCACATGCTAAAAGGCAAATGCACTGATGGTGGAAAATTGCCGTTGATGGTGGAAAAGCTCACGGTGACTGGATGGAATTGTTCAGGAATTTGTCCGGTTGGACAAATCTGCTTTGTCATATGATTTTGCAAGTGGTGATCCTTACTGTTCACTTAAGGCGTCTATCCAAGGTGCACATCAGAGCACCTTTGGTTGGAAACCTCCCTTCTGTATGCAGTGAGCGGAGAGAGAACCACCTGAGTTAGACACCCCAAGCAAGATTGTCTGCCTGGCTTGCAATGTGTCATGTCAATCTAGTATGAAAGGAATAAGTGTAAAAGGAAGTTTGCACCGTTCCTCGCTGACAAAACCTCCTATCATTAACAGCTCCGTTCTGTGGAATCAGAAGACGGTAAAAGACTTCAGGAGCAGCGTGCCTTGAATTTGAATTAGCCAGATTGAATTTAAAATCAACAAGCTGAAAGGGCCTGAGATAAGAAGTCAGAACATTCAGAGGAAATGAGAACTGTTCTGGGAACTAAAGGTGAGAGAAACACTAAGTCACATTAAAAATATTCAGCAAGAAAAGAGACACCTTTTCTTTTTCTGGACACCTTTTCTTAGAAGTTGTCTATAATCAGTAACCTTTCCCAGGCACTTTCCCAGGCTGTTTTTAGTAGCTGAATCCTTTGTTTCAAAACCACCCATTGATTCAGTGCCCTAAGTGAGAAGTAATTAAGGTGGACAGAAATCTTGCCTGCTGTATGGTTGTATGAGGTATAGAGGAGAGAGGCAGAAAGAGGAGTGAATGAATTTTTCCAAAAGGTAGCTCTCACAACACATGTGAGTTTGCTGTAGTGTATCGTTAAATACATGTGTATGTAGATGTGCAGCTCTATTCATCTGTCTATTGATCTATTTATTTCCATATACACACATGCTGATGTACATATGTGTGTGTTCCTGAAAGATAACGAACTGTTTAGGCAGTACTTTGTCAGAATATCATTTAAAGAGTTACATCCTTTTAATACACAGTAGTTTAAGCAAACTCCAAGGTTCTTACTTGGCAATAAACCCATTAAATCATCTTAAATACCATGTCATAATGACAATTTAATGCCACCAGATGTGGCACTAGGGATTTTTTTTTTTTTTTAAATGCTTTCCTGGAGATACAGCTTCCTGAATTTTAAACTCTCTAGCCTGTTTGCACAGCTGTTAGATCACAGAGCTCTGCCATCTTTTTGCCTTGCATCACTTATTCACTAAATCATGTGTGGCATGACTACAAACTCACTGCATCTAAAACGTTTAGGCTCATATCCACTTCACCCTCGTAAAGGCTGAATAGTTGCACCGTATGGGAGAGGGTGTATGAGCGTTAAAATCCGAGAGCAGTATCCATTCCAGCTGTGGAGCTCCCTCATGGGGAGATTTTAGAGATGCAGTCAGAAGACTACCCTTTTCACACTTCTTTTCACTGGCTACCTAGCATCCTGTGGCTCTGTAAAAAATACAGATGCCTGGCCACTTTCCTGGCTTTTCTCACCTTGTTAGCCAAAAAGGCAACCAGATTGGTAGTACGGCACCACTTCTACATGAGAGAGACTTGAGAGAAGGACGTGTTAGCAGCGTACAAGAGTCCAAAAAAGCCCTCTCACAAACAAATACTTTACACACTGCATATTTAAATAGTGGAGAAGCCATGGGAGGCTGTGGAAGAACTTAGGGACCAACAACAGAAATACGTTAAATGAGGAGCAAAATGAATGGAGGAAAGATGCTTTCCTGGCTCGGAAACACGGTGGTCCAAAGCAACCTGTAATCCAAGAATTCCCGAATTTCTGACTGACAGAGAGCAGGAGACCATCTAATGAGCAGACTGTTGATTTACCTGACCAGCAGCACTGGACCAATCAAAGCCGGGACACTGGGCCTTTGCTCTGACCCAGTGTGGGGGGACCGTGTTGTCAGGCTTTTTGTCACGCTGTGAGTTTGTCTGGGTGAGTGCTGCATGATCTGTGATGGCAAATGCGGCTGCTGTCCCGCTGAGACCTCGCGTTAGCCATGCATTTTCCCCTAAAAAAGGTGGTGGGTACGTGGGAGACATGTTGGCAAGGGTTTGAAATGAGGTGGTGAATTTTGTGCAATTAGGACATGCTGATAAGTGCGATCACAGCTGAAGCACAAGCACTGATGGTGGAATTTGGAGCGGCTCTTGGATGAGTCAAAATCATGGTCTGTGACCCCAGGGGATCGCTGCGGGCATTTCCTGAGGGTCAGGAAGGTGGGCACAAGACACTGAAAGCCTAGCTGTCAGTAGGTGACAAACACACTCAGCTTGAGTGTGATTTGGTGGTGTCGCAATACCGACCTCCTATCAGTGCCAAAGGATTATTAAATCCTGATTTAATGTGAATTAGAAATACTCTTCAAAAAGCTGACTCAAAGCCCAGTGGAAAGATTACCATTGCCTTGCATGGAGTCTTGGTTTGATTTGCATTTTGGCTCTGGGGCTGACATATGAGTGCTTGAGCAGCTCTGTATTGAAGAGGGCATGAAATGCTGTCTAGATGACCCTCCAGTGAAGTGTAATATTTGATAGCATCAGTAAATACAAAGCAGAAACAAAATGACAACAGCATTTGAGCATCTTGTGATAGCAAATGAGGTGGAAAAGTTAAATGGATATAGGAGAGGATCCCCAGAGGTTGGATCGCAGCATGATGCTGGTAGGAGCCCGGTTGTTACCATACTGATATCAACATGTGGAGCTCTAAATCTTTTTGGATCGTGGCTGAACAGAGATTTGCTCGTAACTGCCTTTTCTCTTATTCATACTGTAGAGGCTGTCCTCCTCTCCTACCAGCAAACAAATAAAAACTCTGTGCCAGCTATAGCAGCAGTTTACATGGAAAAGCAATGAAGCAATTTCAGCAAAGTATTAGATGTAATTTAGGCTTTTTTTTGCTGTCACTTAGCAGCTAGAAAGAGGAGATGCACTGATGTGCAGAGCCGGGTGTGTATTATGCAAACTCATATCACAATCTCATTGACTGTTTGTGGACCCCCATATCTCTCTGTTTCCATCTGTTGTTTTAAGACCAAGTTGTTTGGAGAATGTCCAAATTCCTTTCCCTTTCCCAACTTTGGTGAAGTACCTGCCTGCCTTAGGCTCCCTACATAGACAACAGGGAGAGAGGCTTCTCCAAGGAACATGATCTGCCAGGGGATGCTCCTCTACTTCTCCCCCTTCCGTCCTTCCACCCTCTTCCCCTGACTGCACAGGGATTTTAGAAGGTGCCTAAATACATCACCCCAGTCAAGGACCAGAGTTGGATGGGGTGAACTGGGGCTATGCTGCTGTCTTCAGCTGGTCACGGTTCAGAATTAAGATACCACAGACTGTAAGGAGTATGAATGTGTGATCCACTGGTTACCCACGGCCCACGGGTGGGCAGCAGCAGAAGCTGCCATGTCTGAGTGTAGGCAATATCTGGTGGCTGATGCAATATTTCAAGAGATAACAAGGGAAAGTTGAGCTTATCCAAGAAAACAGAAATGACACAGAAGATAAATAAGCAAAGCATATAAAACATAAATGCAATCCTATTAAAATTAAGTGTGTTTTAATTTCTGAAAAGAATGACATTTTGGTGTTAGATTTACTGAACAACAAAAGATTACATGCATCATTAAAAGAAAATGTTTTCAAGGGCCCTTTTAAAAAATTGTATCCATGTTTGCAATTGCCATGTGCAAAATATAAAAATCAGAGAAGGGAAAAAAACAGCAAGCAGTGGAAATAGCCCATTTTGTGAATTATAGGAAAAAATATACCATCTGTGATTTAGTGTAGTTCCCAAGATCCCATCTGTGATCGAAGCACAGTCCTCGTTGAAGGCTGAATCCCTGAGCCATTCCATATGATAAAATATTTCTCTTGGAAGATGCTTGGGCTAATGGGTTTGTTTTTCTGGAATATGGCTCTTCTAGATGAGACATAAAAGCCTAGAGGCCTTATTTCTCCTCCAGTGGCCGACTACAGCTGATGTCAGGAGAAGCAGGAGTGAAAGGAGGTCAAAGATCTAACCACCTTTTCCTTCAAAATTTCTATACTATTTATCAGGTCAGGTTGTTGGGTCTGAGAGGTCTAGATGGTGATTTCATTATCTCTGGTGTCAGACGTGCGGTCACTGGGCTCCTTGCATGAGGAGGGCTCACTGTGCCGCTGTACAACAGAAGCTCTATTTCCTTTTGTTACTGCTATTCAGTTTTCAGCAGAGTGAGAGAGAGAGTGATCCCTTAAACTGGCGCAGGCCTCTGATGCAGATGCACTTCTGCCGTCGTCCGATGCCTTTATATGTGTTGTCACTGTGATCTCTTGGTCTTAGTCCAAAGGTGGCCTTGGCTGTATCAGGTATTTATACAAATACAACAGATTTCATTCAAATTCTCTATTAATTACACATACACCTACAGACTGGCGCAATTTCAGTTACCACTGAAATTTATATTTGAATAATAAATGCATTCACCTGTTTAATATATGTTTATACTTTCAACTCTATATAATTACATGCTGGTTATACAATTATAGAAAATACTTGCATATTTTGCACAATTATGCTATTACTGAAATAATGCCTGCAATAGAACTGCGTGTATGTGTGTGCACGTTTGGTAAAATACAGCCGTGGTTGGTTGTTTCAGAGGCGTCCAGAGCTGGTGCCGCTCCCTCTCGGGGGAGGCGTGCTGCCTGAGCAGACGGCGATAGACCGCAGGAGCGTGTGTGTTACTACTGTTATCACCTGTGGGTGAATCTAGCCCTTTTACAGAATGGTTTCAGCTTTATTATAAACCACCTGATTTCATGCTTGGCTGGCCCGGCTCCCCGTGCCCCTCGGTTCTGACGCCCAGCGCGAGGTGCCCCCCCGGCTGGAGGTGCGGCTGCCCAAGCAGTCACCCCAGAACCACCGTCCCCCCTTACGCCGAGCCCCAGGCGGCGCTTGCCTCCGCCGCTTCTGGGACAGACGTTTTGCTGTGTGCCTGTGTGTCCTCGGAGCGCTTCAGGCATCCTGCCAGGCTCGCACTACCCGCTGCCGCGCGAGCGTGCGAGGGACGGGGCAGATTCGTGTCACGGCATGCTGTGTCGTGCTGGAGAATACAACTGCAGCTGGCTCTCATACAGCCCTCTGGCCTGGGTGCTCTCCTGCTTGGGGGGGTCCTGGTCACCGCCTTAATACAGATGAATAAACAAACAAGTAGCAGCCATTGATAGCAGCAGCATCTGTGTTTGTACTGATGGCGAGTGAAACGATTCACCCAAGCTAACACGACAAAGCAGCGTCAGAGCTGGGAGCGGGACGCTTGCCTCCCACCTGCCGCTCCCGGGATCAGCCGGCTGCCTGCACAGCACCACGTGGCAGAAAAAAAAGGCCCGTTCAGTGGGATAAATATCCATGCCGTACAGGTCTTGCAGCCAAAGGGTTAAAAAGAAATGAGTGCATTTGGCGTTCTCTGCGGAGTGCCCAGAGTCTGAACATGAATGACCAAATTGCTTTTTACTTTTTAAATTAAGGCCTCTGTCTGTATGCACGCAGCTAACACTGCTGTTCCATTAAATAAAAGAATTTGTTCCCACTCTTATTTTTAATAGGGTAAGACCCTGCCGTTCCATCTCACAACTTTACTGACACGAGATCTTATTAAAAGCAATTCTCCCCCCTTTCCTCCTTGAAATCTGAGCTTCTGATAGCTTCATCCACATTGTGTTTATTTTATATACACAGCTCTGCAGCTGCTGCTTCCTTCTTCTCCGATAAATGACAGCATAACTGTTGCATCCACTAAAAAAGTAAATAAAATTAAATGGGGAAGAACAATACATCTCTGGCAGAGCATAATAACTCTTTTAAGGCACGTATCTAAATTGTACAGCCTGATCTTAATTGTAAGGATAATTCTTTGTTATTTCAAGCAACTTGGAACGCGACAGCAAACGCACACTCTTGGCAGTACATCCAGAGAGATTTCTGTGGAAACAATGGGGAGAATTCTCCTGAACTGAAAGGAGATTGAAGCGTCTTTATTAGGTTAATAGGGCTAGAGTCTGTGCTGAGAAAGAATGGAAGAATATGTTATGATCTGTTGGAGGGTTTTTTTAAGCACAGACAGTGCTGGATGGGGCCCTGCGTGGGTGTTGTGTGGGTGGGGGTTCAGTGTCAGCGTTGGCAGCGAGGAGCCCCTTGACCAGCCAACCTCCAGCCCTGTGTCTCGCTCCCCGGGGAGGACCAAGAGCAGGAGGTTTCCCTCATCCTCCCCAGCTGGTGAGCCAGGCTGGTCCCATGCTGGACCGGTGCCGCTGACGTGTGGCCCCATCCAGGCTCCAGGCCAGTGCCTTTCTGTTATTATTTCTCTCTGTTTCATTGTCTCTGCCATCGCTGAGGAAGCCACTGCCAACAGTGGAGGCCAGCAGCAGTGTGCTGGTAGTTACTGGTGCTGCGTAGCCACGGCTGTGGGGCTGGGGTACAGTTTCAAAATGTCTATTCAGTCCTTAGACAAAAGTCCTCTTGAGTTTGCCCAGAATTTGTCTGAGGAGCTGGGAAATTATATTAAAGCAGAACAAGCGAGAGAGAGTAATGTGAACTCAGACTATTAAATTAGGAGAGGACAGTATTTATGGTAGCATCAGAAACTGGAATTGTTTTTGACAATCATCCAACTCTGTCTGGAGTAAGGGGAACCTGTGCAAATGTGTGATTGGCTCTGCTAACAGCTTGGCTGATTCAGAAACTGCATAGCTGAGACTCCAGGGTAAAGCAAGTTGCTTTCCTGACTGGTGGCTGGGGAAGAAAGATGACCTGGTGAAGTGATCTTATGGAGGAAGGGAGAAGAAATACTTCCAAGCAATGAAGCACTATCCTTGGTGAGATGATAGGAAAGAGTAAGAGGACAGAAATACAGTCCAGGTGATAACTTAAAAAATGTAGAAATCTTTAATTTAAAAGAGAGATAAAGCTACATAAGGTGGGAGGTGTAGTGTCTGTTTTGGAAGTAGCTAAGACCTTGGGAAAGATCAGGCTGGGCAGGAGCGCTGCTGCTCTAAGGGAGTAGCAACAGTTGACAGGCAAGGTGGATGCCTTATCAAAAGGATGAAGGAATAATGGCTATAAAAGGCACGAAAGAGGTTTCCAGAGCAGGTGAAGTAGCACTTGTGGGAGATTAACCCCAGGTGTTATCTGGGAGATGTCTGGAGGGAGAGGTGAAGAAGGGCACTGGCTCAGCAAGGCCCGGGGTGGCTGCCTGGGCGCTGCACAGCAGGACACAGCCTCTCTGCTCCGCAGGGTGTAGAGCCGGTGCTCGCCAGCTCCGCCGCTACTGCCCCGTGAGCGATGCCCGGCCATCGGTGTGGCACCGCAGCCTGCGCAGGCGTCCCCGGGAAGATGCTGTGGGGACCGAGTTCTCTGCAGAGGGGCCCCCCGTGCCGGGAGGGTGGGCACTTGCAGCTCCCCATGTGTCTTGAGGGCAGCTTTAAGCCTTCTACGCATCACGTTTACCATGTAATCGGTGGCCGTTTACCCCTGCACCGAAATAAATAGCAAGTTGTTTACCATGGCCTCAGCCTGCTTTCCTGCCCTGCGTGCAGGGCACTGGCGGGGTTGGGTGCTGCCTGGAGGCCAGACTTGGGAGGGTGGGGTGAAACCTCAGCTTCCAGGAGAGGAGGAGGAGGAGGCTTCAGACCTCGATCATGTACCTGCTCTGCAAGGCAGGCTGAGGCTGGCTGTGGGTTACTATTCCAGCGTAGCCTCAGGGATAAATAAAAGGAGCCGTGTTCACATGAATGCTGCCCCTTGTACCAGCTCCAAGTGTCAGCAGGGCAGCTCCTTGTCCTCAGCCAACCCAGAGGAGAGGCTGAGGCACTTGCTTGTCGCCCTGTCGCTGTTTTAAGGAGTTCATTCTGCCGGGATGGACCATTTTCTCTCTGCTCTGTTGCAGCATGGCTGTGAGCAACACAGCATAGCTCAGCTCCCCTTGGACCAGCAAATTCCAGACAAAAACCAAGGACAACATCTGGCCCTTTGAAATCATCCAAGAAGTACCAGACGCAGCCTGGTATGAGAGGCAGGAGGAATCTATAAACCTGAAGCAGCACTCTCATTTTCTGATGCTGCAGTTTGGTCAATGGCAACAATGTCATTGCTGGGTCCATTTTTGTCTTTTAATTGGGAGGAAGATTTACAGCTTTTATAGTATCTGGTCTAGCCATTATCATACAGATGCTTCTTGCATATGCTCCAACTTGAAGCAAAACACAAAGTAGCTTGATATTAATATAAGCTAGAGCTCATCATGAAACAATCACATCACCAGAGATTTATCCTTTGGTGAGGGCAAGAATTTCCCTGGGAACGGATCAGGTTTTTCTCTGTGGTCTAAACACTGAATTAGAACCAACGAGGTGACGACGACACAGTGGGCAAAAAGCCTTGCCCGGTGAGTGCAGGGCAATAAATGAGGTTTTCGTTTAGTTGCATAAGCTCTTAACCTTTCTTGCTGCAAAGTGCCATCTAGTGTTCACAGCCAGGCCGGCCAGCCCCTCGGCCAGCCAGGAATTGCAGTGTCAGGCTGCAAGCAGCTTAAAAAGACTAGGGGGAAGACAGACAAGTAAACAAACTTTAATTATTACTAACCAGATGTGATCGGTCTTTAACACATGATTGTAGCAACCGAGGCAAATGAAGCTTCTTTACTATGTCATGCAATAGGAGATGTTTCAACTGAGTTCAAAAATTAACCTGGATCTCAGAAAACAACGTGATCGCACTGAAGGAGCATGTTGTTGGGAAAGCAACTGTGGAATTTCATGCACAAAATATATGCCCAATGATGTGTCAAATTTGCATGTGCAACGAGCATCGTGGCATTATTAATGTTGTTTGTGTTACAGCGGTGCTTCTGCGTGCTCATGAGAGAAGTGGAATCGGGCACCGGACACACGGAGTGGTGCTGGATGGTCCCTTACTTGCAAGTTTGCAAGCCAGCTGCAACGAGTAGGTGAATTCAGGAGCAGGAGAGCACCTTAATGACCATCATCTGCTGTGTAAGTGCATGCAAGTTAATTGTACATGCAAATTAGTCATGCAATAGCCTAAAATCACACACAGCAAAGACACAGATTAGCATCTAAAGTGCAAGAATCGGGGAGGGATGATCCACAAGAACGCTGAGAAATTGGAGCAGAGGGGGAGCTAAAAAACTGCACAAAAACGACTCTGCATCCAGATTTGTATCTGAGGCATCTTTCGTACTGGGCTGGGGCTGACCTGATAGGTTTGGAAATCTCCCTGGCACATCTCATCACCCCTAAAACCACCGTGAGCACAGACCTCAAACACAAAGGTGGTTATTATTATTTGCTGTTATCTGGATAGCGCTGACAGCACTTAGAAGTGCCAGAGGATTCATGCCTTGGGTTTTGCTCTTGCAATGGCCAGGAGCAGAGTCTAATTAGCCCAAACAACATCCATGATAGAGAACAGCCCTACTGACAGGGAGCAAATTAGGTCTCTGACCTAGCAAAGCGTTTAACCATGTGCCACATTTTTTAGTACGTGTATCTCTGGATTAAGACCTGGATGATGCAACCTCTTGCTGCCTCTGATTTTTTTGACTGCAGTATGAAGCCCAGCTCATCTTGCTGGCTCAAAAATATCTGTGTACAGTATTAATCTGCTTTCTAAACTGACTCCTTGTGTCTGGACAAAACACCAGGGTTTCCTCCTAAACTGAAGGATCTTTCTCATCTACCTTCCTAGACTTTTTGTAGGAAACCCCATCCCGGTGTTCAGCCATGCACAGCAGCTGGCTCCGCACTGATGCTGGTCAGCAGCATCTGGGGAGAAACATAGAGTGACTTTAGCACATCTGTGGTGTGACCACTTGCCTGATGTCTCAGCAGTAATGCAGCCCTTTTCATGACAACAGGTCACCTAAGGGGCTCTTAGTCCCTCTGTCCAGTTGCACACTCACACACACACACACAGGATCTTAAGGCTGTCTCAGTATGAACGACAGCAGCTCCTCCTTTCTGTTTGCTCCTTTGCGATCTGCTGAATCTCTCTTGCATTCCTTGTCCCACTTTGGTGATAAATGGCAGAGCGAATACAACAGCAATGAAGAACCTGGAAAGCTGTGCAAACTACAGGGGATGCTGAGAAGTGCCTAGTTTTATCTTGGAATTTGGGAAGCAGATGTTGAATCTGGTCTTGAGGGAGTCACCTTGCTGTCAGAACTGACATGACCTTTATGAATTTCTCAGAAAACTCCTTGGCAGTGAGGACTTTGTGAGGAGCTACATGTCCCTCAAAGGGAGTTTTAAGATTTACCCTGGATCTTCTCATGCCATGGCAGAGGCCGGGAGCACGTCTGCTTTGCTTACCAAGCCACATTATAAGCTTGGTGGTTCAGGGTGGGGAGAAGAGGAGGTTTAAGGAGACTCCAGCTGGAAATTGGTGGGTGTTACACTTGATGATCTGCTTGCACCCCTGTCCAGGAAGCCCCTGGGACAGTGTGCCACAAAATATTCCCCTATGATAGCTGCTCCTTCCCTGTACTTGTTGTTGGACATCTGAAATCACTGGGCTAGATGGACCTTTGGTCTCACCTCATGTCACTGCTCTTATCTCCCACGTTCTTCAGAAATTCCCACCTCTTCTGATCCACTGTGTTGTTTCCACCGGTGTGACAGGGCTTGGTACCACAGAGGACAACCCCACTCCTCTGTCCCTGCCCCACTGTGAAATTGTGTATGTTCCTGGTCCAAAAGTTGTACCTATAGATGTACTGCATGAAGCTGGCAGATGAGGTAGGTGCCAGCGGAGCCTTATAGCACCCCTCACCGTGCACATCCATCTATTCCACTGAGCTAGGAGGGTTACTGTTATGATGTCTGCTGAGCTACAGACTGCTGGGGTCATCTTAAATTTATCAGCTCGTGCTGTAAGTGATCATTGTGACTGTTTCTCATTTGCATTGGCCAGAAGTGCCTGGTGACCCCACTGCTGAGTGAGCACCCGAACCTAGATGTTCACAGGCTCCTCAATTAGCAGTACAAGAGAAATACAGCTAAGAGAGCGCTTCTGTGTTATAGAGGCAACCTCAGAGGTTTGCACATCAGGGTTACAGCTCCCCTTACAAGTGGAACCGCCAGTTCTTTAATAAAGCCTGAGCATGATGCAGCATATGCCCAAAGAGTACAGTGTGTGCTGAGAAACTTGCACTGGGTTTTGTTTATTGTCATGTACTCAGAGCAGCAACATTTGTGCAGATCAGATCTGAAGATGGGGGGAAAAAAGCCCACTCCTCTCAATTAGTTACAGCACAGTGTGTTTCTTTAGTGCCACCTCTTGGCCAGCAGACTGTAAGGTTTCGTATGAAGACGAGCATCTTGTGTGATGTAAATGTGTTCAACCTGCTCTGCTCCATGCTGGTGTTTCATGGAAGGAAGGAAGTGAATATTGTAAATTAGCATAGAGGAATAGTCTGAAATATTTGTATTTCTTCCTTCATTTTTTAACAGGCTTATTCTATGATGGGCATGGTATGGGTTTTGATGTAGAATCCTACCAGCTGGTGTGTGCTCAGGCTTTGAATATGATCATACCAAAAAAAAATCTAGCATTTTCAAATGTAAAAATAGCACAGTATTTTTCCCGACACAAAAATAAATTATTAAAGATTCTCCGACATTTCCTTGGTTTAATTCCTCTCAACTCCACTTCCAATGTATCTTTTGGGATTTATAGACTGTATGGTCAGAAGGACCCCTTCATGACACAGGGGGATTTTTTCAGCAAATCCTCCATCAACTTCAGAACTTTGGGTTGAGCAATATGACAGTTTTTCAGACCGTGGTCCACAAATCCCAGAGTTCGGGACTTATTTCTTCAGAGTGAGGAAAAGGTAACTAATGCAAACAGGGCAAGCTTAAGGTTTGCTGCCCAGGAGGTGAAAAGTCCACAGCAATATTTTCAGGAATCTGCGAATTGAGAAAAGTTGCACACAGCTACGGCAGAGAATGCTCTTTAGGTAGGTGCTCACCCTTGAGGTGAGGTTTTCAAGTGACAGATCATCCATTACATCCTCAAGTAATTGATGAAAATAGTTAATTGCCTCCCTATGACATAAAGCATGCAAATCTGGTTTTGCTGCCTGAGTTAATGTAGCTTCCATTTCTAGCCGGTGGTTTTAGTTACGTCTCAATGGTGAGCTCTTCTAACCAGGACTATCTGATTTTCTCTTTGGAAAGTATGGATGCTGTCCTAATTGCCAACTACCGATTAATAAAACGAACTCAATAATGTATTAGAAAGATACCTTCTAATATGAATTACATATGGCCCAGCTTTACTGCCTCAGTCACTGATTGGAATGGTTTATCCAAGCGCTTATCTTTAAGCCTCAAAATAATCCCACTGAACTCGGCAGTAGACGGCAGCCCTCAGTATTAAAAATAAAATCTCCAACCCTAGCATTTTACAATTTTAAGACCCGGCAACCTAAGTGTTTGCCAACTGCAATCGTTCTTTTCATTTTAGCTTCTCTTGGGCATATTATGTGACTCTAGTTTTAGTCATTAAAGTCTCAGATTGTGCTTGTTTTGTTAACAACCATTAGGGCAGGGGTTCTTACTCTTAATTGGCACCATCTGGAAATGAGAAGGAAATTGCTCAGGATGAACGCAAAGATGAGGAAAGGCCTTGCACTTTTCCATGGTTGCAAAACTTGTCCCGTTTGGAATAGCCATATCTGACCTCACAATCATCTCGCTCTTTAATTCTGTTGGGGGCTGGAGGGAGAGGGAAATTTTCTTTCAGGAAAGAGGCAATCTACACATTGCCAGCAGAACCAGAAAATAATTGTTTAAACGCAGAAAGTTGCACAATTCAGGCTGCTAGCAAACTAGGCCTTTTTATGCAAATTGAATATCTTTGTTCCCAGTTTTTTTCCCATCTTGCACCACTTGTTCAGCATTTCCTCATTTTTTGGCACTGGTTTCCATAGCTGCGTGCAATCACACTCTCACACAGATGCCATTCCGTGTTCAAAGCACTGAATGCTACAGGGCATATTAGTGGTTTTATGCTTTAGATCTATCTTTATGTAACTTCAGAGCTCATTAATATATACCATTTTGTGTGATTAAAAAACAACAACCTGGCACATGAGAAGCTTTGAACAGGAGAATGGATTGCAAGGAAAGTGGCTTTCTTCTCATTATGCATATTTTAAGCTAGACATGAGATGGGCCCAGCAAGTCAATGGACAAGGTACAACTTCTGCAAGGTAATCATTCCCTGACTGCAGCTGAGCGGACTGCGTGTCAAAAAAAAACCAAAAACCCAAACCCAAGCCCCGAAAGAGTCAAATGCTATTTGAAACATAAAGATTTTCACATCACAATTTTACAATAGTGGATGCAAATGAGTGAAAAATCCCATGATGGTCCTTTTAAGACTGTTTAAATTCTCAGGGAGAGCCATTTTCTTTTGCTGTGTGACAAGCTAGACGCAGGACTGAGGTGGAGGTACCAGAGTGACTGGGTTAGTATAAAAATCCAAGAGCAGAGACCAGAAAGGTGTAAATATTCTGGCTGTTGGTGAAGCCTGAAACATTGACTCTAACACCGTTGTGCCAAAAAAGGATTAAGATTATGTGTGCCAGAGCATAGTTCTTCTCTAGCTGTGGTTGCTGACTTTGAAGGATTGAAGTGATGAGTATCTCCTACACCAAATAAGGTGATGTAGGAATTTTTCTGACTATCAGTTCTGACTTTTCCAAGCTGCTTTCTGTCTAATGACACCAGCCCGTCCTCCGCTTGCCAAAGCACAGGCTGTTTTAGCAACAGAGGACAGAAGCGGTTGCCCTTTCAGGTTGCGTGCCTGTCCCTGCCGTGACTGTTTCTCCTGCCAGGGTGTCCTGATAACCTCCCAAGAAGATCACACAGCACAGGCTCACATCCTCACTCATGCTGTGACGGCTGCAATGATGAGGAGCAGCAGGAGGAATTGGGAACCAAAACCACGTCAGGATATGGCACCCAAAAGTCAGACATCTGAAGGTAGGGAAACTGCCTGGTGCATCTGACAGCAATCAGAATACAAACATGGTCCCGAGGGGCAGGAGGACATTTTGGTGTGAGAAGAAAGGGGACCAGTGCAGTGTGACACAAAAATAACTTCTACGGAGGTACCTGTAATATGTGTAGGTGCATGTGCTTAGCCATCACTGAGCAAACCAGAGAGGTGATTCCCCCCTAGCCCTTTGAGGAGTCTATATTTCTAAGGAACAGCTGTCCAGAAAAAAAGAGATACTTTATGTTAGGATGGTTGGGAAACTGCTGTCGTTGCAGCTTGGGCCATGGCAATAATGGAAAATCTGGTGTATAATCCACCCGATGCTCGCTAAAACCTTCCAGAAATGGTCAGGCAAACACATTTTTCCTGTCTTAATTCCTGAGTTTGTGTTATGGGATATGTCACTCGTAGCAATGCAGCCTCTGGCTGGCTGGAGGAGTGATGAGGAGATCCACACAACCCATAGCGACTCCACGCATGTCCCCGGTGCTGGGCAGCTTTGTCCGCTTTTTCCTCCTTCACATTCAAAAGGACATACTGATCATATGCAACTATGACAGCCAATTGTGACTAAAGTATGAAATGAAAATCCCTGCCTGGTGGCACAGAGATCTTAGACAGCTATTCTGCAATTACTGCCTCGGTACAATTTCTGCAGGGTGTTACTTACTCCAACGCAATATTGAGCACAGGCAATTTAGTGCAGAGGTCATAAAAAGAAAAATCTCATTAAACCCACTGTTTAAGACCAGGTAGTTTCCCAGCTCCTGATTCTGCTTGTATGAAGCCTTGGAGGCTGGTTGGGTGGCTGCCCAAGGGAAAAATCCCTCCCTGGTGCGAAGAACAGCAGTTGTAGTGGGGAGGGCGAGCTGTGTGCTCTGCGGGAGGATGCAGAGGCTGCCAGGCTGCCGTCTGCTTCACTCCCTGCCCTGCTGAACCAGGGCGATGTAACCGGCTGCTGAGAGTGCAGACGAGATGCAGGGAGGCTTAGAGCTGAGAAAGTCTACTGAGTAGCCAACAGCCTGGATTTAATAGCCATTTCTTTCCCAGGAACAGCAAACCCCCTGGGGACTTGGCACTCTCTCCCACAGGATGATCTGTTGAATACTCTGCAAGATGCTGGACCAAATTCTCTCCGCAGCAGCATCAGGTGCTTGCAACTGCTGCTCGGAGCAGGCAGGGCCAGTTGGCAGCGGTGCAGGCGTCGTGCAAATGTGCTGATGTAGCACTGACACGGGAGCTCCTGCCAGGGCCCTGCCTGCAGAAGGCGAGGCAGGCATGAGAGCTATCTTTGTGCAGTGTAATGTACTGACAGCCCCAGCTGTCCCATCCCCTGTTTGGAGGTGGCAGAGACCCCCCCCCCCCGCAGAGGTGCCACAACTGTGCCAGTCAGGGTGAATCAGACTCTCCAAACAGCCACCACCACCCCTGCGTTTCGCCTCCTTGAGCCGATGACCTGAGCCAGGAGACGGCAGCTGTGCAGCCCGGCTGGCCCCGCGCGCCGACCGGCTGCCAGAGCGGTGCGGAGGGAGGAGCAGCGCAAGGTGTGGGCGCGCCAGGGGCGGCTGTGAGCCTGGCCGGGGGTCAAGTGCTTTTGGGAAGGAACGTGTCAGAGATGGTCCGGGGAAGGTGGTTCACATCCCTGTGACTCAAGACCCAATTCCGTCCAAGAGAACATGACTGTAACTATGGACGCTGAAAGAGCCCAACAAAAAAACCCCATCAGCTTACTGACTTTTCTTCCAAGAAAATGACAGTGTATATTTAAAATGAGTTAATTCTCTTCCCACAACACCCTAGTTCATCCTTTTTTTTTTGTTTTGTTTTCACCTATAAAGCTTTGTTTTCCATTGGAATGATTTGTACAAAATACTTCATGGTGATGGGAAAACAGCCCAATAGCAGTTACCCAAGGAGAAATATTTGTATATACAGAGAGAATTTAACCTCAAACACTCAGTTCATATATTCATGTGTGATTTATATTGCCCCAGGCTCCGAGGCAGAGTGAACACTGACACCCTTTGATGTTGAAAGAAGCCTGGTGACTGGCCTTTGGAGAGATTTGTGATGTCTCTATCAGCCTGTCAATGGAAAACCGGGCAGCAAAGCCAGGCCCCCTAAAGATTTCAAGGCCTTGTAGGCAGAGGGATCATGTAAGCATTTTACTTCCACCGAGTGCTTGAGAGGCTGAGCACAAGTGGCCGGGCTAATTGAGTGCTTACAGGGTGCTGTGCTGTAGTCGGCACCTCACATCTCTCCACGACTGATGCCCTTTTGGCCTGGAAGAGGTGCCAGTGCCAGCGATGGGGACACTTAGCAACTGCACACCCCTGGGTGATGGAGTGCTTCACTTTCTGTTGCAACCTAGTAGGGATGTACTAACCCATGGCCAAAGTGAGGAATAAACCTTGCTTATTAGAAATGGAAAAGATTTTCTTGTCCTTCTTGACAGGCAAATAAGGTTTGCCAAGAATTTCTGCTCATTTCCGTGGTATCATCCAGGGTTTTCCATGGGGCAAAATAGTCTTGAGTAAGTTTGACATCTCACATAGGAATGGATAACGCTGCAACAGAAAAAAAAAAAAAAAAAAGAAAAAGGCACCATCAGCACATTCTGCATTGCACATCCCTGGCACTGGAACAGACCATGCACTGAGGCTAGCAATGGGAAGCAGGTGGCAAGAGAGAACAGGAGCTGATGCTCCTTGTGAGTTGAATTCCCAGGCAATGTGTTGAGTAACACTTTGGAAGATAGGATTAAAATTCAATGATGGATTGGGGAAAATGGCTTAAAAACAGTAGCATGTGATAGACTAAAGACAGCTGTAGAATGGTTTACATAGAATCAGGAACTGCTGGCTAGGCACAGCAGGATCTGAGGATTACTGGGGATTATAAACTGAAGATGCATCTGAAATATGATGCTATTGCAAAAACAAAGGACCAGCGCTCCAGGCTCAGATTGAGGCTGAGGGCTCATTTGAATCAGGTGTGTCCAAGGTTGCAGCTCATCAGGGGAGGTAGAGAAACCATCCAAGCACTTGGAAACTAAGAGCAAGGGGAGCTGGGATGTACCACTTTGGGCAAAGAAAGACTAAGGGGTCGCTTCTGAGGGAGAGACTGTAGTAACCAGAGACTGACTCTACTTCCTGGTTGTTGAGAAACAAAAAGTGAAGCTGCAGGTAACTCAGAAGCAGAGGAGGAGAATGGGCAAGCACCGCCGTGCACAAGTGTCACTAAATGCCTTGCTCTGATGATGGCTGCAGTGCTACCAGGAAGGAAATCGTGCTCAGGCTGCTGATTTGTGTCTGGTTCATTTTACATGTGATGGAGACAAGAAGTTTTAACTTTTCTTTTGGAAGCCCAATTCTGTTTTGGGCGGCAAGGAAAGGGGCAGAAATATAGCAATAATTTTTTTTGCTTCTCTGGCTGCAGAACTGAAAAGCACTCACAGCTATAGCATTAGCAATGCCACGTACTGTCCTTAACTCGCTCTTGCCCCTTTGGAAAGTCCACTGGCATCTTCCCTTGTGCCCTTCAAGTGAAGGGACTGTAAAGTCACAGGCTTAAAGGCTGTGAACAGGATATCTGAGACAGGAGAGCAGATATCCACAAATTTACCTCAGTGGGAAAGTGGAGAATAATTGTGGGTTCTGATTTTCCAGGGAGACTCTGTGGGGAACTAATAGTCTAGACTTGTCCTTTTTGAGGCCTAATTATGTCTCTCTGTCAAACTATAAAAACAAGAGTCTGTAGCATCACAAGGGAAAATGAAAGCTATTGGCCTGTGTTCTGCATTTAATAGGATGTCAAAATCTAAAGCACAGTCTGACTGGTTTTTGACTGAGGTTAGAAAAGAGAATGCAACTAATTAGGCTGTTTCTGAATATCCCTCTCTGTCTAACAGCTGTAGACTTGCAAATTGTAACATACTGGGAGTCCCAAACTCTCTGATCAGTGCTGCCGTCTGGATGGGAGGGGTCTTTCCCGCTGATGGGATTCAGGCTCCACTTGAGCAGTGTCACTATTAGTGGGGACAGTTCCCTGGGAAATGCCTTGTACCATTGTACCTCTCCGTGTTAAGGAGATGGAGAAACAGAGCTGGGTTTCAGGACTAAGGAGGTGCAGCTGGAGAGGATCAGGGCGCTCCATGGGCAGTGTCACACACTGTTGATGAACTAGTCTTCTACGGCTTGCCTTGAAGATTAATTTTCAAAGCATTTCAGAATGCAGGAACATTTGGAAAGTACCTCGTGTATGAAATGTAGCCTCCACTCTGGGTATCGTGGTCCCTGAATAAAAGTGACACCCAGTG
The DNA here is from genome assembly GCF_018691265.1 of Tyto alba. Classification (NCBI taxonomy): domain Eukaryota; kingdom Metazoa; phylum Chordata; class Aves; order Strigiformes; family Tytonidae; genus Tyto; species Tyto alba. The sequence continues at coordinate 5,156,961 of NW_024881317.1, forward strand.
GTCTCCAACATAGAAACCTGAAAAATACCCCAGACATCTTACATGTGAGCTACAGCAACTGGACCCAACCTTTTTCTAGCCAAGCTGCTCTTCCATGTCCTGCTCTTCCACCTGCACCCACGTACTGACCACTAACTCTGCTCCCAGTCTCTTAGAGCAACTTTCTTGTCTGTAATCTTTCATAAGCAAGCACCAGAGGAGAACACCATCATATACCTCTACAAAACCTGAGACAACAGGAGGTGATGGCCCATATTGAAATGACTAATGCATTAATTACACCTTGGGGTCTGCTATGTCAGGGAATGTTAGATGATGTCCTAATGCCTTCCCCTATCCTTTGGAAATTAGTTTGAGGGGTTTTCTCATTGAAATAATTTCTTGGTGAGAACTGCAGCAGTTACAAGCTCCTTTTACCTTTCCCTTGTCAGCTGCCCTCATTCTGAACCAACGCTATGCTCAGCTGGCTCCTCATGTTTTACAGATGAACTGAAATAAAAGTGGAATTTGTCCCACTATGACAGAAAGGAAGAACTGTCTACAAGATTTTTCGTGCAAGTCCCACATCCTTAGTTTTGCTCTCTTTTTAACATGGAAATTTGATTGTCTTCTTCTTAGACATTCTGGGGCGCCTTTCTGGTTTTCATTCTTCTTCTCTGACCCAACTTTGGGTTAATCGGGAAACTGCTGACTTTGCCTCACAGTCAAAACTAAACACTGCAAACTCAGAGGACATCAATGAGCAGGGGAAAAACGTGGCCTCAAAATGGTGATTTTTTTTTGATGTCACTTCTGCAAGGTCTTGCAGAGGGATCTGAGTCAGGAAAGCAGAATCAGTGAGTCCTTAAGAAAATGGTAGCTCTTTCCAGGAGTCAGCCTGAAAAGAAAGAAAAAAGGTGGAAAAGAGTGTAAAAGGAGAAAGACTTGTATAACCCAAAGGAGCTTAGGAAGCTGAGAGAAACAAGAGCCACCTGGATCTCCTTGGTGACTGCCAAAATACTGTGTGACATCGTCTCAACACTTGCATGGAGATTTATAGGTGTATTTTCCAATAACTGCACACTGATTTCACCCACAAATAATAGTTTCAGCAGACATGGCTAACCCATGCTGTAAAGCGTGTCTTTTCCCAGGCTATAGCTGGAAAAAAGACTCAAAGCAGCTTGGAAACTACTGGGAGCAGGAAACTGCTGCTCCCTAGAAAATCTTGTCTAAGCAGACCGTTCTTCTACAGCTTTGTATGAAGATGCCTAATTCTGAGGGCCCTGCGGGTGACACAGACCACCTTCCACTGTGGCAGTGGCAAGGAAAGGAAAAGGACTTGGAAATGTCTTATCCTCGGGTCTGTCCTGTGTTCCCAGTTGTAGAACTGATCCCGCTAAAAATAAGGGTAACAAAACTGTGGCCTTTCTATGGATTATTCCCAGTGGCCACCAGCTTTATTAGGAAAAGATCCAGGCAGAAGGCAAGAGCTTCATTTCAGTGTAACCCCAAGGTACGTCTGTGAAGATGGCTCATCTGCTGCTGAGGACAGGTCACGGGCTGCTTTCCAGCACCCTGGAGCATAAGCTCCCCAAAGCTTACCAAGAAGCTACTTAGATAAGGCCTCTAGTTGTGATTTTAGGAAAGCCTTCAAGAATGATCTTAACCTAACTGCCCATTTAAGTCTTACCGAATCTTGGCTGAGGCAGATTTAAACACGTGCTTAAATAATTTCCTGATTGCAAGCTGTAGCCCTCAGTTGGGTATTGCTGCCAGTTTAGCAAAGATAGCCCTCTCCCAGCGTGAGTAATGGGGAGTTAAGCAGTGTAGGAAGAACAAAATTATAAATTACCACTTCTGAGAGGACAGCCAGTTTGTTTGCTGTCCCCAACCATCTTCTTCCTTCTGCAGATGTTCCTCAGGGTTTCTCCAATCAACACAAAAGCCTTCCCAGCTGCCCCACGTTCAGCACAGCTTATGAGGAGCTATTGAAATGGTGTGTCTGAGCACCAAGGCACAGGTCATTTTGAAGTTTTGACCTTCACCAAGGCAAGCAGAAACTGCAACTAAAATACAGGCTGCTTGCAAAGGGGAGAGGGAATTAGTAATCACACAGCTCAAATTTAGCCTAAGAAGTTATAAAGCTGGAATATTGGCAGTGGGAGGGTCTGGGGTATTTCCCCTCTGTTTTCATCAGTACGGCTTGAAGGGTTGGAAGGGACGTGCTGCTCAAATAAAGGATTGCTTTTGCCATTTAATCTGCAACATAGAGATGACATAAAATTTACCCCCTGTGAGTTGCCATGTAAATGAATCCAAGTCACATAACGCACAGGGAGCAACAAAGCAACCCAGCCCTCTTTGCTCTGCAATACGGGCATTTAATTTGTACATAGAAATCCCGGGAACTGAAAAAGGCTGGGGCCAGTTCACATGTACATCCCCACGCAAGCTTCCCTCCCACAACAAATGATTTTTTTCTGGGGGGGGGGGGGGGGGGGGGGGGGGGGGCAGGGACTGTACAGGCAGAAAAAAGGTCATCAAATCCATGTTAGATGACAGCACAGATTCCTCAGCTACCAAACGCAAGGGCCGAGCAGAACAAAGAGATTTGCATTCTAAGTGATGCAAAGCAGCCAGCAGTGTTTTAATGTTGTGTTTGCTCTGTGATGTCTTCATCAGGCGCTCAAAGGCAGCGGCTCTGGCAGCCATGGGTCCCCGTGAGCCTGTCAAACTCCGTTTCCATGGTTTTCCTTCAGGCAGCACCATCGGCAGACAGCACAGAAACGGACCCCTGCAACCTGTTTTGAACAGTGTCTCTGATGTAGGGCCCCAGAGCGGGCATCAAACTAGCAACAAGCAGCAAGAAAATAACAATTTTGCTTTTCGCAGGTGTCAGAGCGGCAAACAAAAGGCTGTTTATAAAAGATGCAACATCCCCTTTTTGTCGGTGTTGGCAGTTTAAAGTCAGCTGGGCAACCGTCGACTTGAGGAGGAGGTTTTGGAGGGGGTGTGCTGTGAGAAAGGGAGCTCATCTTGAGGAATTCAAATTGTTTCCTCTTTAAGCCTTTAGCCTCACTAAATAGGGCCTTCTCATCACCAAACTAATAGCTGTTAACAGCATTTCAGTTATTCTAGTTGAATCAATGAGGAGGGATATTTTCTTCAAACAATTACGTTTTTTTTCCGGACAAAGAAAACGTAAGGGTCTCGTTCCTCCCTCACCTCGAAAAGCACTCTTTCATTTAAATAAAAAGTTCAGAACATTTGAAGCGTTTGAAGCCATATCTGAGCATCGATACTGAATATTCAAAAGGTGAGAAAGACAAGTCCATGGTCTTTTTGCCTGTGTGTGGTGATGACATGGAAACAGTCTGTGCTAAAAGGGAAGTCAGGGAGAGCTGACAACCAGACCCAGCTGGACCAGTGAATTTCTGAACAACACTGGTTAGGGAACTTCACCTTTTGGTGCCTCAGTTTCACCATGTGTGAAATTTGGATAATGATTTATTTCATCTCTAGTGAAGGACACGGAGTTTTATGCACAAGCATGATACAAAGCTCATGGTTATCCTTGTGGTTATCATGACACTAGTGACTGGAGCTGATGCAATTCCCTCGTGGAACAGGTTTCCATTAAAGAAAATTGATGGGTCAAATGCTGACCAAGTTACAAGAGAATCTGCTTTTTCTTACCAATTAGCAGACTTTATCACAGCTGCTCGGGGAGGTGCTGGGAGCCACCGGCCTCATTGGCTCCTGCTTCCTTTGCAATGCATCTGCCAAGCCAGAGAGAAGCCAGGAGTTGGGAAGCTTTGGGAGCACTGGATCCGAAGATGCCCTTTTTTTTTTTTTTTCCTGTAGTGGAAAGACTCGAGTGGACATTTGGTTTTACGAGACTTACGGCATCTGTTCAGGAGCTGGGAGCTGCTCAGCTGGGAGCTTACAACATGGGATTTTTCATGCACATCAGCGGCTGCTACAGCAGAGCTTTTTCCTTCATGCACCCATACGCTGGAAGCCAGCAAGCTGTAAGAATGGCAGTCCAGGATCCCTGCCTCTTCTCGAGCTTTAAGGTTCCCAGCTGCTCTTGAGTTTTCTAAAAAGAAGCCACAACTTTGTACTCCAGCTCCTTACGGTTCCCGCTGCCTTGGAGACACACTTGTTTTCTTTAATGGAAAAGGTCAAAGCGTTTATGGTTTTGCACCAAATTAGCGTGGAGACCAATGGGAAAAAAAGCCAAGTCTCATGCAAACGAGAGATGCATTTTTTCTCTAGATCTCTCAACCCAAAGCACTCTCATTCATGGTTTGACTGAAGTTATCTAAAGTACATCCAGCAAATGCTGTTCCTGTCCTCACAAAACTCACCTCCTATGCTTATAGCTTTCAGACTAGACAGATTTAATACTTTAACTATAATTAAGTGGCTAGTTATTTATTGCTCAGTATTTACATACCGAGCAGACTGAAGTCACTGTGTGTGTTTGGAGATGCTGAGAATGTTGGGGAGCAGATACAGGTGATGCAGCACTGCAACTGAAATCCTGCCCTGGCTCTGTGTTTAAATGAATAGTTGCAAGATCTGTAGAGAAAATGAGCTTAAGATTGAGAACGATTTCAAACTGGTCATGACATATTGATCACTGTAACAATTATTAGTTTTCTGGACTTTTAATTGGTCTGTTAAATAAAAGCAAAGCATTTTAAAAATTAATACTGTTTGTATTTACAACACTGATTAGCACCAGAACAAGGCCAGGTACATCCATACCAATGATGCAGGCAAAGTATTAACAGATCCCGGCATTGCTAACTGCTGTGTATGAGGTTTCTGTGTCCCAGGAATAGTTACATTCCTTTTCCACTGATAGAAACAACACATTTGTTCTCAATGTATTACTGTAGAGTGCAGAATTTGCTCTGACTTTCTCAAGAGCCAACTGTAGAGCAGAGCAAATGTTCAATGAAATGAACAGTGGCTGTCATGAAGGGATGGGGTGAACAAGCTGCAGACTCTAGCGGAGATGTCTTTTGATCAGAGGAACTGCTTGTGACTTTTGTTCAGTGTCTCATGATGAAAAAAAACCCCTCTGGTGGAAAAAAATGTGCCTGTGTCCCATGTGGAGTCAGAAGCTGGCAGTCGTAGCACCTAGACTATTTTTTTTTAATGAATACTTGTGTTTGCAGGGTATTGCATGATCGTACAAAATGCGGCTTTGTATTGTTTCCCAGTTTTGAAAATAGCTGTAAGTGGTGTGGGTTAGAGCAACCAACAAGGCAATGCAGAACTGACTTCATTCAAGAATGGTTTGGAGTCATACTCCTGTGTAGCAGGGTAAAGGCGACACGTCCGGGGAATTTCTGGAGGGAATTGGGAGCACTTGCTTTAAAACTGAGGGCTTTTGGGGAAAAAAAAAAAAAAAAAAAAAAAAAAAATCAAATCTCCTGTCTATACCTGCACTGTTGTTTGTGGCTGGGGACTGAGCTGGAGGGAGGGAGGGGTGCTTAGGAGGGGCTCCCCTTTTATTCTCTCCATTGCTTTGTAAACTCTATTCTAAAATTAGGAGATTTACAGATGTATTTATTTTGGAATAAGAATAATTTCTTCTGGTTTGGAATAAACCTCTCCAGAATTGGACTTGTCACCTGTGTGGGCAAGATTTGAAGGCTGCACTGCTCAGTATGGTAGAAACAGGCTGTAAGTGTAGAAGGGGAAAGCCTTACCTAGGAAGCTACTGCCTGCCCCAGAGGAGTAAAACTACAGTGGGGGGGAAAGCCACTGCTATTCTAGAATGCGATTATGCACAGAGATACCCCCAGAGTTGGGCAGGGAGAAGTGTGTTAACCTCTTGTGTGCTGGGAACCAGGTAGCACCCTTGAGCCCCATTACCAAATTGTTAATTATTCTATAGGATCTCCCTCCTGTGGGTGCATTCCCATTTTCATGCTCTGACGTAGCAGCACAATCTCACCATTGCCATCACTATTCTTTTATTTGCTATTCTTACTTTTCAGGCAATTAGAGAAAAGTTTTTTAAGGAGAAAAACAGTCTGAAGTCTTACTCTGCCAGTAAGCAGGGATTTATCATGTAAGAAGTCTTTCTAGGCTGTCAGATTTATATTATTCTTTGGAGTCATGGCTGTGAAAGGTGAAAAATAAAATCAAAAAGGACAAAGAAGTTAGCACAGCACAGTGTGCATGAGGTACCCTGAGCAGAGAAAACACACTGGATGACACACTCGGGGTGAAACAGAAGTGGGAAAAAGTAATTTTATCTCAGCATTTGCTTTGGCTGACTTCTCAGTTGCCAGCATATTAATGGCTCTTCCCCTAGCAACTACAGAGCTTCCAACATGCAACTATTCTTTGGTCATAAAGACAAAAAAAATGGAGTTTGCCAGAACAGAGCTACCCCATTCTGGGCTGCTGACAACAGTCCCAGACTGTCCATATGCTCTGCTGCACTCAGAAGTGGTAAAGCAACATTTTTGCTCCCGCTGGTGCCGGTGGTGTCCCTGTGGTTGTTATTGTTCCCATCCAGACCCTCTCCTCTTCCCTGGAGCTCCTGCCTGTTCTCTTGCAGGCTGTACCGACAGCAATGTCACAGCTCCTGAGCGCCGAGGAGAGCGAACAGATGTAGCTGTTGTCACTTCCCTGGGAGCCGGTGGCATGGCCTGTCTCACTTTATTCCTAGAAATGGCGGGATGGCCGTGGAGCAATTTAGAGTGAAAAGGGACACGGAGGGAGCAGGGATGCTCCCACGGGGCAGGTCCGAATGGAGGTGGGTGACCGGCCCACATCCGGCAGGGAGGAACAGGATCTGCCACCTTTGGGGCTGTGAGGGCTAAGAGAGATCGCTTTTTCTGATGGGTTTTGTTTAATTGATGAGATGGGGAGTGGGGAGTGAGGTGGCAAAGGACTAGTGGGTCCCTGACTCCTGTAGGGGATGGCAAGCAGTTCTCCGTTCCTGCCCAGCAGGAATTCAGGGCTCTGAAGGGTTTGGTAGAGATCAACTAAAATGTTCCTTCTCCCAGTGAGCGCCATGGGATTTTGATTCTCCCTGCACGTAGGCAGAGCATGAGTGTTAGATGAGACCCCCAAGCACTGCACATGAAGACTGTGTTTTCTCCACAGTACAGGTCATGATCAGCTTAAGCCTATGCTGCATTTTAAAGATGTGATCCCATTTCCTCCTCCACCTCTCAGCTAGACACCCCCACCTTGCCCAAGTCCAGCCAAAATCTGATCACGGAATGAGTCACATGGCTGAAGAAATGCTGCTCATACACAGAATGGTAACAATGGTGGCAACCTGGCCTCACAGCTGCTGAAGCTGATTGTGAAGCTGCACCCTTGATGGGTGTCATCTAATTCCCATGTTTAACTCTGTATTAAGCACCCTGGTGTCTTACAGCCCCCAGGGGAAATCTTTGCCGTTTTACTGACCTGGGGGTTCCTGATGCAGACCATAAGCTCAGTCTGGTCAGCAGAAAAGCTGAAGGTATAGCAAAACATTCATTTCTACCTTTAACCATTAGCAGTAGAGGGAGAAAGTAATTGTTCTGATTCCTTTCCATGAAAGACAAGAGTGGACAAAATACTACCTTCTTTCTGCTATTAAATCTATTGTCTTCCCAAACCTACTCTTATCACAACTTACTGTGCTTTCAGAGAAGGAGATTCAGTGCCACATGTCGTCTTTAGGGTAAAGATTTTTACGTTTATCTGCACGCTCACTGCCAAGGCTGATAAGAGACTTTATTCTTTTCATTTTCACTATTTTTCTCCTTCCTAGAAGCCAGTCCAACTTTAAAAAGAGGGGTAAATATCTGAGCTTGTTTTACAGACTTAAAGTGAGGCTTCTGAGGTTTTTTATACTTATTTATACCCACTAAAATAATCAGCTTGAAGAGGCTTTTTCAGCTTCTTGGGCTAAAACTTCCCTTTTGCTAATATTCTCTTGCTCTGTTCATTATTCCGTGCTAGACTCGTCCCTCCCCTGATTGCATGTTATCACCTTCAGTGGAACAGCTGTGTCATTGCTAAAGGGTGTTAATCTTCCCCTATCTAACACCTTATTGACAGCTAGAGTCAGAAAGGCCCCCAGTCTTTTCTGACTTGGGTGACTTCTCAGAACATTCTTTTTTTAGCTTCCTTTTCATTTCATACCAATCCTGCCATAGTCTGATCTGGAGAAGTAGCCACAGCATAGCACAGCCCCTCCTGGGCTGCTGCAGCCAGGTTTGAAATGTTCTGCCTCTATCAGTTCTAGTGATTATAACCAGGAGAATATTCCCTAGCAATGTCAAGGGACAATAAGCCACAGCTAATCAATAACCACAATACCTACGGCACACCAGAGCCCAGAATAGAAACTGCTCTGGCAGGTGGGACAGCTGGCTTGAATTTTTATTTAGCGGTTGTGAAAGACACTGTGGCTTTCAGGGAGACAAGAGCAGCGCTGACAGTGACAGATCCCCCATGACACTGTGCCACTGAACAGAACGAGCCACTTCAGCAGATACAGTTCAATTTTCCTGAGAGTTTTGTAATGGGCTGGAATTAGTCTAGAATTTAATTTTTCTGAATTCCCTTTGCCTGCTAGTGTTCTGGACTGCCCTGCAGTTCCCAAGGTCACCTTGACTTTTTGGAGGTCTGGAGAGTTGCCCTGACTCTAGAAAGATCCAGGGCAAATTTTCCTGCTGAGCTGATTGCCTGTACAGCTCTGCCTTAAAACAGCCAGTGCTGCAGTGGGCACCCCGGTCGGGATTTCTGCCATCCCTTATGAGCGCTGGGTCTCAGGGGATCTTTTCCAGAGACAGCCTGTTGTGCAATAGAGAAGCAATAGGAAGCATCCTTCTTTTTAGACTTTATGATCCTTGACTGTTAAATAAATGCAGATATTCAGATTTATCCTGTCTGTGTCCAAATGCAGCCCTCAGGTGCTGAAGTTGGCAACAGATTGCCTTCTCTAAAGTCAATGGAACGAAGCTGAAACCACTGAGCCCACTTAAGGCTGGTGTCACTTTGTAGAGGTGTCCCCGTGGGTGATACCAGAAACCTCGAGCAGCGGTTCCTAATCGGAGACATTAAGCAGTTAATAAACACCAGTTGTCCTGGCCTGCTCTTGGAGTCACCGTAGCAGAGTCATGGCCATCAGAAGTGGGATCTGAACAGCCCACTGCTGTTACAACCTTAATTTCCTACCGAGCCTAAGCATTTCTGACAGTAGAAAGCATTTACTAGTGGACTGCTGAGCAGATCAAGATGGATACAGTTCTCTTGTTGTTTGAATTAGGAGGTAGGTTCAGAAAAAGGAGACAAATGGGGTCATAAAAGAAATGTAACGTTTATTTTATAAAGTGATTTACTCATCCTGCCTCTCCAGTACTTAAAAAGGCAGCTGAGTGCGACACAGGAGTTTGAGTACAGAACTGAGAACTGGGAGCATAGGGGCTTCTGCAGGACTTGAACCGATGATCTAATTTTACTCCCAGTGTAATTGCAGTTATCTAATTGACTATGATTATTAACTTTATTAGACTGATCAAAATTGGGGCAATACTAATAGGCAATCTGTGCCCAGAATGGCTTTACCTAACAGCCAATGTGCAAGTACTCACTAGATGATAAGTTATATCCTAATTTGACGATACATGTGCTGGCTATGACTGTCAATTGACTTCAAACTTGACCCTCACAAATACTGGATTACCCTTCAGATAAGCTTTCTGTGGCGCTGCAAGTCCAAATATCCTGCTGCACCTCCAAATCCGTCACCAAATTTCTTTTGGGCATGAACTGGGCCAATGATATTTTCAGAGAGGCTTGGCCAGATGTAGTCATTAAAAGAGCTAGGCCAACGCAGAGCGTCGTTAATGAAAGAAACACAGACCCCCAGGGGAAAATATGAACATTAGGTTATTTGGCCACCAGCTGATTCCTTATCAATAAGTGATGTAGCAGAAGATAAAGTTGTATTAACACGTGCTGAGAGGATGCTGTCACACAGAGAGGCACTGCACTTGGGATAATAACCTGTGGTCTCGATATTCTGGAGCCCGCATCAAAGCAGAACATGTCAGGCATACAATTTTTTTTTCTTTAGTTTTGCTTTTTACATTACACACGAATAACCCACTCAGCTAAATAGCCTCGGCTGACACTCACCACGAGCCCCGGGGAGCTGAGCTGGGTGGCCAGCAGTGTCCGCAGGATCAGTCAAGTCATCGCTCGCTGGCCGGGTGCGCTTGCCCTGTGATAGTTCGATACGGTTATAAATTACAAATGATTCTTTTTCCCATCCCATGAGAAAGAAAACCATCAAAAACTGCCTGAATATGTGATCTAACGTAAAATGAAAGAAAAAATGCACTCAGCCTAGTAATAAGTTTGCTTCAGGATGCTGGCTTTGTTCTCTCTGACCAAACTCTGTGCCCAGAGCTCACAGCCAGGCAGCAAAGAGAAGTTTGAATATTATTTAAAGGATTGGTAAGGTCACGGTGGCCTGAGCCTCTCGGGCCTGAATTAATCTCCTTGGCACAGCAGTCTGCTCTTGCTCAGCTGCTTGTGCTTGCAGGTACATTCGTGTAGAGCAATGCCATCCAGTGGTTGCTCAGATTCATCACAAAGCCAATGGCTCCTTCCTGAGGGACATTACTCGAGCGGAAATGTTTCTGCTCTTGTTCCCGGCTAAGGCATTTCTCAGATCTTAAAAGGCTGTGACAGTAGCCAGCTTGATTGCTTCCAGCTTCTTCAGCTTTTTGCATGCAAAACCCAGGTATGTTTTAAGTAGCAGCTACTTGAAGATGTTTAATAGACATTTTGGGGGTAATAGTATTTTATGTGTGCAGTCCAGATACAAAAATTTATTGTCAGGCGTGGATTTTGGTGTGGGGAGTGGTTACATGCAGTCATGGGGAAAATTATGCTGCTTTTTGAGACAAAAATGCAGTCTGTGAATGAAACTTTCTCTGTCCAGAGCCCAGGAGATACTGAGGTCACTCAGTGAGACACTTTTCCTTCAGGATGATGCCCAAGAGAAAGCACAAACAAGGGCTGTGCTGCGCAGAACCTTTCTTCATCAGTCACATTTTAAAGAGCTCTAGGATTGCCGGCTACCCAAGGGCGGGACATTTGTGGGCGGGGTGTCTTAAATCCGCCCGGCCGCATCCCCTCTCTTGCTTTCTCCCAAAGACATCACACAACGCCACAGACCAACATCCCGCCGCGACTAGATGAAGAGGCCGACGTTTTCTGCCTGTTGCACTCCCCAAGTCGGATGCAATCGCACGGCTGGGGACGTGGGTGATTTATCCTACCGAACACCGCGACCCGTCGGGCACGGCCCGTCCCCGGTGCACCCCAGCACGGGCTCTGGCCCTGCTGAAGGGCACAAGCCCCGTCTCACCTTTGCAGCCGGGCGGGCGCAGCCGGAGGGTCCGACCCTCCCTCCCAGCGGGGCCCGGTGGGGGCCGTGCGGTGCCGGGTGCCCGCCTGCTGCCGCCGTTCGGCGTGCTGCCGCTCCTGCTCCGCCGTACAAATTCCAATCAGGCGCGACAAAGCCCACCGGGTGCTGCTGACAACAGGTGTCTCATTAAACATCTCTCAACCTTACAGGCATTCGCATTGACAAGAACCAAACTCACACTCAATCACAGCTTAATCACAGCCAAACTCTATTAACAAGTCATACTAATTACCAACTTCTAACAATTTCTCAGGTTCAGAGGCAAAATATCCTTTCTTTATAGATGAAAACAGACTTGTGATACTCCAGCTCTGGCCATAATTAGGTCCTTTTAAACAAAACAAAACTAAAATAAAAATCCAGACGGATCCCTCTGTGGTAACGGTCCTGAAAGTACAGTTGTACAACGAGATGTTTTGTTTGTTTTAATTTTGTATCTGCTATGTTGCCCACAAGGGTCCAATTAGCTTGTTACAGATGCTTGTATCAGTTTTATCCAGTTGTCTTTATTTTTTTTTTTTTTAAGAGGGGTAACTTGTAGCACAGATTGCTGGCCTGCAGGCATCCAGAGATCAACAACCAGCTTTCTGTGATACCGAGCCCCCTGTGAAACAGGCAGTCCTTACCCACAGCATTCATAATGCACAGGGTAAAACGAACAGAGGGGAGGGAGGAGCTTGCACTGGATTTTGGATTATCATGGAATAATCTGGTGTGTTCAAAAGTTGCCTGAAGATGGCAATTCTGCCATGGCTAAGAATAACTCTGACAAACCTTGCTTGCTACACCTTGCAAATTAAAATGCAAGTTTTATTTTTAATAGCGTGAAGCACTGCCTTGCAACAAGACAGAAAGCTCTTAAGATGTGTCTTTGAATTGTACATGTCACTATTTACTCTTGTCCCCTGGTATGTTCAGCACACATGTAATTCTGTGTTAACCTGGCTGCTTTTCCCCATTGTGTGGCTGTATTGAGTGCCCAAGCACTTGAGAACTCACTTGTGTAATCGATACGCTTACAAAAGGGTACGTATAAATAACATGAAGAATCTGACTTGAACTGACAGTGGGGGTACTGCAGCTAGGGCTAATGCCTCATCCTTAACTCATGCTGCTGCTGGAGACAAAAAAAAAAAAAAAACAAACCAAACCACACAACAGACCAAGTTAAGGACTAACATAAGATTTCTTACCATCTTCTGAGCAGTATGGTTCAAGGGAATAAGTCTCCTCCAAGTACCTGCAGTGCAAAATCCAGGAGCTAGCTGTTTACCTGTTCCTGGGTTTAGTTGCCGTTTGCTTTTCCTCTCCTTAATATTAAAAGGAAATTAACATTTCTCCTGGAAGATTATAATGATGCAGCTCAGCAGAGACTCACCAACTCAAGGTTTAGTATCAGCAATTATTTTTACCTCTGGTGCAGGCACTTTTGTTTCTTCAGCGAGGCACAGCAGGATGAACACAGGCTACCTGAAGCTCCTGGGAGAAGGCTGCATTTCGTGGGGTGGGTTGGTGTGATGTGGGACCCCAGTTCATCTTGCTGTGAGGGCCGTTACGTGATGTGGCGGCTCTGGGGAGCTGCAGGCACATGGAAGCAGCTGCAGGGAGGAGCAGGCTGGCACCCGGCTGTGGAGGAGAGTGGGGCAAACCCACCCACCTTTGTTTCCCCTGGCGCAGCCCCACAGGCTCTGTCCTTTGCTTGCCCACACTGCCAGAGATCAGCTGCGTCCTCGGTGTGATGATGGCTTAATGGTAACATAAGATGGGGCAGATTGGTTCAAAAAATCATTACCTGGCAAGAGCAGAAGGCTTGGGTTTAAGGTTCAGCGTTGAAGGCTTTGTCTTGCGAGGGTACAACCCTCTCATCCTGACACTGCCATCCTCCTCCATCCTGGGGCTGACTGGGTGAAGTGATGGCCTGCCAGAGGACGGAGCACAGGAGACTGTGATTCAGCCCATTGTACAAAACATAATACAAAGCGAAGCCTTTTCTGAAGCTTTCAGGCTGCAGATGCATCAGGCCAGTGTTTCCCTGCTTGCCAGCTCCCCACATGAGCTGGCAGTGGCTTCCCAAATGTGGTTCAGCAAGGAGATGTACCAGGGAGGGATGGGATACAGTTAAGTAAAGCTGTAGGTGAGCAGAAATCCTGGTGAGGCTACACGTCACAGCAAGCCTTTTATCATTACTGCTGCAGCAGCAATGGTACTGCAAAAGGTGGCATCTCTCATGTGGGCACTCTTGTTTCTATGACCCTGAGTAGATGAGCTTGGAGCAGCCACATTGCTGTTGACAAGTGGCATCTTTCATGCCAGTGAAGTTGAGTTTCTGAGGCTGGAACAAGGAGAAGTAGAGGATTTTGTTTTTTTGTGTTTTTTTTTGTTTTGTTTTGTTTTGTTTTTATTTTGTTTTGTTTTGTTTTTGAAAATTCTTGGTTTTGTTTTTTTTTTTGAAAATTCTTGATTTCAGTGTAAGGTCCACTCCTGCTTGAGTAGCAGGATGAAAAAAGAGAATTCTTTGTTCAGAGCCATAGTGAGGCAGGACAGGAGATGATATATCCATGTGCAGTGGAATAACCATGAGAATGTTCATGCAGTGCTTCATCAGGAAAAAATGGGAGATTTTGCCTAGCCGTAGTCTCGTTCCTCTTCATAAGAGGCTGTTTCAGACCAGAGCAGAGCACCCATTTTCCTGGCTTTTGCCAGATGAAATTTGGACATAAGAGGCTAGCAGGTGCTGATGCAGGCTCCAGAGGTTCGTTCTGGTTCCCATGTTCCTTCAGTGTATGAGCCCAGGGCCGAAGCGATCTGGCTCCTTTTTGGGAGCGTGCATGATCAGCAACAAGCCTTTCTAGTTTTGAGCTTTTCTCTGGTGTATGAATTTCTTTATTCTTCATGGATTTTTACTGTTCCTGAAGTTAAAAAAAAAAAAAGAAATAAATTAAAACAATTGAAGCTTTACTATTTTGTGGAGCTGTTGCTTCTGATCTGAAACTAAAATCCCGCTTCGTGCTCCTCCAGTGTGGAAATCTGTCAGGTAAATAGAAATCACCTCGTAAAAGCCCTTAAACAGCTCTGGTTTATATTTTAATTGAGGAACAGAACATTTTAAGCATTTTTATTGGGTGGCGCCTGCTGAATGACAGATGTCCGTGACGGAGTAATGCTGAGCACACTTTCATAAAACAGGGCAATTCCTTGCTTAAAACATTTACAATTAAAGGCTTGATTGAATAACAATGAGTTCTGTGCATGGAGCTCATTTCTGCACTTGTTTGTGCACCTGAATCAGGCTGTGATCATTCGGTAGGTTGGATACGAGGTGCCAGTTGCTTTGTTCAATGACCGAATAGTGCTCACGGGCACAGCTGGAAATGTGCCTTTGATTTTTCACTGAGATGGAGATAAGGTACACTATGCTGCGCTGTTAGACTTGCTAACACCCTTGTTTCAGCTGGGAGCCTGGTTTTGTTTTTTGTTTTGTTTTGGTTTGTTTTTTTTTTTTAAACTATGTGTTAGTTACTCTCCCAATTTGTCAAGAGCTAGAGATTTTAAAATGAACACTAATCCTTAGCAGCTGAGATGGAAAAATAAAGCAGAAGTGAGTTAAGACTATCTTCTGGGAACCCTATTACTGTAACACCCAAGAACATCACCTTGGTTCGTGCACTGATCCTCACAATATCTGAAGGCAGTTGGACTGGCATTAATATTACTTTCTCCCATTATATGTGGGGAACTGAGGCACAGAGAGGTCAAGTGACTCACACAAAGGTGTTCTTCAAAAAGGGGTCCCAGTGCTGTATGCACATGACCAGTCTTTGTATGGTATTTAAAATTTAGCCTTGTGAATGTAGAACCAGGCTCAAAGCAAGCACAAACCACACAACAGCAAACCAGATGACACGGCTCAAACTGCAACCTTTCGCTCAAGCCAAGTAAGAGGCTCGAGTGAGAAAGGATTTCAAGTTTTAGCCCTACTGAACTGAAAAAGACCGTGTCTAAACTGACGTCAATACAAATTTGTGAAGGCACAGAAATTCCTAATGGCAAGAACCTGAACTTCAGAAAATCAGCCTCAGTTTTCGCAAAATAAAAAAGATGAATCTACAAAGTAGATCCTGCCACAGCAGAAGGAACATGTGTCATGGGAACAGCAGAGGCAAAATGTGTCATGGGAAAATCTTGACGGATTCAGCCTAGGAGGAGAATGTGCAAATTGATGCAAAATTAAATGCAATTGAACAAGATAACACATATCTCAGCAATGAAGAAAACTCACAGCATACTTGCAAAAAAGATGGGAATTTAAATCCAAGGGGGGGGTCTGAGGATGTTTAAGCAGTCCCCAGTGACTACATTTTGGCAGGAATATGAAGGTTTCCCCAAAAAGGAGTCAGGAAAGTTCCGCAGAGATGAAACAAGGAGTAACTGAAGTACAAGGGTCAGTTACAGAACTAAATGGAAGTTGTGTAACATAGCCCTCCTACATAACAACAAAGCAGGTACTAAGTAATAATACAGGTTGTCTGCTACTAAAAAGTCACCCTGTAGTTCACTTATGGGATACTGTATTTTCTTCTCTTCCTGGCCTGCTCTGCTGGCAGAATGATTTTCAAGAATTGCTGGCTACCAGCTCCAAAGTAGCTTAATTTAATTTCCAGGGGAAACAAAACTCTGAACTAGCCTTATTTGTAAAATCTCTGAAGATGTGGGAATGTCCTCTCATTGTAAGGAAAGGGAGTGCAATTCAGAGCCTGGTACAAATATATAAAGGGGTTCAATATTTAATTAAACATAATCTTCCTTGTGGCATGAGTGACTGAGCTCTTTCAGACTGAACATCCTTGAGGTTTATTGCACTATTCTCCAATAAGTGACAACACAAAACCTTTTGCAGGGCCGTGCTGGCCCATCACCTGCCTTCACTGTGGCGGCACTAGCTGCGCTGCCGCCACCAAGAGAACATTTTGGGAGCTAATAACTTTCTACTTTTACATGACAAATCCATCTCTCCAGGTTGTCAGATCGCTCTGACATGTCTCTCTGGCACCAGGAAAATACAGATGCTGTCCCCGTGCCACTGGGGTGAGAAACCCACGGTGCTGCACCAGCTGCACAACAGCACAGGCTGCCCCGCTCCACCCTTAGAAGCAAATAGACATTTCCAGCTACTTAAAAAACCAGCAAAGACAGGGGGAAAAAAATCATGTTTTGGGGCTGTTATTCTCTACAGGTGCCCTGATCCTGCACCCACGGCTGAGCTCAGCACAAGCAAAGGAGTTAGGCTGGAAGTGTGTGCTGATGGAGGTGCTGAGGATTTGGCTTGCAGACCTGCCTTTGCAAAGGGTCAAGACAATCTCACATAGGGCACAACTCTGTTAGTTTTGTTCTGTTTTTTATTTTTTAATAATGAAAAAAAAAAAAAAAAAGGACAGCATTGGCTCTTTTCTGGAAATTATATTCTGCTGTGTGTGAGAAATGAGAACAAGCCAGTCTAAAGGGAAAGAGTGCAACGCGTCAGCTACAAGCCTAAATAAATTCTGAGGTCTGCAGCTGCCTGGCCCAATTTCGGTTTTACATATGTAAGGTGGCTTCTACCAACACAGATTTTTATTTCACAAACCTCTCCCTGTTAACCATTCATAGCTGCTACCTACTCCACAATAATAATAGTAAAAAGAAATAATCTTTTTAGTAGAAAAGAGATAATTACTAAGTAGGATGTACACTGCTTGAAAAACTACTGGGGTGTTCTAGCGATAAATCTAGTCTCCACATGCCCCTTACTCAGCGGGATGTGTTCTTTCAGCCTTGACAGTGGGCTGGGAGGTGTCCTCTGCCATCCCGACACAACGGCCTTGGCTGGGGCATTAGCATTCCTCGGAAGTGCCCCACTGCCTGTGCTGAGGGTTTTCACGAAGATGCAGCCAGGGCTTGAGTCAAAGCACAGCAGTGTTGAAGTGAATCTTTCCAGGGATGCCGGGACATGAAGCACTCACGGGTTTCTTCGAAAACGACAAAATGAGTCCTTGTGCCGTATTCCCCAGGCTTTCTCCTAGACGTCTACCAGTTACACCCTTCCTTCCTGCCTGCAATTAGCACTTACAGTGTTGCAAAGGGAGATGAGATTCGCTCTCCGCTGTCCTCCTTCAGAAATCTCTCACACCTTCCCCACTGGGTGGGAACACGCGCTGTGGGTTAGGAAATATTCTCATAGTGGAATTACATTTGCAGCAATCCTACCCCCCACCTCCTGTTTTCTTCTGACTGTTAAGACTCTGCTGCTCATCGTGGTATAGGAGCACGTGAACACAAAAGCTCAGACACAGCATTTGGTTCAGCAAAGCCCCAAATCTCCGTGACTCTGTTCACCCCCCCCGGAATTGCATCGGCTGAAATTGGGCCCAGTATGTTTCATACAGGGTAACTGGAGCTGGATAAGTGCCTGCAATTTTGGTGGAAGAGTGGGGTGAGGAGAGATGTGGGAGTATATGACCATTGACCTTAATTAGAGAAGATAAAAATGTTGAAACATGATTCCTAAGAAAAGCAAGGAAGGCCTCTATTGTCGAGTGTTTCCACATGGATGCCACTGAGAAGAGGTCAAGTGCTTTCTATATACTTTAAGTAAACAGCAGATTGTGAGTTCATAGTATGGACTGGATTTGAGCAGTCTCTGTGTTCTGCAAGATCATAATTGCGTCTTACGTGCTTAAGATTTGATATCCACCAACATTATTACTTGAGAGTTGCCAGGAAATACAGTGGCTATTAAGAGTTATAAAGTTTGCTAGTAAAACTACACCTAATGCCATATATGGCTAACCCCATGCTAGAATTGTCTCGGGCTTCTACTCTAAAAGAGCAGCGACGATGGACACTTTTTTAAAAGAGTCTCTGCTGTTGGTGGCTTTTTATGATGAAGACATGTCTCCATGCATCTTCATTGTCATGTAAAAAATGCACATAGCCTGCAAAATTAAATCTGCTAAATGAGAAATGGGTTATATGTCAGGAATAGAGCTCCAAGTAAGGTAGTTTATTTACATACTACTGTGAAGCATATGAAGCTGAGTTAAAATGTTAGGCATAAAACCTTTTCTTCTGTTTTTCTGTTCATCTTTGCAGCTATCCAGACTGCAGCTTAAGATGACTGAACATAGTGGGCTTGTTCCCAAACCAGCTCCATTTCCCTACCTGAAGTAGGATTGCAGTGAAATCACAAATTACAGTCTTATTTCATATCTGCAGATTCAGCTCTAGTGTCACTGCCAGCCATTATGGTATTATCAGGTAGCAGCATTCATCTCAGGTGCTCACCATCTCTTCAATGCCCTGGAGAGACCATGCCCTCATTAAAGGTCTTGTTTACAGACAGGGAAACTGAGTCAAAGAGGAATGATCCAAGTCCACAGAAATCAGTGACAGATTATCCAGAGCCCCCAACTACACCCAGAAGACCTAATAACTTCTCCAGCTATTGCTAGCAGGAAGAAAGGGCAGGAGTGCTCTCAGGGGCATAACTGGAAACAGATGAATCACTGGAAATCCTTCTGTCCGTTCAGTGGGCTTCACGTGAGGATTTGAAGTAGTTGGGACCCAAATTATTTAAGGTGTATTGCTGGGAGGAGGGAATGAGGCATGAAACTTGGGAAGCTCAGTCCCAAAGAATATTGGAAGCCAAGCTGTGAAGATTTATATGCACCTGAAGCAAAAAATCTCTTTCCCTGTCTGCATCTTCCTGTGAAAAGGAGAAAGAAAGGGCAGCTGTTTTATGAATGCTTTCTTGCTAGAATTGTGGATTTGAAATCTCTGTCCTTGATTAAAGTGGGGAATGCAATTGCACAAGTCATTAATTATTACTGATAAACCAAAGTAGTGACAGAGCCAAATAAAAATCTCCTGCCACCACGATTGAATTCTGGAAAAGAGACAGACCTGGGAGCCTCCAGCCTATCTGCATTTCCTTTTTTTGTGTGTGAAATTTGTCGGAATTGCTAGGTTTCCAAACGCTGTGTGTACTTGGAGTACGTGGTGTCTATAGGTACAGATCAAGAGACAAGAACTTTATCTACCCAGACGGCGAAAAGCAGCTTACAGTTCCTTTAACATGTGACCAGTCCCAATTATGGCTTCTTCCACATGACATCAGTATGCGATGGAGGATCTCACTTTTTTTTTCTGCCAGAGGCAAATGAATACATTATCCAGCAGTGAGGCGTGGGGCAAGCGGATGCGTAACTCTGGGGTGATTTGGATTCCACGCTCGCGCGGGGGTGTGAGCCAACCTCAGAAGTCATTTTCACTGATGCTGACACATAAGGCATCCCTCAGAGACCTGTCTATCAAACTGCAACATGCTATGCAGAAAAATTAGATTACTCATGCTACAATAAAGGAGAAGAAGATGACAATGATGAAAAAAAAAAAAAAAAAAAGGACTTCAAAATATAACAGCTATTTATTAAATGAATAAAAATCCTGACAATGGGAAAGTATCCTAGGGACTTTTTATTTATTTATTTTACCTCTTGCAACCCACTTCAAGGAGAGCTAGTTGGAAAAACCCTATTAATTCAGACACTGCCTCTGGAAAAACCACCACTTCATCATGATTGTCACATTACTGTACTTGTGAAATATGATCTTAAATACTCATTACGATTTTGCTGCTGGTCTTGCTGCAGTCAGCAGCAGGGTTTCCTTTGGCTTTGGTAAGAGCAGGATCAGGCCCTCTCTCTCTCTCTCTCTCTCTCTGAATTGCAAATGGATTGTTCACGTGTCAGCTCGGTAACTAGGCAAAGTTCACCATGCTCAGTTCAAAGCATGCAAGATGAAGCTCAGGGCATTTCACTCACAGTATTTGCCAAGTTCCTCAGGTCTACAGAAGTGTTAAAGTGGTTTAATACAAAATCCATAAGACAAACATTATGCAGCTATGTGTGAACCCCTGTCCAATAAAATCTATTTCTCTGGGAAAAAAATACAAAGTAGTAAAACATACTTAGTAAAGAAAAGGAAAGGCTACGTGAAGCTTAGTAAAATCCTATAAATCAGAATGCTGAACAGCTTCAGGAAGGGCGATTTAAAGTAAATCTGCAGAACACACACACAGAGACAGACACACAATCCATAGCTGGAAATGGAACTGGACAAGTGCCGAGGTTAGAACATCTCAGACGGCACTGCTGGACTGGTTTTACAGTATCAGATAATGGAAAGGTTTGGCCAAAGGCTGATTTTTTCTTCTCTAGTAATAACAGATATGTGTTGGGGCTTCTGCAGTATTTGCTCCTTGAGTTATTCCCCAGGAATGCTATTTGGGAAAGCTAATTGATATTTTTAATTCCACCTGCCCTGAATCATCTCACAGTTGTACTACTCGCAGCTACAAATCCTATTTTACCTGTTGTTATAATTTTTTATGGAGCCAGTTGTTGTACATTGGCTTAATTTGCGAAGCAGCTCCAGCCATTTCCCATGGGGTTTACTCTCCTGTCTTGAGTTGCTCTTTCAAGTATTTCTTCCCAGAGGTAAGTTCTGGTTCCCATCCAAACCTAAAGAGGAGTACCATAAGCTCCTCTGTGTTCCTCCATCTTGCACAGCCTCGGAGGAGCTCATGGCCTGCTGACCAGAGCAAAGAACAGATGCAAGTTTGTCTTTCCCTGCTCATTCTCTGACTGTGTGACACTGCTACGCGCCGTGGTTTGTACCATCCCGGCTGCACCCTTTAAGCCTGCCCAGTAGGTTTTTTGGGGTTTGGCTTCTTCTTAATACAGACATATGATTCCAACATGACCACACATAGTGGAAGTACACAGAATTATAGGTCTCTTTAAAATTGTCAGGAGCAAATATGATCAGATCTGGTTCTTGATCTCATTACTGTCTAAAAGATTTGGCTGGCATTTTTAAATGCCATGATTTATGTTCTTCACCTTAACACGGTCCTCAGTAGTGTAAACCCAGTAACTCTATTATTCTCCAGGGCAACTCTGAAGAATCTGATTGGAGAACTTTCACAACACTGTGTCTATAAGAAAATATTAACATGGATTAAGACAAGTTGATAGATTTTAAAACAGGCTATAGAATGAGAACCAGTGAGAATAAATCAAATAACTTTGCCTAACTACAGAAAGTATTTGTAAAGCCCTGTAAGGTTTCCATTTCCTAAAGCCACCTGCCATCTCAAATGCCCCTAATCAGTCACAGATGCTGGATACCAACCTGCTAACCCTATGGCTTTGAGAGAAAATATTGCACTTTGTAAACTCATTCTTGGGTATTTCCTTAATTTTTCTTAAACTAAACTTTCATCCCTTATTTTCCACTTAAATGTAATGAGTTAAATCAACTCTGACATTTTGCCCTGCCTACCCTTACAGTTCTGTTTAGCTACTTTCCCACCTACTTCTTGAAAAGTCTGAAGACTTAAGGTTTATTTGGGTTTGGGGTTTTTTTTTTTTTTTTGTTGTTTTTTTTTTTTTTTTAATCATTAGAGTATTTTTCACTCCACATCTCTTGTTCACCCTCCTGGTGTTGAACGGTCCTATAAGTGCAGAGTTTTGACTATTTCTCTAATCCATTGCCAATGGAAAAGTGAATGTTTTTCTGTTCTTACGTTTACCTCCATGATGAAGATGTACCAAGACCTGAGATTTTCTAAAATACTGCGGAAACATTCTTTAACCCTCAAAAATAATTTACAAAAAAACCTACCAGAAAAAAAAGTCTCCTCCTGAAGAAGTAAGAGGCATTTTAGAGGCCTCATCCAGCACCCACTGGAATCAGAGTAAAGACAGATTAGGGAAGGTACCAGAACAGGCATTGGTGCCAAACACCATTAGATGCTGTTCAGCTACATGGGTACTCAAGCAGAACAGGGGGTTTGGCTTGGCTCTGGAAGGAGCCATTATTCCACTTTAGCTCGTGAAGACAGACTGGGAGTGGGAGTTGTAATGGAGGTAGGAAGCAGACTGGATTTTATTAGTCTTCCATCATCTTTAAGAGATCCCTAGCCAGATCAGGTTTCAGCCTCTCCCTCCACTCTTGTGTCAACCTTTGGTTCTGTTTTTGCTGGAGGATAAGTTTCATTATATTAATAAGCAGCACAAGTGGTTCCAATTGTGGAAGAACCACTCTGAGCTGTCAGAAATGATCAGAGGAGAAGTTTCAGCCTTTCCATGATCACAGCCTCTTCTTCTGGTGCCTCAACTCAGCACTTCCCCAGTGCACTTCACATTTTTAGCAGCCATGACAATAATAAAAGGTACGTTTACATTTCAGCGCGGGTAGGTTATTTTAAGGAACTTTATTCTCTGATCATAGTAGTGCATCAATGCTCGGAAACCGGATGCTAATTGGAATAATAGGGCTAACATCCAATCTACTGGCTGGGAAACTAGATCTAGGCATGCACTTAAATGAAACTAGACATCTTCAATCTTGTACTGCAGTCAAATTTCAAACACAGACATCTTTAATTATGCCACGAAACCAGTAAATTGGCATTTCTTATTACTAATAAAGAGGTAGAGAGAAAAATTCACAACAAAACACTCCGAAAGCTGAGTCTGTTGGATCCCTATCTTGAGGATCCCTTAGCGCTTGGATCCCTTAGTGCTTACCAGCATTTGTCTCCCTCACAGCATCCACCCAAAGGAAAGGGGTTTAGGTAGATAAAGAATCCCTATGAAGGTGGAAATATTACCAGATTAGTTTTGCAAATAGTAAAATGAAGCACAGAAAGTTTTAAATTCATCTGAGTTCAACAAACCGGCCAGTAGAGAGGAGTTGGTCTGACGCAAATCCCTGTGCTCCAACCACTAACAGAAAGACCGGCACCTGTGGGACAGGCAGACGACAGTCCTTGTGCTGCTCCCACTGAAGTTGCTCAGGCTTTGTGCAGGAGGACGTCTCCACCAGCATCCATCCCCCAGGCTGCTGGACTGGGCTTTGGGTTCACAGATGTACCACAAAACGACTGAGGATCGCACTTACACCCAGCAGGTTCCCCCACCACCCTGGGAGGAACTGAGCGAAGTTTAGTTTTCAAATTAGACTCACCCAGGACTAGTCACTGAAATGTCATCTGTATGATGGAACAAAAAAAAAGAGGGGAGAAATGTAAAAGGAAATCTTTGTAGCCAAGACTACCTGACTCTCCCGCAGTAGGAGACACTGGAATACCGTTTCATGTCATGGAGATGTAGTTAAAATGCAGACTGCATATCCTTGTTCTCAGAATTTGAGAGGTGTGGTTTATGCATGTGGACAAGCCATCGTTCCTCCCTTTGATCTATCACTTGATGTAGAGGAAGGCTTTTATGTGTTAGTCCCATATAATGGATAATTTAGTCTGAAACCATTATGAAAAGTATTACACTTTGGGTACATACGCTTCAATTATTCTTTAAAGTATGTGGGAATATTTTATGACATTTCCATATATTTCAAGTAAAAAAATATCAAAACAAAACCAGAATTTTTGTTTACCATCCAAACAAATTTGTTATCCTAAGTCAAGTTTATATGTATTTTAAAAGAATTCTGCCATTTTATCAAATATTTTTTTAAGGTAGACTGTAAACAATATATTTGAATGTGTAATAGGAAAAATGTCAGAGTCATCATTCATTAAAATTACCAGTGGTACATGTTGCTCTTTAGCTGCATGTGTTTAACACAGTGAGTAATAAATAAATTCTCCTTGTTCAAGTGCACTTAAAGCTGAACTTCCAAATTAATTCTATCACCCTTAGCTGAACTTCCAAATTAATCCTATCACCCTTTTACAAATAGAGTTGGCCAGAGGAAGGCCTGACAGAGTTACCCATATAACCAAGAACTGCTGCTATGACATGAGACACTTTGACAATGAGCAGGGCTGGGGTATCTCCTTCTCCCACAGGAACAGTTTGCAGTATGAAGGCATTGTGATTGCAGGAAGGGTTTTTTGCAATAGGAGGGTCTCCTTGTTTGTTTTCTTCCCCAAATGTGTTCCCAATGACAGATCCTCAAAATGGCGACAGCCGGACACCAGTCAGAGGTGAATGCTGGCTGCAGTGTCTCTGATGGTCTCCTGCAGGTCACTGTGCATCATGCCACAGCTTCCCTATTTCTAAATTAGCATCCTCATATAAGATTCTGGGGTTTCAATCAGGAAAATTATCTTAGCTTTTCACGGGATATCTTCTGTTTTCTTCTACTGAAAAAAAGGATGGCTGTGGCCCTCACACAGTTAAGAGAAAGGATCAACCCCATTTCACGTATCAAAGAAAGTGTTTGGGTGAGAGATGTTGCCCTGTAAGACCTTTGAACTGACCCGCTAAATGCAGGGCTGTTGGCATTGCTAATTCGAGTACAACTAGAGAAAGAAAATGTTTAGCTTGGAGACATTTTGAGCTTCACAGACTGCAGGGGACACTATTAAAGAGTTGTCCTGCTGGTCATTTCACCCCTGCTCTCATGACTGGCTCGCTCACCTTCCATGATTGCCGTCCTGCAGGAGGTGGGACCCCAGTATCCCCATGGCTGTGACCAGTGTCTCCCTGAGCAATGCGGGTGGAAACCATGCCCACAGATCCTGCCTTCCAAAACCAGATCCCCTGGAGGGGACTGGAAGAGCTGAACAGGCCCATCTGTACCAGCCACCCGCACCTACATTACAGCTAAATCCACAGGAGAACCTGTTGGTTATGCAGCGCAGTTAGATGCATCTATTAGCCCCCGGTGTTTCCTGAGGCCTGACTCGATTCGGTGCACTACACAAGCGAGCCCTTTCCCACACGACATCAGAACTGAGCCTCATCAGCAGTGCCCAGTCTCTGATCACTGACCCAGCCTTTACTGCAACCCATCTGCCGAACTTACCCAAGATGAAAGGCGTCAAATGACAGGATACAGAGTGCCTAGAGCTGGCAGCAGAGGTTTCTTCTGCAGACATCTTGCTGGTTGTTTTAAGGTCTTCTGCCTCTAAGTGGCACCATGCTGAGTGATTGAACACTTGCTAGAATATGTTCTACCTTTTATTGTAATGATTTCTTACAGAGCTCCCACTTTCCAAACTCTGAACTTTCAAGAGTACTGCCTGGATGTCAGAGCCCTTTCATCGGAAACACCAGAGCCTTCTGGAGTGATGGTTCCCAGTACTACAAAATCCCTTTGGAAAGCCACAGCTCTTAAACCATCACTGGGAAAGAATGATCTTTAGTTTTTCGAGAAGGCTGTCACATCCCTGGGATTTGTAATGAGAGGTATTCAAAATACAGCCAGGCAGAGCTTTCACTGGTGTAAATTGCCAGAGGGTTACACAGAATCATACCTGTGCATGACCTGGTTTATGGTTTTGTATTTGCTTAAAGTAATTAGGCCCAGATTGTCTCATATGCAACTTCTGCTCAGAAAGCAGGAAACAATTTAGGAGGGGGACAGAGGGTGTCCCAGAATGGATGGGTCAGATCTACACACATACACACAAGCACACACACACACACACACTTAATCCGGGAATCCTGAAACTGCTGGATCAAACTGTACTCCTCAAACTACCCATTCAGCACAAGAAATGTACTTTTTAAAACAGAAGGAAGTAATCTCCTCTCAGTGCCATAATGGGATCATAATGCTAAAATATTCAGATATTCAACCATCTACCATGAAATCTGCCTTTGCTTTACAACTTTATGATCCTCACACATTTTGCAGAGTTCGAGGCTGCTTCCTCTACTTCAAAATGCAGTAAGGCTTTTCTGTCCCTACATAATAAAACAAAATTCACAGCCCAAACTCCTACAGCTCACAACAACAAGCTGCACAAGCCCAGGAAAATTACTGACACTTTAAGAGGACTGGAAAAAAGTACACCACGAAGAAAGTTTTTCTGTATTTGAGGGAAGGTTGTCAGGATAGTAATATAGTACAGTGAATAGTGAAGACTGGGAGATTTATGTGCAATTCTGTGTATGATTTATTTAGATGAATTGCTCTGTATCAATATGTAAAAATCTAATAAATATAACTCCCTATACAAAGGGTTGCTCCAGTCCCCATGTTACAGTGGACAGTTTTGGCAGAAAGTCAGGATGTGCATTAAAAACACACTTTTTGAGAAGTCTAATAAATAAAAGCTCTGAAATATAGTTTCCTACTGAGAAAGGCATTTTAAATCATTTTGATAAAGAACTTAAATTAGGCCTTAAAAGGAGCGGGAAGCTAGATCCCTGTAACTAATTATTTATAGGTATTTTGAATATAAGAGCGCAAGAAAGCTGGCCTCCATCCCCCCATTCTCTGCCACAATAAATGGGAAAGAAACAGACATTCCCCTTCCCCCCACACACACACCAAATTAAAAGTCTGAAGTGTTAGAAAGGGGAGGAGAAAAACAGAATTAAAATGGGGAACAGGCACCTGAACAAGGAACTTCAAAAGTCCTGAAAAAACCTGCACTTTTTCTACCGAAATAAATGATATGAGCAGGGGACAAGACTTCAGGTCTCCTTTGCATTACTCAAGAACCGGGCTGTTAACTCACTGTAGTCCTCCAAACAGAGAATATACTGTTATTTGTTAAACACCAGCGGGAATGTTTTTAGAAGTGAATAAACATCTGAATAGCCCCAGTCCTTCTGAAAGTCAAAGCAATTTAGAGACCGTATAGAAGTCGAAATTGCTGGCGACTTAAGCTTCTAAGTCACTTAGGTGCTTCTGGATATGTTATCCTGAAAGCGTGGCTGCCATTTTGCATGTGTACAACCACCCACAGGCCCTGCCTTAGAGGATTTACAGTTTGGGGACCTGCTACCACACGCAGCAAAAACAGTGGGCTTGAAGAAGTGAAGAGGGTCTGTGACTCTGCAGCACTAATCAGCACCTCCCTGTACTGGATTTCACACCAAGCACAGCAACTCGGGTCCAATTCATAAGGCTGGAGGCTCTGCGTGGGAATGCTGAGGAATGAGAAACTAATGCTCAAAAGCACAGTGTGTGTCTTGGAGAGATTTCTGCTATTGTGGTTGTACCTACCAGGTTTCCTACTGAGGTTACTGAGTTATTAATCTCTGATGGACATCCAGAATTTCCCTCTCCATTCTCAGCAGATTGCTTCACCTCATACTCCCTTCTGCCACCAAGCATGGTCATCTCTCAAGACTCTGCAAAAGGAGCCATTCATTCTCCTCTGCTCCATCAGGAGTGCTTCCTACTGAGCCCAGGTTCATCCGTCTCTTTAAATCTGACCTTCAGTCCTTCTTTTTCATTGCAGGACTCAGTGAGGTATACTGCAGCAAGGGCCACCACTGCACTTGCAGAACCAGGAGGTCGCTAACAGGTGGCACTTTGCTAAAGAAGGAGAATACATGCCTTAGAAAATTAAGAGAGAGGCACTTAAGATCTAGAGTTTAACAACAGCAGGTTTGCACCAAGATTTAGCCTGGATGCGTGGCTGTAACTTCATGGGACACAAGAGAACATCTTTCATTGACTGGGGCCAGTCACATGCCAAAGTCTTTTAGCGTCCTCCAAGACCCACTTCATATCAGACGAGACTGTCCAGACTTCCAGACCTCTCTGACAGCTTGCAGTCCTACTGTGTGCACCACCAGAACTAGCAGACCTGTCCTCTAAGGTCAGAAATAGTAGAAGAGCTCAACCACAGAGCACTAGCATCCAGTTTTTATCTCTAAAGCCGATACAGAAATATGTGGCCAGGTTTTCAAAAGACTCAACAGCTTGAGGGCTTTCTTGAATTTCTGCACGGAAATGCAACAATGGGAACTACAGGATGGAGCTCTGAAAATCTGGCCCAGGCTGGGAGTAGTGAAAAAACTGGCCATGAGCTCCTCTGGAAAGGTTATCCTATATGATCATATGAGAAAGAGAGACAGATAGGCTGATTGCACAGAAAGAAAAGGTGCTAGCTATAATTACAGACAATGGGATTTTGCCCCCAAATCAAGTGGGTTTTGTATTCTCCCAACCCACCAAAAATAAAAGTTTCTGGACAGTCTGAAAGCCCAAAAAATAAGAAAAAAAAGAAGTGGAAATTTGAATTTAAATTGAAACTTAAGTATTAAAAAAATTACAAAAACATTTGTTGCTGTCATGAAAACTTAAACTCATGCTTCTGACATTTTAAACTTAATAACCAAAAACATCAGCCATAATGATTTCTCCATCCGATTCAGCATTAATATTCAGACAAATGCCAGGGCCTGTCACTTCCCATATTAAAGCAATCCACATTCGTTTGCATCCAGAACACCTATGGATGTTGTTCTTCTGATGAGCAAACTGTAATTTTTAAGATGAAATGAAAGAAAGGAGAGAGGTAGAGTAAGGTGGCTGAGTGTCTTTTGAAAAATACCAAAATGCATTTGCTTTTAAATGCCTGAAAAAGGATCTGATTATTTAGGGATCCTTTCCTCCTCACTTCATTATCATTATGTCGTCAGTGCTGGGTTATCTAATTACTCAGCTAGAGCTGGAAACTTCATTTTCATGCATTAAGGTGTAAGAGGTGTAGCTTGTCTGGCTCAGTAGTTAGTACTTAAAGAACAGCTGTAAAGAGCCGAGTCAGGAAGACTGCAGCACAAGAGGAAATCCTCAGTAGAATTCAAGTGCTTTACGTCTGTCATAAACACACTTCCAGATCAAATTAAAGGAATTTCTTTTAACTCCATTCACAGTCTCCAAATATTCTGCTCAACAAGCTGCCTGAGATCTTAGTCATTCTAAGAAATGAATCATATTCCCCTTGTCATCCGGCTGTTCTCTGCTGACTGCTAATTCATGGTATATTGATTTTAAGACTCTGTTAACACATTATATTTTCATGTTAAGCCAGGAAAGCTTTTCTCCCTGGAAAATCATGCTCCATCCTCATTCCTTGCAATATTCAGATTTGTTCCTCCTCCGTTATTTAGAACAACTGATGAGCACAATTTAATCAGCTTTAAATGGTTCAATTAATTGTTCCACACTATCATACCACCTACCTTTTTTTCTACCCGTATTTAACACTACAACATGAATTCTACATATTAGACTTGCGTGTTTGCCTACTGATACAAAATTTTAAAAGACCAAGTAATTGCTGGGGTAACACACTGGGGTTTAGTAGAACTGTATTACAGAGATTTCGGAAACCAGCTGCTCATAGAAATAACTTGTTATCTAGAAGGAAAAATTTAAAACAAACATAATTAGAATGATATGAATATTTTTCATCACTGATTTAAAACAGGTCAAGACTTTTAAAAATGTCTGTGAAATTCTATGCTATTACAGCTGGTGATTAAAATTTATAATGATTTAGATAATAAATACTTTGTTTGCTTCTTTAAAATGTCATTAATGGTGAGGTCTCTCATTGGACTAGTACAAAACTGCTGTTGGCAAAAATCTAAGTACAAAACACAAAGGCTTCATGTTTCAGATGCTTATAAAACTTAATTTCCCTGAATAACATTACTAATTTGGGTCTACCTGTATGCTTAAGGATTGTACATAAATATTTTTGGCATGTAGTGAGACCACAACTTTGCTTTTATTTAAATGTTCCTAACAGGCATAAGATCTTTGTCACTTCAAAATAAAATAGTTTCACTTAAACAGAAGTTATTTAAACATTCAATAGATTCGCAATTCTTTGAGAACTTTTCTATACCCGCTAAAATGTTCAAACACAGGAGCCAAAAGTATTTATTTTCATAAAAATGGGTATAGAAATGCATTTTTTGCACTCTATACAAATTTTAATGAATTGTTCTGCAAAAAGTACTTAGGTGGGTTTTTTTCTGACCTGCAGACATTTGGTATATCAGGTGCTGGTTGCAAATACAGTGTAGGCAACTTAATAGTTTTGTTTCTGAGTTAGATTTTTCTCCGAGGAAATACAATCATAAAACCTTTTAAGTATAGATGAACATTTAAAATATGATGTTTCTTAGTAGCAAAAAAATCAGAGTAGGAGCTGAAACTATTGATCAGCAAATTACTGAAACAAGCCCAGAACTAAAGACTAAAAGAACCACAAGAAAGGATAAAGTCATTAGCATACAAATAAAGGTGCAGTTTAAATTTAAATGTATAATTAAACAGTATATGCATATATAACATATTAACAAAACTTATGTTTGAAAAGCTCATAATATGTTAAATATGTATCTTAATCTACTCTGGTGGGGAAGAAACCACATAAAAAAGTGTAAGTATAGCTTGTTCTGCGTGGTACAAGACATATGAAAGGCAAGCTTGAGTCCAGGAATGATGAAATGTCAAGTATGTCTGGGACCTAATTGAAGCTGTACCAGAGCCCCCACAGAATTATAGGTTTGGGGAGATTCTTTTTCATATCACAGAAAACTACACCATGAATGCAAGATCCATTTGCATGGATACATGAAGTAAATAAAAGAAAAAAAAAAAAAAAAGCATTAATAATTTACCACTAATATGTAAAGTCAAGCAATATCCAACATGGAAATTGAGGAAGCTGAGAAAATAAACATACTTATATAGCCTAGTATGTAAGTAACACATAATACATAAAAGTTCCAATTTAGTTTTTACTCAGTAATGTAAATGGTAACATAAAGCTACTATTAAGAGTAGTTTACTCAAGAATTCTGGCTGAGAAATATGCTGGTGGGTTAACACACCCTTACCATTAAGCTGTAGTTTATTAAACATTTCATATCTAGGATGTGAATAGAGTGGAGGATTAAATTAGAGGATCACTTCACTGCTAAGACTAGCACTTCAGTCAATGCAAGATTTTGTCCCTTCAACACACCTTACAAAGAACAGACCGAATTCTGCTTTCAATTACTGGGGTGCAACTTTGACTGAAGTCAACAGATGTTGCACCTCAGTAACTGTTAGCAGGACTGCATACTGAATAAAAGGCTGGGAGAAAAACTCTCTGATGAAACCATTTTTGATGGAAAACTGATTTTTCAAATAAAGGAAAGTTTTGTGAACAGTGTGTTTCACAGAAAAAAACCCACACTTTCATCAACTACTTCACTGCTGAAAACTTGAAACATTTAGTTTTTTTTTTAATGACAGGTCAGAATTTTTTTGGAGGAAAAGTCTAATAATTTGACATGTCGCTGGAACAAAACTATCCATGGATTGAAAAGACAAAGCCATACTGAGAGTGACAAGAAATGCAGATAGGAAGTGAAATGAGAAGATGGAAAGCTGGCATCCCTCAGAAAGCTTATTATACATTCTCAGTTTAATATTTTAATTCCTTAGACAGAGGGGTCAGATCCAGATAGGTACATGGCTTTCAGCATGGAGATATCCAAGTAGTTCATTACCAGGAATGAACTGAAGCACGGTCTGGGCATTTGCTGGTGGTGGGTTTGTTACGTGGTCACCAACAAAACAGTTGCTGGCAGAAACACACTACAGTAGTATTTCAGTTCTCATGCACTGGACAAAAGACAGGAATAGGGCTCCAAAAAGGGAGGGAAATTAAGCCTCTATAAATGTAGTCATTTCCCGGGGTGTAAATCCAAACAGGGGTTTCAGGAAGCAGAACGTGTGAAATAAGACAGGTGTCTGTCCCTGACCAAGGAGTCTGGAAGCGTTTAGTGCATACCATACGTGTTGCCTTGTCTACTTCAGAGATTTGCTGAGAGAGAAGCAAGTATCATGAGAGAAAAACAGAGAAAAAGCAACTTCTCTGCTCACAACAGTACAGAATCTTCTTGAAGGTCAGCTCAGTGCTTTGGGCCGTAAAGGAGAAACATGAGTGAGACTATAAACTTCACTTTCATGGGAAGTCCGGAGAGTCCCATGAAGTCAATAGGACTATTTTGAGGATAAAGAATCACTCGCATCAAATAAAAATTTTAGGATTCAGCCATAAAGCATGCAAAATATATGGTATCATGAAATGTGGGTCAGCACTGCAATGATACAGACATTACTCATGTATATGCTAGACATCTCTGCTGTACGAACAAACCTAATCTTCTATTCTTGGGAATGATTATTGAAAACAGAACTCCTACAGCGGATAGTTGGGGCTGGACTTTGACAGCTCAGCTCCTTTCCTAAGAGATCTGGAAAGTTATTTGGGATAGCTGCTGTTCCTCTGTGGCCAGGCTCCCATGTGGTCTCATACTTGATGAACGTGTGATGGTGCAATATGCTTTGACCACTGCAGATGCTGTGATGAAGCCAAGGACTCATGCTCATTCTGGTAGACGTGAGGAAGATGTGACAGAGTCCTAGACCAAAAAGGACTCGTGGTGTGCCAGGAAATGGCACGTTAAGGTATTTAATAGCTAAGGCTGGACAGTGAATCAAGAGCGTTACTCTGGAGGACCCCTTTTTATTAGTTGCATATGAAGATTTCTGAGAGAAAGGAACACTTTTGTTAATTTCTATTCCTCTCGTATCCAAAAGCCTCAGAGAACAGATCCCCTAATTTTTTAGGCATTGTGAAATATGTATAAAAAGAGTCACCATTTCACAGACCTTGCCTGCTATTTTAAGGCAGGCTACTGAAGCGAGTGTGGGTTAGACAGACTGTGAAAGAGGGGGAGGAAGGGAAGGAGAAAGGTTAAGTAGCAATAGGAAACATGGCTAGAAAGGACTATTTGCACAACTGATGGTTCTGAGCTGTTAGATTATGCTGACAGTGTATTAATCATATGTTACAGCCATATGCACACAGACTGATAAATTTATATTTGTCTGCCTATAAATGAACATTAGATGTAAATATATGTAAATTATTGACTATTTTGCATCATGTTAACAGGATAAATATTTTAAATATTTTAAATATAAAAATCTTTTCACATTACACCATCAGAAAAAATTACAAAAATATGCATGTGGGAGATGAGCTTATGGCCTACACCAGCTCTGAAGATTAGGCTTGAAATCCCAGATTGTCCACAGATTCCTTCTGTAACTTAGCGAAAGCTTCCAAAAACATCCCAGTGAGTTAAGAGGATGGTTCTTAAGTCTTGTAGAAAGTAACTTAAGGTACTAAGCAATTTACTTGCTCCTGAAAGACTGGATGTTCTTCAAAAAGGACATTTTAAACATTCAGGAGCAGGCTGTCCCCATGTGCCGAAAGACAAGCTGATGAGGAAGACGACTGTCTTGGCTGAACAGAGAGCTTTGGCTGGAACTCAGGGAAAAAAAGAAGAGTTTATGACCTTTGGAAGAAGGGGCAGGCAACTCAGGTGGACTACAAATATGTCATGATGTTATGCAGGGAGAAAATGAGAAGAGCCAAAGCCCAAACAGAACTGGAGGAAAGGAGGCTCAGGGGAGACCTTTTTGCTCTCTACAGCTACCTGAAAGGAGGTTGTAGCAAGGTGAGGGTCAGTCTCTTCTCCCAAGTAACCAGCAACAGGACAAGAGGAAATGGCCTCAAGTTGTACCAGGGGAGGTTTAGATTGGGTATTAGGAAAAATTTCTTCACCAAAAGAGTTGTCAAGCATTGGAATAGGCTGCCCAGGGAACTGGTTGAGTCACCATCCCTGGAGGTATTTAAAAGATGTGTAGATGTGGCACTTAGAGACAGTTTAGTGGTGGACTTAGCAGTACTAGGTTAGCAGTTAAACTCAGTGACCTTAAAGGTCTTTTCCAACCTAAAGAATTCTATGACCTTCCCTCGGGCACTCTCACTTGAAGTGTGTAAACCTGCTGCCCTGGTCCCTATATTTACACTGAATTTAAGAGCCTTGCTTCTGCCTTGTTTGTTTTAGATGCTGGCTCCCCACCACCAGGAGCACATCTCTCACTAACCCACCCAGTCTGTAGTCATATATGAAAAGCCCAAGTGCTTTTCCTTATTCCAAGTTATTACAAATAGATGATGCCATGTAGGTATACTCATGGACACCGCTCCCATTTCAGTTCACAACTCTCAATGAACTCAAGGAGGGTTAGTCATACAAAGATCTGTGTCTACTCAATCTGCATCACTCCTTTGTCCCCTGTGCTTTTTCCTGTGACCTGAGCACCCAGTGTTTATGGGAGCAGCCTGGGACCATCTCAGGGCATCATTTTGCCTGCTTCATGTTATGAAGAGGATAGAAGAACAGATTCTTCCCTGGAGTCATCTCCCAGTCCGATCTGTGACTGCAGGACCTCTGTATACCCACTGGCTGAACCTCACCCCAGGTCAAGGCTTAAGTGGTGCACTGCACTGTGGCTGTCACTGGGCACAGAGGGGTACTTCTATACAGCCAGAATTAAGCATTAAGAACTGAGCTCATTCTTTGCTTCATCTCTGTTTTGCTACGGAAAGATCTTTGTTACAAAGCTTGTAGGAGCAGTTAAAACACCCCACTTCTAATACCTAGATTTTTTTGAGTATGTGTGTGTTGCAATTGCCTTGCTCTGGGACTATCTTTTAGATTCTTAAAATATTCTTGTCTCTTTTTTCCATTAGTTTCCTTCCTTTTGTTTTACTTTTGCCATATGCTGCCCTGATGACACTGCCTCCGGGAGGGAATGTTTGGCCAATTTCCTTGACAGTGCTGAAAAGTCCCTTTGCATCCACCTCTCCCGTCCTGTTGCTCCAACTCCTGCACTGCTCACTATGGATGAATTCCTGCAGTGTTTCTCATCTAACCACCTCTCATATCCCTCGTTGGAGGCTTGTGTGCTCAGCTTACATCCAGTCTCATCAGGATGTCTTTTTGATTTAAGCCCTTGTCTTCTCCCTGCTAGGTCTAATACCTCATCTGTTAGCCACTGCTGGTTTTTGCATTGTTTCTTTATCCCAGTCATATTGTGTGCTGTGTACAGGCTGACATCTTCTCCCTCACACCGTGGCTCATTTGGTCCCTTTTTAGTCCTGGCATGCTGATAGCACCTCAAACTGGCTGTAAACTTCTACTCTGGAGCTGTCACTGATATATCCTGGGATAAATCTATTGCATGGAAATAACTTTTGCTTTGGGATTTGTTTTTTGTTTGTTTCTGTGCATTTTTATGGGACATACATGAAAGTATCAGATGCCAGGAGACAGGTAAAGGAAGAGAAGTGATGTTTATTAGAAATTTGTTGGCATATGGTCAGAAGCAAGTCAACTTTGTTCAGAGAAGAGAGCATCTGTGGAACTGTCCTGTCACTGACTGTAAGGCAAATGGATTCAGTCTCCAGCTCAAGATGCAATGTGTCCTTTCTCTTATTTTGCTCTTCCCTCACCTCCTTTTCCCATTTAATACCATATTCTTTATGAATAGAGTCTTCCTCTGCTTCCCTAGTAGCCAATTAAAAAAAAAAAAAAAAAAAAATCACTCCAACAGAAGCAGAATTGTCTGTGCATAACAGAGCTGCACAAGAGACAGCTAATGTATCTGCACAAATACCGGCCTTGATCCTGCGAAGATGGCTGCATTAAAGTCAATGAAAGATTCGAGTGCATAAAGTTAAGTGTATGTGTCAGTCTTTGGCAGACTGAGACCTTGAAGCCTGCTCAGACATCATGACTGGGTACAGATATAAACTTGACACTTGCAATGTTTCACTTAGCTTTGACAAAATGTGATATTCAGGGGTTTGCTTTAAAAATAAATACAAACAAAGTCCCTATTAGTTTTAATACCCTTTCAAATGAGCTAAGAATACAGCTTTTTTGTTTGTGATACTTCCTTAGGAAGAAAATGGGTTAAATTAAAGGAGAAATTTTAAAAGATACTTGGTCTGTTGTTACTGTCATATGGAGCCTTTTGGACCAACAGACAGAATTATATGGATAGATACAGAATGAAAGAATGAACTAAATAAAAATCAAACCCCAAAAAGAAAATGTTCCAAGAGCAGTTCTTGAAGATTTTCAAGGGCATTTGAGTAGCATTTCCCTCACTCAAAAATGCATCAAAAAAGAAGAGTGGATCTTAGCAACAGTAGCACGTCCTCACATTTTCTAGGACAAGGTCACGGCTGGCTGGCTCTGAGAGAAAATGCTTCACCAATGCACAGGTCACTTTTTCAGTATCAACACTCTTTGGAGACAGGGTACTGAGACACATTAGGCATGGCTATACTGGGGTCTTCCTCTATATATTCCCCTTTAACTTACATCCAAATAGACAGTGCATTTTTTTCTATATATTTGTACATGCTGTGTTATTTGCAAAGAGCAAATGGAGGATGCTCTGGCTCTAGCAGTTCAGCTGGTATCTTTGCATGGTGGGATGCCCCGCTCCAACTTTACTTGGCAGCAATGACGCCGTGTCAAATCTTACTGAAAATTTAGCAAAAATTTTTAAATCCAGAGTGCTGAGAAGATCCAAGCAGATATACCATAACAGCTTCCATGAAAGCATTCCCATTCTGTTTCTATTTGCTTTCTACATCTACTGTATTTAACATAGTTAACAGTGGGAACACTTGAAAAAAATAGCTCTACACAATTCTGAGCAAATGCAGGAGGTTATTCTTGGTAAAGCAGTTGCCATTTCAAATGTATTCTTAGTCCAAAACTTGAGTCCCATTGTCTTGGTCACCTAATCATGAAAATCTACAGCAGGAAAAATGGTGAATAACTCTGGAAAACAGAAAAGCCAGTCTTTGTGTACTTCAGGTCTAAAAGGTGCCAGTCATGCACACAGATGTGTACATATCCATATATGTGCTGAAATTTCAGTTCAAAATGTAAACTTATCTGTTTTAAGTACTATTGTACTCTAACCACGTATCCATGTTTGGTTTTCTTTGCAACTGTTCATGGGATGTTGCTAATGATACCAGTCTAAACATAAAAAAAAGACTAACATAATTTCTGTGGTGTGAGAGGAAAATACCTTGAACAGAAGAGAAAACCTTTTGTAACATGTGATCAGTGGATCTAGTCAGAATGGAATAAAAAATACCGCCTGGATTTCTGACTATCAAATACTTCTCTGAACAGATTTGCTGTGAACATTTGTGACCGTGAAAATATTTCAGTGATTCATTGTGAAGAGCAAATGAATCTCAGAAAGCCGCAATCTATTCAGAGGCAATTAAATACCAGTGAGAGGATTCACAGACTCAGTTATTCAGCCAATCTAGCACTATGTTGCGAGAAGATACATGACTTCACTGTAGTAGAGTGCACTCGGCTTAAATAGCACTTGCTCCAGCTTGGTTGTGTTCAGCTTTTTCCACAGCTTTTGTGTTTCTTGACTTTCTTGTTACTATGGTGAATGATTGTCACAGGAGTGTACTGAAAGGATGTTTAGGAGAGACAGCAGCCAAAAATGGTAATGGGACAGTGTGAGTTACCAGCAGGTTCTTCCGCTTTTCTGTGTGTGTGGGAAGGGTAAGCAGGAGCTGGCAGCTAAGCTGTCACTGTGTTCATGAGAGACAATTGTACATCTCTTGTCCCAGTACTTCAGCTCAGTCATAGCCCTTGCTTTATGGCTGGTGAAGGAGAGACTGGCTCCCGCAACACAGGCAGCCTTGGATACTGCTGCTGGCATCTGTGCCTATGACAGCAAAGAAGTCTCGATGTCTTTGTATGCACAGTCTCTTTCTAGTACCATGTCCACAACCCATGGTGAAGGATTCACAGGAGTGGGTGGATCTGTGGATCACTGTTCCTTGTGATCCATTGTATCCAGACTTGATAACTCAGCCCTGGGTCTATGCAAGAACTGGCTACATGGAGTTAATAAAGCTGTGACCTACCCATGTCTATCGTCATTCACCTGCACATTCTGATCAATAATGCATATTGCTTTTTGGCTTCTCCTCCCATGTGAGAGGCAATGCCAATAGAGCAATGCACGTAGCATTATTACAGGCACATTTATGTTTGCTGATGACCCAAAAGTAAGTAGGCTTGTCTGCCCTTGTGCAACCTTATCCTTGGATAAGGCCCCCCTGTGTCTGCCGCCGAGTTCCATTCCCAGATGAAGATTGTTTAAGTCTTAAAGTAGTGAGTGTCTTCAAGATGGAAGCAAATTAGGAGACATGTCAAAAGAACAACTACAACAGGAACTCTTAAGTGCCAGGTCTTAAATCATTCTGGCAAATTGTCAGTGTGCTTATATTTCTGCCTTACTCCCCCAAGTTTGGTGATGGATGACCACTGATAGGAGTAAGTTGGAACTCATGATTTGGCACCCGATCCCAGCACTAACTAAATCATCCCCGTACTGCCACAAGAAAAAGCAATGGTCCCGATTCAGTTTAAGTAACCACATCAGAAAAATTAATAGAGCACTGATTTCTAGCTCAAATAAAGATGCTGTTAGGCTATAGCACAAAATGTCAAGAGACTACTTTCCCAACTGTAGACAGCCAGTAGTTCTTTCTATCATGCTAAGGTACATTAAAAAGCCTCCTCAAATGGATATTCATGGGATTTTATTTTTGGAAAGTTCTGCATATTAAGGTATCCAGAACATTTGAATACACTGGCTTCCCAATAAGATACTTATGAGGAAGAGGACCTGTACTTTTCTTCTGTAAAGTTGCATTTAATAGATCAGTAAACTGACAGAGAGATTAGGTAACTTGCTAAAGACCACATGGCAGGCAGGTGGCAGAACAGGAACTATAGCTTGGAAATGCCTCTTGCTCTTCTGTCTGCTGAAGAGTCAAGACTACGCTGACCCGTGTGAATGTAATGAGGAAGGGAGCGAGGGAGAGAGTGCACAAGAACTTCTCTCCTTTTATCACACCTTTGCATGCCCACAAGGGCCCTGACCCCTCCTACGCCAAGCCCTCTGCAAGGGGGCAGGTTCAGGAAGGATCAGGGTGAAATGTGAACTCACTATTTATCACTCTGAGAGGTCAGACTGAGAGTCTGGACGTGAGGCAGAGGCATCTTGGATTTCTTCCAAGGCTGGAGTAGCTGCTGCGGTATGTGCTGCCCAGGATTTTCCAGGGCAAATTCTGATTCAGCTCTCAGTCTTATTAGAGGCTCTGCCTGAAATTTCTTTCATTCTTATCCATTCAGCTGAGGGCACTCAAGGCATCCTGACCACTAGACAATATCCCTTCGTTTGCCGCAATCCTTATACCTCAGTGCCTGCAACAAGGCAGCTTTGCAGCCAGTGGAAATTGCATAGCTCTGCTGACACAGGTTTATAGCTGCTAAGGATCTGGCCTCATATTTTGACTGTCACACACACAGCAGAAGCAGCACTGCTCTTCCCTATTTTCATCATCACCAAGAAGATTTTGTTTAGGACTGTGGTTTACAAAGATCTTATTATAGAGAAATGAAAAGAAAACTCATCTAAAATCTGGTTACATTGAAAAATTCCAGCTGTCTTGCAATTCAATGCAGCTGTGCTATCTAGTATCTTTTTCTCTTCCTTTTGCATCTCTTTATAGAACATTAGCTTCTATAGAAAAATGTATTTTTTTTTTTTAACATGGTGATTTTTTTTTCCCTTCCCTCTTCATTATTTGCTGGCTGTTATTTCCACCAATGAAACCTACAGACTCTGACAAGGAAAACGCAAAGATATTTTGAGACAGAGGAACAGCAATGAGGAAAAAAAATAGCATTCGTGAAGAGTTTCTACTGGCAATCTCTTGTCCGTGATTTTTTTCTTATACAAACTGTAATATGATGATATTATGCAACTGCCTTCACATATTAGAATCATTATGAGCAGTAGCTTTGTGATATCATACAGCAGGTGCTAAGAACAGTTTTTGCTTTTTCCCCAAAGCGACTACAAAATTACTTACGATTTCATTATAGAACAATCAACACTTTGTGGGGAGAAGTTTGTATTATTTTGTGATTGTGTTAGCGAGGAAAAAAAAAAATCTATCTTTCTGGGGATATCTGCAGCATTCTCAGGGTGAAAACTAAACTGAATTCATTTGTAGCCAAATGCCTACGTCCTTAGCCAGGCAAAACTCTGATGGAACTGGAAGGACTCCAATCCTCACTCTCAGCTCTCTGCTTTCTCTTGCAAACTGAAGTCAACAAAGCTCTGTGCATCTCACCTGAGGACTGTATAGTGCAGAACTGTGGGCACAATTTAGTTCTTCAGCCAAGACTGAAAGGGTCACTACAAGAGGAGGTCTTACATTTATCTCACCTTCAGGATAAAAACAAAACCAAAGCATTAAATAAAAAAAAGTCAACCTATGTGGGGTGAGGCAGGTTCACAACCAGGCAGATGTGAAGTCCAGCCAAAGCCTTCTGACAGTCACCAGCCACTTTCAAGCAATGCACATCTTTTATCTTCTTTCTGAAGAAACTCTGGGGCTTAAGAAGGCCTCACCTCTGGTCAGCTCAAGTTACTCCAGCAGGAATAATTCCAGATGATTCCCACTCCCAGAGGAAGAAACAGCCACAGTCCAAGGCCTACAGGTCTCAGTGTGACGAACACCAGCAAGCATATATAGAGTTGCATTTTCTTCCCAGCATGTCCTGCCAGTCTCCAGTGTCCACATGGCAGCTGGACTGCCAGCCCCAGAACGGCTTCATTCCAGTCAGAAGCAGGGCAGAGATCTAGTTAGAAACTTAAATTTTCAGTCAGGGAATTCCAGAACTGTGGTGGAACTCTGCAAGCCCCCGTTTCTCACCCCTTCATTTTAATACTCCAACAACTGTAATTCTTTCCCTGAAAAAAGCTCATGCTGTTGTCCTATCCATCCCAAAATATAAATAATATAAAAAGTACTTTTTGTCTAGAAAAGCAAAATGCGTCCATTGGGTCATATTTTCTATTCCCAGAAGCTGCTTTGCTCTTTTACAAACACTTAGAACCAAACATTCCTTTTAAAAATGGAAAATATTTAAAATAACTCTCTGTATATTAACAATAAACAGAAAAAGCACAGGAAAAATCTATACAGAAAGAAACCTAAAAGTACAGTGAAGCAGGGTAACTGAATGATAACTAAATAGCTGCAACACTTTCCCCCCAGTGTGAACTCCTAAAGTGCAAATCACAACATTCAAAGCTGCAGCAACACAGTGCAGTTTTTGTTACATCTGAAAACAGGGTTACTGATCAATTATACACAAGAGAAAATACCTTAACATCATTCCTTACGAGAGTACAGCTTTGAATAAGACATACCACACTTTCAGCAGTGGTATTTCAAATACCAAATCACAACCGAACGTGGTTTCACTGCTACAGGAAAACACTGGAATAATATTGTTTCCCAGCCTTGGTGTCACATTAAATCAGAAGCAAGGCCCTCGATAGCTGCTTCTAGCCACTAGTTTCCAGAGACGCTTTAGATATGGCTTACTGCAGCTACAAACAGCTTCAAAGCAAGAGCGTAAAGTAAGCAAGCCAGGTCTTACGTGCTCACTGGGCTGGGGGCTCTCGGTGGTTTTGGTGATGCTGCTCTGCAATGAATTGATTTCAGGAGCCCTCCATGTTTGAGGGACTGCCTGGGGATTTCCAGCTGCTGCCAGAGTGCACAGCTGGCGACAAGAGGACACCTACTCAGCACGACCACATGCCACAGTGATTGCTGACTGTCAAACTCATGACCCTGGACAACTGGATGCTCTGAAGTAAACCCACCACTCAATGCATTGCTAGGCAAAATGAAAAACCACGTGTAAAATGGCTTAAATTTGCAGTCGCTCCATCACCCCGCTCCACTGCAGAGCTGAAATCAAACCAGTTACACTGGTGGATTGGTCCAGTAGCAAAGCAGTTGATGTGAAAAAAAATGTTTCATAGTCACCACTACTACAAAATCAGTAC
Source organism: Tyto alba (assembly GCF_018691265.1). Classification (NCBI taxonomy): domain Eukaryota; kingdom Metazoa; phylum Chordata; class Aves; order Strigiformes; family Tytonidae; genus Tyto; species Tyto alba. Next base: position 5,199,094 of record NW_024881317.1, read on the forward strand.
AAACCCCTTTGTTCAGATCTCCAGTTCATGTCACACGTAGAAGCCAGCCGGCTGCCGGTGCGCGCCCGGGCTCGGGCAGGTCTGGCTTTCCCCACGCAGTGCCCTTGCAGCACCCACACTCTGGAATTACAGATCGTCTCATTTCCCGAGCCTGATTCTCACGCTTTGTAGGATAAATAGAGATTTTTCAACCATTTGATCCTCGGGTTAAGGGGTTGAGAGCAGGTATGTAAATAAGCGATAAGGAACCGGGCGCTGGCCAAACACTCTCCTTCAGCCAGAAAACAAACGAATTGCACGAAACGACACGACAAGACACGACACCCCCCACGACCCCTACACGAGGTAGGAGCTCCCCAGACGCTGAGCCAGGGCTCCGGGACCCCGCACCTGGAGATACGGGGAGCGCCCCCCGGCCCGCTTGCGAGCGCAGCCCCGGCCCCCCCCCGCGAAGAGCGGCGGCGAGGCCGCGGGACGGGCCGCGGGGGCGGAGGGGGCCGCGGCCCCGCTTTGTGCCGGGCGCCGCCGCCATTCGGCGCCGCGCGGCGCCCGCCGCGGCCGGTAGATGGCGCCGTCGCACCGCGCAGGCGGCCGCCGCGCCCCTGCGCGCCCCGCGCTCCTGCCGCGCCGCGCCGCGGAGGGGCCGCCCGGCGCCCGGCCCGGCCGCAGCAGCGAGGGGAAGGCGGGGGGAGGGATTTCCACGCCTGGCACTGAAGAGCGGTCACTTTCCTAGCGAGTGATGCTATTAAAGCTGTTTTGGTTTTTTTTTTTTTTTTTTTTTTTTTCTTACGAGGTTTGTATCACGATTTAAGGAAAAAAAAATTAACATGAAAGAATCAGCTTGCTGCAACCCTCCAGCAACTCCGGGGAATTCCTGCATAGAGATGAATATTGATGAAAATCTATATTACCCCAGGCACCAACTTAGCACAGAATGTTTATGAAATATTCCTGAAATGTAGTTTATTTACAAATCAAGTTATCCACTTACATGAGACACTTAAAACATTTATGCGTTTAGTGGACAGTTATTATTATTACTTATCCCCTGTTAAGCACCAGGTGCTCCGTGCCGTACAAGCCACACATGTAAGAAGTCACTCCCTCCTGCTAGGAAGGTGCAACAGAGGGGCCTGGTCCAAAGTCTGGGGAAGTTTTTTCTGAATTGGGCCATAGCTGATGACAAGATGCCCAAGCAAACCAACGAGGGAATAAAAGCTTTAAGGATTGTTTTTTTTTTTTTCCCATCGGGTTTATTTATTTCTTCTGAATACCCACCAGATCAAAGTTAATTTCAAGGAATTATGATCACAAAATAACTGGATCAGAAACTGTTTCTTTCTTCCCTTCTATATCTGCATGAGTGGCTTTTTCCTTCTTCCTTTGAGCACTGGGCAGAAGAGATCATGTACCCAGCCCGAACGAAAACTCAGTTTCACACCATTAAAAGGACGATAAATTGGAACAGTCACGAAGGACTTGACCATCTTCAAAAGAATATTTTAGCAAACATCTGAGCCCTAACAATTTGTAAAATGAGAAAAATTCCTTGGCAGTCTTCGAGCTGTATTCCAGTACACGGAGCTGTATGCAAATACATTGCATTCTCTATTTTTGTCTGCACACACTTTTCAGTGAGGGCACACGAAAGCACTATCCCTTTCTCATACAGAAAGCTATAACTATGGTAACAGGATGTCATCTGTTGCAAAATGCTGGGGTTGCATTTTTTTTTTTTTTCTTAAATGGTGACTTTATGTCCACTTTCCCACACATATGTTAAGATTTTGCATCTGTAGCAAACCTGTGTTCACTGAACTCGGTTTTAGAGTAGGAGAAAACTTCATGGCTAGTAATCTATGCAGTGCGTGTCCTCGCTGAGCAGAAAGCCGTGTCATGCGAGACACGGAACCAAGCACGCTGCAACTTTAGGGCAGAGGGTAGCAATTCTTTTCATGAAGAAGAATCTCTCTAACTCATCAAAAGAAAGACAGACATTGCCCGTACAGAGTTTAAAATCACAGCAAGAACTTGTTACCCTTTTGCAACCTCTGTGGACGGAGTCTGTTTCTCCATTCAGTGAAGAGGGAATCGCTCGAGGTACACGCACAACCCCTTCGCTTTTTACTGCCTCGCCATCCCTGAGGAGGGGATGAAATTCTGCGCTTTAGAGCAGGGCTGTTCTTTGTTTGTTGATTTGTCCCCTGTTCCGTTTTAATCAGGTATTTCAAATAGAAACCACCTAATATAAATATCAGCTTCACAGCGAAAACACTTATAAACTATCAAACATAAAATCTGGCGTGCCTGTAGTACATATATTTTGCATACAACGCAATTTATTTTTCTATGCCATTTCCTTTCACAAAATCATGCCCAAATAACACCCTCCTACCTATTAAAATATTATTTTTCATGTAAAGGAGGTAAAAAAAATACGCGTAGTGGTTGAGTCCATTGTTATTATGCGTTATTCCTCATCAAATGTTGAAGCTCTTTTCTCAGGTAATCTTGAATTTTGCAAGCGTTCAGCTGTACCAGAGCAGCACAGGGACAGGCGAGTCGGTGCTACCCCTGTATCAGTAATGAGCTCCCTCTGTGCAGTCCTGAATTAGGTCTCAGCCTACCAAGTTAGAGCTTTCTCTTGCATTATTTTTTTCTTCATGAGTATTGATTAAGAAAATAACTTGTTAATGAAGGGGGGGAAAAAAAAAAAAAAAGAGAACAAAATGCAATTTTGGAAGGTAGAGTGGAAAAGATATTTCATAGCAAGTAACTCAGCTAAAGCTGACCAAGAACAAAAAACCAGAACTCCTGAAATTCAAAGGCAAATATTCTGTCCTTAGCTCACCCCTTTATGGTAAGGTATTACAGCCCATTTCACACTGTTTAGAGAGTCATGCTCTTTGCAGGCTGTTCTACTGTGTAAATATGAATGCAGAACAGAAGAGCCATCATCCTTCTCGCTAAATTCCCTAAACTTTAGGGAATTTAAAGACAGACCTTTAGCAGCATTTTAAGCCATTTGAATATAAAATTTGCCCTTTCTCTCTTGAATAAAAATGGAAAAGGAAAAGCACCCCCAAAACTTCCCTGGATGTTTTAAAGAAGTTAATCAAGCAGATAAACATCAATGCCAAAGTGATGGGCATATTTTTTAAAAATAGAATTTCTAAACTTAATATGCTTTGTTTTCAGTAGAAGGTGGGTAGAAATGGGTGGTAGGATTTTTGGTCTCAGTTAAGTACAATGTCAGATGATATGGTCTCCTATGGTTTTAAAATTTATTAATTTAGGAACTGCTCCAGTTATCTATGAAGTCATTGTCCCTTTGAGTTCAGGGAGGTAAAAATTAAGTCAAATTAAAAGCTGTTACAGAAACACCTTTTATTTGGTACTTATTTGAGAGGTGTCATAGTTCCATGCCCATATATATATATATATATATATGAAAGGTTGTTTTAAACGGGGCTTTTTAATGTTACAAATTCATCTCGTATGAAGTTAGATTATTACATAAATGATCTCTTGAGAGCTGATTTTACATGTGAAAACTGACATGGCACAGCATGCTCAGAGAAGCTGGAAGCACGCGTGCTAAACCTGTGTACTCACATATTTGAATTTTTTTAGAGCTCCTTAGCAAAAATAGCTCCTATTTACAGTGAAATAAATTGCCTGCCTTTAATGGTCATTTTCCCAAAGCATCTGCTGAAAAGATTTCGTCCACGTGCTGCACCTGCTAAAATCAGATTAAAGAACAACCAAAGCTGTTTTCTAAAGGGTCCATGCCTGGGGGGAAGGTGGGGAATTAAAAAAGCAACCACAACTAGGAAGACTTTTTAAAAAGTATTTTGTGGTTTTAAAATGGGAACCTGAAAAGGTAATTCTAGTTTTTTTAATGAAACAAGTAACTAAAATAAGACCAAGATAAAAGCCAGCAATAAAGGTCAAGTTAAAAGCTCTCCCTTGGTTCAGGTTTAATTCAAAATATAAGAAAGTTTGTAACCTAATCAAAACTATTGCTATACCTAGCAATCCTCCAGTGGCCGTGGAGTATTCTGCAAAGAATAAATCTTTTCATTCTACTTATTTTTCAGGGCAGATATGCATCACGTTAGTTCAAAGAATAGGCATTTTAAGGATGTTATTGGGTAAATGCTGAATTTAATATTAATGGGTTTACTGGTTATTAATTTGGTGCTTTAATATTAGGGAAAAAATGCTCAGCTCTCAGTAATTGTCCTGAGTGAGGGGTAGAAATGAAGAGAAATAAAACCCTGATGGACAGAATGTTTATTTCTGTAATTACTAACAAAGCCAGCTGTGATGTATCTAAAAAGGACAGATCAGGTATCATTTCTGCTTTAAATACTACATCTGTTTTCAATATTTGTGGTCATTTCAGGTCTCTGTGCAAAGTCATTTAATGCTGCTGTTTGTTGTGTAACACCAATGTATTCTGTGATACCGGAGTTCTGCCAGTTCAAAGGAGATGGCCCTATGGAGCATTTTTTTCATGTCATGGCTTTTGCTAGAGGCTTTTGTTTAAAGCATGCTTCCAGCACACTGTCTTGTCTCTCCCACCCTCTCTCCTCCTCACGTGTGTGAAATACCAAAGTAATTTGCAATATAAATTACAAAATCAACTGTTGAGTTTACAAATTGAATATGCATGAAAATATTGCATAATATTACTATCTTCCTCAGCCTAATATAGGTAAATATGTCTGAAATGTGTGTTGGTGGAAGAGTGCATATTTATATACTGTAGATATTAATTACAGCTGGTCTAATTTAAAGTTTCTGTTATTAATTCCTTTATAGTTTCACTGCCATTGGGATTAACTGCAGCCACCTACAAGCACAACCATTTGGTAATATTCTTAATTACATTGAGGAGACATTCTTCTTACAGTTAAAACAGTGCTTTAACAAGTGCCTTCTAGTCTCTTTTGTTTATTCAAAATAAATATTAGCCCAGAAAAAAAAAAAAGGACCAATACTCTGAGAATAAAAATGGGCCATAGGGACCCAGACTAGCAATGATTTTGGCGAGCGCTTAATTTCTTGTTTGGTTGAAAAAAGTCTGGATTGGCTATTGACAGGTCCCTATCAATAGGCAGACCCCAGAGGTCTGGCTATTTGCACATGGCCTGATTGACTTGTCCTTAATAGACATATAATTGTTGACAAATACCTTCCAATAGACTGTGGCAGGCATGGCCGGGCAGACAAAAGAGGCTTCTCTACAACAGAGACCAGAGCAGAGTGATTCAAGAGACGCGGCACCTTAATCAAGAAATAGCTGGCTTCCCCACAGAAGCTTCTAGAGTAAAACCTGTAAAATCAACTCTGTTTTCTACCTCCAGTGGCTGACAGCCAGCTCAGACATAAAAAGCATCACTGTCTGAAGACTGTGTGGGATCCATTCAGGGTATCCCTTCTTCTAGACAACGTCAAAATACATCTTAATCATAACATACAGTTTAATCGTAAAAGTAAATCTATGCACTTGCTGCCCCGTGCCCCCCCCCCCCCGAGCCTGTGGTTTTTAAGACTACGACTGGATTTTTTCCTATTATTGTTTGCTCTCTCTCAGGTACTTTGTCCTTAAGCATCCACCCCAGCTGTTATTAGGGACATGATTCCAGGGTAGGTGGACCTTCTGCTGTTCTTAAGGCTTAATGTTTCCATTAGTTCATTAAATAATACTGCAATATGAATTTGTACAAGCAGAAAAATTGGGTGCACTGGCTGGAGGTGCATGGTTCTGAAGCTTTCCAGTCTCCATTGACGCTTGCAGCCATTGTGGATGGCCAGTACCTCTGAAAACAAGATTCAAAAATGAATGCTTAATGTCAGTCACCTATTTGTGAAAATTTTGGCTGACTTTCCAAGGCACCTCAGGAATCTGTGGTGGAGTCTGCAGGCTACACCTAAGGATCTGGGTCTAAACACAGCCTCATTTTGTGCAGTGCCTTCACATACACACAATTATAAATGAGAGTTAAATAATATATTTACTGTGATATTATTTTCTGTGTTAAATAACAGCACAGAAAACGAAGAGGTGCAGGCAAAGGAAAAAAAAAAAAACACAACAAACTGCATTTATCTGTCCTCAAGATAATAGTTCTATATTAGATATGTTGGGGAATTAATTACATGGATTTTTAGAATGTTTAGTACATTATAGGCATTGCAATACTTGTCACAAGACAAAAGGCCATTGAAATGATGCAGTACAGACTTAGGCAGCCATAAAAGAACAAATTGTTCAAGTTTGTGCATCAGTGTGAGATCCAAAGAACCCTGGCTCCAAGAAGAATAGCAGAGAAATTTAGAGATGTACCTACTCTGTGGACTGAAACCTGGACTCTGGCCTTTCAGTACCGGCTTTCGTGTGCCTGCTTTTCCCCATCAGCAGCAAGCTGAGAAATCCCTCTTGAAAGTTTGCCTTGCAGGATTTCTTCCCTTGGTCATTTTGGATTTAGTAATGTCTTTTCCCTTGGGATATGGTGCCTGTCAGGTAGAGGCAACACCCTTATCCTGTGGCACAAACGAATCGCAGATAGAAGCCAGAGAGGTGGGGGAGGAGGGTCAGGAAGGGTGCTCCTTAAATCTCTAAGTTAATGTCATCAGCCTCCCGCCTATAAGCTCCAACACCTCCTTCCTCCCAAACTAATAAAAACAACCATTAAAAAAAAAAGAGACAGAGAGGAAAAAAAAAAAAAAAAAAAACAACAGTGCAGACCGTGATCACAGAGGCAAGCAAAGTAGGTTACAAATTAGCGTGACACCATCAAGGTGACACTGTAGACAACCTCTGACACCCAACAGAAAGCTGAATGCCTTGTGCCAAAAAGACCTTGAGCCTTGTCTTTGATTCTTATTGATCAAATACATAGATTAAATACAGTATCAGATGGCAAGGCTAAACCCTGAGATTCTGCATACAACGAAGACCCTCAGACATGAAAGAACAGATATACAACAGAGATAGAGACACAGACAGGGAGATAGAATAATTGTATTGTGAATAAACAGATGTAGGCTGAGGCAGGCAATTTTATCTGGCAGATGGGCAGGGCTTTTTGTACTTACTGCACTTCTTACAGGTCATGAGATCCAAATGCCAATAATATTAGGAATAAGGGACAACATTTTTTAATGGCATTTTTGCAATCCCCAAACATTCCTGAGCATGTGCATCCTGTGACCAGCTGCTTCAAAATGGTGTGCGTGCTTGTGTGTGTGTGTGTATATGTCCATTAATTCAGAATTACTCCAATTACGAGCTTTTGATGCTCCAAACCCCTCTTTCTAACCCAAAAGAGATGGAGAGCCCTCGGCCTGTCCAATCAGATCATTTTCCCTCCTGCCTGCAGCAGATGTAAGCAATTTACTTTTTTATTTCTGCATATTCAGTGTGAGCGGAGCTGTTGGTGACTTCTCACCCCGGAGCCTGCAGGATTCTAACCCTATCAAATTAAAGCATTTTGCTCACTTATTCCCAAGCGCTCGGCTGGTGCTTAGCAGGCCTCCCGCTGCATAGCAATGGCGGGCGTTCGTGTCCGCTCATACCCCGAGCCTAATCAGGGATTATTAAGGAAAATATACAGTGCTTTAATTTGATGAGACTGGTTATAGGTACTGCAGTTAAAGGTCACACTCTTGCGTGTATCTCCCTCAGTCACTGTAATATTTTCCTCTCGCTTGACAATCCTCAGCTCCAAACAATAGGCCAAGAAGACACGTTTATTTTTGTCACGCTGTGATGAGCTCAATAGGGACAAAAATGAATTATTTAAAGTTCGCATAAACAACCAACCCCAGGCCAGGTTCCCCTTAGCCCAGTCACCCCCTCTGCATTTTTGTGCACATGTGTGAACGCACACGCTTTGTCTCTCTCTTGCCTTTAAAGAACACGCATTAAAAACCTTCTGCAGTTGGAAAGCAAAGACTTTTAGATGTCAAGTCCAGATACGATGGGGTAGCCAGTGGCCACTGCCTGCTGTTGTCTGGTGGGTGAGACCGTGCCCATTCAAGCCCTGCAGAAGCACCTGTGTACGTCCCAGCATCAGGTTCCTGGAAAGGACTTTTCAGCTTCTTTGGCTCTGAGAGCTTTCTTCACTCAGTAGGAGGTAATGGAGCTATCCAGACTGAAAGAAAACACATACAAGGCCTGATATGGCAGGCTCCGAGCCTTCCTGCTGCCACAGTGGGAACCAAAGGGGTTCAGCTCAGTCCTGTGCAATTTAGAGGTTGAGGGAGTGAGGGAAGTGCATCAACTCCAACCTGCCTGCCTATGCCATGGTAATCAGCTCGTGGCCTTGTCTGAATTCACACGGCTTCTAGCAGAGGCTCTGCGGGTGTGGAGAGGGGGGGAGGGAAGAGATACAACAATTTTCTTCTTCTGCCAGCCTTAACTCTGCTGCCATTCATTAAAATCGTGAGGTGGTTTAGTCTCTTGTAAGAACTGCATGGTGGGGAGGGAAAGAGCAAGCCAGTGAGAGACGGGTGGGTTAATTCTAATCTCCTTTCAAACCTAATGGTTTGAGCATATGTGTCCATGCAGCAGACCAACAGCAGGCTTATTTACCTCCAAAATTTACATGAGAATTGCTTTATGCAGCTGTATGTAAAAATTCAAACCACACAGTGTCACTGTATCACACAGGTCAATCCAAAGCCCAGTGGCATTATAGCAAGAGACAAAAGCCTCACCACTTCACCAGGGTTTCCTTTAGGACTGAAAGTTGTTCTATTAAAAATTAAAAACAACAACAAAAAGTAAGCCTATTTCCACTGCTACCCCCCCCCCCCCCTTCCAGATTCCCTCCACATTCCTCAAAGACTGGCAAAATTATGAGGACCTGGAGCCTGATCCTGCTTTTGCCCCTCTCAGCAGGCTGCAGGGAGGGCTGCAGAAAACGTCAGGATCGGGCCAGCTTCATTTTGTGTCTGTGAATAATCCCGTTAGTTGATCCCCAGGCATAGACTTTTTATATACACATTACTGACGGGCAAAGGCAGAAGAGTTCACAGAGGTGCGGTTTCAGTATTTATCCTAAACAGAGGCAGACAGGCTCAGGCTGCTTGGGATGCTACAGGCATCCTGGTCCGTCTGGTAAATTGCTTGTGACTGCCTGGTTGTTGGTTTGTTTTTCTCCCCCCAGTTTGAAGGGTCTGTGATATCTCCAGAAAAGCCACTGCTACATGTGCTGTGGAAATACATGCTATACTCATTTCTTTAGAGAGCTGGGGAATCCTGCACTGCAGGAGAAATCAGGATCTTTCAAAATCACCTCAATTATATCGAGCTATGCTGATAGTATCCCACCTTTTGCCATACAAAAAGCCACTCTTCTTCAGGACCCCGAATTCTAACTGTTTCTCAAGTAATCTGCTAAGAATGAACGTGGTCAGATCCAGCATTCGCAGTCTCTGCAGTGAAACACCCTCAGCAAGCACAAAAGTATAAAGGGCCAAAAAGTTACCTGCACTTTTTAAAAACTTCATAAAAACTTTTCTTTGGAGGCTTGGGACAGTTCTTATTTTAGTCTGAACCAATTATTCAGCCTTAATACCTGGACCCTGGTATGCTTCTGTCTTTGATCAGAAAGCACTTGCCTGAAGGCCAGCTCAAGAGAGGTTCAAAGTCAAATGCTTTGATTTAAACCACTCTGCTCCCATCCATGAAAGAAGATGAGAAGAAGCTCTCTAGTATAAGAGACAGGTAAGTGCAATGCAGCATGTCACATGCAGTATTACAATGCAAAGCATATGAAAAGAGATGTTTCGGGGAGCAGAGTGCTTAAAACACAAATCACCCTAACAATCTGGTGGTTTCAGCAGTGGTGAAACACCCTAGGGATTACAGCAAAATTCTCTACCCTGTAAGAAACTCCATATATTCCACAGTAATGCAAGAAATAAAGATCTTCAGCATGGCCAAGGTCCAAGATTCAGATGTTTGTGGTCTGAGAGCCTCTGGAACAACATTTATAGGAGTCTGCTAGCAATGTATGAAGGATGGGATGCTGCTGAACCATTCTAGTTCTCTCAACAATTCTTTCCTTGAGACGTTTTGTTACATCACTCCAAATAACCATTTAGCTTTGTGAATACAAAGATCTTTCCGCAGTTTATAAAACTTCGAGCACACTAGAGACCCCTGCCCTAGTATTTTAGCAAATAGTAGGATGATGCCTACTGCCTGCCATGGAAAGGGACAGGACTCTGGCCCAGAAATCACACTGGATTCTGCACAAAGAAAGGAAGCACAGTCTTCTGATGGCAACTGAAGTTTGTTCTCCTTTCCTACTTTCCTCAAGTAGCTGATGAGTATTTCAGCCTTTGAACCCCCCCCCCCCCCAACACACTCACAAAGAAAAAAATCTCCTTGGGCTTCACACAGGAAATGAAATACAGGAAACACAATATCAAAATACAGCCTTCCACTGACAGTGTCACCATTTTATTGCTCGGGTTGTAATCACTCTTCGGGGGAGTGATCATTTCCCCACCATGTACAGGAACACAGCAGGCAGGCTGCACTGGATGGAAATGCAGGCAGATGATTTTACCCCTTGCCATTCAGAACCACACTTTGTTGACAAGAACTAAGGGAATAAAAAGGAGAAGGGCTTTTTCAGATATCTTTTTCCACTTCTGGTGAATGAAAGTAACTTTCCTTTAACTATCAGTGCTGTGGCGAATACGTTAAGTCACTATGTCCTGCTGGGTCTTTTCACTGGGGAAGGTTTTGATGGCAGAGCCCTTCTTTTCTCCACTGACTGGTACCTTAGGCATTTTCCTATCTTCTTCTTTTCATTAATTTGCCCCTATCTATCCCTTCTGGTGCCATGGTAATTCAAACAGGAAAAGCCTAGAATTCACTGCAGCATAATATAACTCCATTAAAGCAAAACAGATTTGATTTTTACCTTGGAATGTGACCTGGGGCCTGTTTGGAAGAGAGCTCTCTAAAACCTATCCCCACAACTGTACCAGTGATTTCAGCAAGACTGCCCTTGTGTGCAAGCTTAGGTGGCCAAGGCATCCTATCAAGATGTACCCTGATGGGGAATTAGAAAACAACCATGGTAACATGTTCCAGGGCTGCTACATCACCACACCTTGTGGTATCACACTGCTATGCACCATGCTCACCACACATGAGCAGCAGTGGCATAAACAAAGGAGACAAGCTAAGTGTTTCTGATACTGAAAGAGGCATCTCTGGCCACAAAAAGGGAAGAATCTGAGGACAAGGCTTTAAAACTCTTTCCCCCCCCCCAATAATCAGCGTAAGGGAATCTTGATTTAGAGATTGTTTTCCTCATTCTGACTATCAAAACATATTCCTTCTTTTCAGGCTATGGAAAGGTCCATTATAAATGTATAATCCCACATAGCAAAAGAAAATCAAAATTTGCAAAAAAGCATGCTGGGGGCTGAGGAGGTGCAGAGATCAAACCATTGGAAAAGTAAAACTCAGGGAAGGATAAACAAGAGCAGGAAAGAGAGTAATTAACAAACTGCATATGCTATATGGAGCAGGAAAGTCCCGGTCATAAAAAGCAAACATCAGACTCTCTCCTCTGCTTACACAATAATTCTGGAGGTTTTGAGATAAGAATGATGAGAATCTCATTTCCAAGGTGCACCTCAGATGTTTGGTGCACAACACCACAGAAGAACACAGATTGCTGCCATCAGCCAAATTCATCCTCAAAGAGGTGAAATAAAACTTTAATACAACCTACCCTGTTAAACTATCCAGCCAGACCAGCAAGATGCTCATTTTCTGCTTCTCAAATTCAAGTTTTGTGAACATTGCTTGCTATGCTGCTTCATCTAAACCATGGCTTGCTGAACTCTACATACTTCCACATGTACTAGAAATGCTCCAGGTAAAATATAGAGGGAAATTGGACACAGCTTGAAATCTATCTAGGTGAAAAGGCACTGTTGGAAACCAGGGTGGAAGGAAGAATAGCTGTTTCTTAGTTCAAAAGTTCCTGCCATGTTCTCTCCCAAGGAAGGATCGATGCTTTTTCGGTATGCTATCATTCTCCACTTTTGGAAATGAGCAAATACCATTTCAGTGCTACTCCCGATATATTTAGAGGGCACCTTTTGTAGCCACTGCTTTTGAAAAGAGAGTTTTTTTGACTCCCATGACATGACCTTCTTCCAGAGAGAGACTAGTCTACCTGGACATGACAAGAGAGCTCTTAAAACCTCTTGAAGCATCTATAAGCCAGGTACTGAAGAAAAAGAAGAGTCAGAGAACCCTGAGAACACATAAAGATTCATTAAATGACATGGTGAACCCTATGGAGCTCTGATAACTTGTGTTTCTTGCTGCAAAGCATAATGCAGTGTGGGGGTGTGTGCACAGCTGGCATGTTTTCTTCTATACTGACAGGCCAAGAAGAGCTGGATTTTTAACTGTGCCATGAATCTTTGGAATTCAAGCAGGGACTCACAGTTCATGAGAATGTTAAAGAAAGATGAGAGAAATGGGAACTTCAGAAAAATGCACTGGACTTTGGAAAGGGAAGTAACTAATCACAATATAACTTAAGTGACTGGAAAGAGAACATGGAAAGAAGGAATGAAGATTGCTTTGGGGAAAGGATGTATTAAGAATGCAGAAAATTTCACAAGCCTAAACGAACACCTTGCTTTTATTTTCCCTTAAGGATATCAATGTCAAACATTATGAAATGACAAAGACGTTGTCATTTAGAAATGTATCTACATCTAAACAGGAATGAAAATGTTAGTGCATTTTGGCCAGGAGACTGGATGATCTGTAGATAAGAATGAACACATAGAATTGCAGATCCAATAGCAACTGGCAGTAGCTAATACAGTTAGCAGAGTGGTGCCCTATAACATGGGCAGGAAATAGCAGTACCTACCCATTTTGTACCTACTTCTTGTACCTTGTAGTATCATTTTCTTCTTAGAGTAGATAAAGGGGATTTAGGGAAGACCTGTCAGTCAGTCCTTAATAGCTTACTAGATTTTAGAACAAATTTGAAGAAAGAATCAAAAGGAGTAAAAGGCAAACATTTACCATACTGGTTTCCTGAAGCTTGACTGTGCCAGGCTATCCTAAGAGGTTTTTTGACAAAAATTATTTTTTAAATTAAAATTTGTAAAATGTATTTGGTCTTCATTAAAGTTCTTCAGCAGGTACCAGTTGGAAACTACGTAGTTCAGAGGGAAAAAACAGAGAATTAGTCAGAACTCTAAGGTCTGGGTTGGTGACAGGGGAAGTGAAGATGTAATATGCTGCAAGGGGAAATATGGGGCTGGAGGGAAGATATTAGGTGAGTTCCTCAAAGATCAGTCTTTGGACTGAGCTCATTTAAAGGTTCATTAATAAACTTGGTACAAAAAGTAAGAGTGTTCAAATGAAATTTGCAGATTGTACAAAGTTGGGAGGCACCATCAACACAAACGAAAATCGCAATATCATACAGGAAGAATTGGATGACCTTGAGGACAGAAGTAATAGAAATGGGATGAAATTGAACAGTACAAAATGCAAGGTCATGCACTAAAGGACTAATAATGAGAATTTCTGCTAGAAGCTGTTGGCAATGACAAAGGAGGAGAAAGACCTGGGTTTGCTAGTTGATTACAGGATAAATATCTGCCATAATATAAAAGGCAGATGCAATCCTAGGATTCATCACCTGTAATAGTGCTAATAACGAGAGGAAAATATTAATGCTACTACACAAAGCACTGGTGAGACATTATATGAAATACAGTGTAAGTTCTAGTTACCCATGCTCAAGAAGCATGCATGCAAATTGGAGCAGAGGGTGCAAAGAGGGCTATTACAATGATCAAGGAACTGGAGAATTTCTGAGAGGAAACTAAAAAGGTCTGCTTGTTCAGACTACCTAAATGATGGCTTAAAGGGACACGGATACAATTCAGGAACAGAGGGTGTCTATACCAGCTATATAAATTTATAAATATGTAGGGGTGACCCGGGAAGAAATGGCTATAAACTGGCTTTGAGTTCACATAATTTGGAAATTACAAGATGTTACTAACTGTTGGAGTAAAGATTCCTGAAATGACCTTCCAGTGAGTGCAGTGGAGGAGAAAAAAAATCACAAACTAAAATAGTAAAATGCATGCAGACAGTTTTAAAATTCAATCTGATCAGATTATGAATGCTACAATATAACATAACATGGTGGCCATGGGGCAACAAAGTCGATTTGACGTTCCAGGCACACGTTCTTGCATATACAAGTAGTCTTTTGTATTCCTTTAAGGCCCAGGCAGATGGGATAAGGCATCACTTTTACAAGAGTCATCCAAAAGGATGACACCAGTAAACAGGAGACTTTACAAGATGAGAAGAATCTTCTGGAGATAAGAGTTAGTCAAGTTAGTATCTTGAAAAAATAATGAAAAATTTACTTCATATGCGTGTCATATCCTAAATTCATTTTGGGGAAAGATACTAATTTTTTAGCTGAGAAGAACTGTGGATAAAAAAAATGATTTTTCCTTTTTCCAAGAGCCTGCTTGACAGCAGTAACATATGCTCTTTGGTCTTCTCTGGAAATATGTCTTGACATCAATAATTTATTAGAAATCCTAGATTTGGTTGTCTATGACATAAATCAGCTATTGGTACCCACAGAGCCCACTAGAAGTAGGTCTATTTTTCACAGACTTATTTTCATGAGAAAGGAAATACAAACAAAATTGTAAACCAATCTGGCAGTATCTGGGACTCAAATCTCTGTACTTTATATACCAAAACAAAAATTTGGTGACATAAAACTCTCGTCTCCCTGACCTGAGTCTTTTTTAGCTCTGCCCTTTTTATGTACAAGAGGGCATTCAAAAAAATCTGGCAAAAGTCCAGATAAAACAAAACTAAACAGAAAATAAAACCACCCCGAGACTTCGCAGGAGTAAACAAACAAGAAAGCATCCATCTGAATGTTCACCCAGAAAACAATTTTTGCAACAGTTTGCAAGAAATGAAGAAAAGCTGGGAAGAGGCAACTCAAAAGAAAGCAGGTATTTTTTGCTGTCTGTGAGGATAAGAATTGACCTGATGGCTTTCAAGATTGTATCCAAGTACAGCATATGATCACCTCAACTTCATAAAGACAGAAGTTCCAAAAACATTTTCCCTCTGAACATTACCATAAGCCACTAAAAAATGGAATAATTTAGCAACTGCTACTGTAGTACATAAGCAGGGTACTAATGACATTTTCAGTGCTAGGGCAGGGCATGTTACTTGCTTCCTGATCTCAGGTGAAATTTTTCAGGAAATTAGTTTCTTCGCTGAAAAACCTAGCTTCAAACTGACCACTGTTATCTGTAAATTCTAATAAATAAGGCCAAAAATAATGCAAAAATATTCAGAAAAGTCTAGACACACACTTTCAACATTTTTTAACCATATACTTTGCTGTTTCTCTCCAGACAATGTTTTCAGTCCAAATATTGTTGAAGTGCATTAAATAACATGAAAACAACTCAAGCATTTTTGATATAGGTCAAGTAAAATATTTTTGATAACCCAATGCATTTTGAGGGGAAGGACTGATTTTTGTATGAAATCTCTTTTTCCTCGAATGTCAGAAATGTCAGCTAAATCCTATTTTATAATTTTGTCTTTAATATTTGTTACTGGATGAGAGAAGTCAGTTATTCAGCTGCTCTAATGGCAACAGTTGGAGGGACAGAAGGGGAGATTTTACACTGCTGGAGTTTAGACACCTGAACTGGCCAATCCTGCTTGTGCTTAGCAAATAAGAACGATTAAATGAATCTTCCATTGTCTAACGGATGCCTGGGGCCAGCTAAGGATGTCTGTGATAAGAACGCTATCAGAGCTTCACAACAAAACTAGTGGGGCGTAAGGCTACATACAAAATATATAGGTATATACAAATAGGCATAAGCATATAAACAGGTAATGGGCATACATAAATGTAGTCAAATGACCTGACTATACGAACGCAGTCCTGCTTTGAAATTGTTTTCTTTATTATGAATGTTCTTGCTGATTTGAAACCTCAGCTAAATATTACATTAAGAACTGTTCTTTAATTACAAACATGGCAGGCAGCTACAGTTATTTCCTTCTGCATTGACATGATAACATTATCTCACTGTAAATTCTTGATTCACTTTCTGAGGTAACTGGAATGGCTACCGGTGTGTAAATAAGGAAATGTGGGGATATGCTGTAAAGTGCTGCTGACTACTTATTGCTGTACGAGAATAATCTCATGTAGTGGAATTCAATTTGCCCATTTACATGGATGTGTTTTGGATGGAAAGTGTCACTGTTCTGCCTTGCCAAGCACTACAGCTCCTGCTATGGAAACACAATGAAACCAAACAATTAGTTAGAATTATTGCTCTTAAAGAAAACTGATTTGCTTGTCTAAGAAAAACTCAGTTACCGTATACTATCAACCTTGGCTTGACTGGCAGTGATTTTCCTGGTCTAGTCTGCTGGGAACCTTAAATGAACATGAGCAATTATAAACCCAAAGTCTTCAGCAATTTGTAGGCATTATCTCAGGATAATTGCCCTGAAATGTTCACATTGCAAAGCAAAGGTAGATAATTTAAAAATCCATCTTTCTCTGTCTGCACTACGAGTTGGGCGTAACACTCTTCCCTCCTGCGGGCCTTGTAGTAGTATAATAAAGCTTGGAATTGGTCCTTTGAAAACGTCTATTGCTGTCTTTTAGAAAGCAAAGAGGCCAAATCTGAGTTTAACCTTTTCTGGCTTTATTATTTTTATAAAATGAAACCCAAGTCATATTTTCTGGCACAAACAGAGAAAAACTGGAATATTAAAAGTCAAGGGAACAAACCTGCCCTGAGGGGCTCTGCACAATAACATCCATTGCAAGAAAGCCTTCCTGCTCCCTGGGTAAGATGAGCACCCCTCAGAAGGAAACACTGGGTCTTGGCCTCCTCACGGTTGCCCATGCACTAACTGAGCTTAATATTTTCTCTGAGTTTTACTTGTGAGCTTCTAAAAGTGCTCGTAAGTGCTCAGCTCCCTTTCTACAACTGGGAAAAACCTCCTGAGAAGTGCTGAACATTTCTCTCTCCTCATGACTCACACAACTGCCTCATCTGTAGGTGGTTTCCTCAGTTCTTTGCCCCCATCCTACCGAGCAGGCAACTAAAATGCATTCATTGCCTTACTGATTTATAACAGCCTTTCCCTCCACTGCAAGGAAGCCTGTTTCTCACTTACAAGCAAAGTACAGTGATCTCTGAGCTTCTGCAAAGAACTAGCAGGAAGAAGCATGCTTGGAGTGAGGAAGAACAGAAAGGCTCACATCCTCCAGAATTTTTTGGAGTCTTTTAGGAAAACAAGCCATCACTGTATTTTTTCTTGCTTTGACATAATCAAATTGCACAAAAATAGTCAGTAACACTGGACTTTTACAAAGCCACAAAGCTTGTCTCAGTGACGAATGAAGACTACTGATTTCTGAGAGAGGAAGAATAGGCCCCCAGAGCAGAAACACCTGGTACAGTAGGTATCTAGTACCTGTACTTCAATTTATCAAAATTAAAGAAGTCCAGCTCAGCATTTTCCAGGGAATTGTTATAAAAAATCCAGCAAAAATTAAAGCTGCATAAGCCCAAACAAAAGACTTTGTATCAGGAAGACCATATAAAGAGAGAATTTACCAAACAAGAAATCAGTGAAGTAGTTGGCATGTTGAAAATGTTCAAGGGATACTTTGGGTATTCCCTCAGCACCCTTCAGTTTGGAGTCTTTACTTTCCTATAGACAATAGGAGAAAATTAAAGGAACAAACATTATTATCAAGGAAATATCCCTGCAATATTCTGAGTCCCTATAAATGTTGTTGTTTTTTGTCTGTGCTGGTCTTGGGAAAAAACTTAAATTTGAAAGACTAATCCAGTTCATTCCACCACTCATGGCTCGTATGTGAAACACCATGAGAAGACTAGGACTTGAAAACTTTCTGCCTCTTGCATCCATATCCCTTCTGTCTTATCTCCCTCACTCCATTGTTTTTCACGCTCAGCTTAGACTATAAAATTGTGAAGTACTGATGTTGATATGCTTCATCAAACCATTTGAGAGTCAATAACACAGTCAACTCCTGCTGACAATCACATGTTTATTACTTGAGTTTCCTTTTGAAACAGGACTTGCTCTCAGGCAGAGCTCCACTCTGCACAGTGCTGGAAAACTGCAAAGCGTGATAGAAGTGCAAGATGTTGCCAGCTGTGCCCAACTCATGGCCAAATCAGACCAAAGGGGAGCGGACACGTATTCTCCCTTACTCCAGCACTATCCATTGCTGTAGCTGTCCAAGTGCACTTGTTTCTATAGGCCCTGGAAAGTTGGCGCTTTTCCTTTTTTTTTTTTTTTTTTTTTTTTTTTAAATAATAATTGAGTCACAGAGTGAACAGGGGAGAAGAGAAAAGGAAAAGGGGAGTTATCAGCAAGAGGGCCAGCTGAGTGAGGTTGGTGACCTGATTTCAAGCATACTGGGGGTACTCTGTGACCCCTGTAATTTTACTGCCTCCTGAGTTATCGCTTGTGATTTTCACTGGAGTGAAATGATACATCAGGGAACAGTAAGGATTCCAGCAGCCTACAGACAGGCAGAATACAAAGTACCTACCAAAACAGCTGCCATACCTCTGGCAAAGATGTATTTTTAATCCTTTTGAATGGAGACTCCAACTACATATCCAGATCCCCTAAGGCTTCGTTAATTGAAAACGCTAGAGAATGCACCTTTTTTTTACAATCGTGGGCCTAGCTCACAGTGCAGAAGCTCCACAGGCTTCTGTAATGTAGCTCTCAAGGAGCTTAATCCAGATTCAAACATCCTTTCTTTGGAGTTTTGGAACAGAGCTTGTTCCCCTGTGAAGACCTGTTTTCCTGAATGACCATACAAAAAAATCCTTGCTCGTTGCAATGATGCCCTGATCAGTGGAGTCCCACCAAAGACCAAGGACTTGTAGTCTCAGGTAGTTCAGCAACTACACAGTGTCCTATCAAAGACTGGACAGTTTTAAAAGCCATTTTCAAGGAAAATATTCATCAACAAGAAGCTGATGTCAGAAGAAATAATTCCTGGAAAAAGAATGGAAAAAGGATAGTTATGTTCTCTCTTGGGTGGAATTTGAATCTGCACAAAAACAGTTTTGTGCAGTGTCTGACCCAGTCCTTAAGTTCATCATGGCTATCTTAAAGTAAAATCAAATATGAAATTTGAAATATATTCTGCTTTCAAGTTAAAAAATGGTACGTTTTTGAAAAACTAGTGAAGTCCTGTTTCATTTCTTGTTGGAAAGGGGAAAATAGTCTTTATTTCAAATTGGTTGAAAAGAGCAAAAGGTAAAGTGACAGAACAGAGAGGGTTATATACACTTCCCTTTACCTGGAGATAAATGCATTGAAAAACTTTAACCAAGACACTTCTGGCAAGATTTCTTGCTTGAATTGAAAACGCATTTTCTATTTAAAAGTTTAGGCAAGGAAGTTTTGACTGAGAGCAGTATTCACACACCTTTTAAAAACTGCTACAAGCTGAACATGTAATTCCAAATCCCTCTGGAAAAGTCCTATAAAATTATTATCAAATAAATAGAATTGTGTAGTAATGACAGGAAACCATCTGTGAAATTGACTGGAGAATTAGTTCCCTGATAGCAAATGCAGACGGCAAGGCAAAAAGTGCTGTAGAAGTTTGGCCCCTCCAAAATGTGAATATTTTTAATCATTCAGTGAAAGATTTCTTTCTTTCTAGCAGACTAATGTGTGAAGAGTCTCTGCACCAAAAGTGTGTGCTGAATTCCTTATAATTTTTAAAGAAGAAAACCAATCCAGATCATAACAGTGATGGCTTCCTTTCTTATTCAAATGCTTGTAACAGAGTATTATTTAAATACTGAGTTTGCTGATGTGCTTGTTAACAAGTGCTATTGCATGGCAGTTTGTAATGTGGGCACGTGTTTCACCCATTCCCCAATCCTTCCAACAACTGATGCATTTTGTTCTAGCCAGCAGTTACCCACCACATGACAGCATGTGCGTTGCAAGTGGCATAGGCCATGTTTGAGCCAGTGATCTACAGCTTACCTAAAATAGTTAAGCAACTTTGATGGCCTAATAGTGCCAACAGGGAGATGTTGCAGAATCTGAAGTGGAGGTAGAACGGATTTCTTCACATCCCAAAAAGCAGAAGATCAGATTCTGCTCTACAGAGCACAGGCAGTGGGAACTATCAGGCATACAGCTTTACTGCGATAGTTGGTCCTTCAGATTGCAACTAAAACCGAGGTTTCTAATACAAATTTGTGTGAACTTCCCCTCCCTCCTGTTCCCTCTGTTGGCCTTGCAGAGCCTTTTGGCCATTTCAAGTTAGAGCCTTAGGGTTTAATTATTAGTTTGACAAGCAGAGCTTTCACAGAGGTGAAGGGGGAGTGCAGAGGTGAAGTGGCTGGAGACATCCTGCCTCAATAGGGCACAGGCAGCAATAACGCTTTCCCGTGCTTCCCAGCTTAGCTGACTACACTTTCACAAAACAGCTGGCTGGGGGCCCAGGTGGCCCGTAGTCCTGATCATACCCTCAATCTCCCATCTCTCCTTGGAGGGTGCAAAGCAGCTTTTGGGCCAGGGGCCCCACTGTGCTCTGAATATAGGAGCACTTATACTATATGCAAGAACACTGTGGGGAGCAATAGGCAGCGTTTTATGTGCATACATTCATGTATACGCACACACATGCTCCCTGGGGCAGACACCTCTCTAAATTCTTTTGACTTCTTAGTGCACCTTTCTGTTTTGATCCTTTTAAAGTCCAAGACTTACACTTTAGGTTTTGGCACAAGCTGAGAAAAACAAAATAATCATTAGTGGGCAACTCTCCCCTGTGTCCCCTACCCCTATGCCATTTACATGCTACTTGCCCTTGTAATATTACTGTATGTATCAGACAAACCCCCACTATTTCATTGCCTTAAACAGGAAAATGTTTTCAACTCCCCTATGCGTTCTTGCCTAGTTCATGGCTTGATTTAATTTTACAAGGCAAGAGCTGGAACAATTATCTGATTCTTCATGTACAGCAGGCTTTCAGTGGTCATTTCTGAAGTTTTACTGGTTCGTAACCTCTGTAATCAGAAGACCCAGTTAAAAAAAAAAAAAAAGAAACTAAGTGAACAGGCAGGAATCTGTTCATATTATCCCTTCCTAGCTGTCCAGGCTTTCATCCTCTTTTCTCCCACACATGCCCTTATTGCTCTGCTACTCACCCACCAATGAGGGTCTGTCAATGGCAGTGAGAGGTCAACATCAAAGCACTTTTACAGCTAGCAGCTTGCAGCTAATGCTGGCATTATGGAGAGAAATAGAGAGAGAGAGAGAGAGAGAGAAGCATAGGGATTGAATGAATGGCCCTCTCATATAGAAAGAGACCGAAGAATAGAACAAAACCTCCTATTCTCCCACTCTTTATAATACTCCTGGGCCGAGTGTGCGTATGTGGTACACAGCTGAGTTTGAACTGCATTAGCACTCTTTCAGTTTACAAACAAGAGGCCTAATTTAGAATAAAAATCTCCTATCTGATTATTTCTTTGTGTTCACCCATGTGGTAAAAAATGTCTGTACAGAGAAGGGAACAGGGCTACAGAGGTGGCTTATTAACTTATTTGGCTGTATCATAAATGTGAAGGGCAACTAGGAGATCATTATTCATCTATAATTTTCAGACTCAAGAAAAACTAGTAGTAAAACAGTCCCTCAAAAAAAAAAAATTCAGTATGGATGACTTTTTCTGAAGGAGATGAAAAGACCATGGGTCAGTTCAATACCAACTGCATGACTGATGTTAGTCTTATCCCCTGCCCACACAAAACCCCAGGAATTATTTTTGTCCCATGCAATTGACATTGAGATTGGATGTCTTCCTATAAAGATGATATGGCCTTGGCGCAGTGAATTTCACAATTCAATGAAATTAGCACCTCATGCTAGGAAGATAATTGCAATCATCTCTCCTGGCCACGAATCTATAATTCTGTAGGGTGGGGAAGGGAATTCAAAACTTGTATGACTGCAGAGTTATTACCCACAGACTCTAGGAACAGGATTAGGGATGATTATTGTTTCCAGGTTTGACAATGGGTATTACTGTTTTTTTCTCCCTTCTCTGGAGTCTGGGACATACCATTTTCTAGCATCACCTGGGTACATAATTTAACACATTTTTTGCTCCTATGGGGAAATTAAGTTTTGGGAACATGTTTGATCTCTTCTGCACTTTTCTAGTGACAAATGGAAGTTACGGTATTTATCTTTTACTACACACCTTATTCTTGTAATGAGGAGCCTCAGGAAAAAAAGGTGCAAAAAGAAGTTACACTTATTTCACATCTCTGCAGACTATACTATTCCTAAAAGACTGAATGTGATCTGCTTGAAGTGGTCAAGTGAAGACCTACAGGGCCTTTGGGGGAAAGAAAGGCAGCTTGAAGGAAATAACTGGGAAGGAGGTCACTTGTGTTCTCACTTCCACTAATGCCTGAGGTTGTCGGCATTTCCATTGAAGCGGACGGCTGGATATACCGTCAGCATACAGCAGTGCAGTGTAACACTTCCAGACCCAAATTCTCTCCAAATCAGGGATTTCTGACATCAAGAGTTGGTTAATATCCATGCCTTGGCAAACTATTTTTATATCCATAACTGGGACTTCTATCTACCCCTGCAGTAGATATATATAAATACATCATCCTAGTTGAAACAGTCTTTACTCTGCACAGATTTACATCAGTGTAGCTATGGGGATACAAGTGAAAAATCTTAGTGATTTTGAAAGTTTCAGCATGTTTTAATTTAGGATGCAGAGATCACAGAATGGCTGGAATTGTTCACAAGTGATAGATACTGAAAAAAACCTGATCTTGGAGACTAAGCTGAAGAAAGTATCAGTGACCTTGGAAAACAGCTGGACTGGCTTAGGGGAGTCTGTGTTTGCTGGGGGATTTAAACTCCTCATGTTTTCAGAGACAGACTCTCCAAGTTTGACATGTAATGACCACTATGCCTTTCAAGCATAAATATGACAGATCTTAACCATGCTAGTATCCACTATTTATTGCTTAAAAAAAAATCATTAGGAAACAAAAAAAAAGTAAACTGTAGCATAAATATGGCTGTGACATGTAACTGCAGGATGCCTTGATGCCTGTAATGCCTTTTGAATACTAATGCTTTTCTACTTTATTACTGATTTTTTCATGTTGAGTTTTGTAAGTATTACTTCATACTGATTTCTGATTCAAAAAATATATAATCAGCATTTGACAAATCCATTCAGTTTTTTCCCCTGTATCTTCTCACAGGACAATATGTAAGAGGGTACTCCTCTTGCACAAAGGCCTCTCTAGTTTTTTGTATTGTTCAAGATAATGAATGTGCAACTTAGCTCATTATATACTGATTTATTTTAAACAGAAAGCACTCTCAACCTCAGAGAACTGTGTTCCAACCAGGTTGGGTAAATGGGAGAACTTCAAGTCCAGAAATCAATGAACCAAAGACTGCTAGATCAAAATTGGTGTTAATTGGGGAATAAAAGAATGACAACACAGGATCTCTTACCTACCCTTTCTGGGAGTGTGAAACACCTGTTCCTAGGCTGTGAACTAAAAAGGGCTAAAAGATTAATTATATTACTGTCCTTTGGGGGGTAACTGTATTGCCTCTTTGAGCTTAGTAGAAGGAAAGCAGATAAAGGATATAATTATTATTACTACTACTGTTTTGCACCCTCAATTGAGGCTAAGCCTGACTATATACATCTAATGGTTTAAAGTCTTTGCCTTGCCATGACATTGATCTGTTTTTGAAAATCCACATAGGAGTGGTGAAAAGCAGTTTAAGCAAGGAGTAGCTTTGGGAGCTTGTATACCAAGTAAAAACTTTTATTTATCTTCTTGAAGATGGCTGTGATGGTTCATTAGGTAGTGCACGTTCGTAACTACAGACTGTTTCAGACAGAAAATAAGGACATAAATATTTAACCTTTGAAAAGGAACTCATTTACTGGAAATCCAACTTTATGAACTAGGGTTATAAATAACTCTGATGTACTGCAATCAGCATAGTATAATGAGATCACATGAATGGCTGAGTCGTCTTTAACCTCTGATTGTTTAAAAGTGCAGATATTCATTTGTACTAAGGATTAGTGATGATGAACACTGAAATGAAGCTGAGTATCACCAGGCACAAGCTTGTATAGACTATGTCCCTGAAGTGAAAGTAGTCCCCTCCCCTCCAGTTTCTACCCTCAAGATTTCTTTCATTCATGGTAATGCAGTTGTACTCTGTCAAAACACTGAAAGGGACATATATTTAAAATTTATCTGTAGGGATTTTGTAATGCTAGAACAGGGCTTTTTCAGTTTGCCAAAAGATATCTCCTGAGAGAGGTCTGTTCATGTTACACACTTTTTAAGCAATTGTATTAAAATGCCACGTGTGAAATACACTTTTAAAAGTATATTCTCCCACACAAAAATATCTGCTGCATAATAGATGCATATTAGCATGATACATGGAGAAAATTCAAAACTTTCATCTTTACAGGGTCCTTCCTTGACATTGTTCTTGCAATTCCAATTCTCTGGCAGAAAATGCCTGTCAGTAACCGTGAGAGGATAATTCTTACTTGTATTTTTTGGTTAATTGATTGTCTAAGCAGATGATTTAAAGTTTATTACATTGCAATGTTTCATAGTAATGGATAGCATTTCTAGCCTTCTGAAGACTTCCAAAGCATCCCTGGGTTATATTTTACAACAGGTGGGACTTCACATGCACCAGCAAAGTAAACTGCTTACTCCTGTATCATTAATACCTTAATAAGTGCAGAAGGCGAATCACAGGATTGTTATGTAACCTGTCCAAATACTGCAGAAGAAGATAGAGCAAAAAGAATAAAGATCATAATTGTCATAAGCATGCTATTCAACAAGAAGGCATGCAGGGTCATGCATTCCAAATATTGTCACTTTGCACAGCTTTATTTCTCTTGAGCTAAAAGTATTTGCTAATTTTGCAGGCTACTGCAATATAGTTTCTGACCAATTTCATGATGAAACAATGACATTTTCAAAATCATGGAATTTTGTGTGAAGATAAGCAACCATCCCACCCCAAAATATAGGAAAAAAAAAAAAAAAATCGAGAGATACAGAAAACATTCTTGACCAATCATTCTTTTATATGGAAAAACATGAAGATGGAGTTTTTTTCTCTAGTTCTGCTCACCTTCCTTAATACTTTGTGCTCAGAATTTGAACTTTGATCTTTAAAGATTAAAAGCTTCTTCAGTATTTAAGAATATTAAAACTAGTCAGTATATGCTGCAAACATTGAATTTTTTGTCCATTAGGAACATCTGCTTATTCCAGGAGGGACATCAGAAAATGTGTCCAGGCAGAAACACAAATTGAGAAAATGTCTGTGGCAGCATACAAAATAACCACAACAGGATAAATAATAAAATATTTACCATGACACAGTAAGTCTCCCTCACCATGGCAGAGTAGGGCAGCCTCTCCAACAACATACTTCCAACATTAAGTCATGGAAGTGGTGTCAGAAAATGGTTTGTTGTAAATTATGGCCTGGATTGCCATATATCCACTACACCTCCAGGAATCTGAACTCTGAAGTCATTTAGAGGTAGGGTTACATCTAGAAGAAAGGATATCTTCCCTGGGAGATAAAACAATACAGCACCTCTATGTTTTACAGATGTAGTGGGAGAAAAAAAAAAACGTTGGAAATGGACATCAAGCTGGGGGAAACTTCTCTGAAACCAGAAAGCCTTTTCCAGAAAAGTCAATTAAAAAGGCTTGGTTCCTTAAGCATTAATACTAACCCTGTCCCTCCTTTGGCCTTTAAACTGTAATACAGTCTGTTTCTGATTTTAATTTCATCTGCTCTTATCACTTGGATTGAAATACTCAAAATCTTTGCCATCTATTTGATCACCATGGTGTGTGCTATAGCTTGCACAGAACATGCCAGCATGAATAATGTCAATAAGCATAGTCAAATCTCACAACCACTTTTGTATCAGTATTCCATTAATCTGAATACTTTTCCCAGGCCTTTCTTCTGATTGCAGAATTCGGGGCACCCAAAATAGCAGCTATTCCTAATCTTTCTCTGAATTGCTACAGCATTGCCCCACCAGCAATACATTTGAACAGACTGAAAGGTCACGTTCCATTTAAAGGTAAATAAATTAATGCCATGGAACAGTGAGAGCCAAATTAAGATTTTCAAAGTCAGAAATTTTCATGTTCTTTTTAAAATAGAAAATGTCAATTTTTTTTTTTACACAGAGATGGGGATTTAATTCACAAGTAGACTTCTCTCCCTTCTTTTTCCAAGTTTTCTTAACTTTGATAAAGCTGATTATTGACTGAAGAAGGTAAAAAGTTCCATGCTGATCCTTAGATACACCTATAAACATTAAGTGGTACCCCTGTGGCACAGCTGTGTATCATTGTCCCCTCTTACAGTATACATGGAAAGACAGAGAATTCCTCAAAATTACAGAGACTACTGGCATTAAAACTTTTAGACAAATCCAAAATTGCCATATTAAGCTGCATCCCATTTTTCTGGAACAAAGCCACTATGCATAATTTTCCCTGAGGAAATAAATTACAATTAAATAAAAATTGAATGAATGAGGGGAGAGAAGCCTAAATATTAAACTATACGTGTTGGAAGAGAATACAACTTTTTGGCTGAATCCACTGTGTCTATAAATTACAGCATAACGTAATGTATCATGTCTCAGATACAAGAACAGCATTGAAAAGAATAATTTAGTTTCTTATACACAGAGTTAATGATGAATTACCATTTACAAGTTTCATCATTCACTAGTACATATGGCTATAATTCAGGAATCGTGACAGTCCAAAATCTATTACTCTAACAAAAGATTTGTATCAAACAATTATCTTGATGGTTCCTGTCTTGTTCTTGGAGTAGCAGTGTATTCACGGAGCTCTGTGAGTTATCTGCCAGCTCTGGAAGTTTTTAGATACCAGTGAGCCTCCCTCCTCAATCGTAAAAACGTAGAAGAAAAACTAATGTTATTTTTATGTGTAACTTAAGAATGCTCACATTCCCCTTTCTCTCTGTTCAGAAAGGCTGCAGTAAACCACTCATCTAGCCTATCCTTTCTGTTCTTTTAAGAGGATTCCATGGGCTGCATTTTTACCTGTGTTTTCCTTCAACTTTTATGTGTTATACAGTCAGTTTCTGAGGAACTGGCAATTCTTCTCCTCTGCACAAAGTAACTGACCTGCTTTTCCAAAAGCATATTACATTTCGATGTTACAAACTGGACACTGAAGCCCATTAATTCACGATATAATGTACGGGACAGTAATTTTTTATTCCTCATACTTTATGTATAATAATAAACAAAAAAAAAAAACCCCTTCAAATTAACTCTTTAATCCCTGAATATCTTGCATATATTCATAAAGGCCTGTATCAAAAGCCATTTCTTTCAGTAGAATACAAGTAAATATATTATATACCATAGGGACATGGAATAAAGCCGTGAAATATTCTAATCCTGAATTAACTACTGACTCATTGTGCAAGCTTTCCCATGCCATTTAGCCTCCATAAATCTAGCTATGAGACTTCAATGAACACAAAACAAATTATGCCCAAATCCAACCGGGCCTATCTGGTTTCTGTCATGGTTTGACATCACCTGCTTCATTTTATAGCTCAACCAGCATTAGCAATCCATATCCAGACTCATGCAATCTCATCTGTGCTACAAAGTCCACAGAGAGAAGAACCATCTCTTTATTTAGGTTTTTCAATAACTCTGTGAAACTCTTCCTGAGCATAAATTTTCCCTCAATACCAGCATACATCTTGATATTTTGAATCTCTACCCTGCTCCATAAGGAAGATACAAAATGTTTTTGAGTATGGTCTCAATTTCCAACTTGCTTCTTGGACGAAGTATAAGAATCAAATATATTTATTGACATTGTCTCTTTTATTTCCAGTATCTTATCTAAGAAGTTTTCAGTGAGTCTGTCAGATTCCTTGATTAAATCATACGTCTCAGCTTTGAGCCTGTTTTTCCCTCAGTTGACATCTCGCCCTAAATACAAGCTTCTGCTTAGGGCTACCTCTTCCTCATTCAACCTGTCAATCCTAAATTTATCAAAACCCAAAATGTGGATATCCTTTTAACCTATGTATCCACATTAGATAATTCTTGATTTATCCCCAGGGAATATTTCTGGGAAGCTTTCCACTCTTTTGTCTGCTTATTAGGCTTCAAGGCTGTCACATTTATGCAATTCATTTGTACTTCTGACTTTCAGTTTTTTCACGAAATGACAATTCATTTGTTGAGTTCTGACTCAGTTAAGACAACTTCCAGAGGATTTGAAAGATCTCCTGTACACAGTACTGAGCGTCCATCTGTGAAGAGAGTTTGGTAGTTCTTTTCCATTTTGGAATATTCTGCCTTTCCAACAACAGGCTTGACTACCTTCTGACTTACAATAATGGAAAGAAACTCAAGTGTAAGTTACCACTTGCAACAGATTGACACACAGCTGATGATGGGAGAATTGAGACCTTTGTAAATGCCTCGATCTGGAGACAATCTCTACAGTTTTGGCCACAATTTAATACTTAGAAAAGTATATTAACACATCAGGTGGGTACAAATACAGACATTGGAGTCAGACCTCCCTCGTTGAAAAGAAAAAAAAAAAGGTGAAATCACTCTCCTTTATCTGTTTGTGTAGTTAAACATGGTGGAAAAAGATACAGACAGGTTTGATCATCATCCCCTTATCATGGCTCTTCTGTTCTGCTACTGGAAACAGAATGATAACCTTGGATTAATCCATCCCCCAATTAAAATCCAAACTGGATCAAGTTCAGATCTCAGCCTACCTATCAAATACTCACAGATATAATTAGCAATCCTACTGAATACGATTTAATGTGATTTTTCCATTAGACATTCTTTCAGAGAGAAGTCAGTAAAGAAGGGGTGCATTTATCTGAAGAACAACTATGCTGGTTCTGAGGACATCACATGCATTGCATCAGGAATAAATCTGTGCAAAGGTGTTTCACCACAAAAGTTTTCCTTCCTGTCTGGAAGTGTCTGGAGCCCTATCAGTCTTTCATATAGCATATTACATTCCCAGGATACACTGATGTGTCACACTGTAAAAACAGTCCCAAAAGAACCTTAGCTGTAAACTTTACTGTGTTATAGACACATAAGCAAAAAAAAAGAACCAGAGCTTTTCGGATCCATACATTTTAACATGTAACTATACCTCTCTCATCTGGACTTGTATACAGAGCTATGATAGGCAGTTCAAACAAGCTATTTGTATACAAGCTGTTGCTTACAGTGACTGTTAATGTGGTGTTTAATTCTTATTTACATTTTCTCAATACACTAACTGTGGAACAAAGTAGGAAGTTGTAAGAAAATGATCAGGAAAATAAGATTAGAAGGTAAAGCGTGGACTCAGGAAAAGCCCACTAAGTGACAGGCAGTCACGGTCATGTACTGAGTTAGCCCTGGCCACCCTCGTAAAGAGCACACACATCCACGGTTATCACAGATCAGCAGCAGTCACTTGTAAATTCTGAGTCTTAATTCCCAAACAAATATGTCCATCATGCTAAATGGAAGTAGGTATGTGCCAGTATGCTTCTGTGATTTTAAAAATTCATTTGAAAGACTAAAAATAGCTTCTAGAATACATTAAAAAAATGTGTTTCTATGTTGTTCTTTGTGACACTCGTTACTTCACTTGCAAGAATTTTGCAACACCGCCCATCTTTATGAGATTATAGACCACAGAAAACACATGGGGAAGATTGATTCTCTTCACATGAAGGCTTCTCTGCACCCATCTGGCAATACAAATAAAGCTTACTAGTGAGGATAGATGATACTCAACTCCAGGCCCTTTACACTGCTAGACTGGCGCAAAGCAAAAAGCCAGTGTCTAGTGTTTGTCTGACAAGAAGGAAATCTATTTTTGCTTATAAAACCCTGTGGTAGATCATTAGAATAAAAAAACCAGACCTTCAGACACTTTTGCCTATTGGAGGAGAGCAAGCTGAAATAGCGCTGAAGACTGTTGAATCTTCCAGGACATTAATAACCAAGAACCACTAGAAATAACCATGGTAACAAACAGTAGCTAAGTACAGTACAATCACCCTGATTACCATAGAATTAGCACAAAACAAATGTTTATTTTTCCTAAATACGTGTATTATGATGATGTAACTACCCCAAATTACAGAGTATTTGCCCAAAATGCCAATGGCATTGCATTAAATGCTTTGCTCTGCACTTGTTTTCAGACTTGCTTGTAGTAATTTGTGTAAGAAGTGTATTTATAACAGATTCTTACCTCACTCTTTCTCCCATCCCATCCCCCTCCCCTGATTCTTTACCAGCTCCACTAATTTGAATATCAGTTGGATTCATTGATCACTTCACAGCTGACCCCAACACTTTTCTGACATTAGTTATTGCACCATTAACCTTTTTATAAGGCTTTCACCTAGCAGACAACACAGACTTGATTTTAATTTACACTCAGGGATTGTGTACTCCGGGAATTATAGCATAACAAATGAAGATATGAATTTAAACCAACAGACTATATGCAGGATTGGGCTTAAGCGCATTGAAGGAAAAAAGGTACTATGTTAAATGAATTAGAAATGTTGGTAGTGTAATGGGAGGGACCTGTGTTTGCTTTTTTTCAGTGACTGCGTGCCTAATTCCACTTCTTGGCTTAATTCATCCTGGAAATGATTCTAGGATGCCACTTCATTTTTCTGCTGAACTTAATTCACTTCCATGGGGCCATTGCTCATGCTTGCTGGAACCTAGTAAGCGCATCTGGGAAGTTAACATGGCAAAAAGTCCTACTCGCTGTTTTGGCTGGGCTGGTTTGTCTCCCCAAATGAACACAGCACTAGTTAAACAAGCCCTAGGAATGACAGGCTATGCTGTAACAGTAAAACACATCTTTGGCTAAGATACTGGTCTTCATCATTTAGTTAGTTTCTATTCATATCCCTGGACAATTGCTTATGTTGCTCAAGTACTATTTGAAATCAAGATCTGCTCCCTGAACACTGAGATGAAAAAAAATTACTCTTTTACAGCAAGTAAGTTCTCTGATCCACCTGAGACCTAGCACCATGGTTTTGCTGATACACCCAGGAGGAAACACACTGTACAAGGATGGGAAGGAACAGCTGGTGACAGAAGAAGGGAAGAACTTCATCAGCCATCTTTCTTGCTGGACGAAGAGCATTTTGGAACTGTCCTCTATTAAAGATATCCTTTGTAAATGACTTAAAATTCAGTATAAGAAAAATATCCTTGGGAGTTGCGGGAACCACGAGGAAATTATAGTAACACAGATCTACTGGTTCATCAGTATACTAGGGCTGGTGTAACAGTTAATGTTTTCCCTTGTAAGTATGTTGGATGGTCCCATTACCTTGCCAAGTGCAAAGAAGTCCCCACTAGGAAAGAATCCAGCCCAAAGCCACATGTAGTTCTGCCACCTGGGACAAAGAACACCAGATCAAGCAGGGATGACACTGAAAGGATCCTGGAAGTAAAACTAGAGGACTGAGGCAAAGCTGTTGAGTTTGGCAACTAAGATCTAGAATGAAATCGTCACACTGATTGACAGACATTTGATGGACCTGATCCTTTTGTCACATTCACCTTATGTCAGTGGAACTACATTAACTAAAATGTAATGACTCCAAATTTGTACTGGTGCCAGTAAGAATGAAAAGAAAAAATCAACACAACAAAAACACAGCCTAGGGAAATGGTCAGTTGGTGTAAGTGTCAAACTTTGCTGAAGTTAACAGAGCTGATCTGGTTTACACCAGTTGAGAGTATTTTACATGTACACATAGGGACATTGCACAGCATATATTCTATAGTTTTCATTATTCAGTACACATTTCTCTTGAACAAAAGTACACATGTATACATATAGGCACATACATAAGCAGATAAGAGTCTCATTATTAGACACATCCACTGTATGTATTAAGATTACCAGAAAACCGAAGTTAAAATCTAGTCACAGACTATCAGGCTCACATCAATGTGAGCCGTAATGACAGCTGGCACTCGGCTGTTTTCAAAACCCCCTTTTACAGTATACAGCACCATGCTTCGACACACGATTGAAGTAATTAGCTGCCGAGCGGCTGAACGTACCCCGCAGAGCACTGGTGTCTCGTCTGACACATCTGGGCACAGAAAGTAATTGAAACAGCTGCTTCTACCCATATGGCAGCAAAAGCTGGTGGTAGAGAGCCTGCTGGCTAGGCTGTACCAACCTCAGACAAATTAGCCATCATTAATCCCAGAATCTGACCAGCATACACACAGCCACTAATCAAGACATCTGGGGGAGGGGTGCTGAGTGGGAGGGGGAGGGAGGACTGCCAGGGAAGAAAGGGGCCATTTAAGATTATTCTTAATGGCAACAAAGTGTGGGGGAAAAAAAAAAAAAAAAGCCTAATACTTAAAAAAAAAAAAGGCAGACCACCACAACCCTCCCTCACCAACACTTTTCTCAATCAGCTTGTCTAGGTAGCTTCGCCCACGCTGTTCATTAGAGGGCTGCTAAAATAGCAGCATTGCTTTCTGAAAGTGTCATACTGATATATGCACATGTCTGGCATCACACAAAGATTATAAATAGCAGCGTGTAAGCTAAGAACCTGGGGTATTTTTATATCGTGGTGAATGCTGCAGTGAAGCTAAGGCTGTGGGTGAAAACTGGACCTACCCTTGTACATAGGTACTTGAGGTGCAGCCTCCTGTTCTGCAGGCCCAAGTGTGGGGCAAGCTGACACATGTGGGCTGTTCCCTTTCATGCCTGTAGTACCATTCTTGGCTCTGAACTTTGTCACCTGCAGTGAAGTTGTTCAAAACAACGTAGCTCTTCTTAGCATTGTAAAATCCAGTGTGCAAGTGGGAGGACAGGGAAAACTTATAGCCACAGAAACACAGACTGCCATGTAAGCAAGCAGATTGTTTTGGGAGGAATGGATCATATGAAGCCTGTGGTATTCTGTCTCATGTTTGGATTACTTTGTGTCTAATAAAGTGTGAATCCTAATCTGAGTTTTTGCAGTTTCTGGGGTATTTAATGCTGCTGTTCTGGATTCCTTGCAGCCTCTTTTCAATAGCTGAATTTACAACACAGCCTTCGTCTTCAAAAAGGTCACTGTTTTGGAGGTTTTTTCCCTACCCATCCACTTGTGTTTCCTCAGTTTATAGCATGACAGCACCCAAGATCTCTGCCCTGGTATCACATGTTGAATGGTTGAAATTAACCATCTGATTTGAGAGTTACTGAGGGAACAGGCATCCCGCTAACTGCATACGCCATGCTGCTTTGGATGCAACACTAAAAGACCTTTGAATGATGCCAAGTGCATATACATTAGCATTTTAGTTGGTTTCAGGAGTGTGCTTCTGATTAATCCTCCTTACTGTGCTTTGGCTTGAATTGTGGAATGGTCTGGGCTGCTTTGGATTCATCCATTTCTCTTGGATGATTCTAAAGCAGAAGATACGTGCCATGATGAGTGCACCTACTGCACTCCAGCTGCTAACGGGACTAGAAAGAGCCAAGCCAAAAGCAGCCCCTCAAAACCAAGATAGTGTTGATGCCAAGTTCTAACTGTTTTGCTTGACAGACCTACTCCTACCAGACTACTTGCTAACACACACAACTCCAACAGCATAAATGCTCTGGTGGTGTATTAGTGTGAGCACAATTGTATCACTCTGCTGTCACCATATTTAACCTGAAGCAACAGGAACACACTGTGACTTACAAACTGGTTTCAT
The DNA here is from genome assembly GCF_018691265.1 of Tyto alba. Lineage (NCBI taxonomy): Eukaryota > Metazoa > Chordata > Aves > Strigiformes > Tytonidae > Tyto > Tyto alba. The sequence continues at coordinate 5,233,158 of NW_024881317.1, forward strand.
GCTGCAAGCAAGCTCTTAGCACTGCTGCTCTCTTGCTTCTGTTTCAGCTGTTGTCTGCACTGATCCGGTAGTACAAAGTGGGATCACTTGCATGTGGTCCTATGATGCCCAAGAAGTAGCACGTTCCAAATATTTTTGGGACAAATCTTTTCCGCTCTGAGACAAATAGTGCTGCTGTTTGCTTTAAAGAAGCTGTGTTCCTACTCCCAGACCCCAACTCTTCAGCTTTCAGATCCAGTGATATAAACCAGATCATTTTGCAGGGCAGAAAACCCACAATCAAAGTGGGAGAGGATATTATAATCAGTGAACTGCATTGTACCTACACACCTTGCAGAACAGGCTCTGTCTGGCTCCACTAGCACTTCATTATGATCTTAATGGTGCACACCTCAATTTGCCCATGTAGGATGAAGAGTTTAAAACCACTTATGTCTTGCAGTGGGAGGACAGATTCTGCCTGGATGCTCAGAGAAAATTAAGTGAGAATTGAAAGGTTATCTGGTATTAGTGATCTCTCCTCTACTCACATCTTGCCCTGTCCCTCCAGCCTGACTGTTCTTTGAAATCTGCTTTGTGAAGGGAGTACAATTCCTTACATAGATTTGGAAATTTGGGGTGCTTTCATGAAATAAGTAAACATGCAATGTCTTTCCTAATTTGGAAACTATTTTTTACTGATATGCTGATTTATGATTTTGGGATGAAAGATGCCATGTAAGTGCAAAAGTCTGTATTATGTCACAGCTTCACTGCAGGCTCATCTAAAGGAAGATGAGCTGCAAGACAGCAATTGCACTGGTGATTAACAGAGTAGAAGAAATTATGGAAAGCATATGAAAGGCAAACATGATTTAGCTAAAAGTGTTTTCTCAAATGTTATTCTCTCTAGTAATACGCTGTGGCTCCCTTGACATCCTATTCCTGGTTTCTTTATTGTTTTAAACAAATCTAGGTTATGTAAGAAAAGTTTCCATTCTGGAAAGCTCTCCTGACAGCACATGTCTGTGATAACAAAGGACGCCTGTAAGCTCCACCTCATTGAAAAAAATAGTACAAGCAATGTGTCAATTTTGGCTGCTTGTAGTGTCAGTGCACTGGTTGTGTCTTGCCTGGCTTCTAAGACACTACTGAAGACATACAGCTTTGTGGGATGTGCCTGGTTAGATGTAGTGAGAGGAAAGCGAGGTGGCCCCTTGTGATTTGTTTACGAGAATGTTGCTTCCATCAATCTACGTCTGTGAGGGATGGAAGTATGGTGTTAATGCTTCCCTTGACATGTGGATCAGGTAACATTGCCAAAACATATCCCGCCCTTTCAGACATTCCACAGCTTCTGGATCCTGAAGGCAGATGTATGCTGTGTCTTCTATCGAAACATCTGCAATGTGATCTTTTCTTTGGTTGCAAATTAACTTTTTTTTTTTTGGATTGCTTGGCTGGCAGGCTAAGCCACTTTTTATTATCAAGGCTGTAAGAAAAGTCACAGGCTGCAATTTTTCTTTCAAATGCTCCTGGCTGTTTGCTCTCCAGTATTTCCTTTATTCTATGCAGTTTTATTTCCATAGTTGGGCATTACAAATATTCTGCAATAATTTTGCTTCAGTAGTATAAAATTGTGGGTGCTTTCTAAGGACCGTATGAAACAGTTTCTTTAATTTTTTTCAGGACTATTTCACAAGTTTTTCCAGATATACATTTTCTCTTATGTATTGGTAATTCATAGTCTGATAGATTAGCATCACTATGTACTAGTTGATCCACTACTGGAACACCTGGAGTCCTGGCCACTTCACTAACTCCCTATCAAATATCCTGATACAGCACTTCCCCTGGGATACATCCTAAACTAAGTGAGGAAATGACTCACTGATTATCAGGCCTTAGTTTGACGTGTTTCAGTGTCCTGGCTAAGCACTTGAAGTAAATGAGATTTCTGTAATTTGGTGAATCAGCACAAGAAAAAACAGAACAAAACCCCTCAGAGGTAAATTAACAATGCATTTGGAACTGAACAGTTGAAATAGTTTTAAGCCGTTGCAACCAGTATTCAGATATTTAACTGTTTTGGAGGACGTTTTGCAGTTTAAACGAGTTGACAACACTGAAACAAATTAACATGTTAGTATCAACTTGAGTCTATAGTCTTTTGTGAGGAAGTTTTGCTGGAAACTACTTCTCCTTTGTCAAAGGATTTAAATGAAATGAACAGAGGTGGATTCAGGAACAGAACAAAACAGAATTTGACTGCTATAATCCTGCAGCTTGTGAAAAATGCAAATAGGTGAAATTGTGGTCATATCAGCAGGAGATAAGGTGATGCTGTGAGAACTACCCAAAGAGCAATTCACTGTGTCTGGCTTGGCTAAGTGATAAGTAAGGTACAAAGAGGACTTTGGAAAGAAGCGTGACAAAATTCAGGGAATTAATACTTCGAGCAGCAGAACTTCCCCGAGAGGGGGATCTTTTAGCCTGTTGGGCAGGCTCTGAAAACTAAGTTCAGTTCTTTGAGACATTTAAAATCTGTCTTAAAAAATATCCCAAGTGTTAATGGGAAATAGGGTTCTAGGTATGGAACAATCCTGAAATTGGAGAGAAATAAGCTGACACATTTACACTGATTTTGCCTCTTGAATTTTGTCATTGAGAAGGGTCACGGGTTGGTTCAGAAAAAGGAATGCCTTTTGCTTTTTCTACGGGAGCTGGACACTCCACTTATCTCACACATTACTTATCTGTGTATTCCCCTGGAAAAAAGTAGAAGAGTATTTTTTCTGGGACAAGAATGTGAGAAAGGAAATGTGTGTTTCTGTTTTTAAAGGACGGAATTTTGGGAAGTATGGATTTGAATGGTTGTCTTTTGGCAGTGACAATAAATACTTAGCATACGTGAGCACCTGCAAGGCTCTCTCACAGAGACCTCTCCCCCTCCATGCCCCTTTTGTCCACTACTATATTTATGAAACTAATTACGTTTTTCAACAAGAGGATCACTGTTTTCTTTCCAGTTCCCTTCCCAATTTGAGCCTCAGGCATATGTACCACACTCCAAAATTAAAACAGCACAACACCTGGATTACAACTCTGCAGTCAACTGGGGGCCATGTCTTATATTATTCTACATCAAACCCTAGCCATGCATATATTCTCTCACATAAACACACACACCCCCAACAGAGATTCTGTAAGCCTACATGCTTTATTTCTTTATATATGAGTAGCTGTTACACAAACTAAGATTTCTGTGATAAACTGTAGCAGGCAATGGCCTGAAATGTTTGGTTTTCATACAGATTTGCTTTCAGCTATTTATGGAAAAAATAATTCAAACATCTGTTCATATGAGACCTATCCGGGGGGCATGTTCTACCTGTGCCTGCAGCTTCCTGCCCAACCATAACAGGTTATGAATTAATTATTAATCTACGTTTTGTGTGTGTGCATGCATGAAGGGGTGTATGTGCTACCAGTCTGCCTGCACAAAGTAAACGCTTCTTCACTCAGACATTTCAAGTCATCTGCAATGTCTGTTACCTATCTCTGTTAAAAGTATGTAGGGTTAATTCTATGGAATTGACAGATTAAAATATTTGCAATGAGTATATAAAACTAAGAAAGCTCTAAATTACTTTGAAAATATTTTATGAATAGAACTAGCTTTCAATATTCTATTAAAACAGTAAGTGCACATTCAGATGGTTCCTGGCTGAACTATGGTATTTATCTGCATTTCATACCAAGACACCATCACATTTTAAGTGTTCAAAACACTCAGAAAAGGATGAGGCCAGCTCCAGAGAGCTGACAATTTCAGAAGGCTTACTTTCTGAAGGAAGCTCTACAGCTTCTGAGAACACAAGTTAATTCACAAGAGTGACTCCTGCTCAGTAGGGTGCTGTTCCAGCCCTCCAGAACTTGCATGACGATTCTTTAGTCTTGAGCAGACCATACACACCCCTGACCCTGCCTACTGAGGACATTATAATACTGTCTAGAATGTCTATGGTCCCAGCAGCTCAAATCACTTCATCCGTAAAGTTACAACCCCACCCGAGAGAGACAGCAGGATTGGAAATGACACCATTCATCTCTCCTGCCAAGTGGTTTTACCCCAAATTGCATTTCCTTTATTTATTTCACACTCTGCCTTCCCCTGACCCTTAAGCTTCATTATTTTTTGTGCTGGGCTTCCATGGGTCATGGTTTTTTAAATTTATTTTTTATTTTATTTTAAAAAAGAATTCTAAGAGAATGTTTTTAATTATAATTCAAGGAATAAAATATATGATATTGTTGGAGACCCCCTTGGAGCATTCTCAGGGTGGTTTGCTTATAAATCAAATTGAGGGCTTAATTGTGCAACCCTTCTTTTTTGCAAGCCCTTACTCATCTGAGTAAGTTCAGGGAGACTTCCCAGTGGGTAAGTGCTCACTAACATGTGTGCACAATCTGGCATTACATGAATATCACCCTCACATATTTTGTGGCCCAGTGTATTTCCAGTATTTGCAGTGTGTTCTATACAGTTTAATGGTAAACATCTGTTAAAAATGATTTATCAACATTATGGGCCAGTTTCTAACATCCTTACTCATAGAGAGTGGTACCTAAATCCTTGAGGAGTCCCTTTTAAAAGAAAAGGAATCACACACTGTAACACATCAGAATCTGGCTCTAAAAAGCTCAAGTCTGCTGAACAGTTTCACCTAGTCCACCAAAATATTTAAACACAGTTTTAATTTTAAGCACATGCATATATGCCCTGCATCTCTCTCTCCTTTGCAAAAAAAGTACTCAAAACATAAGTGAATGCATTTTTTGAAAATTTCTGTGGCCTTAGCCTTGCAGGGTGCTGATTTTTATAGAGATATTAGCATCTAATTAGAGTTAGTATGTGCATAAATTAGTCTTTTTTTGATTCTGCCTCAGTCACCAGCACCTTGCAGGACTGACCCCACCCAGCAACAATTTTGAAACACATTAATCACCTAGTTCATCTACCAGTGATTCACTTTGTTACTTACTGTTTTTAAATATATCACATGTGGACAGTTGGCATAGGACTAACAAACACACTCTGTAGTTTGGGAAATGCCTTTATCAAAATGTGTAGAAAAGTTTTCAAGAAAACTAATACATGTGCTAAGTATGTGTATATAAAATGGATATGTATATATACAGGAAATAAGTATCAGTATGTGTATCTCAGCAAACAAATAAAAAACTTTTTTGCTCCTAGCCCTATCTTGATTTCAGAAAAAGATACTTGACCAGGCCCCATATGCAGGGACAGATATACCTTCAGAACAGTTGAAATATTTCTTCTTATACAATTGGGCATACAAGCAACTGCTCTCCTGCCTATGGATTTATGGAAATCCTCCACTTTCCTACTGGATATTAACAGAGAAAATTAAATATAGACAAAAACACAAAAAAGGAGACTCACACTTATGTTAGTGATCACTCGGCAAGCTCACTGAATGAGCAACTGTAATCTCAGTCTATCTTTATTAGTTTATAGGTTAATGTCCCACATGTACCCTTCTCCTGTGTAACTACTGCTTGATTTCACAGTGTATGATTAACAAAAGAAGTCTCTGGAAGTCAGACAAACACTTGTTTGTTATAGAGAATGCTCTGTAATAACAGACCCATGAAGCCCCCAACAAAATACAGCAAGACATGAAAGAAAAAAAAACCTGAAAATTTAACTTTTAGTGATAGTGACTGCATGTAGAGCCTGCAGCTGTCTCATCCCTCTGACCTTGCTTTGTGAACTACAAATGACCTCACTGAAGAACAACAGAGACCTTTTCTTGCTCTAGGCTGTCTCTTGATTGTATCTCTTCCTTCAGGTTACTGTAACTGCTCTTTTCCAGGGGTTGGGAAGAAAAAAAGAAAAAAAAAAAGAGAAGCAGAGTAGGAACACTTAGCTGAAGACCCAGAGGCCCCCCAGGCCTGCTTCTTCCTCAGTTCTACCATCACTCTATTAATAACGGACAACGTTTTCATTAAACGATGCACTTTCCCGCTCCAGGATAGAGTTGAGTTTTCTGTACTGATCATTATAAGAGTCCCAGGAGGGCTCCTACAACCACACTGTCTTCACAACAGAGACAAGAACTATCTGTTCCTACACAAACCATACGCTATACTGATCCCAAGAGTGAAAGAGACCTCATAACCCACAAGTGAAAGAGGTACGGAGCCTAGTTATCAAATTCCATCCTGTAGGATAAAAGCATCCCCCACTCGAACTTCTCATATAAGGTCTTTGAGGATAAAAGATTTCTCCCAGCTGCCCCTGAATGGCAGGAAGCCATTTCTCATGCATTGAAATTATCTTTGTTTTATTTTATTTTAAATTGAAGAAACCCTCCTAATCACATTAAATCTTTTTCAACTCTGGGTTAGTTGTTGTTGCATGTAAGAAAGAGCCTCCTGTTCAGTTCAGTTTAATACTTGAAGTAGTGACTTTTAAATAGGGGCAAATTATCACTTCTTTCTATGTTTTTTCATTCTCATTATTATTGATGTATATTTAACCCTATGTTAGGAAGGCTCTTATGTTGTACAAGACATATGGTGATACCACCCACTGGTCTGAGGAGTTTGCAGTCTAAAGAGACACTGCATGGTAACTGCATCAGAAGCAGAGCACAGTTATCACCTTTCCTGTTCAGAACAGGTAACTTTCTCAGTACGCCCTCTTCAAAACATAAATACCACTTGTGTTTTCAAAGACTCCCCCATATTCTCAATCTTTTCTTATGAAAACTGGATGAAGAAACTAAAAAGATCAATAATTTAAACATGGACATAAACAAACTATCATGAATAACTGACCACAGGGAATTTCTCAAAGTGCTGCCTTGGAGCACTTGGAAGAAAAGATTATCAAAAACATTTATTTATGGAATATTATCTAAAATCTGGCTAGGCTATAACCAGATATGTAGCAAGGATATTTGAGTTAGCACTGCTACTATCACTTAAATTCACAGCCTAACAGAAGTTTTCAAGGATATAATCCTACTTGGAAAATGATGAAAATTTTACAACTTAAAACTTTCTACTTACAAAATGAGAACTACTGAAAATTTTCCATTAGCATCTGGAAATACATTGTGTTGCCACTAATGTTGTTAATAATGCTGCATGGCATGTCAAATTCATGGGCACTGCTAGGCAGGCATGGTGAAATGCAGCTTCACTTTTTGGTGTTCACCTTGAGAGAGATTTTCAGAATAAGATGTTCCACTGTAGTATCAGCTAAAAAACTTGTGAGCCCTTAAATACAATGATGTTTCCTGTTTACTCACATCTTCCAAGTCATGGAATAAGAATGGTCCAGGCATCAGCCGCAGAGAACCTGCTGCCAGCTAGTGCATCAGCAGTAAATAAACCTTCCCTCCCTGATGACCATATTTTATAAAGTCTTAGTCTACAAAAAGTACATACTCTAGATTTTTTTAAATGTCGGTATGCCTTGGAAATCTATATGACATAAACTTTTGCCTAAAAATCAATTCTGAGTTACGATTTGATTAGCAGAAAATTGCTATCACATTTGTTTCTACATTTGTCTACCTCATGTCCTTTTCATTCATAGGCTGGCCGATTTAAGCTTTTCTTTAAAAACTCCCCAAGAAAGTCTGTGACATTAAAATGTCCTTTGATGCTCTTTCACTAAGCAGTGAATATTAACAGTTATGGTGACCCTGTTCCCTAATGTGTCTCTGTTGGATCAATAGCAGTTAAGTGCCACTGTTTTACAATTAAAAAGGGGATCATTTTAAATTTAAAAGCTCATAGCTAATTTTCTTCTTGGCACTTAATAGCATAATTCATTTTTGAAAAACCACATAGGGAGAGCATATTCTTTATTCTTTGTCGGCAGCCTTATTGGGGCTAGTTTTACTACTCAGTGTTGCATTATGTATAATTTACAGCAATGCCCAGTCAAGCCATCCACATGGCAGGAAGTGTCATATTGCTCCTAGATATGAGGTTGATCTGCAGGCAAGAAGTAGAGGAAGAACCTGCTGGTTTTATACCTCAGTGAACATTTTTTTGATATGCATTTTGTAGTGAATCACTTTCAGTGTTTTATTTCTGCACTTTCTTGTTAGGCAAGGCCTCAATTCTTTGTAGGCTGACTGAGAGGTTTGTGCTCTGCTCAAAGAAGCCAACAGGTAGGCAGACATTTCTGAAGTCTGGGCAATCCAGTACTGTGTGCAAAATAATACACACTGAGTAATATAACACTGCACTTTATACCTGTCAAACAAAGCACTCCATCTTCACTTTTTCATCCTATAAGGTTGAAATTGGGAAAACTGAACAGAAGAAAATCCTACTGCTTCTTCCCTAAGCCCCCCATGGGTAGTTTGAGCTAAATCACTTCCACTATGGAAGTAGTAGCTAAGTGTGTGCCTGCACATTTTGTAGGTTTCAACCTTTTACCACCATTATCCAGCCAATGCACATAAACAATCTTTCTGTTTAGATCACATGTCCTACAGCCACATCAAAGTAGTCCATACAAGACTTATTTGTGAAGGGACAGAAGTGAAAAAGAGAGAATGGTGAGTTTCCTGGTGAGTAGAGCTCTCTCATCTTCAATGTTTTCGCCCTTAGAGTTCTAAGCATACTAAAAGTGAGAAGCAGCAAGATCCAGAGTTGCCTGCATTCTATCAAATTCTGCAAAGCCTCTAGGGAGGACTGGACTACTCTTGGGAAGCAGGTGGCATCCAATACAGACACAGAAAGATAGTTTGCAGTCAGGGGCTTTTGACTACTGCACTTTCAAAGGTGAGAAAAAACCCTTTTGTTCAGTGATAGTGAAGGAAACGAGCTCCTTGAGCAAGCTTAGGGATAGGATATGAACTTTTATGCTTTTGCATGTTTGTAAAGCATGTCAGAAGTCCACACTGCAACCCAAAACTCAGGCAATACAGCTGTTCTGTCTGAATTACGAGACCAGCAGTATAGGCACATTAGTACAGAACAATGAATCTATCAGTCCTCAGTTATTAAATTATCTGTATTTCTCCTGGAACAGGGTTGTTGTACCCTGACCTGGCTTTACTGTCACACTTACAGAGGCAGTCGACTGTCTGCCTACAGACACAACCCAGTAAAGCAATAGAAAAAGTGTTAACTGGTTTAAGAGCAAATCCATGGTTGTAGCATAGTTGTGCTAGCATCTGCATATCCACAATAATAATGCTAATTTCCCATTCTGGGCTAAAGACTGTCATGTCTGGCACTGAATCAAGTTATTCCTAGGGGTTATGAAGGAACTATTGGGCTTGGAAGCCACATAACCTGCCTTAGCAAGAATACTTCAAATTTGAATACACAGTCAACAACAGCCTCATATCACCCATGGCATCCGCACAGAAAGACATCCCCATACACTCCTCCACTTTCCATCCTGTATCAAAAAAAAAATTCAACTACACTTCTTCTATTTCCTAAACAAAGCAAGGTTGTTTTGGAAAATGTTCCCCAAATATAAAAATATTCCGCATCATTTTAATTAATGCCTACACTATAAACAGATAGATACTAGTTTCCCTGACCCTTTATAATATGCACAGTAATAGAAATGGGGGAAATTAGGGAGTATACTTTTCAAGAACTGCAGTTTTAAAATTGGTTCTTGTAGCTGAGATGTTGCAATCCATAAATCCAGGACCCTGATCCCCAAACAATACCGTTTTCAAAATGGGAACACAGAACTGAGGAAAGTTTAGAATTACACTAGAATAAAAAGTGGCATTTCCTGAACTTCAGAGATCAGTTTCCTTTGACACCACAGCGGAGAAGCATACAGTTGTAGCGAACTGCATCAATATTGGGGTTTGTATGTGACTACAGCTACTGCTGAAACAGTAACAGCAGCATTAAGGTGGTGCTGGAGAATCATTACCTGATTGAGAAACTTTATGAAGAAGAAACCTACTCTTCTCTGTTCCCCTTTTCCCCTGAATAATTATACATGAACTCTGAAAGATATTTACGGAAAACAGCATTTCTGGCCCCCAGCTGACACTGACGTTAGCAGACAAATAAGCCACCCTCATTTACAGGTAAAGACTAGCTAGGGCTTTTAACGTAAAAGCCCATGTTCACCCTGAATTAAATAAATTCTCTTTTAACAAATCACTGCTGTGCATTAGTAAAAAAATAACTGGAGCCAACGAGCTGCTACAGTACGATAAAGGCACATCAAACAGAGGAAATGTTCGGGTTAATGCAAGCTGGCTCCCCTGGGGACACTCTCACCCAAATGGTCATCTCTGTAACCCAAGTCATCAAGGGGACGAAGAGGCTGAAAATGGCAGTAGATCAGGTTCTAACAAAGTGCACTGGTCTAACACGCCACTGTACAACACAATTAACTGCTTACACCAGGCAGTGCCTTGTTTCTGCCACGTTACACTTCTCACATTTCATGTAATAGTGTTTGCAAAGTGCTCCTAGTTTTCAATTAGTCAGCCTTGCCCTCCCCCTTACATTCATCTGTGCTGTTCTGACTGACTCCAGTAGACTACTTGGAAGTTAAGTCTCAGAGACAAACTCTCAAAGCACGTGTTTCAAAGACACTGGTGGCAATCTTGCCTTTTTATTATTTTCTTTTTTAAAGCCAGTCATTAGATGTAATTTATTCTATACACTTCTGAGGAATCAAATCAGGGATATAAATTCCCTCTGCTTTCCTGCCCTAGGTGTACAAGAAATTCGTAACAAAATAAGCAGTAACCACTTCATCTGCAGAATAACCTTTCTGTGAGTGTCCTTCTATCTATTGATTTGCTGATCTCCATCACAAAATCTCAAACTACTGCTTCATACCCTGCTTCTCTTTGAAGTAGACTTATGTAACTGCATACAGATAAAAAAAAATAAAAAAATCAAAGACCCAGGAGTTTTGTCTTCTCTCTCTGTGCCCTACAGTGAACACCACAATCACATCTGACTTTTTTGTGTAATTATCCTTTTATATCCTTCCATACCCATGTGAAATGTATGCCTGTCAGGACAGGAGAAATGAGATGGAGTATTCTATAGGCTTGGTTTTCATTAGGTACTAAGTGTTTATAAGTACCTGCAAGATTGTCAGTCATATCAGAAAATACATCATGTGATTTTCTAGGACTGCATTACTATGTTTATGATCCAGATACTATATTGTCACCTGAAACAGATTCATGTAATACATGTTTTCAAACTCTCTAAAAGTTAGGAAAGGTTCAGATTTAAGGTCTGGTCCCTGACAGAGTTACAGTTTATTTGAAAAACGCAGACACTGCAGGTAGCAAGCTAAACTCAACAGGTCATAGTACTGGCTTGTAAACTTCAGATGAACAGAAATTTTTGAGCAGGTTTGTATTTGGTACCCCAGTTTAAAACAACTTTGAGAAGTAACCAAATCAGCTTCTTCTAAGAATTTGATTTTTACACATCTCAACTCGGAAACCTCCCAGGATATGAACACCCCAGACTGTGGAACAAGAAATACTCTATCACACAAAAACTGATGCGAAAGTGGTTCATGTTCTCAGTTTTCAGAGCTGGATGAGAAACTGAGCTAAAATAATCTCCTAAATCCCAACGTTTTTTACAAGAAACTGGTTGCTTCCAATTGCCTGATACAGGAAACAAAGAAGTGAGAATGTCTTTCTTGCTTTTTTCTTTCCTGTATTTCTGATAAAACATTAGATGAGAAGGAATGAAAATTACTATTTCTAAAATTCGTATGCCATAAAAAGTATCAGTTGGGAATGAAGATTAAAACCATATTTCAATATATCTAACTAATCCTGCTCTGTCTTTATAGTAGTGATTGACAAGGTAGCTTCTAATCAGTGATATTCAGCATGGCACAGGATCCTTTTTGGCAATCCAGAAATAAAAGACTTAGGGAAGCAAAACCAGGAGGAGCTTAGCTTGGGTATTTGGTCTGTTGCTGCAAAACCTCTGGCTCGAACCAGTCAGCCTTAGTTTGGAAAAGCAATGAGCTGAAGCTAATTACACTCAGACAGAAGTTTGAACCAGGACTGGGAATGACTCCCTATGTACTGACATTTTACCAGACATTTGGGCATGTTGACAGTAAACTTCTTTTCATGGCATTTCCACCATTTGAAATTCCCCAGATAGGTCTACGTAAGAGCCTGGGCATGACCAAGCTATACATGGAAATAGACCCCCCTCTTGAATATGAATTGTAAACAAAAGTATCAGTTGGAAGAGTCTGACCTCCACTCTCTGCTAACATTCCAGTGTCTGGAGAAGGAATCATATTTTTGGTCCTATTTTCAAAACACTCAAGAAGGTCTGAGATATCAACCAGGCTGCAGACCTGATCTGGAGGCCAGAGGCCCCCCTACTGACTTTGTGGATTTGGATCAGGGCCACAGAGAAACAGCAATTCTTTCAGCTTGCATTAGAAGACAATTGCCATTTGTAGGCAACGTGTGAATATTCAGGGGACTTTATTGCACTGAATCCAGTAAAGTTTTACTCTGTATTAAGTTATTGCGATGTTTGAAACTGAACTACAAAATTTTAATTAAAAAATCAGTAAATTCCATATGGCTTCCAGGTGTTCCTCAACCTGATCCCGTTTTCCCTTTTTCCCTCACCAGAAAAAGAAAAAAGGGATCTGGACTTACACATAGAGATACCCTTCACTCTGCCACCATCCTGATATTGTATCCAGTGCTGCAAACACAGGTTGGAGCTTCCTGCACAGTATGGGCCCAAGCCTGCTTTCCCATTATACAGCATTTACAGATGTTTTCAGGAAATTTGCTCCAGGCAGGCGAAGAAAAGGAGTAAACGCCTTGGCTTTAATATATATTAATCTTTCCTCCCTTGTCCTAACATCCGTGTGTAATTCATTCTCCATTCAACCCCAAGATATCCACATTCCTAAATGGGCATTAAGTCAGTCAGCAATTTATATTAGACCTGTTTACTCCTCTTCTTTCATTCAGTTCACCTAACCACACAAAGCGTTCAAGTAAAACCAAAACTTAGAGGTACTTAGAAGTCAATTCCAATATTTTCCTTTTATTTATAGTGTTGTAAAATGTTGTAGCACAGAAAAAATCTTAATACCTTTCCTAGTTAATTTACTCATTTATCTTGACAGAAGGAAAACACAGTAAGATGTAAGTTGATTATTGAGGGATATTTTCCAATTACGAACCAAACTGGATTATGTCATATAACACCACAGAAAAAACTCTGCACTTTCTCAGTCAGTTTTTTTCCTATTTTTTTAAACTTAGAAACTTTAGAAATAAAATTCTCCAGACTTCTACTTGAAAGTCAGCTGGCATTTTCATTGTTACAGGTAAAACTGTTTTAAGCAGGTTAAACAAAAAGAATCATTCCAAACCATGAGAAAGATTACCTAATCCTACTTGTGATGTCAAGATAGGGTAAATCTACTTCTCCACATGAAGATCACAGTTGTGAGATCTGTCTGTTCCTAAGCCTAACAATTTTCGAAACACTCACAGACATTGCATGAAAAGTCAAGGACAAAAAAGCAAAACTCACTTGCCAATGAAAAGAAAACCAATTTGCCTACTGAAGACTAATTTGGGACAAAGGAAAAGGCCTAGTTTATCTAAAAATGTACAAGACTCAATTTCCTGAAATAGTGGGGAAAACAGTGCACCTCTCTGCCCAGAAAATCTTGACACACCCAACAGTTATTGAGCCTTGTTTAATTTTCTTGTTCACCTTTCTCTCCCTCTGCTTCCTCTGGGTTGTAGTGCATTTTATCACTTTGTGCTCTTAAATTATCATTCAATACAGTGCCCATTCAGCCATTGAAACTTTAAAAATACATATACGTAGGTGACAGTTGTCTAAGGAGAAGTCCATTTCCTTCTCCTGGTCCTTTATGCAAGATTTGATGCCACACAATTCCCTAAATATGGATATTTGCCATGGCAACAACTGCAGCACAGTTTTGCAGAACTCACCCCTTAAGTGGCTTAATGGATATGGTATTTATTCCCTTTCTGAAGATTTAGCTTCAGTGACACATTAATACAAACATAAATGGAGCAAATATTTGTGTGCTTCTTGGGAATAACAAAGGCACGTTTCTCTGATACACACAGAAAAGACATTTTTGAACCTCATTAATACATGAGTAGAAGTCAATGGAGGAAAATGGATCTTGTTAACTGGCTTCTTGGATACCAATAAACATCTCATTTGCCTTAAACATATCAACCTAGCAACACTATTTATTCAATATAGAATAATCAGTGACATTAGAGAGCCCCGGCATTGCACACAGAGGAATGATTAATCTATTATTCATTCCACAATAAAGACTCTGAGGGATTTACCATATGAAAAGTGATATTCAGAAAAGGAGGTGTTTTGTTTTTTTTTTTTTTTTTTTCCTGACCTGTATGGGAATTCCCATCCTGTGGGATGAATTCCATTAAATAACGCTGAGAGTTTTGGTTGTGGGTTTTGGTGTTGTTTTTTTTTTTTTTTTTTTTTAAGTACCCTTCCTTCCTGCAAGGCAAGAGATTTTTCAGAGGACTAAGGGACTGAGCATGCAGTATGAAGACACATACAGACACAATTTTCTATAGACTGTACCACTTCTATACCTTCTGAAGAGAGATGAAATTGTGTTGATATGAGAAACAGAAGCACCTTATTGCTAGCTGGTGTCTATCTTGCCAAGATAGTTAGTGTTGACATGAGGCTATATGCACACACAGACACACGTGTATGTGCAGACTTGCATGTATAGGAAATTTGAGAAAAATAACAGGAAACCTCACAAGAGAGATATCTGCATAACAGCTATAGGCCTGCTCTCCTCATCCAGAGGATAACTACAATCCTCTAATTGCACCTCTGAACCAAAAACCTCTGAGGACATTTTCCCTACACACTCCAGCATAAGCTAACATCAGCCCACTACCTGTTGAGCCAGCGCACTGCCAACTACCTCCATGAAGGCCAGCAAACAACTAGACTGTGCACCTGCCTCAGACAGTTTAGATGCAGCCATTAATTCTTTTCATCAACCGTTTAATAATTATTAAGAATTATTCTGCTTACTCTGCAGTAACAGCAATAGCCTGAGTTACAACACATCAGTAATCTAGCCCTATACATGAACAGATGCACAGCTGTGTGTTTAATTGGTGTCAAGATGGCATATGAAAAGCAGTTATTTGAATATAGATTTAAATAACAGGACAGGTGACTTGCAAGAACTACGTGTGCATTTGTGTGGACAGCTTGGGATTCTGCTATTTCAAAGACCAAAACTTTTTTAATTTATTTTTTTCTGCAAGTTTCTTTGAGAGGCTAAGAGGCCATTACAATCAAGGAGAACTTTTGTCTAAGTAAGCACTAAGTAAAAATTATAGAACTGGGATTTAGATCATGAAACTGTCTAAAAGGCAAGTTGTTATTTGATTTTGAAATGTAATTGAAAATAAGAATAATGAAGATAACTCCAATTACTCTGGAATGGCCTTCTGCTCCTTGCAGGGTATGCAGTGATTAACTAGCCTTTTATAGCACTTCATTTTTTTTTTTTTTTCCCCAGTGATGGAAGATTTACCCAGGAATCCTTGGGTAAGAATAATTTGTTTTGGCAAAGATATTTGTAATAGAGTGAAGCGAGGGTGCTAACCTCTCCCTGTTAACAACCCACCCACTCAGCTGATCAGCTTTTTTGTGGGCTGCCAGCAGAGGCCAAGAGAGAAACTTGCAGAGGAGGATTCTCCACGCCAGTTTTGAACAGGCTAGCACAGCAGACAATGCAGAAGCCTGCAACTTTTACCATTCTGGCCAGTGTGAAATTAACCTTAGGGCCTACATCACAAGTATGCTGGCCTCAGCACACCTATAAACATGACTAAATTGAGTATGTAAAGCAAGCTTCACTTCTAAGAACCTCTGGTGAATACTCCCACTTCACATTGTTGGACTCTGAATAGGCAGACCTTGTTGGTACATTTCTCCTTTTCACTAATAATTTTGGAGAATAATACAGTCCTTCTGACATCCATGAGCTATCTGTTGCGTTAAAATATACTAACAATATACTAGACCAAAAGGAATTGTAGCTTCTCTCATCAGGAGCTCTATAGCATCTTACCACTTGTCACCCATGTGCATCTTGATTGAAACTCCACAGATCTCAGAGAAAACACTTTTTGATGACTGAAATAAGGGTACTGTTTTATGCCACAGTTAAGTTTAAATTATGCAAAACTCTGAGATATGCAAGGCATAAAGAAAGGAAGAACAAGACCTTTAATTGAATTCACAATCCATTTCAATTGAATTGCTAAAACCCTAAAACAGAAGAGCAGTTTTGCATTCTGCTAACATAATCCACCTCCATCCATGTTATTCTCTATGAGTCACACACATACACACCCTTAGTGCATGAGATGCAAGAAAAGACTACATAGCAAGTAGCTGAATTAGCCTCTCCTTTTAAGTCTTGTATTTCACCATGAAAATAGTGAATATTGAGATAGGGTTATTCCAACTATTATCTACAATTCATTGTTAGTTATAAGAAAGGAAATGTCTTCACTCAGAAATTCCAGTTTTTGTGCCAACTAGCTGCATTTGTTCCTCCACTGCTGTCAATAACTGCATTTACTTTAGACCTTTCTAACACAGAATTTCAGAAACTGTTTGCTGCTTCTCAGCCTGCAGCAGAGTAATTCAATCTGTTGGGCTATTGTTTCTGCAGAAGACAGCATTTTTGTGTTACTATCCTCTGAGTTAGCTTGTAACAGGGGCAAATGAAATGACAGGGGCAATAAAGAGGCAGAAGCACACACCTTATGATCAAAAATTCAGGTCCTCAAAGCTTTAAGCTACAGATCCAACAGAACAAGGCAGAGAGCCAGTGCTGGAACCAGTCCCCACAGGAGCATTTCCCTGCTGGATGGCTGATGGCAACAACACTTCAGCACAAGGATGTGCCTTTCCCCGTCTGAGGGGGCTCTCACAGCCTCCAGCAGGATTGCCCACCAGCAGCCCTCATCCCACAGCCTAGCTCTGACCACATCCCCCTACGTGCAAACACAGCTCCTCTCCCTTAACACTGTTTCTTCCCCTCCTACCTGCTTGGTCCGCTAATCCTCTGCTTCCCAGGGCTTTGCAACCTCCCACCTGCCTCCCTCCCTGTGGTGCTGTACACAAGGTGCAGTGGTACCAGAGACATACCTCTCACAATGCAACAAATCCCCTTCCTTCTCCCAGTCAGCACTCATGGCCCAAAATGGCACCCACACCCTTCAAGGGAGGGAATAAACACTTGCACTGGTCATGTGATGGCAACAGAGCCCTCTGATTGGCTGAGCTACTCAGGGCCAGCTGTGTCTTGACTTCCATGGCAGTGTTACCTCAGGGTGTGGAGGGCAGGAGAGGCAGCGTGGGGCTGGATGAGCCCTTCAAATTGCACCAAGCTGTGGAAGTGGGTTTCTGAAATGTTCACTGGGCTCCTGCAGAAGTAGCAAATTTTTGATGCAGCCCCCCAGCCCTGAGGGGTGTCTGTCCTGTACTACTTCAATGGCGGGGGGGGGGGGGGGGGGGGGGGTAGGAGTAAAGTTCCTCAGATAAGTAGCATTGCTTTGGCGGCTGCTGGTGGCAATGGGGATAGCCTAGAAGTCATGGGAGGTCTCCACAAGCGAGATAGGGCCTATACCTCATTGTTCCCACACAGTAACAATCAATAGAGATGTAATTACTACTGTTGCTATTTGGCATAGCTAAAAAGGGTAGTGCAGCTTTGTGCTGGTTCTTCTGTTGAGGATGCAGATCTGCAAAACCACTCCTTTTATCCTTCTTTACATATTTATTACAACTCTTTAGAATGATCCATGCAAACTAAATGAAAGCAACCAATAGAAAGAGGCCGGCTTGTGCCAGCAATCCCCAGACTGTCAAGCGATCACTGAAGATTGGACAGGTCCTGATGAAATAAATGTTGGCTGCTGACTCTTCCAATTTTGCAACACTCCTCTGTGTCACTGGAGCAGCCTTGTCCAAGATTGAGATATTTGCAAACTGTCATCTTTCATAAGTATCTGCCTTGAGTGACACTTTGCCCCCCTCCATTTCCCTTTGAAATGTACCTAGCTGGCACAGAGCCTGCGGGATTTCATTGCTTGTGATAGGTGATTAGCAAAGAGATGATTTCCTCCTCCCTCCCCCTCCTCCCCTCTGCCAAAGGGCTGAGTGACAGGTCCAAAAGGCGAAAGGCAGACTGGGGAAGCAAATCTGCCAGAGGCAGAAGTGATGACACTCCGAAAACACTTCATTCATCTTGCCAAATTACAGGCTGGGCTGGGGACTGATGGGGACTGGAGGAGGGGGGAATAATCTTTTGCGTTTGCCTTGCATGCTCACTGCTCAAAAACATTGCAAAGCAGATCCTGAAGCTTGAAGGATGCACCCCAAACCCCTCCAATTTCTGCTCCATAATGCTAACAGGCGAGCTGCTACCTGGCTCGCGTTAGTAGCTTTCTGACAAAGAGTATTAACTGTCTTAGTCATGGATGTCAGATCCCTTAAGCTCTCCCAGGCTTCCTGCCTAGACGTCAATAATTGGGGCTGAGAGGGAATTTCAAAACACAAAATTAAGTAGTAAGTGTCTAGCTCTCCCAGACAGTGGAGCTGGTGCTAACTGTACAGTGTGCCTTCCCCTAATTTATTTGGTAGGGAACAGCTCAGAGTGCAAACCAGGTATTTGTGATTGAGCAGTTGCCTGTGTCTGTTTTGGGAAGGCTCCAGCCCTTGGGAGGGTAATTTGGGAATTAACACAGGTGTGAGCCAGTGACTATGCTGGTTTTCTATGAGCTGTGATGTCTTCTAAACAACAGCAAAAATTGTGTGCATGGACAAAGTTCTGTACAAAACTTTTTTTTTTTTTTTCAGGAAGAATACTGATTTGGCAATGCAAAATCCATTGGACTGTTTATTTTTTTCCCTTCCCCCCCCCGCCTCCCCAAAACCATTATCTAGAGAATTGCATGGATGGGCGGGTTTTAATTTAGGGATTTTTTTTTTTTAATTTCTTGGTTTAAAGTGGATGTCTGTTTTAAAAGTAATTACATTTTTTAAAATTTACGTTTAACTGTTTAACATTGAAATGCTTCAGACTTGCCAATTAACTACTTCAACCCAAAGGATTTTGCCTGCATTCTTAACATGCCCCAAGTCTACACTAATTACATTTTCAGACTTCACAATTCTTTTTAATACTGAGATTACCAACAAAGGAAATTACCTGTTTTCCTCCTACCTTTGCCCATGGCCAATGTAAGCACTGATATATCATTGAATCTTAAAATCATTCTTACAAGTGAAGAACAAGTCATTTATTTCAACTGGTGCAATTGAAAGTCTCTCTCTTCTGTCATCCTGAAGTACTTCAAGAGACACACAAACCACTCCTGGAGAATGTGAGAGAATGATTTTTTTTTCCTAGTAATACATGAGTTTTTATTTACATTTCAAAGGGAGCACACCAGATTATGCTTATGCTAGTCTAAGGCCCAATGAGCACTCAAATACAGGCTTAATGCTAACGTTAAAACTTAGTTGAGTTTTGTTATATCAGGACCTAAATCTCAAATAAGTGCTGATGTCACTTCTCATTTTTACCTGTGTAAATGAAGTCTTGGCTAGCTTTCTGTAGCATTATCTGACAGTATGTCTCAAGATATATTGAAAATGGAGACTAGGGCATAATAAAGTGAATTCCAGATGACAAAAATAGACTCCCTATACAGGACAGAGTCAAATGTCTACTCTAAACAGGAGAAATAGAATCAAAAATGAGCTTAGCTAATCATCACAGAATCAAAAAATACAGAGATGAAAAAGATTAACTGTACTATCTGTCCTGGAACTGTTTGATACAAGCATGTTTACTAGGTATTAATTTGCTAATGGTATATTTTGTAGCCATGCAGATTTTAAACAGTATTTCTACTCTGCTAAGCTCTATTCAGCAGAAGTAATTCTGAAGAACTTAAAACTATCCTAACAATTGAATTCAAACATAATACGGTTCCATTTATCTCTTGAACACTGAAGATGAGTAAAATTGGGACTCGAAATCTGCATGTTTCCAAATGCTAGGTGCCCTATATACAAATCTACAAATACTCAATATTGTCAGCTGGAAAATAAATTTCAAGACAACAAAATGATGAGATTTTTTTACCTTATTATACAAGCTTTTGCTTCTAAATTGGAAGTACTGGAAAATGACCATCATTTGGTGTTGGAACTGGGAAGAACCATCAAACATGAAAATAAAGCACATGAAGGATCAAAGTCAGCCAACCCTTTCTGGTAGATTTCAGTACTAAAAAGTGTGCAAAAAAAATCTGATGCCATTTATTTTGAAAAGTTATGTTCTCTCATCACTCAGAAATTTACAACTTCAAACAGCTAATTGAATATCACATACAGTGTGAGGTAGGCTAGCATAACAACATATTACCCCTCTTCCCACTTCAGACTGAGAAATTGAAATGAGTTTCTCAAGACAAACACCAAGTTTGTGATAGAATGGAGATTAAAACTTGGACGTCCTTTGTTTCCCTTCAACAGTGTTAACTACCTTGCTATTTTATATGTGTTTGCATACACCCAGATGTGCAGTCACACACACACTCAACAGGAAAAAAACAGAGGGAGGGAGCATATGGATAGGCAAACCTGAATGTCAGCACATTGACAAATAATTCACTTCTGCATCTAAAGAGGAGTTCATGTGAAGTTGAGGCACCTCCATCCGTAATTGCAATTAAAAGTAAAAAACCTTCTCAGCTGTCCCTGTAGCTTAATTATTTTCCCCTGCAAAATCAGAATAAAAAAAAAGCAAAGGAATTCCTCATCCACAGTCATTTAGTGTGTTGGGGGCTTTCTCCTGGGAGTGGGAGCTGCGATAGACAACTCTGAAAACAGTTCAGATGACTGCTGCCTGCCAACAGAAAAGCAGTTAAGGTTATTGCTCTCACCTTGGAGATGTTTCCCTGGACCTGTGGATGAGGCTTCCAGTCTGTAGAGAGGAACAGGATTCATGCACGTGTTCAAGACTTCCCTGTGGTCATCTCCAAGGGTCTTTTAGTCATCCACTGACTCTAGGTGGCTCTGCATTAAGCTGGCGGGGTGTTTAAGGATTTTAATGGATGGAGCCATCTAATTTCTGGAGATATAGGAGAAACTTAGAAGAAAGTGATAAATGCTACATATGTGAGCATGAGACGTAGTGTAACCCATCTGTCCACCTACAAACACATGCCTTGTACACATGACAAGTTAATTGTGCATTAATCAGGATATAATCTCATACTGCTAATGCAAGTCATGATGTAATTTTACCTTTACTACTTGTACAACTATGGCCATTATTATCATGTAATAAATTGTATCACTTCAGACTGATGAATGATACTAGTAATGTATCTCCACCTAATTTGCCTATTTCACATGATGGATTGAGAGCAGCCCTGAGGAGAAGGACTTGGGTGTGTTGGCTGATGAGAAGCTCAACATGACCTGGCAATATGCACTCACAGCCCAGAAAGCCAACTGCATCTTGGGCTGAATCAAAAGAAGCATGATCAGCAGGTCGAGGGAGATGATTCTCCCCCTCTACTCTGCTGTCATGAGACCCCCTCTGCAGTGCTGGGTCCAGCTCTGGGGCCCCCAACATCAGAAAGACATGGACCTGCTCAAGTGATTCCAGAAGAGGCCACGAAGATGCTTGGGGGGCTGGAGCACCTCTCCTGGGAGGCCAGGCTGAGAGAGTTGGGGGTGTTCATCCTGGAGAAGAGAAGGATCCAGGGAGCCCTTCGAGCAGCCTCCCAGGGCTTAAAGGGGGTACAGGAAAGGTGGGTATAGCGATAGGATGAAAGGTAAGTTTTAAATGGAGAACAGGTAGATTTAGATTAGATATAAGGAAGCAATTCTTCACTGTGAGGGTGGTGAGACATTGGCCCAGGCTGCCCAGAGAAGCTGTGGCTGCCCCCTCCCTGGAAGGGTTCAAGGCCAGGTTGGACGAGGCTTTGAGCAACTTGGTCTAGTGGAAGGTGTCCCTGCCCATGGCAAGGGGGCTGGGACTGGATGGTCTTTAAGGTCCTTTCCAACCTAAACTGTTCTATGATTCTGTGCAGCATTTACTCCAATTTGGTTTTTACCCAGGGAAGCTGCCATATAGTTGTCTTTATACCTTTATTGGACTTATTCAGAATACTTGCAACAGAAGAAAAAAAATACGGTGTTTTATTAAAAAATAAAAGGGGGAATATTTTTTCCAGAGACAGTGTTTTGCTTTTGTTAGGATACCAATTCCTTTCCAGTGAGCCCAGGTCTGAGCAGAAATGGATATACTTCAAGCAACAATAACCAAAAATGCTGACTTGGAATTCAACACACATATGGTCACATTTGGCCTTCCCTCATGTTTGATGCAAGAATAAATAATTGAACATCCACACCACTCCCACAAGATGCACATAGGACCACTTGCTAAGTTGCAAACAATATAGCTGTGGTTAAAATGGAAAATTTGTGTGTCAGAAGTACATGGTCACAATTTTCCTAGTTTTTGAAGCACATCTCTTTACATGTACAGCTCTGTGTCTGACCCTCACATCTTAAAGCTTTTGGGATTGAAGTTCTGGATGGTAATTTTTTTTTTCTTAGAATGCTTTTTTGTGATAAGTATGAAAATGCAAGGAAGGAACGTAGATCTAGAATGAGTTATTTTTCTAATGTTTTCCATTAAGCAGCAGCTGCTGTTACCAAGCTGTCATCTTTGTTGCTAGGGAGATTTTATGTGCATGCCAGGCCGGGACTGGCTGGCTCCGTGTCCCCACCCTATTGCCTGGGAATGCCATCACATTGGTGAGCTGCTGGACATTGGGCTGAGCAAACTCCTTCCTCCAACTTCAGTGGGAAACGGGCTGCAGGAACAGAACTCCTTGCAAAGGTCATTCCACACTGGTTTTCCACACCAGCATAGTCTTGTCTTCTTCCTCCTCTTGAAGTTAAAAGATTAAATGTTTCATATTGACATTTTCAACATATAAAACATCCTGACCTTTCATTTCCAAAAGACAGTTTAAATTTCACACAGTTTTCCTCCTTCTCCTCAAAGGAAACAACAGTTAACCTAAGCAAGATATGAAATATTTCAGGCAGCGCCAAGCAATGTATTGTTACTTAGACTCAGCCAGCAAACCAAAACCAGTAGTCAACTGTCTGTGCAATGCTAATCAGTGACTTCAGTGGAACTTCTCTTGCCTCTAAACATTATGCAAGTGTTAAAAAGCTTTGCTGTCCTATACAGAAGACAACAGAGTTGTTTTGCACAGAAAAGTGTTTATGCTCCAAACACAGAAACAAGGGCCTAATTATTTTCTAATGTTAAACTCAGTGGAGCACATATCACCTTTCATAGTGCAACATTTTTTCAGTCTACAAGGTAAGACTCCAAGACAGAGAGATACCTTTTTCCTGGTTAGCACATTGTGATCAGTGTATGGTTACCGAGTGTATAATGAACACAGTAAGAAAGTTAAATGTTCACAATTCTTTAACATACTGTTAAGAAAACCTTATCAGTTTACTAGTGAATCAGAAATAGCAACAGGTCAGATCAAATTTCTTGTGTGGCATAAAGACCATAAATGCAGTTCCCAAGGCTACCTCAACTTTAATAAAATGAAGTCATCCATGTGCTGCTTTGTATTAATATTGCAACTAGGCTTAAGCATATATAAGCCATGATTTTTCCTCAAGTGTTAAATCAAATTGAATCACAGGTTTTTATGAGTGATAAAATGATAATAGACCAGATCTGGTCAGCTAACATAATAACTTGATTCAGTACTTTGGATGTAAGTGTTTAAGGTTTCCACAATAAAACTGTAATGTTATACCCTAAAGTGTGTTAATAACATTAAGTGATGTAACAGTGAAAGCGAACTGACAGAATGTAATACCCATAGGGCCATCATAATAGAAATAATTTATAATGTAACAGCAATAAAATCTTTAATGTTATCTCAATCCAGTCCTGTCCCCAAGTCTGGGGTTTCAGATTACCCGTGTTTTTTTTTCTATGTGTTTAAGTGTTAACTTAAAATAATTAAGAAAATGGTTTTCAAAGTGGAAAAGCCTTTCAAAGTTGCTGACCTGATAGTGATATTATTAACTCTTTCCTTCCTACCAAATTCCCATGTGGATGTTAGCTGATATAAAAGGAGGTAAATCTTTTTTGCTCCCAATAGGAGATCATTTTTTCCCTTTAAAGCAATTTACAGCAATCAAGGAATATCTAGGACTACCATATTACATGAAAAAAACTATCTCATTCGCACACCTAAACACAAACACAAAATATGTTGTGAAAGAGTTTGAACAAACATTCAGTAAATGTCATCTCACTATAAACACATAATGGTCACATATGGGGCTATCTGCCAGAGGCAGGGGAAGGGAGTAATGTGTCTTCCACCCTCATTGTGGCAAACCAAAACATGACAAGGAAGAGACTGCTTATTAGAAAATGTCCTTACTGGCAAAGTGCTGAGATAAGCTCCCCAGAGGGCCCATGGGATCTTCACTTGAGATCTTTAAGAACAGAAATGATCAAACATCTATAAGGTGTGAACATAATGTAGTTTATCTAACCTCTTCACAGAGGGGTAGATCAGAGAATCTCATATATGTAACATAAAATCATTCCCTCCATATCTTACAGCATATATTCCCTAGAATCTCAATATAGAGTAATGTTTAGTATCTCTTAAGACAGCTGTTTGCAGTAGGTAAAGAGGTTTTTCAGTCTTTATTCTCTTCAAAACATTTGAAAAGTATTAACTGGACAGACGTGTACACAGATATTGCAGAATGCATGTAGAAACATACCTTCTAGAAGTAAACTGAAAACAATCTTTATTATATAAAACAGGGTTTATTTGATCCAAGGTAAGGTATAGTTTTATTCCTTCTTCCTGGCCAAACTCTTTTCTAAGAATATGGACTGTTTAAGGCAGACATACTGAGGGCTTTCTGTAATGTATGACATGGCTCAGAGGAGCCAAAGTAGAATAAATGCAGCATCTGTATTCTCTTGCAAACCCATCCAACCCAGAACTAATAACCTGTGTCTTTAGAAAATACCCCAGCACCAGACATACAAGATAGTTACTGTGCAATTAAGAAGAATCCTCTGACTCTCAGGTTCTCTCTGGACCCACCAGGGAATGCAGAAGAAAATAACTGGAACTGAACAAAGCAGCAGCTTATCGTCTTGAAATATGCAGGGTTAATCATGCCTTTAAAAGCAAATGTATTAGGAAAACATTAGATCCTTAGCCCTCTGCGACATAATTACACAGGCTTCTGATTAAACAGAGGCGCTCATTAAGTAAAACATTTTATTTTAGTTTCTTGTTGGTTGCTGGTATTATTGGGCTTCCTGCCCAATTCCAGCCAGGCTACCATATGAACAGTGAAAACAGCCAACATTGTTAATACAATAACAACAACAACACTTGGCACTTCCATCATTCCCTTGATCTCAACATCTTAAAGCAATTTACAGATATTACTTGGTTGCACCATGTGACAAATTTGTCGAGCAGGTAAGATTGATCACCCTTATTTTACAGATGAATAAAGCAGGGCAGAAAGATATTCAGTTGGCTTTCCCTGACTGCTAGAAAGTTAGAGGTAAGATCCAGAAGTCCTGAAGAGAAACCACATGGAATTACTGTTTCAACAATGACTGAACTTTTTTCCTCCCTCCGTACTTGCTGTTGTCCTTTTTTGGTTCTCTGTAGCAGAAGAGGGCTTGTGCCATCAGAAGTCAAGCAGGGACGCAAATCGTACTCAAAAGGAAATTTTAAGCATCACTTATTATTTGTAGTTTAAGAAAGCCTGGTTCAATTTATCTCCAATAGATTTGTATTGGTTTATATAAATGAGTAAGGACCTAATTTTGGCCAGCTAAAACATAAAGTTTGCACTGGGGGATGAAGGTGTGAGTATTAGAGGAGGAAGGATATTTTAGTTCCTTGTTCACCAAATATTGATATTCAAACACATGTAGAGAGATTTCTTTGCAGAGTTTCCAGTGACAGGAATGTAAGGAGAACATTTTTACATGGGGTCTACGAATACATTTATAAATGTGCAACCTCAGAGTTTCCAATAGCACTTGGTCTCAAAACCCCTCCCCTCTTCCTGATCCATCTTTGGCAAATATATTCTTTACCCAGTGGCTGTGAAGGGGGCTCTGGCAGACTAGAATCCAGGTATGGATTTATGTGGCCAAATTTACAAAATAAGGCTCCCGTCTACAGATATATACACATATCTTTAGCCTGAGAGAGTGTGAAACAGCTTTTGTCTTGCATCTAAAAACACCTCATATGTGGAAAGCTGAGCAGAGTTCACATTTGCTGCTCATGGTATTGCTTCAGGAGAAAAATTTTGCAGAATATAGAGTTTCACTTCACATAGAGAGGGTTTCATCCCAAAGCTTGATAAATATTTTTCAGTGGTGTGCTGTATACTCAAGTAGACTCACTGGTCATTTGCCAGATTTCTGCCATAGCAAAATAATTCTTTTTGTCTTTATCCTAAAAGAGAGAACTTTGATATCAAAGAGTTTGATGTGTTAAACTCATCTTAGGCACCAAGGTTTGGAAACAAAATCTCACGCAGTGCATATAAATATAATCTGTATCCAGATTCTGTCAACATGGACTGTAATTGGCACTGCTGTAAATTATCTGCTACTGAAACACAGCAACACCCCCTGATTTGTAAGGTCAGGTGCTCCTTCCTGGCTACAAAAATAAAAACATAACACCTACAAGTAAACCTAATGGAGTCAGTATTAGAACAAGCTTTTAGGTCCAGGTGCATGTATTACAAGAGTAAGAGAGGTGGAAACTTGCTTGTCACTTATTCAGCTGGATATGAACGACTGGCTTCAAAAGAAAGTCAGGAGTAAAAGATTAAAGGGAAGATGACCATGAACTCTCCTTTCCTGAAGGAAGTTCAAAGCTTCCTGATTTAGGTTCTTATCGCACTATAAAGAGGGGTGCAAGGAAGATAAAAATTTAAAAATAAATGATCTTTAAGAAATTATCCTCATCTGAGTGTCCTCCAATATGTCTGGTCCTCTAAGTGTTAAGTGAATTGTAACTAGATCCTAGGGAGACAGTTGCAACCTGGTTATCAGTGGCAGTAAATGGAAGATAATAGCCCCACTAGAGAGTTATGAAATGGCTTGTCTTTGAGCTGCCAAAGTGTTTAGGCTCTCTTTTATTATATTCACAGCAGTAATCCGATATGTCCTGACTTCTGTCATCTGTATGTAATGCTTATCAACTCTCTGCCAGTGATTCACCCCCTTGTCAGGGACAATTATTCCTCAAAGTGCTGAGGTTACGACTGAAGCAATATTATGACTGGAAAGAAAATATGAAAGGTGCAGCACATCACAGCAAGCAATCTTGAAGCTGACGTCAAAGTGAAGGAGAACATTGTTGATAAAAAAATAAGGCATAACGGGAGTGTTGCACTGTTGCTCCCATAGCAGTCCTGGGCATTGCTAAGGTCATACGTACACAGGACTATGGTAATGGAATATTTTCCTATTATTTTATTGGAGCTACATCGTCATACTTCCCTGGTTAGGTGCCTCTCTCCATTTCCATTGTAAGTCTGAATTTAAAGCCATTTAAAACCATACAGGCAGAGTCTGTGCTGTCCCTCTAAATTTGCAGACAGGAGCTCAGCCTGGGAAATTCATTTTCCTCCAGAGGATCATGAAATGAAAAGCATTATCTAAGGGACAGAGGGTCCAATTTGCAGTTGTCGAGTTGCCTGAAATTACAGTAACACCTATGGTAAAGTTCTGATCCAAGCATGTTCAGACCAACCTGTTTCATCACTCTCTTAGATGCCTCAGGCAAAACTGAAATAAGTTTTGTCACTCCTTGTATTGCTTATGGATTCATTAATTTGTGAAAGTGGAATAGGTAATCTTGGGCTTGTGGCTAGGGAGAGCAAGAAGGCGCTGGGGAACCTAATGTCAGTGTCCTAGCTACCGTGAGAACAGTGCTGAAGAGCAGAAGGCAACTTGCAAACCAGGCCAATGCCTTGGGGCACCAGAAGCTCAAGGCCACTGGGAGAGGGTGAAAGGCTGTAGTATTTCTTTGTCTTCTCTGGTGGCCAGAGGAAACAGTGGCTTGGGAAGCTTTGTCAATGGCAATGAGAAAAAGCAGCTGGTCAGTAAACATAATGGTGGAGATGGAGAGGCTAAAGAGGGGTGCCAGATGGTCCCAGGGGCAGTCCAGCTGACCAACAGCAGCACCTATGCCCTGCATGCATATGTGGCATCAATCCAGTATGGGTTGTTAGGTGTCGGTCAGCACATAATTCACTTGAGTAAGGGTTTCAGCCTACAGAATAGCAGAAGTGGAGGAAAACAATGCCTCTCTGTGGTATTTTGATAGTTCTTGGGCTCTAAAAGTATAATGCAAACTCTGTACTTCACTTCATTTTGCAAACAAGTGGTTGAGCAATGCTATTTCCCAGCTTAGAGGGTCACACGGGTCCAATTGTGAGGCTGAGGAAGGCCCAATGAGAAGGCAAAACAAGCAGGGTAGGAGTACAGAAGGAGGGAGGAGGCAGTCAGGGTTGAAAAAAATTAAGTTACAAATCAGCTGGATAATTAGAAAGCAGAGTCACTGAAGCATATGCTGCTCTAGCTGTAGAGGTGAATGCAAGCCATGTCTTTCTGTAATGTTTGGTCCTGTTATTCAACTGGCCTTCCTGATTGTCCTTGAGTGAGACCTACATGCACCAACAGGGAACCTACACGGGTCTCAAGGGTCATGAGCAGCAGGGTCAGCTGTGCTTCCATTGGGAGAGAAACAGAGCCTCCTAAAGCAAGGAGGAGAGAGAATGAATCACTGCGCCTTGTCTAATATATTGCAGTAATGTAATATAACAGCAATAACCCCCAGAGTACCATCTGGTGAACTTGTGACTAAACACAGCTTGTTTTGCTCAAGGCACACAAGCAACGGACAAGGATATATTTTATGCCTTTGCTTCACCCTGCCCAAGCACAAGTGGTAACAAAACTATTTCTGGGAACTTTAGACCATCTACAAATCAGAGCTGCAAGCAGTCATTTCTCCCCTACAAAGCACGTAGGTAGCTCACTCTGCAGGAGGGTGCTCAGTAGCGTAAACTCCTGAGTCTCAGTTATGGCCACCAAAGTAGACAGAGATCTGATCTCAGCTATTCACCACACATTTCTGGTGCTGCAAAATTCCCTGTTGAAATCCTGTGTGTAGGTGGATATTTCAGGTGATATTTCCCAGGAATGCAGGAGGCCTGACTCTCGCATGAAGAATAGTGGTGACTAGTTGCTCTGACCTTGGTCAGAGTTAATCCTGCAGGAATAAAAAGGTTCAGATTTCAGTACTCACTGGAAGAAAAGAGAAGGAAGGAGGGGTAGCCCCCTACTAACACAAAGACATGACCAGTGGCTCTGCCATCAGTGACAGCATTGCTTGCATTTGGCATTTTATTATGAAAATATCTATTCAGAGTGGAAAATAAGATCAAAGACAACATTTCCGTAGTGATGACTTTAGCTCCACTTCACTCTGCTCCCTCTCCTCCTCCTGTTCTTTGCGTTTCAAGGCTCTTGCTCTATTCATCCTCTCTATGCCACCTCAGGTTTATAACATCACATCATCATCAGCACTAATAACCCGTGATTCTTTTCCCCTATTGTGTTTGTCAGAGTCAGTAATCTGGGCACTACAGTAGCGCAGCACTGAAAAGCTACAGCGTGTTCCTATAGCAACCAACTAATCCGCAGGTGGAAGGTGATTGGGCACCTTTTGCACCGGAACAATAATTTGAAAGATCTTTTTCAGTGTGCTCTTCTGCAGCATGAGTTCATTGTATTGCAACCCACCACGAATCATTATAAGCCGTCATGAAAATGCAGCCACGGCTGCACAAATCATAGCAAAGAGAGACGCGTCTTCCAGCAACAAGCCCTTGAAATATTTCACGGCAGGTTAAGAGGCCAAACTGCGTATAGCAAGATGTATTGTATAGGATAAAACAAAGGGCTTGTATAATAAGCTGATGCTGACAGTCTCTGAGTAAGGGAATCCCAGTGAAGTGTAAGAGTGTGCATGAATATGAGCTTTCTTGAGCTGTGGAAGGAAAACATGTCTAATAAAAGAAAGTGCTGGGCAGCGCTCCCACATACAACTCTTCCAAAACCAATTACTCCCACCTGGCTATTCCCATTTCTCCTAAACCATCTCCTGTTACAGAAGAGAATTTAATATTCTCTAATTGAAACCTCTAATTTAAGGCATTTGCTTGCTATCCTCAAAGTCTGAAATCCTGGCCTGGACTTTCATTAGGTGATTAGAGATTGCAGAAGTCTCAGTTTTTTAGATATTCAAACTAAAAAACCTTCAAGAAGTACACACCACCTTTCTTCTGAAAGTCAGGCTTCTTTCTCTTTCTTACAGTAAGTAGTCTGAACTTGAGGTAGGGAGTGATCTTTCAAAGTAAGCCATCTTAATCCATTGAGTCCATACAACATAGACAATGACAGAACAAATATCTTCATATGAACCTCAAGGAACCCTGCCATTTGCAGTCTATGTCTAATTTCTACTCATTTTTCTTTGAAAACACTGACAGGAAACACTAGATATAAATAGAAACCTTTAAAGCTAAATCGTACAAGCACAAGCATTTCCCATAGAGCCACTGCAGTGGCAAGTGGGAGCAGATAGTGTAAATGTTGCAACAGGCAGTGTCACAGGAAGGCAAAAAATGAAATCTGTATAAATCTTCAATAAAAAGAGAGAAATAACACAAGTGCTTCTTTACATCAGTTTAATCACACTGTAGAAAGAATGTCTTTATTAAGTGCCTGGACTTAATAAAAATGTCCAAAACCCTCATTGCATAAATCAGCTCTTTCAAGATTTGTTGGGGTGATGGAAGAGAAACCTTAAAAAGAGAGGGCAAACAGAAGTTTAGTTACTCAGTTGCGACTTCTAAGATTACAACTTAAAAAGCTTCCCTACATTTACAGGCCAAAGATTCCAACCTGGGATGCTTCCATCTTAAACAAATTTCCTAACTATGAGACAATGAAGTCAGTGTCTCATTTACAGATGAATAGTTTTATAAAGCAATGTCTCTCCTCAAAGCTGAATCAACAAATAAACGAAACAGAACAGATACTGCTTTTATAATCCTTTTATTTTGTTTTCTCATCCCAAAGTAGGATGAGTAAAATCGATGAAGCAGGTTCATATACTCAATCCAAATTGACAGAAGAAAAGCTTGAATGAGGCCTAGGATATCTCCTAGGGATATTATCAGATTATTTATTATTCCGTAGAAAACACCAGTTTCTTCTTCTTTCTTCCCCATCCTGCCTTTCACCCACCATACAATTCAGGAAGTTTTCTCAAAGAAAGTTTCACTGAAACAGGCAAATGTCTCTGAAAATTTCTTAACCAAAAATTTCCAGCAAAACATTCAAAAATTCTTCACTATCTTTAATTGTCAAATGTATTGATTGTCCCTCTCAAGTAATTCATGCCTTAAAATGACATATTTTTGTTCCTTTCAGAGGACTTGGATAGATAGCATTGTTTTTCTTTCCAAAGCACATCAAAGAGCCCAAATTTTGGCAGGCTTTCTGTTTTCTTTAAAAAAGAAGAAAAAGAAAGAAAAACATCAGCAAAACAAAGCTAAGAATAACTGTTCTTTTCTGAAGAGTTGTGGGCTGCTTCACTTCTAGATTCACAGTCATGGTGCTCACTTCAGGGAGCTGCTGAAATAGAAAGCCTGGAGGTGGGGAGGTGGAGAGGAATGGAAAGACCAGAGAATTGGCATAGGATAGAGAGCCTTTTGCCTCTTGATATTAAGGCTGAATCTAGCCAAAATCAGTCATAAAACAAAGTCATCATGATGTTTAAACACTTTCATGGGCTACGCAAGGTCAAACTCTAGTCTCTAACCCAGTGGACAGGTTTCCACATATCTGCAGCTGGTACTTCACTGACAACTTTGGTGATACCTATGGTCTCCAGTTTGTAGTATCTCAGTTTTGTAATTGAATAAATTATAGAAAATGGTTGGATTTGGGTTAATTGTGGCCTTTTCCTTTCAGGACAAGTAGGTAAATGATGTACATAACTTTTTTTTTCTGAAAAAAAGTTGGTATCTTTAGCAGCTCCCCATTCTGCTGAAATGTTCAGAGGAAGAAGATTGGTATTGCTCCAGAAAGGTCTTCAATTTTGAGTATATTACTGCCCCAGGACCCATTTTTCTTGATTTCATTTCTCCTTCTCAGCCAGTAACTATAATTTACTCATCACAGCCCTGTACTCCTGTGGCAGGATCTGTAGTCTATACTATTTCTAAAATATCATGCACTATTGTCCAATGTCAGATATGAAGAAATGACATCAAAACAATGCAAGAGAAATACCACCAGCTCTTACTCTGTGTGAAGCAGTCTTTATCTTGATTTACTGTGTAACTGGCTTTGTTTCTTGGTGTTAGAATACGATTATTTTAAGGTTTAAAATTCTCCTAGAGAATGTTCTACAAGTGGTAGAGTTTCCACAGCTTCCCAAGCAGAGATGCTTTCCTCTGTATTGAGAATAAGATTTGAGGAAAGACTAGGAAAAGAAATTATACTGGAAATAGTCTGAGGAAAATTCCAGGACTGATTGCTATATCAACCAAACTACTGTGACACACAGAGCTGAAATGTGCAATCCTTACCCACAATGGGACCCCTGTTCTGGGGTAAAACTACTTTTGACTTTAATGGGACTTTTAATGGGACTTTTAATGATCTAACAGCCCATGTACCAGTAAAGAACACAATGTTGCAGGAACTGGAAGTGCATGGCATTTCTGCAGAAGGGTAGGGAAAACCTGGAGTATTGTGTGGAGCTGCACCCCAGTGCAATTCATACCATCCTCACACTTCAGGCTTTGGGGAATGAGCAGAAAGGCACAATAGCAGGCCAGCTGATATTAAATCCACTGTACTTCTCAACTCAGAGTGATAAACAAGAAATGCATCAGTTTGCTAACTTGTAAATGACCTGGGGTAAAGCATATGTACTCTGGATAAAGATGACAGGGTTCACTGCTAGAACAAATCAGACAATGTGTGAAGTTAGACTGTGCCCTCTTGCTTGGTACAATTATGTGACCTTGTAACAAAGGATGGCCAAGATGGCAGTGATACTGCATATAAAACACAGCCTGGTGGAAAGTTGCTATTCTTCAAACTCGCTTGCATCTAGACATCTTTCAAGTGATTTCAGAATTTAGGGTGAAAGTGGATCTTAGGTCTTTTTTATAAAAAGCCATTTCAAATCCTCATTCATATCATAAATGCTTTTTTCTCCTTTTTTCTGCAGACCACTGAAATCTCTGGGGCCATGACATTGTCTGGCACTGAATGCAGCCCCTTTTTATCATTATAAAGAAATAATGAAAGCATATGGTGGAGAGGCGCTCATATTTCAGTGTATGGTGCCTTCCTCATTCTCCATAACTAAGCACGGAAGAATATATAGTATGATGAGAACATTAATTATTTCCAATACACTAACAGAAAATTCCTGACAATTCAGTCATCTCTGCTGCCTAGCATGAATGCAAGTTCAAAGTAAAAGAAACCAAACATATCCCCACTTTTGTGCATTAAACATCAGCAAGTGACCTGTATTTTATTACAGTACACAGCTGTTTTATCACATAAGTAAATAAATCACCATTGAACCAACTTTGGGAACGAAGATTTTGAATAATAACACAATTAACTTTTCCCACAAAGTCCAAATAGCCCACTTGCTCATAGTTGCTACAAGCTGTGATTCCCACGTGAAAGATATCAACTTATTTCCTTTTCCTGTCAATCATCAGTACCAAGTGGGGCCGTGGTATGTCAGGTCATGACCTTTCACTCTGGGCATGAGCCTGAAAGCCACTAGTGAATCAACTAGTTTAATTATTTAGGCTGTTTTTAATAAATATAAAAATGTGGCCTTAAATATTTCACATGCTTGTTCAGTTTGGGCTTTCAAGTACCTCTCATCAAGCTCACCAGCCTGAAAGTGTGCTCTTATTGGTAGGAAATCAGTCAATTAATAACCAAATCCAGCTTTTGGAATAAGGTTTATTTTGCTGATTTTGAGCTTCCTGGCTTGGGTATTATTTGTTTGTTGGTTTAGAGGACAGAATTTTTATTATTCTTTTTTACATAAGATTAAACTGTTTTTAATCATCACTAGCACAGCCTATTTGCTTACCTCCCACAAAACGATCCTTTAATACAGTTTTCCATATATGGTGTATTTTCTACATCCTTGTCACCTATGGAGAAACAAAAAACAAACCACCAAGTAAGAAGAAATCCAATATAGTAAAGCCCTTATAAGACAATTCTTTTAAAAATGTTTTTGAGTAATGTTGACAGCTTTGCTATTAGGTCCCTTAGCAATGGACAGTTTTATTCCATTTCAGGTCAAAGTGTGATGACAACCCTTCTTTGCTAAAAATCCCAAGAACTTCTTTCAGCTTATAACTCCCATAGTCTAAAAACCTAGGCCTGAACCAACCTGCAGACTTTGCCTAGTATTTAACACTACTGCATAAGGAGATTGCAGTAGCTCTACAACCACACAAGTAGAAAACAAGCAGTAATGCTTTCTGTGGATGGTGAACTAGACATGTGCAATGATTTATATTCTACAAACATTTATGCTTATTGATCAACAAGCTTTCCAGCCGGTAGGCACAGGACAGAATTAAACTTCAGAAATTAATTGATGGTGCCTTTTGAAAGAATAAACCTCTAAACTTCAACTGCTAGAGCCAATTTTTACTTTGGAACATTCCTGAAATGTACAGAACTTTCCTAACATTTCTTAGATTTATTTTGTTCTTCTTCTCTCCGGTGCTCTAAGACTACTCAAGAAAGTGAGTGTGAAGGACTGTCTCTATTTATAGATGATAAACCTAACTCTTATCCTTCTCTCTCCTCTCCCCCCTTCCACAGTCCCACATCAAAGACAGGACATGGGGAAGGGGAAGAGAGATGTTCTTACTCTGACTTTTCCAATCACCCTTATGGGCTACTGAAGAGGAGGACTGCTGGTTCTGGAGGAAACATCATCATGCCAAAATTTGCTTTTCTTTTAAACAGAAGTAATAATCTAAGTGAGAAAATGTACCATGAAAATGAAATTGCTGCAGAGATCATCAAATTGTAGAGATCATCAAAGCTACCTTAACTGAAATGTTTTTGTTTTGGGACAGTTGAAAACATTTCATCATGATATTGTTCAAATTCTTCATTTGGCTTATTCACCTCAAGGTGTGTACAATATTATGCTAGAATTTACAATATAATTGAACAAAAGTCAAATGAAGCATTCCATCTTTATTAAAGAAAAGTGTCCCTGTCTGATAACGCTGCTTCTCAGCAATTTCAGCAAAAATGCTGTAGTCCTGAGAAATCTTTTAAATTCATCTAAGTCAGCATTTGCTGATGAAAAGCTATCTTCTAAGAGGTTTTCAATCTGCTTTACTCAAGATGCATCAGGAGGAGCATATGTTTATAACATGTGAGCAACCCCCTGAATCTCCTGGTGGATGAGAAATCAAAATCAAAGTATTGATCCAAGGATCTACCACTTTGAAATCAGATATGGAAAAATGCTAAGGAGCAGCAGTGATTCTTAGGGGTTTCAAGTGCATTTAGAGTACACGGTATCGCCTGGAACATGCTTCAGTTTGCACTTACCTTATTTAGCTTTTCAAAGGCTGACCTTTCATGCACTAAGTTCAGCGACATAGCAGTCAACCTATTAATGTCCAAGGAAGCTGTGGACCAAATCAGACAGTTTAAATAACTCAGCTGTGAACACAGAACCCCATTATCATTTCTGTGAGGCTAATCTGAACAGCTGATTCATCTCAAGCAGTTTACTATGGACGATAGGTCTTCACAGCATCCATTTAAAGTTTTAAATCAGATGAGGGTGAAGAACTTTGCACTCAGACACTATGTTGGGAGGTGCCATATAAAAGGACAGACAGGCAGAGAGACTTATATTAAAAGGCCTTATTTCCCATCGTATTTCACTAGCTCTATTCTGACATGATTACTGATTTCAGTGGAATAAAAGCAAGTAATGAAGTAGAGAGTTAGGAAACTGTATAGCCTTTTTCCCCTACAACACACACCTCCCTGTTAAACATCTCTTGGCTTTGCATGTCTGATGGTTTTAGTCAGAGAAGGCTGTATTTGCCGTACCTATCTCTGTTAGCAGTATGGAGACAACACAACTCATGAGAGGACCTAGCCTGTCTTTTAGAAAAAGATGGGAATTACTTGATCCCTACTTACGTTTTCCTTCCTTCTCTGGTGGGGGTTCACATCTTTCATTACATGAATCTAAAAGCTGTTGAGCAGAAAAATGCTTCCACATCTTCAGCATTGTCTGATAGATCACACCTTTTGCATACTACCAAAATCCTAGCTGGACACAAGAAACCCATGTGAGTTCTGAAATCAGGTTGGAAGATGCCAGAAAGAATTGCATCTCACAGTTCTTTGACTCTTTTTCAATATTTACATGGAAAGAAATACCATTATAAAATAGAAATGATGTAATTACATTACTCCTTTTCCCTTGGACTATTATTTTGTCTAGTAAGCTGTTGCTTTGTGGACTTTATCTGTGTATTCAGCAATTCCATAAATAGGATTTTCATTATCAACATTGAAGTCCCAGACAGTTTTCAGCTCATAATGAGGTTTTCACTGTTCTCAGGCAATGCTTGGAAAAGCCTTTTATATAAGATGAAGATGTGAAGATCTGAGCAAGATGTATGTGTTGCCAAAGGCATTACTTTCAGTCCTAAGTTTCTTCACTCAAACAGGTGGTGATCAGGTTCTAGTAAAAACAGACTTCAAATTATTTCAGTTATCCAGTCACTGTGAGAAGAAAAAAAAAAAAAAAAAGGAAAGGAAAAGAATATAAGAGAGTTGTTACTATAAGCTCCTATACAGCCTCCAAAGATCTCAACAAAACATATGTTCAGAAAAAAATTGCAAGTCTTTCATTGATAAATTATGGCTTCCTGTAGGATATTTCTAGTAATCAGCACTCTCCTCCCTCACCCCTGCTCCATCTCAAACTTAAAAATGCTAATTTTTAGAAAACTTGGAAAAAAAAAAGGTATTTAAAATAACATAATAAGTTAATGTATACAAAAATGGGACCCCAACATACACTTATACAAATCCAAGTATTGGTGAAGATAAATAGTTCTCAGAGTGCTGAGAAAAGAAGATAAAAGACAGGCTCACACCAAACTGCAGTATCTGAACAGATGATTTGAGAGGAAAAAGTAAGTATGGTTCAGATTTTATAACTGCCTCTTTACCACACAGTGACAACATGCTGGATTCACATACTAACAGTGAAATCTGAGCCCAAATTTTGCAGTGGAAGCCAATCTATACTTGAGGAAGACAAAAGCCTTCAAATTTAAGCTGAACTTGCATGCTTAAAAGCCTTATGAGCATTGGAAAGGTCACAAGAAATACAGAAACCTCATGTGATACTGTTTTGTAGAAAGGTCAGACATTCTCCTTCAATTAAAATTGAGATACGTTTGTATCATTCATACTTTGAATTAAGAAGCAGAGGCTTGGACTAGTTCCAGAAGCTGAGGAATTACTACCAAGATCCCTCCTGTATCTGACTTATTTTGAGATGCCAAAATCACCTTGTGTGGTGGAAAGAGGTGAAGGGGCTTGGCAGTTAGTGAAAGGCAAAGCAGTTGCTCAGCTGCTCTGAGTTTTACTGCAGACTGAAAGTATGGAGGGCCCAGACTGAAGAAAGCATACTTGTGGCCCTGTAGACTTAAAATAACCATATAGGGCAGTCTGATCCTGGCATTAATGTTGTTTTTGAATGTCTAAAGTCACAGTGAGTTTTATGGCTAAATGCCATGATGTTCTTTGAAGATTTAAGAAGCATTACATTTCATTTGAGATAACATGCTTTTGGAGTAGAATGGCAAGTTCCATAAATTCCTCTTGGATAAAATCTGAAGTAAACATCACAAAGTTTTGCATGGGTTTCTTGCAATTTGTTTAGGAGATTTTGTGTCAAAGGGGACTGGAAAATGGCTGGCAATGTTTTATTTCACTTATTAAGAATAGTTTTTGAGTATGCAAGTCTAAGCAAGAAATATTTGGGGAGTGCAACTGTGCTGCAGTTTTGCTGAAATAAGTGGGAGTTTTAATTAAAACAATTATACAAGTCTTTGTTTTCTTCAACTTGTTTGATTTAGTTGGTTTCTTTAGCAACAAACACAGCTTTCATGGCTTCTTCACATTTGCACAGAATATTAATGTTGCTGCCTTTGATTTCAGAGTCTTGTAGACTTAAGCAGTCTCTCAGCATTTAAGTCTCAAATCTTCTAATATTACATGAGCAGCAGAGATGAGGATGTGGGTATTTGTATCGTGATACCATCAGGTTACAAGTGAAAAATTCCAGAAATGGATAAAAAGGCCTGACCAGGAGGGACTTGAAGAACAACCACATTATATTGCAATTATGCAAACATGTCAGACTTACTACAGGTTTAGGTCTACTCTCCCTTCCTTCCCTCTCCTAAAGTCCTCTCTTGAAAATGCTAGGCCAGTGGCATACAGACTGACATACAGTATTTACATGTCAGCTATGATACAAAATGATGTAAAATGTGGTCCAAGGGAAGTCTGGCATTTGATACAGTGCTGTCGCACTGTGACAGGTAAGCTAAGGCTCGATTAGCAACTGCAGGGTTACACAATCTACTGCTAAACCAAAATGAAACATCTCAGGAAACTGCAAAGCATCTAAGTGAAATTAAAGAATTCAATAGTAAATACAAATCACTTCAAATTTTCTGTTTGTTTTTGATTGGTTGGTTGGGTTGTTTTGTTTTTTTGTTTGTTTTGGTTTTTTTTTTTGTTTGTTTGTTTGTGTTTTTTTGTGTGTGTGTTTTTTTTCCCCCAAGATAGTGGTTTATTTTATATCAAAAGGGGAAATTGGAAATAAAAAATGGCCCAATTAATAAAAAATTACTCTCAAGAATTGATTTTGATTTTATTTTATTCTGCTGAAGTTACACCTTACAACTGAATCCAGGTATACCCCTGCCCTGAAACGGCTCCCTCGAGTGAGAACACAGAGCTGTAGCTGTCTCTCAGTTCCTGGACAGAGAATTAAAGCTCTCACTGCCAACCACAGTGCCATCCTAGATGCATGTTTATATGAAAGGATATGTGAAAGGATGAAGGGTTGTCTCTGTCAGTGTGTGTGCAGAGGTTTTATCAAGGCACACATGATGCTTAGTAACTCAGCTGGACAAAAAGTAAAAAAAGGGTGACCTAATATTGGAAAAGGCTACTTCTGTCTGAGTGCTTCAAAATTTGAAATGTCAATAACCTGCAAAACCTTCTGACCCACTTTATAGTTGGCCCAAAGTTGTAGAAAAAATTTTATAGTGGTGATTTGTTTTGTTTTGTTTTGTTTTCTGTAAAGCTTCACATTTTCTTCCTTTTTTTTAAAATGTTTTTGATCAGCTCTACTATAGCACATCACGTTTACCATAGACACATGTATGTTTATGTTTAAAATATCAATTCATTTATCTTCACTAATGTGCACACAAAAGATAAGAATCAGTATAAAAAGAA
Organism: Tyto alba; assembly: GCF_018691265.1. Classification (NCBI taxonomy): domain Eukaryota; kingdom Metazoa; phylum Chordata; class Aves; order Strigiformes; family Tytonidae; genus Tyto; species Tyto alba. The sequence continues at coordinate 5,273,092 of NW_024881317.1, forward strand.
ATTTTAATTTGGGTGTTTTTCAAAAGAAAGGGGAGCTTGAAAATACACTTCCCACTGGAAAGGTGGGTTCAGATTTTGGCTTACATCAGAAATTAAAAAAAACAGAGGTATTTTGTTTCACATCACCAATTCTGCACGATTTATCCCAACAGAAAAAAAAAAAAAAAAAAAAATTAAATTGCCAGACAGTGTGTCTGGGCCTCAGAGGTGACATTTGGGGTGCAGCAGGCAGAAGCGGTCAGGCAGGGACTAACAGCAGAAGTGTGCTGCAGGCGATGCCCTGCTGCCGGCAATGGGCCAGGTAGTGCTGGGAGTATCAGAGTTTGACCAGCACAGAGGGTTCAAATCCATCGTGTGCCAGGGAGGGAAGCTAACAGATGAACTTCTTGCTACTTAAAGCATGCCTTCCCTTAAAATTCACTGTAAATTCATTCAAAATATCTCATTTAGTTTATGCCTGTTGCTTTTTTTAAACATACATAGCTATATCTCTCTCTCTGTTTTTTGATTTATTTTGGCTTGGTTTTTTTTTGTTCTGTTTGTTTTTTTTTTTTTTTTTTTTTTTTTTTAAGCTGCTTATCCTGAAATCAGTACGTTTTCCTTTCTTGGAGCTGCAACTTAATAAAAGCCAAACCATTTCTTTCTAAAGAGTTACAGCTCCTCCCAGATGAGTACATCTAGGTCAGGTTTCAGCCTGGCATAAATATTTTATGTTTGAGAACTAAAGGTCTCCAGAAATTGGGGTTCGTATTGGAACGCCTGACGCAGCCTTAACCATACCAGCACATGCGGGTGCTTGCTTTAATAAAAAAGCCCTTAATCTCATTTGGCTCTACCTCACTGGCAGCTTGAAGTACTTGAATCAAACAGTACAGCTGTGAATTGTGACACTGGCTGGATGGAAGCCCAGAAAACTTTTCCCAGAGAAAACCCTTGAGGGAGGAAAAAAGAAAAAAGAAAGAGAAAAAGAAGAAGGAGGGGGAAAAAAAGGTTCGACAACCGAAATATAATACAGTGGAGAGTGAAAAAACCCACAGCCAAACCTACCCCCCTCCAAGAACCTGAAACAAACTAGAAAACCAAAAGATGGACTTAAAAAGGTTATTTTGTAAGGTAGGAGAGGCAACCTGGGCAGCCCTGAGTAATGACCCCAGTCCGTATTTTCTGCACAGCAGCAAATAACCAAACTCAAGCAAAGGAATAGGAAAGCCGAATTAGACCACTCCTTCAAAATCCATTTTAAAGAAAAGGCAGGAAAATGAAGCAGCTTTGATTTTTCTGAGGAACAAGAAAAATATCCAACTGAGGAAATTAAAAGAGGGTTGGAAGCACAAGTGCCATAAACAGACCTAGCACAAGTGTGCTTGAAGTATTTATAATTTTATATTTGTTTGAATCCTGACGATGATACCTTCCCCTAAAGCAGATAACTGAGCAATAAGGAAAAACAAAACAACAAAACCATAGAAAGCACATCTGAATGGAAGGAAATGTGCTTTTTTAGAAGGCAGCAGCCGTACTCTGGAGTCATAAGGTCAAGAGGTGAATTTCTACTGAAGGAAAACATTAGAGCTAGATATTTCTCATCTGTCAGTCCCATTAAATACCATTTTTTAAGGACTCAGGACTGTGCATTGTGCCTTTCTTCAAGTTAGCAGGATAATAAAGATTCTGTTGCCTTTTGCAGATGTTTAAAGACATGATGTGAAAGACAAATTCTTCAACTAAAACCCTCAAGAAATGTCACTTCTGTGTCTTACTGAAGGAGCTCCAGCACATTCTCTACATAAACATCTGCCGGAAACATTTTAAAAAGGAGGCTGTTTAAATAATGGCTTTTGTAGGCTTTTTGTTTTGTTTTGTTTTGGTTTTTTTTTCTTCTTTAAAGAAAAGAAAATGAATTTGTGGAAAGTTCCCTCTTCCAAAGTGTCTTTCCATTGCAAACATGCCTCAGCTAGGATGATCTGAGGAAGCAGGTTGTAAAATGAAGAAGAAATGTTGAAAATGTTCCTTCAAAATATTCTATATCAATCACACCTCAGAGACAGTCATAAATCAGTGATTTCTTTGACTTCAGAAAGTTGTTGCTCTTCATTGTTATGCTAACTTGTTTGCGACAATTATAGCAAGGCTCTATTTACATGATAATTGGATTTTTCTATTAAATTTAACAGACAAGGGGAAAAAGGAGAAATAATAACCAACATTGTGTCAAAGTGGTAAATTTGTGGCATAAGCTGAGAAAAGGAAAAATAATGAAAAGAAACTCACTATATAGTCTATTTACTGTAATCTGACCCTTCACTCACCCTTTGCTTTACATGACTACCGCAAGTCTATCTAGACTTCTCCATCCTTAAATGTCTGCCACAGTGCTGGACTCTGCAATAACTGTGACTGTGTACCAAAGTGAGGAAAGATTCTGAATGGATTTATCTTACTTTACATTTATTAAAAGAAAATCTATAGTTCTGGGTGCAGTACTTCTATTTCAAACTAACAGAACTTAGAGAGAGTTGGAAATCCCTCATAGGAAGTTCACCTGTTGCCAAATCAAATGGTGTTTCACCTAACAATGACTTTATAGGTGTCTTATGGTTAGAGGGCATTTAATGCAGTAAGTTAATAGCTTCATTAAACCTAGCAGATTCTACATAAGAGAAGTTCCAAGGATTTTGGAAATGGTACTGTAAATGTGCAAATCCCATTGGATGACTAATATTGTCATCCTTACATATAATGATGTAGGAAGCGTTTTCACAAGAAATTTTGTTATATAGAATGTAGTGTTAAGTTTAACATCAGATGTATGACTGCTTCTTCAGGTCAGAGATGGAGAATGATGAATCTATAGCAATTTATCTGATAAGTAGTCCTGATCGCCCATCTCCTTAACTAGGAGAGAGTGCAGAGAAAAGGCTGCCAGGCACTCTGGGAAGACAAAGGAAGTAAAAAATAATCTGCCATAGTATTGGCAAGTAGATTCATACAGTATATTTTATACGTGGGTCAAAATCAGAAGCACAAAACAGGTATCATCTGGCTGGAGATCTGTCTAACAGCACACCTCAAGGAAGTGATGAGGAAAGAAAAGAATCTTCCATTCTTGCAAGGCTCAGAAGATCTTTTCCATTATGATGCCCATCCCTCAGCATTATCTTAATCTGTGGATTCATGAACAACAAGTTTACTTTCAGGAAGGCCTTGAGATTTCATGGGGTACTCAAATGTAGATGAAACTGTTTTGCCAGAGATATCTCTGAGGGAAGAGAGATCCAAGAGGCCACATATTCATGTCTAGCCCCTGGTTCTGGCCTCTCCTGGCACTTGACAGTGATGGCATCATTACTTACCTCTGGATTTCTTGTGCTTTGCAGATAAGGTCCTAAAATGTTAAAAACATACTCTTTCCTTTATTTCTAAAATCCAAGAGAGGTGAAGACCTGATTTCCTTATTGTTTAACACCCCTGATTGCCTCATAAAACTCACTTAGGAAAACTGCTTTCCAAGCTTAAATAACGTAGGTGCAGAAAAACAGCAATATTTTCCAATTGTTTCTTATCTGCTGGAGATTTCTTTCATAAGTCACTAACAATTGTCTTTTCTGATGATTAGTTGCTATTGTATATCAGCTTGATTTTTGCATTCATATGCTTTCACAAAAAAGGTTGAAAGTTCAGTCTTTCCCAGTTTTCCCATCATGTAATAAAACATCTTCCATGTGATCTTAGCTCCCAGAATCCCTTGTGACTTTGACTTCACTGCTGGACACAATCTTGTAAAATTTGAAGTTCACTGGGTTCATGAAAAAAACCTGATTTTTACAGATGCATCAAGAAGTCTGTGTGATGTGATAGCCTCAGGCTAAAACACAAGCTAATTTCCTCTGTATGAAAATTATAAACATCTTATTTAACATTGCCTTTAATTAATCCATTTGCTTTTCTAGCATATGTATACTTATATGTCTGGTGATATGAAAAATGAAAATAACTATCTGGGTAAGTTTTTAGAACATATTCTAGGATTTAAATGGAAAGATGTCTGAATACTTCTGTGTAGGGGTAACTTAAGTAATAAAGGATAGGGAAATCGAGTCTTTCATCCTTTTCTATAAAGGAGCAAAGAAGGTCTTGGCTTCTTTCTATTTTACTCAGATGATGATTGCTGATATTTACTCTACACTTTCTCTTAAAAAAAAACATCTAAACTGTACAAATCTCCCTGCACCACTATTTAACACGGCTGATAGACACCAGCTGTGCTGTAAAACGAGAAGTTTCTGAACAGACAATGATTATCCGTCAGTGGATAATACCCTGTTTTGAATCACTAATGCCCCTCTGCAGGTTCAATGATGGGATATCAGAACATGGTTAAGCATTAGCTTAAATATTTGCATGCCATGAAAGCTGTATCAGAAAGATGTCTATATTAAAATGTTTTTGATAATGATTTTTTTCAAGGACTTTTCTGCAGAGTTTAGGACCCAATCATTTTGTGGAACATTTTATCATCCTGTGTAAGATCTTACTAAGTATTTATGTGTGCAAACCAGGCAGGGAATGTACCTTTTTATTAGCAGAGCGGGTGTGATCTAGACAGGTGCAGTTTGATCTTTCCCATACTGACCTTCACATAACTTCATACCTGACCTGAATGAAGCACTGTCTCAGGGGAGAGAGACAACTTGCTCATGGAGAAGAAAATTATTATACTGCTGAGTTATGTGATGCAGCTTTATAAAATGGAGTGCATTTGGGGTATACAACCACAAAGCCTCATGTTTTGACAATTATGCAGCATATGTGAAGGCCCATTTCATTTACTGAAACCCATGGGTACCGCACAAAGCTTTCTATATAAACACGGGTTACATCCTATTCAAAAAGGTGATGCATTGTTTCTTTTGTTTCATTAACTGCCACACTCTAATTGTTACTTTGTGGCTTCAATGCAAATCACGGCATTTTTTCCCAGTAAGCAAAATGAGAATAGCTTTATATTTGCACTTGATGCTATGGGAAGATACCAAACCCTACGTGTGAAGTTTGGTTTCATGGTTTTGATTTTCAGTGGCCTTTTTGAGATGAAAAAGAAGTATCTCCAAATACTTAGAGTTTATAGATTTATTCTACCATAAACATGTTTGTTTCTCATTCACATTTCTGGGAGCTGAGGATATTCACTTTTCCAAAAAGAGGAAAGTTGGGGCCTCCAGCTTGCATAATTCCTCTGGGTAAAGGCTGCTGTGCATGTGTAGCAGCACTTTCAGATCTCAGATGCTCTCTCCTGTGTATGACATCTGACATCTGGCTAATACAAAGAATTCGGAGGAAAGGACCACCATGACCACAAGCAAGAACTTTACTGTTGGAGGTAAAGGGCCAGGCTCTGTAACAGGGGCTGTTATGGACTTCTCAAAGGACAAAACCTCTTTTGGCTTTTGGGCTCTTTCTGCATTTCAGTCACAATGAAGTTTCTCTTGAGTACTCAGATACCATAGTAATGGCTGCATCAGTTTTTTAATTGCCAGATGTTTCAGAAACTTTGAAGGCAGAGGCAGAGAGGGAAGATGATTGAGAGTTTAAAAAAGAGGAAAAGAAAAGCCCTGAAACTTTCTCTATGTATTGATATTCTTCAAGGCAATGAGGGTGCGATGAAGGAAAGGGATGGAAGAAAAGCCATTATCATGCTTAGTTCCAGAAATTCTCCAATTATTGCTAGAAAAGCCATCTAAAAAGCACTTGAAATTGGTGATGGATGTTGTTTACACTCCTTGGGAGAGGAGAAAAAAGTCACAACAAAAAACCAAACATCTTCTCCAAAGAGGGGAAAGGTTAGAAATTATTTGTGCTGCATTGATCAATTTACCCAAGTTGTCTTTCGATGGATTGTATTAATGGAACTTCATTTTCTTTTATTCAGCTGCTGGCCAATTTCTTCTTGACTCTTAAAAAGATCAATCAACACATCTCACTATCTTTGTACAAAATGAGCTTCTATTTTTTCCTTAAAGTTTAAGAGACTTTATTATTTTCATTTGTAATGGATTTTTCTGTCTCCTTTTTCTTTCAGCCCCTGTTGTGATTTCTCTGATGTCTATCTATTCTTTCTTTTTCATGGATTTTGTCTAAACAACTCAGGTTTGCCTTTCTGTAGAGTACATGCAGGTAGGAAGTTATGTCTTTAGGTCCAGTAATGTACAAGTAGTTAAGATTAAGCACAGCTCCTTCTTTAATACTCATGTGAACGGGAGGAACCATCACTAAAATGAGACTAAAATAAGAGTGTGTTGTTTGGATGAAATTTAACCAGCAATGTCAGTGAACGCTACTTGTAAATAGTCTCAGTAAAATCAATCAAATATTACTCAACACAAGAAAGGCTAACAAGTTATGTCCAGACAGGATTAAATTTAACCAGAAAATGTTTTTTGTTTTGGGTTGTTGTTTTTTTTTGTTTTGGTTTGTTTTGGGTTGGGTTTTTTTGTTTTGTTTTTTTTCCTAGTTTTGACTGGTCATAACTAGTTTTAACCCTACATTTTCATTCTTTTCTCAATTCACATTAGGAAATTATAACAGTTCCAAAATAATTCAACCAAATACTTCTGAAAATGTTAGAATTTAGGATCTTCTCTTACAAAATTCTGTATACAAAACAAAACTAGTAATAAGAATTGAGGTAACATCATTTTCATGAATTCTGACAGTCCCAGGTCCATTCTTCCTTTGAACATCATGTGTTGACTTTTATTTTCCCAGTCTTTTTTTATCATATGAAGTTTCATTTTTATATTGGCATGTGAGGGCAAATTTTAACATCTGGTTGCAAAAGGAAGGACTCTGAAAACATCTTGGAATACTCTCCAAAGGAAGGTGAGCCAGTAAGCAAAATTCAAGGGATTTGCCATTGATTGCACTTTCATTTTGACTTTAATGCACAGCATGCGAAATCTGGGCTATGTTTCAAAACTCTTTGGAGGCTACTATGGGCTGCTACTCAATACTGTGTAAAATAACCTTTCTCTTACAAATAGATACTGCTTTTTTTCCAGTCTCAGTCTTTCAAGAGACATTTCCATCCATCATGGCTGTATATGATGATTCCTGTGGCAAGCACTGATTTTATATTAATCTAAAAACTGCGCATATTTACACATGTGTTTTTTTTCTCTTAACTCATAGCTGTTTGAGCCACAGAAGGTATCTCCAAATTCCTTGAAGGGCATATTTTTAGCCAAGCTAAAGCATGCTTTCATCTAATCTTTTTACAAAACCAGCTTCTGTACATAAAACAGGCTTCAACAAAGTATTTCTGCCATCTTGAAGAAATGCAAATTTCTCAAAATTCTCTGAGACCACTTTGTGGTTTTGATGGTGGCACCCATGAATAAATAAATTTCTTTGTGTTCTTATGTCTCTTTTACATATCTTACTGATTACTATTAGAGGTTGTCAATTAACGTAGTGTGCACTGTTAAATTTCTGAAGTATAACACAAATATATTTCACAAATAAAAGCCAGGCACATGTAATTTATTTGGAATTAAACCAGTGTCATCTCTAAACTGCCAGTCCTTATGGTGGATATTCTGGGCCCCTGAAAATGTGACTGAAATTTAGTAAGCACTAGTTCTCCTATCCTGAGAAGATTTTCATGTACAGAGGTGTGCATGAAAACATACTCCGTGCACGCAATTCCCTGCACATACATTGACACATTCACAAACACACAAAGAATATTCGTCACAGCCCCATAAAAATATATGCTTGTCACAGAAGCAAAAATCCAAAGAAGACATGGGGAAAACCTTTGAAACACTCATTTTCTGCCACTTATGTGTAATATTACTATTTGAGTTTAAACTGATACATTACTCTGGAGCATAAATGACTGGCCTTTAAACGCAGCTTGCCTGGGATCTACTTTTGCTTAGGCATTTATAACACACACCACTTAAATAGCAACATAATGCCTTTGTATGTCAGTTGTTACATTCCATATACACTGAAATCTTGAACTCTGCACAGAAATTCAGTAATGTGCTTAATCATAATTTTGCCACAAATCCAGTCTTTTTAATTAAATGTTGACAAATGAAAAAAAGCATAGTCTAAATATGGAAGCCATTTCCAATAACCTTCCAACTCTGTCAACATGAAGAATTTTTATTCTGCCAGAAGTTCCAACACTGAAAACTATGTTTTTAGTTAGTATTTGTAAAAGCAATCTCCCTTCACCACCAATGCTTTAAAAACTTTCTGGGAAATGAAGTTGTTAACATGAAATTATTACAAATTACTCTGAACATTTTCTTTCAGAAAATCTGAAATATTCCATTCTGATTTTTATTTAAAAATAATAAAATTAGTATGAAATATACTATTCTGCTAAAATATCTCTAAAAACATTTCTAAATTTACTAATGATATTTTGTTGAAATTGATATGCTCCCATAAGACACTGTGATTTAGGCAAAATGGCATTCACTGAGTTAAAAAGCTTTCAATGAACAGTATTTCATCTATAGGACCATTGGAAGTCACAATAATTTCCATTATAAAAATCAACATTTATGGGTCTAGCTGAAGATGCCGGGGACTGTTTCTCATACAAAAGAAATAGGCCATGTTATGAGGGCTCAGTGTTGTGGCCCTTCCAAACTCATATATCTGAAGATTACTGTTTATATCCACACATTACCTAGATGCTTTAGCAGTGTGCACAGATTCAGTAAAGAAGTAAAATAACTGATTTCTGTCCTATGAACCAATACAAAACCATTGTTTAAAAACCAGACAAGACTCTCATTCCAAAATCTCAGAATGTCTCAAGTATTATGGAAGGGGGTGGGGGGGGAGAGGAGAGGAGAGGAGAGGAGAGGAGAGGAGAGGAGAGGAGAGGAGAGGAGAGGAGAGGAGAGGAGAGGAGAGGAGAGGAGAGGAGAGGAGAGGAGAGGAGAGGAGAGGAGAGGAGAGGAGAGGAGAGGAGAGGAGAGGAGAGGAGAGGAGAGGAGAGGAGAGGAGAGGAGAGGAGAGGAGAGGAGAGGAGAGGAGAGGAGAGGAGAGGAGAGGGGAGGAGAGGAGAGGAAAAAGAGAGAAAAGAAAAGAAAAGAAAAGAAAAGAAAAGAAAAGAAAAGAAAAGAAAAGAAAAGAAAAGAAAAGAAAAGAAAAGAAAAGAAAAGAAAAGAAAAGAAAAGAAAAGAAAAGAAAAGAAAAGAAAAGAAAAGAAAAGAAAAGAAAAGAAAAGAAAAGAAAAGAAAAGAAAAGAAAAGAAAAGAAAAGAAAAGAAAAGAAAAGAAAAGAAAAGAAAAGAAAAGAAAAGAAAAGAAAAGAAAAGAAAAGAAAAGAAACAGAACCTTTGGCAGTATTGCCACTCCATTTTCTCCATGCACAAGTTTAGTCCCATATGCAACTTCTGCCTCCCTTTGGCTGCTCTGTTGCTGTTAATAAGCATGTGCTGTACATTTGGCATGATTTCCAGCTTCCACTTGCCATTTATTCCTTTTACAACCTCCTTTGTTATAGGTCTAGTGTAGCAAACTGCTGCTTTATGGGAATTTGCAGCCCACTAGACATATGGTGCAGGATCACTGGCCAAAATGGCAGAATAGTATACAGTATTTTACAACCCAAGTTCATTATCTGTCTTGTTCCAGGACTTTCTTTGGTCTCTGCCCAATAGGAGCCCAAACTCCTAATCATACGATAATAAGACTGGCTCCTCCACACATTTGTTGGACAACTCAATGGCTTCCACTGCTCTTGGAAGCAATAATGGACTGTGCTGGCATTCACTCACCATGACCAGCCATGGCTGACGAGTGTTAGCTTTGCTTTTTCTTTCTGCTGGTGATCCTCTCACAATGAACCCATGTTGCTGCATGTTTTCCCATGCTAAACTTCCTGTACTTTTTAGAGTTGTATCACTGATGAATCAAATCACTGAAATCTCCACTCCAACTGAGTTTATCAAGGGTCACAATTAGATGACTTGCAATATGGATTTCTTAGCAGTGGCACCACTGCTCTTCTCCTTCAACCAGCAGTTAGAGCAATTTTTCTCCTCATAATGGCACACTTATGAATGGATGCCTCTCCTGTACCAAAGCCACACATAATATCTTTGGTTTCTGAACTTGGGGAAATGTTAACATTTTATTCTGTATGTGATGTAAAGAAATGCCCTGTCCTGTGCCCTTCTAGTGGACCAGGTGTAATTAGGCACCTGGAATTTACCAAGTGTGCATAAAACTTGTAAAAATCAGTTCAGATGTGACTTCTATTTGTGAGGAGAAATAAACTCAGGTTAAATACTCCAGCTTGGGTCTATTTTCACTGAAAAGACAACAAGTTGAACTTTTCAACAACCCTTCTTATTTTCTTCCTGCTCAAATAAGAATGAATATAATTTTTATTTGAATTGCATAACTACACACTGTGTAAAAATCTCTTCACTATGTTCTTTCTGGCCTTCTTGCCATGGATATTATTGACATTTTCATTTAGACACTGTGCTATGGGTGTTCTGCCCCTTACACCGATTGTCAGGAGAACCACATGTTACTTGTGGATTAAAACATTCCAGCGGAGACATTCACAGCACAAACCATTAGTTGCTCAATTTGATTCAAACCACAAACATCTATCACAAAACTTCTCTCTGTGTTTCAAAGGGACAGCATGTCTGCCTCCCTTCCACCATGACCCCAGTGAAAGGCTGACTTTCTGCAAAGTGTTCAAGGTCCTATTTCAGCTAAGACTTCCCACTTACAGAACAAGCCCACCCAAAAATCTGTATGAGCTGTGAGTAGTATGATAAACAAGATGAGCAGTGTTTTGGATTAAAAAAAAAAGGCTTCTCAGTAAAAATACCTGGTGGCTAAGCAAAGCCAACAGCCAAGTCAGGTAATACAGCCAGACCCTTTCCTGAGATCACACATGTGTTGCATCCCAGGCTTCATCAATATCCACTGATTCTGGACTCCTGTTTCCTTGTACCCCAACTCTTTACAGCTTTTATTCTCTTGCTTTCATTTTCTTTCATTCTGGTTTCTCCCTATTGTTGTCGCTTCTTTGAAAAGATCAATGAACAGGTCTTACAGTCTTGGTGTAAAAAAGCCACTATTTTCCCTTAAACTTTAAAAGACTTCATTATTATTATTATTTTTTGTAAGAGGGATGTTTGTATCTTCCTTCTTGCCTGTAGCCCCCCTGCAGCTAAACTTTCTGATGTTGCTTTGTGTTTAAAAGAAAATTAACAGCAAAGAATACACAATTTGACTTAAAACATATTGATATTGTAAAATGAAAAGCCATTTAATGAATTTTTTGTCCCCAGTGAAGAGCCAGTGTAAGGAACAGTAGGGGCTGCAAACAAGACTGAAAATGGCATTGTAATAGCAAAATGCATTTGTTTGAACAGTCTTTTCCTTTTCTTTTCTAATGATTTTACAACATTGTCTCTTCTTTTTTCTCTTCATTAGTTGTCTGTGACCACAAAGACATTCCAGTAAGAAAGGTAAGAAAAAAACCCATCTATCCAAATGTTTTTGATATCAGGAAAAACACTTATTGGTACAAGAAAACACTCCAGTTGGTTGGTGTCCTGTCTCAGACACACACAAATACCCACAAAAGCAAAATCCCAAATGACCAAAACTCCCCAGCAAGCTCTTTCCCTTGCAAAATTTTGCTTCCTGCCCATGAGAAAGCAGAGCCTGGAAGAGGGGGAGGTTGTTGACAGAGAAGATGCCATTAATATTTCTGGAATTGCAAGAACATTGATACAACTGTTATTATTATAACAGCACTTACAAGCACTGTTGAACGTTAGGGATTGAAATACTGGTAGCTGTGTTTGAGGCTTTATTTATTAATGCCTGTAAAATGCTTTGAGATCTTCAATTATAGGACTTTTAGAGAGAAAACTTTTATATTGTCTGTAGCCATGCTGGCCTCAATCCTCAGCTGAAAGCTAAAACAGCATGCTACGATAAATACAAGGGCCATACTGTCCTGTAATGTAAGTTAATGTAAAATAACCACAGACCTCTCTAACTTACATTGTTTGTGGCTACTTGCATCCACTGGCTGGAATTCATTAGGGTACATTGTGTGAAGGTCAATCAGAGCATCTCTTTTCTTTCCCCCACTGTTCCCAAATCATTGTGCTTCCTGCCAAAACACAATTTCTCTTGTTCTTTTGGAGCATCTCTGAACGTATTCCCTGCACTTTCCCTGAGATATCAGCAGCAGAGAAGTACTTGGATTTTTACTCAAGTATGAGAAAGAGAATATATACTTCCTAGTTTTACATAAAAACCAAAAATGCCTTCATGGCCCAAACCTTAGCCTTCATGGCCTATTGGGTCTGTGCAGTTGGGACATGCCAACAGCAGACAGGAGAGTTTTCTGTCTTCCACTACATTGACTAGATTAACTGAAAGGTGTCATTTACCAACAACTCCAGAGCTTGTTCAACTTCATGCCCTAAGATTGCTCATATGATTTCACTGCTCTGTTCCTGTGCCATGTGTGTTGCAAGGATGTTCCCAGCTTGCATCAACACAACCTCACATCATACCATTTTCTTCTATCCGTACCCTTTTGTCCTGGGAACATGGCCTTGTGGTTGAGCAGGAGATGACATACTCTGGTTTGGTAGCAGCAGCTGTAAAAATCACTCCTCTTGCACCAGTTGTTAAAAATTATAGTACTTTTTAACAAGTTCTATTTTCTGATGTTACTCTGGACCTTTTCAAGATCTGCCCTCAACTTAGTGAGTGGCTGTTCCTTCCTCCCACTCCCATTAGATGAAGCTGAGACCTGGAGGTGCCCAACCCCTGCTGGCACTGCACCTTAGCTGAAAGCTGTCCCCGTCTCCATTACATCAACCATTGTCCCTCCTCTGATCCAGTCAATATTTCTTTGGCAGCAAAAACTTACCTGGAATTTTCTCATTAATGTATGTGGCAAAGCCAAAAGTCATTACTATGTGAGATATTTCATAGAGAAATTTTTGGCAAATCCAAACATGGCACATATTTAATAATAAACCTTTTCAAAAGTAGTTGAAAATTTTTAAAAGAATCATTTATGCTTTTTTTTTTTTTTTCCTATTAGCAAATCCAAACTACCCTAACTTGCCAAAAGTTTAATTCTCCAGACACAGTGTAAGAGGAATGCATTTTAGAAACCTTAGACAAATGCCTCGTCTACTTAGCCATTTAATATATTACAGTTTGAAGATACAATATCTCAAGACATGCCAGAATCAGAAGAAAGCTCTGTGACTGTAGGAAGATGGGACTGTTGTTTTGGTATTGTCAGTGGGTAGCAGAAGCCATTGTTTGGGTTTTCTGGGAGAGGGGAAGAGGCTCTTTCATTCTCTGTTTGTTATGTGCTGTATGTTGTTGCTCTCTGTAACCATGGCTGGGGTTTTCTGCTGTATTCATGGAAAGGACATCAGAAAATCTTTATTCAACATATGCACACTAATGCACTGTACTGTCTTCCAGTTTGAAATGTTCTACCATTTCAAGGGATATTTATTGACCTTAACATGGGGAACAGGAAGCAAGCCGGGCACCATTCTCCAAAAGGGGGAGGTATTTTTCTTGCAAGTTTAGTGATGATGGAAACCCATTCTTGCCTTTCCTGTGACAGCTTCCCCCGGCATATCAGACTGCAAATCTACAATAACTTGCAATTCCAGGTGTCATTTTTGGGAGGATGTATGAAGGGGAATAATCCACAAGCAGGGTGATATTTTTCCATACTAATGTTTGATTTTTTCCTTTTTTTCCTGAATTATATGAATTGTATCTTGAGTTGTATTATAGTAACAAAGACTTGAAACAACACCTTCGCACCTCAGAAAAGACTAGTAGTCACCATGTTAATATAGATATCATGAAATAACAACAGATTATCTCATAGTTTTCCATCTTTTAATATGCCTCCTCAATCTGTCAGATTATTTATTATTCTCTACTTTTTAAATTTTTGACTGAATTTTTGAAAGAGAAAATATTGAATTTTAATAAAGCATACACAAAATGAAAGGTTTCTGCAACAATCAAGGACATACTTAGATCCTGATTTACACTAGGATATTTTATGATTGATTGATAAATGACAAATTGATGTTTAGATATATTGTAATTGAGAGTAAATAATATATGATGGTTATATTAAATAATATATAGGCAGCGCATGAACAGAAATCATATTTACTCACCATCTACAATACTTCATATCTACTTATAACATACTAATACTTTTCCTGTAATAAATAACCATAACAAATCCATAAATCAGCATTAAATGGAAACACTGTTTTGGAAAGCCAAACTCTACATTACATGTTAGAATAAAGATTTTCAGCTTTTCTTAAAAATGACTTGGTATTTAATTTCTTTAGTCCCATTCACACTCCTGATTTTTCTTAGCTAAATTCATTTTAAACCAAGCATAACCATATAGGATTTACCTACTAATGAAATCACCATCAAACACCTAAGTCCCAGTTGCACAAATGAGCGTCTTGCCTGAAATTAGCTCTGAGCACCCAATGTTACCACCTTTCACATAGTCAATATGTTTTTTACATACTGAAGACTGGTCTTAGAGTGGCTACAACCCTACTCAGGACCTGTTGTATGGGGTATTCATTCACTAAGCTGCTGCTGCTGCTGCTTAGGACCACCTGCCTTAAACCTTCATACCTGCTCAGCAGTTCTAGGTTATTACTGGTTAAAGTGAAAAAATAAATAGCACAAAGTTTTATAAACCTTCAGAACGGTTGATAGGTTGACAGCTTCCAGTTGCGTGTTCTCACTTTGCCTAGAGGACCTTCTACAGTGTTGCACATGCAAAACAGGAACAGGATAGGGCCATATGTGTTTGCTGATAAACATCTCAAACATCAAAATTCTGCAGTCGCTCAGCTGAAGGAATAAGCAGGAACACAATACATTTCTCTGTGATCCATCATGACTGCAGAGATTTTTGGTTTGGAGAGGGAATTTTGGGTTTCTAACAGTCTTCTGAAATAAAATGAGCTGAAGATAAAACTAAAATGCACTGCTATCCAGTGCTCCAGGGCTCTCTCTGACTGATCCAAGAGCTTTTGTTTATGACACGGAGACCGATTGATTTACATTTTTTTGCTTTCAACAAGCCTCTCATGAAGAACACAGTGACGCGCTAAAGTGCCAAAGAAGACGGAAGGCACAGTGATGAAAAACAGACATTGCTGCCATTAGCATCGATCAGCAATTGATCAGTGTATAAGCAAGAAAAGAGGTACAGGATGATTACTCTGTATAAAGAAACCTGATTTAATCTGGTTCAAAAGATGTATTTCCTGTGAAGAGGCTCTTTGGTCAGGAGACACAAACTTCATTAGCACAAAACCAAGAGTCATGTGAGGAGCTTTGTCTTGGAGATTATGGAGATCCATCCTTTTGCAGAGAAGAGGATATGAAAACATTTTTCAGATGATACATTAGTCAATCAATAGCTTCATGTCAAAGAGAACCTCACCCATGTCCTTTTCTTATTTAATTAGATATTTTTCAGGACTGGCTAAAGCCCCACTATCATATCACTACAAGAATACAATTGATTTTGGAGAATGAGTAGGGGAAGAAGGACAGCTGAGAAAGAATTTGGTCTTCTGAGATGCCAGGGATCCTTCATGTGTGTTGAATAACAAACCCTTTTGTTTATTCAGTAGCACCAATTTTGTTATGAGCAGGTTCTTCAAACTTAGACAAACCTGAAAAGGCTTTCTTTTAACTGGAAAAACCCCGCCCAACTGACAACTTGACAGAGGCATGTGAGTTAACTCCTATTACACTTAGTCTGAGCTAAAACAACATAACTTTTCACTCTCACCCCGAGAGCTAATGAGCTTCAGCACTTGCGATGTGAAAGACCAATAACTTAATCCACTGTTTGAAGCGATCCCTATTTTTAAAGCAGTGCTGTATTTGATTAAGCCACTGTAAAGCTCAGCAGAGCTGTGTCAAGTTAAATTATATTCTTTAAAGTAAAAATTCCATTTTACATGAAACGTAAAACTTCAGTCTTATTGCATTTTTATAAGAAAACCAACTACCATTTATTTACATCCAGACAGCCCCCGTTAATATCAATTTATAGCTGGCAGATGCTACAGGCCTGAATGTGTTTTAAAGTACTAAAATATTATCTTGTAGTTTTATAGATTAAAAATATTGAACTACGTTTTCAAAGGTATGTACAGATTCCCTAAATTCAAAGCCAGAAGATATTCCTGCGATAATCACTGAGTGAATATGCAAGTCCCAGTATGATACAAACATTGCTGCTTTTACCAAAAAACTTTTAATCTCATCAAATCTGTCCTTGTTAGCTAAACAGAGTATGTTTCCCACGATCCCACACTGACTGGCATTCGTAACATTGCCTTTCTTAAACCTGTTACCTGGGTCACTCTCTTCACACTCTTTAAATATTGGCATAATGTTACATTTCTTCTAGTTCTCTGGAAACTCACTAGTGTTCCAAGACATTAAAAATCAACACTAAATGCCTGGACAGTTCCTTGGCCACCTCTGTTAAAATTATTGGATGCAGGTTGTTCAGTTTCAATGTTATTAAAATTATCAACTTTGGCATTTTGGAAAAGAAACTATTTCAGTATTGTCATAGTACAATATGACTATGTACCTCAGCTTTTCCTCGAATACAGAGCAGAAATGTTTCCTGGGCATTTCTGTTTTTTCTGCACTGTTATTAAATATTCTACCATATCCACCCAGGAATAGACTAGCACATTGTTTAGGTATTTAACACCTAGCCCACAATGCATGCATGTGCACATGCAGACACACATATTTTTTGATATTTCACTAACTTGACTAAAAGTTCACTTTGTATACTTTGGTTCTTTCCAGCCTCTAGGCCATATGGCGTTATCAATTTACCTTCTCTCCTTCTCTTATATAACAGTAACAATAAATGTTCATTTTCCTTCTAAGTGGGGCTGTTCAACAAGTCTTACCTTCTTCTTGAACACAGAATTATGGCTCTTGAGATAGAAGCAGAAATTCTGAGACTGGTTGAAGTGGGGCTGGGACACCATTCCCACTGAACTTCAAAGCTTATGAGGATGAGATGATCAAGTGATCTCTGCCAACTATCCAGTTCCTGTTCTGTCCAAGGATGCTCCAGCATTTAATCTGTTACTGCAAAGCTATTCAATAGAGATACTCTGTGTAGAGTAACATCATCTTGACTTGCTCAAACCTCATTTCATTTCTGATCTGAATCATATTTGCATTGCTATCTACCAAAGTAAAGATTAACAAATAGTAGACAAGAGATGAATATGACCAGCAATGACATTTAGTCTGTATCTAATTCTTTTGTAATAAAAAAAATCAGCACCACCAGGACTTAATTTCTAAATTTAGAAATGAGATGCACCATCAATGAAGTCTGGGAGATGAGTATCTCTGAGAAGAATTTGTGAAAAAATGTACATGACACACTGGAGCGGATGTGTCTTCAGCATTGGGGATCTCAATTGTTTAATATATCCTTTCATCAGTAGCATCTTTCAAACATGCGTATGTTCTAACAGAATAAAGTTATACTTAGACACTAAAGGTTGCTTTTATTGAAACTTAAATAGAAATTGGAAGACTTCAATATATCCTGCCATTTTCTTTGGGTGTTTAAATGGAGGTTCAGCCTCATACTGGTTACTGGGATTTGCAGATATTGGCAAAAACAATCCTAAACCTCAGAAACCAGCCACAAAGTATCCTCTAAATGTATATCACACATGTATTCTGTTTAATGGAGAAGCATCTGATTCTGTCAGCAGGCTATAATAGTGAGAGGAACAAAGGTGAACAGAATGACTATCAAATTGTTGTCCCCCAACTTGTTAACATGGAGAGAATGATTGCCCTGGGCTGTACCATCAGGACATTTGGGAAGACAGCAGTAAATTTGATAAAGCTAAGCCCACTTGTGATTTCCCTTATAATTTATAAATTGACTATATATATATGTGTATATATATATATATATATATATGGTGTGAAATTCAGCCATTAAACTGAGAGCTTGCTGGCTGAAACAGTGCAGACCATTTACCAGAATGCCTTGGGAAACTGAATAAACTTTCTTTCCATGCTGTGCTCATGGGAATGTGAAGTTTTCTCTCACAGAGGTTAAAATGTTTGAGAAGCGGAGACCTATATAAAATTCTGTTTGTGCAGCTGAAGTTCTGATGCTGTTTACCTGAAATGTTTCTATAATTCCTAAACTTTTGAGTTTCAGGTTGGTGATTTGCGAGTAGCAGATTGCACTCTCCTGAACTAAATCTAACAAGCGCCACAAAGTGAAAATAAACTGGAGAGACTTGAAATAAAAATCACTTCAAGAAATCTAAGCGTGGTGGGTTTTTTGTGTTTTTTTTTTGTTTCTTTTTTTTTTTTTTTTTCCCTCCCACTTTAAGCCAACTAAACTCCCAACACATTCTGATCATCTCGCCACAGTGTGTCTGTGCTGGTGACAACTGATTCATGTGTACATTTACATATCCCCTCAGTGCCAGCAGCAGAATACAAAATGGGTCCTCCTGCTCTGGCAGATGACACAGCGCTGGCAAATCAGGAGGAGCTGTCAAAAACAGCTGTCCATTAAAAGAGTTTGCTGAAACAACTAAGAGCTGTTTGAAAATGCTAGGTGGTAGAATTTAATTGGAGTAGCAACTGTTCAAAATTAAGATTAAAAAGGACCAGTCGGTACGGGTGGGTTTCAGGTTTAAGGGGTGTTTTTATATATGGATATTTACATTTGGGATATAAACAATTAAGTTTGCTGATTTCCTCTGCCTCTTTCTGCTTATGCTTATGCTCCATCCCCTGGGTCAGAAAGTTCAGGCATGTCCATAACTGATCTGTTGCACATTAAGCACAGCAACTATCCACACTGGTACCCAGGCAATGTTATTTTAGAGATAAAGGGAAAAATGTGGAATTCATGTTTTTTAAAAGCAGCCTGTCTGTGTGGGTACAAATGCTATTATGCCTCACTGCTGGTATGTTATTAGCTGCCCATGTGGACAGGGGATGTGGGTAGTTTTCTACAGTGGGAACGATGCAGGCATAGAGGGCCCAAACGGAGCTTCCAGCAAGTGTGTTCGATTACACCATGCACCCTGTTTAAAGACCACATTTGTCTCAGCACATAAAATTGCATGCACATAAATGAAGGCCTTCATGAAGTTTTCCCCTTAGAATGAATGTACTCGGGGGAAAAAAGACCATTGTAACAGCCCAGAACCTTTCCTTTTCCTCTAGGAGCTTGATTTGAATGTGCTGGAGGCAATGCTAAGCCCTGGTTCAGTTTAGGTGGTCTCTGAATCAGAAGCTTGACTATGGAATAAATGTAGTAGAATAGAAACACAGGCAAGCAAAACTGTTTGGCAAAAACTAGAGATCCTGCATATTCTCCCTGGTTTAGCTGAATATTCTGTTCACCAAAAAAATTTGAAAAAATACTGAAATGAAGTCAGTGTGTTTCATTTTGGCAGTGTCAAAACAAAATTATTTTAATTTTGCAACTTAAAAGGTTTTACATTTCAAAATTTTGTTCTTTTTTTTTTTTTTTTCAGAGAAAAATATTCAAAATCCCAGCAAAAGGATTTCTTCAAGCTCAAATAAAAGTGTTTCTTTTTTTGACTTATTTTTAATCTGCAGCAGGCTCTAGCACAGGCAGGCAGAAGAAGATCTGCATTTAATTCTTCATTTTGCGACCAAGTCCTCATCACAGCGCCTTGGGCACTGACTCTACTTATGTGCTTTATCTTAGCACATCTGTAAATGCGTGTCTAAAACATTTCTAGTACTTTGATTACTTGGTACTTACTCTTTTCCTCATACAAGTAAAAATCTCCTTGGTGTTTGCTTTCTAAAAGGAAACACTGTGGGACACTAACTGCATCCTGTCCATTGCAGGTCAATGAACTTGGACTCAGGCAGTGAATCGAGAGAGGCTGTAAGTATTAAGTAGATTTCTACTTGCTTGAAATGAAAAGTTCTATGTCTTGAAAGAATTCAGAACAGCTATGGATATTTTGCAATAGTATCTTGTAAGTTTTAGTGCCATTGAATATTTTTACCTTCGTTATGACTTTTTAATATGTTGGAACCCAGTTTTGTTTTGTTTGCTTTAAATAAAATCTGCTTTAAAATGTGAAAAAATTAAAACCATTGCAGCAAATCAAAAAGCATGCAGGCACTAAAATTAAATTTCCCATTCTGGAAGAAAAAATAGAAGTTGAAAAGGCATTAGGCTCAGTTTCCCAGCAGAAACCTTACAGTAATGCCTGTGACTGCAAGTATATAGCTCAGTGTATGCAATACATTGCAACTAGAAGTAGCAGTGACAGCTGGTGGGTTAGTAAACAGATTTCATTTCAGTTTTTGTCTGAAAATTATACAAATTTTTCTTTAATACGATTCTTTGCTACATCTTCTGTTTCCACTCAATGATGAGGCCATTTCCAATTTGTATCCAAGCTCTGTTAAATATTTTATTGGACTTAACACACATAAATGAAACAAACAAAAATAATTTTGAAACACTTGAGTCAAGTTTGTAGTCTGTTAGAATGATTAAAAAATATAGGTCCTAACTGAGTTTGGAAGAGGGTGGGCATAAACAAAAAGCATGTTAATGGCCTTGTATGCACACAGTGCCACACACACCAATAAAACCCAACACATCTTCTTAGAGTGTTTTACTTGAACAGAGAAGTACTTTTTCTTTAGCATTTTCTGCAATTTAATTCAGAAAATTCCTTCAAGTAATTTTTTTCTTTTTTTCTCCCCTTCCTTTCCTTAACTGCCTCAAAAGCCTCTGAACTGGTGTAGATAATAACTTATGCAAAATAGCTTTAAAAATAACTTATGCAAAAAATCAGAAAAAATAAAATGTCTAAAGTGGTCCGACAGACATTATCTAATGACACAAAAGCATGAAGGCTCACTCTACTTCTCTGCATGGATATATACAGGTAGGAAGGGAGAGAGAAGGATCTCCAAATGGGATGGGCAATTTCAGCTTAAAAAAAAAATCCTATCAATGTTTGCATTAAGAACTATACTTAAACATTTATTTTATGACAAATCACCTGTAACTGTTCATTGACCAAAGGGTAAGTTTTGAGTCAGATACACACCCAGCTCCCAGGAACAGTAACAGAGGTGGCTCACACAACTCTCTGTGTGCAGGGTGTAGCCTTGGGGCAATAGCCAGCCATGTCTAGGATGAAATGTATTACTTCATCACTTTTTTTCATATCCAAATAACTTGTGCATACAAGCAGTTATATGCAGATCAGCTAGCAACATCCAAAGATGCAATACAGCTTTACTGTTTTGTTTCTACCACTGCAACTTTTCATTTCAGAGACTTCACAGAAACACCAAAAAAATCCTGATAGGAGATTATAAAGCACTTCTGGATTGAAACTCTAAAATACCATGCGGCTCTTATGTGAGGTGGGAGGGTGTTGAGGCAGGTAGGACAGGCCTATGATACGATGAGAGCAGTGATCATGGAAAAGCAGCACTCAGTTTGGACGTTAATAAACCTTTTCCTTCCTCTTTAACCAGCCACTAAGTATGGGTTTCATGTCCCTGAATGCTGCAGAATCCTGCAGGTTTCGTGTGTTTTAGCAGCACGTGGACCCATATGTGAAAAGACAACTTTCATATTAGTTCATGTATAAATCAACATACAATTGTATTAAAATCTAATACATTGCACAGACACTGATATCATCTTGCCATTAAAACATCACTATTTCCTTTTATTAAGGCTTTTGCTTTTAAAGTTTGCCTGCTTTGAATGCTCTGTACTGCCTCCTGTTTTAAAATGCACAGTTCAGCAATGAATAATCAGTCCTGAGTACGCCCATATATTACCTTTACAATGTTTTTTTTGTTATTCCAGTCCACAAATACCCTTGTGATTAAGAGGCAAGTCCAGCTAATGACAATCACTATGAAACTAGAAATATCTGATATCTGCATCAAGTCCCAACAGCATGTTTTAAGTGCCACCACCAGCTGATTCAATATCGCAACAGCACTGCTAATCTACACCATACATTTTACCATTAATAAATGGGGACCCAAGTTTAAATTCAAAAGAGAAGAAACAACTCTGCATATATATATGTGAGCTCCATGAAGGGAACAAAGATCTTTCATCCACAGCCGAGATACTTACAGGCTGGCCTTAATGAAGAGTGAACTCACAGGTTCTTTTCTCTACTGCTTAGAAACATAGGCAGTTTTAATAGGTTTTATAAAAGTTTTAAGAATTGTAGGTCTAGAAAATTACTTTAATAAGATCCAGTGAGAGGAGATGGAAAAGAGAATTTAAAGGAGATAAAGAGTGTACAAGTTAACTGTGATTTCCTTCTATAGGGAGCTTTAATATTAACAAGCCTGATCATCTAGCAAGTGTGAAGGAAACGCAGCATTGGATGCTCTCTCATATACATGTTTCAGGATTGCATTGTTCAATGCAATGAGCAGAGTGCTGTATCACTGTGGTGGAAGCTCTCAGACTTCCTTGAAATGATACTAAAACCTCTGCACATCAGGCCACTGAAAAGCTATTTAAACTAAGTAAAGCTGCCATGACATTATCTACAGGACAAAATCCAAAAGCAACTGCTGGGTCCAGCCACATACAATGGGATCAACTGCACAGGCAACAATGATCTCAGCCAGAGCTAAGGCAGCTCTAAATACAAATGTAAACTGCAAAACAAGAAAGGGGGATATAAAGAAATGAGGGATCATTCTTAAATCAAAAGCTATGGCAGGTCACACTTCCCACTCATCTGTGTGTGCACTTCGTGATTCTCATTCAGTTCTTCTGGATTCTCAAACAAAGTGCGGAGTCCTAAAAATATTTGGAACTATTACAAAGCATAAATTATAAATGTGTCGAGAAAATGGAAAAAGGTGTCTTGGGCCTACTTAGAGTACAAAATGATCTCAACCATTATTCAACAATGATATGAAGATCTTTTATTTCATTTCTTCTTAACAGTTCCCTGTGTTTGCTATCATTTCTTGCCCAGCACCGTGTCAATAATTACTAAATTAGCAGGACGCCTGTACAATTTCAGCTAAAGTGTTATTACTGACAAGTCAAACAAAGAAAGCTGATCGAAAAGATGGGACTCCATCTCCTTATTTAAATGGACCGTGTTCACAGAAGAAGATTGAAACTCCTTTTTCTTCAAAGGAAGAAGGGAAGGGTATAGTTTACATTTTGTGCTGCTCAAGGACAGAGAGTCAGAGGAAATGCCTTTTTAATGTAAACCTCTTTTCATTTCCAAGGGACAAAAATGAAGGTTATTTAAAAGAATCATGCTTGGTGGAAGAAGTAATTATGTATTTTTTTTCAAATCTCAGAGGAATAATGCTTTTATATTTCCCTGAGATGACCCAATTCGCTTTGTGATGTGCTCCCTTAAATGTAAGTGCGCTGACTTCTTTGAACCTCATTGTTTTTAGTGTCTAAAGAAACTCCTCTCATACCAGAGTGTTGATTGATTTTGGCTCTGTACCAATGCCCAAATATTCATAAAGATATTGCTGGTTTCTACAACCCACAAGTGAAAATGGTGTATAATATATACTTCTGGATAGCTCTGAAATACTCACATGAACTGACATGTTCAAATTATTTTTTTGAAAAGTATTGCTCCAATACAGCATTCAAAATTATGACTCACTTGGGCTGGACAGCTCTATAATCTGAAAGATCCTAAAGGATTTCCAAGATCGTGCAGACCTTTCTTAATATTTATTTGATGTTATCTATTTGAGGTAATTTTTGATGGAATAAATGTGAGTACCTATTGGCATGACTAAACATGTGAAATAGGATGCAGTTCTGTAACCTTCCTAGGCGTATATCTACCTTTACTATTCCACTACGGCAGCGGCTCATTCCCTGAAGATGTTGCACAATCACGATCAACAGCTCTTTTGCTTTTTAGTCCAAATCACCTACTTCAACACTGTTACAAGTGTTCTGGGATAGGACAGGTTTTTTAGGCAGCACCCATGAAAACATGGGGAAAAAGAACATGAAAAAAGAAACATAATCACTCTAATACTGTAAAGCAGAAAAGGAGACAACTTCCATCAGCCTTAGTCATCTAGTGATTAGTATGTGCTACTCCCCTAAATCTGGAATTTATTTAGTTGTTGTCACTTGTCATGTAAACAAGCCATCAGGGACTACTTAAATCTATAAAATTAGACATTAGGTTTTAGGCCCTTTCATGTTTTTCTGATTAGGCCTAGGAAAGATCCTAATCACTCACTGGCTCTCTGGGCACTGCCTTAATGCAAATAAATAAACAATGATAAAGTTAACTACGGCATCTCACTGGCATTTTTCAAACCTTAAAAACTATTTTATTTCATTTTTTTTTGGCAAAAGTTCTGACTTGAATTCTCACTAGCTCCAAAACAAGTCACTTCTATTCCCACAGAGCTGAATCCAATTACTAATTTCACTTGTATTACACATTATTCTATTCCTTAAATCACAATCAGAAGAATAACTGGTTTAATGTCTGTCATCTGCTACTTGCAATTCTACATTCTCACAGACCAGGGTACAATTATGCAAACTGAACCATCTTCTAGGCTAGAACCATTTAGAAGTCATCTTTTTCTGTTTAATCAGTATGAAACTTTTTTTTTTTTTTTTTTTTTTTTGCAAAATGACTGTTCTCAAAGCTTTAATTTTCATGAAAAGATTGAATACAGAAGACTTCTTTCCAAAATGCAAGTATTTCAAAAAGTATGACCAACTGAAAGCAAAGAAGCAGATATTTACACAGATTTTTGGAAATTATCACGGATATTGCAGTACTTCAAAAAGCACCAGTCCTTCCTGATGCTAAAGGTATATTTGAGGCTAGCTATAAAGTGATCTAGTAGTGATGCTAATGACTGATTTAATAATTAGCCTTTTACCCGGAGTCATCTGTAAGACCTTTAGGTGTGCTTCTTCAATTTCTGAAGAAGTTATAGGAAATGTAGAATAAAATGGAAAAAAAATAAAATAGATCCTGAATAGGATAAAATTTGAATCTTCACTTTATCACAGAGGAGAAGGGATATTCTGTGGAAAGACAGAGAACAGATATTTGGATATACTTCTTGCAGAATGCACAGATTAATCTGTGGTACTGTAGGCTACAAGTTATTTATTGATGACAAAAATTTAGCAAGAGACAAAATATTGCTAAAGCTGTATTCTAAGACTCTTGATTCAATTACAGAAAATTAAGTACTTTAAATGATACTTAATCTCCACAGAAAAAGGAAACAACTTTCCTCAGTGAGTAGATTACACCATGTTATTTATTAAGCAGTTTCTTGCACCCTTTTGTGAAGCATCTGGTTCTGATCACTGCCCTATTCAGTCTAGGAAAGTAGGTGGAATTGGTCTGATCCTCCATAAGCACATTCACCACTACCTAAACAGAGCCATATCTGGGGTAATATGTAGCTGCACCTTACTAATGAGTAACAACATCATGCAAAGAGAAATGAAATACACATTTCCCTGATGATGGGAGAATTTGGCAGAAAAGGTATAGCTACCCAAATTGGACTTAGAATTAATGCATTAATACCCATGCATTTGGAAGAAAAGATAATGCCATCTAGACAGATTTGCATGAGATTCATGTAAAGCCATTTTAGGCAGTGA
This sequence comes from Tyto alba, assembly GCF_018691265.1. Classification (NCBI taxonomy): domain Eukaryota; kingdom Metazoa; phylum Chordata; class Aves; order Strigiformes; family Tytonidae; genus Tyto; species Tyto alba. The sequence continues at coordinate 5,298,925 of NW_024881317.1, forward strand.
GAAAATGGATGTCTACTTAACCATCCTTACTATTATTCCAGTAGAAATATTCTCTTTATTCATACATTCCCAGTCCATGCAGGGAGGAAACAATGATTGCTCATGCTAGGATGGATTTTCTTTTTAAGCAGAATTGTGATGGTGTTTACTTTGGCAGGGAACAAATTTAGTGCTAGTTAAAACCATTTTTGTTGACTTTTACACTCATTACATGCTGCTGCAGCAACTCATGAAAATTATTAATAGAAATACAAATAGCCAAATGTTTTTTAACATCACTGTTTGTTGCCTTTGAGTCAATAATCAGATCTTTGTATTTAAAGAACTGAGATATTGAAGAAAAGTATGGCATTCCAAGGAACTAGTCCATTACAGTGTATTTTGCAATATTAATACTGTGTAAGGAAGCAGAGGGTCCTGTTTAAAGGAACCTTAAAGCTTTCTTAGCTTATCTGTAAATTATTATTTTTTTTTAATCAAAAAGATTCCTGAGAGAATGTTCATAGCTTCAAAGAAATCACAGCAACAATGAAATGTGAACAGTTACTTCCAACATGCAATCTGTTTGGGCAATATTTATCTCCCCTATGTGAGGCAGCTAACTGAAGTACCCGCCATAAAAGCTTTGTTACCCTACAGATAACTAAATAGGTGTTGGAAGAAAACAGGAATCTTACAGTTCAGATCATAGATAGGCTAAATTGCCTCCTTAAGGTTCTTCTCTCACTCCATTGACTACATGGAGAGCCACAGAAGAGTATATTCATAAGTACCTTAGTTAAGTGCCTAAAGTTAGGTGGAGTAAATCTGGGCCTCGTGTGAAAATATTTTTATACATGGGCCTGATTCATGTTTACACGTTTGCCTCATAGCACACTGTACACTATGTATGTAAGCTTCTTACAAGGTTTAAATGTGCACTTTGTGTACCTGGGCACATTATTACATATATTTTCATCCTGTTACAAGTGGAGCGCAAAAAGGGGGTTTAATGAAAATGGCAGTTTGTTCAATAAGCATTTAATTCAACACAATCAGATTTATATATATATAGTAGGATTCTACAGGGCATTCGTCATGTGTCTAATCCTGCTCCTATTGAAATAATGTTACACATTCTTTGGGAGATAGAGAGTTGGTCTACCACAATGCTGTGTTAAAATCTCAGTATGTACAATTCCATGGTGTCTATTAAGCAGGTGACCTTACACTAAGTTATCATCTGGTTCTGTCTGGTCTTCCTTCAAAAACTATAAAAATCTATACTGAACATATGTGCACACATACAGATGCATGAAACTATACATAAGCATTATTGGTTTACCCTGAATTTTAGGCATGAGCTAATTTCTTCTGGCAATGAAAACCCATAGAAGACAATTGAATCTTTCAAGTATCCCCTCATGGAGCTCTCTTGTAAATACCATCCCCAAGGAGAAAATGCTATATCACTCTTGATTTTATAGAAAAGTGATCTTCAACAATTTTCAGAGCAAGGATGGATCTGAACAGCTGGTAGTTTCCTGATTCCACCATTCACACAGCTGTACATCTAAGATTCAGCCACTCTGAAAGTCTCCAGTCATGAAAATTGGACTTACATGCTTAATATTCTGTATACTGGCTTTTTTCCTTTAATATAACTCATAATTTCCTGCTTTCTGATAGGAAAATGTTGATTTAGTTGCAAGATCCTAACTGAGAACTAATTCTTGGGGAAGATGTAAATAGTTCATAAAGACCAAACAAACCCAGTGCCACGATCTCATGTTATCTGGAGTGAAGTCTTCAACCATGCTCCAAGTTCAGCAATGCTCAGCTGGACTTATAGTGGAAGGAGTTGCTAACAAAATTGATGTTGCATGATCATCTTCTAGCAACAAAAACAAAGTTATGGCTGCCTGAGGCTGGTGCATCTTCTATGACATTATTTTTAGGAAAGGGTGCGGTTCTGGTCATTTTGTAGAGAGATGATTGTTCATTTGAAGGGACTGCAGGCTGGGATCTTCAGCTCATGTGAGCTTCCAGAAGCAATGCCAACTGACACCTGCTCAGGTCCTGGCACACCAAATTTTAAATGGATTTACAAGTTTCTCTCCCCAATACCAAATGCTATGATGTCTACATCAAACAGTCAATTACATGTGGGCTGCTTCTAAACAAAAGTTTTTCTAATTGTTTCAGAAACACCATCTGTTTCTGATCAAAACCATGGCGAAACTGCAAACCCTCATAAACATCATCCTAGGTTTCTCTTTTGAATGAAATCAGCTTAGTACTGAAGGGTATAACTTCAAAGAGCTCAGAGGCACTGTTGTTACCCAAATGTAGATGAAGCTCATGGACCTTCCTAGGTGAGAGATCGCAAGGGCATAGCTTTCACACTAGTTTTTTATTTTCACCTACAGGGAAAATATCATTAAGATGACCTTTTCCAGTTGTTTTTTTGTTTGTTTCTAGAGAAAACCAGGCAGAAGTGGTTCGGGGTTTCTTTATTATTTTCATATAAAAACAATTTCAAGATTGGTGGTTAAATGGATGTCAATAAATATTTCAGCTGAAATCCTCAGAGTGTTTTTTGTTTTACTATGGGCATCTCTTCTCATCTAGATACAAGTTTTGTCTTTAACTTCAGGATATTTCTTAATATACTGACCACAATAGTGTTTACATTCCCCAAGCAGGACTCCCTGCTTAGCCCATTCTTCTACTCAGAAATATACTTCAGTGTAGCTGGCATGAGACAAAAAAGAAAACTTCCCTTGGACCAACACCAACACATTTCAACAAAGCTTCTGATCAAAGTGCAAGAAAGAAATGCGAAACAAGAAAGGCAATAGTTGCAACAGCTCAACAGCTATTGTGGAATTTCTTTAGGGAACCAGAAACCATCCTTAAAGAATCTATATGGTGGCATTCAAGTAAGAGCAGCATTTCAACAAAATGCCAAGAAGAAAACTTTCATCAAGGAAGTTTAACCATTTCCATCAGTTTAGAGGTCAAAGATGCAGGATGACAATACATCCCAGGGGGAAAAGGCTTGCTCTGTAGGAGGTGAAGAGCAGGTGAAAAAGAAGAATGCATCTGGTTCCAGAAGTCTGGGTACCACAAGTACAACCCAACAGTGTGGGTTTGTAATACTTTATAAAAAATGTGTCTTTCTCTGTGGCTGTTACTGTGACATTATGGGCAAAAGCTTGGTTAATCTGGTACAGCTCTATTGATCATAATTGAATAACTCCAGATGTAATAATGTGGAATCTGTCCCATTATATATTTAAACCTGAACTTAATGGATGAAAAGAAAATCGTTTAAATAATGGAAGAATACAGAAAGCACAATATGACTATAGCTTAAACACACCAACACTGATCACAAGCCTGGTAATGAAACAGTGTTTACTGGCCATGATATTTTTATTTTCCCTTAATCCGAAATATTTCCTGTGTGTAATTGCTTTGGAAGTTACAGCTCTAAGGCACGACACATTTTTGTGACAGTAACATCAACGTGTAGAGAGAAACATTAGTGCTCAGTGTCAAGCACACTTGAGTTTTTCAATACACTTGAAGGAAGATACTCATAAAGGCTCATCACAATGGCATGGAGGACTAATATTCCAGACAATTAGGCTTTCTGCTTCAGATGGGACAATTCAAATGCGGATGTCTTTAAAGCACATTTTCATCCCCTTTATTGCTCACAGGAGGAAAAGAGATGCCTTTTTTGTTTATAAAATGTAGGGCTGAAAACTGTCTGAACAGATGCCGGAGACTGTAATGTCTCACTTTCACTGTTGCAGAAACCACCACTTGGTCATCTTGTGTCCCTTTCTCACTAAATCTCATATAAATATGATTATGACTTAAATTATTATGGTTTGCAGAGAGTTATAGGGGTAGAAATCATAAAGCTGGAGTTAGCCATCTGAAAATCTTCCCTTTCCCTTCATGACATTTTCTTTAAAACTCACAAAATCTATGCTTGCTAAATAAAAGTGAAGGTCTTTGCCACCTGAATCTAAATTGAATATAATTGGGTACTTGTATGTCAAAGCACTCAGAGACATAAATCTAAGTATCAGCACATCAATAGGAAGGCAATTGGGTCACAAGATAACCTATAGGATATATGATATATCTTCTTAAAGCTGTTCTCAGAATCCAAGGAATTCTTTTGTTAGACACTGAGTGGATGTCTCTTATTAAGGGGGTGTTTATAATGGTGGACAATGCAATTCAGATATAGAGCCTACACTAGTCTTCTATCAAAGGTAGAGAGAAACCTAATAGCCTAAAATAAATCACTGCAGCAGTTCAATGGCAGAACATTTGAGCAATTTTTAAATGTAGTTGTATCAGACATGTATCTGTACCTAATGGAGAGCGCAAAGGTAAAGGAGACCTTGAAACGATCAAAAACCACTTGTCCAAGTAATTATGCAGACAATTTCTAACATTTCTTTTTCATGCTTAAACTAGTTAAGAAGCCTCAGCCAACACAAGAAGAGACCTGGCCTAGTGATATGGACAGAGGATTTCATGTTCCTACAAGGGATATAAAGATGAAATTATAATTGTAGATGGAATTCTTACAAAATATTCTTATGAAAGAAGAGAAGTCAATAAGAAAATTAAGTGATGAAATCCCAAACAGGTGAAAGTCTTTCAATTTTTTCTTGTTCCTAATTTAACAAATTTCAAGTTTAATCACAGTGGGTAGGGCCAGCACTTACTGTAGAACATATCAAATCCATAATCATTTAGCTGAAAATGGGGTTATGATGACAGGGCAGCAGAGTCATTGCTAATGCTGGCTACTAAGTAGATCAGTAAAGACAAGTACCTGGCTCTGATAAACTGAAATGTACAGATTTTTTGATACAGTGACTTAATTTAGTACGGCTAAGTCTACAGTACACTCAGACATATGTAATTCTGCTTTATGGTACTCCTTACTGCAGCATATGCACAGACTTCCCTCCCTTTCCACCAAACTATATAGATTTTCTAAATGCATGCAAATGTATCCAAGATGGTTCATTTTGTTATCAATTCCCCAAGTGCTAACATTCTAATCATTAACTAATTGTCTCTGTGCTCTATTGACAATTCAGCCACCTTCTTGCTAATTTTTGCTGACATGATGGAGGCCCTGAAGAACTGGGTTAACCTTTCAATGTCCATTGAAGATCCACAGGTCTGATGACGATTGATTGACCTGGCCTCTATGTTAGATAAAACCTCATCAGCTTTCCCAGTGATTTGTGCAATGAGGCGTCAGTAATTGACAACAGGTAGGTGAACTGAGAAGTCCCCTTCTTCATCGCTCTACAAAAATGAGTAGAAAATTCAAGTATCTTTAATGAGTGCAAACTTCTAAGAGTTAGCATAAAATATGGAGGCATATGTGTGCATTGTGATATCATGTATTTTTGTCTTACAGATACACACAAGAGCATAGATATAATATGCTCAAGATCTATGGCACTTGCGTTCTCTTTCTACATATATAAATGATATGCGTGTTCTGTATATGCATTTGTGTGCATATATATATTGCACATATATATTGTATTTGGTTTGTTACAGAAGCATATGCTCACTACTGTGTTCTCATAAAATCTTCTGCATGGTTTAGGAGTCTCTATAGTACACATCAATCTGGATTATGATAACATAAAGCTACAAAATATCTTCTGTTTCCACATGCTTACTGAATGCTCAAGGAGCAAATTGTAGCTGGTTATCTGGATACTTGAGTCCCCACATAACCCTGACTTTATTAAGAATAGGAATTAAATGCTCTCAGAAGAGCACAGAATAGTTGCCTTGCTATGGCTTTTAAAGGTAGTCTACAGAGCCCTACACCTGTTTTCTCAGTGGTGCTATGTGGACTATGGAAAGTGCTGAATTCTCATGTCTACATGAGTCAGCTCTGCTGCTCCCAATTCAAGTCATTTATATGTGTTTCCAAACAAATGTATTTAAAGCATGACTCACCTTTGTGCTCTCAAGACGTACCCCAAATTATTAAAACTATTCTAAAAATAGAAACGGAACAACTGAATTTGCTGTACCATAAACCTCTATGGTTGTCTTTTAATTTTACATTAAATAGCTATAAAACTACCCACATGGGACAATAATACAAGATGAAATAAGAGCAAATATTATTAACAAAGAGTGATCTTCTGCCTGACTCATCATAGCCAGCCAGAGAGCATGAAATGTTCCATCTATGCAGATAGACACAGAGCTATACACACCAAAAGCACACACATGTATGCTCAAATGAAATGTAGTAATCTGTTCAAAATAATTTTATCAAAAAAAAAAAAAATCTACCCAAAATTCTGGATTTTATATCCTAGTTCATCTGTGGTAAAAAGGAAAATCTCCTGTATTCCCTCTTTATCTCTGAGTCCCTGTGCTTTCTTCAATCCTTTCAATTTTTTGTGCCAAAAATACTTGCTGTTTCCAGATAACTCTGTGTTGGTGTCCATGTGGCCATCAGTGCTTTTCATCTGATGACATAGATAAAACTGGCAGATCTTATCAGAATTAAGCCAATATCATCTCACACACGTATGTGCATTTCTGATTATTATGTAAAAATTTTTTTGCATCTTAAAGGTTTTTCAAGAGTCCATATACTTTATATTCATGGCCATTATTTGGATTTGGCATCATATCACTTATACTAAGGTTCAATTGATTGTAATGATAATTAAATAAATGGACTTCTATAGAAAATAAGACATGTTTCTGTAGAAACGAGGAGTCCATAGATACTATCTTCAGAAAGAAGATAATTAAATTATCTCATTTACATGTATGTTGTTTAAATGACCACTTTTATACATGTATTATTTGTCTTGTATAATTTTGTAACAGGGGTCTGAGTTGCTATTTCTTCCTATATCATGTTAAAATGCATCTACTGGAAAACTGGGTTTAGCTGAAATTTGTAAGACTTCTCTGCATTTTAAAAATATGAATTTGAATGCATTTAAAATGAACAAAGGAACTTGCTACTATTGCCCAACAATATCTTCTATCATAAAGAAATACAAAATATTTTAAAATTTTACCTAAAATGAAAACAGTGTTTGTTGAAATGAAACATAATGCATAAAATCCTGGCACTATCAGTGGCAGAAATGTCACTGACTTCAGTGGGCAAACGACTTCTTTAATTTTTCTTAGGTACCACAATGGGTTGTTAAAGTCCAGTCCTGATCTTATTGGAGGAAACTACCAATTTCTTCAATTGAAATGCTTGAGTATTATCCCTTGAAAAGCAAGATCAAACAAGAAAATGAAGATACACTGACCACTTTCTACTGGCCCATTATAAAAAGATGACAAACAGCCCCCAACACTCATAAAATGCTAGTGTTCCTCCTTATGATTCTAGGTGTAATTTTGCTTATGATACAGCTGAATTTTTTTGTTTGTTGTAATTTAACAGGCATTGCTGTTCTTCAGAGGCAGCCCTACTCGAAACTCTTGTCAGAATCATATGACTCCTACAAAATGACTTGACACAGACCTCCCTGTACCTATGACTTGTCCTGTTCACTTTGATGAAGACAGAGATTAGGTCTTGCCTTTCCATAGTCAGAGACCATCAGGCGGTTCCTAAATACAACCAGAGACCAGTTCAGTACAGTCCAGGAGAAAAGCTGACTGCATCTGAATCTAGAAAAAAATTGGAATTTGCAGAAGATCACGCAGAGAGGTATTTTTGATTTGGGGTGACAGTGAGATCATTGTCCACAGTGAGTTATTGTCTGTCTTGTCTGCAAAACCCATTCTTCATTATTGGCCAGCACACCATGAGTTCACAGCAGTAGAACAGTATAGGTACCTTTTCATGTTTCTTACCATTTTTGAAGAGTCTTGAATTTAGTTAAAATAAGGCAGACAGAGATCCGAAACATAAATATGGGAATCATCTTGTAATTCAACATATTACCATATTTTTAAAAAGGTAAGAAGTGTATTGAATTCTAGGAACTGAATATATCATAAATATATAAAATCAATACGCTAAATTGATAGGAGATATATTTTTTTTTCTTAAGATACCTGTTACTTTCTTGTTTTAGAATTTATGTCTTTAAATAATTAGTAGTTTCTCTACTTTCAATTTGGTGAGTGGGTTTAAATTATTAAATTTTATAATCTTCATACTCAACTACATTTATCTGCCTATATAAAAAACATTATATCAATATGGAAGCTATAGATTGAAATGATTGTAACATATATATGCACATTTATATTTGTATACACTCTCCTCTGTAAAAAATCCTGGTAAAATAAAAGCATATATAATGGCAACTTCTACCCATCATTTTAAAACTTAAGTGTTAACATAGTGAACTTTCAAACTAAAAATAATTCTTATTTAATATTATTTGCTCTCTAGAGAAAAATGTACATATGAGTGATGTCTAATATGTAATAACATTAAAAAAATAATCTAATCACATTTGTATTAAAACTATTGGAAGTAGAAACTTACCAGCTAACTAAAAACAGAAACATGAGGTCTTGATTGAATATATTACATTTAAAGTACTGATTTTATTGATAAAATATGTTGCATCTTCTATATTAGATGGTATGCAATAAAGAAAAATCTAAACCGTGTGATAATGTTTATGTTAACAACCAATAGTGAAAAAGGGCATTTATTAGTTAACTAACAATTCATCAATTTTATATCACTACATATATTTTTAAAATTAATGCAATAGCAAAAGTTTGTGAGAGAATGTTGATAGTTAAAGTGACAGAAACTTCACATGGATACAGATTATATGGGTATAATTTTCAAGAACACTTAAATGATTTAGGTGTTTGAGTCTGACTGACTTTCAAAGAAAACCTTTTAAGCAGTTTATGTAGCACAGAGCTGCTCCAGAGCACACATAACAATGGAAAGTCAATGGAGAGATTCATACTTCCTTCAGCTGCCTTAGATCTATACTTCATTCTGATGTATTTGATGTATTCCCACAGATTATAGGCTGCAGAGATGAAGTTGGTGTTGGTGTGGGTATGGTGAGCAAATTCATCACATGGATTGTCTCTTTGTCTAATATGAATATTAAAATAGCTCTGTGTATGCAATGTTGTTTTCAACACTATATTTCCTTTCCAAATAGCTGCACTTTTTCTCTGTTAGCTCCACCCTAGAACGATTCACCTTGATGAAATCCCAGACAGCAGTCCAAAGGAAACCTAGGAGTTACTTGGATGGTACAACAAAGGGCCCGTATTTTTATCTTGCCTAAATCAGCTTACACAAATCTCAGTTTTAGGTTGAAAGAACAATGAATCACGCAGCAAGTGTTGGGTGAGGACCATTTGTGGTTATGTTTCCACTTTAAAACAAGGTAGGTGTGAAAATTCCACAGAACTAGTAGGACCAATGCTCACAGTAACACTCCTTCCTCTCTGCTGGTTCCTATTACCATAGGCAAAGCAGAAATCTGGCATCCATTACTAACGACAATAAGTAAACCTGGTGCTTAATCAATCTAATAAAGAATGTTGTTGCCTTGGGCAATTGCTTATGTATGTTGCCTACCCACAGGACCACCAAGCTGAGCATCAGCAGAATTCCATCTTTGGCTCAACCCACATGTGCTCATGTTTTCCTGTTTCTAATGTAATTATTTTAAGATATTCACAACGTTATTAGTCTTCCATATAAAGGGTGTTTTGGTGGTTACAGTTTTCTTAGAGGTGTTCTCTTCAAACCTCTTTCACTCTCATGACCTATCTTCTTAAGGATTTGGTTTGAAAACAAACACATCAGTACAAAAACAATTCCTTCTCTGTATGCCAAAGTTACTAGATTAGGCTGTTTCTGATGTAAAGCTGGGAAAGGAACTGTCTCCTATGTCTAACATAAATTACTTTAGGCACCAGACTAGAAAGATAGCAAGCTCCTGCACAGTCACAATTTTTCTAAATAATTATTCATGCATGTAGATCATAGTCTCTTTCATCTTCTGTTCTCACCCACCCCACCCTGCCTTTGGCCAAGGATTCTTGTCTGAAATCTGAGAAATCTTAAGGAAAACAGTTTTGCAAAACCTGATGTTGGATTCACTAACAGGTATGGTCTGGACTGTTTTCAGTGACAGATGTTTTCTCAAAAATTCCCAGTTGGGAGTTCCCAGTCCACTGCCCATAACTTTAGCTCTGTATTCCCTTGCTTGATATATTCTTGACTGAATACAATGGCTGGAACTTAGTAACAGCAGATTCCCCAGACTCAGTTTTCTTCTATACATCTCCTCTAGCTTTCTTCCAATCTGAAAGGCTGAGGGAACTTCATTTTCATGATCCCTGTGGAAGGGAGACAAGGCTGGTCCTCAGACCAGGTACTTCTCAGATGATCTGCTAGTGGAATAAATTGCTTCTGAAACTCTTCTACCAAAGCTTTGCACTTAGGGGACCTCTTACAATGGGGAGCAGATATTTTGACTTGAGAACTCTCTTGCCATTTCCTAATGGATAAGGATCTGGGATCCAAGAAGAGCAGGATGATCCCCAGTGGGTCTGCAGGAGATGAAAAGCATGAAAGGCATGATGAAGTCCACATTTTCTTCCCATAGAGATCCATAAATACCTGGGGTTTATTGCTTTTGCACAGTATGTTGGGGCAGGATCCCTCTCTTGAAGTGTCTGTGCCATATAAATCCCAATCTTGCAGAATCAATACACTGCTCTACTTCTCCAAGTGGTACTTTGAGATGGTGCTCTGCACTGCACTGAGGTCACAGGGTTTTCAAAGAAATTAATTAGAGATTACTTTAAAGATGCTACTGACCCTTGTTTTCTACTTGTGCAGGGCAAACCAATTGCTATCTGACAACATAATGAAAGTTTAAATATAGTCCTCTGCTGTGATTACAATATCTTATTGCCAGGCTGACTATTTATTGTCTAATTACAGCAGCAATGTCTGAGACCCTCGGTGAAAATGCCCGCAGAGATGCAGGTTCCATCTGTGGTAAGGAGCAGTGCTTCTCATTGTCAGTTCACGAGCCCGAGCTGCACCCTGCGGGTCCCCACGCACCCTGCCGCGCAGCGCCCGTGGGGAGCTTGTCTCCACAGGGACTGACTCTGCCTTCCAGTTTCATTAGTGACCTAAGTTTTGCCTCTTCTCCTTACAGCTGTTTCTAAAAGGTCTGAAAACAATCAATCAGAACCAACTGAATAATTTTTGTTTTAATACCCTAACAACTGAGTTGTTTTATCTTGTGCTGACAAGTCATTCCTTCTGTAGTCAGCATTGCTACCTGCTCTGCTGGTATTTCCACTGTTTTCTTCCCTGAGTTTCCATGGAAATAGTTTATTATTGTTGTCAAAGATGGACAATCCAAATATGTTTTAAAGGAGTATAATGTAAAAACTTTGTAAAACATACTTGTAGCTGTCAACATCTTCCAGCAAGATTTTTTTTTTTTAAAAAAAGAACATATTAAATGTTTGCATTAAATTAACAGTGGTATTACAAGAAAATATTTTAACATACTTAGAAATGGATAAACTGTATGAGAAGATAAAATTTCAGAAGAACATAGATGAACTTTCAAGCACACTGGTATAGATGACATTTTTTCTCCACTGCAAGGTAGAAGGGAGAAAAGGTAATCAACACTATTCAAGGCTCCTTTAAGTAAATCAAAATTTTAATAAACAACCTAATAATTTGTTCTTAAAAAAGATTTTATTGACATTTAATATTTATAGGGTCACATGACCTACGACAGTTATGTAAATGCAGTGCACAATTACTTGCATGAAGACTATGTCTTTCCAGGATTGGGGCTATCAGAAGTTAAGACAAAAGAATCTCAAAATATTCAACTACTTCCAAATTATTTCTACAAATACCTGAACTTCCAATCCTCTTTTTATCCTTGCAGAATTCCTCACAGTGCTTTATTTAAACATGCACTCAAATTAATCCATAACTCAGCCAGGCACATAGTCACATGCTTATCTTTAAATTTGTCTTAAAAAAAAAAAACCAAACAGCTTTCAGTATGCAAATTCCCCAACTAGCTCATAATTTCCTGATTATAAACAAACACTAAGCATGTTACCTAAGTTACATTAAATTTACTGCTGAAATGGGATGCTGACATAATGTTTTAATAGAAATTACTCCAAATGAGTGTGAAGTTTTAGGGACAATGGCATTCTTCCTACAGATTATCTCAGGGCACTTAAAGAACCTCTGTCGGATAGAAACCATCCTCTGCCACATGGCACATAATGGCTCAAAGCAAAAGTATGAGAAGTTACAAATTTTCCCTTAACTTTTTAGGACTGCTTCACAAGTGGCTTTATAATGTAAGCTGACACTAGAATGGCTGTGTATTATTTTTTATTTCTCTTCAGTCATGTCTTTTTTACTAGGCTTTCATTTGTATCTCATTATTTCTAATGATTATGCCCAATCCAAAAGTGAATTATGTCAACAGAGAAACTTGTTATGTTCAGCAGACTTTGAATTAGAATGTTAATTCTGTATTTTCCTATGCTTAACTTTCTTTTAAAATAATTGTTATGTAATTCCTTGAGCACACGGGCAGGGGGCATATTTCAATTGCAATTATTCCTGAAGTATAATATGGTCTTTATATGTCTTTCGTAAAATGCATATATTAACGTAATTCATGTGCACAATTTAAAGTTTACATATACAATACATGTGCATAGAATAGTAACATATCTACTCTCATCCTTTTTTATTTTCCTATTTTTAAAATACAATGAGTTATTTTTTACTAGAGTGAGCTTGTAGCTGGTATCAAAATCTTATTCTGTGCCTAAGAAATGTGGCATTGGATGAATTTCCTCTTGATTTTCAAAATAAACTTTGTGATAATTTGTAATTTTCTATTTAGCAGCTAATGCAAATTGACAAATGGGAGTTTCCCATACATTCCCATGCATTTGTGTTTTTCCAGAGTTATTTCTGTGGCTAGAACCTATTAATACAAATTGCATTAAAACCCTCAGCTTCCATTGATGCTATTAGCATAGTCAGAGCTTTCAGTATAATTTTACTATTTGATAGATGTTAGGTACTTAACTTTCATGATTTTTTTTTTTAACAGGCACTCCAGTCCAACAGCAGCAAAATGTCCTTCCAAAAAGTCTTCCTACCTTAATTTTTTCATAAGGCCCTTTTTATTTCCGTGCAGCTAAAGAAAGAGGGGGAAAAATTCTTTATGTGTGTGGATTTTGGCAATTGGTAAGTAAAATGTGAACAGAGTGGGGAGCACGGGGAATCTTTTTCAGATATTGTGAAGGATTTTCTCTCTGATCTCCCAAACCCTGTAGATGGAGCCCTCCACTAAGATCTTGCTGTATCTCTAGCACAGATTGACTTCTTTTGGGTTGATGATGATTGATCGTGTTGTTTTCTTCATTACTTTAAACCTAATCAGTGCTTGGTGTAATTTGAGTAATGATTGCTCATTATTGGCAATTGTGAAGTTTAAGGCTTTCTTCATTTTACCTCACAAGACAGCCAGTTGGGAGATGCTCATACATCCCCATTTGGGCAATGTTTGAGGTAAGAGAAGGGGGAGACATCATCAGTGATAGACAGTAGTGAAAGCTTTCTGCAAGTTTATTACTGCATGTTTTCTTGGCAGGGGGCTCCCGGTGTTACTCCCATGAATGGATCTGATCCTGAAAAAATGAGTTTCTTAGCAGACTATACCATTTAGGCCTTGCTGAAATTCCTCAGTTCAATAAATCATGCTATTTCCTAATAATGTGCCTTATAAAGTGATATGGATGGATTTGCAAATAAAAGATTTTTTTATTTCCCCCCAAAAAATGAAAAGAAGAAAAGATAACGAATGAGGATCATATACAGGCTAAAACTATATTGTTTCTCATTATCCAAATTCTGCTGCTAACTTTGATATTTTGAATTAAGAATAAGGGGAATTATTGCATAATGGAGTGGTTGATTTACAGGCACTAAGCTTTGGTAAGCAGAGAAAAAGATGTTAAGCTGCTCAGTACCCGGAGGACACACCATGGGAGTCTGGCTAAGCCCTTCGTTTGTGTTGAAATTATGCTAAGGATATCATGCAAATCTATATAAATCAGAAAATTTCAGATTCACAGTTCTGGGAGTAAGGACAGTTTTTCTTCCTGGGCCTACTTCCACAGTTACAGCACTATCTAAGAGGAGATGATTATATATAATGATTTACCCAAGCATAACAATAAAGAAAAAAATGGAGCCTTTCCATATTATTGGTGATTTGTACCAACTACTTCAGCCATATTACACAAAAAGTCACATGTGATGCTTCATAAAATGTTTTATCAATTTCAAAAATTTCTGTGCAGTTCAGTTGTGATAAAATATATGGTGCTTGCATTAGATACTAGAGTTTTATCCATTCTGTTTTCAATGCTCTTATTTTATGTTTGCATTGACACAAATCATTCAGAGAATATGTCAGTCAATAATTTAATTAAAACATTTGGGTTTTTTTCAGTTGTCTTTTACATCTATAAAAAAATTCACACTAAATACAAAACATATGAACTTCAATTTGTTCTACAGTAAAACAGCTAATTCTGAGGTGAAAAGGTGTCCAGAGACATCAATGGAGCTTGCATGGAGCTATTCGCTCTTTGTAATTCCACAAGGCATTTTGTAGGAGAGAAAGCAGGGATGCTTTCTCTCTCCACCTTAGTGAGCTGACATCTAACAGCCAAGAGCATAGTATCAGTGACACACTCAGTAACGGAGGTGCCTTCAAATGAGGAGGTTATGCGTTTCCTACCCGACATGATCACACTCAGCCTTAGGGCAGTTTCAGTGCATGCAGCAGCGCTGATAGAAAGAGTCTTAGCAACAGACCAGGCGCTTGCTGGAGGGGACGAGATATCTCATTTGCTTAAGTTAGACCAGAGGACCCCGGCATGGATAAAGCTCAGTGTTTTTTCTTTTTTTCTTTGCTTTTTTTTTTTTTTTACTGGAAAGAGATGCTGCTTACTATGACTATGCAAGTAAAAATAAATACATTCTGATATTATAACATCACAATAATGTGATCGTTTGAATTCATACTGAGAACAGTAAAAACAACATGCTTTCTGATTGAATTATTCAAGCTCTTAGCTTTTAAGTTTCAATTATAGATACAAACACTATATGCAAGAGAAACAGAACAGTAAACAGCATTTTCTAGCTGAGGTATAAAAAAGCAGTGAGTTGAGGAAAATGATTTTTTTAAAGATGAAAGCGTAGCCCATCATTAAGATCAAATCTATGAGAGTAGAAGCTCTGCAAAGCGCAGTGTTGCTATAGTACACTACTCCAGATGTAATACCACACAGACTTACTTGTCTATGATTCTGACTTATTCAGTAATTACAAGTAACAAAGAAAACAGGCGTCTGATAAGTGTATGTTCAAATACAGAGTTTAGATGAAAAGTAATATGCAAAACCATTGAAATAAGTATAGAAAGCAAAAAGATGTTTTAAATTCTTTAGAAATGCAATAAATATTGCATGCATTAAAAAAAAAAAAAACACAACACATGGTTTGCCATTGTTTGTAAAAATGCACAGGGAAATACTGAAGTGTGTGTTTGTGTCTGTGTGTTTTCTAACATAAGGATTTGTACTAGCAGTATTTATGTTTTAGAAGACTTTTGCAAAATATGTTATAGTATTACAAGCCTATGTATGTAGAAACAAACTATATACTGGAACATATGCATATGTGAACTAAAATAAATAAGAATCATTCAATTTTAATAAAGACTAAAACCATAACAGAAAACCAGGATATTTATAGCCCTAAATTAACTCACCATGTTGTTACTATAATCCATGTTACTGGTTCGAACCCCCTGAACAATTCCGTGATCTTACACCTTCATCTGGGGACTGATGCTACAAGCATGTATTTATAATTTCTTTAATAATATCACAGAAGCCAGCTGCATAGTCTTGATGGCTGATATTGCTGACCTAACGAGGCAAGGCCATGTATAGCTGTTTATGCACTGTGAGAAGCCATACCTATGTCAAGTGTTGAAGTTACTCTTTCAAAATGTATGGAACGTAAGCACCTAATGTTTTAGCAGCTCTCATGACTTTTCTTCTTAACTTGGGACAAAAAGCATTATTGCAAGCATCAGAAATAGTTATTAGCAAATTTGCTTTTTATAGGGATTATTTTTTGGATACATTTTAAAATACAGAAATAAAGAGGTCCTTTTCTGTATGAGCATCCAAAAAATCAGTCACTGAAAATTTAATTCTTCCCCAAAAAAACACTTTTTAGTAAAAACTATTCATGGCCCAAACCACTCAATTTCCTGCAGTGCCTATAAATATTTTGGCCATGGAGGCACGTTAGAAACTACTGCTTCTCCCTAGTGAGTTCCTAGAGATATCAGAACCATTAACTCCTGATTACTAGTCAGACTAGTTTCAGATCGAAATGCAACCCTCTCCTCCTCCAGTCCTTGGCCATTCACTTCTGCTGTGGCATAAAACTCATGAAAAAAATAAATGTTTTTGTCTGACAGGTTAGTTTTCAGCTGGATCTGCTCCTTGATCTGATTCTCAGAGTGGCTGTGGAAGTGCTCACCCAGGCACAAGCCAGGGTTGGCAGGAGGTCAGGGAGCCATGGAGAGACAGGGAATGGAGTGGGAGCACGACTTCTTTTGCTATCAGGATTGGTTTATACCAAGTTAAGCTGTTCACCAAACCACAGTCTAATTTATCTTTAATGGCACTCACTTCTCTAATAATGCAATGGTGTTTACTTTCAGTCTGAAAGAAGGACAGCGAGCTAGTTGGAGAGCTGTAAATGTACAGAAGGACAGTTATGTTTCACAGTTTATATTGTTTTACAATTCTATTTTGCATAAGGAAATAACTGTGGAAGAGAGATTAACATAGATGAATCTACATTTTTCTTTTTTTAATATGCACTTGTGGCCATTTTTTATATAGGTAAATAAAATATATGACCAGGTTACAGATGCATAAAGCTAGATAAGAGGTTTAGATATGATCACAAACTTAAATATTAAAAGCAATTTTTTCCTTTCTAATTGTATTTGAATTTGAGATCTAATTTCTTGGTAAGCAATAGTTATATATGCAGGTACGTACATATATCCATAACTAAAGAACTTCTAAAACCAGGGTTTCCATTTTTTGGCATATTTTTTCATCATTTATCATCATGATTAGTTTTAGATTAGACCAATATGTATTCCCATTTTAAGTTGTTTTGAAAGAGATTCAATATAGATTGCACGTGTTTTCCCACATCAACATGAACAGAAAATGAATGAGAAATACACTCTCTATAGATGTTTTGAATATAGCAACATTTGGGGGTTAATGAAGGTAAAGGAAAAGCTCTCAGACAGAATCATTGGCCTTCTGCCACAAATCTAGAGAAGTAAACTGTAGCTGTAATTTCCAGTTCTGAGGGAGCTGAAATACGAGTGCAAAACTCCAGGTCTCCAAGCACAGCACATTGCCCTGCACACAGATTTTTGGTCCATGCCCCCCATGAATGCAGAGCCATAAAGTGGTAATAACTGATGGAAACTATGGTCTAGTGGCTGCAGTGGCATTTCTCTTTTATTTGCACATATTGGAAGAAGAGGTGGAGAGATGATACCATATGTCAGAAATAATTACAATGCTATCGAGTCTCAGTATGACAAAGAGGAAAGTAATGGCTTTGGCTAGGTCCAGGGAGAATATTAAGCAATATTTTTTGGAGGAAAACAAAGGTCAGTGACTGGGAAGATCACCAGAACTGGGGCTGGGTGCAAATAGCAAATTTTGAAGCCAAGTCTTCTGGTTTTCCACACAACAATCTACATTGCTGATAATTCATAGGAAATTTCAGTTATCTATTTGTTGCATCCTGGAAGAAGCCAAAATTGTCTTCTCAGCTGGAATTCCACATTTCAGAGCTGACTGACATTTCTATATGGCATCATCCAAAAGAAAAACTATACTTGCTGCCCTCAGTGTGGTTCGCCAGGCTGATACTTCAACACATCACAAGAAGAACCCATAAGAACGAATCACAGGAGGATTAGCTTTTGAGGAAGTAAATTTTGAAGAATCAAGACACAGCCATCTTCCCTTTGAAAACCACAAGATTCTCCCACTGCGTTCAACAAAGTGTCTCTACTTGCACAGGCTATTTTTTTCAAGTGACCCAATGAGCTGTAACTGCGGGGGAGATATTTGTCAGTCCCATTCATGCTTCTGTGTAAAGACAGCTCTATCACAGACAAATGAAGCCTGTTTCCACATAGGTCATTGAGATTAGAAAGTCTTGTAGCACAGAAAGTTTAAGCAATCCCTTTCCCCAGGAATTGGTCATGGAGCCCAGTGGTCCTCTGCTCTGCCCCAGCTGTTGACAGCTTTGCCCATTGGTGAGTCTTCATTGATAGTTGGGCAAATGTGCCTGAATTGATTATTGAAAAGATCCTATATGTTTTGAATGCACTTGACTTGTTTCATTGAGCAATGAAAACTTAGCTAAAGGTCTGCATGTTTGTCCCGAGAGATGATTAACAGGGGTAATTTGCATGAGAAATTGGTGAGATCCAGGAACAGGAAAATATTGCAGTACCACACCCCTCAGAAAGACAAATGAAGCCAATCAGAGGAGCATTAACAAGCTGAGAGTGATTCTTGCAAGACTAAATCAAAAACCAACAACTGAACTGACTGGGAAGTTGAGAGGCCTCACTAAAATATACCCTACCTTTGCTAAATTGCTCCTGCCAGAGGATTTTTTGACTCTAGAGTTCATAAGCATTCCCACTGGGGAAGAGCAGCAAATATGACTTATTTACCAGCAGTCATCTAAGGCAAGCTGTATTTCCCAAATCTTTCTTAAAAATGTTCAGTCCTATCTAAAATGACAGCAAACATTGTACAGCAGTAATGTTTAGTACACGGCCAGATCAGAAGAATGAGGCCAATTTGTACCAGATGAAGAGCCGACTCATAACAGTAGTCTGCTGGTACAGTGCTGCATCTCTGGCAGCACAGACTTGAAAGCTCGCACTCAAGCCCTCTAGGAGCTTTGCTGATAATGGGATTTGGGAGGTTTTTTGAACCACTGGTGGCTCAGTGGCAAAAATTTCTCCACCTGTATGAAATGGATGGAGTTTGTGATTCTCGGACTCCCTAGTTACTCCTAGTAGAGGCAAGTTATGCAGAGGTAACAGGATTTTCTGAAGGACATTATGGATCATGTAGCTGTGCACTATAGCAGGAGGCTGCTTGCTCTGTCTGAAGTGGTCCTGTTCACTCCTATCCTCCTGTGTTTTTCAGTCTTGCTGTATAAGTGTGTCCAAATATGCCACTTGATGTTAAAACAGCTACCAAGTGAGTCTGCTTCTAAGGCAGAATTACTCTAGTGGGAGAACAAACTAGTACATTTCCCAGGCCTTCTCCCTCTCCTCCTTGCTAGCCAGCACACTCATAACATAAAAGGTTTTCTCTAGTCCAAAGGGCAATATTTTGCAAAACTTCTTTAAGTCCTGGTAACATATAACTTGCAATCATGCACTTTGACCCTCCCTGATCTTGGAACATTTCTCTCTGGCAACTGAGAGTATTTTTCCATCCTGATGATGACTTAATTAAATAAATAAATCTTTGAGGCTGATATGGTTGTCTCTAAGTTTCATTCCTTGGCTGAATGCCCCTTCTTCTCCAAAGTACTGTCAAGTATGGAAAGGACAGCATGGGAAAAAGAAGATTCTGGTCCCCACTACTGTTCCTGTCACACTGTGTTAGTGGAAAGCCGAGGCCTTAATTTGGAGTTATAACGGTAGGAAAAAGAACTAGAATAGGACTAGGACTACCCAGAGGCACGATCAGTATGAAAATTCTCTTTAAAGCAAAGGAAAGAGCTCAAACTATGCTCCTTTCAGAAAAGGCACAGAATCTTTGTAATGTTAGTTAGAAGCAGCTGCATGCTCCAGAGAGGAACAAAGATATTCAGTTCAGTCCTTTAGACAACAGTAGTCCGAAGGGGAAACAACAATAACTATTTATTTTATACATATTGTTGCAATAGAGAGTGTAATACCAAATGTCATCTCTTATCTGCCATGAAAAGACACTACCACCATAAACACCTGAGTGGAAATGATCCCCTGCAATCCTACATCATCTCTGTTGTATACAGTCATTTCCTTGGCTGTTTATTTGCTCAGATTATATGCCCTTGAGCAGCATGTCAGAAATCTGAACACTGATTAAACCTCACAGCTGACCTAACCTATTGGGAGGAAATGTTCATGTATTAAGCAGAATAAATTCTGTCCCATTATAACTGTGAAACCCAAATACTATTCAAAATAGGCCAAATACAGAAACCCAGATCCAAACTATCTGCTTTCTCAGGATGTCTTAGACTTTCTAAGTCTAGATCCAAATTCTGCTACATAACAACAACAGTAATAGTGCTGCTTCAACATGACTGAGAGCCAGTTCTTTGGGGTCAGAAACATGTCATGCGACTTAAGATAAAATGGGACTTATTTAATACTAACAAATATATTTTATTCCACTGGTTTGGGGTTGATTTTGTTTGTTTGTTTTTTTTTTTTTTTTTTTTTTTCTTTAAGAGCTGAGTCTGAAAAGGCAAAACCAAGATTTTCTGATCCATGTCAACTGTGAGACCAAGCATTCCTTATTGGTTATTTATGAAAGACTTTCCTGGCTGACTCTTAGAGTCCTCCTTATCAGTTTAATCATAATTAGTTTATTATTGCTCACTGTAAAGTCTAGGAAATCAAGCGCCAAGTACAACAAGATTTAAAGAGCTTCTTTTATAATTCTGCTCTCAGTGTCCTCTCACTGTGCTTTCAGATGGCAGGGAAAACTATCTAAAACTCAACAATGTTCAGAAAATTGTTTTGATTAGTAAAACTTTTATCCAGTCCTCTTGCTTGAGTTGATTGACTTAGAGATAAAGTTTAAGTCCTGAAATGTTCTGTAACTACAAGGTGTATAATACAACCACCCCCAGAGGATTCAAGCATTTTACAAACTATTTCCAAATGGTGCTCCATAGTTAACCCTGCTTAAAATGCAAGCCACTCCAACAGGTGGAAGCAGTTTTCTACTGCATTTCTCCTCTCTCAGATTGAGAAAGGAATCACTTGAATCACAAGCACCACAAAATACAGTAAATGTCACTGCTTAGAGTTCAAAACACTGAACTGAGCTGGTGTTTTTTATCGTGGTACTGGCCAGAAGGTATATGCTACAGGAAAAAAAAAAAACACATTTCACCTGGTGCACCAGTGTTCCCTTACTCAGTAAATCCAGGGGACAGAAAAACAGGTATTTGCATTTTGGGCCTTCTACTCTTTTTTTCATTAAATGTGCCAGATTAATCTGCCCCAGCGTAAGGATAGTTCACAACAGCTTTTGGTGAGTTCACCAAGTTTTCCCACCAGTATTTTTGGTGGGTGGCAACCAGGGACATGGCTTACTACATATAGCAAGAACTCCAATGGATATGCCTTGGGATGTTCCTGAGCCTCAGCAGTTTGCAGAAGATATGCAACAGCTCAGTGACTCAAGCCCACTTTTACTTGAAAGAAATTAACCCACTATTTCAGTAATTCACAACAAGGGAATAATGGAATTCCAGGCTTAGTTTGAAACCACAAGCACATATAGGGTTAAAGTTATCACTAAATGTTATTTTTACATGGATTCTGTGTAGAAATTTTGATGGTAAAGAAAGAAATTCTGTAACTGACAAAACCCATGAAAATAATATGGAGTTATCAAACATAACCATTTATGGCAGGAAATATCTGCTCTGATATATCTTCTGTATTTCCAGCAGCAGTGTACATACATATTAAAAAGGAATTTGCCTGAAAGCGTGTGATTAGATAACCCATCTCATATTTAATGTTAATTTATGAGCATTAGGCAAGTTCTTATGAAGCCTTTTTAAACCAATTCATTGCCACGGAGCTGATCATTTATATCAGTCCTTGTACTCAGGTAGTAAAATTCCATAATTCACTTCACTAGATAACTCTCTTAGCAGAAGGCTTCACTAGCACTCAGTATATTATCATCAATACTAAGGAATACTATTATTTCTCACTAACAGCATTATTCATGATGAATGAAGATGCCCTGTATCTGCTACTGGTACCTTTGATGCTAAATAATCCTATTCTCTCTGAATGTAAAGGCACACAGCTGCTCAGAGGAACCCATAGATTCAGCGGTTCTGTGCTTTAGTCTCAGCTCTGACACTGTATTGCTCCTATAGCCTTGGGCAAAACTTTTAAAACTCCTAATATTGTGGTAACCACTCAGTGACAAAGCAAAGCTTGACTTTGTTGCACCAAGAACATTCACCGCTTTCTCCTGTTCTCTGTGAAAGCCTTTTGGCAGTAACTGGGGAATGAGTCCACGTGAAGACATGCAAGACACCTGCACCTAGGAAGTTATATGAATCCAAGACACATGGAGCTGGGGTATTAACGCAGAGATTGCACTGAAAGAGTTATAGGGATAAAACCTTACAGCCTCTGCATCCATACACAGCTACAAAGAGAGCACAAATTCAACCACAGCCCTATCCTGCCCTTGCTTTTGGGTGGTATTTCCAGCCAACTTGTTCATGTGAGCCCAATTGGGAAGTATGATTCATTTGATAAATCATTTCAAAGCTTCTAAAATATTGGAGACTGTGAAAAGGCAAAGTATTATTAGCATTACAAGAGGGTCTGAAATACAAAAAGCAGATTTGGATTTACAGCTCTGATGTCTTTGCCAAAGCTGGGGTCTGAACATTCAGTTCAGCTTAGTCTGCAGATAGGGACCCACTCTGACATTTAGATCTGGTTTCTGGTTTCATATTCCAAATCCATTCAAAGTCTTTGTCTCTTTAGTATTTATTGCAAAAGTTCAGATTCACTTCACCCAATGGCCCTGCAATGCTGCTCTCAAGCATTGTGGCCAGCTGGCATTCCAGTACCACAGGGCTTTCTCCTCATATCCTCACTGTTGGTTTGAAGAGCTAGACTGAACCCAGAAACTTCAAGAAAGAGACTCGAATGCAGATGTTGATGAGGGATTCAAAATGTCATGTGGTAAAAGGACATCTAGCAATGTTGGTACTAAGCATATACTACAGGCTTGTGAAGCTGCACATTAATCAATATAATAATAAATAAATAAAGCGTGCTTCATACATACTTGTCATGAACTAATCTACATTACTGAATAGTCCTATAAGTGGGATATATCTAACCTAACATTAGCAGTCTCTTGGGAAAAACATTGCTTTTCACTGAGTAGGAAAGAACCAGGAAATGTCCATTCCCTTTCCGGTATTGTGCAGAACTTGATTCAGATGAGGCATCAATTAGCATTTCTCTTGATAAGTATTTGACAAACTATTATTTAAACTATTTCCACTGCCAGGTCTTTGGGAAAATTACACTCAGTGCCAAACAGTCTGTTAAAATCTTGCCTAACAAGTCTGCACATTCCACACTTGAGAATTTAAGCAGATGCTTTATATGGCTAAGAGAAAGAGCTCCCTCCCAGCATCCACAGTGGAATTTCAGGTTGCTTTAATGGTGTCCAAATTCCTTCCCACCAGACACATTTCCTACCAAATCATGAATAAAATGCATCTTCTCTCAGGCAATAAAACACTGAGGAGAAAACACATCAGCTGTGATGTCTTAATGAGGAAGGCTGAGAGAGAAAAGGTATGAATTAAGACCCACAAACCTAAAAGCAATGTTGTTTTTTGTGGGCTGTGTCTTCTGTACAGACATGTCACAATATCAGCTAACATAGAATAGAAAGTTTGAAGATATAACTATTCTATTATTCAAGGGATATTTAAAGATTGAATGCAAATAATACTAAATAAAATATAGCTGTCTAGTATTTAATGCATTAGAAAAAGGGCAAAGAGATAATGCCTGATACTGGTGAAGACGGTGAGTCTTCAGAGCATTCAAAGCTGGGTAAATTCTTTTTGAGAAAATATGTTATCCAAACCCCAGAATGACTGTGGACAATCTCTAAAGTGCTCTAGTCACCAAATAGCTGAAATGTGATAGGAACTGCTATTTCATGAGATTTCTGCCATTTGGGACTGCAACCTTCTAAGAAATACCAGCCAAAGGAAGACCAAGGAGGAAGGCTCTTCCTTTTTTGGACTGAAATGAAAGATGAAAGCCCAGGACAAAATCCACTCAGGTACTAAAATTTCACTACTTTCTTGTTACATTCACAAGGCTGTTTTATTTCTAAAACAGAATAAAAGAAAGCTAAATGAAATAAGACAAAATTAAATAAAATAATACTTGATGATTATTAATAACTTGTAACCGAGGACTACAAGTTAAGGTTTACACTGTACTTTCCAAGCCCTGATCTGTGATTTTTTTTTTTTAATAAAATAGTATATTATCCAAATTCGCATGTCATTTAATAGAGATCTGTTTCCTCTGCAATGTCTGTCAATAACTTCAGGCAGATTTTTGGGGGTCTGTGTTGGCTGTGAGTTCCCAAGATAGGGCAGTAGCCTCAGAGCATGTAAAATCACTTCCCATACTACCCGAGCTCCTCTGAGCAAAGTGACAGAGATGGCTACAACATTGTCCTTCTCTACCAAATCTCAAATTGGAACAGCAGTCATCTGTTCCTCTTCGTATCACTTTTTGCTTATGCCAGAAGGGAAATTAAACAAAAAGCATAAATAACCTAGAATGAACACAGCCAGACACATATTAGACCCTTCAGAGAGTATGCCTCACAGTATTTCTCTACAGTCATTCAGAGATGAGGAAATTATTATCAAGTTAGATGTATGCTTGATTAGTTATTTAAACTAGTCAATCCTGTAAACCTTGTTATTTTGCAAAGCTAGACAGTTTTGTGTTTCCACACCCAACACCACTGGAAGAAATCTCTTCCTTTCCACACAATCTCCTTTGTGCTAAGGCAGTGGGCAGGTCAATGAACTACGAATTCAGACACATGGGTTACATTACGGTGTTAGCACTAAGTGATAAGTTGACTTTTTATAAGTCCCTTTACCCCTCTGTTCCAGTTTTCCCATCTGCAGACAAGTATCAACGCCTACATATTGTCTTTGGCCTGGGAAACCAGTGCTGTGGTCCCAGGGAGGTGTCAGGAAGGCTGGTATTCCCTGCCCAAAGCCAATTCCGATAAGGAAAAATCTCTTCCCCTATTGATTTTCACCATAGTGCCTCAACTTCAAGGGTTTCCTGAAAAGTTGGATATTTTTGTGGTGGTACAGAAAGAGAAGAGGAGAGTTCTTCTGAGCTCCTCATTCTCATTTCTCATGTCGATAAACCTTGCCAAAAACCTTAACTCTTGTGAGCTCAGCCTCTCATCAGGTTGTAACCAAGCAGTCTGTCACAGGTCTTGAATATTTAACTTAAAAATGAAGGAGTTGAGCAGTTTTCTATCAGAAAAAAACCTGGTTTTAGAAAGTTTTTTATTATTTTGAGAGTTTTTAACCCTAAACTGAACACATTCTACAGATCAATGTCATGTGCTTCTGGATACAAAGGGTTACCCTGATTTCCATTCCCACACCAAGTATCAGCTCTGGATGCTTCCTGCACTAATCAAGCCAACTACCAAATACGCACCATTCAGTGGCATCACTGATAGGGGTAATAGTTTCCTTTTGCTATGATAAATAATAGTGACATCTAAAACAGAGGAGTTTCAGAACCACTGGTAAAGGATGGTAAGTGTATTGAGGTACTGCTGGCCCAGATTCGCTATACAAATTAACACTGGTTTCCAGCTTTGCTAATGAACGGCTGTTACACTTTGCAGCTGGAGGTTTCTGCTGCAACAAATTCTGAAAGAATTTCTGAGGTAGAAGCAAAAGAGAAGGGACAGTCACAGAGACCGAGAAAGCCTAGTTATTGCAAGAGACCATCATTTGGACGTTTCCTTTAAGAGTGAATTATATATGATAATGGCTTCATTGTCATCAAATAGAATACAATTAATTTTATTTTTTAGTATGTTATCAGCAAGCAAACCACCAGTATTAGCTAGATACCATCTGGGAGTGACAGTTTCCTTATTACAAAATATGTAAAAATATGGACTCCCTTAAGGAATCTGTTGCACTACATCTGCTCCGATTTTTGTTATATGCTAATGGATTTTAACCCAGCATATGAAGCATGTAAAAAAAATAACAGAAAATTTTCAACTAAATTACTTGTTTCACATTTAAAGTGTCACAAAGACAGAGACAACCACATATGCAGCCTTAGCTACAGGGGACTGGGAAGAAACAAAGAAGTAAGGAAGAGGCATTTCTTACCTGCTGTTTTGCTATCCAAGCCTCTCTCTCAAGAGGAATTCTAGCTGCCCACATAATTAAGGCCACTTGATATGTGAAGGAAGTATTGGGACTGTACACAGCTAAATCTCCAATAAGCTTAGGTGATAACAATAGATTGTGACTGCTGAAGCACAATTATCTTCCTTATTTCCCTCTGTTCATAATATTTTAAACAATCACAATGATTAAAATGGGCTATTACAATTAAGACACTATTCTCCAGGGGAGAGGGTTGGGTTTTCATGGTCTTCACACATTTTCTTAACTTCCCTTGCAATGATCAGATCTTGGGAATCAGCTGGAATGACAGACTATTCAGTTAGGTAACGAGGAGCTGTCTAGATTACACTGGGAATATGGTAGATTACAAATCTTTACTGCTGAAGTATTGGTGTCATCATTTTTGAGAGAATGACCCATTACCAGAGCTTGAAATAAATGACTGTGCTGCAAACACAGGGCACAGGAGGGCTGGGTTTTTTCTGCCTTTTTTTTTTTTTTTTTTTTCCTCTGTACAATTATGTAGCGCTGTAGCTTTAGGCTAACAGAATTTTTGCACTTGTAAAACAGTTTGGTATGAATTGCTTTTCCATGGATCTGTGTCCCCAGGCCCTGCAGTGTGAAATATACCAGGCATTACTTTTTCATTAGCATCAACACAGGACATTTCTATGTATTAAGCACTAAAAAAATATTTCATGATCTGTTTACACTTCATATATATATTAATTAGAGCCAGGAAGTTTTTGACTGCACATAAGCTTTTTGCGTAAGTTTTCTTTAAATAAAAGTAATGCACTGCCAGCTGTGGAGTCCCAGAGATTTTCCAGACTATTTGGAAAGACTATCTCTTCTCTTGCTTACGTGTGTATATAAACATGCATATATAAATATATACAGACATAGATGGCCACACGCATATATGCTCACACATACAAGATATTATTATTTACAGGTGTAAAGATGCAATTGACAAAGAATCTCTAAATTCAGTATTTTCTAGAAAGAAATGTTGTGTGACAGTAGTCTAAATGTGTAAACCTAAATTAATGTTCACAGGAGGGAAAAGTAACTTACGCCTTTAAAAACCAGTACTTAGATGCTTTATACAAGCTCTCCACTGTGATAAATTGAAAGAACTTTAGAAATACAAATTAATTAAATTTCACAACACACAGGCAAGATATTGAGGTGTTCTTATACTCATTCATAAACCCAAAGGGTAGATTTAGGTGTAAAGAAGCTGACTGAATGACAGAACTAGGAAAGAACTCAAGTGTCCCCAAGGTCTGTCTCCCCTTTTCTAACAACAGGATCACATTGCTTCCAGACAAAGAAAGAATTCCCTAATCAAGACACGTGTATAAATCAAAACAAAATACTCTCTCTTTTATCCTTGGTGGCCCAAGCTCCAGATCTGCAATTTCTAAAATTTTTATTCTGTTAATCAGGGAAATACATACATGGAAAAAGCTACGACCAGATCAGAAGATAATGATAATAGTACTAATAGTAATTTTTAAAATGGAAGAAAAAATGGAAATGGAAAATATATTACTGGATGATGTGTGGCATAGTTTTTAAAGAATAAAACTAAACTGCAATTCATTCCAAGATCTAAAGCTGCAAGTTGTATTTTGGTGCTTCCTATTGTTACATGACTTAGTACCTGCTGATTCCAGTCTTACTCAAGCAGGTTAGACAGTTCGACCTAAATAAATCAATAAGTTTAGACACATGAGCTGTCATAACAGGAAGAGATGGTTTATGGTAGATGTTACTGGCTAGACATTACAGCTTGCCCCTCCTCACCAAAGGGGTGACTGCCGTCTCCCTGCAGAGCAAGTACAGCTGGTATGACAAGGGAGGGATTTCTGCTGGGCCTGGGGTGGGGGGACGGCATCCGAGAACAACCGTGGGAGGCAGTACCCTGGCTGGCAGGAAACACACAGCTTTGCGTGGCCCACCCGAAGAAGGAGCCTCAAGCCCCTGCTTTTGAAGAGGGACAGAAGAAAAAAGGAAGTCACTTGCCCTGGCAATGGTATAATGAAAACAACCCTTCAGCACCTCCTTCCCTTGTGCATTCAGAGGGGACCAGACCCTGTAGCATTCATTTCCATTTACATGGAAACACTTTATAGTAAAGTGGCAAAGCCTTATTGCCTACTTTGATACTCAAGGCAATAACAAACACTTGTGCTACATTTCACTGCATTAGCAGTCCACCTAGACTATCTCAGTGAGCTACAAAAGTACTTCAACAGGCTTGGGCAAGTGCTCTGCTCAAAGTGATCGTTTTCTCTCTAGGGACAAATTCAAGCTAGAAAAACCCAGCTTTGGTATTTTATTTTGTTTCCTAATGTTTTGGACAAATTTCCCAGGGAACACAAAGATAAAACTCAGGCTACCTTTGAAGGGGAGCAAATCCTGATGGAGACTAGCAGGCTCTTGTCCACATGTCCCAACCTCGGCATGTTTAGCACTTCAATTTAGTTGAGACGCACTCTCAAAAACCATAGCTATGAGCAATTTCAGCAGCCCATTTCAGATGCATTTTCTGATTTTGAGCCAGCATCACCCCTGATTTCTGTGTTGACATAGTCAAGAATACTGAGGTTTTTGGAATCAGTAGTTGGTAGCATTGACTTCATGGTGTGTTGATTTTGAATTTGAGCAGTAACTGCTGAGCGCTGGATGGGAGCTGATGATTCTCCAATGGCATAATCAGGTATGTGTTAGAAAAGGCCAAGGGGGACTTTATAATGGATCTCAGTGAAGTCAGAGCCAGAGTATAATTCCAGTATATTTCTAATAAGATGTACAGGAACAGATTTAAGTGGTACTTA
Source organism: Tyto alba (assembly GCF_018691265.1). Classification (NCBI taxonomy): domain Eukaryota; kingdom Metazoa; phylum Chordata; class Aves; order Strigiformes; family Tytonidae; genus Tyto; species Tyto alba. Next base: position 5,328,253 of record NW_024881317.1, read on the forward strand.
ATGTTCCTCCACCTACAGTACTTGTCACTAGGCACTAAATAAAAACGACTTACAACTTAGGTTTGAACTTTGTGAGCCAGCACAACTGAATAGGGCTTGCTGAGGCCCCCACAGTTCAGGTTCATGGAGACAGAATTAAAATGCACAAGATAGATGCTCAGTGAACTTTAGCTTTTAATATTTCACAAACAACCTGGATGCCTTTTCTCCTGACCTCCAACAAAGATTTCTTTCCTCCTGATACTCAATTCACTTGTATTTAAGACTAAGGGCTAGCCATTTGGTTAAGGGCAGTTTTGCCACTGTAACTTTTATTTTTCCAGCCATATTTCACCCCTAGTATTGATGACTAAATGAGAGAGAAGCATACATCAACAAATGAGAAAAGTCTTGTCCAACTGTTGTCCAAAAGTGAGACAATATTATATAAGAAATCCAACCACTGCCCCCCAAACTCCTGAAGTACCTGTATTTGCTGCACTTCCTACTCAAAATAGAAGTCTCTTCATGCACAGTTACATGGGGTAGCTCAATTCTGGGCACTAATCATTCATGTGAGTTATTTGTCCAGTATCCCCAGAAAGGGACTATGGTGGCCAGTAATGTGGAGGGGAAATTCAGGATCTAGATATGACTAATAATACTGGATCAAGTAAAAACAGGGTCAGTATTACAGTTTAGGGAACGTAAGTGGGCCTGAGATGCTCTTTAACAAGTAGATCTGGAATGCCCAGTTGAGAATAGAGCAACACATTTCCCATGCTTTTTTGGCACTTGTTTAGACATGGTACTTGGGCTAGACTTTAACTTAGCTTATACTTTTATTTCCAATATCAAAAATTCCTTTGTGGAGAGAAGAGGAAAGTTTTTGCGTTGGCATCTTTCCACATGTTACATTGTACTGGAGACTTTCCATTTCTTTCTTGTCATGCAAATTCCATGTATCACTGAACCAACAGTGAGTATTCTGTGCAGTATAGTACTCTGTGAGTAGCCAAAAATGGTTAATGAAGCACATGTTTATTATACAAGGTAACTAAAAAAAATTGGATATCTGTGAATCCCAGGCTCCCAAACTAACTTATATATTCTCTTTTCTCTTCTTGGTATTCATACACTTAATACCTAATCATCGCATCACTCACAATAGATGAGAACACTGCAATTCGAACCTGGCATTGACCTCCAAGAGTTTTTAAGGAGACACTAGTGAAGGAACTACTCAAAAGGCAGACCACAGCAGAGGAAGAGTGAGAGGTCTGTTTCATGTCAATGTTTCAAATTACCCCAAGGAAAGGAAAGCACATTTTCGCTTCTGGGAAGCTGGCTTTGGCAAGTGGGCAAAACAGCGCAAGAGATCTGATATGATGTCAATACCAGATCAAAGAAGCTCATCAATTCAGCTAGTGAGTGGGCTGGGAGCCCTGGGAATTGCTGCTGGATTCCCTCTTCTTTTGGTGCTTTGCAAATTTCTTAAACTTAGCAATACAAGCAAGGGCTGCTCTTTTCCTTGTCCTTGCAAATTATCAGACTGTTATTGAAGATATTATTTTAGACTTTCCCTATTTTTTATTGCTTTAAGCACCCAGCTTCCAGAGAACATTAGCAACTCCCCATGACCTTATTTTCTACCTGTAGTCCCTGTAGTTCAGAGACTTTGTTTTCTCCTTCTGCTCCCTCCCTAAATTTTGAGAACTGGTTAGTTAAGAACTATCAACATTGATTCAAAGATTTAACACATAAACTTCAGTGATAGCAAAGGACTGGCAAGCTGGGCTTTAGAAATGCTAAGTGGCTTTGCTTTGCTTTTGAAAAAAAAAGAGTTTGGAAAAGGGAACTGAAAGACTCACGTCAGTAATGCATTTAAGAACTCAGCAACCAGCAGTTTAAGTTTTATATTTTAACACCTGAAATAGTCATGTCATTGTAATTTGAGACATAAAAGCAAATCATCTTTTAGGTGGGGGACTATTAATTTTTAAGACATACTGCCACAGAAACTGCTTTACTCAAAACGCTTCACCATAAGTTTGTTTTGTTTGTTCAAAACCAGGCATATCTGGATGTCTTGATATTTAAAAGACATGGGGATATGATGTCATTTTGCTGTAGATATATGGCATGTGATTTATGCAGGATAATTCAAAACAAGTGTTCTCAAACTCTCTCCTGGCTGTGGATCACAGCTTCAGAGATTCTGAATGGATCGCTAATTGGTGCCTGACAGGCAATCACGTACAGCAACCACTCCACAACTCCACACTTAGAGAAAAATAGGTAAGTGTATTGTGTATACACAGTTCCCTTATGGTATGATTACAAATGAGAGAAGGAAAACAAGTTGTGCTCAGAAGGAGCACTCAGAACCACTAGAAAGTGCCAAAAGTACAGCGTGAGAGCCACTGAATAGAGAATATTCATCTTAAAATGTCAAATTGATACAGGCTTACAGGGACAACATCTGAGGGGGAGGCTTAGGGGTCAAGGAAGTGTTCATTCAGCTACTGAGGGCTCTAATGTCCAACAAAATCTTTCCATTCATTGCAATGGTCTCTGTGCAGACTCTGCAATGATCCCCTGTCTATATAGTGATTCTCCATCTATATACCAGTGCAGGATATCTTCCCCATTGCCCACTGTTCCTGCAGCTGCATTACTGCCTGAGTTTGGAAGTGACAACAGTAGGAGACTGCACCCTCTCTGTAGGGCAGCGACCCGGACAAACAGGACTCTTTGTCAGTGACCAGATCCCTACTGACAGCTACATCAGTGATGGAAGGCACAAATCTCTGCTCCCACTCCAGGCTCTGAGGAGAAACAGGCATGGGTGGCTTATAAGCCATGGATGTTCCCAACCATTTCCTCTCCTTCCTCCCAACCCCTCCTTCTCCTACTCCTGCCTGCTCTTTGTTTCTTGCATTCCCATTCTCCAAGTCTCCCTCCACGTCTGGTCTCCAAGGTCTGCTTCCAAGAGTGGTCACCCTGTCCCTACACATGAACCTGCTTTCCCTCCCATCTTCCTACTAACTCCTAGTTTAGAAGGAACTCTCTTTCCTTCCTTTCCTTATCTGCTGTCCCTATGAGTAAAGGTTAGCAAAGTTGACACAACAGAAAAGAGTGCTGCAATAGGAAATGACAGGTGACCTTTCACAAACCTGCCCACCTGCCTGTTGCATATTTGATACTAATGAAGCCTTGCCAGAAATAAAAAGAATGAAACAATAAGGCTAATTTGTTTAAATATTTAGTAATCCCACAGATATCCATACAGCTACTCATACTAAAGTAAATCCCCAGTAGCTTCTCCAGGTTCAGTGAAATTATTCTGTGTTTATAGGCAGTAAAAACAACACGAGAGTCCTGCAGAGTAATCTTAGCTTACAAAACAAACAGGAGTCCGGGTGCTCTGAAGGATCTACACTCAAACAATTGGGACCCTCCGGTGATTGCAAAATTTGGAGGTAAGCCAAGCTTGCCATTTATTTTTTGTTTTGTTGGTTTCCAAGCACAGGTGTTGTGTTTTTTTTTTTTCTTTTCTTTTTTTTTTTTTTTTTTTCTCCCCCCAGCAGAATAGTACACTATTCCTTTAAAAGCTTGTGTTATTTTAGTGCAAAAGGGTCTCTCTCCTCCACTCTGCCTCTCAGCCTTGAGGTTCACATTGCACTGATAGCACTAATCTCTGAAGAACCTTTTCAGGATCAATGATTATAGTACTGCTAGCCCCTTGTTTTGCAGACTTTTAAAAATAAAATAAAATAAAAAAATACCCAGCACAATCAGGACACATTCCTTTTCATCTCCATCTTTCTCATAATTTTCCATGGCAGAGTTCATGTCAAAAATGCTTGGTTTCCACCCTCCGCCCAATTGTAAGCTCTTCAAAGGGAGAGAATAAAAGTTGGAGCCTGAATCCCAGAGCAAATGCTCCTGCAGCCATGCTCAAGCCAGCTTTTGAAGTCTTTCGGCTCACCTCTTGATGCCAGGCAGGCCCCTATTATTACCAATGTTGTTAGCCATTTCAGCTCCATTTCCAGGCCTACATGGACAAGAGAGCAAGGGAGGCCCTTTCATGTCAGGCTTTGCAAAGCTGCTTCAGTGTTTGAAGGATGAAAGTCGCTCTTGTTTGTTCTTGCTGCGGTGCACAACATTTGGCTTAAAAAATAGAGGATGTTGCCTTTCTTGAAGTGGACCGTGCATTGCTGGACACAATCAACACTAATGGCAGATCTGCAGGCAGGGGTTTCAGAGCTTATTTTTTTTTTCCTTAAAGAATGTAAATAGCTAAGTGTAGCAGCAGCAAGATCTTTTTTAATTTAGAAAAGAAAAATACATTTGTGCAGATATCAGGGGAGAGGAAGAGAGAGACGGGGGAAACAGCCATTTCCTCATGACAGAAGTACAGATGAGAGATTATTTTAATGAGTTCCAAGTAATGAGAGCCCTTAATGTAGGGATACTGAGAGGAAAAGCTTTTCCCCTGTCCTAGAAGCAGCCAAAACAAAGCTGACTTATCCCAGACACAGAAGCGGTCTGCGAATCCCGCAGAGATCCTCTGCCTGGCTTCGGTGCACGACCTGGGGTTGGTATGATCCCTCTTCCAGCCTTCCAAGCGGAGGTTAGAGGGGGAGGATTAAAACTTCCTCTCTTTGACATTGTATCGACAGGTAGAGTTTTTCATCACAGTGTCCTCTTTTCCAGGCTCATTATGTCCTCTCTCAGTCCATGAGTTTCTATCCACACTCTGTTTTGAAGGCAAAGGAGGGAGGGGAGGATAAGGAAAAGGGGAAGCAAAAAGAAACCCCCTGAAGCTGAATGTCCTTTTCCAGGGAATGAGACCCTGACATTCTCTGGCTGACACCATCCTCCAGCAACACAGCAGCAATGAGGTTGCCAAGATAAGAGAACCCCAAGCAAGCAAGCAACTAAATAAATAAGTACATGGAGAAAGGAAGTTTTTGTTTTGATTTCTTGTTAGTCATGATATTTAGCCTTTTATCGCAGTGAAGTTCCCATCCACCCCCTTGAAATCCGGTGCTATATATTCTTCACCAGTAACAACAACAATGCTAAGAAGTCTGAGAGCAGGGAACGGGCGGTCAAATGTACTTCTTGGTCCAGCTGTGTTTAGTTTTCAGATGCCCATGTGTTCCTTGTTAGGCTGTCTTCCAGCCCTCCTCTGCCTTCTTTTCTATTCTTCACAGTCCAAAACTATGAACCAATTACAGACCACAGAGTCAGCTATTTACCCCCTCCTGCCTTTACACAGCTATTTCCTGCCTGCTATCAGCAAAGTTAGACAAAGATGACAACAAGCCCAAGGTTTTTACCATAAGTTGAACCATAAGTGGGGACCTGAAAACACCCTAAAGCTGTTATATTTTATGTAGGGGAAAATTTGAAAAGGATTATCTGAGGAAAGCAATCAACTCCAGACTGAAATCTATCTCACTGGTGTTTATATGATAAAATAATTGCCATTTAGGCCTCTATCACACTTGGAATATGAATCATATGTCTGGAGGGCTCTCCTGCAGAGGTTCAGGGGCAGAGCTTCCTTCTTCACCATAGTAGCCTCTCTGGAGGTGCACATGGGTCTCCGGGCCAAAGAAAACAGTTGTGATTACAGAGTGATAGAGGCAGCCACATGCTGATTCAAAGACCTATAATCTTCTCCCCTTCCACCCTCCCCCTCCCAAAAGCAACAAGTCTGTAAAACTCATTCACTTGCCAGAGGCTGTTTATTCTGTTTAATGGCCACCTATCACCCCTTCACTCATTCTTTTTAGATTTACTAGACAAGCACAAAGCAAATTAGTGCAAAATGCTTTCAGTCAAGTGTCAGGTGGAATCAGACTTGATGAATACTATACTGCTGGGCTTTATAACTGTAGGAACACATATACTGACAACATTGTCTCCTTCAATTAAAGCTATGCTGCCTGTTTTCTGAATCCCTCATAGAATCCTCCTCCCCCCCACTAAAAGTCAAACCTATAACTTTTTAATATCTTATTTTAATCAAGACATTTTGACACGCACTGTGATGCTGCAAATGGAGAAAACTCAATGCTAGAATTTTTATGATGTGTTTCAAAAACATGTTCTTCAAAGGAAATATTTCAGTGACACACTGATCTGCAGCAAAGTGTGGATATGTTTGAAAATCACACCGTGTCTGAACCTTGTAATGTAATATTTATAGTATAAATCTTGCTAACTTCCCATAGAAATGAGCCTCCATTGTTGCTCATCCTTAAATACACAAGGCCAAAGGTGTGGGGGTAAGGGTGGAGAGGGGGCCCGGTTTCTCCTTGACAAGGCACAGCAGAGGTGTACTCTCCCCCTTAAAGCTAATGCGTGGAGCAGTCCACACACATCAGGGGAGAGTGTAACCCCAAGGGGAGCGCATGAGTTTCTAGCAGCGTGACTCCCATTAAAGTCAATAGGAGCCATGTGGCTGAAACCCACACACAGATCTCAGAAAATTCACCCCCTGAGCCAAAAACATTCCTCTGAAGATGGATTGTATCTGATGGGCACAGCTCAGAGTAATGAGCTGATGATGCTGTGCTGCCCCAGGGATGCAGTCTACTGCAGTTTGTTTTTTGCTGGGACACTCAGCTTGTGTAGCAGACCAGCACAGAGCACAGGACATCCCAGATCATCCATAGATGCTCAAAAAGGCTTGCTTTTGGTTTTACCTGACCTCAGGGACTGGGATTAAAGCAGGTTCCTCTGAGTACTGGGACGTCAGCCACTGTAATTACAGCAAGCTTGAAACAGCATCCCAGAGCAGACAGCTACACCAGAAACAGGCACAGAGTGATAACAAGCCCACCGATGGACTGGGATAGCTGCTTTGAAAAAGGAGACACTACAAGGTTGCCTGGAAGAATGATTTCAGTCATATCACTGTGGCTCCATAGGGGCCACCCTGCTCAGAGCCTGTATGGCAGCAGTGCTCCTCTACTAGTGAAAAAGGAGCGCGGTGCTGCAGGCTGCCATTTGAATACATGGTTTTTCCAGCAGGTAGAGTAAACTGATGTTGGTCTCATTATAGGCCATGGTTGTAAGAATTTTGGTCACAATTTTGGAGAAAACAGACATGTAGAGAAATGACATGTATTTTAAGACATTCTGATATAATGGTGGTAAGAGTGGTATAAATAACATAGCAAAAAGGATGGATCCAATCCTCTGTATCAAAACCATTTTATGTTCCTTTTCAAGGACTAAAAAGATTAAACAAAGATACTTCAACCAGATACATTAAATAATCAAAGCATCGTCATTTCTTGATGATATGTTTAAATTCCAGTTAAACTGGAAAAGGACTGTGAAGCTGGAAGGTAGTCTTATAAATAAAAAGTATTATTATTCTCTTTCCTCTTCAGGGCACTGGATTTCACAGGTAAAGTCTGGTTCTGCAGTATATTATAGTGCCTAAAAGCAACTCTAAACAGGGATGAGAGAGATGAATAAGGACCTTTATGCAGGTGTATTCCATGAATGTCTTTTATGGATGCCAAGTTGAGGATAAAATCTAATTTACAGCTCTAAATTGGAAACATGCACAGACCCTTTGGAATGCATGTTATTAGTAAGCCAGCTTAGAAGTCTGCATTAACTCATGCCCAGTTGCAGTAAGGAGAAGAATATCATAATTATTTCCTCTACTGCTGTTTGCTCCAAGAGCACAAAGTGCCCAAATTAATCCAAGTTTAACTGAATGGGGCTGACCTGTTAATTTTGTTTTAACTTCTCTCACCCCCATAAACTTAGTGATGGGCAAACAGGCAAACTTTTTTCCTCCCCTCAGCATATTTACTTTTCAAGTTTAACATATCCTTTTTTTTTCCTTTCCAAACCTACTTTTAGCCCCTGTTTCCTTAATAAAACTGCCCCCATGGTGATAACTTGTTCAGGATGAACATGTAAAGTAGGGGAAGCAGAACAGAAAAAAGACCATTTTTAAGATACTGTCCAACATAATACCTCTTTCTCAGGCCACGAACAGAAAAGTGAAATTTAAGGCATAAAGATGGGGTCAGCTGTAACAGATCTGCTAGGTACAAATGCCCTGGACATCAGAAATTTTGATATGTAAGAAAAATGTGTGCTTCTTATAGGAAGGGAGAAGCTATTATCTCCCCCATCCCTTTTCTTCTAGAGGAAAACAGACACAAATGATAGTATACCTTAACCACATTTCAGCCATCTCTGTAAGCTTATATATCTGTAAATCTTAATTAGTCTAGACTATGTCTGTAGCCAGTGGAGGGAGACATGGTAAATGTTTTTTCATGCCATCTTATTTGTGACAAAATAAACTATCACCTTTTAGAGGCTCCACTTCCTCCACAGTGGGTCCTAAACAACTACCTAAATTACTGTTCCAGATTTAGCAGAGGCACCTTCCTGAACTACCGTCCATCCTCAGTGCTGGGATCCTCCATTGAATTAATTCAACCACAAGGTGGCAAATTCATTACCAGAAAATAATTTTCCTTTTCTCAGCAACCTGCCTTAACAGCACACACATCCTGCAGAACACAAATCCTGCAGCACAGTTTCAGCAGATAAAAATCAGAATAGTTTCATTGACCAGCCTAAATCTTTTGAGTGTCATAATCTTTTTCTAAGGCTAGTGACAAAAGAGAAAACTTTTGTAAAAACTGGAAAAATGCATCATGGAAAAGTCTACCAAGGAAACCTATGAAAACAAACCTGTGGCTGTAGCCTCATTTCCTATAGTATCTCTCACAGGATCTTACAAATTCCATAGAGAGCTGAGAACCTGTCATTTAATCATGCCAGGGAAAAGCAGCTAAGAATGAAAATTTCACAATACAAATCAAAGGTGCAGAGTCATCATTCCTACTAAATAATTCACCAAGATTTAATACGCTAGCCTTAAAAAACAATTATGGAAACAAACCTGTTTCAATTTCCTCTTTCATTTTAAGATGTGACTAATATTAAACTAGGATCAGAGGCTCATATCTGAGGTACTTAAATCAGACTCCTTGTGTGTCACTGCTGTCACACCTGTGGGGTTCTTTAAGGTTTTTAGAAGAAATTAAAGTTGTTGGCTTTAATTACTCTTGCTGAATGGTTACATTGGAAAAAGTGGAAGAAAATTTCAGAAAGCAGGTTTTCTGTTTAGTAAAAATACTTTCCAAAAGTGAAATAAATAGGATAAATAATAAATAAAAATAGAAACCAACACAGGGCAGATTTTAAAATAAAAACTGCAACATCTAAAAGAATGAGAAATAGAAAGCATTCTAATACCTAATTGCCATGTATGTTTATGTGCTCTGGTTTGGGTTATTTTCTGTGGACTCCAGAAATGTTTTAGAAAAATCTTCTTTAATAATTCCCTTCCTTCTTGACTGAATAATGAAAATGTAATGATAGATTTTAATCCTCCAGCCCTTTTTTCTTGTAACATAAACAGTCTGACTATAGTTCAGTTAATAATAAACAAAAGCCTGGAAGCCCAACTTCTCCCACAGAAAGAATGTCAAGCAGAGGCTACAGTAATTCACCTCTATGTTACTGGCAACAGAGATGTTCTGACCCAGAATGGTTTTTGGAGATGAGATTTGAGAAGTGGATAAGAAAGAGCAATCAGCAAATCAATTTTTTTGGAAACCAAATGATGATGATTCAGCATCAGTAACACAGAACAGAGAAAACAATAATCATGGGCAAAAGCCTCACATGGTGTCTCCGGTGGCTGTAGGGAGTCTCACCACACTCACAGCTGGCCCGAAGCCCACTGGAGAACACAAAAACCCACTGGGGGCTTCGAGCTGCGCCAGGACATGCACACCACTGCAGAGGGGCTCCGGTAGTACTAGCCAACAGCAGAAAGCAGCAGGTCGTGTGCCAGAGGCTGTGAGTCACAAGTCCCTGCCTCTGCGTGAGCAGCGAGGGCTGCACCTCGTGCCGCTGCCTACGCAAAGGTGCGGTGATCGTGGCTCACCCCCACGCCACAGCTCTCTTGAGCTTCTTTCACCCCTGATAAGTTATCACCCTGGCATGTGCAGCAGGGACATATCCATCCCCGCTTTGTTTTACTGCATGTACTTTGACAAAGGTTTCAAGCCTTCGCTTCCCACTGGCACAAACGAGCCATGATGGTTCCTCCTTGCAGCTGCCCTGGGTTCATAGAGTCCAGAGGGAATGTCCCTAGGTAAACGGTGCTGGTGAAGAAGTTACTCAAGTAAAAGCAATCAGAGGGAAAGTCAGGATGCAATCTGGCTGCTAAGACTGCAGATGTCACCTGTCCAGGAGCAACAGAACAAACTTGGGATGGGAGTGAGGTTATAGATTTGCACAAAAGCTCAGGAAAGTTTCCTCCCTTTCCATTTCAGTGCTGGGCTTTATCAGCTATTGACCTACAGGTCTCTGCAAGGAAAATATATGAGGTTGACTGTGGAGGAGCAAAGGGATTTGCTTCTCAGCTAGGGAAGGTATGAGACTCTGGTGACTCAGCACCACAGAGGGTTGCTGGCAAGATCTACAGGAAAGCTGCAGGGACCTCAACACAAACCACTGAGGAACCTGAAGGAGGTCAATGGACAACCAGTCTTCAAGGAAGCAGGGTGGGAGACAAGAGAATGTATCCAGATGGATCAAATCCTCATATGGACTTTGCAGTGTGTGACTGGTGGAAAGAGGCCATGCTCTCCCTCCTTAGTGCAAAACTACTTCTCTTGTTATATCCACATCACTGAAATCAGCATATGGCTTGCTATCTCCAAAGGTTATTATACTGACAGCATTTTCTAGCGTAATGTGAAGCCATAATCTGCTGCTGACTGGAAGTGAGGAAAAGCCAATGCTTTCTTCTGGTTAAACCGCAGAACTGAGAGTCAGGAGTTTGAATAATTTTTCCAGCTCAGCCAGTGGTTCTCTCCATACTGTCGATTACACCACTTGGACTCAGTTCTCACTGGTGAAAGAAAAGGGTAACAACATTTTCTATTGTCGGGTGACTTGAAACTTAATTAATGTTTTCTATGTGTGATGACCCTCAAAGGGGAGACACCAAACATCACAAAGCACTTGGCACCTCTTTTTTCTCTCTCAGTCTCAAAGTCAGCTAAGTGTCTTGATTATCATAAAATCACACAATAATCTGTGTCTTTTCTGCCTGTTGCTGCTGGTAGATTCACGACAAGAACTGCATAAAAATGATTCCACTTTCCCAGACTCTACAATTCATATGGCAGGCCAAGAGAGAACCTGACAAAAGAGGTGAACTCTTCTGCACCCATGTCACTTTTTTCCATATTTTACAGCTTCAGAGAAGTGTGTTGAAGTTCACTGCCTGCTACCTGGTTGGCAGGTCTTGCTCAGAAATTTTTTCATTCATTATCAGTACATTTTCAGAACTGGATGCTTCTACACTGCCAAAGAGTAAGTGCCATAAAGTGGTTGTGAAAAATGCGTTGGCTGACATAAACCAGCCTCTGTTGGATGCACTAAATATGTCAAAGCAAACTCAGATGGCCCTTTAACTCAGTAGATGCGGCATCATGGGGAAAAGTGCATTCTTCTCCCAGCAAGCAAGACTAACAGCTCAAACACTTAAGGACTCCACCTGATTTCTCCCTTGTGAAACAAAATGTAGATTTTATTACCCACTACGTAACTAACTCTATTTATGGTTTGCATAATTTTCCTCTTTCCAAATACATTTCACTTTTATCAGCTTCAGTGGCTTTACACCTGATAGAGCTGAAGTCTGAACTGTGTCTTTTAAAGACGTCTCAGAAACCACAAGGCAGAGGTAAGGCTTGCTATCATGTATATTTTCTGGCCAAGTTTTTACCTCTGTTATTACTCCTACAATAGCTCCCTGGGCCTTCACAGCTCTCATTTTACCCTCAGTACAAATTAGGATAATCCCTGGTTTTGGACAAGCTCACAACCCAATCCAAACAGCCCATATACTAAATCTATTGCAAAGTATTATTTCCTGAACATTTCAAAGCTGGATTACAATACCAGTTGAGTACATGATTTAAAAACAGAAGGGAAAAAACCTTCGGTATGGCCATAGAAAAATGACACCACTTCTTGCAATGTTCCTTTAAAAAAAGGAAGAAAGGAAAAAAAGCAAATAAAAGATGGCTGACTGCCAGAGTTTTGTGTTAACTTGAAGTGCAGAGGTGATTTTTAATGCTTCAAACATCATTCATGAAATATTATATATATAATTTGTACTCAAAATAACATGCAAGCTCTCCAAGGAAACATTAAAATAAATAGCTTCTTTAACTCTTTTGTACCTTGATCGTATCTTATTTTGATGAATCAATAAAAGAGAGACATAAGATTGATGTAGGACAGATCAGTAGGGCAATCATGTACTTTATTACATATTTATGAGTCTGAAAGATCAAAGGATGTTTTTATGCACATAACTTGGCAAATGTGTTTTGCCACGTTCAGATATATTCTAAGTGACTTTAGCAGGAATGTGAAAGAAGCTGGCATGCTGCCCGCAGTGCTATTTGGTAAGACTTTGAATGATGGTGGGATTACAAACCATGATAATAAAAACACATACAGCATAACATTGATGCATGTAAACAGTATATACAAATGCATATGTGTGATTGTATAATGTGTGTATATACAACATATTGCAATTTCTACACATGTGCATACATATGCGAACTACAGCCTTGATTCAACATCTCTCTAAGACACTGGAAATCTTTCATTTTCTTTCAGCAGATACCACATCAGGCCTCTAATGCAAACAAAAGAAGGGAAAAAGTGTGCCCTCCAACCAGAAAACTTTAGGTTACGGACTGCCATACACAAAAACCATGAAATGATGATGTTTGCAACTACATTCCTTCATCAGCATAGAACATCCATTCTTTTTTGGGTTATTGTCAGATGCTACTACTACAGTGTGGGTACTAGATGGAATAAATATCTCCATTACCATCAGAACCTGTAATTTTGCCTTCTCCCAACTTTTGCATATGGACATTTCACACACTGACCCTGTTTCTATACATAAAATGCCTCAGCATAAAAGGGCAGAGAGCATCATGCTATGGCTTAATCAGGGACAGAGGCAGGTTGATCCATACACATGCACTATCACCCAACTGATACCACATCTGTGCAGCAGCAGATGCTATTTGCAGAAAGGGGTAAACAGCTTCCCCATCTTTCCCCTGCTAAATACATAACTGTATAATAAAGTGGCATTCAATAATTCTTGTTATCCCTGGTATATAGACACTTTGGATATATCTGCATTACAGCTGGAAGCAGATTTGAAGCATATTTAGAGCAGCCCAAGGTAGGTTGAAATCTTGTATACTACTACTAATAAAATTGCAGTGACAGGGACTTTGAGGTAACAAGTGTATGTCTGGAAGTGAGAATGTTACTGAATTTCACTAGAATGAATAGGTAATTTTGATCTAGAAGACCTTAGTTTGATCCCCAAATCTGCTACAGGTTTCCCACATGATCCAGGACATGTCACTTTTTAACACAGTTTGAAGAACATCAATTTCCTATTAGTTCAATCTCAAATACTGCTATTTTCAGAACTACTCATTACTAACAACACAGCTGAGGAACTATACTTGATATCTCTGCAAATCTGACCTGATGTGGGCCTCAAATAGGGCTAAAATATTCATGTACGCAGAGTCATGAGATTCTCTTCTTATATCCTCAAAACAAAACTGTCACTTATTACTCATTTCTCATTTGCAAAGTGATAATAATACTTCCCAGACACAGAGGGGATTGACTAAGAAAATTAGCTCCTGTGAAGATACAGAGATTGACAGAAAAGCATGTATCTTCCAAAAACCAAGACAGCAGGACTGGTACCATTCTCCTTTTACAATTTTCTTACTATTATTTAAAAGTTAATGGTAATTTTTTTATTAGATTTAGCAGAACTTGATTGATTCAAAGATGCTGTAGAGGCCTGTCAAAATGTGCTAAAATATACAGTACCTGCCAACACCACATAGGGAACATCAGGATATTACCTGCAGCTACAGGGAGGGTGGGCCTTGGGATCTGTCACTGCTTGAAAGGTGCTACCAACAATTAAAATAAAAAGCTAGTGAAAATAATCTTACTGATTCATGTTGGTTATCCTAGTTTCAATGCAGAGGTATTAGGTATGGAAAAGACAACCACCTTCATCTCTCCTACTCTGTTCTTGGTCTGGGTAAATACTGCATTACTCAGGCTAGGTTTAAGTGTGTTATTCAATGGTAACAAGCTCCCTTTGAACAGCTGCTTGATGGTATCACAGATCTCACTAGGAGATCTTGTCTAATCATTAGGGCTGTGGTGGATTCAGGTTGGTGGGACTGGCTCTTAAGAAGCACCACAGCAAATTTCTCTTTCCTTCTACTGCTCCCCCTCTTTGCTCATCAAGGCAGACAGCTTTCCTCTGCTTCCCTTGCCCTTTTTAGACTTTGTTTCACAACCATCACAGCTACCTGTACGTCTGTGGTCTTTCATCTATTTGGCTGTTATGCATTTTCCAGCACAGCCCTGTTGACTTTGAACCTCAGTTTTCCCTTTTAATTTTTTTTCATGTCACTGTGAGTTCTGGTGCCCTGAATAATCCTTTGACCTTGGTGTTCACACCCTAACAGCACAGTAAGGTGTATTTACTGTCTGTAGTAGACATTAGTTAACAGGTCTGTATTATTCAATTCACATTTTGTTCATCCTTTGTAAGCCATTCTCTCTAGCTTCCTTATCAATTTATTTTTCTCTTTTCCTAACTATCTTCCTTTTGTTGGCATCATTGTCATTGAAGTGCCCAGAAATGAACTATTCCCATATCTGCTGGATCAGACCCTACATGCTGTGCCTACCGTAAGTACTATTAAGGAACCTCTCATCCTTGTGTCTTCCCAAGTGGTCACCTTAATGGCTGTCCTAGACAGCCCAGACTCTGAAGTAATTTCTGACATGCTAACCGTACTGGCAGATTTGTTGATCTTTGTTTTTTTTTTTTTTTTTTTTTTCCAAGTTTTACCTGCGTTTATCAATAGTTACTTTTACAAAGGTCTCCTTAGTATCTCAGAGGTTGATTCAATAAAGCCTTCAAGCTACTCTTTAGAGTTAAGCACATGAATAAGCTTCCATTTGAAGACAATAGGGCTAAATGGCTCACAAGACAATATACATTTAAGTGTTTTTGTAAATTAAGCTGTAATTGTTCAACAGTCTTGTGGGATTTTTCTTTTTTTCCTTTTTTATCTTTTGTAAAGAAAAATAAAAAATCCAACCAGCTCACCTCTACATTTAAGAGTGCATTTCTGGTTACCCGCTGGTAGCAAGGCTGTTTTTTTCAAAAACTACTGATGGATTCTTTTAGTCCAAATGTTTATTAAAATAACAACTATTAAAAACTCCACCTCACCACATCCCCAAGACACACCCGGGTCCTTCTGTGTGCGGAACTTAGCAAACAAGGGTGTTACAAGACAGCTGTGAGCTCCAACAGCACTAGGCAACATTGAATTGCAGCAAACTTAACAACTTTGTTATTCCAAATATTAGCACTACTGATGAACCTTTACTCTGTTTCAACAGACACATAATTAATTCATTTACAAGACCTGCAGGAGAAGGTTTGTCTCCACAGGAAGGGGCTTTGGCAGATTTGCTGGCAGCATTTCAGGTGGGTGGGTTCAATTTATAGTGCTATCCACAAGCTTTTGTTCACATTCAGGAAAGTGCCCTGAAGTTAGTCTGGGCTTAATTATTCAGTTATAAATCCTTTGACTGCAAGTTGATTTAGCCCGTATTCTCTCTGAGCTCCACCAGGGCATCCTTTTGCACAGTGACATTAAGTAGGGGATGATACAATAAAAGCATCCCTGCTGTCTCCCACCCTCCATAGAGGCCACCAAGGGCTGGAATAGGGACAGACCCTGAACCACTTCACTCCTAAGTACCCCCAGAACGGTTTGAGAGGGTGGCAGGCAGCATGAGCAAAAACATGTCCAGGACCATTCTCACAGCTCACCAGGACTGGTGATTCTGTTTAATTTACTAGTACAGGTGTAGCCAGGGGAAAGCAGTGAATGATTTCCAGTTACGAGACACACATCAAAGTGCTCCAGAAAGAGCAAGTTGGCGTGAAGAATGCTTAAAAACCACTGAATCTGGCAGAGCAACATGTTGTCAGAAAACAGCTATATAAACAGGCTTTCCTGTTGCTGTCTTATATAGACACAAAAAGAAAGAAGAAAATTAAAGATGGCAGCACACTGATATTGTTCATGGATGCTGTCATCTGTCACACTCTCTAGCCTAATACCCATCTCAGCTAGCTAGAAAGCTGTATCCACATAACTTAAGGTGAGAATTTAAAGAGAGAGTTAGACTGGTTCACAAAGCTATGTGGACATGTTTATTGCGGTGTAATAGTGGCTTAATTTGAATTAGTTAAAGTTAATTAGAAATGGATTTAATGAACTTTGAGTAAGCTGCCATTATGCCAAATCAAAATTATCCATACAGCCTTTTATTCAGCGTAACTATCTTCATTTAAAACCTATTCAGATCATGCCAGAATAACTTTTTTGTGTAGAAATTCCTACACAGAAAAATCCCACACTCACTCAGCTGGAAAATACAGTGGCCTGAACTTACTCCTGATGTAATCCCCATTGTCAATATGTTTATTGTCACGTACAGCTCAGGATCAAAGGACATGCAGCTAGATCTAATTAAAAAGTGAGGATGTAACATAAAAGCCCCATCTTCTGCTCAATCAGCTCTTACTTAGTCCTGAGGTCTGAGTTTCATACAGGCTAGCATAGGCCTAAAGGTCAAGAGATTTGCTCTTCATCTGAATCTAGAGAGGCTCCGTGCTTTGCCCTTTGCTTCTGAAACAAGATCACCTGTCTTGCAGATCTAACCCAGCCCAGTCCAGCTGCAAACCTTTCATGTTACACAACTGTGATATGTTTAGCTATGTTAAAGCTTTCTCTGCCTTCAGATTTGTTTTCAAGTTTGGGGTTTAATTTTTTTTTTTAGTCTAAACCCAAGTATAATGGAAAGTTTCAAATTGTGGACTGGTCTTTTATGTCATCAAGAGTTGTGAAAGTCTATTGCAAAATAACTGCAACGTAACAAATAATTCCTTCTTCTAGCTGTTTCTGTACAAAAGCAATAAGAACTCATACATGGCAGACCTGGGAATAATGATAATTTGCCTCATTTTCTTGTTTAGGTAACTGTAGTCCAAAAACCAGTGTCTTATTTGGCTTGGCCTGCTGGTAGGGCCTGAGGTAGGATCAGAGGATCCTCAATGACTCAGTTTAGACTATAAAACATTACTGCCCCTCACTGAGCAGGGTAACCGAGTGACCCCAAACAGTTTAGATGATCTTGTTTTATTTTGCTATGTGATAGACTAGGATCATACCTGTACTTAACCTTTAGGAGCTCATGTGTGTTTTCATCAGAGTTGCTTCCACTTAGAACACTGATCACAGAATTATAGACTAATTTAGGTTGTAACGGATGCTGGAGGGTCATCTGGTCCAACCTCTGGCTCAAAGCAGAGCCAACTTTGAAGTTAGATATTAAAAACATTTTCAGTCTTATGAAATCATCTCTCTGGGCTTTGTGAACACTAATCAAGAGAGGCTGATACCAGATCTGTGGAGTCAGTATGAACCTCATCAAGGGTACAGAGGTGCAGAAAGATGAAGGTTTCTGCCCTTATAGTTAATAGAAAAGCTTCTAGTGAGCATGAGAGGAATCTGACTCCGAGTCTACAGTTGACCAGGGAACATAATGCAGGACTTTAGTTACCATGCAAAGCTCATTTATTTTTCTTTGTCTTTCTTATAATAAACACATTTCCTTGAGCCTTAATTTTCTGACTAATTATGCTCAGCTTTCTACCTGAGCTAAAAAAAATATGAGATTTCATGTAAGGAAGTACTCATTACTTTTGCCTCACTTTCAAATTTAAGAATTCAGAGCAGAAATATTGAAAAGAGTTGCAAGAGTGACAGCATGTCCACAGTGAAGGTTGTGTGCAGTAGAATACAAGTTTTTAATGTTTGTTTGAGCTGTTGGGTTTATTATTGTTTCATGCTGAAAAATACTGAGAAGCTTCTACAGAACAGTTCAGCCATTTCTAAGAGCAAGCTTCAGGAAGATCAAATGATAACACCAGTTGTTTTGAAAGGCTTAGAATTTTTTTATTGAAACTCCACTAATGTGCATTGGGGGACTGACTCAAAATGTGGTAGAGGCCAATGCAGGGACAGAGAGGTATCGTTCACTGTCCTCATGAATATTCAACAAAACGTGGCCAAATTATAATCCTCTGCAAATCACCATCTGCATATGCTCAGTAGAGGTTTGTTAGAGGCTAGCAGCGCAATTCCCAGAGCATTCTGTCTTAATTGCATATATGCCATATCTCCCACAGGGCTGTATGCCAACCACATGGGCCTGCTCCATGCCCACCTCATCCACTGACCTAGATTCTTCCACAAATTGCACCTCAGGAGGGGTTGCAATTCAGTTTAGATTTATACACAAGGAAAAAGTGGGTATTTCCAGAACTTGATAGTTGTTATTGGAGAAGAAGAGGGAAGTTCTAGACATAGCAAGAAACTACAAGGGAAAAAAGAAGGTGCAGTTAACATGGTATTCAGGTTACACATTTGAATATGAGATTAAGATGGTAATAAAGTATTTTACCCACATTAATTTTGCCTGGTGATAAAGCATCTGGGATGAGATGTCAAAGAGATGAGCAGATGTCTAGGCTTGGCTGCTCTGAAGCAAGCCAGTGCAGCAGTATCTCCATTAGGAAAGCAGCGGAGGTGATAAAAGCCAAAATTAATATTACAATGGAAATTATTTGGATACAGATGAAGATGAGTTCAGAGGACGCTGCCCTGAAGAGTTAAAAAAATTTTAAAGTGTAGCCCAAGAAGGTCATTATGGAAGCAAACAGAAAGTTAAAGGGAGAAACAAGTTCCAGGACAGAGTCTTTAAACCAAGATTTCAAGACAGAGATTATAATGAGGTCTGTCAGATGTAGCCAAAATGTCAAGGAACATATGAATGGAATAATGGCCTTGAGATTTGGCCCTGAAGAGGTTAGTAGAGATCTTGGCAAAAGCAGTTCCAGTGGAGTGGAGAGAACAGAAGCTAGAATGAAATACATAGTATTATACACTACAGTGATTGGCACCAGAGGGATCTGTTCTTCCCATGGGCCATTTACTGGGACTTGATGGGCTAAATCCTTAACTGGGCTAAATTGGCTTAACTCTTCCAGAAATTTCATCAGTTTACATACCTCAGAAATGTCAACCAGAGAAGAATAGCTAAAACATGGGTGTTTTTTCTTTCTTTTTCTTTCTCCTTATTTTATTTTTTTTTAACAAAGAAAGGAATTTTGAGTTTTAGGCCCTCCTATGTGAAATAATCCCCATGTCCTGTAATGAGTAATCCTTTTCCCCAAAGATCTCAGAGCAGAGCACTTTCTGTTACTTTACGTTGTATAAACAGTGAAAAATTAGGCAGATCTTAAGCTAGCTGCTCTCATTACACAGTTTGATGAATCTGAAAGGGTAACAAACTCCAGGATGAATGATTAGTCATTTAGTCTTACAATAGCTTTCTTCCCTTACCCAGTTCTCCTCCTATAAATTTCTTTTAAAAAAATGAAAACAAAAAAACACACTTGCTATAAATTAACTGAATTATTAATCTCTTGTCCTTTGCAGACTTTGCATGTTGGACAATAGCCAGGGGATCACAGTACAATGTGCTGTTGCAGGTATTCCCTTTAGAGGTAGAACACATATATATTCTTAGACATGCAATAAAACTCGGATCTTTAAAGTAAGTATGAGATGATGTCCCTTGACACTTTGTTTTTAAATCATCTATTTGGCGATTTAAAACCAACAAGTTTGAACAAGTCTGGAATCAGATCTATCTGACCATCTTCAGTTCCAGTGATGTTGGAGCTAGAATTATATGGAAAATGCAGTGCTTAGACTTAAAATTAGCAAGAGCTCTCCAGAAGGAACAAAAAAGGTATAAATTATGTCTGATTGAACAAACACAACTCCACTGTTGAACAGCCACTCAATGAAGAGGGCAGGGAGAGGCAATGGAGCACGGTAATGTGTAATATTACTAGTCAATGGGCTGTGTGCAGCAGTGGGCTCCCAAACGCTGGAGGTGTCAGGGAGATAAATAGCAGAGTGTCCTCCTCAAAAATATGATTAATACCCTCCTCGGTCCACTGCTGAAGATGTAGTGGGTGCAGCTGGTTTGGACAGCAGTTGCATAGAGGAAAATTCCAGGACGATTGCAGCAGAGCAGAGAGGGCAAAGAGTAGGACAAGTAGTCAACTGAGTGGGAGTGCTGAGCCCCAACAAGGGGAGAAGTAGGCCAGAGCTGGCAAAGGTCTTTTGGCTGCTGTTTAAGTAATGTTTATAGAACTTTCATGCATGCACAACTGAGTTTCGAGTTCATGATCTTTGAAGGAAAAAAGGGAGAGAAGCATGTTCGAGTTCATTGTCTCTTGTAATAGTCATGCCAGAGGTGGCTTTCAAGGAGCCATTCCTTTCTCCTACCCTGCCCTCCTGAAAGTCCTGGACATCACAAAAAAGCAGGTGGAAAACTGAGAAACATAAAAAATAAACTAAGAAAGCACCATTTTTTTTTTTTTCCTGCAGCCAACTGCAATTTCCTGAAAAAGTCAGGCAAGTGTCAAGTGGGGTTTTCACATTGTATCGTTTTCAAGGAATCCTCTAAAAATCTCAGAAAGCATACTTTCATGCTTCTGTTGTCACAGCACTCAGGAGACACTGTCCAGAGCTCAAATTCCCAACATTAGAATCTGAAGACACTGTAATGTAACTAATGCTCCAGAAATCAAACAAAGGCAGAGGGCTACGGATGGCTTTATTTCTTAGGGCAGTGATCCCTGCCTTTGTTGGTTTGCAGGCAACAATACCAAGCAAGCAATATATTACCAGAAATGCCATATTATCTACCATCTTGCATCCACAATGAATGTCTCAGGGTCACCCCTGAAAGCCTTGGGTGGGGATGAATGCCTCAGGCAATCAGTCTCCAATCAGCAAGAAGGTGCTGCAGGAGCTGCAGACACTAGGCTGATGCT
Organism: Tyto alba; assembly: GCF_018691265.1. NCBI lineage: Eukaryota > Metazoa > Chordata > Aves > Strigiformes > Tytonidae > Tyto > Tyto alba. The sequence goes on from NW_024881317.1 coordinate 5,349,458, forward strand.
GAAAGGAAGGACACACATGTTATTAAACACACAAACACAACACAAGCAGTATACACATAAATACTTCTGTTTAACTTAAAATGACAAAAAAATAGGATGGGGGAAAGGAAAAGTTCCAGTGGATTATTGATCTGAAAGACAGTGATTAATAATCACCAGTTTAGTATTCTGCATCACCACTGCCTGTCACACTTCCCTGGAAACAGGATTAATATAAGAAGATATTATATATGTGAGCAAGGCACTAAGGTAGCACTATATTGATCTGAACTTTAGAGCTGTTCAGTGCCATTAACAAAAACTAAAAGAATGCAGGCATTTGTAAAAAGGAGGATGGTTGACAAAAAGAAAGTAGTTGTTTTTCCTTCTACAAATTGCCAGCAGCCTGCTCATCTCTTCAATTAGATTCAAGAATCACCAGCTACAGATCCCTGGTAAACTCAGTGTAACCTGCACCAGATCAGCCAGCACAGGCACAAAACCTTTTCCTCACTGTGTTCACAGGATTGGTCCCTGCCTGTAACATGGAATGTTGATGTAAGAGCTTACATACCCCCAAGAACCTACTTCCAATGGTGCAGGAACAGCACCGCTCTCCGAAAGAGTTTAGAGACAGATATAATTTTTGAAACATTACATAATCCAGAGAACTATAATATTTCTATTAAAAAAAAAAAAAAAAATATAGCCGGACATACACAAAGTGTTTTAAGAAATCATAGGAAAGTAAAATAAAGCTAGTTAATATATTTAAAGACGCTTTCCATTAAATGAAAATCATTTAGCTGCTTTATTAAACTACTGTCTCAAATTCACTTTGTTCTTTTCCTACCTTTTTGTTTCTGCATAAAGAGGGGGCACCACTATTTGTTCAACGTAATATTAAGCATACTCTGCTACTCAATTAGTAAACATGTCAAGAGGTGGGTTAGTTATTCATGGTTCAGGGGCACAGCCCCCTTTCAAAAAGAACTTTTTTTTCACTCTAATGAAATGATGGATAATCTGGAAGTAGGTGCTTTAAGAAGATATTAATCATTCTCTGTGGTAATGTTAATCATGCGTTCCATCATCTCCAGATGCTGTGCATCACCTTCCTCGGAGATAAAGGGCACCCAAGCCAGCAGAGTCCTTTTGATCACCTTTCTAACAGTAACTCTCATAAGGCATTAAAAGAAGTATTTACATTTCAGGGCATCCTTAAAAATGAAATAGAAAGTGGGAGAGTGAGGTAATGGAGGGATTCATGGACTTCAATCTTGACCCTGTCATTACTTATGCTGCCCATATGGGAGGTGCATAGTTCTTCCGTCCTTTGTCCTAATCTTTGACATTTTTCAATACAATATTTGGAATGAATGAGGTATGAGAAAAACCCTGATCACAGGAAATAGAAAATTAATTCACAAAAGATTTCAGGGAAGGAGGTAAGGGGGAAGCAAAAAAATCAACCCTCTCTTTCTGTGAAGAAAAATCCAGCAAAATTATTCCCTCACAGCCTGCTATTCCATTCTTAGAAAACATTAGCAGAAGTCGGGTCAGATTTATCTCAGCATACGGGCTGTGATGTCTCTTTCAGTTAATAAAACACCCTGCCACTGGAGAGACTTCTGGCCAATTAGACCATTTTTATGACTAATCTTTTATAGTTTTCCTTTTTTTTTTTTTTTAAGTTACGTCTAAACCTAGGTCATATCTTAGATGGCTGAAATATCTCCTTTTGCAGACTTAGATGCTTCAGAGACCCCAATGCCTAGAGAAGAAACTTTGAAGGTCTCCTAAAGCTAAAAAATTACTTTGTATAAACTGTTGAATAAAGATAAGCCACAGGGGACCATACCCAGTCAAAGGCAGGCGGTGTTTCTGTCACAGCATGTAAGTGTTAAGGAGAAAAGAAGTCGTGTGAACTTAAATAAAATAATCCAACTTTCATAAACCCATGTTTAAATACTAAATCCATATGCAGAGGAACTGCTTGCCTCTCTTAGATAATCAATGATCTCTACCAAATGTCACTCATGATGTACTACTCTATGAGGTAATTTAAAAAAAAAGAAGTCACAAGAAATTTAGAAACCCTCACACCTATAGATGCTTTTGAAAATATTTCAACTAAGTTGTTGTCACCACTCTTTGTGGTTTAGATGAAATTACGATGAAATAACTTTTTTCCCAGAATTTTAAGTACACTAAATAGACAATCTAGTGTCTGCCATACCACAGATTTCATACAAACATAGTTTGTTTATAAAAAGAATGATATTTCCTAGAATACTAAGCATCTGCTCAAAGTCTCTGCAGTTTGGTCTGGTAAAGAGTTTTCTCCTGCTGCTTCTGAAAAATGGGTCAGGTTGTGAAGGTCCATTTTTACTTCTTTCAAGTATCCTTGCAGCTTTGAAAGGACAAGCTAAATCACAGGGCTGACACTGAGCTACATAGGTGGCACTACCCTGTCATCAGTGTCCCTTCAGAGAACAGGCAATGCAAACGCCTGGGCAGCTGCAGGAAGAATATTCTGTGGAGTAAATAACCTGCACCTCATTGAGATTAATAAAAGTACCCTTTCTCACATAGGAAATATCGATAGTGCTATCTGTGGGACACCAGAGGGGAGAACCACTGCCTAGATGCTTTGCTACTGATATTAAGGAGTTTTGTTATGTGCATTGAGTTGTGTATGAGCTATGCTCAGTTGCCCTGGAAAACGTGGATAAACAGCATCTCCCAATACTCCACAAAATATATGTAAACTGGTCTCTTATTTTTTCATTTTTCTCCAATAATTCCTGGAAAAATAAAGCCATCCTTCACAATACACACTTCTTTTGAAGCTTTAAACAAATTGTATCCTAATGTACTGAGGATCTTCGCAGTGAATTTATGTAGTGCAAAAACTTGATTCCATCTTTGCAGCAATTCATGCTCTATTTTGCATTCCCCTATATTGCCTTCCAAGTAGTACACTGTATTAACATAAGATCACTAATACAGGCCCTTTGTAGATGGCAAAGCTGAGAGACTAATGGATGTCTGAAATGTGAATGTTTTTTCATTCCTTGTGATCTTGTTAACATATGTGTATTTAATGGTGGTAGCATTATTTCTGACTTACACCATTACACTACATTACAGTTGCTATTAATTATGCTTGCTATTGGGAACAGTTGCATGTTTACAGATTATTTTTTTTTTTCATGGTCAGTTCTAATTTACATTTTGTAAAGACAACTATTATATTATGCACGGGGTTTTATGGTCCACATAGAACCATGGGAAATGAACTTATATTTAAATGGGCACAAGACAGAAGTATTGCCAAACTTAGGAAAAGAAGTAAGATTTACAGGGCCTTGCTAACAAAAGTTCTGAATTCAAAACATAGTACTTCACTCTTTTTGTAAAGTAAAACTCTAAATTAAACCTATGTGAAGCACAATAATAACAATAGGCCAGAATTTCAAAGTGGCTTCAACTCTTCCTTCACTCAAGTGTATACAAATCTGTTCTGAACATCATAAGAACCGGGACATCAAAACGCAGGTACATTAAAAGAAGCATGATCAGGAAAATTAGCAGATACAGAGCTGAAGGGTATTTGGCTGATCCAAGGTGAATATGTTGATATACATCCTTTGTGAAATACTGGAGTGGTTTTGAGGAGAAATAGGTATGTATCTCCCACTTTATTTCTTCTGGGAAGTGAAGTACTCTTTCATTATTGGTAAGATAGAGAGCTGCCTTTTCTATTCATTGCACTCAGCTCACAGTGATAGATGGTATATAAAAATTTCATTTTGGATGGTAGAATTCGAGTACAGTGATACAAAGGTGCTTTGTGGATAGAATCTATAAATCTTAAAAAATATATAAAAAAAAAAGAAGAAAAAATAGCGCATTCTGTCATCATGGATAGCAGATTTAGATCACGAAAGTTACCCATAATGCTAAGCCAAATGCATTCACCAAGTATTTTGGTTGATAGAGTCAGGAAGTAGAAAGTTTGCTAAAATTTATCAGACTTCTTTTGTAAGTATGCGTGTACATGGAAAACAGGAGCCAAAATACCTTCCAAGGCATCCTGGGATCTATCCAAGGTATTGGTGAAGAATCCTTTTTGGAATTTACTGATTCAAATTTTTCATGCAAAATAGATATCCGCATGCCTATTAGCGACTCTGTAAAGCGGAAGAATATTTATCCAGACTGTGGCCCAAATATGGATTCTAAGTTGTTATTTAGGCTAAAATCCTATTCTTGTCAGAATTAATTCCCTTGGAGAAAGAAGAAATAGTGTACTATGGCCATAGAACTTTATTCTGATGCTTTGATTTTAATAATCTTGGAAATATCTCTCACAAGAGTTTGGCTCTGGAAGGAGAAAATTTCCTGAAAAGTTAATCTGAATTGATTGCTCACTAGCTTGAACCAGTATCTCACAAGAATGGATGCCTTCTGTTTTCAAAGGCCTGTGATATTTCTGTGATGAAACATAAACTCAACAAGGAAACACAAAGCAGTCTGCTGGAACCATGTTGGAGGGACAACTGAACAAACAGTTGGTTAAAGGATTAAAGCCAAAACAAAGGACTGTTTGAAGGTCTCTCTAAGTTTTAGATAGCAATGGGAATCTTTTGAAATGGGGGCAATGGATCTGCTATAGAAAGGGAAAGGTTTGGGACCTTTACCCATTTCAGAGACACTGAAACTCTGCAGCAGTCTCTGGTGAGTCTTCAGCAATGAGAGAAGGCAGTAAGGATAATAAGTAGATGAGCATTACACCTTGATAATTCCAATTCACACTTTTAAACAAAAATCTTCAGTCTGTGGAAGAATCCAATATGTTTCTTTTTATTAACTGATTGTCATTGTCATATTACAGTTTATATTACCTTCCCTTCTTTAGCCTACTTTACCATTACCTTTAATGAATTACTACTTTTCAGCACAATTAAGTGTTTGAAGTAACCAGGAGGTACAGTTTAAGCACAGTAAAAATGTCCAATTGAAAAGGCCAAAGATCAATATCAAAGGTCTAAAAGGTTAGACCAATCCTATCAGCTTCAGGGAAAAGCTGGTGCTAAGCTACCATTGAAGAAAGAAACAGCTAATGGCCCACAGATGATCTTTGTTCAACCAGTTTTCTCCTGTTTAAAAAGAAATCCTCTCTTTATTGAGCACTGTAATTTTCCCATTGCTGAAAATGCAGAAGCTTTAAATTCCAATTTTAGTTGTGCTGAAAGATGGAAAATAGTTTCTTTTAAATACTTTATGAAAGAAGACAATAAAGGCTGCCTATTGGCCCTCATTATCCCCACCTCGATTTGACTTGCCTACCTGCTCCACTGCACTGGTTCAAGACAATTAATCCTAATATTCAACTCTCCTGGTGTAATTTCTCATCTTGGCAGGTCTCTTTCTATAATGACTAAAGGGGAGTGGCCAAATTCTCAAAACCTCTGGGGTGAGCCAGATACATTTCCACAAACACAGACAACAATTTGATCCTGATATGTTAATGAAATGTGTTATCAAACCAAAGCGAGTGTTTAAACCTACTGCCCAAATAGCCTGGCTAATAAAACACACGATACTGGTCATTATCTTATGGACATAATAAAGTACAAACAGTGAATTCTGTTGATACGGAAAAAAGACATTGTAGGCAACTATTGTTTTATGTTTCAGAGATAGCTTATGTTAAAGAAATATTTGTATTATTTTTCTAACTGCAAAAAAATGCCCACCCTCAACTCACCAAAAACTCTTCACAGGACTCTCAGCTGCTGCCAGCTGGCACAGTTCCTCAAACTTGCAAATTGGCTTCAATAGAACAATGTCTTTTTTTTAGCAAACAAGACACAGATATTTGTGAAATTGATATTATATGTGGATTATGGTCAATAATAATTTCCTAGATATAAAGATGTTATCCTGGAGTTACTCATCCCACTGATAGCAACATAGTCCAGTTTTAGAGATTTGCAGAACTGAGGAGTATGTGACCAGGACTCTGCTCCTGTCCCCAGTCTTGTGTTCCTCTCCATCTTGCTTCCTCCCCTGACACACCAGAAATGCTGCCAGACCAAGAGAACAGGCCATTGATCACTTTTTTTTCCAAAGCCAGTGCCATTTAATGAATCAAGTCCTCACCTCCCAAGAGACAAAGAGCTAGTCCCACAGGGGTAACTTTGTGGTAGAATACTCTGTCGCTACAGCTTTGCTATTCAAGTCACTCTGAGTGTAAACTGGTAATTAGATGCAATTTCTTGAGTCTTATTTGAATTAGCCAAGTTTCAGAGCTGCAGTTGTATAATATACAAGAAAACCAGAAGTTGCACTGGGTTTTATAAAAGTTTGGAATCTCTGTATTTACAGATTTATTACTAACCTTAATATTCCATTTCTTTTTTTCAGTCTGCAAAATACCTCACTAAAATAATGAGTATCTAAGGCTGAGGAAACCAAGATTCACCATCACCAGTGATAGCTTCTCTGTAGCTCTCAAGACTATTTTGAATGGTTCTGCATGGTGAGGTATAGGGTATTTCTCCTATAGGAAGGCAGATTCCCATGATCTTAATCACAGGCAGCACTCGTATCTAACCATGGAAGAACCACAGCACATCTCAGTTTTTGAGTCAAAACCTCAGTGGCATAATATACGAGTAGTCGTGGGTTTGCTTTAATTTACACCAGCTGAAGAGCTAGCAAGCTAGCTGGTAAAACTGCTTTAACTTAGTTTAAAAAATTATCATCTTTTTATAGCTATTTTTTCTATGGCTGTGGTTTCACAGTAACAGCTTATACAGATGTAGTCCACTGCCTCTTCTTTGTGCCATGGCGGTTTATAACTGCAAGGTGAATCAGATCGGGAAACTGATCCATCAGAAAAGAAACTAAACCCAAGCTCTTCACTTTTATGGCTTTTCCAAGCAAATCAGTTCCTCAAGTCAGGTTACTGCATGGTTACACAGACAGGAATGCTAGCTCAAAGCATGGTAATGCACAGAATAGAGAACAAGTAAGTGGGAGAAAGAGGAAATGTTGGATTGTTAATTTTGGCACTGTTACAGAATAACTTCAAGTTACATCTCCATGTCTTTAGGCACATATAGAAAGGTAAAAGAGAGGGACAAATAGAAATGCACTTCCATATAGTACTTACAAATACAATCTAAAATATATTTTTTAAAAATCTTATTGGCTTAATATCAATGCAATAAATATTTCTCAATTCTGTCCATATCTACATTCTCCTCAGATCTAAAATAGATATCTGGAAGTTATAACAATTTCCACTGAAACCAGCACTTAGGCCAGTAATATGCTCATTTCTTTAAAGAGCTATTTTATTTTAGTTTATTCAGTTTCATTTTTGCCTGTTAATTCAACATAGAAGAGGTTACATATCAGTCTTACCAATACGCTTTTGCCTTCCCTGGGTGTGCTTCAAAAGGATGTTGGGGTTTTATTAGCTGATAGTGATCATAAAGCAAATGGCAATAAATTGGCTTAGCCAGGTAAACTCAGCCATATCCAGTAAGATGACACCTATTTTTATTTCACTAGAATTAGGCTCTACATAACTACCAGGACATTTTCAAAGGTCATAGGGAGCAACAAAGGTGTTTATCAAATGTTAGGACATGCTATAATAAAAGTTTGAGCCAAATTAAGTAAAGCAAATTCTACCAAATTTTTGGTGTTATCAAAGAGAATAAAATCTCCCTTTCCTTCACACACTATAAATTTAGGGCAACTCAGGAAATTGCTCATTAGAAAATGAATTTAAATCATATGTGACCAAAGGCAGAAAGCACTAGTCCTGTTCTGATTGACTGGCTCGGCTACACCACATAACCTGTGCAGTGGAATGTTTGCTGATGTCAGATGACAGTCTTGCAAATCAAGAACTATTTGCTTCAAAAATTCACAAATGATTTCAAGTAATCATTAGACTGGTAAAAGTTGTGATCTGCTCTTGGAGAATTTGGGAACAGTAAAAATAAGAAAAGTTAATTGAAGAAATTATTTATTGGCCATTATTTTATAAATCCCTCAGTCACTGAAGCTATGCAAGGTATTTTGAAACCTCATATTAAAGAATAAATCCTTAAATATATTAGCCTAATAGCTTGATTTCCAAATTAACTGCTATGAATTTACCTGGGAAAACTAATTCTCTGGTGAGTATTCTATAGCAAGAACACTATACTATGTCTCCATCTGATAACTATTTTGTACCCTGAGGCATGTGGCTTGATTTAGCCTAGAGACTAACTACAAATGTCATTTTCATTCATATGGCCTTAACTCAGTAAAAAAATTAAGCATATGCTCAAGACCCTGAGAAGTCAACTTCTCACATGTTGAACATTAAGCACAGTCTTAGGTCCTTTATTAGATTCTGGGCAGAGGGATCAGGATTATTCAAGTGTTTAGAGCTGAGCATGTTTTTATTTGCTTTGCTCAATTAGGACTATAATGATCTCATTCTGTTTTGCAAATTCCTAGACTCCCTGCTTCAATAGACATTATGGTTTTTTTACTCAACAATGAAATCTAGAAAATTTTGAATTCTTCATTGTTTTAACTGCAGTAGTTCACTGTCCATCCATTCCTCAATTTGAGGCTGCAGTTTCTATAGCACAGGTGAATGGGCAGCACTAGTTCTGGATTACAGAAAGATGCTGAGTAACCAGGCTCTGATGACCAAGACCTCCGATTCATAACCATTTTGAATTAATCATGGGGATGCAAAAGGTTACTGCCCCAGCTGTCTGCCCCCCATATCTTCAAGGTTACTCTGTTGGAAGTTATCTCTTCAGTCACTGCAGCTAAACCCAGCAAGGAATGGGAATTAAACACATCTGGTTGTTCTTGAGGATGGGAAAGAACTTGAGGATGGATCCCTCTCAAGTCCTGAAAAAACATGTATTCCCAAAATTCTGTGCTCTGTGTCCCAGTCCAACTCTTATTAAAGGACGCAGAAGGAGGCTGACCAGTTTCAAAGGGAAATGGAAGATCATGGAAGAGCAGCCAAAATGAGTTCCACAGCTTGTGATTTTAAAGATTGATTTCTTAATTTTAAGCACGATGTTATTGTTCTATATGTTTATGTCCCACTGTTATCTTCAGAATAAAAAATTTCTAGCAAGTTAGAGATGTTTGTATTATAGATTTATAGACTGAGAATAATATAGAATAATTATTTCAGTTCTCAAACAATCCAGCCAGAAAAGATTGCAAATAAAACCTGCAGCTACATTTCTGCACAAAACTTAGTCAATACTACTACAACATATTTTTGTTTCTGTGCTTTGAGGTGTTCAGCCTTTGTACTATTAGAATGATGCAAATAAGTCTGTTTCTACTGTGACTCTAGAGCTTTATCTTCTGCACAGCTATTCCCAGCACCTCACAGCTAATTGTGCATCTCCCCACTTTGCTTCTGTCTGAAAACATTAGGTGACCTCCCTTTAAGCTTGCATGCTGGTGTTAGTAGCAACTGTTCAGTGGCAAAGTATCATAGGTTATGTTGTCTCTATCGGAAGTGACTAGAGACAGGGGGAGCACGCTTTGCTGCCTTTGCCACACAAACACACAGAGCAGAGATCTGTTTTTCTCCCTTAAATGGCTGAAAATCAGTAATAACTAGACTGAAATCAATGGAGCTTTACTGCTGTGCACTGTGTTAACACAAGATGTGAATCTGCCTTTGGGTCCAGTTTCTGCAGAGCTGAATGGTAAGCAGGAATGTTCAGATTGCTTGGACTTCACTCACTATTTGCTGATATTAACTCTATATATTTTAAGCAGACACTTGCAGTTTCTCAGATGTCTTCTCTTTCTCATTTATTAGTTGAGTTATATTTTAACGGTGCTGAGAGATTTACTGTCAATGTATTAGATGTATTCATTTTGGTTATGGCAAAATCCTTGCACTAGGATCCAAATGTTGGACACATCTGTTAGCAGGCCAAGGAATGACCCTGTATTATTATTATTTTTTAAACCTGACAGCTCACACATTTGAAAATTGCATAAAAATATGTAGCTTAGCAGCTCTACCTTCTCTTTGTACTATTTGCTCACATCCGGATCCATTTTTTCCCCTGCCTGAAGGGGGGGAAGGACAATCCCATATCAATCGCTCCCTATGCCAGTTTGCATTAGGGAAAGCCCCCAACTTTTCATTTCAAATCAGCAGCATCTTTCCTTTGATCCAGGAGACCACAGCTGGGAAGCTGACATGACTCTGCCTCATGCTTCCCCTGTTTCGAGCCCTGCACCCACGCCTTGCTCTGTGCCTCTAACGAATTCTAGCGGAGTCACCTCTGCTCAGTTTTAGCAGAACCTTTTCCTCCCTGTCACCGACAGAGCAGCTGAATTAATCACACTCAACCCAACTAACATTAACAATCCGTCAAAGTGGCCTACGAAATGCTTCATCTACTGTAACTAGAAAATTCACATGAAGACCTGCTGGTTTGTCCCCGCGCTTCTGCCTGTAGGACAAAACAGACAGAAACCACTTTTCCCCCTCATTCTCTTCAGTATTTTCCACCTCTTCTTTTGTTGCTTTCTGTTGTTTTCATTTTTCTTTTATTCCCTTACAGTAGTTCAGAATTCACTGAGCGTGAACAACATTTTTGCTTAAAGAAATGCTTATGCAGTGTTATCTCTTTCATGGTACATGGGCTCTTACTGTTGACATCAAGCTAGGGGTTGTTGGAAGCTCCTTCTGCAATAATGTCAGCAAGCCAAGACAGTGACTTTGTGATGCCAGTGCCCTGCTGTATTTTGACAAACTTTTCTGGTTTTTACTTCTAACTATTAACCTATCAAATAAGTAAAGTTCTTTTAGCTGGGTATTGCGGGTAAACTCTCCCCCATGAGTAGCTCTGCCCTACATAAGCAACTGGAATGGAAGTCCCTGTTACCTGTCTAGGATGATGTTATCTGTCTAGGCTTTACCTTGTAAGAGCAGCTCTTGCAACAAAACATCTACGTTGCTCCAGAAAGTGATATTTTTAATGTTGTCTTTCTAAAACTACTTTATTAGACATTTTTTGTGTATCATGCATATGTCTCAAGCCAGTCACTAAGGCCACTGGTACTTACAGGGAAATTCAATAAATTCCAGTGCTAGTTTGAGCTTAGTCTCTGCACTGGATTCCCAAGTACTATCTTGTCTTAATGAAACTCCCCCAAGTTGCTGTTCCCAGAGCAAGTCCCAGGATGAATACCTACACTTGAGCCACTTCTCCACTAGTATATTTGGACTGAAGTTTAAGGTTGAGTTTAGGCTATGAAGTATATGTGTTCAGGCCCAAGTATCAATACCACTTCTCATTCAACCACCTATGCTGGAAGGCATCAACACTAAGGAGGAAGGCGGGAGGACAGCTAAATCTGCTTGCGAAAGTGAATCAGATACCTTGTATGCAATCCTATAAAGAAGCCCATGAAGAGTTGAAAAAGATCAGCCTTCACATTAGGATGGAAGTATGATTCAGAAGGCCAGAATGGGAAAGAAACTATTAAATTAAGCAGCCACTGAGTTTTAATTTTCATTCTCTTTGGCTTAGCAGGTTTTCACTCCCACATTGTTTTTTTTTCCTCTTTCTTGCAGTCATAGAGATACATGAAATAGATCTCCAGATGCCAAGCTGGTATCTAAGATCCTCATTGAAGATCATTGGACTTGCAGGAAATGGGGAACCTGGGAACCATCCCTGAACCATCAGCTTCAAAAAGCAGATCCTCATGACCAGTTTCAGGTTTTTAAAGGTGCTCTGGTTCTTTCAAAATGTCTTCCTGGATGTACCTTCCTACAGGCAATCTCTAAAAAACAATTGTTTTTTTCAGTCTAGTTGCAATTCCCAAAAGCTTTTTCTCAAATTTCCCATTTCTCAGAAATTCTATTGTATATCCTTTTTCATCCTAAATCCTTTTAAACCCACTGATCTAAGTGCACCAGGAGATAGGTGGAAGGCTTTCAAGTTGTATGTGGTGTTACCTGGCTTGCAGAGTTGGGTAGATTCACAATACCATATCATTCAGTTATGGCAGGAAGAATACAGAACAACTATTTCATTGTTATTTTTAACAGAGCCAAAGTGCATCATATTATTGGCTAGCAACATCAAGTGGCAAACTGTTAATGCATTTAAGGCCCTTATTCAACAACACCCGTAAACATATTTCTGACATCTGTATTTAAATATTTGTTTGACTTGAACAGGTTTAAAGCATGTGCTCAGAATTAACCTTTATGCTTTTCCTGACGTGGGGCTCTATATACGTAAAATGTCTATTGTATCAGCATAACCAGGTTCAAAATCCAGGTCTTCCCAACCTCCTACTATTCAATACGTAAGACCAGAGGTAAGGAGGTAGGTATGCATCGGCAGAACTTGGACAGGCCCAAGATTTTGAGGTTATTGTTGGGGGTTGGTTTGTGTTTTGCAGACTTCCAGATGTTTAGAACAAAAAGCCCACATGCACTTTCTGAACATCTCCATTTCATGGCAAAACACACCCTAAATAAAGTACTTGTGTCTGTTCCCGCCTCTCAAGCAGCAATATCTGAACAACCTGGTGTTTACGAAGCCTTCCCTGGCAGCCTGAGGTGTTACACTGAGAAGCAAGGGGACTGAAGCTCCAAGAAGGGAAACGCTTGAGAGGAAGACTTTGGATCTGTAGAGGGAGATACAAGGAACTGCTCTGTTACATGACAGAACTGCAAGATTCACTTTTATCTGTAGTTTTGTCTTCAGAGGCCCGTCCCATTAAAAGAGAAAATTAAGCTTAAACTGGTACTAGTTTGTCTAGTCATTGATCAGAGGACTACCAGAGTATAACCTGGACAGTAAGAAACATATTCAGCCTTTGTTTACTCCCGGAAAAAGGATGTGTACTTTGAACCACGAGAAACTAGTCCCACTTACTTGTGTGTGGGTTTTTTTCAGCTATGCTATTAAAAGTAAGCAACTCATTACTACAACACAGAGAAGCAAATTAAAATATCCATTTCCTATTGGAAATTGTCCACCTTAAAATGAAAACCAAACCATGTCTCTCCTCCCCAGTAAAATATTGCCACTGCAACTGGAACTAATTTGCTGGTAACCTCAAAAAAGAACCAAAAGGTTGAGTTCGAAGGAGGAAAGACTGTCCCCAGCTAGGTCAAAGCTGTGGTAATACAGCAAGGCAATTCGAGAGAGGTTTGCACAGCTCTTGGCTGCACATGGTGGGTAACAGTAGGCCTTTAGCTCTCCAGGCTGTCAATCTGGCACTATTCACACGCACTAAATTCACTTTGGTATTTAAAGAAGTGGCATTATTGATTCTTTTCACTTTTTTTTTTTTTTTTTTTTTTTTTTTCTCCCATTCCAAGGCCACTACAGGCCACTGAAAAAGAAAAAGAGACACACACATATGTAGACACAGACAACAAAACTCAGGAGCACTTTAGCGGTAAGTAACAAGTACTAAAAATACTGACTTTGCTGCCATTTTTTAAATCAGGGGATAGTAATATATGGCCCAGATAACACTATATTTTCTTTATTACCCTGAACTGTACTTAATTGACATAACTCTGTGGGAGGATTAGCTTTTATACAAATACCCACATTTTATTGTATTGCCATTCCCTAAGGAATGCAGTGCTCATATATTTCTCTTAACGTGGCTTTGCAAATAGGTCATTGCACAGTCATATGCTCAGCAACAGTTCTTAGATGTTTAGAATTAATTGATTATTTTTTTAAATGCTGAAATCATTGGAGTGACGAATGGTTGCTTAGATATATAATTCTTAACCACTGACTGCTAACATCTTCTGACTCAATTATAATTATCAGACATATTTTGTTACTTTATATATATATATCTTCAATTCTGATGTGGACATGGAAAAACATGCATGATGAATTGAGACAGGATGACCTGATCCCTAATTTAGTGGGCAGGCGTTTTCTGAGGTGGGTGGAGGAAGAACTTAATGGAAACTCCAAGGCCTTTCGTTTCCTTTGGGTGAAGGGATTTACAGACTACCTAAACGTTAGCACATTTAGCAGGTTCAAAGCCAAATTTTATCCACAAAGGAAAGCAAGAATTATACTTGCTCTGCTACTTGAATTTGCAGTGAGATTTCAAATTATGTGACCAAGATATTCAGAAATATTCTGTGAACGGAAAATCTCTAAACAGGTAGGAAACACAAAGGATCTCAAAAGTACCATAGTCTCTTAAGGCTGTAGTATGTCAGAAGTGGAAATGAGAGTCCATGGGCCAGGGTGGAAAGGTCCCTAGGAAAGCTAGAGGCAAGGTTTGCTGGTATATCTCACAAAAGTATTGACTCAGTGATGCATATATCTAGGGTCAATTTAGATATGATAATCCCAGGTTAAATACGAAATACAGGCTATGTTTCAAGTGACACACACAAACTCCTCCCCTAGATTACCAAACTATGACCCATGTGGTGCAAGACTAGAGGAAGCACTGCTTCTTCATGAGACAAACAAGCGGCGAATGTGCTTCCCTCCATTCACACTGCCTTGCTCTCCACAGCTTCAAGGGAACACTGTGTGCTAGCCAAGGGGGTGACTACATCTCTTACTCCACTCCAAACATAAAAAGTGCCATCTGTAACATTTGCTTGAGGAAAGTGCTAGCTGCTGCCACCACAAAATATACATGAAATGTAGCCCACAAATATAAAACCTTAGTTAGCCACTAGACATTGGCAAGTCTGCTAAGAAAGCAGTTCAGGAAGCCATGCAGTGACTGGTATTCTACTTTGCCTCCTAAACATAAGAATAAAATTATTCCTATGTAAGGAGAAGAAATAGTACTACTCAACTGCATACGAATAACCTGCAGTGGTCTGCATATTGAGAGACAGATTACACACATGGAAAGAGGGGGCTGACGCCTGACAACAAAACATCACTGATTTAACTGGCAGTACCAGAGAATCACTTCAATTTTGGATGGTGAATCACATGCCTACATGGAGCTCAGAATTGCAGGTTTACAAATGTTAGCACTCTATTAGTGATTTTCTTGAAAGTACTGAAGTCTTCTTCACATCCTCAAGTTAGAGAATCATAGGATTTCAGGTTGACTTTGAAAGACCAAAACCTACTTTTCTAGTCCTCGCAGCTACATGGGTAACTAAAAACATCAGATCTGAAAACATCAATCAAGTTTAAATGTAAGACTCAGAATCCACAGGGCAAAAAAATGATGACTATGACATCTGTTAATTTTTATAGCATACTTTCTGAAGAGAAAATGTATGTGATCAGAAGGTGTTTATGCTGGGGAAAGAGAAGGACATACTTGACAAAACTAATGATGTTCAAACAAGCCTTGTGAAAACAGGTGGCTGCATAGAAGTGACTGTATATGTTCTTTCTATCAGTGGCCTAAGGGAAAAGCACAAGCATGGGGACACACAGTATTAGGCACAAGAGCATCCACCAAAGAAACTGCAGCTACAGGAAAATCTGTTGAAACTGGCAGTAAATTATAAAAAACAAATCATAAGGAACTAAGTGTTTCTTTTGTGCCAGAACTTATGAAACTAATTGCTTTAAAAAAAGACTCATGATTTCTAAGCCAATCTCATAATTTTTGAAAGTTTACAATTGGCAATGAAACTTAAAGCAATTTGCAAATATCAAGCTGAACAGTATCACTCCAATGCAAGTAAAAGTTGAAGAACCAGAGCGCTAAACCTTTAGATTACCACCGAAAAATTATTCCGGCTGCAGTAACCTATAGCATCTCTGCACATGAAAGTACAATACAACAGGCTAGAGCGAGAAACAAAACAAGGGGATCAAAGTACCAAGAGAAGCCCAGAAATGCACTACTGTGGATAATCAGAAAGACTTTGCTTCTACAGAGATTTAAATATATCTAATTGATACTGAATCCATGGGGCTTAAATGCAGATAGTGCATGTAAATTAAGATATATCTGTTTTCCATCAAACTCATCCGGCAGAATTCACGCATGCAAGAGTCTCATTTTTCTGCAAGGAATGCACACACATAAAATCTAGTCTGTCTGCAGATTACATTCTTAACAGGCACATGGTCAGGATCTCTTTTCTGGTTTTCATAATCCAGTGTATGCATATTTATTTATTGGTCTCTGGATTGGATCTTTTCTTCTGTTCTATAAGCTTCTCATGGATCTACTGGTGAAAGGCTACCTTACATGTAGTTTACCTTGCCTCATGCAAGTCTCTGAGGCTGAGGAACCACCAGTTGGTGTTGGGGACATCCTAAAGTTTCCTTGCATTCTTACAGCCTGGCTGTGGATCCCTGATAGTCATGGCTATGCTCTAGCATGCTTAGCCTGACATGCTCTCCCCAGCAAGCTGCAGGTAACTGAAACGTGTTAGAAAAGACTGAAGATTCCTCTAACACATTCTGTTGGGTTATACTGAAGCCTGGCAGCAGGTTAACATGCATGGCTTCTATGCGACACCCCTGTTTTTGGAAATCTCTTACTCACAAGAGAGTTACAAGCCAGTTTACACCACCTGCAGAACCAGTCTGCAGCCAGGCTGGTTGTTCCTTGGATATCACTAAGGACATGACTGAATACTCTGTGTTCCTGAATTTGAGATGGTTTTCTTTTCACAAAATTTTTGCAGGTCAGAAAGTCATTGGAGAGTTCAATCCTCAATCCATTTCTTTTACCAAAAAGAATCAACAAAAATGCCAACAGCAGCAAAAAAAAAAAAAACAATTAAATTAAGACAATACCAAGCATCTGTGTGGTTTTCTTGTCTCCCTTCAGTGAATCTGGAGAAGAGTCGTTCCCTGTTAGATATACTAGAAGTCTTTTGTTGATATCATATTGCTGACAAGTGTAATAGTGACAGCAACATCATGTGAAATTATAACAGGAATCTTCCTTTCAGCAGTAGGTCTTGATAAATTGGACATACTGATTCCTGCTATTTGTTGCAAGGTAGTGTGGCATCTCTCTTTTTTTCTTTAACAGGCGCTAATTATTGAGCATCAAATAGCGTAAAATATAACAGCTGTGCATACTGTCAGTGCTATATGGGCTGCTGAAGGTGTCTGTGCATGCATATGCCAATGTGTGAGCAACTGACAGTGGGTGGTTTTGCTGTTTGCTTTATAAATCCATTTGAATAAACTGGATTATTTTGCAGGACAGTAGAAATTCAACTGGGTTACAGCTGAGTTAACAAGGAGAAGCCAGTTTCTAGAATGCCTGTGATGACTTTGCTGCAGTGCTGGGTGAAGAAGCGTATTTCAGACTGCTGGGCATGGCTGGGGAAGCAGCTAAGGTACATGGAAGTTCTTGAAGACTAAAGACTTTTTGTCCTTTTCTGTATGCCAATCTCACAAATCCCAACTAAATTATTAACATGTTTTCAGGGATCATGAATAGGAAGTTCCAGCATTTGAAAAACAGGAGAAGAAAAGAATAGGGGAAAAAATATCAAGAGAAACCAAAATCCTGATGTACTATTTTAAGCTTTTATAGGCAAGCTGTGTCAAATAGTAGGAACAGTTCACATAGCAGGTGAAAGTTTGCTGCCAAAAGCTTTCAGTCCAAAGAAACTTTTTCCTTTGTGAGATGATTTAAACTGTAAACCATAAATACCCTGGTACCTCCCTGACCAAGATAACAACCGCAGGGAAAAAAAAAAAAAAAAAAAAAAAAAAAAAAGAAACCCCTAAAAATATTACTGTGACCTGTTTTATGGTAAGGTCAGGCTCTTAATCAGTTTCGGGGTATAGCTCTTGAAACGAGAATGAAAGACTTTCTCCCTGAATAGTTTGCTCTCCTCAGGTTATAGTGAAACAAAATATGTAAAGTTTTTGCTTCTGAGTGTTAGAGCTGCTCTTTTAACTTTCCTTTTAAGTTGGAAAAATGCAGTGAATAGAATCATTCTTTTCAACTCAAAACTTCTTCATGAAGGGTTGAGTCTTTTTTTTTTTTTTTATGGTTGCACTGGTACTAACACACTAGCTTCAGATGACCTTTACAAGTATCACATGGAGGCTTTATCCTGATTAAAATGGTTTTCTACACAGAAGGGGAAGGCCTGTGACACCACTCCGAACAAAACCTCTGCAGGACAAGGTGTAAAAGGATAAAATATATTGCTTTCTCTAAGAGGAATGGAAAAAAGGACTGAGAGATTCTGAATAAGAGAGAGACATGAAAACCTGTGTTTCATTTTGATTAATTCTGCACAGTTCTTCTTTAAGCAAATGACTAATGTGGCCTTTGACCCACCAGGAGAATTCTTTTAGCTCCATCCTTCAGGAAACCCAAAGAAACAGTGCTAGGGTTACACCTAATGCTGACCTACCTCATCCATCTGCTTTCAGTGAGCAAATGTCAAGTTCATATTCTTTTCCCATCGATGAAGGGGTGGGGAAGGGAAGAGAGAGGATAAAATTGCTGTAACTTAATACTGGCATCAAGATTTATTTACTGTTGATCACAGCTGGTGAACTTTTTGTATCTTGCATATGCGCAAGGTTGCTTGGGTCAAGGTGCATATGCCAACAGGAGAAAAGCAGGGAAAAAGTGCAGGAGAAAGGAGGGCCTGAGGATGTGGCAAACCAGCAAGGAATGAGAAGCTCAAGGGTAAATTTATAGTTATGTGATCTGAGCCCAGAGGGAGGCCTAAGCAAGAATGCTCCCTGACTGTAAAAACGTGCTAGCTGGTAATGGATGTTAATGGTACAGAGTGATTTTACTGAGTTAGACATTGTGGGGGTGGTGGTGCTGGTGGGGGGGGAAGAACACATTTGGAGAGTGAGATGATAGTGGGGTAAATGCAACAAAAGAATGGAGGTGGTGAAGTTGTGATTACAACAACTGTGTGTGCCCTGCTTCCACAGTCCCCTTCCAACATGCATAGAAAGAAAAATTAAGAAAAGAAAAAATAAAAAATAAAGGAGAAAGGAGAAGAAGGATGCAGGAAACATGATGAGGAGCCCAAGTGGCATTTTGTGCTGCTAACGTGCATGACATTTCAAGAACTGTATTTTGCATTTTTCCTTTTAATTGTTCTGCCCTTTTGCTCTCCGTTCACAGTGTGTGCCATAGCATTCTGCCTGTCTGAGGACAGCAATGAGCAGGCAATGGATGTGCTTATAAGCACTTTGGGTTCACATGTCTCCCATTTTCAATTAGCAGATGAATAAAGGATGTAGGGCAGGGCTTTATTTTTGATTGCATGTTTTCAATTAAAAATCTTTTCTTTCTCTCTCTTCCCTCCCCCCCTCCCCTTTCTAATAAGTCTCCCCTCTACTGAACCCACATTCAGACCATTATACATTCCTTCCAGCTCTGGTGCTTGCACTAATACCTGCTGGACTTGGTGGAACAATCGTATTACAGGCATCTACAGCTCTGATTATCATCAGCAACTGGGGATGCTGGCTCAAGGATGCAAGGGCACTTGAATACCAATCCCCATTACCCTGCGGCAACTGCTTCTCAAGGAGACCCAGTTACTCACCATAATGAGATCACAAAACACACAAGCTTTCTTTGATTGTGATTTCCAGCCCAATCAGCAAAGAAAGGAAACTCCTGTCCTTGAGTAGTCTGGAACCTGAGCCTTTCTCTTTTGAGTTGACGTGTCTAACTCAGGATCCACTGACTTAATAGACCACCGGTTCAGGCCCAAGCTAACTTAGTTAAAATGCAGGAAAATGTGGTTTCTAAGTAGTTAGGTTTATTTGTACCAATTCTGATATATGTTTTCTTTTTCTTTTGTTTACTAAAGGCACATTCAAATGGTTAAATCTCATTCCTTTTCAATGAATATCTGAGGATGCATTTTAACTGAGTCTCAGCTGAACTTGCATTAGATCAGTATGGGGGAAAAACAAATATGCTACAGTTAAACAAGAAATTTTTGCCTGGACCATACTGAAAGACAGATTCTCTGTAAATGAACAAATAGAGTAGAAGGCTATTGAAATAGTTATTCTTTTTGCACAGAACCACACCACTATATAATTGCTAATAGAATTAGTAGCTCACGGTTATTGGAAGTGTAACTGTTGCACTCAATAGACTTTAGGGCCAAAATACCATTCATAGATTTCAGCACAGATGTGCAGGAGTCAATTAATGAATATCTTCTAATTTTCAAAGTTCTGAGACTTCCCAGTTTTCTAGGTACAAGACCATATATTACTCATCTTTCCTGTACTATGTTATTATTAGTTGTACATAAACATTCCTGAAAAATGCTAGATACATAGACATAGTTTTTATATGTGGATAAAGAGGATGTTTTACAAAGTCAGTGAGAACTTTCAGGGTTTGTATAAGAAAGAGTGTCTGTAAAACACTAACGGAAGATTTTATGAATTGTATCATATTTAATGTAGAATTTTTAAGGGAAGAGTGTACGACCTTGTTTTAAACATAATTCACTGGTTGAAAAATAAGATAATTAAAAAATTTACAAGCCACACCAATCTATACTATTCTGAGTACACTTTACTTCTTTGGGCGCTGCTGGGACTGTCCTGGATTCGTGATGTTTGGGCTTTTATGACAGATGGAGAATTTTTAAATCAACATCAAACCTGTGAGCATAATTAACAAAGTAAATTTCAAACTAGATCTTTTCAGCTAGGGATAAGGGATAACTTACTATCAAACTAAAATTGTTACGTTTGTCTTCATTCTGTAGAACTACCTGGTTCAAGTTATTTGCAAGGGACAATCATACTGAGATCTATTAAAGCACAAGAGAATATTTTGTCTGAAACTTGGTCCGTGGGCTACTTTATAAGTTCATTTGTGTGCTTTGATGTTTCTGCTACAGGTTGGAAAATAACATCCCCTTTAAAATAGAGAATATGTTAAGCCCCTAAGAGAGTCACTGAGAATAAATGTTGCTGGTATTTTATCCTTGCAATTGCACTCTTTTTCTGTTTTTTCATTATTTTTTTTTTTCTCCTAAGAAGCACACTGGTCAAATGTACCAAGTGCCTCTTGTTAGAAGTTATCACTTCAGAAACGAATTTGCAATCTGTAGCACTGCAGCCCTTGGATCAGATCAGGAGTTCCTAACCTCCACAGGTCTGGCCTTTGAGCAGAACTTGAGAGAAGGAGGGGGGCAAATGAGAGAGAGAAAGAGAGCAAAAGGATGAAGAAGAAAAGCAAAATAAATCAAAAGCAGCTTTCTTGGTAACACCAACATCTCAAAGGCCAAGTGTAAAAGGACCAGGGCTCTAATGATATCAATTAGGCTCAATCCCCCGTGTCATTTTAGATATATTGTACCCACTGAGTATACTTAAGTCCATATGTATAAGGTCATTTACTTGGTCCAGAACATAACAAATTATCAGCAAAGGGTTTTTGTTTTTTTTTTTTTCCCTTTTCTCCCTAACACTTTCCACTTTCTGAAATAAATTACAGCTCATAAGGGTTTCATGTTGAGAAGCTAATTTTACTTAATTTTTTTCCTGCTATACCAGGGAAATGATTATTATATCATTGTGTATGTTCATTGCACAATGAACAAAAAAAATACTCGTTAGATTTTCTTATGCAACTTGCCTCAGCTAAGACAGGTGACTTCCTTTCAAGATGTCATGGTATAATTGGTATCAAAGGTGCCAAAGAGATAGTCTTTACAAGATATTATCTGCCTTGGCTAATCTTTTTCAGTGTCCCTCATTACACTGTAGGTTTCTTCACAGCAGCATAATTGCATATTCGTTCTGAAGGGAAATAGTAAACTGCTAAGAAAAGCAGAATAAGAGTCTTCAATATTGTCTGTTTGAATGTTTTGGCAGGCCTTCAGAAATATGTCATCTAGTTCTATCAGCAGCATCTCGGGATGTGGTGACCACCTAAAGGCACACTTGAAGGCTGACAATAAACTTGTGCTACTCCCTACACTTCCTATAACAACAGGCTTCATGCTGGATTTGCCATCATTTTTCAGTCCCTTGGAGAGGAACTATGCCAATTTGGGCAAACACAGCAGAATCTTGTTACATAAATTGAGTGAGTTCAGACTGTAGCTCAACTGTGCTTTTCATGATTAGGCAGGACTGTTGTCTTTACTGAAGATATACAATTATTGCTTATCATGTCAAGTGACAATGCCATTTCCACTGGAATAGTTAGAAGGAAGATATTTGATCATATGCAAGATTAGATACCTGAAGCTATGACAGACATATCTGTGTCTTACAGAGAAGTGTTTGCTATTGCTGCTGGATAATACACAGTATTATTTTCATAGAGGTTACATATATCTCCTGTTCTCACCTGGCATCCCGTGGGCACCTCCTATGCCAATTAGCACCAATGAGATCAATGAAATATTGATCAGTTGGGGTAGGAAAATCAATAGTGTGGTGGTCAGGGCACTCACCTCAGCTGTGGGAAACCCAGGCTCAAGACCCTGCTCTAATGAATGCTCAATTATTTATGCAAAGTAGAACACTCAAACAGAACAGATTGAGGAAGCTTACCCCAGAATAAGTACCCACTTGGGGTCAGAACAGTCATTAGGGATAGAGAGCCTGTTAAACTTGAGCCTCTGGCCGAACCATAAAGTCATCCCGGGAACAGAGAGCATTTTTTTAATTTTGGTAAAGTGTTAATTTTCAAACACAAGTTTCAGATGAAGTGAACAGGCATTTCACATAGCTCTGTACGTAAACCTGTCCTACTAACCCCCTCTGTGCAGTGTGCCATTATGCTCTTTGGGGAGAAGCATGAGACAACCCATGCTGTGGATGCAGGTTGCAAAAAACAGCAAGCAAGGGCTGAGGCAGGGCCATGGGTGTATTGATGTGCAGCCAGTAACAACCCGACAGTTGGCCAGGGGACTCTTGATTACAAGCCTTACCATAAAACTCAACTGCTATGAACTTTTTTATCGCCATTTCTTATCATTAAATCTTGCTTTCAACTCCCAGCTTGGCTTTTTCTATCAGCTTGATAAATGTTATGTAACCAAAATTTACTTTTATTCGCACACTCCTTCCTTTGGTTCTCTTCCTCATTGAGGGTCTGCACATCTGTTTCCTATTTATTAAAGGGGAAAAGAAATATTCTGTTTACTCTCCTCTATATTTATTGCAGTTTATATGTTAGAAGTAAAAGGAATATATGGGAAAAAGAAAGAAAACAGCCTTCAGTTCAGTTCTGTAAAACATGAAGTTTCAAAAATTCCAACTTCTCATCCAGAGGATTTCCTTTCATATCCCTGTTTAGTAGTGATTACACCTCATGTCTACTTAACCCGTAAACTGCTCAGGCTGGGGACTGATCCATCCCCTGAACCTACTTCTGGGACAGCATAGGGAGTACCAGTCTCAGGGGCCTTTAAATGCTTCTGAAGTACTGAAGTAGAAGATAGAATGGATGTATTACGTTAGTTCCCAAAAACTCTGGCGAGAACAGAGCCCTCATTACACTATGATCAAACCTAAAATGACAGGACAGTGTCTGTTTTCAAGGACTTACAGTATCATTTCTATCAGGTTGCAGTAAAAGTGTATAAAAGCATTTGGAAGAGACAAGGGACAGGGGGAGTAGAGGAAAAAGGCTACATAACATAAACTTGCTAAGATTTCAACCTGGCTAATAGGTGCAGAGATGATGGTTGCTCTTCTAAGAGATATAGACAGACAAATTAGACAGAGGTTCACAAGTCACCACTGATCATTTACCTGGCCATTATCACTTGTCGATGCCTGCAGCCAGTACACTGGAAGCATAGCGCAGCAATCAGGACAAGGTAGAGGCTTCCCAGACCGAAATAACCCTGGGCACCCGTGGAGACAGATGCAGCCATGATAATTATGGGTTTTCAACGTAATGCCAGTCCCTGTTATACAATGAGCTGAATATCTAGTAACAGAGACTGTGGATCTGTTTCTACCTGCCTGCTAAATCTACCACTGGCCTGTATTCCCCCAGTACAAAGGGATACTTGCATGTCATGCCTAGATCAGTCCGGATGTATAGTGTGGCACAGTTTCATTCCTCTTACTATAGGGAGTTAAAGAAAGTCACTAATTGGGAAGTTTCATCACCTTAAACTCCCTAAATATGATGGCTATTCAGCTCACATAAAATCCAAACTATACTCTGCAAAACCACCTACCTCAATTAATCTGAAAAGTGCTAGGCTGTGTGGTGGCTCCGTAGTCTGGTCCTTCAGGGAAGTGTCTAGGGTTTGATGAAAAAAAGGATGAAGTTTAGACAAGGTGGGAGGTCTCTTATTCCTTGTAAGCAGAGGTATCAGTGGAGATCAAGAACCGGACCTTATCTGTCAGCTCTAAAATATAAATCCTTACCACCTTGAGTTAAATTAACTGCACTAACTATGAAAAACAATCACAACTCAGGCATACTTAGCTTCTTTTTTTTCCAAGATATTGCTTCAATACACCTGTCCCTTGTATTCTTGGGAAAACTATACTTACTTCACTTATGTACGTGGAAGAAAATTAAACATTAGGTGTCTATCATTCAAAGACCAGTTAGTTTTTTCCTATAACACATCTCCAGTCTAGAAGAATATTTGTTCCTGTACTCCTGTTTCCACTAATCGAATATGAATAGTAAAAATTAATATGAAAGCCAAGCAGTGAAGGGTCTCTATATGCCTTTTAAATTTTTTAAATTATTTTTCTAAAAAGCTTTAAACTGAAAAAACAATCTGATAAATTAATTCTCAGGTGTGAGCATAAAATAAGACGTCCTTTAGGAGTTGGGAATTAGCCCAAGAACATCAGGGATACAGTGGCAAAGGGCATGCTTTAAGAATACCGAAAAAGATTTTGTAACAAATTAAGCTGGGGATGAAGCTGTGCCTGATGTTACAGGCCATTATTATGCACAGTTATGAAACACTGGTATGCATTAATAATAAAGATCAGTGTCGCCTTCTAGGGAAAAATTGAGCATTCTTTTAATTAACTTAAATTTTTCATCAAATTGATTGAAAAGCTCTCATCCTTTTTTACTTTCATGTAGCCCTACATTTTATGCCCTAGGCTGAGAGCAGTTTTATCTCAAATACTTGGTGTTTTTGAAAGAGTCCATGTGTTATGAGTTTAAAAAAAAAAAAAAAAAAAAAGAAAAAAAAGAAATCACAGCAACAACCTAGAAGCAATCTGGGGCATGAAATGAGAAAAAAATAGGTAGCAGCTTTCAAGTAAATCACTTTTTAAAATTTTGTGTTTATCTTAGAGGGGAAGAACCAAAAGGTCTTTTCCCTCACACTGTGGCAGGGCTTTGGAGCTGTGCTCAGGCACAGGGCTTGACTAGTGTCACGGAGGTAAGACCTGAGCACAGGGCATCCAGTTGGACCTGGAGAGAGCTGCTGATCTCTTGATGGCTAATCGCTTCTGCTCACTTTTGTTTCTTCTTTCAGTGAAAGAGCTGACTGCCTCCAGCTCTGCTCATGTAGTATGAGCATATGAGCACTCCCCAGAGTATCTGGATGGGATTTAGGCAGATCACTTTTATGGTATTGTTTGGATCATTTGTATGGCATGCCTGGAAAGTCACAGCAGTTTCTCTGGTTCAATCTCACTCCACTGCAGCAATGCAATGGGAGAATGTAATGCAAAGAATTTTGGCTTTCTCTCACTGGAGCCTCCTCACAGAAATTTTCAGTCTTTTTTTGTGCAAGAAAAACCCTTCCCCAGGGCAGATATCATGCAAGAAAGATGTACTCTACATACACCTGCTCCACTCAGATACTTCTGCACAGCAAGATCTGGAGGTGACATGGAGCCATTATGACCAATTGATGTTGGGCAAGCAAATCCTCCAAACCAAAGGGATCCATATCTACTCATTCAAGAAGGCTCATGCTTCCATTGCACCATCCCAGCTGTGATGAGGACCCTCTGGACATGTCTACAGCAACAGTCACAGACACCCATAGACTCTTTCTGTCCATGCTTTGGGGTGGATGGGCAGCTCAGGTTCAGAGGGTTTGGCTTCAGAAACCATGTAGCTGCAATAGGGTAACACCATTCCAAAGTCTAGATGAGAGGCAGGGAGAGCAGGTGCCTGTAGATATGTTCTTGGTGGAGTGGGAGGCCATATACTTTTTCACCTTTTCTCCTTTTTTTTTTTTTTCAATTTAGGATGTATGTCTAAAGGGAAGTGAACAGCTCACAGACTGGTATTTGCATTACATAGCTCAGTATCTAAACCAAATCAGTAGAAGATTTTCATTAAGATTAGCATTAAACCCTTCTGATACTGAAAGAAGAACTGAGGGGAAAAAAGGAGAGAAAGAAGGGGAAAGAGGAGATGAATGGATAGAATATTTTCCTTATTCACCACAGAAATATATTAATCTTCACAGCTTATATTTCCTGTGCCTCTACACAATCACAGTCCTTTCTTCACCATTACCTATTAACATTCTACAGTGACCAAAAAGAAACATTTGATATTTTAAAACATGACCTACAGTCATAAAACCTTACCACGTGAGATCTGACAGGATCAGTGCAACATAGGAGCTATCAGCCTGGGTACTTGTATGGGAAATTACTTTTTTACTGGAAACCTCCATGGAACAGCTGTGTGCGTCAGGCTGATTCTGCAGCTGACATTTCTATCTGAGCTGGAATGAACCAATATCCCACACTGGTGGGAAAGGCCACAGGAGATGCTGGATCCAATTCTCCTCACACTTTTACGGGTGTAAAACAGGTGCTTAACAAGATTTCATAGCTATAATGCTAGACTGAGGATCAAGCCAATTCTTCCGGAGGAGATGAAAAAATCAAGATCCTGTAAACAATTCTGACTACAGTATTTCATTAAACTTTTCATAAAGGTAGAGAAATGAGAGGAATTCCAACCTCATTTGTAATCAACAGCAATGTTCTCATTGACTCCAATGGGCTAAGAATTGCACCTATTAAATATATTATTCTCACAAAATTCTAATTGAAGCAATTACATCCTACCATCCTAAATCCCACATGGATTTTCAGCTGGATATTGTATTCTTCAATTTTTGGCCTCATACCCTTGTCTAGTGTTTCTGTGCACCATTAAACAACTGCTGCATTTCATATCTGAAGCAGGTGCAATTACATATCAGTTTTTTACGTGTGAAAAGTACTTTAGGATATTCTAGGGTGAAAGGTACAATATGACTGAGATATTGAGACTTTCTCACAGTTAAATTCACTTTACGACTCTGCACATTTCTAAAGCAGTATAACTTAGAATTCAGCATATAATCTTTAGTGTAAAAGAAACTCAAATAATTTTGATTAAAACAGGTACAGTGCAAATAGACTCATTATATCACTGTTTTAAGCAAAATTTTAAAGCTGCTTCTAAAAAGAATTTTGTTGTCATGTTTGCAGTTGTTAATAAATAGCTTCTAATGTATATTTTTATCCAGGCTCATCCCCTCCTTACTTTGCCATTCTTTTAATGTGTACAACACCTTATACAGCAGTATCCAAGATTAAAGTTCCTCTCATTGACATAGAATGAAGGCAAATTATACCGTTTGCAAGCGAAGAGATAATAAAGGGGGAGTCTATAGAAATACTTTGATGAATTATAAAGTAGCAATTTTCTGACATTAGTAATGTAGGGCAGAAGACAGTGTTTCTGATATATAGATGTAAATTCATCATCCAGACTGCATTAAAGAAAACTACATAAGATTCCTTGATTTTTGGATTGCTTACAAGAGCAATCAGTAAAATGTTATAGTCTTCTCCAAGGAAGCTCCCTTAGTGCAAAAGGTGAAGAATTACATAGATGAAATAGCTACCCTTTTGTGCTAACCATCATAAAAACAGAGCCAAAAGACTTACAGCAGCCTACACCTACATATAAAGGGAAGGTCTTTGTACTGTAAGGTGAATGACTAACCACAGCTGGAAAAATCAGATGACAGTTCCTTATTATATAGATAAGTTTGTGTGTGTGTGTGTATATATATGTAAACACACATACATAGAGAGATAGGTATATAGATATTTTGTATACGCATATACATATGGACTGTTTTAATTATGTGCAAAATAAGAGAGTATCCAATTCTCTGTTTTTAAAATAACATATGAAAGACCAGTTTGTGGAGAGGGGCAGGAGGACATGATCCAGATTGCACACAGTAAGTAAGGAAGGGATGACAGCAGTAGGTCAGACGAGTTTTGTTTACCAGTTCCTTTCTACTGAAATATTCAAAATGCTCCTTTAGTTCAGAAAATATATTTTTAAATATAAACTGCTCATGTGACAAAATTAACCATTTTCAACCTAAAATTTAGGAAGACAAAGTATATTGCAGATTCCCTACTTTGGGCCAGGAAAGCCGTACCCTTTTCATTTTTGTTAGTTAAAATCACAAAGGAAAATTTTGAAATTTTGCAGGAACTTTCTTAGATGTGGATTGTTCAAATATTTGTTACTCATTCCCTTCTATCAGACTGAGGCAAGGCTGGAAAGCGTAGAGAAAGAGCAAAGAGTTAGGAATGAAAAGCTATGCTATACAAGTTAATAAATTGGTTTTATCAATAGGATGAAATGAGCGGTTACAAAATGCATTGAGGGTTCAGAGAAGTCTGAAACCCCCATCAGACATTAGAGCTTCACCAAAGCTGCTGGCAAAGTAGATCCCTGGCTACCTCTGCCAAGTCTGTGCCCCTCTAAGCACTTTAGTGGCTACAGGGTGACAGAGTGGGATGTTGTCAGTTTATTTTTCCCTCAGTCTTTGTCTCCACATGTACATGGCTCTCATGAGCATATTCATGATTTGGTCTCACCAGCATAGATTCATCCAACTTTTAAGACAATGGCAGGAAATAATATCTTTATGATCAGAGATTTCAATTCAGTCTGCTCTTCAGGGTCCGTCAGTGTCCCCATTTCAGCACATCATGTCCTAGGTACAGTGTAAACATGGAGCTTAGGGTCACATCCTGATCTCCATGTCCAACTGGGTGCACAAGCACTTTCAACAGTGCAGAGAATAGTCTTGAAGTGCACAGGAATTTATTCTTATTCTTATTTGTTCGGTTGTTTTGTTTTGTTTTGCCTTTTTTTTTTTTTTAATTTCATTTCTTTTCCCGCTCCTGCACTAGCTTTGGCTGTTACAGAAAATAATGGGTTCGTGGGTGGATTCAAGATGTCAGACAGAGAGAACAAACACCGCTGTTCACTTTGTAGTAAGGCAGGGAACAGTATTAAAGAAGCAGAAATCAAGGAGTAGGGCTGCAGCAGCAGCAGTAGCTCATCCAAAGCAATAACAACGCACGAAGGCAAGCCATGGCAACTGAAGGAAGGCTGGAATCTAGCATACCCATGGTCTTGTTCTTATTATTACAACACAGCGTGACTAAAAATATCAAACCAAACAAAAGAAATTCCTGCAGGCAAGGGGTAAGAGAGGAGGCCGACCACTGCTGGAAATGGAACTTATTGTTCACCTAAGTAGTGCAGCAGGGAACAGAAATCACAGAAGCAAAGGCCAAGATCAACAGCAAGAGCAGCGCTGAAAGTAACAACAATGTTCCTGAACAAGGAGCCACAGGCTCCAGAAGAGGCAAGTTAGAAAAGGGGCTTCCCACCCTCTCGATCCCTCCAATAAATCACCTAGGCTGATCGCAGGTTAGATGGATCGCTCTGATTTACACAGCGGGGTGGTGCACCATCCTGGGACGGAGCTGGGAATGGCTCGGGGGTTATGGGTCCTTCGGGTATGGTGACCCAAACAGCAGATTGCTCTCAAAAGAGGAATCAAAGCCCCCACATGATCCTGCTTAGCAAGGCAGCCTGGTGCTGGGGCAGGCCGAGGCTAGCGCTGCCAGGTTCCCAGCTGAATTAGCCTTCAGGGCAGGCTGAAAAGCAGCTGGATGCTCCTGTGTCCAGAGGGCCCATGGGGCCAGGCTGACAGCAGGGAAATTGCAGACACTGGGGGAGTTTGTCCCTAGGAGTTGGGGAGCCCAAGGCATTCGGTCCCCTGGACACACCACTGGCTTTGAGACCCTGGCACAAGGGCACCGGGATTTTGATTCCTTGCAGGGTGCTGGTTCCAGCAGAGACTTCCTTAGTTTCTGTGGTCAGAGCATATCTCTAAAACACTACCTTTATGCCCACTTGGCCATTTTCTGACAGAAATCTTTCCATGGGGTGCTATCTGACCAACTGTGGCTCAGAACAGCTGGGCACAGAGAGAGATAATGCTGACTCTGAATGTGGAAAGAAATATGCAAGAATTATCTGTACAGGTAACTTGTAATAAAACTATTATTCATGGCCAAATTGTTGCTTTGCACTTCTGTGATACCTTCTAGAAAATCCCCAGACCTTTTTACAAGTTAAAGAACCAAACAAACTTCCCTGTTGTACTGCAGGGCAAGAATTTTTACTGCCTCTTTTTCTCTCCTAACTCCTCCAACCTTCATCAGTTTTCTTTGCCCAGTCTATTTGACAGTATCACACTTACATATCTTACAGGAGAGCTGTTCCTTCCCATTTCATGTTCCCCTCCATAACTCTGCGCAGAGACGTGAAGGAAATCTGGCTTGCAGCTGGCTCACGTGATGTGAATTGACTGGCCAGTCTAAGACCCAGAAGAGGAAACTGTGACCTGCTGTGCTCAGAGTGAGAGTTTTATAAGGTAAAGAGCTTTGGAGGATTGCAGGGACTGAAGGAGAGGCAGCTGTTTGAGGCAGCTGGGAATTGGGAATAAGTGTAAGGGGACATGATGGCCTCTTGAGTAAGAGTCTCAGCTGGTATGAACCAGCATAGCTCAGTTCACTAAAACTACAGTGCAAAGTTCATTTCAAGAAAGAAAACAATGGCTGGCTAATACAGTGCTCAAAAATGCATCTTCCTTTCATTTAAAAAGGGATGAACTGTGCTGCGAGATGGTGACAGGCCTAGAATTTGATCTTTCCAGGATAGAACTGCCGTCTGTTTTCTACATCTGCATAATTTTCTCTTTTAGATTCTCACTTAGTAATGAATAAATATTTGTTTCCCATGCCACAGCTCCTTTTCCATTCCTTCAATTTCTCCTACATCAGGCTGTTTATAAAGGATGCTCCTGGGATGGAGAAACAGGCCCTGAGATCTCAAAGATGATCCTGTCTTTAAGCTTCTACTGCTGCTCCACCTGCTTCATTCCTTCCTTTTTAGCACTGCACGATGCATTGAATACATAATTTTCTCTCCCTCTGTCTGTCAAACACACACACACTTTTTTTCTATGCTTGTATATCCCAATCTATAGAAATTCCCCCAACTTGTGCATACATCAGCCACATAGTAAAACAAAGGCTTTTATGCATTCAAACAGATGATAGATGGATTAGAAAGACATAGTTAATGTGACTCGTACTTTCAATGGAGCTTTAACTGACTGAAAACACATAGTTCATGTTAAGTCTTTGTTGAAATTCCTATCAGTAATAAGCATATTGAATCATGAGAATAAACATAAAATGTCACAAGCTTTTTTTTTTTCCTCGTGGTGGTTGCAATTTCAATATATTTGTTATAATCAGTGAAAGCAGTATGCCACACTGGAATAGCTGAGCCTCTGATTCATTTCTGAGGATTGGTGATAGTGCAAGCTACAGTCTGGAAGAGCATTCCTTGCCACCAGGCTGGTATTAATTTCCTGTTCAAAAGGGGCTATATTGTCAATGTGACACTTTAATCAGCTACCAAAGTGACTCTGGGAACGCAGACTTCACAATCAATGTCAATGTATTTCATGTAGTTTCAATACCACTTAGTCATTTTGCTTCAGAAGTGCGCAAGGAGGGTCAATACATTTCATTAGTTTGTTTCATCTAAAGGACAGTACAACATCAGAACTTTGATTATATTATAAGAATTGCCTTAATGTGACACCAGATTCCCTGATTGTGCAATACCAGACACTGGAGTGCTAGAGGGCAGTCAAATTATCCTTCACCCACACATACCCAAGAAGCACCAGTGAAGCATGCTACAAATGGGAAAAAAGAGAAGATAAGAAGATGCTGATAATTTGCATAATATATAATAGATTATAGCTCCTCTAAATATATTATGGAACTTGAAGAAATATCCTTAATTTTCAAGGATACCAGTTGCCATAAATTAGCTATTTGTTACTTAGAATACCACTCTATAAAAATGCTTGGCATATCTAAGCACTACATCATTTTCATGCAGCTATTTATCTTTCATAAAAGCATATACTAAGCACAAATGTCCTTTTGCATATAAAGAATTCTTTTTTTAAAAAAAAAAAAAAACCAACCCAAACCTAAAAAAATAAGAATGCGAACTTTCACAGAAACATCAAAGTGAACTTATTCCAAGGTAAACACATGCAAGTATGCAGATTTTAGTATTCATACAACTGTTTTACGAGGAGCCTGATTAATAACATAGCAGACAGGTGCATCTTGTTATTTAAGTAACTTCAAGAGACATGTAAGAAATGACAGAATAACATGAGTAGGAGTTTGACTGAGTGAACTTATAGGAAAATCACTGGAAAAAAAGAAAAGTTAAATATTCGGAATTTGTATGTACCACAGAGAAGAAATGGAAGTGGGCTTTACTTTAAAATGAAGAGATAAGCCATACTGAAGGCACATTATTGATCTAATTTCTTGGTAGATGTAAGCATTTCAGGTTTATAAGGTTTGTCTACTACATTAGATGAGAATGAAGCTGTTTGTATGTTTAGGTGGCAGGTTTTTTTTCAAATTCCATATGACCGATGTCATTTCACAATATACTTAGCACTGACAATTTCAAATATTTGGAATTAGAAGGGCTATACTAGTTTACCCCAGCCAAAGATCCAGCCCCAAAATTTCACCTTCCTTAATGTTTCGCAAGAATTTTTTCCAAATAAATGAATAACAACAAGGTACCTCAGTGAGTACAGTCATTAGTATCCTGTATGATTTTTTTTCTAAACTGGCTGAAGTTTCTACACTTCTTCCCACTACTTAGACTGCTGGAAGTCCTTCTGAACTTTTCCTGAAACTTGTATATATAACAAGAAAATTACATTCAAAACAAGAAAAGGGTGTCTGAGGCAGTGCTTCCAAATCCAGCTTACATAGATCAGAGTTTTTCAATTCGCTTGCTAAAATCAGATAGAAGGACATTTTTTCTTTAGCCACAAGGTCTCTCTCAGGAAGAGAGTAGCTTTCTTAATAGTTTTCTCACAGTATCAGGTGCCATTGTGGGGAAAAACAGATACATGATAATGAAAAAACCCCAACCAACCAACCAAAACAAAAACTCAAGGAAGCACCTTTCATATGCCATCTCTCCCTATCATAACCAAACTGGAATGCAAAGAACAAGAATTATACAGTTGATATGACTTACAGAGACAATAAACTTCACTATACAAATCTGATCAAAACTTCACAAAATCTGCTGTTTATTCTGGTTGCTAAAAGAAAGGAAGGAAGATGACATTACTTTGAAAGTTTTTCAATCCCATTGGAAACAACTTCAGATGAGAACAGGTAGAAGAGGAACTGCAAATCATCATGATGGTTCCAAACCAAGGATGGGTTAACCTCAAAAGATTCAGGTGCCTCAGTTCAGAGAAAGTATCAGGGACGATTTTTCAAAATATCTCAGTGTTGATCTAAATTTACTTCAACTGAAGTCAACAATCAAACTCCCTGTGGAAGAAGTGTCAGTGACTTTGAAAATGTTAAAGTTGCACAGAAAAATACTTTTAGTGTATTTAATCATGTAATTGAGATAAGAGCGTAACAAGATCAAGATTCTCAAGGCTTCTTCTTGGACTTAAATATTGACTCTTACATTTAATTACAGCCTAAATAACCCCTGTAGTACCTAATTTATTAACTGTAAAGTTCACATTGCCAATAGATGCTGCACAGAATTTTCATGTTTCATCTCAACAGTAGTACTAATCACACCAAATCTATGTGGACTTCTTCAAATAACCAGATGGGAAAGTCCAGTTGGTAACTCTTGAACATTTAAATATTGTAAATGGAGAGTTGAAAACGTTACAATTTAAGGCACAGTCAGCTTTTCTTTTTCATAACATAAATGAATTGTTGGATTTTTTGAAAATCTATGCTCCCCGGTTTGCATCACTTCAGATTCCAGAGTTCCCACATCTGACATAACATGGCACAATGAAAATAGCTAGTCCTCAGGAGGAACCATAAACTGCTTTGAAAATGTTGCTGATGAAGAATGAAATGTAATGTCACTGAATAAGCCTAAGAAACATGTTTCTAAACTTGCACTACAGCTTGATCTCATCAGCCCACTTCAAACCTGAGGGTTCATTAAAATACATCCTTAAGGAAACGTGTCTTAAGTCTACAGCTAAAACCCACTGGTAACTCAGATGCTGTTTCAAGCGATGCTCCTTGCCACTCAAGACAACAGTTTTCTGTTCAGTTTTGTTACAAAATGTTCGTGTCTCCTCACTTGTACCATGTATCTGCCAATGTGAGTGGAAAAATGGCTTAGTGTCTCGCTGTGTGGTCTTGCTATCAGCAATCCTATTCTACTGACAAGCTCTGGACAGACTTTTAGATTATCTTCTCATAAAATAGTTTTACAGAGACAAGAGTCAGACCTCATTTTTTAAGAAGTGGTGTTGCACAGAAAGGGCGGTTTTGACATAGAGAAGTACAGACAGTTTTATTTTATGTTTTATTATAGTACTAAAAAGGATTTCTGCAGCGTGCAATATCTGTGCAACACTTTCCATTACTTTAATAAACCCTAGTGCCATCGGTGTTAATTTTAGCCAAATAAGAATTTGGCCCACTTGTAGAAATTTATATTTACAGTGTAGGATTTTCTATGGGCTTTTTTTTGGTGGGGAATTTAGGACATTCTTGCAGAAAAATAATAAGGTTTTGCATTTATGAAGGATCTTTTCTTCCATTCAATTTTACCGTTGTGATATCCCTGGAGTACTATCTTAGTAATCCGAGTGAATAAAAAGACAGGAAGATACAGAGGCCCACACTAAAATAAGCATCTTCTGTTATCAGTAAACTTAGAGAATTTGAGAGGAGTTAGCACCTAAAAGGATCTGGCTTAATAGAAACAATGAAGACTTCATATTTAACTGCATATTCCCTTTGACACACAGAAATTATGGAAAATTTCCTCTGGAAATAAGAACAAAATAAGGAATGTTGAACGTACACACAGACTTAATATGTCAAAATAGGAACTGAGATACTTACATGCAAAATTAACTGTAGGAAATTTTTTTCCTTGAAAGCAGGTGTAAAAAATTAAGGAAGTGAACTTAATATTTAAAACAAACAAACAAACAAACAAACAAAAAACCTCCAAATGTAAACAAAACAAACCACACTGGAAGAGGGGTATAGTAATGGAAGGGAATACTCCTAGCATAATTCATCAAATCTTTTTAATTACAAAAAAGATCAACCAGCTCAAGCCAAACAATCATTACTTGGGCTAAACTAGCTTTAGAAATATGACAAGTTTTAACAGCATAATTTATAAGGAACATCAAAAATTTCAGAAAGAAAAGAATAGAGTTGCTTTTACAAGTTGGCACTTTGCATAGGTCTCATTTTCTAAACAGTGAAATACATCCCACCCCACACAACCATCTGCTCAGGGCAAACAGCTGAGGCAAGACCTTTTTCCTAAGCTGCCCTTGCTATAGGGCTCAGGTGTTATCCTGAACCTCCAGGAAGCTTTTAAAGGTGAGAGAAGTTCTCTCTTTTGAAGGACCCATGAGTCATAGCTGCAGTGTTCCAACAGCTGTATCTATCTATTAGTAATTGCAATCAAGCAAAGGGCTTCAATTGGCTTTGAATAGGAAAGACCCACTTGAAAACAAGATTGCCTAGGAACAGATGCCTGAATTTAATCACCAAAAAGGCCTCAAAACTGGTGGGATAAAATAGAGTTAGGACACATGGGAAAGATGTGTTCTCTCCAGGAAAACAGAAAATTGTACTTCAGGGATGTAAGGGGAAACTGCTCCTAGGATCAAAAGCTGAGTCCTGCAGTATTAAAAGTGAAGCCTGTCTTGAAGGAAACGTATGTCTCCATTCTTACAGGGCCCAAATGTGTTTTAATGCAGTAGATCTTGAAGAACAAATGTCATTTAAAAAAATAAGACTTTTAAACAATTTTTTTAAAAGTTCCAAAATATCAAGCAGCTGTTGATCACCCAAAAAAATTTGCTAAATGCAGCTATTCCCAAAAGTATCATTAGTACACAGTAGGAACACTCCCTCATTTGAAAATCTTTGACAATATATATATTCCAGTCTATAAGAAATCATAGCAAAGGTAAGTTACACATGTAAAATATTTTGAAATTATGTATTACATTGTTATCCTCCTGAAAAAAATAACTACCTAACATTGACCAGGCACATATTTTAAAGTGGGATGTTTTCAACTGACTTCAGTAACTTACAAATAGTTGAAGTAGATTTGCTTCATAAAAAAAAAAAAAAAAAACAAAAACAAAACAAACAAAAAAAAGTGAAGTCAAGACCTTTCTTGCCAAGATCTAACCTAGAGAATATTTTGACAGCTAAATTATAAACTATGAGAACCAGGGGAGTTGTTATGGACCATCAACTATAGTGAAGCTAGGGAGTGTTATTCAATCAATCATTTTACTCATTAGAGGTAAGTAAAAGGCAAAATAAAGTTAATCAAAGTCTTTTATGCCCTGTGTTTAGAGCATCTCCCTGTGTCTTGATGGATTCTTCTTGTAACAGGAACGTTTCAAAGACAGATCAATAAACAGAAATTCCCGAATTCTTGAAAATTAACACCTTTCTCTAGTTATAAGCCAATCAGAAAATAACACCCAAAAGAAATAAAGAAGTCAACACAAGTTCAGTGGGACTTTAACATGTGTGTCCCAAATTTCTAGATTTAAGTCATTATATTTTTCCAAGCAGCTAATTTTCCCTTTTTGAAGTACTCACAGAAGGTCAGGATCAGTTTAAACATCAAAGCTCTACAAATTAAACAGTTTCATGGAAAACAGAGGAAGAAAACTTGCCTGAAATAAGACTCTACAGTGATGTAACATTGTCCACCTTCTGTCCAGGACAAACTGTACATTTGGAAATCAGTTCTAGGTTGCATTGGCATGTCAGAGTTGAGCTGAAAGCATGGCTTACCTTAGACACACATGTGCATACACATATACACACACTCACCCCAAGGGTATTTTGTCCCTGAAAAAACCCTCTTTGTTATTTCATGGCTTGACTAATTCTATGCTTTTAACTATTGACTGAATTTTTATTACTTTCTCTTGACAGGTTTCATAATGTTTCAAAACATGGTAGGAAAGACAATACATGAAATATGAAAGTTAATTGCTAGAAAATAATCCACGACTCAGGGTCTCTAGAAACTTATCAATAAAGGAAGCTCAATGGAAATAGCTCTCCTTTAGAAGAAAGCAGGACTTCTATTAATCCATTTCCAAGACAATGCAGTTTTGACAAATATCGTTAAAATGTCTTTTCAATAATTGTTGCTGTAATTTCGTTTCTACTGGGCAACCCTGAATGTAGTGTATACTTTTAGAACAAAATTAATAAAAATTAATTCTGAACATAAGGGCATTTATGATTAATAACCTGTTGTTGTGATGACTAATGAAAGACTCCCATGAGAATTTTAAGAGAGGGCACTTATCCCAACATAACCAAGTCCTCTTGGATTTCTGAGCCAGAAATCTAGTGAAATCAGGTTTATTTCCTTAGCCAAATCTAGCAATCTTGTGATAATGATGAAACAAAAATCCTTGTGTCTTCCTTCAGTATCCTCAAAATCTTCAGAAAGTACAGTTATGGGCAGAATAACAGAACCTTGCTAGAACAAAGAGGCTAAGAATGGTATCTGTAAATGTGTGGCTTACCTGCTCCCCTAAACACTTCTTAAATCTGTTTGCCAGAATTATTGCCTTCCATTTGCTGTTGCATCAAACAATATATGAGGCATTATTCAGCAAATCAAAGGTGTGTCTAACCACTGAAGATAAACTCCCCTCCAAAAGCCAGTTGATGCCCTTGTCATGCTGAGCTGATATTGAGAAACATTTCCCAGAAGTACTCAGCCAGATTCTCAAAGCAAAATGCCTCAGCGTGGCTCGGCACTGCATGACTTGTGCTGGTGGGACTCCACTAATTTTACTGGAATTGCATCAGCAGTAAAATCAAAGAAAACAGTTATAAATCAGATTTTTTCTTTACCTTTGCCATCTCTGCTGCTGTGCTTTAGTAGCATAAATGATAAAAAAAAATATAAAATAAAAAAAAGGTGCAAATTTAATACCATCAAACATATGTGGAAGATATGTTTGATTTTCCACAAACAACATTTGTTTTAAGAACTGGGCTCCAGGGGTTACATTCTTCATACAAAGGAAAAGGGAACAGAAAAGGAATTGTGTGGCTTATTTGAGCATTTCTAACATCACA
Source organism: Tyto alba (assembly GCF_018691265.1). NCBI lineage: Eukaryota > Metazoa > Chordata > Aves > Strigiformes > Tytonidae > Tyto > Tyto alba. Next base: position 5,388,001 of record NW_024881317.1, read on the forward strand.
AAAATGCCTTCTCAGCTTTATGTTACAAGTTAGAAAGTAAATAAGATTTGAAAAAATAATAATTTCATAAACATCTCTATCCAAAAAATGTGTGGTAGGTGCTTCACTGGAAGGAAGATACACTATACTGATGAGACACACCTGCTGGTTCAAGCAGTGTGCTCAGCTCCATCCGTGACACCATTTGCACTACCTTTTAAGTAGGTCTATTGCTATTCCAAAATAAGCTGTACACGAAGTAGCAGCAGACAAAGCAGAGAGATAAAAGTAGATAGAGTCCTCAATGTATTAATTCACAAATGCACTTTTAAAACAAATAACTTTTTTAGAATGCAAATTTCTACTCTGCCAATACTTGGGCTACATGTTAAAATATCCTGCAGAATGTACTTTTTTAAAAAGTGTGCTTAAAACCTAAGTAAAACTACGTTCAAAGTGCATGTCTCGGGCCAGTTGTCATTTGTTGAGAGTAATGGGCTTCATGAATTTCATGGCTATCTGACATTCACTCCCCTCTTTCTTTGAATTCTGAATAGCAATGGCTAAAATATTATTTTAAACCACAAGTGTTGACCTTTCAGAGGTGGGTCCCCATATGGAAGGTGAAGGGCAGGTGTCCTGCTGAGATAATGTCACTCCTCGGCTTGCTGAAAACCATTGTGAAGTGCACTCAGAGTATGACGTTATCTCAGCAGGATCCACACACCCTGGAGTGCTCTACTGCTTAAATGACAATGCTGAAAGGTGGTAGGAGGATAGCAACAAAAGAAAAGTTTTACATAGGGATGGTGGCTAGATGTAGTACAGCTGGTTAAAATAATTAATAAATACAGAACTGACAGAATGACCAAAATTCCAATCCTACCCCAAGGACAGCTTCCAGAAAATACAACAGGTACAATATTTCATCCAATATCTGGTCTAATATTCAGACCTTGAATCAGCTGCTGGAATCATATGCCAGTCAGAGCCATTCATATGAGAGTGAAAGCTGCAAAACTTAATAAAAGTCAAGTGGATGTCAATGGGACTATCGTGAGCTATTATGAGAAATATATTCAAGCTATGATACAATGCCAATGGACAATTCATGACTAAACTATTTGCTGTGATTTATCTGCTGCCATATCTCAGATTGTGGCAGACATGAAGAGCTGAAAGCTGTGACATTTTCCAGGTTCAAAACTAGTTCTGTACCAAACACAGGCTGCCCGTAAACTCCCATTAGTCCTGGAGGGAATACCAAGCCAATTTCTTAATCAAACTCACCTCAAACTTCTTATCTGGTTTCCTTGAGGTGTCCCTCTAATATATTTCCCAGTGATATCAAAACACAACAAAGAAACCCACCACCAAACCCCTATACCAGACCACAGCTGTGTAAGAGGTTAGCTGGAAGGAGGGGAAAGGCACCCCACAAAGCTCAGAATGGAGTGCTGCTAGCAAAAAAGTGTGACTACTGGTTTGTAGAAAATACAGACACTTGTAGTGACCCAACAAAAGTCGCTGGTCACTGTGAGCTGAATTTGCACACTTAATCTTGCAGGGGCAAAATGGGAGAAACAGCAACATTTTTACTGAAAAGCCTGGTTTTCCATTTTCAACCTGCCCTTCCTTTCTGAAAAAATGGTACCCCCTCTTCAAGGAGGCATTTTGGCTGGTACTGAGATCTGATAGCTCAAACTGAAAACCTGAACCTTTGGCAGCCAGTGTACACACAGACAGCAAAATACAACACGCCCTCCTCAGAGACAGGCAAAATCCGTATGGCTGAAGGTGCTAGCACTTTTCTAAACTGTTTTAGTCCATCTCTAATGGAAATCTAATGGAAATCATAAATTACTGAAAAAGGTCCACAGGTGCTGAAATTTACTACTGTGTTGACTGCTGGCAAGGTCTGAAAGTGAGGAACAATGCAAGATGTGCTAGGAAAATGAAATATTTATGACATTCATATTCTCCCTCAAGCTTAAAAAAACCCCAGCAAACCCTTTGCTTAGTGACCAAATAAAAAAGCCAAAAAAATGAAAAACAAAACAAATGGGGGAAAAAAGAAAAAACCCTGACCTGAGTGGGTGTTTTTAGAAGTATCTTTGCAAAGGGCATACTTCTTATAATAGGTCATAGGTTTTATTTATTTATTTAGAGTAGTATAACATTATCTGAGTGTAAGAATAAATTGGTCTCAGTGAAGAGAAGAATGGAATGGATCATCATGTTAAACTCTGAATAATCAATAACATTTCTCAATATGCTCTTCAGTAAAGTATATTGCTAGATATTATATGCACAGAGAGGAAGTTGAGATAATTTTTTCTACAAGTAAATGCTTGCTGTAGTTATTGTAGTTTGCATGAGACAGGAATGACTTGGAGCAAGGACAATAAAAAAGCAGGGGGGAAATTACACTACAGATTTGATCTGGCTTCCACAATCAGTTTGGCAATTGGTTTCATTGGGAACAGCTTCAAGCCTTGCAAGAATTAATGAAAAATAAAGGTTGGCTTTGAGCAGAATCGGCACAAAAGATAATGTGAATGGCATGGAAGGTTTTGATTTTATGCATTAGACATGAGCCGGGGGTGAAGAACAATCGCTTCTAGATTTTCCAAATACAAACTTCGATATTAACTTGGTGGCAGTCCTGTTTTAAACAATTCACACCTAGTTGCACCTTGAAAGCTTAGCAATCACACTGATGTCTACCATATGTGCAGAACAACAATTTAAAAAATGGGGTGACACAAAAGCTAGGATCTTTCTTATAAGGTGCAGATATATTTCTATAACATACTTTGGTTTTTAACACGAATTCTTTAAAGGTAAGACTATGCTTGAGAGTCAAGGAGAGGTTGGTTTTTATGAAGCACAGAGATAGAAAGTGTAGGGAGTACAGAGATACAAGTAAACGACCCTGCCATCAGACCCCTATGAGGAGAGCCTGCGAGAGGCTGCGTGTCCTTTAGCACGAGCTGACCGTCCCTCCAGCCTGAGAACATTTTGGATTACGGCTCTGGTCTTTCTCTCCCTGGAACATACTGCACATAATGGATCGAGCCTGATTTCTAAATGACTCCACAAGAGGTCACCACAAGACGAACAGAGTGTTGTCATGGATTTTGTAATGTCATTGCTTAAATTTCACAGATATTGATATGTATCTGCTGAGTTGAACGGGAAGGAGTTCAAGTGGAAAAGCAGCATATGTCATCCTTGTGGTATTCTGCACTCCAACAAGGTCAGAAAAGCAATGGTGTTAGAGCCTAACTGTGCAACAAATTATGTTAGTGAGTGATGTTACCTGTGTGTCACAGGATCAGCTTTATATTGCTTGTGGAGTTCAGGCTTTGAGGACACACCTGCACCGTGTCACCCATGTGTGCCAGACAGGCACCCAAATTAGTACGGTTTGAGCTACCTGTGAAACTGAAAAGAGTATAGCCATGTATACGGGCATATAGGCTCAACACCTACACTAATTTGCTGTTAAGAGGCAGAACTAATGAACGTGGTGTTGTTGGAGCCATGCTGAGCTGGCGTCTCTGAGCACGCTCTGAGGACACGCAGGTCCCTTGGGGCTGAGCGGGCTGCGCGAAGCGCAGCGCCGGGCTCTGCGTGTGTGCCTTGGCAGAGGCTTGGCTGAGCCTCAGGGAAAGATCATGGCAGTTGGGCATGTCCACAAGCTGTCTCCTCCAGCCCACTGATGAAACCTATCAAATGACAGTGAAGAGCAGGCGCTCAGTAAGAGTTCATATTTTAGATAGCCTAATGAGAAACTGTTGGAGGTCAGAGTGACATTAATCCCCAAAACCACAGGGACAGACTTAGAAGTGGCTGGAAACTTCCTCCAGCCCCCACTCAGCAAAACACTTAAGCGTGTGCTCACCTAGAAACATTAGAGCTGGCTTATTCATATACTTAATACAGAGCATGGGAGAATCACGTGTCTGAAAAAAAAGACGGTGTCTGGGATCTAAAGAGACAGATAAACCAATATGTTCATTTTTGATTTGCCTGTGACATTCTAAAGGTTCAGGAGCTGTGAAATTCTGAGTCTGGAAACAGTTTTCAAGTGCTGTTTTGTGTGCTGATTTGATTTGTACAAGGATCAGCCTGAGACAGGTCACGGAGAGCAAATCACTTTAGTAAGCTAAACAGTAGTAATAATTTTAAGTGCTATTTTCCCCTTGAGATTAATTTTATTTTCTAATATAACCAGAGGCCAGTTAGAGAAAGAGGAGAAGAGAGTGACATTTGCCTGGACCCTAAAAGAAAGCTTAATGATGGAGAGGGGGTTCAAAGATAATGGTAAATGGGGAGAGGCAACTGTAATAACACAGAAAGACTTTACATTTATGGAGGATGAAATTCACCCTTATGTAAAGGGCTAGTACAAGGATCATAAAGTTTAAATGTTTACCCAGCACAGAGGTGAATTTCAGCCCTGGTTACTTGCCTGTTCTCCAAGTGTGCACACACAGAACTAAGCAAAATAAACAGACTCAAACCCCACGGTAAGTCTCTTAGAGTAGCAGGCTAGCACAGAGGTATTTCTATTTTATGCACAAAGAAACAGTGTCAAAGAGATACTAGATAAGAAAGATTGCTTTAAGGATTTCAATAGAAAGGTGTGTTTATAAAGAGAGAAGAGGAAAGGTGGTTTTGAATCAAACAAAACAAGAAAATCGGCAGGAATGTCCTTGCGTCTGCATGACACAATTAGCTGGAGGAACTATGAAGGTCCGTGCAGTCTTCCCCCGGTCACTGAAAAGCAGCCTATTCCCAACAGCCACAATAAAACCTGACTTCTCCAGACAAAAAGGACCGTGATTGATCCCTGGGTGTAAGAGCTCAGTTCTACTTGTTCTTCCTGTGCTTCACCAGTCCTGCAGGATGCATTTTCCGATCTTACCTCTTACAATCTCACCCATGTCCATCTACTAATTCCTGCATAAACACAGACACTTCCTCAAAACATTCATTAAAACCATTGTTTGTCAGCACTGTCATAAACTCTGCTCAAGGGCTGAGTAATAATTTGTGGAAAAATCTTATAAAAATTGTAGATTGTGTGGTCCTACAGGCATGGTTATAACTGAATAAAGGATTTCATACGAAGAATTCCTGTATGTCCTGTAGTTAGGAGTCCTATAATTTGTTTGAGATTTAAATCAGCTTCTAATAGCATTAATGAAAAACTCTTAGTAGCTTCTGTGGGATGTGGGCTGTGTTCTATGGCCTTTTATAAAAAGCACTGATGTTAGGATACCAAAATCCTCTGCAAAGTGATACTGATTTTGGTAAAATGTTGAATGAGAAAAGCAAAGATTATGATTATTTTTTTAAAGGCAATATTTTATTTCTGTGTTTCTTACGCTTTTACTTAAATACTGAAGCTGAAAAAGGCAGGATAGAAAATTTAAGATTTTGTGAATTAAATTCAAGACTGTTTTATTTCTAGGAAAAATAAGCCAAAACAGCAACATGTATCACAAACTAAGACTTCCAGTTTAGAATCAAGTAGCTTTGACATTTATTTTTAAAGTTTTTTTTTTTTTAAAAAAAGTGTATTTATATAACCTTGAAACTCAAAATATTAAATCAGTCTACCTAATGAACAAAAAGCTCATTTGCATGATCAACTCCTGAGGTACGTCATCTGAAACTCCCTCTGGATTGTCCGTAGGACTGAACAACCATGGAGGATTAAAACGTTAATCAAACACTAACTATAGTTTTAATCTTACAGGCACTTACACACATAAAAAACTTCCTATATGCAAGTAGCCCTTTTGAGTTCAAAGCATTTACTTACCTATATAAGGTTATTTACATGCACAAGTGTTTGTAGGTTCAAGGCCTATAATCTGAAAAGCAACAATAATGTTTTCAATAGTCCCTCTTGAGCTACTTCTTGGAAGCAGTTTACTCTAGGAAGGAAAAGAGTTTCCAAGTATCTACCATTTTAACTAGTGTTTTTCATCAGGCCTCTCTCTGATTCTTCACAACTCACAAAAATACTGTATTTTCTACCACAACTGCTTTACTGGCGATGCAAAGCATATGGTAAATTTTGAGTAAACTGTGCACCCTTCCCTAGAGAAAATATGTTTAAAAATAAACCTGCTATAGAATCTAAAAAAAGGCATCACATTTACAACACACAACTAAGCCACTGCCGTACAATATGAAAAATTAAGAGAGCTAGAACAAGTACAACTTTCCTAAGCAAACACAGGGAACAGGGAACTGTTGTAAAAGAAATCTGAAAATTAAACTGACATTGTTAGCAACAAAATTCTTCTCCATTAAAGTCTCTTACTGTCATCTTTCAGGAGATTTTGTCTTCTGCATTAGATATCACTTCACGTTTATCCTCCAAAGTGTCTTTCCTGAATTTGAAATGGACAGTGTGTCTCACTTAGGAGTTGATTCAGCAACTGGATCTACAAGGATGCACATCTGCATTGTTCTGAAGCCCAGTTCATTTCCAGTATAAAATGCTCTATAGATAGCAATTTTTTCCACCGTTGCTAAATATAATGAGTCCTGGAGTGGAACTTGGCAGCTTTTTAGCATTGTAGAGCAATTACGAGGAAGAAGTGAAGAACACCATCATTTCCAAATGAAAGAACAGGGAATTAGATGAGCATAATGCAATTCTCCATTGGAATAAGGATGGGACACTGGAATTCTATAGGATCTTTTTTTACATATACAAATGGGCTCTTCTGAATTTCAGAGATGCTCGATGCAGCATAAACAGTCTTTTGTCAATTAAAAATCGTCCAGTCCCTGAGCTGAAGTCAAAGGGGTTTACACTACCTGAAGAAAAGACTCTCTATTTCTTGTCATAAATATCCTGTTCAGATTTGGAGAACACATTTTAAAGAGGGAAACAGAAAAGAGCTGTTCCTACCAAATAAATAAAACAAAATATGCTGTACCAGCTATTTAGATTGCCCCAAAAGCAACTCCTTTCTCCTTTTCTCCTGAGCTTGAGCCTACATGAGAAAAGAGTGACCTCTCATTAATACCCTCCTTACAGACTGCTTATTGTTTTTACTTGTTTTATTTCCTTGCACTTGGAAATAGAAGCAATAAATTTCCAGGGAAATGAAACTCACTTATCAGATTTTCCAAGCATCAAGTTTCATATTAGGAAAGTAAAAAAAAAAAAAAAAAATACAAAAAATCATTCTAACTGGACTCAATATAGCTGTAAACTAATATATGGAAGCTCTATCAGAGATTAAACCTTCCTGGTAGGCTCAGTGTTATAAGCCTCAAGTTTCAGTCACAAATTTTCTTGTCAGGAACAACAAATTTACAGAGCAAGTATTTAGTGATTCACAATCTAGGCCCCTCAAATCAAATCAATGCAGCTGACATTTAACAAGATCAAATATTGTCCAGGATTGAAACAAAACGTGGATGGGCAGTGATCATCCTTCACAAACATTCTTTATCAGCTTAATTACCTAGGTATTCAGATTTTATTTTCTTTCCAATAAGTAACTTTTTCTTTTGTTTTAAATCTAACACTGATGTGAAAACAGGAATAAGAAATTTCTCAGTTAAAAAAAGTTTTGTTTACTCCTCCAAAATACCTCTATTTTTTTTTCTCTTGTTTATTAGTAGACAGATATTTTCCCTAATGTTATTTTGTTAATCACTACCTAATTCTCTTCCTTAGTATCATTTCAACCAACGTCACTTGCACAGCGGCCAGGACAGGATCAGGCTGACAGAGAAAATCTTGGACCAGGTTCTACCATCAGTTATAGCATTATAAATCAAGATTTAATGCCACAAAACGTAGTGCAATGAGTTTAGAATTAAATGTTGTCAGCAGGAATGTAGCTCACAGAGAAAGCCTCCCACAGGGGTAAATATAGATATTGGGGTGGAGGGGTGCAGGGCAAGGCTATTTCAAACCACTGGCCAAAGTGAAAGGAATTTAGAAGCTTTTTAGAAACCTTACAAAAGGCCGTGCCTGGTATGAAAATTTCCCATTGCATGTGTTTATGTACAATTCTACATAGCGCTCCACAACCACACAACGGAAGAGGTTGTGAACTACCCGGGGCAGGCGCAGGCGGGAGCAGCTCAGCACAGGGCGGCGGGCAGGGGCCCAGCTCCCCGGGGACGCCTCCGTCACCTCCGCCACCAGCTTTGCCTCCAGGACTTTATTCCCTGACACCCGGGACTGACTGGGCTCCTGCTTCTGAGCAGCCATTCCAGACTGTCAGACAAGCCTTAAATACCACATCAAAGTTACTGTTAGATTTCAATGAGGAGACACTTCAATGTGTCCCAATCATGCCTTAATCTTTAAGTGGTTTTTTTTTTGTTGTTGTTGTTGGTTTTTTTTTTTTTTTTTTTTTTTTCTCTCTCTCTCTTAAGGATCGTGTTGTTTTTTTTTTTTTTTTTTTCCCTCTCCTCATGATCTCTAAACGAGCCAAAGCAAGCATTGCTAAACCATCAAAACAAGCTGGAGCAAAATAAACCCTTTTTTCCTCACAGCTACCACGAGGAGGCACTGCAGCCTGCTTTATGGAAGGATTTTTTTTTTTTTTTAATTATTAAAAAAAAAAAAAAAAAAAAAAAAGCCTGGAAAGAAAAGAGAAGAGGAGAGGGAGGGAGAAAAAAAAAAAAAAAAGGAACCAACCACCCTGGTGAAGTGTCTATTCGACACCAGCACGGCTCTGGTGTCATTCCCTATTTAATGGCTGTCAGTGAGGGGGAAAGACAACGTGGTGGGTAATTAAAACCAAATTGCAGGCAGGAGATGACTGCAGAAGAATGATATTGTCATTAATACTGATTTAACATGCACCTGGGTAAGGTGAGAGAGTGCAGCTAGGGAAATCGCAAAGGCACCGGGGTTGCCTAATTTAAAGATGTAGGGTTTCTAGCTGAAGCATGTTTAAAACCCGAATAAAACCATCATATTATGACAGCAGATATAAAACTGAAACAAATGTGCTACACATGTCTGTTAAAAAGAAAAAAAAACCTCCCAACTCTGTGTTCACTGCAAAGCAAGCGCTATGTCCTCTCTGAAGTTCAAAAGTATTTTTTTTAAAGAAGGTTTTTTGTTGGATTCTCTCATATCTGTGTTTCTAATGTGTTCATTGCTTCCACTGCTTTTACAAAGCTGACTGACGAAAAGGGACCTTTGTTAGATGGAGGGAGAAAAAAACACTGAAAAATCCAGTCTGTCTCAGAAAAAAAATCCTGCTCCATTAATATTTCAGTGAGTAAAGATCCCCCACCTAGTATTTAGTGCAGGACTGTAGTGCAATTCATTTATGAAGAAAGGAAACTGTGGACTAGATACAGACACAGGAGATAAAGCAAGGAAAGTTTGTTAATGATAACATGTTGCAGACTACACAATTTTGTAACATTCAAGCTCTGATCGGATTCATTCCTAAAACTCAATCCCAGATTTCATAGAGCTGGGAAAAGCTTGTTGCCTGACCATCATACTGTTAAATGCAGTGTAAATCAGCAGCTCTTAATCATAAATCAAACTTCTAGATTTTTCCTTAAGGAAACAATGTAAGTTCAATAATACTCTGACAATATTTTTATGATACTTAAAGATGAAAAGGTAAATTTCACAAAACCTATACTCCTTTTTCTTTCTTTCTTCCCTCTCCCCCTCCTCCCCCCCCCCCCCCCCCCCCCCCTTTTTTTTTTTTTTGTTTTTGTTTTTGGACAATTCACTCTCTGGACATCACTTCACATTCAACTAATCTTAAGGGGGGGTGCAGCCTTCTCAGGCAACATATTGAGATACAGGAAAATGTTCAACCTACAGCTGAAATCAGGGTAGTAACTGATACATCTCCTTTTAGTTAATTGTAAATGCGTTATGGAGTTGACCACCTTTCTGCCTTTCTCTTAAAAAATGAGTCATTAAAGAAGTCATGAAGATATACACACATTCCACAGAGAAAGCATATTCAAAGGCTAGACTTCAAAAGAAAAAATAAAGGCAAAATAGAAATAAAAGCAAAGATAAAAGAGCTCAGGTAGAGTTAATAAAGGTGATGGGTCCTGACCCAAAGCCTGTGGAAATCTACAGTGAAGTTCCTAGGAAATTCAGTTGATCTTGATCAAACTAATCACAACCATTATTATGACGGGACTTCAATGCCTCTCTCTTATTTTCCCCTTTTTATCATTTGCAGGAATCTGTAAGGTACAATTAGACTTTTAATCAAATTGCAAAAATGTTTGTCACTTTTTTTTCTGATGAGTTGTACAATTCCTCCTAAGCACATTACCTGGAAATAAAACACACCTCTTCCTCTCCCTGAACTCAATCCAGCAAATACGGACTAGCAAGCTGTCCCTCTCCTTGTGGGCTTCTGTTTTGGGGACAGAAGCATGCTTGCGCTGATCACTGGCAGGAGAGAGTTCAAAAAAATGCTCATTTTCAGAGGGTGCTGCAAAAGGAGCTCAGCTCTAGGTCAGAACATGCTCAGACACCTTGAAAGGTAGGTGTCAAGTATGCTGAATTCACAAAACCACATAAAAGCAGGATGAGGAATGACAGATGTAAAGCTAAAGGAAGAAGACGCCTGCCCGTGGCCCGGGCTCAGTTCCTGGCTGCGCCACGCAGTCCAACCCACCCCACCGAACAAGCCACGGTGTCACCGGGACCCCGATTCTCTTTTACAGAATGCTGATGGTAATTCACTGTCTTACAGGGGGGCAGTAAAGCTAAAGCCATTGCTATCTGGAAAGCACTCAGATTTTGTGACAAGAGAGGCCGCGGAAGAACCTCGGCAGGCAGGTGCTGTTTCTCTCTCTGGCTGGACGCAGTACAGACAAGCTGCTGCACTTTGCTAGAAAAGACTGGCAGAAAAATCCGAGATCCACTGAAGTCAGTGCAAGTTTCAGTGACTTGTACTGAACAGACCTGGAAACCAGTTTCCGTACCAACAGTTTCTAAATTAAAGCCTGCTTAGGTGATCACGCACTTGCTTGCATGTTTCACTCAAATATCTTTTTTCCAGTATTCTGAAAACTGGAACTTCAATGACATTCACAAACAACATATGTTGGTCGGATGAACATAACATCAGCTTTTTTTCTTGTGTGAGTGGATGAATATTTTATGGCTCAGTATTTTCCAGATCCAAGATCAGAATTCAGCTATCAATTTTCTGGACCCTGACACTCCATTTTCTTAATTGATAGTAATTTAAAAATCAAGTGACTTATTTGCAGTCTGCTTTCTTGTTTAAGAAAAAAGGGAAGCAGACATCTTTATAATAGCTGCCTAGAGAAATGTCATGACAAATTGCAGCATAGATCAGAAATACTACTTAGTGAAGAGCTTAATACAAGCAGCTTAATACATAAATATGAAAAACTAGGAGCAGGATAAAAAAATTGAATCCTAATCTCTTTTGCTCAACTTTGAAATCTCTAAGGCCCACATCCTAAAAAACCTCAGTGCTTTTTATTTTACGATCACAAGCAGCCCTCCTTAAGTTAGTTACACTAATAGAGTATGTGTGGCAATGTTCACTGTAATAAGACCTAAAGTACATTTTGTAGTTGGGAATATTTGTTGATTTTTCCTCTTCCTGTTCCTTCTTTTCTATCACTTATAAAATACATATAATGCTATCACTAAATCTGTCTAAATAGACGGATTCAGATAAACTACTACTACTACTGCATCAAAACACGATCTAAATGTTTGGATATGAATCAGTTAAAATCTCCTTTTCACTTTGACAAATGTGCAAGAGAAATAGCTTTCTTTACGAATTAGTTATTTGAGAGTTAGAAGGATTTTATCCATACACAGGTTCCTATGAAAAACCTGTCCAAGGACAGTTAATTTGGAAATGCATTTTTGTATACAAAATGAATCATTTTGTAATTTAATTCTTTTATCACAATTCTGTAAAGAAACCTCCAAATACTTTATTTTCTGACACATGAGGAGAGGAAAAGCATAAGAGCCTCTAATGTTTTTTATGCTCTGTCCACTCTGAATTCAGAGAAAAAAATCCAAACATAATCGAAAGTTGGTTTCCAAATCTCTGTCATCTCTACACTTACAAACAAAGAGGTTTATATTCAATAAGCTCTGTGCTAATAAGGCTTCAGATACCATCAAAAAGTTGTGGGTTTCTCAAGTGTACCCAAGAAAGGAAGTGATCAGTCTTCAAAGCAATTGATAACTCATTGACAGATAACAACAATGCTCAACCCAATAAAAGCATCTGTTCTGCAGTGAGTTGGAAATCTGATCCCACTCCCAATAGCTGACTGCAATAAAGCACTGAAAATCATAAAGCAACCACCTGACACTTAATACTGGGTTATTATTAGAAAACTATTTTCTTGTGAAAAGAAAAAAAAATTTCTTGTACCGCTACAAGAAAAAGGCAAATAACATCCTTTCCACCTTTTAAAAATATTAATGCCTCTATATTGAGTTTATTTGTGGTTGAAGTAAGAAATACACGGGACAAATCTTCCCTAGGTGCAAAGTGATATTGCTCTGTGGGCTTCACTGTAGCTATTTTCATTTATTCTAGGTCTGGACCTGGCAGAGGAATTTTTTATTTTTTTTCCTCAGGAAGGTAACAGCTGCCAGCAGCAAACCCAGAAACATCCAGTTTCTGTTATATTTTGCTTTCACATGAAATGGAATGTCTTCAGGGAACACACAGGCATGCTAATGAGACAGGTTCAATGGAGACAGACATACTGGGCCAGCACCTTAGCCCCTGGTCTGGTTGCCCTGTGCTGCTAAGGCACTGCAAAGCGGTTGGATAGTTGCCCTAAGGGGGGCATGGGAGGATTTCCATTGCATAGGGATTCTTGCTTATGAACTTTCATTAACATAGGGTTAATTTCTAAGGACACTGAAGAGTCAAAATGTCTTGTAATTGTTCCAGGACTGCTACAAAGAGCCATTTTTGTAAAAAAAAAAAAAAATAATAAAATAAAATATCTTGTTTGGATTCATGCAAACAGATTTTGTTTGCAAAGGAGAATATTGAATGTTGGACTTGTTTTAACTCAGCAAATACTGTAATATTAATGTATTCACTGAGTGGATTATGAAATTTATCTTGTAATTTGTTGCTGCTACTTGTTGTCATTTTTGATTCCCGGAAAAATGAAATAAGATTTAACTTCAAAAAGTTCTTCTTTATTATCTAATTAAATAAAGGTGGCAGATTAATTGACTAATTGGTGTGCATGTATAGATGGAGACATATGGAAAGGATTTAAGATTAGACATATGGAAAGGATTTCTAAGATCTGTAAGACTGTGAGCAGCATTTTATCAGATGTTTTGTATACAACACGTGACCTGCACAAAATGCTGCATTCAGCATATAAGCCAGATTCATAAATGGGTACATCTGAAATTCAGCCTCATGGATACATTCACAGTCAGCAAAGATGCAGACTAGTAATTCAATTTTGGACACAAACTCGGCAACAAGGAGGAATCTTAAATACATACTAAAATACCACATTAAATAGCAATTTTTTTTTAGGGACAGACTCTACCATTCATACTTGTACTGAATTATATACAACTACGTGAAAAATACCCATTCAGTAGAGTATCAGCACAAAAGTGCCAGACTTTGAGTAAGATCTCAGTTGGCTGATTTTAATGTGCACACAGAGGGATAGCGGGAGAAGGTGTGGGGATGTGAGCCACTCCGCATCAGTATTAATTCACAGGAAGATGGTCTAGACAACGGAACTCAATGCCACAATGTACATAGAGACTATAGACACAGATCTAACAGTTACAACCACGCTCGCAGTGAAAAAAGAAAAAGACTGAGTCACACAAGCCTTGCAAGAGAAAAACAGTTACATTTTGTTAGGTTAATGGGTTGCAATATCCCTGCCACATCTGCAATGGGTTTAGAGGATTTATACCTGTAGTGAAGCAAAAGATGACCGCATTGCATTATCTTCTTTCAAATAAATACAATATATTCTTGAAATACTGCTTTGGTCAAGTGCCTGGGATTCTTGTTCAACTCTCTAGCAAAGGTTTTGGCTGCAACTCAGTACTGCAATGCCTATTTGAAAATTTTAATAGAGCAACTTGCTATGAGAAAAAAATGTGGATTCCTATGCCCCCCCCCTCCCCTCTCCTCCCCCCCCCCCTCCAAAAAAAAATCAGTCATTGCTACCCTGAAAATGACACTTGAACTTGGGATTTGTCTAAATGCTGTGATGAAATCTTGAAACTGTAAGAATTTATCAGCTACAGAACTCTTCGCATAGGGCAAAATCAGCAAAGATGGCACTCTGTGCAAAGATACTATATAGAAAAAGGAATTTTTTTCTCAAAGACAGCAGTCATCCTATAACTACTGGAGGTACTGGGTACAAGTGTGGGAACAGGTGGGTTATCCGAGTGCACTATGAAGCAACCCTATTTATTTTTTCAAGATTCCTGACATGAAATAGAAATTGCCTCTATTGATGGTCTTGAACCAGTCAAAGCTCAATTCTTGCAATTCCCATTGTCTCTTATAGCCTCATCCCAAAACCTCTATGAAGTTTTACATGACAGGATATTTAAAACAAGTCATTTTTCAGCTTCCAGTGCTAATAATACCTGGAAATAAGGGATGATACATTTCAAGATATTGGTTCAGTTTATCCGCTGGAATGTGGGTACCCTGTTATTTTGACTGTACCTTCCCCTGTTTACTTAACCCAACTGTAACAGTAACTCTTAGTCAAAATATGCACAAGTACCCATAGTGCCTCACAAATAATGAATAATGAATTTGAAGATACTGATACTTCCCCCTCAATTTACTTTTCTGGAAATAGCAAAATACTGCAGTTCATCAAAGTTAAAAGCCCTAACTCTTCCTAATCCTACCCATAACCTTAACCCAGACCCAGACCCTGACTCAAAGAGGCCTGGGAACCCAGCACTGCCTACAAATCAGAAAGAATAATTCCTTCAAAGCTAGTGATACTTTGCTCTTGTTTTATCTCCAGGAACTTGCAAAGTCCCACACTTGTCTTGACTGCTGTCTCCGTGCTTTTTCTAACTCACAGCCCAATTCCAGCTTAAAGCATACAACTATATAAGGTTTCCCCCCACAGAAACTGGAACATACCACAGCTTGTCACACTTTACACTTTTCCTGACCCTAACCCTAACTCTAACCTAACTAAGCATGGAAATGAATAAAGACTAACAGATTATTCATGCTTTTTGTTCACCTGTCTGAAAGTTGCAAAAGACCACAGCCCCTCCTGCACTACAGACCCCACTGTTCCAAACCTGAACCGTATTCCTAACCTTAGGTAGGCATGGGAAACCTCTGACAGCCTCCAGCACCAAATGGGAGAGCAAACAGCAGATAAAATACTGGCTTTCAAGCCACCATGCCCAAAGCAGTGCTGATTACGGCAAGCATTTTATTAAAAGCATCTCAAACGGTATATTAAATAATTTAGTACTCCTCACTTCAGGAAATCTAAGAAAACAGGTATAAATTAGTCTCACAAAAAAAACCCCTAGTTTTATGTAGTAAACAGTGTGTGCCAATTTATTCATGATTAGTAGGAGTATAAAACATCTCATAATATGCTGTGAGGGACTGCAACAGTCAAAATACACACAAAAATATACTAATAATACTGTTAATAATTCCTGCATACTACTTATATAAGAACTAAAGAAGAAAAGAGGAAATATGTGTTAGCAAATGTTATTATTTTTGAAAGGTTATATCCCAGCCTTCACGTTCACTTGTATGATAACCCCAAATTTCCTTATCACTTAAAACAAGAGAGATGTAAAAGATTGAATCAAGACTCTGTGACTTCAGAGAAATTCTGTATACATTGAAATAAGCAGTAATAATGCCCCAGAGGATCTTAAAACCTATTGACAGACCCATGTTTCCCCCCATCCTGCTAGGCTCCTCTCAGCTATGTCTGTGTGTGCTGTTTCCAAATCTGAGCTTTAACTGTATCAGGTACCAACCCATATTTTTCTTATTTTCTGTCACATGTGTCAGGGGGTCCCTTTCTCTAACACAAGAATCACAAATTGTTGCTGAGGTGACTTAGCAGAAATATGTCCCAAAGAGGAGGTTCAAAGAAAAAAAAAATAAATAGAAAAAAAAAAAAAAAAAAAAGAAAAGCAAACTATCTCTCTTTTAATTGTGTTTTCTGATTTTTCAGATCTGTTTGTCTGCAATCCCACCCAGGTTGCCCATTCCCAATTTACAGGGCCCGCACGCCTCTCCGTGCACCAGCTGCGGCAACTGAAAGTAATTATCACTCCAGACACAATAAGGTGTTAAAGGTAGTGGCGAGCATTTTGTGCAAAAAGAAAAAAATTAGGAAGAAGGGAACCTGATGAAAGGAGATTAGTGTCTGTTAGTCTTTTGGAGAGGAACGGGAGAAAGCAAAGACAGGGAGTGAAATAATAAATAACCCCGTTCCTTAGGGAATACTTGCATATGTAGCAGACAATGAAATAAAAGTTTTCTTTGAAGAGTGAGTTCCTTTTTGTATGAAGTAAGCGGTACCAAATGAAATCACAGAGTTATGTTACAGTTGATGTATAACTGATCAAAAGGGTGACAGGAGAGACTGAAAAAAACAGAATTAAAACAAAGCATACTTCTTCGGAAAATAACCTACAGCTCCCAGGGAACGGGAATAGCCACTGCTAGAGAGCTCACGGAGGCTGTATTTTAGGAGAAGCCCAGCAGACAATTCAATACCTGTCCTGAACTTCTTTTGTGGGGTGGGAGAGAAAGAGGAAAGACAGCGCACGCGAGAGGGAAGATCTTACTGGAAAAGTTGTCAGAGGCAAGGCAGGGAGGGCACGGAAGAATACGAGTTCGCTCCCAGAAACGGCAGAGAGGTCGGATCCATCCTGACTCTCAGTCTCTTTCCAGGGGATCTAATTTGCAGTGAAGCCCCTGGGACTCCTGTCACCAGCACTAGTAGGAATGAGATCACAGCTTGGGTATTCGTTCTACATTTTCCAAGAAAGCAGATTTTTAGTACAGCAAAGGACTCACATAAGGATCTCTGTGAGTAACTAAGGTATGCATATGCTGAGAAATACTACTGTATGAAAACTGTAGAGAGAATAGATATTTTGAGCTCTCTTATGTTTCTCCAAATGATACAGGTTTATTTAGCTAGGTAGTAGCTGCTCATTCTGACCCAACTTCCACTAGTTTTTCCTCTGAATTAATTCCTCTGATGATTTACTGCCTACTACATCGCTACTGCGGCTGTTCGCTAGCCTTTTCAGGAGTGGCCAGTCCTGCTACGGGGCAATGTCCAGCAGCTATAGATGAAATTGGTGATAACCTGTTCAGCAAGCACAATAGCACCTGAAATACATGCTGTAAGCAAGAATATTCAGTCTTTACTTTGTGTAAATTCATACCCACTAATTTCTCTGAGAAGTCTTAGATGCTGATCAGTCTCTTCCTTATTTACTCAAGTGAGGCAAAAGTAGAATCAGACATGGAGCAATGTGAAATATTTCCAAAGAAATTGCACCCAGTTTACCTGATTTGTTAGAAGCTTCCAATTCAACAGAGCTCAAAGCTCAAAAAAAAAAAAAAAAAAAAAAAAAAATGATGGGACATTCAAAACAAGAACTGCTTTGTACAGCTGTAAACTAATGTACATGTTTTCACATGCATTTTCTGGGTTTCAATAGCTCTGACTTCAAGCTATACAAACCTTTCCACTTGTCTTTTATACTGGAGATTTTTGAACACTGTAAAATCCCCAGCTTTGGAAGTGTGTGCAGATACACATTTAAGTGAATAGTGATGTGGTTTGGTTTCTGTTCACAAACCTCTGAAAACTAAATGACCCCCTTTTTGGCAGAGCAAAAGAACTTTTCCAGTGCCCCTTACAAAACATCTTCTAGCCTAATGGACCCAGAAATTAGCTCAGATGTTCCAGAATAAATAGAAACACCTGAGCCCAACTGGAAAGCGTCATCACATACACCACAGCAGGCCTACAGTATTGACTCTTGATGTACTTTCCTTGACACATCTTCTCTCTAGGTGGTAGAAGAAAGGTGGTATCAACAAGTGACTAAGGGAAGGAGAGGTTATATATATATTTATATATGTAAGAGAAAGTCTAGCTTCCTGAAAAATAAGATGATATATCACATTAGAAGGCAATCAGCTGCAACTGAAGCAAGAGTGGATGATGCTCCCTGGACTTTTTTGGGGAATGTAGGAATCTACTGATTACACTTTATCTTTAGAAGTCAGTTTCTTCAGTAAAAATCCATCATCATTTTCTCCTCTCACTTTGTAATCTCTGTACCAAGTGCCAGAAATGAACCATTAAATGTTGGGACAAGAGGTTCTTCCTCTGTGCATACATACGCAAGCCGATCAGTGTTTGTGTCACTACATAGCATTATCATCTCAGCCCATTTCCACAATATACAAATGTGCTTGAAGTTTATATGATGAATGTCAGATATGCTATATTCAATGGCTGTGTGGTTTCAGCGTTTGAAGCTACAAAACAACTTCAGCAGAGTTGTAAAAAAGAAAAAAAAATATCAGGACATGAGCCAATTTGCAGAATGAAATTTAAGTAAAAATTCAAACCTTTATAGATTTTATTAATTGTGAGAAAGAGCAACTTTACTTGGGTTACAGTAGATAAAAATATTGGATGGAAAAAAAAAGCCTAGAGATTGCATTTCTAGAGGAGACGAGACAGAGGCTACTGATTTTGGTTAAGGGCCTATGTCTTCAAATGCTTATACATGGAGGTAACTCATGTTCAAGTGATCGAAGTTACATTTTTATGCACACATTGGTAGGACTGGCCTCAAAGTCACCTTGGGTGAGCATGCACACATTAAGTTACCCAATGTTAGGTACTAAAAAATGTAGCTGTTGTTGGACTCAAAACTGTGTAGCACTTGAAAGCTGTAAAAGTGTGACACAACATAAGCATTAAACAATACCACATTGTTAACACAGGCCATTACATTGATACTCTGTAATGTTTCCTTTGCCACTTCCCTCATGTTATGAGAATGTTTTTCTAGACCTTCATCATTCCCTGAAGCAGAAACTGCCTTCTGGAAAGAACAAGACCAAAAGCATTATATGACATTGTGCTTTCCTCCTCAGAGGACACGTGTGAAAGGCAACACCACCATTCAGCTCCTCCTGACTTGAGATGGGGCAATTAACTGTGCTCAGAGTGTGCTCAGAAAATCTTCAGAGCGATTCCTTCCCCAGCCCTTTTACTACATATTCAATCTGGGGTTTTAAGAATTATACAGGGAGAAGTCCAAAATTCAGTTGATCAACAGCCAGCAACTCAGATATTAAATTGTTTGTGATCCATCACTTCCGCTTTTTCTGAAATTGCCTCATGGGGAAACACTACAAAATAAAACTGCAATACTACCATAAGCTCCAAATAAAGCTTTTCTCTTTGATTGCTTCTATCTCATCTGTCTGCTTAGATTTGTGTGTCTAGTTAAGTGAATACAGAAGACCATACACTTGAAATGAAAACTACAGAGTACACTCTTGACTTGTTACCATAATTTACCTTCTAAGTGGAACCTCTTATGAGCCTACTCAATTATATTTGAAATGACTGCACCTTTATTTCAACACAGTATACAAGCTGAACCTGCTGTCTAAAATCCTGAGCTGATGTAAAATTGCAGAGTCTCATCAAAATTCATAGGGGATTCCTGATTTACACCAGCACACACAAGGCCCCCTAAACCTATCAAACTGTAACACTTCTCCCACGGGGAACAATATCAGTGTTAAGCAATAAAATGAAGTTGGGTTTATGTCTAATGTTGATTTCTTTTCTAATATGATACTTTAGTTTATGCTTTTTCATGCAACAATACCTTGAATGCATGGCAGGCTTACACTGAAAAACACAGTTTAAAAATACTTGTTAAATGCTGAAGGCTTGACAGTTCCTTTAAATAATACTGAAAAAAAAATACACAAGAACATTTTGGTAGTGGAATGAAAAATGCTGCAGTTTACAGCTCTGTATGTCACCAAGAAATTAGTATAGATTTTTTTTCTAGGGACACTGTCAGGCCTGGCAGGCCTAAAATTAGACATACCAGGTATGCACTTCACAGTGTCCCTCAGGTCTGCCTGTCAGCTCCCTGGGAACAGGATTCCCGTGTATTTCAATACCCTTCCTGCTCCCCGTATCCCCGAGAACAAAGCCGATGGGCAGAGCGCAGCACTTCATGACACGCATATCTGCAATCAGGAAGCAACCCATCACCCTGGGGTTTGCTCCTGGCGGGTCACCTATTCAAAAAGCAGTATTACGTTACTCAGAAATAAAGAAATATTTATATGTAATCTGGAATAGTGGAAACTGAAACATGGGCGGCTGAGCTATTTTAAAATATTCAGTGCTATTTTGAAGTGATAATCAGATATGAACTGAAAAATAAATCAATGAGTTCTCTAGTGATAAACTATCAATATTAACTAAAGGTTAGGAACAGTCAGATTTTGTTTGTCTTAGGCTTTGCTTTTCACAGTTGACATTAATTCATTTTAAACCTGTACCATTTGCCACTACTTTTTTTTTTTTTTTTAAAAAAAAAAAAAAAAAACAAAAAATGACAGTAGGGTCTCATTTACTACATCATTTACCTTTTTCCAATTACACAAATGACTGAAGTTGACAGTAGCATGTTTTTGAGTATAAATATGATAATTTACTACTGGGAAAGAGATAACATGATCCTCTATTCTGCCATACTCTGCTTGCTGTGCAGAATTTTAATTGAAATATTTTAAAATATTGTCTAAAACAATATTTAGGGTTGTATTTTTTTTTTTTTTTAAATAACAACCCTTGAAGCACTTTCTTCTGTTATGTGTCCTTTTGCTCCTGCTTTTCATCCATTCTGGTATAACCGACTCTGTCTGGATCATGAGTTATCATTGGCTGCCAGTGGAATGCTACAATGCAATTTGTCTTATTGAAACATGGGCTAGCCCCACATGGCTGCAAAGAATCATTCACTTTCTAATAAATCAAACATTTGCTAAAATTCCTTCTTCTCTGACATGAAACAGTGGGATAGACAATGCCGCTTGCAAACTGAGAGGAGATGGTGGTAAAAATGCCTTTTTCGTTCAGCACTACTGAATTATTTTGTGATTAGTGAATTCCAACTATTAAATCCAAGCTCACATCCTTGCAAAGTTGACTGGTATTTTTTTTCTTTAAAATCCAATCACTGTAATGTTTGACTACTGTAAATAGAATGTTTCTACACTTTATCTAATTCTCAACAGTGTTTTTCCATTTAACAGAAACAAAGTCCTACCTCCTTTGAAATCACTGCAAATTTTGCCATGAAAACATGTAACTTCTAACTTCTAAAGCTATGTTATTACATCTCTGACAATCTTTCAAAATTATTTATCTGATAGAGGCCTCAAAAATTACAGAATACAAAAGTCTCAAAGAACAAATAAATGAATTATTTTGTAATATCACTAAAAGTTTGAAAGTTACCGTGTCACTTCTCTGCAGCTGTAGCTTTTCTGCCAAATCTTTGGAAGTCCAGTTATTTGGAGAGGACATCTGGGATTTCCAAGAGTACATTACGATGTATTTTGAACTGCGGAAGTGACATTAATGACTATCATCTACTCAGGAAGAAGCATATGCTGGGATGAATCCTGAGAGTCTATCAAAGAGCAATCCCCACTGACTGAATCTGAATAGCTTACAGTTGAGTGTTACACACGTACTTTAAGTTCCTAACATAAGATCTTTTAGGATGGCTTTATTACTCACTTATCACATTTTTTAAACTAGGCTGTTGTAAGGGTCTCTTAAAGCTGTTAATTCCATCTGCTAAGACGTCAAACATCTCACATCAGGAATGTCTTTTCTATAACTTTCATACTTGTCCACCAAGCCAAAGCTGCCTTTTATCTTATGATTTAGGAAGGGGAGGGAATTGTGGCTCCCTTATATCAGTTTATGATCCCAAGATTTAGAATCTGTATGGAATCTGTACCATATGTTTGACCACAATCTGTGCGAACTTTTCTAGGAACACACTCCTGTAAAGCAGCCCAAACTATCACGCAATGCTGAAAGGTAGCAGGAGGTTGAATTTCCATCAAAGGCTGGGTATCGCTGTAAAACAGCCGTGACAACCTGCAGGAAGCGCTGAGGCCCTTCCACGGTAATGCAAAACTAACCTTGTCCACAGAGTCACAGCTCAGCCTCAGACATCGCCTGGGACACAAAGGAAGGCAGGACCCTTAAGGAAGCCTACATCTCGCCATTTCTCCAGCAGCAGAGCAGTGTGAGCTGCTCACATCTGGATCCAACAAATGAAGGAGAACAGGGTTCCTTCACCACATCACAGAATTTACCTGAGATCCTTCTGTCTTGTTTGAAGACAGGTTCAACTTGTGCCCTTGTTAAGGCTAGTGTTTGAGCAAGACACATACGATTAACACCACCGAAAACAGTTTAGCAGAAGACCAGATAGGACAGCTGCCGGCTGAGAGCTCCTGTGTTGACTACCAACATATTAACAAATGAAGTGCCTATTTCCTTTGACCCATTTCAAGGGTGTAATCTATCGTTTCCATAGCTGCATTGAAGAGTTCAAGAAAATGGGACATAGTACAAAAACTGACTTTGCAGCTTGCCTACCCATAGCCAGCTGGGAAGTAACTCCTCTCAACAATGAATTTTTACAGAGGATGTACAAAAGCATGTAGTGCTAACTTACACACTGAGGTCAGGCAACAGGGAATTTTGCTGAAAACTCTTCCAAATCTGATTTGTCACCATGAGATCATAAAATTTCTTACTGGCTTCCATAGGCCAGAATTAGACTCAAAATGCAAGAATATTGCCTATCATAAAAACTCTCCACATTGCAAATGTGTGAGTATTTATCACAACACAGTCTAGCACCTGGGAATTCACACAGTAAAAAAAGAAAAACAAAACACAAGGCAGTAAAGGATTTAGCAGTATGAACTGTTTTTGCATGGCATAAACTATGGTCAAGGTCAATTTAGGCTGAGTCTCTACAGTACACAGACTTTACATATTTTTCCTCTCCAAGTGCAATAGCAATAATTATGAACATGTTAGGAACAAGATCGAATCTGAATGAGTTTGCTTTGATTTAGCCTGTTTACATTTAAATCATGCATCTGTCTGGTTCTAATTCAAGCTTTTTACTGGCACCTAAGTAGGAAAACTCCATTTATTTCCAGTCATTCTTTTGATGTAAACAAAATCTTTGTCCTGCAGCTATAATATTTTAACTATGTTAGGAGGCATAATAGCTATGTAATAGTATCATATGCACTTCTGTCACTGCATATATTATTTTTGCAAACTTATAAGCAAATTAGCACCAGTAGCAGTTTACCTATAGAGGCTTAATCATAGACAAATTCTTGAGTTCCCATCCCAGTAGTGTTACTTATAGTCAGCATGATCCCAAGGCACCAGGGAACCTCACTGACCCCCTTGCCTCATCTGTAAAGTAGGGATAACAATATGGGGTGGTGGAAGAATGTATTGGTAATATTCGTAAAGCGCTTTGAAGATGCTGAGAGTGCCAAGTGTTATCATGGTTTCTAAGCTCTGAAATGTTTGATATGATTATGTGCACACATAATTTTTAATGGTAATTCAGAGTGCAAATTAGAGATGATATTTACATTTCTTCCAGGCAAGCTTAATTTCCAGTTATCAAGGAAAATATCTATTGCACAAATAGGGTATCAGCTATTCAAAAGTTCCCTTAGGGCCTACCAGTTCTATAACATGCCATTTTTTTAAGCTGTCCATGAGATGACAGACTGTAGCAGTTCCCTTGGAGGTATTATGGATTACTGATGAAACAATAACCAGAAGTAATATTTTCCCATCAAAACTGGAGCCGAGGGTTTCTGTTGTTATTTTTCTCCTAACAACACATGCTTTCAAAAAGACCTTGCCTTCATTTATATATCATTTGCAAACCTATATACAGAACCCTTGAAAATATAATTAAATTCATAATGGACTTTTTTAAAGCAAAAGTCTGTATTTCTCTTCTGTTGAAAGCACGAACTGTCAATCTTTGCAGTTGGAAAATTTAGCACTTCTGTTTGCTAAAGAAAACCATCTGAGGCTGAATGTGTTTATTAGTCAACTTCTACTACAGCTTCTAAACTGCAACAGTCTTGGACTGGAAGAAATGATGCAGACAATGTCTTTAAACATCTGGCAAGTGACCAATGGCCAGAAGAAATGTAGTTGCACAACCTGGAGGTAGTCTTTGCTGAGAAAAAATCAAGCAGTTGGAATTCTGCTTAGTCTGCTTATCAGTGACCTGAGAAAAGATGGTGCAGTCCAGAGCACTAGTCAAAATGCCCCATGTAACCTTAAGCAAGTCATTAGTACACAAACCCACAAAGACATAGCAGTGCTCAACTCCTTTTGAAACCAGGAAGAGTGGCTCTGAAGAGTAATCTCTGTGTCTTAGTTTCCCACCAGCAAAACGGATACAACAGTACTCCTTGTAACTCAGAGTGGACTTGTAAAGAAAAAATCCATTAAATGTTAGACTTTCAGTGACAACAAGGACCACAGAAGTACTTCAGATAGCACCAGTCTCTGAAACTCCTTTGATATGTTCATTGACCCATTCACCTGCAAAATTGTGTAATACTACAGAATCACAGAATGCCAAAATCCCTGAGGCCAGGCGAAGGCACCTCTGGTGCTGTCCAGTCCAGCTCAAGCTCAGCAGGTTGCTCAGGGCTCCGTCCAGATGGGTTTTGAGTCTCTCCAAGGATAGAGGCTCCACAGCCTCTCTGGGCAACATGTTCCAGCATTTGCCCAGCCTCACAGGAAAGAAGATTTTCCTATGTTTAAATGGAATTTCCTTTAACAGCAGTTTGGTATGTCAGCTATAATCCAAAAGGCCAAACATCACCTTGATAAAAAGTTCACCACAACAAACGAAAAGCAAAACAATAACCTGAAACAGTATGTTTCAATCTGTGTGTATCTTAAACCGCAGATTCTCAACTTTGTAAACTGCCTGGCGCAAGTGACCCAGTATGTTTTCAACATTAATGGGACCATGTCTGAGGCTTCATATAAATCAGCTAGCATCCTGCCTTTAATTGCAGTATTTTAAGGACAGGTAATATCTCAATCTCATAGGAAATCTTCATGCTTCTTGGGTAGAGTTTACAGGCTGGAACTGAGCTACTGATGATTGAGAATACCCTGCTAGAGGTATTCAAACAGGCTAATTTAAGGTTCACTTGTCTCTGACAGCCCAAGACACAGTCATAGCATGGACTAGTGCATGGTCACATCCTCAGGGTATAATTCCCATTCATACATTGCCAGACTGGAGCCAATAGTGGGGACAACATGATTGTATCAGAATACTTTCCAATGCGTTACAATTATTATTCCATGTCTCTGTTAAAATACTGACAGCTGGTTTAATTCATGTCTAGAGTCCCCGAAACTTTCTCAGACTTTCTCCACATACAGCTTACCTCAAATGCCTGGACTTCCTTAGAAAAAGTTGCAAAATATACACATTTCAAAATGGGAAAGCAGAGATACAATGCAGTGAGTCCTTCAAACCAAGGAATCTGGACTAAAACATGTTCAAAATAAATAACTTGTCAGGATGTGTACACTACGTTAGCATTGGTGAGATTTATTGAAGATTAGTTTAACACTCTGCTGTCTGTAGAAATGAGGTTGGCTGAAGACCCCAGTCTGCCTTGTGCCCCCAGCTTCTCATGTGCATGGGCATGCACTTCTCTTTGGGTTGTGCCAGGTAATGATGCAGCATTGTTAAATGATGTGCAGGATTTCACAAATTTTGTTGGAAGACTTACTCTGGGTTTAGAGTCCCTGTCCTCCACAGCCAGGAAAGCTTTTGGTTTTCGGTCCTCTTATTTTTGTTTTCTTGTTTTGTTGTGAGAACTAGAGATCTTAGTTTCCCCTTTTCCCTGTAACCTTTGCCTCTTTCTGTCTCCACTGTGACAGTAAAAAGGCTGCACATTGAACAGATTTGCCCTGTGTCACTACAAAGTGGGGGAGAAAGAAAAGGGGTAAAAAAAGGTTGTCTTAAACTATCAGACCACTAATGCTTAGTTTCTTTAATGTGTAACATTTAGAAAGATACCTGAACTAAAGGTCTCTCTATTCAAACAATGCATGCATCAAACAACGGAACCCAATTTGGGACTTTGGGAGTTCCTGGCCAATTGCTAGGAGTTTGCGCTCCCCTCACTCAAGGGAGGTCTGAAATGTCAAAATCTTCTGTCATCCCACTTGTCATATCACATCGCACAAAGGAACATGGAAGCCATCATCCACTCTGCTGTTTATTGTCATGAAACCCCATAAATACTCACTCTCCATAAACAGTAACAGCCCAATTAAAGCACTCTTTACCAAGCGTGATCATTTTCAGACAGAAAGTATTGATTTATCCACCTATGGGCACTGCATAGAAACATCTCTTAATGAGAATGATAGTGACCTCCGAACTCTGCTCTTTCACCCCGTAATATACTCTCTCAATTTTCTGTTAAGTGGTCTAGTGGCACATCAGCAGAGATGGAAAGACACTCTGATTCTTTAATGTCGACACTGGAAGGCTCGCAAGGAATGCTCAAATCTTCATTGTAATGGGAGGTGAACAGAAAGGTCACTTATATGCAGGGCTTTCAGCTTGTTTGACAAGGCTTCTTTAATAAGTGAAACATTGTTGGGGTACACTTGTCCGTCAGCTGCCTTTGGTGCTCAGCACCGACACAGCCAAACACAAACAGTCCCTATCTCATCTCCTGGTTCTGGAGGCATTTCACCTGCCCAGAAATCCTTTGCAAAATTTACAGGTTGGTTGGTTGAGGGTTTTTTAGTACTCAATGATAGGAAGCAAGAGAGACCCTTGATTTTATTCTGTTCAGCAGCTTAAATTTGTGAGCTTACTGTGTGTGTAATTGACAGCAGACATGGTGTACTAAACCAGAGCATCCGTTACTTTGATTAATCCTCCTTTGGAGTGTGATATTGTTTGATATACAGTACAGGGCTGACACAGGTTACTGTAATGCCACTTTACCAAACAGATTACAAAATTGTGCAGGGAGTATACAGCATTCTTGCAGATAAATGCACACAAGAGGAAATTCTAACAGCTTTTAATTTCCATGCTTTTCAGTTTTATTGTTGTAAATGCAACTGTTTATAGGACTAATGACACAGGCTGGCTCGACTGAGTCAATTACACCAGTAGGCACTTGGATCAGATATTTTGCCTGCTTTCCATTTGCGCTGTCTATGCTTCTGATATTTTACTAAATTACATTGCACTGTGGTGCATTGGCACTTGCCATATGTTATATCTCAAAGCATTTTAAAGGACAATAACAAAAAATAATAATATACAACATGTAGTTCAAAGTCGGGACGCAGGCAAGAGTGTCAATCATTATGAGCTACATTCAGCAAATAGCCCAGAGTGTTGCATTACTGTGTCCTCTAATCTGTGGTGGTGTTAAATGAGTAGGAAAGTTGGTAAGGATGCCAGGGACACTGACTGATCTAAACTGTGTGGGACTACTTGTGCGCATCTGTGAGTGCGCATGTTTGTTTGTTTTGGGGCAAGAGGGATATTTGGTGAATTTTAGTACTCATGAAAGTTAGACACTAATAGCACCATCTGGCCTACCACACAGAGCTCCGCAAACTTCCTCCACACAGATCTGCCAATGCACTTCAGCTCTGACCTCCAACACCCCTTCAATTCCAGTAATGAGTCTACAGCATCTCTTGAGAAGAAACTGTCAATTGTTCTGATTTCCACTAAATTGTGTTATGCTTAGCAATGTGGGCAACTGCCCACTAGTGACTAGCCTGAGGCCACTAAACTCCAATCTGAACCTTGCCTTCTGGAGGTGAAGAGCTTGCTTAATATACCCAGGCACCATTTTACAAGCCCCATCTCCTTTTTAATTCACACATCAAAAGTACACAGAGCAAATCTGCATTTAAAGTCCAATTCAAAACATGGGATGACGAGATTCTGTGATTCTTCCTTTCGAGACCTTTCTCTGACCCTGAGAATTTCTGGTTTTAAACACTGGTGCAGGCCACCCAAGGTTGAACCTTTCTGTGCAAGCCAGCTTGCCATGCATATATCTCTCAGGATTGAATTCCAGGATGGTGTGGAAAGACCTGCCATGTTTATTCTGGGAAAACTATATAATACTGACAAAAGTAGATTTGTATATCACTGCGTCTTCCTTTAATTTTAATCAAAATTGACTGTCAGAATTTTAACTGTTGCAATCATTTGATTTGTTATCCACACAACTACATAACAGTATTTATCATAATCGGTAAGGAATAAACATTTAAGAATGGTTTTGTATTAACATTCTGCCTAGACCTTCTTTTCCTATGCTTCATGTACAATTTAGATCTAGGTCTTTTTCTGTCATTGTTTTTAAATGAGAATTTTCTAACACTAGCATTTGGATTGTGCGGTAGCGCTGCTGAAAGTTTTCATGTTTGATCATAACAGATGGAAGATGTGCTATAGTTATGAACTAAGAATTTGTTAGACTTGATCTGGTCCACAGTTGTTAGAGACAACGTATGATCTCTTCAAATGGTCAGTTTGAGATTTTTCAGAAAAAGATGCAAGAAATTATGACTGTTTGAGATAATCTCACCACCTCAAAGATTTGATTTTACTTTTTACTCTTTTGGCTGAAATGTGCGGCTTTACATTCCCTGCATAATGGGTTAGCATCAAATATTTTAATTATGGATATTCTTATTATCCTTAAGGATGTTAAAATTCCCCCTAAATCTTGGTCTCAGATCTGGGAACCGAGATCTACAGCTCAGGATGAACACTTGGCTACAGCAGTTTTGACCAAATTAAATGAATGAATGATATTAACAAGTAATCTAATTAAGTGCATATAACTATGTTTGTGTATATTCTACAGTCCATGCCACCTACCATAAAAGTATTAGAGCTCATCAGTGCAAAGAATATTGCCTTCAACTCCAGTAAAAGGAATAATTTCCCTGCAGGGCAGTAACACTCTTCAACGTGGCGGATAGCCACAGGCTGCGGGGTTGTGACTTTATGGTAAATAGCTACCTCTTTCATCAACAGAGCAATGAATTGGAAGAGCCCCTGGTGAAATGTATGAGGGTAATTTGATTTCTTCAGGTATAAACATGCAACCCACTCGTTTTCAGGCACTGCTAATTAGGCTGGGTTATCCAGATGCCTTGGGGTAATTATTTTGGCTGTACTTACTGATAGCTGGGAGGGTTGCGAATGTCAGCCGTGTTCTTTCCCACCTTTGGCCACAGTCCCAGTGATTCATACTGCAGTGATCCTAAGCAAGCATCCTTTCTAAGGGGCATAATTCTACTCCCTCAATAAACATGTCTAATCCTCAGTTTCCATTAGAGTTACTTAGAGTTTTCTTACTGACGGTCAAACACACAGACAAAGCGACATCTCCATTTCTCTGTGTGCCTTTAGGTGAAAAACTAAGATATAAGGCTTGTTTCCCTTTGTTTTACATGCTTTTAAGTATAACTATTTTTCAGCAATCCAGTCCAGTGAAAAAATGATAGTAAATTAAACCCCTACACTGCCTAATTAAAAAAAAAAAAAAAAGAGGAAGACAATGAAGAATAAAAGCAGGTATATGCAAAATAAATCACTAATTCCACTGATAAAGTGCAATTATCCATGGAGCAAAACACAGCAGATTTGTATGCAACATGACCACCAAGTACAGCAACATCAAATAGTAAGGCAAAGCCCAGCACTTTTGGACATCTAGATTGTGTGATCAAATTCTGCATGAAATGCAGACCACGGCATGTGGAGGAGTTAGTCAAGGTTGGAATATGACCAGAAACGACTCGATCTTAAAAGATATTCCTGCTATTCCCAGTAAGACCATAACAGAATCCACAAATCTGCTCTCTACATCACGCAATCTGCCTTTTCCCTGCACCTCCAATATTTTCCTCTTTCCGTTCTTTCTGCAGAATGCCTTTGTTCCTACTCCTTCTTCTTTTTGTTTATAGCTTCTAATTTTGGAGAACTTCTAGTAACAAAGAAGAGATTGGAGACAAATGTGGAATTCTGACAAGAAGAGGGAAATAAGGGGAGCTATTCCACACTGTTGTGAGAGTGCAAAGTCATTTCATTCCACCATATAATGCAGGATTTTCTAGGGATAATGGACAATTTGAAATGTCATATTTTATCACCAGGGTGCAAGCCTGAAGATGCTCCCAACTAGCCCTTCTCTGAGTAGCCAGATCTTTAGAGTTGCATCCATCATTCCACACTAACACCATCAATTGAGCAGAACTCTGGTATGGATAATTGATTTTCAGGGATCTGTCTAAATTCTATAAATAATATTACATACTAAAACAAGAGCAAGGTTAGCAATTGTTTAGGGTTGACCTCCAACAAAAAAATTCTACCAAACTTAGCCAAAATAAATTATTCAAAAGATATATATACACGTATCTACACGTGTATATTTATAGTTACTTAATGTAGTAGAAGAGTAGAGACATACCCATATATGTATATATACCTTGATTTAAACAGAACTTGAACATGGAAATAAATGTTCAATTTCACTTTTTATCACATATTCACAGAGGTAGATGCACGATATATATATATGTACACACACTTAATTTTGATTTTTTTTTCTATTTGAAATGATTTGGCAAACTTTAGTCATTTGAAACAATTTCCCCTCTTCTATTTAGAAAAAAATGTAATTTTGAGGATGTAGGGATGCTCAGCCAAGATCTGCATAATGCAGCAAGATGACAAGGGAAACCCCTGCTCTCCCAAGACAGACATTCACAAAGGCAGATAAAAGAAAATGGATGTGTAGGGTTCAATAGCTCTGGGTAGTTTCTGTAGCTCACAGCTTTACTCACTGAAACACGGACAGACCAGCAAGGGTCTCTGAAAGCCCCAGTGCCTCCAGCTCTGGCTAAAACGCCAGGAGTGGTGACAGTACAGCTCCACAGCCATGAGCATCCTCATGCCTCCCATCACCTGGCAGTACAGATTTGAGCTGATTTAGGAATGGGAACAAAACTACCTTTCACCTGAGCACTGCTGAGCACACAGTAATAATTTTTTGGGACACCACTGTCCCTTTTGGACAGTTTCCTGCTCTTCTGTTCATGCATTGTAGTCTTATCCCATAGTGGGATGATTTTGATGGTTTAGGCAATTCCCCACCCTGCTCCACACACAGGGATGTTTCTCCCCCTTCTCACAAGTTCAGTAAAGAGCAAAACACTGACCTGGACCTCCAATCCTACATTCACATGAGCAACAATCCTTCTCAGAAGTTATGCTATTGACATTGGTCATATATAGTCATTTTCTCTGACTGAACCATTTATGTGACAAAGGACTCCTCATGTTTGGAAAGGGTACTTGTGTGAGCAACAGTCTGCCAGTCTCTAGTGCTGATTTCTCTGCTAATAACACAAGGGGGAGAAAATGTTAATATTCAAACCTCTGAGATTTATTAGCTTTTTGTGCAATGCACATTTGTAAGTGTAAATGATGCAGAAAATTCATGTACATGATAATCAATTAAGAAAAATATTTTACATGAAAACTAAGACTCCACACACTGCGTAAATGACATACTTTACTCTAAATTGACCTAATACATTTCCAGGAATGTGTCAATTAAAATTTTAGCCTCTTGGAAGAGTGGGAGAAAGACTATGAAATCGAGACTATTAAATACTGGGAATAAAATCAGAATATTGGTTTCCAGCTGGCACAGTAAGAGAGGTTAAAATTTTAAACACATAAAGAAGACAACTAAAAAAAAAGAAAAAAAAAAAAAAAAAAAGAAGAAAAAAGGGCAAAAAGAACCTTCCCAAACCTACAGAATTTGGCACTAACTTGCTGCTGCCCCACTCTTGGACATTTCACTTTCTATTTTGTGGTATTTTGATTTTTTTGCTTGGTCTAACCCTTGTTTCTTTTAACAAAGGGAGATTACAGGAGGCAAAAGAGCACCACCATCCCTTCAGGATATCTATAATCTCCGATTTAGGGCCACTTTCCTATCACAAAGTAGTTAAATAAGGGAAAAAAAAATCCTTTGAAAATGACACAAGCACTTTCTATATATACAACAGCATATTTTACTATAATACAGAAAAGGTCTTTCCACAGTTACGGTTCACATTATTTCTATTTAATAAAATTCAGTCTAATCAATGCTTCACTTGTATATTTTTTTTTTCCTCCTGTGTTTTCCTCAGCTCAGAGCAGGTTATGCACTCCAGCCAGTTTTTCTTTCAAGGTCTTTGTGCCTCCTTTGTTTCCAATGTTTCAACAGTATTTGCACCAAAAATTAAAAATTAAAACCTCATGGCATTCTTAATATGTGATAGGAATTGCTAGAAACTGCAAGGAAGTCCCAGCCAGAAGAACCTTCCCCTCCCAGAGTAAGCCTACAATACAAGAATGTGTATGTAGGGATGGGGTAACATTTGAATGAAGTCCCTTAATGATTACAGAAATTATCAGCTCTGTTTAAGAACCAGGTCCAAGGACTTGGTAAGAGTTTTACCATTAACCTCAGTGAACCTAGAAGTTTTTCATGTCAAGCGTTTGCTCACATGGACAGAAAGATCAGAGACACCAGCTTCCCTGAACTAGGAACAAAATATTATGATTAAATATGTCTCTCTCTATAATTGTATTTCCAGAATATCCAGTCGGGAGACTCTTTTGAAATTAATTAAGCTTTCCTCCCAAATTTGGAGATTTGAAATTTTTTCCTTCAACAGCTTCACTGCTGGATGTTAGCTCCTGCCCACCTCTTGCATCTTAAACCTTTGAACTCCTGCTAACATTTAATAAATGGTCCATTCACAAGTTGTACACTATATTTTTTTTGTAGGCTACTTCATTTGTAATTAAAATGTAAAAGGCAGGAATGGAGTTGACATTCCAAGCTAGCCCCTGTGAGCACTACATTTCAGCTGGAGCCAAAGTACAACAAATGCAGCCGACAAGCCAAAGAGGTGCAGCAGCATTTTGCTTCATGCTTTTTGAAAAGCATTTGAACCCCTATCCAGTGAGGAGGGAAAATCCATTCAGACCTTTTCATCAGTAATTGTCTTCCCCAAAATAGCCACCATTATCAACATTTTTGGGGTGGGGGAGGGACTTACATATACCATATGCACAGGCACTGCTGCAAAAGAAAACCAAAGGGAACAAAGCCTGCGAACACATTGCCAATTTTCATTAAAGCCATAGGGACAGTTAATAATGGTTTCTCAAAAGTGTCAATCATAAATTCCAAACTAGAGCTAGATTCCACCATCCAGATCTATAATGCTACATTCCTGCATCTATAAATGTTGCAACAGATCTATGGAACGATGGGAATTCATATATGTGTGGGTTTGTATGTATGTGTTTTTGGGGTGGATGGTGGGAGTGTTTTTTATCGAGATTTTTTCCCCCTGTTTTTTTGCGTGTATGCGCTATGTCTTTTTGTCTGGTGGCAGCTGTTTCTTCTGACCTCTCCCATCTAAAACTGCTGGGGTGTGCAGTTCCAGCGTACCTCAGGGGGCTTCTGCAGAAACTATTTATCATCTCATAGAAGCCTCATTTTTTGTCAATAGATCACACATAATATTGGTAAAGATCATGCTCTGAACTCATATACACTAATCTTCATGATACGGTCTCAAGAAGCACCTGAAGAAACTTTTTTTTTTTTTTTTTTTTTTAATAATTGTGGAATAATATAATTTCTATTCATGCCTTGGCTACCTATGTGGAGGTGAGCCTTCCCCAGATGCTCACTACTAATTTCATTAATGTGGCCTCTCTAGTGGTGAGCAAGTTTTCTTTTCATACTCAAGTCCATTTATATCTATTATTACAGCTGAAGAGAGTAGCTGCCTTTTCCTTAGAAAAGTAGTGCATAGAAATCTTTGAGAATGTTCCTTCCCAGAAAAACAAGTGACACTTGTGCATCCCATCCAGGTGCTGGGTTGTTAAGGCCACTGCACTGCCAACAGCTGCGAGCCCGACTGAAACCCCTGCCAGCCAACAGAGGCTCCCAGCACCTTCCACAGGCTGAGGATCAGGCCCTGAGCTACACATTAATACCAGGAAAAGACAGCAGCAAGATAAAGCAGTAAAGCTGTGTCTTCTACAAGTAAATTTTATTTTCCTTAAGGGTTGCCTTCACAACCACTTTGACAGCTGTGCCTGAGAATGACCTGCTGAGGTGCATAAGCACTCTGTGCTTTTTTAGATTTATTTTTATTGTGTGAGACTCGCTTTAATGTATTTCTTAGATGGAAAAAAAAATAACAAGACCTAATCTTGTAAGGAGCTGAACATTTCTAGTTAAATGCTGACCATCTTCCACTCCCTCTAAATCAGGAAGAACAAGAGGGCTTTCACTCCTTACAGCATTGGTGCAAGGAGGAATATTTCACAAACATCTTTCATCCCTTATCCTCAGATCTATGCTATGAGCTAGATTCTGTACTGCTGGAAATCAGCATTGCTCCAGTGCAGAAGCAGCTCCAAAATGATGCTGCAGGGTCTAACCAAAGACTGCACATAATGCTCCATGCGATGTTACACCATGTCAGTATAAACTCATGAAGGAACAACAGTGTTACAAACCAGCACACTGTAACAGCCATACTGACTACATATTTTCCCCCCATTTAAAATTACTTCCCAAGTAATGGTTTT
This sequence comes from Tyto alba, assembly GCF_018691265.1. Taxonomy (NCBI): domain Eukaryota; kingdom Metazoa; phylum Chordata; class Aves; order Strigiformes; family Tytonidae; genus Tyto; species Tyto alba. The sequence goes on from NW_024881317.1 coordinate 5,422,925, forward strand.
ATTACTCTCATTTTTTTTTTATATATTATCCTTTTATACCCAAAACTTTAAACATTCAATTGTTTGTTTTATGAAGCCTTTTATAGTTTTGGCAGCTAGTTCAGTGTCATGTACAGAATTTTAAGAATTCTCATTCCCTAACAAAGCAATTTTAAACTCTTCCCAGACAAACCAAATTAACAATATTAATTATTTTGCTAAGCAATGTTGGGTTTTTTATGTTGTTTATATGTACTAAATGGTTTTGAATTATAGGGATTTACAGACAAAATTCTCCTTTAAATTCAGTACTTAAGCATATATAGCAATCTAGTAACAAAAAAAGCAACATGAATCGTTTGTTTTTTGGTTTTGTTTTTTTTTGGTTTTTTTTTTCTCCAGAATGCACATTCAATCTTTTTACTCTTTTTTTTCTTTCTTTTTTTTTATTTGGCTAGTTCGGAGATTTGTTTGTTCACCTAAGAATGTTTCAGTGCAATGTAATTACAACCAGCAGAGTGTTATACAGGAGAACAAGATATATTGTGTGACTTATTTTGCAGGAGAAATATATTTAGTTTTAGTGGGACTCATAAGCTAATAAAATACCTACAGAAAAAAAATATCCAGCCATAAATCTTTGCTTCCTAGTTTTTAATTGTAAAACTCTATTACTGTTGCTCAAAGGGTTAATGATTCTCTTGGCTGCAGGACAATTCATTCTATGGCTAAACGCAATGACAAATAACCATTATTCTTTCCAACTGCACTGATAATCGGGACAGCTTAAACATTTTCGCCAGTATAAGTGAAACCATTAATCCTCTTGGATTTCACGATAAGCGGTGACTGCGAAATAATGACTGTGTCATTGCAGGCAAGAAAAAATGTTAACAATTAAAACAAGTTAGCCATTATCTTAGAGAGTACTGAATCGCTTTCACATTTCATTAGCAATATTGTAAGTGATATGTACCTTATTAAAAAGCTCTTATTATCCAAGAAACCTAATTAGTCAAAATCTCTCAGTCACTGGTTTAATTTTCTAATAATATAAATGCTGTGTTGGGTAATACAATGTGAGGAGAGTCGGCTGTTTGTCCAAAAAGAAGTTTCAGCAAGAAATTCAAAAATATCATTTAAGATGAAAGGTACAGTATAAGGAAATGTAGTTTTCTTATTACTGTATCAGGTGAATTAGGGTTTGGGGGGAATCCACTGTCTGAACATTTAAGTATAGAAAAATCATTTTCTCCTCTCTACGTTTAAGCAAATTGCTCAGTGCTATATTGAATGAAAGATCCAAGAAAAAGGCAGAGTAAGTTTTTGTCAAGCTGCAAGAGGCATTTTCATTCTCCTCACACTCAACCCTGAAGCTTCCTATAAATGAAGCTGATGAACTAACACCTGAGACACATCTACACCTGGAAACACAGGAGAAAGAGGCCTCTGCATTTCTTGGAGGCAATGTCAGAGATCACAGTTTCAAATCCTATAGGCTTTAGCCTCTAAAACCCTAAAAAAAAAAGACCAAAAGTAATACCATCATTGCTCCTGCTGCTTTTAAAAAACATACAGTAAGTACTAAAAATATCTCTTCTTGTTTTTCCCACCAGTACTATTGCTTTTCCTTGGTCAGCATGATGAGACTGGGGGGAAAGATGTGTTTTAACACAGTGCCGTACCAAGTGCTCCTGCAAATGCTCCCACAGACAGTGCACACCACCCACAGCATTTCTAGGGGCATACATCTACGTGACTTGGTCCATGCTTGCTGCTTTCAGATCTATGAAATATTAGACTGTAACTGATACAATGTAGTTACAAGCCAACAAAGGTCCTCTCTCAAAGAAAGGACTGTAAGGAGCTGATGAAGTTGGATAGAATAATTTTTTTAAGCCAAAGAAAGCATGTTTGGATTGACCAAAACACTCACAAAATCCCATTGACTTAGTCAGATGCTTTCAATCTAAAAGCAAGATAGAGAACAGGGGCCCATCATAAATTTTTAACTTCACAGTGAGATTTCATTTGTATTTTACCTGATTTTTTTTTTTTTTTTAAGATATAAAGAAGCCCTGAAAATTAAAGAAAATATTTAATTTCAGGTCATTCAATACATATGGTTTTATTAAAAAGTATGATTATTTTTGTAATGGTTATAACTTTTTCTTCACCAAGCAAAGCTAAAGATGTTTTGACAGAGTGACCTAATTCCTCCCTTCCTCCCCCACTTCTCACGTCTGCTCTCCTGCATGTAAAGCTTTGGTTTGCACAGAGAACTGAAAAAAGCAATTATTTAGAATAAAAATCTTTCACTATTTAATACTCCATCCTCAAATAGATACTTAGGTACTCCTCAGTCTTTCCTTTATTTTGCTTTGAAATGTTCTATGCAGTCTCAGATCTAATTAAACAGGCTGGACAATGCTGTTTGCTATATTCTCACTGTGGTTGAGCACCATATTGTCAGTTTTGGACTTAAAAACTATCATCTCAAATTCTGATGCCCAATAACTTAAATACTTTGCTCCTCTCCATTAGAGCTTTTCAGACTCCCTTCGAGTTGCAGCTGCAATTGAACTGTAAAATTAGGGTTTGGTTTTCAATGAACAAATGTTTGGACTTGGGATTCTGGCTCACATTTAGCAATTAAGAATGTGCATTTGAGTTGACAAGATAATGCGACTTCCATATCTCTCACAGCAGGAGTTTTGATCCCATGTTAGTGTTTAACATATGTTTTTTTAATACATTACATTAATGTGATTGTAATGTACTGTAATGTGGAGTCAAAACACATTTTGAAACCTATCTCCTTTCTTTCAGAAGATTTTTCAAAAACAAAAAGAAAACTTTTATTATTAAAATAAAAGCTTGTGAGTAAAGCTTGCAGGGGAGGCAGACAGTTATTTTCATTTGTTGCTCCATGAAAAATACTGGTCTAATAGCAAATACTTTAACTAAACTTTACCAAACATACATTTAGTGAAAAAACAATTCTCTCCATGAGGAAAAAGAAGTCCAAGAGAAAACTCCACATGATGTTTATTACCCTTTTTACCTAATGCACTCAGGTGCTCAGACACTGTAGAAATGAGGACATGATAGAAGACCATGTAACACTTTTCAGAACAAGCCAGATGCATAAAATGCTTACATTTCTATTATTTCAACTTCCCCGACAACATTCATCCCACAGAGCTCCTTAAGTTTTTCACAACCTTTTTCCTTGGTCTGTTGCTTTTGAGTCTTATACCAATCTGTTAAAATTTAATTTTAAAAAATTTTCTTATCCATGTACTCATAATTATATTGGTGTGGGAGGTAAGGCTACCAATACTGACTGGTTGCTGTGTTTTATGCATATGTCACATCAGCATGTGCTCACCAAAGCCACATAACTACTATGTGAGGAGATTCATATACTGTCAGGTACTGAATAATATTTGAAGCAGCAGCATAGGGATTGGGATACATACTAGGAGATATTTCAAAGTGAAGTTGTGAGCTGAACTCCTCACTGAACTCTGAGCCATGAAAATTTTCCCACAGGTTTTTAAAATTCAGGAATAATTGTTTTTCTTTGTTTTTCTTACTGTTTCTACCACTATTGTTATTTTTCCACCAAGGGCAAGCCTGACAAGTCTTAAGCAATAAATATGGAGAGGACTTTAATTTTTTTTCATACTTCTAAGATGATATTATTTTTTTCTTGAGATAAATACAAAATTAAATACTAACACATAACTGTCATGGAGTCTTTTAGCATTTCTAAAAAGTACTTACATAAAAACATAAGCGTGGGGGGAAAAGTATTTGAAATAATAAACTAATATTCATGGGAAACAAGGCATCAAAACTAACCTTCTCCACAAGCTGGTTGCAGTTGTGTATTTTGATCCTAACTTCAACCCTTGTTGAAGCTGTCTCCTATGCCACAGAAAAGATTCTAGATTTATTTTCCCCTAAACCTGAAACTTATTAAATTCAATTTAGTCTGGCCTTTCCTAGCTGCTGGGGGAGAATGATATATTTTTTCTCTTCAGGCTGGACTGCTCTTAAATACAACCAGGGATTCATGCAAAATCATTCAAGACTAAGGCAAGTGCTTCGGGGGAAGGGGAAAAAAAAAATAACTATAGCCGTTTCTACAGTAAATTGTCAACTGATGCGTTGCTTCAGGATGGGTCAAATCAGCTGAAAGTCAGATCCTGGCTTTGCCAATGAGTCACAACTTTATCAGGTCCTGCCTCTGGTTATTACTGCCAATGTGACCATCTTGTAACTAAGGAAATGCTAGTGCAAAGCTCGGCCTGTCGTGTTCTATATAATCTCTGGGCCTCAGCCTGTGTCTGCAGGTGTTTCTCTGTATTGAATCTCCCTGGGGAATCTTCGGCTTCACAGCAAAAGCTGGCTGAAGTGAAAGTGATTTGATTTGGATCCTATTACAGGCACTTTACCTCTTCTATTTCCGTGATAATAGCAGATTGGAGTCGATTATTGTACTGGGAGGGAAGTTAATGTGTTGTCGAGAAACATTGGTAAAAGTGGCACAGGAAAAGGCACATAAATAAAAGTTTAGAGTGAAGCAAAAATCTGGGAAGCAAACCTGCATAAGTGTCTTTCTCAGCTTCTACCAGTCTGAATGGTTCTGGATCCTTTTCTCTCTTTATTCCAATTTTTTAAAATGAAGGATTTCTTCTTGCTTTAATTTTGTCGCTCCTGTACGTCTTTAGAGCAACTGTTCTCCTCCCCCTACCCCAGTCCCTGTCGGGAAACTCAGCCACCCAAACAGAGTTGCGGCAAGGACTGAGTTTGCACTGATTATCTTGCTTTGTATTCCCTGGAGTCTAAAAGTTTGCCAGCCTCAACTAATGCACCTCAGAGAATCACAGAAGCAGGAATGAAACCCTAGCTGGGTTTGAAAGAGGCACTTTATGTCCGTTCACAAAAGAAAAGAAAAACATTGAAAAATTTCCAAGAACTCCTGCTAGGTGACAAAGTAGCATTTGTAAGATGCCCTTCAGTGCTCCTTCAACTTCAATACTGAAACCTTTGTGTTCTCTGTGGTGCAGCTTCAGATGGAAGTGATACCGGGTTAGAAAAACATGCTACATCAAACAAGACGTGGCTAATAAGATGGAACAATCAGGTTTTGCTCTGATTTCAAATGTTCACTGAAAAATTTTGTGTAGCTCACCCATATGCTTGATCATATTTTAAGTGGCAAGATGAAAAAATAGTAACTGAAATTGTGACTTTCATCCAAAGACTTCTCCAAGCCAGAGACATAAAGCATTACTGAAACATAACCACTGTTAAGCACAATAAACTGGTACACAGCAGCGCAGCCTGAATGGTGATGGGCTTTGGGAAGCAGGGTGTGGGAAGGGGATCAGACAAATTTGGGGAATATGCCAGTGCAAAATACTTTTGCAGAGAATTTCCACCTGAGCCCTGTCATCTTTTCTTCATCCTTTTTGCTGTAATGAAATAGCTCTTCTCCCACTCTCATTTCCATGTCCATCTTTTTACTTTGCTTATGTTTGAAATTAACTGCCAAGGCCACCAAAACTTTTTCCTTATTCAAATATCTTTGCCGCTGCTTTGAAAAGCTACTATTTTTTATCTGAAGTGTAGTTTTGGGTCAGACCTAAAAATCTTGGTCAACAAAAAATAATAAATAATGAAAAAAAACCAACAACAATTTTATTAAAAAGCAATTTTTTAACTCTTCTTTGATTTCTCAGCTTTTAAGTAGCACATTATATTTTGAAGCTTTATCATTTTTAGGGCACTATTGTCACATGACTGGGCCACACACAGCAATGAATTTGATTCAGCAGACAGTTGCTTGGGCATGGCTGAATGGATCAAAAGAACACGATTTGCTTACATATTGGGATAGTACAGAAATATGTTAGCTGCCCTGTTTGCATTGCTTCAGGGTCCTGACATTTCATACTCCTACTGTTTTAAAATATCCAGAAAACCAATAGTTTCTATATTTTGATATCTTCACCTATGGGAGGTAAGTGCAGTATCCTGACACGTCAGTATAGTCTGAAATTTGGCACATCTATTCACACCTATGCAAAGCCAAGACCAGGGGGGCAGAGTGAGCTGCCAATCCCAACTGGAACATCCACATCCACTCACAAAGTGCCAAGTCAGGAGAGAGCAGGACTCAGTGCCCAAAATCTTATAAGGAAGTATGTTCCCTTCTTTAAAAACAGTAGCTGTAGTGGAAGAGGAAATAAAAACCTCCAGCGGGCAGAAAAAAGGGTGAAGTTGTCTCTCTGAGGAGAAGGCACAAAAAGCAGGGCTAAAGTCTCACAGAGCCTATAGACTTTATGGTGGCGGGTGTCCTTACAGGAAGACGATGGGATGTGTACATCCTGCCCTGCCCCTTTCATGATCCAACAGACACAGAAGTTGATTATATGCTGTCTGCACAACAATGAGCTCTTAGATCCTCTTAGAGAACTCTTCTCCATTATCACTAAATTGTGAAAAGACACATGGGTCATACAATTAAAAAAAAATATTTAAAATTTTGTGGATATTTAATTTCCAACTGCTGAATTATTTTTGTATGGAGAAGCCCCAAAATGAATTCCTCTTACAACCATCACACAAGGTTAGCAGGATTTTATTTTTTTAAAACTTAAAAATATGAGGGAAATTTTAGACTGAAATATAATTCATTTTGACATCCAAGAATCCCACCTACACAAGCAATTCAGCAAAGCAGAGATCTACCTGCAAAATGTTTTGACATCACCAGGTCTACATGTTGTGATGACAAATGCTTCAGCTTAAGAGTATTGCTCAACTGTTCACTGTGTGTCAGATCAAAAGTGCATTAAATCAATGGAAACTTCTTCACTGATTGTCACTGATCTGGAGAGGCTTTGCAACAGCTTCTGGGCCTCCACCTCTCCTCAGCTGTCTCTCTCTTTTTATTCCTTGTCTTCCTTCTTAACATTTTTTCAGGCATTTAAAGACTACTTTTTCCCCAGGCCCTCCACTTCCCCTTCTCTCTTCCTTCCTCCTTTCCTTCTCACATTCATTACCCCCTATCACAACGTATCAGAAACATTAAAAGGGTACCAGATTCCTATGTATAAGCTAATTTGTTCCTCTAAGGATTCACATCTGCGTGTCTGATTTATTATAGCAAATGGAAAGTCTTTGTAGGAAGTCATGGATAGATGTTCTAAAGTCTTTCCCATTCTACAGAGAGGCCCAAAATGCTATTTAGGAGAAGTATAAAAGGAAAATCAGTGTCTGTACAGACGACATGCTGAACACACAATGACTTTGTCTCTCGCTCTTGTTTTACACATCTTATCTTTGGGTCTGAACTGCCCCCATTAGGGACAGCCACAGGACTGACAGCTCTACGAAGCTGACTTATTTCCCTGAGTCAAACCTATAGTGGACCACTGAAGCCAGTAGAAACAAACTCCTTTCAAGGCCTAGTATAAAGAACACACCTATATCAAAAGTAGGTTTTCCATGAAATGCATATAATGGACATCAAGGTAGTGAATCACACAAAGACTGGGCAGCAGGACCTTCAACCAGAGTACTGGCTGGCTTATATAACCATGGCTGAAATACTTCTCTTTATGGTTATCATGAAGAATGCTAATCTCTCTCCAGCTCCCTACTCTAAGCACGTTGCCTCAGACAAACCTGATGTAAAATTTTTGTATTCCCCATGATACGAGCCTGCCCCCATTATGCTTATTTTAATTAGAATAAAGGCTTGGTGATGGTTATTTAAAAACCAGCAACTCCTAATATTTTGTACAGAATTTGTGTCAAACACTGCTGATCAATTGGTTAAGCCTATTGGAGTCTTCAGTGAGAGAAAGACAGAGATTTAATGAATCTTACAATACCTACATCCCACATGAGAATACTTTTTCAAAATCAGCGTTAGTAAGAATAGCATGTAGAATTTACAAAGAAAACCTAGAGGCCCTGCAACAACACGTCAGGAGAAAAAAATTTGTTCTAAGGTTACTAATGAAGAGTATCTTTAGTAGGGAATAATTTTGGCTGTGACACAGAATCTTTAACAGAAAAAGAAAAGAAAGACTATATCATCTCTTTATAATCCTCCTTTAGAAAATGGGATTTTTCTTTTCCCATTTGTCTCCTGGGCTAAACAATCACCTTAAACATATATGTGAGCTTTGAGAGTTGTTTTAGCCTCCTGGAGGATAGTGCAAGAAATAATACTTGGCTAGAAGGAATGAAATTGGTCCCTATATACAATATATTGCATTTGAAGTGGAACTGCCTCTGTGCATCAAAGTGAAGGGATGCTCCGCAGTTTTGATGCATTACTGAGTGCTCTCCCTAACCAAACAAAGCTTTGCATCTGACTAGTTGTTACAGGCAACTGATTTACATAATTACTTCAGATATTTCCCCTCAAAAACACACAACACATGAATCATTGTACTCAGTCTTAAAGTCATTATTAGCCAATTAGAACTCCAGGATTTGCATAATCACTCTTCAGTTATTTTTTGGTAATCATACTGTGATGTGCGATTACCAAAATCAGGCCAGTGATTGTACAGTGGATTATAAACTCAGAATTATTGAGGGGCTTTTCAGCAATAAAAGAACTACCTCAGCTGCTCAATTCCCTTTCAAACTGTCATGAAGGAAACAAAAAAAAAAAAAAAAAAATCAAAAAATTAGTAAAATAAGGCTCCTAGAGTGATGGAAATGAAAAAGAATAGTTCTAATATTTATCCACTCATGGAAGTGAAGGATGGGGTTTCTCGATTTCAGGTCTGATACCAACCCAAGTATAAAAATCCTGTGCATTAGAGTCATATGTCTTATAAATTTGTTTGGATAATAATATTGTAACTCAGAAAACAGTAGAAAACACCATGTAAAAACAAGAATTAACATAAAACTCCAGTGAATTCTGCATCATGTCCTGGTTCAGAGCATGCCAAAAGCTACCATGACCACAGAGAAAGAAGGGCTACGTAATGGCTCCTGTCTCTCATTGGTGATAATGGAGAACAGGGTCAGTAACAGTTATATATGCAGACAAACTTACGGAGCAGAGCCTTTTTCTTGGGATATCTCCTTGCAATATGCTCCAGATACTGTCAGCGCCAATCTGATCAGGAGCAAAAAACTACCCATGTGGATGATGAATCGTGTGACTAAGTAATAGCCTAAGTCAAGTGTGGATGTGACCGTTCACTGGAAGATGGCAATGTAATGAATCTGCTCCAGGGTTTAGGGGGTTAAGTGGCTTGCCGGAAGACAAGTTAATGATGTACCGCTGTATTCAATGAAGATTGATTGAGAATGGTATAAATGGGCAGTGGGCAAGGACAAAGAGGCTTGTTTTGGGAATGTGGCAGAATGGTGGGGAAGAGACAGATTACAGCTAAAGGTGGCTGATGTGTTGAGTTGAAAGAATAGTCTGAAAAATCATAGGGAGAGACAATTTGAGGAAGATGATTTCACTCAAGTCTCATACTGTGAAGCAAACAGCAAGTAGAATGGTCATGACAAGTATCTACTGATAACGTTTGCATTACCTACAGCCACTGGACTGACACCATTAAACACAGGGGTAACTAAATAAGATTTCCCATCCTCCTTCTTTGAGATCTTCCCCACGTCTTGAAGTAGCACACTCATTAGTTTGTATTAAAAATGCAATTTAAACCCAGAAGGCTGAAATATGCAAGAATGCAACCACAGGGGGAGAATAACAAAGCACAAAAATGCAATTAAGCAAAAGTGCAGTCCTCTAGCCTTGCAGCAAACATAGAGCATTAATATTTCAGAAAACAGGGACATGGTGACCATATTGGAGTTTCAACAGAAGGCTATCATCAGAGGGAGAGACTGTACTTGGAACAAAGAAGCTAAGCAGAGGTCACAAAAACAAGTTCAACAGGTAACTGACACAAAGACATAAGAAACACTATCATGATAGTCTAGCCTGGGTGGAAGAGTTTTATAGCTTATAAATTAATAGTCTCAAAATGCTTTTAATGCAAGCTAATACTGCACAGTATTGCTATACCCATGACAAACACAAAAGCTATGCCCAATAAATACCTAAGACTCCAGTTACAAAATATAAATAGGAATTATTTTGGTCTGATAACAAGACAATTAAAACCAAAAATCACACATGGAGGTGTGCAGTGGAAGGAAATTCTGTGGCCTGGATACCGTACAGACATACAGAACAGACGACTCTAATCTCTCATCTTGTTAGCTTCACCTATTAAGTAAACCTGGTGGTACAATAGAGCTACAACTTCCCTCAATGACTCTCATTATAGCACTCATTTGTTGTAATGGAAAGGGCACTTAGTCACAATAACTCACAGTGGTTCACTTTAACCCACCCTACCTTTCTGTATCCCTCCTTCTCCCCTTCTATAAACAAAGGAATCCAGAATAGCCCACTTAAGCTAGCATCCCCAGGTGTATTAGGTGCAGCAAATAGCCAATAGATTATCATCATCATCATCATCTTGGTTGATAGATACCACTACCTGTACCACAGTTTCAGGAATTACAGTAATTCACAGATGCATAGTTTGGGTCTATCTGGTTTGATTTAGCTAATCTCTTAAATTCCAGAATAGGATCAGAATGAATTAAGTCACTGTTACTACAGGCCTATGCTGAGGATCTCAGGATTTCAAATCTTTTGAGGGACATGGAAATTAAAATTTCCAATTAAAGAAAATAAAGATTTTCTTCCATTATATCTGAAAGCAGAATGATCATTCAAGCCTTGTACAACTTCCTGGTGTCATCTTCCTGCAAAAAGTCTGAAACAGTATTTACCAGAGTTAACAGCATTATTCTTCCCAAGACAGTGTTATCACCTAAATATACAGTCCTAGCTTCAACCCAAACTGATTTACTACTGCAAAGCTGTAGAAGGAAGTGGTGGGTTAGGCATAATCCACAAAAATGGACTCATAGTGGCTGCTGGAATTGCATAATAGGTAGGCTTCCTTCCCAACACTGGTTTTCTGCATAGGAATTATCTAGGTTACAGTTGGGACTAGCAAACATCAACAGGGCTTCAGGATGGCAATGAGGCAAAACCCACACCTATAATACAGGATGCTGGATTCCTCTAACTTGGCTTTCAGCATGGTGAATGAGTTGGTATCTTCTCTGAAAATCATAAAGTAAAAACCTCATGTTGCTCTATGAACTGAATGAACTACCTGGTTGGACTGTCTCCCACACTGCACTGTTACTGGGCAGAGGAGGTGATGAGTGTCTGGCTAGGGTGCTGATCCAGAGGACAGAACATGGCTATGTGAACCAGCACTTCTGAGACATATTGATGTTACTTTCCAATCCGAATATTTTCAGGTGAAGTATTTGTCTGTTAAAACATAAAGAGTTTTGCAGTTTCTCCCCCAGTGAAAAACAAAACAAAACTGAAACAAACCCCAAACAACAAGTGTCTGAGGAACAGGGAGACAAAAAACATAATTTAGTAAAAAATCCAATTTTCCATTCAAAACCCACTTTTGACTGTGCCTAATTAGACTTTACATCTACCTCAGCACAGGACAGTTTTTTCCTAGGGTCATGCTTCCTCTAGCAAGCACACCCGGTCCCTGCCAGAAGTGCTCTAGAGGAACCTATCACTGTACCTATCGCTAAGCTTCATAGGGATACTCAGGTACATCGTATAAGTGAACCACAGTGCTGCACTAAAACCTCTCACCTCTGGGTCCATCTAATATTATACTAGAAAAAAAAAAAAAAAAAAGTAGAAATACAAAAATAGGTTGTTCTCTTATTTTAAAAACATTTCAGCTGTACTAAATGTGCAAATTCAGTTTGCTCAGTTCAAACCATTCTATCAGCAAATGCAGCCTGCATCTAGAGAGTGCTCTGCTGCATGTCCCTTATTAGCTAATTCTCTCACATCAAGCTCATTTAAATCTATTTGTCCCAGACCACCCTCTTTAAAGAGAGGAAGGAGGAGGATGGGATCTCTTGCTACTCAGGCTCCCATCCTATTTATGACTGAATGTTTAAGGATGCTTTACAAAACTTTCTCAGTCTCCTCTTGTAATTCAAATCAATTGTAACCATAAAACAAAAATTCTGGAACTTATATTCCTCCACACTGCCCCCCCCCCAAAAAAAAAAAAAATAAAAGGCTTAATTTGATAATTGAAGAAATAAAAGGTTCTTTTCAAACCTGACATTAAAAATCTCTAATAAAAATGGGTAAAATGAAGGTCTAGGATGACAGTCTTTATCAAAGTGTATATAGAGACATTATATGTTCCAGTAATTGTTTAGGCCGGTGAATTAATGAATCCCTGGCTGTAAGTCTCCATTTGAAATTATTTCAGTGGTGTCTGCTGCTCTGCTGCTTTGGAAAAGCCTGTTGTCTGAAGCTCTGGAGAAGGGCCTTGAACCCTGCCATTCAATCCCTTTCAGCCCATCAGCTGAGTCTAATTGCCAGAAAGCACACGAGACCCCTAAGCCTGATTGTTCCCCGACCTCCTTTGAGGTTCTGAGGCATGAAAAGCAAAAGGGAAAAAAAAGCTCTCTTTTGATCTTCTGTTTCTTTCTCTCTGTCTCTCTCTCTTTTTTTTCCTGCCTACTCCTACTCTAAGAATGACACATTTCTTTATATGGCTTCTCCTTCTTATAAAGACAATAATTAATAAGGCCTTTATAAAATGAGGCTTGAATTGGTGTCACCTTCAAGGGTGGTCCGGGGCTCTGAAGTGAAACCCCCGGTGGGCTTAGGCATTGCATGGCCTTTGCACAGGTCAGGTTTAAATACCCTGACCTCAATTTTCACTCTCCTCCACTAATGAGCTGATTCACACATGGATACAAAATTATACGAGAGAAAAGACAAAAGGAGCAAGGTGTAGTTGACACCACATTGGCCAAATTTTATTATCATCTTTGTGCCTATGACATCACAGCTGTGGACATTGTCAAAGCGGTGAAATCGCTCGCTTTCTCCCCCCACCCTAATTCTTTTTGTCCCCTGCCATCAGCTTTATATAATTACTTTCACAAACTCACACTCTCTGCCTATTATTTGCTCAGATGTCACGAAGCTGCGATGTTAGGTGGGACTGGGGACCAGTCTGGGTTCTTGTGTGGTTACACATGCAGAACTGGGTTGCTTTTCTTGAGGTTCTGCTTCACTGCCTCACTGTCAATTGTGAGGATAAAGCGGCATTATGTGTATCTATTCTATTTCACAGGCTTATCAATTTGACACTGAAAGTTAAAAAAAAAAAAAAAAAAAACATCACACCAGGGATGTTACGTGTCCATTAAATGAAAATTGTTGATGGTTGACATTGAATGAGTTGTCAAAGACAGCAAGACATGCATTGCATAAGTTTCTCTATTAATGCAAAACGTTTAACAAGTTTATTAGAGAAGTAGCTAAAGGGGGGAAAAATGATGCTATGACAGCCACACCCGTGGGTTGTAAACCTGTCAAATCCCGTCAGAGGGGCAAGGTCACTGTTTGGATTGAAGACAGAATCAGCAGGAGGCACTCTTCCTCTGAGTCAGTGGATCCTACACCCAAACGCTTTTATAGCAGTATATAGGACAGTGCCTCAGGGCTAATTCACAAGCTAATGTTTCTGCGTGACACAGCCACAACATGTTGTTGATAAGCTAAGAAACAAGCACTAAGTATTTCTAGGAATTAAAAAAATCTCATGCCACTTTTTGTCACCATAGGGAAGCTGGCTCTAATGTTTAATCATGAAATTTGGTTCTACCGTCCGTAATCTCTAATATGGTTTCACATGGTGGTTGTTTTCTTCACTTCTTGTCCCGAGATGTTGTGCAGTGTTGTGGTTAAGCACTAACTGAGCCCCTAAGACGTGGCCTGTACATCACTCAAACCTAGATTGATTCCTATGCCTTAATCTAGCTTCTCAGGGGTGGTATAAGGGTGCTGAATAAATATATACAACGTGCTGGAAAGTCTTTGCACTAAAAAAAGTATGATATCACCTTTGAGACAATTTTGGAGGTCTCATCTCTCAGGCAAAACTCAAACTCAAAATTAATTAACACTATTCTTATTGAGAACAAATCAGACTTTAAAAACATTTGTTCAATAAACCTCATAATACAACTATCCAGTTAATAATCCTTTCATCTTTCTGCAAAATACAGACAACTCTGGACTGTTAAACAAAGGTGTTTAACAAAGTACAGTAACTCTCCACAAACAACTGCCCTTACCAAGGAATTACTAAAAAAGGGATATTATTACTTACCACTGTTTTGTCATGCAGGGGATTTCAAGGAAAATGAAGTGGCAGAATTTTTACTTTCCTTTTTTTCTAAAAAAATTGTAATGTCCATCTCCTCTTCACCTTTTTTTGAGACAGAATAGCTTTGCAAATATAATTTTGAAGAGGAAGTGTCCTAGAGGATGCACATCATGCATGTACATACACAGTATTCCAAAAGACAAGAACTTCAAACCATAAAATATCCAATACACTATACCTAAAACCCAAGAAAAAAGGAGGAATTTTATCAGGTTCTTTTCAGCCTGAAGTATTAAAAAAACTCCAGACACCACAGACAAAAAAACAAAACAACAAAAAAAACCCCACAAAAATAAAACAAAAAAACAAACCAAACCAAACTAATAAAACAAAACAAAAAGCCCCACCAAACAAAAACCAATATATGCACACAAATTTCCTATGTAGGTGATATCTGTGAATGCTGGTAGTGAAGAAGAAACTAACATGGAAACACCACAGCCAATTTTACAATATGCATAAACTCCTTAGCAGCACATGAAGACATTTTTCACTTCATCTGGATAAGGCAAATACATGTTTTTGATAGTTATTTTTCCCCATCAAATCATGTATATTAAGGATGTTTACTGGCAGACACTTCCCATATTGCACTGGGACTGCCAATGAACAATCAAAATGAGCTAATAACTCTCTTTGGGCACATGCTGATGAAAGAAAGCAAACTGGAATAACCTGATTTGGCCTCACCAATAGCTTTTTGTGTGACAGCTAATCAAGGCTATAAGTAAAGAATGGATTAATTATTGTCTCAATTTTTTTTTTATCACTATCTATTTAGCTTCCCAAGTGCTCGTGTATTTATGAATACTTTCTAGGAAATTAGTATCACATGTTTGACACACACATTTCTCTCAAAATAAGAAAAGAATAATATGGGTAATATGGGTTTCTTTTTTTTTTTTTTTTTTTTTTTCTTAAATGCAAGCAAAATAATGCAAAATTATATACTTATTACTGATGGGACCAGAAATTCTATAGGTCTGATCTTCATTAAATATAGCTATGTACAGATGCATTGAAGGATGCAAATTTTTACCTGCTGAGGATCTAGCCATCTAATTCATAAAAGCAATACATTACATTAGGATGAGACGGTAATACAATCTGTTAATCTGTTTCTGAGTCACTAATGGGGCTGAGGGAATATCAATTTATCTGACTTTTAGCAAAGTACTACCGAGCAGTGCTATGAAGTACAGAGCAAGACTAAACTAAAAGAGGAGATATTAATTGAACAGTTGCTAATCAACAAAGTAGTGTTCTAATTCACAAAAAATGTCAAGAAATACTGAAGTTAAGGTTTGTAAGATCACCACAACTACCCTACCCAGAACACACAGAATGAATCAGATTCTTCCTTTTTTCTTTTTGCATCACCAGTCCAATTTCTATCTTCTCAGATGTATTAAATTTCTAGGCTGTTCCTTGTAGTGTATAGGATAGCAAAATCAGGTCTTTTTACAAAGCAGAGGGAAGAAGTGAAGGACAGACGGAAAAGTCTATCTTTAGCACGCTTGATTTGAATGGGCATTGTATCATTCCGGGAAAGAGTGTATTTCCTAGTCACAATTATCCAAACATAGAAAATACAAAATATCATGATCATGCTACATAGAATAAATTATTATTATACCAAGTTTGTTTCTTTCCACACATCTATGGACAGCAACGAGGTGAAAGGTAAGGATATACCATATTCTAAACTACATATAAAATAATTGTAGACAGAAAAGAATAGTCTGAAATGCCTGGTTCCCCACTCTCACTACATGTGATAACATTGGAAATCAAATGGGATTTTTGGTGAGTAAAGTACTATTGTAATGACAGTAAGCCTGGCCATGTAAAAGCATAAATATGAGTCTAGTGAAAAGCCTTAGATATATTCAAATATATTATATAGAAGCCTCAGATATACTCAAATATATCATATAGTGCTATTTAGCTGAACATACTTACATAAAAGCAAGCTATGATATGATAAAATTTGTAAGACTGTCACTGGGCTAACCTTGTAAATGCTGTCCTGTTTAAGGATAACAAGTATTTACAAAACAGCCTGAATGAATGCCCGTTTGAGTGCAATGTTGCATTTTTATAGTACTTCAGTTACTCTTCTTTCCAGAAAAAAAAAAAAAGGGGGGGGGGGGCGAGTAGGGGAAATGCCTTCCTTCTGAGACCACCCACAACCAGCAGAGTGAAGAGCACATTGGCTTCTTCATGGATTTTCTATGAAACTGCCAATACCCAACAGCTAGCACACCCTCTGGGGAAGTCGCTTAGACACGAAACTAATAAAGACATCTGCACACGTCTCCCTGCAGACACGGCTCCAAAAGGGATGCCTCTTCACCAATATTCCCTTTGACAACACATTCTAATAGGTACCTTATGAACACTGTACTACTAAAATTATAGAAGCACTGTCTGTGGAAATATTTCTCTAAATATGATTCCACCCCACCCCCAATACTCGGCTATCTTTAATCTTGTCACAATATCACTAATTATTAGAGTTCAAGAGCACTGGAAATCTTAACTTCCTCATCATTCTACTCAGCTGCTGTTTGTCACAATTTCATTCCCTTGGTAATATCACTTTGGTGAAAAAGATTCACCATCACAGATGCAACAGTACCACTGGTTTCTTTTCTCAGTAGAGATTCCTGACACCAAGCTGCAGTTACCTTCTTTGCACCAAGCCTTGCTGAAAGTGCAGAAATTTGCTGTAAAATTGATTCCCAGCAAATATCCTGAATTTAAACCTTACAAGTTCCAACAAGAAATAATTCAGGTCTAAGGAAACAGGAATTTCTATGCTGGCTCTAGCAGCATGTATAGACCAGTGGATTCTTGAGGTTCTGCCTCAATTTAGGTACCAAATAAAATACTCCATCATTTGCGCTATCTGTAGCTACTGCTGGCAGAAAGACTTTGGCCAGAAGTTTGTTCTTCCCATTCACCTCAGAAAAGGTGACCTCTTGGTCACAGCAGTGAGAGACTCATTTCTTTTGCCATCATCTCTAGTATGGACACAGTCCAAAGCCCTAAACTTGGTCAGATTCTATACCTTTGGTCAAATATCATGCAAGGCTTCTTTTTCTAATTCACCAAATGTTCAGACATTTTTGGTACTAAAAGTAAGACTAAGGAGTCTTTGCTGAAATCTGTTATGGATAGGGAAAAAAAAAAATCCTTTTTAAATGAATTCAATCAAGGAGAAGCAAACGGAAACACCAAATGGAAAATACTTTTTTTTTTTTTTTTCCCTCAAACAATTACAGCATTATTTTATGTGAAATCTGTTCTGTAACAATGAGAGAAAATTAGTGTGTGTTCTATTCAAAAGATACTGCAGGATGGATTAACATTTATGATCCAGAGTTCAGTGACTTGGATGTTTTCATTTTCCTTTTTTTTTATATTAATTGGATTTTCCAGTATACACTGAAGTGGTAAAATGCATTTAATCAATATGCTTTGGGACTAAATTAGCAAAGTACTAATTTTGTTTTGCAAGGTTATATTATGTATTGTACATTTTTAATCACAGTATTCTCAGTTTATTTCTCATTTGCGAATCTTATGATCCCATTGTGTATAACGCAAAGAGAATAGAGAGTTAGAGTAAGCCTCATGAGTTCAAATATATAGAGGAGGAGTGCTTTCAAAGGGGTGGGTTTACTAGCTTCTCATCCTAACCTGAACAGTATGACATTAAATTGTTATGCAGCCACATTGCCTGACAGCAAGAGCTGCAGTAGCTCATCCAGCAATGTGTCTTAAATTTTAATAAACATTTTAAAAAAAGAGATGCCTGCTGAAGAGCTGTGGAAGGCAGTAGTTTTAGGGAAGCTGACCCTAAATGCTTCACCAACCCCAGGTGTAGCCCACATCCTTCAAGGGTCATGTGGCAGAGGAGCAGGGGACTAGAGAGCAGCCCTGATGGGAATTACCAGGATGGTCTGGTGCTCATTCAGCTGAGAGAGGAAAAGGACAAAGATTCTGCATGCACTGCTCCACAAAGGGAAAAAAACTTCCATTAAATAGCAGAACAGTGAGAAAAGGGCCAAAGAAGTTGCCCAGACCAGATTGAAGATCCTCCTGTCCTTGAGAAGAAGAGTAAGAGTGGAGTATGCTGCAGGACAAACTACCTGTGTGCTCATGGCCCTGCGGCTGGGGACAGGGAGCAAGGACACCCACCTGCCCCCTTCAACCTGCCACCCCCTGGGAGGACTGTAAGACCAGATCCTGGGGGAGCAGTGAAGGGGGAAGAATTGCATGGCCACAGATGAGGTTCCCAAATATTTGTATCACATTTTCACATTACCAGACTGGGACAAATTTCACTCAGTTCAGGTGTGGCCAAAACATCACATTTCTAATGAACTAGCCAGATCATATAACACAGAGTTTATTCTGACTCGATGTTTTTAAGCCAAAACATAAAGCCTACCGGTACAAATTTACCATGTTGAACAACTTCTAACTAGTTTAGTAAATTTATACCAGATGAGTGTTTTGTGTTGCAGGGCTACAGTATTTTTGACTCAATGCCAGGAGCCCCAAAGCCAGTTTAACTATACGATCAGATTCATTGTGTGGGCTGAGAAGCATGGTTATGGATTATGTGTACACAAGGCAGGAAATATAGACCTTTCCCATTTAGCTGGGGACTTCTGTTGGTTTAAGCCCTGAAAATCACTACACATCCTGAACAGGATCCTGCATCTGTCAGGAGAAACTGAGGTAGCTGGTGGGGTTTCAAACTGAGCTTACATCATTGGGACAAATTTAGTATCAAAGTAGCATTCTACCTTCCTCTAGAACATATTTCATCTCCTCCCTTCTCCCCCTGGAGTATGACATTTGTTCCCTTAGACCACATTTTTCTGTCACCTTTGCTCAAAATAAAGGAAGTGACATTTACGGTGCAACACCACTAAAGGAAAAGCTATTCTCAAGATTCACTTTTAATCTGAGTTTTTTCAAAAGGAAGCACAGGTTAAAAAAATAAAAAAATAAAAAAAATAGGTTGCTTTGACAACTGCCTGGGGCTGGCATTGCAGTCCTGTTCCGGTGCACGTTTGGAGGCACTGAGGTACAGTGCCTGCAGCACTTCTCAGGGGGTGGCTCTCCTCAGCATCACCCTCGAACCCCAGGCTGTACCTGAAAGGCACATGGAGGTCTTACCTTTAATGGGTCAGGATGGAAAGTAATGATTTGCTCAGTAGTGGAGAACCAGTGTTAACTGTCTAAAATGGTGTGAATGGCTCAGATGTTCAAGGGCAGTCTATCAGGCACCAGACAGTATTATCAGGATCACCTGTCTGTCAGCTGCATTACCTGGTTTCCCCCGATTCATTTGTTTTAAAGGAGTCATTGGGTTTACTTCAAACAAACCCAGCAACCAAACAAAGCAAAACCAGCTCCTTGCTAAGACCCTAAGAGGAAAGGGGAAGAGTAACATATTTAAACATAAAGTTGAACAGAAAGGTTTAAAATTTGCAACTGATGCTGTGCAGCAAGGAGATAAGAGCCTTTCAGACAAGTTAAAATGCACAGATATGCCAATCAACTCCAGATAGATTCAAGGGGTGGTGAACACAGATTACTCACATTACACCGAGCTATCTCAAGTTACTCAAATGACATAAAGGGATACAATAATCACACACTTGTCTCATTGTGTCAACTTTTTAACAGGGGAAAAGCCATTGTCCACTTCAAGAGGAAACAGCAAAGCAAACCAGATCAGATTATTCTCAAGTGAATTGTCAGGTTGAGGGGGTTTTCTACTTATCTGATACTAGCACAGACACCACACCGATAGCAAACAGCTCACCTGACTGCACACAAGGACCCATTCTCAAAGGCAAAAAGCAATCTGTCTCAATTATTAAAAAACAAATTAGACAATCAAATTGGAAATTTGCCTGTTTCTTAAGAGAGCCACCATATAAGGGAGTTTATTGTGATGTAGCTAGAGCATCTTTTCTAGGGTTCAGCTGACCAGTGAAAATAGACAGCAGAAAAATATCAGACCAGTGTTGCCTGGGATACAACCCTAGTGTCCTTAGGCAGACAAAATATCCACTGAGAATGGGGTGAACACTGGGATAAACTATTATGGGACACCTGGGAAAATAAATTTTTCTCCTTGCTTACAGATCTTTTGCATTTATTCTTCATAGCATTCTTGGCATGGACACTAAAACTAGCTGCTGAGCAGTATAAAGATATTTGGAGTGATGAAATCAGAAGGAGTCAAGGTCATTATTAAAAATGAAAAACTATTAGCTGTAAGTGGGTAAGGACTCTGTTCTCCCTGAGCCTTCTAAGTTACCAAACACCCAGTCTGCTCAGTTGGGCTTTGCATTTACGGTGTTTGCACTCTAAGACAATTAAACAATTTCTTCCATGTGGATTTTAGCACCACACATATGCACGGCTTCAGCACAGGAATGACATGATGTAATGTCAGCTCACATCAACTGAAAACTTTGAATTATCTTCAGAGAGCATTGGATCTGCTCTTTTCTGTCTGTAAAAGGCACATAATACTATTTTCTTTAACCAGCTCTCCAAGGATGCTGACCCAGTCTAGAGAAGAGCTGACCTTCTAAGCTAGTAAGAGGGCCACTGATGAACTAACCTTTCTTTTTAAAGGTCTCTCCTGGCTTTGTAAGAGTCCATGCCTTCCTACACAGCCGGACACAGTAAGGAAACCTTGGGTTTAAGAGGTACTCAAGGAGTTTCACAGCACATCCTACATTGGGCCATCCTTACAGTGCCCATGAACTGAAGACGATGAATCAATTGTATTTTTGTCAAAGAAAAATTCCCCTTGGGGGGATTAAAAATGATAAAGCTAAGAGGCTTTTCTTGGTAAGAAGTGACAGTCAGCTACAGATCAAAGGACTAGCCTCTGTTTTCACTTGCAGTCCCCACCAACTGGTCCCTTAAAGGATCACACCTGACCAGATCATGGTATAAAATTTTCTACACAAAGGCACATTAATTTTTCCTTCTGAAAGAGAAATTCCTAACAGGATCCACGAAAACCCTTGCAGCTACAATTTAATGCCAAGAGAAAATTAACATTTCTAATGCTAAACTAAGTTCGCTGTCAATACCAAACATTTTGGTGCATTTTTGGTTATCTTTCTTCTAAATCTGATGTACCCCTGAAACCTGAATAATCTGTTATGAATTTGTGGAAGCCTTTTGCTCTGAATATGAGAAGGAATGGAGTACCAATACTACACTTAAGAAAATGTGCTGGACCTTATGCCCTGCTCTGTTTGGTTTTCTTCAATAACCTCACTTTGTAAGGAAGGTGCAGCCACATTCTTCAGTCTTTCTCCATGAGATCTCTATTACAAGGACCACTCCTTGGTGTAAAAGTGTGGTGGCTCTATGTGCCCTGAAAGTCTTAAGGCTGGATCTGTTCTGAGTCCTGTGGAGGTTGTACTACAGAACCTCACTGAACTGGGGGCTGAGTGACTTTCTACCATTGCTACTCCAACTCCAGGTATTTAAATGCGTATTTCACCAAGTCTTGACCACAGTAACAGCAGAGTTCTGTTTGGTGTTTTTTTTCAAAGCTTGTGGTAATTCACAACCACACATCTTAGATCAGAGCAGAGCCCTAAATGTAAAGTCTGGCAATGTGAATATGAAGATAATTTGCGTAACTGGAACTTCTACTTGCTCTGAATCCTTGTGTTCCTGGAAAAAAACATTACAAGAGCATTTAAGCAGAGCAGATAAGGCTTTTTCTTGACACCACCAAATTGTCTACATCCTAGTCTGAGCTGATTTTGCTGTATTAATTTTCTCCCTGCACCCCTATAAAATAGGAAACATTTTCCATGGTTTTAGTCCACGTGAAGTACAGAAGTTTTGTGACTCTGCCCCCCAGGCTCCTGTGTGTTATCACTTCAAAGGCGCTGATCTCTTTTTAAATGTCCCTTTTGACAACTCAAATCTCTGAACTGGAAGTTGAAATTGGCTAAACTGAGATCTGATAATCGGCAGTTTTACTTCCAGCCGCATCCTGTGCTTGCAGTAATAAAAGCGGTGATTATCTTTGATATGGTTGATGAAGTTAGCAGGATAGTAGGCATTCCAGCTGCTTAATTTAATTTCAAATCCCAGTGATAGCATCTAATGGCTGCAGTTTAGCTAGTGCTACAGATTTCATTTTGTAGTGACCATTGATACTGTCAACGTAGCTTTATGTTCTCACCTGACTGCAGAGTCCCAGCAGAAGATCACTCATCAGGTAACCATGCTGTTTTTAAATGGCAGTCTGGATTGCTTAAATTAAAATCCTGGTACTGATTAAGTGAAAATAAAATCTGACCCCCCAAAAATCTCTGGACAATACTAATAAATTAGGAATATACATAATAAAATTCAAACTACAGAGGGCCAGAGACCTTTGTGCACTATAAAATATCAAATTATCCTGTTGAAGGTAAGACTGTACATAGTCACAAAACTTTGCACTTCTGTCTCTTTCCTGAGACAATGAGGAAAGATGCATTACGATACCGTAGAAATACACTGCAGATCAGTGTCCTGCGTTTGCCAAAGGATGACAGGAGAAACACACAGAGTCAGGACACAGTTTGACAATTTCCGTTCTGCTATTTTGTTTATTTTGGTGGTTTTCCTATGCTAAAATTTATCCTCATCACTAGAAGCCATTCTACTTTTCCTTACCTATATACTGAAAGTTAGCTTAGTCCATGAGAACTATCCTAAATTCTCCAGGGATGCCAGAATATAACACTGGACAAAAAGAAAAGAATTTAAAATAACAGGCAGAAAAACTGTCTATGTCTCTCAGTGGTGGGACTAAGCATAATGGGATGACAGAGCAGAGGGAAGCAATGTTTGATCACTTTTTTTTTAAGGTTCAAAGTCTCTAACTGACACTAACTACAACATTGTACTATCCAAACTAATTCTTCAGCATCTGAACTAGCCTAGCCTCCATTCTGACAGCTGGAGAGTCAAGGGACAGAAGTGCTAGCCTTTGTTGTTACAATAGACAAGACGACTGACATTTTTGGATTTTTTGTTTGCTCCATTTAGCTGTGTGGGGCAGACATAAGTATCCCCTCCTTCCTCTCTATGTCCAAATCTATTTCCTATAACTCACTTTCCATGCATTCTCTTCCTTAACTTTAAAGAGCTGAAACAACAATGAGAAATGAGCTACTAACTGAGACATACTGACTTTCAGCACCTTCCCAAAACACAGTGAGTTTGTTCAGATTTCTCTGTTTCAGGAGGCCTTGTTCAGCATTAAAATAGTCAGGCACATTTCTGAGCCACTTTGGAAAACTGGATTAAAATCAAAGCCCAAGATCACAAACTAAAATGACGACAGAAGTATTTGCCTCATCATTTGTGGACACCTCTGGTACAAAACAGTTCATTTGCCAGATCAACATAGAAACTGCTGAGCTTTCCCAGCAGATTAGTATGGAGGAACTCACATGACGTCCATTTTTTGTTGTATCAGTAGCCCCTAGGATTTACAAGTACCAGAATATATCTGAGAACACATTTTCTTCCTCACTGTTACATACCTGCTCTGTATCTCTTAACTAATACTGAGAATATTAGAGATTATCCTCCAGTTTCATAGATAGAAGTGAGCAGACCCTGTAGACCAGTACAGAAAGTCTGAAATTTTGAAGGTTATCTACTGTTAGAAGTCTCTGAAAACCAGGTTCACACTATGATTTTTGTTGGACATGCTACAACAGAGACATAGGGTCCTAGAAAGACTGTGGTTGCCATCATCCTGAAGTACATCCAGCCTGTTCCCTGTTTGGCCCAGGAGAGTCACCAGGAAAGGCAACCACTGGAAATAGGCTGGACTCATTGTATCATCAGCATCGTGGTTTCCAACACAGCTTTTTCCAAAGTGATCCCAGAGTTTGTAGGAATTCCTTGTGTTTGTGTGGCAGGAGCTCAATATTCCTCTCAATTACCTGGTCAATCACAGCACTAAAACAGGCTTCTTTCTGGATTAATGAAGAATAAGGAAACAAAGAGAAATGAGGAAGAAGGACAGTCCAAACTTAGAATAATCCAGAAAAAAGAAGAACTGGCCAGCTATAAACAACCTGCCAGTCCTGGTTTCATCATTAGGTAGCGTATAATTAAGAGATTAAATGGATGCATATAATTAAGAGATTAAATAGATGCAATGGAGTTGTGTGACACTGCTCTGCACATATTGTCCTTGCACTGCATCCCACAGTACTGGATGTAGCCACCTGGGAATCATAGTTTCTATTAGATGAGGAAGATAAAGCAAGATACAGACAAACTGGAAGGGAATAGAAAAATGGGTGAATCTGGGACTCAAAACAAACACATGCAAAGTCTTTCTGGTGCAGCACAAGATCTCTTTCTCTGGTGTTATGCTGCTCCTAAACTGGCTGTGGAGTGCAGCATATTTAATGAGATAGAAAGAAAAAGCAGAAGTGAGAGATATTTGTCTCTGCAAGCTGTCAATCATCCCAACACAAAAAAGAGGGGCTTCCATTCCCTGAACAAGACTCTGGTTCAGCAAGCTCAGTTTGACAAAACCTGCTTCTAGTTCAAATGGAAAGTAAGAATTGCAGGGCTTCGAGAAACACCAGAGGAGGATGGACTGTTTTACGGCTTTTGAAGCTCTTCTGAAAAAGGAGAGGAAGGTGGAGTATAGAAACTATATTATGGAAAAAGAATCTTTTTTTTTTTTTTTTTTTCCATTTCCTTCCACCTTTTAAATATATTTAATACTACCTGTTCTATTAACCTCTTCTGAACTGCAGCCTGATGATTTGTTGAAATAAAGATGCTGCTGTACCCTACTGCTGTTCCAATATATGATAAAAGCTGGTAGTTCTCATAGAAAACCCTGATGAAATCATTAGCAGTCTCCCTGAGTAAGGACTATGTCAGGTAGTGGCAAATTATTTTTAAAAGGAAGCTTGAAATTAAAATGCCTTTCCAAAAATGTGTCCATATCTCTGTGTACTAGAAGTAGAGAAAGATTCTCTGCTGGAAACCTTTTTGACTTGATGAGGCTAAGATAGGAAGTAAGGAGTAAGGGGCAAAATCCTATTTAGAATAAGTGCAAAGTTGGTAAGGAAAATACTTCAGCCCCCTAATTCTTGGTCTAAATCTGTCTCACTTGCATGCATATCCAGACCTTTGCACACATTGGTCTCTGCTAACTCCTCAGCCCTTGTTGTATGAGTGCTGAGACATGTGCAGAGCTCTCACTGCTCTGGCACGGGAGCTGGCTGCTCCAGTGACCTTGGCAGCTGAAGGACCCAGATGCCCAGCTCCAGGATGAATCTCTGCAGCGGTGTCATGGGGTGTCAGCTCATCTTCCCTAGTCTCCTCCTTGGCTTTGCTGACAGACCTGCCTGTGGGGTCTGGTGTGGGGTCAGCTGCTGCTGTGCTGCTCTGTCCTCCTTGAAGTCACTTTCCTTTGATTTCTGAGGATGAGGTGCATTCTCTTGACAAGATGCATCTGCAGTGTTTGATTAGGGTAAAAGAAGCATGTGGGGGGAATATTCCCTATACTTCTTTATGTAACACTATGCTAGCTGCCTGTAGCCCAACTGGTTTTCAAATGACAGATGAAACTTAGAGCCTTCTTAGGAAGCAAAGAGGAAAAATATACATAATCTTTCTTTTACTGATGGGGTAAAATAGCCAGCTTTCCACATTTCATGATTTAATCTATTTACTGGAAATAACACAGTAGAGATGTTAAAAACAAAAAAAAAGTCTAACAGGCTAATAAAAGCTAAGCATGATAGAGGTATAACAGGCATGTTTATTATTAAAAGCATCATTACTAACAACTAGCTTATTTTTATACTTTTATTTGAAACACTGAATTTCATAACAGCAAAAAAATTGATGCAATTGCTTCATGAAGCCTTCTTTGTATCTGAAAGGTCTATGAATATAAAAGCGTATCAGGGCCAAATCCAGAAGGTCTTACTCAGGCAAAACTGATTTTAGTGGAAATAAAGCCTGATGGACTAAAGGATTTGGTCAGTAATTTATAGGACCCTTATCTCTGATCCACCTTCTAGGAATGCTAGCTTGTGGTACAGAGCAATGTAATATGCTTAAATATCTATGATTAATTCGGGTAATCTGGTTTATAGAGCCTGCTTATGTAAATGAAAAAGGATTTACCTTTATGTCTGAGATGAAAAAAACATACATCAGATACAGTGAACCACATATTACAGAAAATGGCCTGGCTGAATTGTATTAATGTCTCAAAAATGTTGAGAAATGCTGTATCTTCTCCTTAAGCCAGTAATCATAGCACCTACAAATTGCATATCTTATCCTACTTTACACATATGCAAAAGTGGGCAGCGGCTGTTTTGAAGGCAGTATATCTCTAATTTGTACTCCTTACAACACGCTTTTCAAAGCATAACAGAGAACTGCAGCTAAAGACTTTCAGAATGAGGAGAGGGTTGTGAGGGATTAATACTTTACCTGGTAAATGGAGCGGAAGTCAACTATCAAAGAAAAACAGCAACATTCCCGTGGGTCCAGTCTTAAGTATTGAAGGTTTTCATGTGATGAAGTGGTAATTCAGTTCAAAGTATCAGAGAGACTTTGGACTGAGAACTCCCTTTGTATACCTGTCCAACAAGAGCTACAAATTTACAGATAATAAATAGAGGAGGGAACAGTGTGATCATCTTGTCTGGCCCTGCCCAGAGCACAGAGTGCAAGAGTTCTCCAAGACAGTTCTTGTTTGAGAAACAGATGGTACTCCAGTTTAAAAACCCTCTTCCATCTCCACTGGCATCTGGGAAAAATTCTCACCAGCATCAGAAGAGAGTCTCTGAAGGCACAGATCCTTGACAAAGGATTCCCACTGGATTGACAATTGTCCAAAAACAACAAGGGGTTATCTGAACCACGCTCTCCTTTTTATTTCAGCATACAGAACAATCATGTTCTTTGCTAGCAGAGCATCACTAAGGAGCCTTCAAGGCATATGCAATTTTGAACATCATTCAGACTGCTTGATCTGCTTTGAACAACCCTCCATTTTCCTTGCTTCAGCAGCAAGTACCTTAGTGCTATATTATAAATATGTACATGCTAGATTACAGATTTGCAAATACTTATGTACACATGAGAAGACACCGAACATCAGCCTTTTCCAAAGGCAATGATGTAACCACAGGCACTATCCAGCTCTGGAAGAAAACCGTGGTAACTTGCAATGGCTAATGTTGTCTTTTAAATTGGCTAACGTTATACAACATGCAATCATGTTTCAAAAAGAGAAAAACAGATGTGGTTTTGAAGGAAAACTACAAGTTCTGCAGCTTCAGATGACAGCAGACATCAGGGAAAAGAAATGAGGGGCAGAGGTTCTAGATCCAGATTGGACAAAATAAAAGCTGATTTATTTCACCTAGAACTATTTGAAAGGTAACTGCCCTGCAGTACTTCTGAGATGATCAAGAATGAGGTTAGACTAAAAATGACTTCAGCAACAGCAAGTTTAAGCTAATATTCTTTACTCAGTTCAGAAGATTATACCTACCACACCTGGTAATACATTCCCTACATGTAATCTCCATATCCAAAATAAGTTTAAGTGTAGTAAAACAATGTAAATAAGAAAAGGCACACCAAAAAGCTCTGATTTTGTATTAAAGTGAAATCAACACCCTCAACCAATAGAGATGTTCATAAAGAGATAAAACACCTCAAAGCAAAGCATCTGTGTTTGTGCTGCTATTTCATGTCAAGGCAATTACAGTGATGTTATTAGGAAAGATCAGGGAGAGAGCAGTGTTGTCATATAGGAAGAAGAGAAAACAAACCTTTAAGCAATCATGTAGAGCATGCAGAACATCTTAAAGCTAGTGAAGGAACAAAGCTTAGCACTGTCAGAGTATTGATCTGTTCCAGAAGGTGCAGAGTTCTGCACCACTGTGATTGTCTTCCCTGCTGGGTTTAGAGAGGTCTGAAAGAATACAATATTGATCTGGCCCAGTTCCTGAGAACTAACTTAGTGATAAACACCGACTCCAGTCCACCAGCTCTGAAAGTAAACTGTTGCAAAATAGCACAGCTCTGATGAGCACGCAGCTCCTGTTATGCAGATAACAATACACACCCAACACCAGCGCCCACTGCATTTGTAGCAGAAAAGTAGTGTTGTTCACCAGCAAGAATATAACACCTGAAGACTGAGCTTCTGTTCTGATTTTTTTTTCATTCAAGTATCGTAAGGTTTCTGGGCAATGTAGGGCATTTTATTATTTATTATGCATTCAGGAAATATTGAGTATATAAGGAGGCTTCATTTTAGTTGGAGCCTAGCAGAAAATAAATCTAAGACTCTGCATTCTGTTTTCCCTCTGTTTCTTACCATTCACTATAATCCCATATGAAGACTGAAGAATGCTTCTAAATTTTTATTAAAGATGGAAAAACCCTCATTTATTTCTTGCCTATCAATTAGGTCTTGTGGATATGTAACATTCGGGCATTCAAGAGAAAGCATTTCTACTCTTAAATCCCAAGTATGATGCTGTCCTGCAGAAGTAAAATATCAGTAATTGCACATGGACTAAAAAGCCATCACGCACCTCCATTTCAAAAGTCTTTGGCCACAATTACATCCCCTTTCTGGTGGCATCATGGCTCAACACTAGTTACACCAGAACAGTGCAGACACAGGCAGGGAGAGGAGAAATAAATTTTAAGCCAGGCTGATTAATGACACTATAAACTTTAGGCAGCTAAGCTACAAAGATATGATGGGTTGTTAAATGTAGCTCTGAGAAGTATTACCAAACCTAAGTGTGGGGAAAAAATAAATCTGTCCCATGGAGTCCTCAGCAGTTGACTCCTGTCCTCTCTGAGGCCCACCTCAAAAAGTAAATTGGTGAAGATGAACTGAACTACCTCCTGTGAGAATCTGTTGGCTTGTTGTGACTTTTGGGGTTTTTTCCCTACGGTTGTTCTGAAGACTTCTAGAGATTCCTTGAACTTTTATTGCCTTAAGCCTGAATCTCTTCATGGCTGATTCTGACCATCAGCTTGACCCTGGGAACAACACCAGCAGCAGGATTTCCCTGCATGTCGATGCTGGACCTTGCCCCTGGGAGCCCAGGCTTCCATCTTCATGTTTTTACACACAGCTGAGAACCACAGTCATTGGGTCAAATTTTCACAAATCGTGAAGGCACTGAATTTCCAAAAGGATGACTGCTGGGTTGCACAGTCCTGCCAGAAGACCCTCAAGAGAATGGTTGCCTGTTTTTTCTCTCGGTTGCACAGGTGCATAACCTCACCTGTGTGCCCCATCTCTTCACTCTGAAAGAATTTCCCCCCAGGCTCTGTCAAGTCTGCTGAAAGATGCTCCATCTTTCTGCTAAGCAGACACGGATCTTTTATCACATCACTTCTGCAAACAGTGCACATACATTTTTTATTTTAGGGCTGCTTTTTTTTTTTTTTTCTGTTTATTTTTTTCTTCTTCTTCTTTTTTTTTTTTTTTTTTTTTCAACTTTCATCACTGAGAATAAAAGAAAACTGTTTACCAGACATCGGCACCTGGCTTGGGTTTTGTTTTCCTCTTTTACTCGCTGAATTCAACTCTATTTTTAAATAAAGAGACGCAGAAGAAGCAGCAGACCTCCTGGGTCAGCCAGGTCAGCCTTCTCTATCGAGCAGGATTTTCCCATACACTCTGACCCCCTCAAGGATTTTATCTAGCCTGTTTTTTGAACACCTCTAATGATGGTGACTCAGCTACCTCACTAGGCAGCTTATTCATCTGTCTAGCCTAATTGCTCTTAGCTTCATTCTGTTATCCTTTGTATGCAACATGAAATTTTTCTTTTTTATTTTTAGACCATTTATCTATCAAGGGGGAGAAAAGCAACAAAAAATTGCTGCCTCCAAAAAAAAAATCACCATTCCTTCCAGTCTGCAAATATCTGTAAAACATGGCAACATTATTGTCATGTCTTCCCAATTTATTAGCCCATGTGTAAGCTGTACATGGTTTGTTCAGTGAGAGGATCAGTGAAAGTAACAGCTGCAGATGTCCTGGCACACCTGTTTTCCTGCAAGAGTAGGAATGGGATCATCAGGATAACTACACATAGATAGAGGCATGGAGTGTCTAGTAGTCAGACCTCCACATTTTGAAGAACAAGGACAGAGAAAGACAGCCAAGCATCAGGGCAAGTAGACACTACTTTGGTAATCATGGACCAAGTCTTCAGTCCTTTCCCAAGAAAACACTCATTTTCTTTAGTTCTTGAATCCAAGAAGCAGTATCAGCAGAGTGTTTAGTAAAGTAACAAGATGTTGGGACATGAACAGCTATGCAAGTAAGAAAGATTGAGTCCCTTGTTCCATGAGTAGAGATGTCATTCACCCTCAGAAAGCAACACAGCCTAAAGACTGTTACAGAATTAACAGGGCACAGCAAGAGCTTCTCATCAAAATTTGAGGAACTCTATTAGCCAAAGAATTAAAAACTAATATCCCAAAATAGTAACACAGATTGCTGCCAGCTAGGACTGTTTCAGCAACAGTCAGTAGTCTGCAGCCTGGTGGTTTCACAAAATGGCATAAAGAAGAGGTAGCTCTGGCAGCTGCAGAATGTTGAGAGATGCATTTGCAAAAGATTCCCAGATCTCCTCCAGTTTTGAACTCAGGAAGAAATAGGCAATTCTGATTCTAACAGGGATGCAACCCTCATCCAGTGAGTTTAATCCCTAGTTTCAAATAAAAATACAGTTTGACCCATGATCTTTACAAGAATGCACAGTCCTGGCTTAAGATATTGATTAGCATCAATGTGGAAAGCTGCAGAAAAGCCAACTAGTGAGAGGCATTGATGAGTATTTTCCATTTAGTTTTCATTTTGTTTATTACTTTATTTTTCAGAACATTTTGGTGTAACCCTAGTTTTTAAGCTAAACACTTAAATCCAGACTTGGGTAAGCTAATTCTTCCTCATTTAAAATTAAACTCCTGTGTAAATATTACTGGGTTCAGTTCCACTCTAGAGAATCCATAAAGGATAAAAAAAGAAAGAAATAATTGATCAAAAGGGAATGGAGAGAGAGGAGAAAAAGTGAAAAATGAAGCCAAGTGGCAAAGGAAAATAAGTATATGGTAGCTGTGGACAGAGGAAAATGCTCAGGTAAAGAAAAAAGTGTCCTACTGCACAGAAATGGTTAGCACAGCCACTTACACATCAGGTGCTTCTTGTAAATCAAATGTGAGTACCATCTGAGCAACTTATTTAAGCACATGCCTAGTTTTAAGATATCAGTTCTGCTAAAGTCAATTAATCAGGCTCACACTTAAGTACCTTACAGAATCAAAGTTGCAGAGCAGGGCCTTTCCTCCAAGAGACTATTTTGAAAATTCCCTTAATAAAAACATGCATATAGATTTCTAGGTGTTAGAGTATGAGGTGTAAGTGCTATTGAAGTGGAAGGCTCATGGGGAGAAACATGCTCTGCCACCCTCTGTGCTCCCCCCCAAAGAAACAAAAAAATTCTGAGAGGTTTGTGAAATCTATAGGACAAGGACTAGAACACCATTTTGTCCTTAACTTATTTTGTGCTAAAGAGGTGGTGGATCAAGAGACTGCTTTACATAAATGAAAAGGATGCTCTACTGTCTCTACCATAGAGGTATGCGCATACGAACAATGTTTTATACAATAAGAGAACACTAACAAGTGTCTAATTATTTTTTTCCTCTCCTGTTCTTCATAAGATGAAGCTTCATTTTCCTAGTCTTGGCATTCCAAGAAAAATTCAAGGACTGTATTTAAAGATCCTAAAGGAAAAAAAAACAAGGGAGAGAATAGGCTTTTCCACAGCCACTAAATGAGAGAAGGGCACAGTTGCAGCAGAGTTACTGAAGTGAACAACCTTGATCTGACCAAAAGGAGTCATTTAATTTTAGGTACTCCCCAAAGGTTTTATTCCTCTTGGCTGCCAGGCCAGGAGTGTCAGGCATGTTGAGATGGGGCACCCTGGAAAGTGCGGAGCCTGAAAGCCAGCAAACAGGTTCCGCATGACTGCTATTAGGTCTGGGAGCCTCCACTGAGAGCTGAACTCTTTGACCAGATAGGTGTGAACCAAAGAGGGGACTGGGTCATTTCTTTTCAAAGTTTTCTTTGCTTTACAAAGGCTTAAAGATTTTTTTTTTTTTTTTTTAATTCCATGAAGATCCAAACCTTCAGTTTGAAAAGAGGAAATTAAAAAAAAAAAAAAAAAAAAAAAATTGAAGCACTTTCTTTCTACAAATAAACGACACAACAGGGAGACACCCAGCAGGGGAATTAAAGCCCTTATTCTGACTGATCCAGCAGCATTTTTCTAGGCATTAGCTAGACTTAAAACAATAACGAAGTTTGTCACTATGTATGTCATAGAGCAGATATCTCTAAACCTCAAGGTTTATAAACTGTAGTATCTGCGGGGAAAGAATTGCCTTCTGCTATGGATATACATAGTACCAAGTACAACAAGGTCTAGCTCTTGACAAAGGTCTCCAGCTGATGTTGGAATACAAGTAACTAATGGGAACAAGATGGAAACTGTGCTCTAATCCTCCCACTGGCTATTGTATAACAAAATGAATGGGGACCTTCAGAGAAAAGGAACAGAACCGTATACCCTCTGAACACATAGCTGCAGATTCAGTGTCTGGTATTGCCACTGTAGGTCTAGCCCCACACCCATGAAAAAAATGTACAAAAATGCTTGAACTATCTTCACTTATCTGAGCAATCCATGGCCATTTTTTCCTGGAAATGCATGGGTTATGAAACTGCATGAACCCAGACCTAGTGATCATGTTTTTGCCAGCACAGGACTCCTCAAAGTCTGTTGTCCATCATCCTCTACTCATTTGTTCACCACTATTGTCTCCGAGGGCCAGGAGTTTTCTAATGAAGCAAGGACTTCAACTGATCGCATGCCCAAATGGGTGAATTTCACCAAAAGTGAGCACATTGACAAGATAAACTGTTAACAGTAGCGATTTCACAAACTATCTTCCTAAAATTAAATAGGGAAGATAGATTAAACCAGGTTATAAAACATTTTTCCACTATGCCTGAAACTCAATTGATACAGCTAACTGACAGTCATATAAACCTAAAAATAACATTTGCACACTCACTTTTAATTTTAACTTCACCCGAATCTACATAGTTTTCTCAGAAATGTACAGACCTTTTATCATGCACTGTCTGCTTTACAAACATCTGCTTGTTTTTACACCTGTGGCTTGCCCTAAAATCTATAATAAGACATAAATTTTGTGACCTACACATTGCAATTTTCATGTGGTCAAGTGCCACAAGACACATGCCATGACTCTGAGAGACGAGGGCAGCTTTGGGAATGTTTCAGAGGAGGGAGATGACAGCAGTTGCCATGGGTGCCACCATTCCTTGGTGGATGGGCTAACTGGGACACCACAGCTGTGTATGAAGGTCAATTGACACCATCAGGAAATTTCCAGGCTAAGAGCTGGTCATGTGGATTAAGTAGCAGCACCTACCCTGGCACTGCTTTGCTACCAAATGCATGAAAGCCCAAGTACTGGAAAACCATTTGAATTGTTCATAGATATCCTTGAATGGTAATCAGTGTAAAATCTTCCATTTCTTTTATAGGTATTTGATGGACCAATTCTGCAGAATTTAGCAACATTTGTTGCACATTTTTGGCATCTTGGCTTATTTCTATTAGAATAGGATTACCACCACATTTCTGAATACCTACATGAAATAAGAAAAAGCTAGCACAGAAGATATCTAAAGCAAAATGTATTGAGTTTCCAAGTTCAGTCTCGAATGTGCAGTTAATAAATTCTTCCAAATAAATTATTTTCTAGCCATAAGTACTTTCATGAATCACTCCTATTTTAAAATGCTAAAATTTTCCCTCTGAACTTTATTTTTAAATTACTTGATTGTGCAAAATGCAGCTTTACAAACTTCTGCTGGGTTGTATGAAAATCAGAAGCATTTATCCTTTGCAGAAATACCAGGTTTTAGCAGACAGGACCACTTGAGTGTGTCAAGTAACTTTCAAGAGTTCTTGCTCGTCCCTTCTGATAGAAACTGTAAAAAGTCATGTTTGCAGGGGAGTAGCAATTCATCACAGGATTGAAAAAGTAGTTATCAAAGGTCAATTGCTAATTTTGCCACAAACTTTGTATATAACTTTCAACAAGTTATTTAATTTCCCCATGCCTTAACTTCCTACTTAAGAACTAAAGCTAGTATCTACTTTTTTCCTTTATCCTTTGATTATAGAGACCATAAGCATTTAAAGGCAGACCTTGCCTGGGACTCCCATATCAGAGCAACCATAGCTCAGAGAACTTATGGAATGCAGTATTTTAATAGACCTGTAGGGGATGCCTACAGCTCAGTTCCTTGTGTATGTTCAATTCCTGGGAAAAATATGCAAGTTAAAAACTGGAGTGGGAGGGGTGGAAGGAAAAAGGTTCTAATTATCAGGTAGTCAATCAGGTAGCAGAGTCAATCAGAAGAAGCCATTGTCTCTCCCTTCCCCAAAACAATGTAGGTGGTAGTGCATTGAGTCTTCAGATCGCATCACGTGATGCAAAGCCACAGTTCAGCTTTCTACATTACTAATAAAAGGTTAAGGTTTCAAGCTATTTTTTAATTTAGATCTGTTGTTTGGTAATTGGAATAAACATCCAAATTTGAGCATCAAATTTCTCATTAGTTTCACATCAATACCTGTGCTGAAACTATGGATCAGTGAACTGAATTTCTCACTGCCCAAGTGAATTCATTAATCATTCTCTCCTAAGATGGGCACATAAGCAGACAGCTGTTCTAAGCAGCTGTCTTCTGATAAAACTCCTAACATGCATACTGCTTAAAAAAAAAAAAAAAAAAAAAAGAAAACAAAAAAATCCCACACCAACAAAAATCCCCAACAAACCACACACACACACACAATATCTACCTTTTCAACAGTCTGTTGTTGTCTTAACTCAAAGATCTACCTGCACTGACAGGTCTGGCAGAGAAAGGAACAGGATCCCCACTCAACAATGCATTCCAATTTGTAAATGGTCACTTTATGGTTACAGACAGAAAGTTTTAAAACCATTAAGACTTAGTTACCACTTCTTATCTGGGGTATCATGAGGAAGAAGAAATACAAAACCAGACACTGATGAATGTATTCAATGAACAGGTATAATCTCAAACCAGATGCAACTAAACTTTTCCCCCCCCCACGTCTATAGTTGCATAGATTTGATTCCTCATCCACCAGCCCTGTTCTTCTAATAATAGATATTTAGATTTATTTTCATATACCTTGATGGGCTGGGATGAGATAGCCATTATGGTCCACATTAGTCTCCTATTTTCCATTACAGCCAAAACAAGTGCTTAGGTAACTGGAGCTTATCCTATTTAAATATATGCAATCAGGAAATTTGAGATTGCCTTGATGGACCATATAATATTTCCTTTAGAAGCTCCCTGATATGCCATCGTCTTCAAGTTCATCCATACAGCAAATGGTCTCACTGGGTAACCTTTCCCTAGTTGCGTTACACACACAGAAGTAAGATGACACCACTGAAAAATATATAAACAAGGACTTTTGAACTGACCTTGTCCAAGCTAAGCAAGAAACAGGAAAAGAATCTATCAACACACCTTGTAATACCTTGAAACATTGCAAAATCTTTGCCCTATGTTAAAATAGATATTTTATATATTTGGTATAAGGTGCTGTTTAATGAAAATGCTTTTTATTTTATAAATTGCCAAAGTTCTACTTGCCAAAATTGTAGATTTGTTGAAGATTGTATTAACAGAGGCATTCAAACATATCTGGAGAAGGAAAGAATGTCTTTTTCTTGGGAAATGAGCTTGCTGGCTGTATGAAGTGCCATTAGTCTTAACAAAAATAAAACAGTAAAATGAAAATTAAACAAAAGAATCCATGTAAACACCTAAGTCCATTTCAACTTCAGTGGAAATGTGGACCAAATTTTTATTTAGTTAGTTCATTTAGAAGACTCTTACTGACCACTGTACCGAGTTGGGGAGATTTCACACTCTCCTTTGTGTTTTACCAGGAAGGTCCAGAATGCGGTAACAGTTAGAGCCACATAATAGAAGAGCTGGGCTGATACAATAGCCTGGCATTGTTCCCCAAAGCAGTTTGTAATCAATTACTTTTTGTTACAGGAAATTTGAAAAAAAGTATCATCTTTAACGAGGCAGTATGTGTATAGTAATAAGACATTTCACAGTTTCCCCTACTTAAGTTACTATGACAAAGTTTGTGGTAAGCAACAATATCTTTAATATCTGTCCTTGCAAACCTTGCCTTGATCATATCTTCAGATAGGCACAGCTATGATAACTTTGTTAGTAATTTACAATGAGCCACTGAGTCTGGAGAGGCCATGGCTGTCTATCAGTGTCAAACATGAGGAGACTTCAGAAATTTGTTTCTGGTTCTAAGTTGTGTGACCCAGAGGACTGGTTGAGTTACCTTCAGTGAGACAAGAGAGGAATAACAATGAATTGCTTCTTTGGGACAGTTTCCCTGTGTAAACTCAGCATGATTCAGACCACTTCTGATTTAATAATAAAATAAGCTTAGTTAGTGCCTTGCACTAAAATACTATTGCTGTGCAGAGGCTTTCCAAAAACTTCAGCAAACAAGAATTACTTCATCCATCCACCTTTCCAGGACACCAACATCTTGCATAAATTTAGATTTTTTTCTTCCTTGTACAAGGATGTTGCTTGAATTTCTGTGACTGGGCCAACTCCCAACTCAGTTCTGAATGAGAGCTTTACCTCAGTGCACAACAGAAAGAGACTGAAAACACAATATTATATTTCACATCCCCTGAAATAACTAACCCTCATTCTCTTACATGAAGAGGAAATTTGGATCCTGTGACCTCCATAACCATGTTTTCCTTCCCCCAACTCATAATGGCAGTAGAAGGGTCACCATGATTTAAAACACATAAATAAAAGAGAGCTGTTCAGAAATGGGTCATTTTCTTTTTCAGTATTAATGATTACCTTTTTCCAACTTATTGCAGGAACTCTGCATTAGAAAATTAATTCTAAAAGTAAACATTAGCTTACAAAAGCCCTAGTAACACTGGTTTCTGTGACAGAATGTAAGATCCAGGAGAAATTACTTTGTACCTTTTATGAAAAATACTCTAGGATCTGTCCTGAACCAAACAATAGTGTGCTGTTTGGTTAAAACCTACAAAGCTCAACTGTGGTTTTCAGAAGATGATCAAAGAACAATTTCTCATCTCCAATGAAGTCAATAGAAAAGCTCACATTAACTTCAAAAGGACAAATTCTGACGGCTTTACTCACACTGAATTGTTCTTTATTTCATGTGTAGTTCCACTGACATCAGTAGAAGTATGGATGAAGTAACGGCTACTGAACCAGAATAAAAATAGCAGAATTGACACAAAGCAATTAAGTTGGGATATACGTATCACTTTATGACTTAATTCCTAGGCACAAGTGAGGGGAGATAAAGCTAATTTTGTTCCATTTTCTAAGTTACAACATTATTTTAATTTAAGCATTTAACATTTTTCCTTCCTAAAAGGAAATGCAGACCTTCTTAGATGCTGATACACAGACAATTATCTCTTGACAAATCACCTGGAGATTTTTTTTAAAGAAACAATAATTCACTCGTCATCTAATTCCCATTAAAGTAATAATTTATAAAAATGAAAATTACTTTGATAGCTTGACCAAAGCTTGTATCTATGGTTTAATGTGTACAGCAGCTTCCTGAATGAGGTAATTGATCAAAACAGTTTTCAAGAACTTTAGCTTTAAGGAAAAACACCAATATCAAAGGATTTGGTGAAATCATACACAGCAGTTAAAAACAACTCTGCCTCCTGTTGAGATGGTAAGACTGCTGCACTTGGACTATTTAGCCCCTTAGCTGGGTATCACTCTAAGCGCTAAAGGACAAGGCACAAGGATGAAGAATAAGGTAGCCTGACCTCTTCCTAGCCCATGAAGCCTGACAATTTTAATCATTTTGTATGGTAAACAACTTCCAGCTCCCACCTTCATCTCTGTCATTTCCTCTCATCTCTTTTACAAATTGTGTTACACTTTGAGGTTATTGTTCTATTAACAAAATTGTCAAAAGCTCCCAGATGGGATCTATGCCCACTGAACTAGGTACAGTATAAACAGGAAGAACATCTTGTCCAGGAGCTTTCAATCTAAATAGTAAAGACAGACAAGCAGTAACAGAAAGAAAGATTCCATTTTAGGGATGGGCATCTAAAGCTTGGACAGACTGAACTGCCCAAGGACACAGAAGACACCAGTGACAGCAGCAGAAAATAAGCAAAACCTTCCCCACACAAGATCCCTTTTATTAAGAATCTGCCTCCTATCAAGGCTTTTCATAGGGTCCCAACCAGGTGACACTGCTCTAAGATGAATTTTTAAAAAATCTTTCTAAAGGTGATTGTCTCCTTGGGCAAGGTGCACACAAAAGTCAAACAGTGCATATTTAGGATCCCAAACATAAAGGATTTTGGGAGTCCTGGGAATGAGAGAGGGGCAGAAAAGAATGAATTTCTTTGCCTTCCATTTTTATTGCTCACACTAATGGAGTTTACAGCCTAGAAAATAAAAATAAGCACAACACATAAAACCATATTTTGAAAAGGATACAAAGTGTATCATAGCGATATACTAATCCTATAATTCCTTAGAGAAGCAAATAACCTTTTCTCTTGATATAGGCATCAGGCATTGATCTGTCACACTGTTTGTTCTAGCAGAGCTCCCAGAGGTGCATTCAGTTTGAAACGTTAAGGCTAGTTCATTAGCCATCCCTAGCTCGTTTCTCTGAGAGAATCAAGATAATACTGTGGTTAGTTAATGGCTTTCTCTTGTTTCCCCTAGAGCCTGCCTGTCTGAAGCCTGCAGGCCCAAGAAGCTTTCTTTCCCCCTTCCCTTCACTATTAGTCACAGCTGGTAAGGCTTGCAGGAGCCTGGATTGTTTGAAAACAGCCAGATCGCACAAATGTTTGAATCTCTTTGCTGCAAACCACTACCTTGGCCCCAGTTGTCAGGGAGGAGAGCTCCTGCTTGTACAACATGGGGAGATGAGGGGTGGAGGGAAGGGGAATTCCTGATGATCACACTACAACTAGCTCTCATTCAGAAAACCACCAAAATTAAAAAAAAAAAAAAAAAAAAAAGAAATTCCTGTCTCGGGGAACAGCTCAGACACACTATTTCCTGGAAGGCAGGAGGAAAAAACTGACTGACTGGCTTTCATCGGGAGCTGCTGTCTCCAGAATCAGGCAGGCGATGTCACCTGCCTTGCTCTCAAGTTCTGTTGTTTATCATCACAGTTTAGAGGTCGGATAGTCACAGACAAGAATCTATCCCAAGAGCCATCCCACTATCAGCTCCTAAT
This sequence comes from Tyto alba, assembly GCF_018691265.1. Taxonomy (NCBI): domain Eukaryota; kingdom Metazoa; phylum Chordata; class Aves; order Strigiformes; family Tytonidae; genus Tyto; species Tyto alba. Next base: position 5,462,874 of record NW_024881317.1, read on the forward strand.
GTACGGGCATCATTCCCTGTACTTTTTCTTTCTGCTTAACACATTCTGTCCCTTGTCATTCGCACGTAATTACTAAAGCAAACAACACGCCTGCAGAGGTTCCAGCTAAGCACTGCTGCTAACGTCACAAGACTAAATGAGACACCTTAAAATACGCTTATCTCTCTTGTTTTTAGCTTGCATTTAGGCTTTTTAAAATTAATATCTGATTCCCATGAAAGCAAGACAATGACAATGTTGACGAGTGTCAGATATCTTCAGGCAGATGCGGTCCAAGTTCCCTTTACAGGGAGTAATTCTATCAATGTACTTCAGTGCTGATCGGCAGTATTCCCTGCTATTCTGGTGCCTTACTCTTTTATCTAGACATTCAGCACTCATTGCTGTGTTACCAGACACTGCCAGTCATGAAAGACTGCATGATGATTTTATCTGCCTCCTAGTATATTACCCATTGGGGAACAAACTTAGACTTGTAAATGTTTTCTCTTACCAGTACTTTAATCCAGACGTTTAGAGATGCTTTTGCTCAGCAAGAAAATAGCACCAAGCTATTTACAGAAGTCCTGCTGAGGTTAGCAATAGACAGGGTGATGACCATCAGATAAAACCTAGTCTGAAAGACAACTGTTTCATACTGACATGGGATTTTTTTTTTTTTTTTGTAACAGTAAGTATACCCTCTCCCAACAAAATATAACCTCACAGAGAAGCTGCTCTTTTTATGATACTGCTGAGTGAGCCTAAGTGTGGATTGTTACCAAAAGGATTGATGCGTCCCCATAATTTCCCATCTCTACACAGAAGGGGGTGGTGGGGTGCGTTTTGCACTTTTTTATAGATAGCATCCAGTAGAAAATGATTTACTACTTTAGCTGGGAGAAATTTTTGCCCATGGGGCTCCCTATACCAGCACTATAGGGGCCACTGAGACCTATGTTGTCCCAATGGAAGCAGCAGCTAGTTGTCAGATTGACTCAGCCACAGATAAGACTGATAAAACCATGTGTCTCACACAGGTCTGTAACACTTCTCCCCTAAAATTTTATGCAATATGTACTATAGCCATGGACATAGACAGACCAAGAGTAACATCTGACCCAATCACAAAATCTAGGCCTCTCTTCAGGCATTTACACACCAAAATCTATGTGAAAGCTGAATGCTAACAAAGAGAAAGGAAAGAAAAGGTTTCCTGGAGAACTCTTTGAGGGCTACAAAATCAGAGGAAGGTTTCTGTTTCTGAGTTACAGGCTGGGGAGACTCAATCTGACAAAGAAAATCTTTCAAATAGTAGCTGTTTGGTACCTGATCAGAATAGAATTAGAAAAATAAGGTTTGAAATTATGAACATGGTAGGTCCTTATTTCAACAGCTTCAAATTTTTCCCTTCTCCCATTGGGTCCAGAGCATGGTGTTGGAATACTTTTTGTTATGTCCAGAAATGACACTGCACAGAAAAGGCACACAAGATAAGAACTCCTCTGCCTTACAAAACAAAAGTAAAAGCAACAATGAAAGTCAACAAGACAAGAACAATAACAAATTGAAGTATTCTTTTGTCTATGGATAACATTCAGGTTCTTCAGAAACACACATCAGACTGAGTTTTTGTGAAATGTGATACCATGATACTGTTCTATGGCAAAATACTATTTAGCTTCAGATATTTCTCCTTGTAGTAAATCTACCATAAAACATGCAAAGCATAAATTGGTGTGACAATTGTATAAGTCAATAATTTGTCCCTTAATCCTACACTCTATATTTCATGATCGCTTCAGATGGCAAATATTTGGATTCACACCAGCCCATGACCTCTCAATCAATTTCCCAAGTAAGTATCTCTTCCTTACTACACCCCATTCAAGAAGCTCTTCCATAAACCCAGTATTTTATCAGCAGTTGAAGTCTCCCTGGCCAAGTCCATCAGCTTGGGAAGAACCAATCCAACGTGCAAGTTTTTACAGGATTGAGAGTATTCCCTATGAATTCAACAGGCCTAAGATCTACAATGAAGAAACACTCAGATCTCTCCAATTCTTGTATTAACTTCAGCTTCTCTTTTACAGTGTAATAATTTACTAACTTCACAGTGCATTGGTTGTATCTGTGTAGTTCCTTCTTTTGACATAAAGGACTATGACTTCTCAAATGTCTACTGAAATTGAACACTTGTCAAAACCCAAGTTTCTGGAAAGCAGTAGAGAAAGTATGGTGTAACTAGATTACTATTTTCAAGGTAAGCTAAAGTTGGCATATATATTATCAAATCATTATTAAGGAGAGGAGATGTATTAAGGAAATGGATAATGCTGTTTAGTCATCTTTGCTAAGAGCTCCATTTTCTATGGATGAAACATGCTATTTAATGATCAACTATTATTATTTTTATATCCTGCTTTATGACACCGTGTCTTGCTTTAAGGCAACTATTTACTACTGTGAGCACTTAGTAAAAAGAATTATCATTCTTTGCTGTCTTCTTTTACCAAAGAAGTGAAAGGAAAGAAAGTTAAAATACTGAAGAGTACTTTAATCAGAATCGATTTATGATCACTGTTAGGAATGGTCCTGTTCTTTTCTTATGAAGATGCAGAACTCCTATGATACAAAAATAGATAAATAATTATCTGAAAGTTAAACTAATCAGGGATGATAGTTATTGGGAAAACACTACTTAACAGAACAGTACACAGCTGGTCTCCCTACTTAAATGACTGAAGATATCTGAATATTTATCATTCATTTACAACTTTTTTTTGGTGCAATTTGGTATATCATGTCTGTGAGTACTGAAACTGATGCAAGTAAGAAAGAAAATTCTCTCAGGAAATCTATGCACCTTTCAGAACAAAAAGAGAACATCCTTTCATCTGCTCTAGGACATACAACATAACATGGCATTTTTCCTGCAGAGTCTGTGATAAAGGTGTTTTTAAAAGATCTCAATATGTGACAAAATTAGGAGAGAGAAAACGCTCAGAACATTCAAGTCACTCGGCAATTCGTTTCCAGATTTGATCTCTTTTTGTGTTTTAATGAATGTTGAAATTTAGCTGAAGTCACTAGAAAGGACATTAGCTGACGCTTCTTTGGAAGAAGGCCTTCTAGCAGAATACTAGCTTATGACTTCTTTCCATGAAGTCTTAATTGGTTAGGACAGAGGATTTATTTTTTTTCCCCAAAGCAAAACATGATTCCCTAAGTGCTCCAAGAACAGTCACTAAAAAAGAAATCAAGATGTAAAACTGTAACATTTCTAACACTCCTACATGACCAAAAGGATGCAATTTTAGAACTGTGATTTGGAACCTACAAACATTTTAAACATTTGTCTTGTGGTTTATTTGTAAACTAATGAGTCTTGATGCTGCTCCCTATGCTCATACTGCAATCTGTTGTTGGCCTTTTTGCAGCTTTAAGATCTACACTTTGGAGAATCACAGGGGGTGTTGGAAAAATAAGCCAACAGAAGCAGCATGATCAAATTTCACTTTTAACTTTTGAGGAACTAAGATTAAGTAGCATGTGTTTTTATTGCATGAAAACATCCTCAAAACTGTGGCACTGCAAGATGGATTAAGATCAGCATCTCCTTTTCCTCAAGATCTTCCTAGATAAAATAGCCTGGGTGCTTTTTTTTTTTTTTCCTAAATGGCAGATTGCCAGTAGCTAATTTAGCATAACAATGGAAATAATAATTCTCACCAATTCAAGAATTTGTGATGCTCTATCTGTGGCAAATGTATTTAAGTGTATTGCTAATTATTTTTACTTACTGAAGGAAAGAACCAAAAAGGTTCTTGTGCACATGTGTAACCTGGGAAGCTTAAACATGTGCTGCAGTATTGGAGACTAGATGCACTAGTGTATTAAGATCACAAACTTCAAAGGGTTACATGAGGGAGGCTAATTAAAGAGCGTTTTTATATAATCTTATACAGTGTATTTACTTTTGCTTTTTGGGATGTAGACGTTGCAACACTGTATGCAAACTTGTAAAATAAAACTTGTAGTGTCTGTAAGAACTTCATTTCACATATGACCTTTTACAGTAATTGGATCTGAATTATAATCAGTCACCTGAGTCCTGAAATAGATAAAATAGTTTTTTAATGTTAAAAAGTTTTAGCCCTTCGTTGATTATCTATCAGTGCTTACAGTCCTGTGAAAATAAGATAAATGAGAAATTTGGTCTCTAATTAGACTTCACTAGATTTACAGCTTTTAATTTATACGCCAATGCAACTCAGGCCGGCACTAACACAGATAGAGATGGAGCCACAGTTTTCAATTGATTTAACAATTTAATTGCAGCATTAACATCCATTAACATTTAACTAACCTTTTAAACTAACCTCAGGCACAACCTTAAAGACTAAATGAAGTAAAATTGCATATAAAAAGGTACTAACATACAGCTGTAAGAAGCCAGAGTGAATCTTTAGGGAGATTTAGCATTGCTTCCCCACATCAGCAGGAGGGAGTCTGTTTTCCTTCTTGCAAAATTCAGTAGGAAAGCATGCTCTAATTTATAGGAAAAGGAAATAGACACATTTGATGGTTATTAACTCTCATTTATATCTTCTTGTCTATACGTGATGTCTAAAAGACACAATATCCCTTACTCTGGTCATGCACTAAAGAACAATTTTATTACTCAGAGAAACAATATTCCTGGATTATCTGTGATAAAATGTGATGTAAGGGAATATAAAATAAGCCACTGGAGTTTGATATGAAAGAGAAACGCCATATTTTAGAAACAATGAGCAAATAGGGCTCCTGTTTAGGTGGATATAAATCTAAAGCAACTACACTGAAGCTGTTGGAATTACTTCAGGTTTACCCCTGTGGTACCAGGAGAGAAAGTCATAGAAAATAAGCACAGTAAGTGCCTGATTTATATCTGTGTTGAGCACCCCAAAACTCTACTTTGAAGCAACAGTAGCTGCAGGTGTTCAGGGCTTCAACAAAGAAGTCCTCAGAGCCAGATCTGCTGTTGTGAATCTTTGTTCCTCCAGTCCTGTGGCAGTTAAGGTCTGCTGAGGGGCTAACTCCAACACTGGGAGAGCACCATGCACAGAGGCCGTAAATCTGCAGTTCAGCATTTACCATTGCATGCAGCCACAGACTACTGTTAGGGCTGGGTCAAGATTTAAAGATCTTTTATTTCTGACATGGATGACAAACAGGAGTTTTTGGGACTGTTTAAAATGTCGTCTAGGCATTCTCGACCTATATTGTGTCAGATCTGACATAATTCTCAGCAACATCTGCATAATTCATGAATACTGTAAATTCATAATGTATGCAGGGTTTGGTAGCACAGTACAACATTTGATATTACTAGCTATTATCTAAGCCATATTCCTTTGGATTGAACCACTGCTTGCACAAACAATTTCACTGTGTTCATTGACTTGTGTAAATGCTTATCAATATGCCTGAGTTTCAGAGTCAAGCTCTCAGCTAACTGTGCATGTGCTGTTACCATTTCTCTGTATCTAAATGGCATTTAATATTCGCCAAGTAATATCAAAACATGAGGATGATAGCTTGGAAATTATCACAACCTTGTGTCTGTCGATTGCAGTGATGAGTATCACACATATATGTCTTGACATGCAATACTGTTACGTGCAGTGTAATATTAATGGTCCAAGGATTAAGAGTCTCCTAGCAGTACATATTGACACTGTTATGGTGTAATGACTCCACTGGAATTATTAGTCATTCCAATCAGCGCTCTGCACTACTGTTTGACTACGTACATCATAAATGTATGAGGTCAACGGTCTGGATATTAAAAGCATTACAATCTTGTGCACTGATACAGCATAGTATGCCACCTAGATGGCTTTTTCAGGCACCTTTGAATTCACACTGCCACACTTGAGGAATACATCACAGGTATGGAAAGCCCCTACAGCATTTGTTTTCAGCTCTTCAAATTCTGGTAAATTAACTATAGGTGGGTAACAAAGAGGCAGTATTTCTGGTAACATTTAATTTTTTACTTTCAGTTAACACACAGTTACGGATATGGCTGTATTTCACAGTAACATGAAGTCAAAAAATTTAAGTATTTCTAATAAACTATATGGATTATGACTCCGTACAAGTTACATAACTCCAACACAAACATATGTGGTGATACCATCCTTTTTTGCTCTGTAATGATTAATGACATGAAAAGAGAATCATAGGAAAATACAAACAAATTTTTAAACATAAGCATCCACAATGGTACGAATACTTTAGAGAAAACCTGAATCACCATAACAAGCACCGTTCTATTTTCTACAAAGTATTTTTCTAAGTCTAGTAAGAGTTAAAGGTTAATTTGCTGTATATCTCTGTGAATACTTGTTAAACTTTACCACATGCACCGTATCTAGTTTCTTATTTTACTGAAAAAGCAATCTTTTCAACTATAACATGTGGATCCATTGATCAGTGTTCATATAACCAAAATAATCCCCCCAAACATCAATACAACTTTTTTAAGCTGTCACTTTTCTCTCTATGCATCCATAGAAGGTCAAATTTCGAGGATATGCATATAATTCTAAGTAATAAGACATTAATCTTTCAATCAATATTTTTTCTTTTAAACTCAGGGTTATGCTCATACTGCTTATGGTATGATTCCAAAATCAGAACTACACAGCTTACGAACTAATGGGCTTGAACTTCACTGTATCTCTAACCAAGGGTATAAGCACTCATCTGGCATGACAGTCAGCAGTTCTAACTCCTAAGTGATAATCAACACCAGAGAAATAATATGTTGTTTGTGTTTATTATAAAATGTGAACATCTGACTTTCCTTGCTCTCCTATCATCTGCTCTGTCCATCTGCCTCTAGTTTCTTAGGCTCACCACTTCAGTACTGCAGCTTCCGCCATCAGAAATAGGACTTCCATCTCTTTCTGCCTCTACCTCTCCACATCTCAATTTTGGATGAAAATGCCACCCATGAATATTGTCTCCTCCTGTTTTGAAGCATTATTTAACAATGTAATTATATTATTTTTGAAATAAGACATTTGACTCCATCATTTGCATGATGCTGCTATACAAAAACAAGGAAGTTTTGCTTCAAAGTTTCAGAAATATCAAGCAGTATTCAGATATTTAACTGAAATCCAAGCACCAAAAGATCATCTAAGATCTGTATGGAAAATCAGTGAAGTTAGATATTTTATATGACTAAATAGCAGATCAACATACCAAATAAAAAAAAAAAAAAAAAAAAAAGAATATCACACCAGTATAAAGATTTGTAAGGCAATAAACATCATGCCTGTGCTAACAGGAAGATCAATATGAACTTATAGCTTTTAAAAGTAAAAGTAACCTACAGGAACAAGCTGATTTTTCAGATTTCCTTCTTTAAAAAATCATTATATATTATTTACTTCAAGTCCGCCCCTACATTAAGACCATTTTAATATCCTTTCAATATCCTGCTATGTAGGGTCTTTTTGATGGAAAGCTGCTGTGTGCCTCCCATTTTCTCTGTAGCTAGTTCAAGGGATATAATCAAAGGATGCAATCAAGGCATGAGGTCAGAACTAGCCTGTGTTCTGCAAACTGGAAATTATCAGCTGATATAACAACATTTATCCTAAGTACAACCCTTGGGCTCCCTAGCAGTTCCTAGAAGATTGCACTCAGAGTGGGAAATGCAGAAATGGTCTTCAGCTTTCTTTTTAGCCATCAGGGTAACAGCCTATCATTTGGTTCAGTTGCCAACCCATAGTCATTTAATGATATTTTAAGTTACTCCGGGTTTCACACCTGGCCTTCACACATGACTTCAAGAAGAGTGTGAAACTCCCATGGGTCCCATATAATATTTTCCAGCCCCGTGCAGGTCTTGAGTACTCAACGGCACCTTAATAAGTTCCCCTTTTCTTAGACAACTGAATTGAATGCTTAAGAGCAAATATGAGTCCTTCTGGATAATCAGGATTTTATCACAGAATCGTAACAGTTAATGATAAATGAAGTGGGGACAGCAAACAAGTCTTTACTCATCGTCCTGATTTTGCAAAGCACCAGCATTTGAAAGCTGAATGTGTAATACCAGGATAAAACCCTGTGTAAGAATGCAAAATGTGTCCTCCATATATACACGAAAGCATGTATATTTACATAGAATGCAAACCAGCATCCAACAAAATACCAGGGAATGACTCACTGAATCAGACTGATGATATCAGACATGGAGAGGCCTATTATCTTATATATATATCCACTCTTCTGAATAGCCTTTGCACTGCTTTATTTAATTCTTTGTTCTCTTTGCCATTAAATATGCCTGTTGATTACGTTTGCACAATCTATCTCAATTAGATTTACCTCACTTTGCTACTCAATTCAAAGCTTAGTCTAGGTTTATACAGATGAATTCTAGCCACGCAGCAATTGCTTTTGGAATTAACTAAATATAATCATACTGTAATTCTGAGCCTGTAATAACAATGTAGTTACATGTAATCACTGTATAAAGTTATGAGTTACTGCATAAAACTGATGTTCTTTTTGATTAACATATTAACACTTCTTTTTTTTTAATCATAAACTGCATGGACTGTATTTGGAAATTAGCTACAAATCTCCTGTGCATCAAAGTAAAATTTAAAACTCAATCTACACATTAACAGCAATAAAGGATGCCCTATAGGCAAAGACACTGCTCTCAAATTCTCCAATAGTTTTCATGGTGACACACTACAGATTCCACCCAGAGGTGGTTTTCTTCAACTTTGGCAGCAATGCATACTGGAGGAGTCAGAAAATATGTTCAGAAGGATTATACAGATATAATTCAGGGTGAATTGCATAATTGAGGCTTGATGTTGTGTTGTAGCCAAAATAAGATTGGGTCAGCCTGCAAAGAAGAGAGGGCAGGGCAAGGTGACTGTAGAAACTTTCCATTGTCTGGCTTCTGCAGGTGGTTGGATACTTGAGCCGTTTCAAACAGCCACATGGCAAACTCTTTCAGAAAGAGAGTCCCATTCTGTGTTCATGCTGTGCTTAGCAGGACTCATACCTTAGCTGGGTAATTTAAGTAATACAGAAATACAAATAATTATCAAAAACTACCTAACTTTAGATTGAAGATGTGTGCTGTAAGATGTTTTAATTTAGAATCAGTGACATACAACATCATTTCCCACATTTTATTTTTCTAGACACACAAAAAAAAAAAAAAAAAGGAACAATGAATGAATTTGACAGGAAATGTGAAGTTAATTAGCTGTATGTCCTCAACACGGTGTTTTTAAGAAGTTCCCAGAAAGAATTCCATTTTTCCTAGAAAAGATGTGCAAATATGACTTGTCTGCAAATCCAATTAAAGTTGATAAATAATTCAGTTCAGGTAGCTCAATATTCAAATTGAAAGCCAGCATCCAATTTGAGGAGGGAAATAAGCATTAAAAAAACATCTTGAACACATTGTATTACATTGATACTTTGCAGCACAAGCTGGACTTTAAATGAAATGTACTATTTTTATTCAGATGACAAATTGCTCTAAATTCTAGTATTTAATAAATAATATTATAAAACATTAATAGGACTAAAAATATTTAAATATTTATAACAATGAAGACCACAGATACAGGATAGAGATCTAAGAACTAAAGACACATACAGTTCAGGTTAGTTATATCTCAAAAACAGGCCCCACCCTAATTTTGCAGTGAGTTCCATGCTGACTATCACCTCAATTTCCATTGCATGAAGGGCCTTCTTCAGGAAGGTGAGGGGCCTTGCATAATTTTTCAGGATCTCTTTTCCTTTAAAGGTGTCCTAAACCCAAGCATGTGGCAAGACTGAAAGAAATGGCCTCTGGTATTAGAACCAGGAATTAAATACAAGTTGCATCAATCATTGTGAGAGATCCTAGAGCAGACATCAAACCTCCTTTCTAGATAACCTGCGGAGCCTGAGTTGCGACACTTCTTGTGCAGGGCTACGGAAGAAGTCTGAGTGGGTGGAAATTATTCATGGAATCATTTAGGTTGGATAAGACCTTTAAGATCAAGTCCAACTGTAGACCTATCACTGCTAAGTCCACCACTAAACCATGTCCTTATGTGCCACATCTACATGTCTTTTAGATACCTCCAGGGATGGTGACTCTACCACTTCCCTGGGCAGCCTGTTCCAATGCTTGACATTTTTGGTGAATAAATTTTTCCTAATATTCAATCTAAACCTGCCCTGGTAAAACTTGAGGCTGCAACTTGAAGGGTAAGCACATCTTAGTAGGAAATTACGGAACCTTGTACAGCCATTGTGGATGAGGGGAGTGTTTCCTGAGAGTTAATTCACTCATGAATAAGCCAAATTCCAGAAGGATCATTCTGTTTTAAAGAACATGTAACTATCTCAAAGGCTCAGGACAGAGATTACAAAGACAGTAGGACATCAGTTTATCCCAGATACATTTTATAATTGGGTTTATGACAGAAGATATGAAGGAATTAACTTGATGCCCTGCTTGACAGTGTACTTCTGGAATGGCATCTACAGATTGACTAAAGGTAAGCCAGTACACTTAATTATCTGTATGAGCAATTGTGGCTCTTATTACACAGAAATAAAGCATTCAACTCCATCCTTCTTATTCCAAAATTTAGACCCAAATGAATTATGGTTCTTCAATTACTATAAGAGCTTTCTTTACTATGTGTACCAGGTGAGCTTGCCTAACAAGCAATTAGCTTCCAACTCTGAAAGAAGAAAGAAGTACAAACAACATCATATAGCAAACTCCGTGGATTTTGAGGCAGTTTTGGAGAGCTGTTTGGTATGCATTCTTAAATAGATGCAGATCTGCATGCCTCAGCCTCAAGACAGAGGATCTGGCTAGTATTTGATGAGCTTGGGGAGGAAAAGAGACCCAATTAAAAAAAATCTGAGTGCAAGGATTTATGGGAACTAACAAGAATCTCTGCTATAATATGGGATCTCATCAGCTGGAAATAAATAAGGAGAAGGAAGTCAATGTTCTTGCTGTAAACCATCAATATAGTATAACCAGGTAAAAAGTTATTCTCTTCTATTCAGGTTAGATTTTTCTAGTGAAGGTTAGGATGTGCTAATGCCATGATACCAGTTCCTACTGAGTCCTCATTCCGATTATGCTATGCAAATTTGAACATTGATGTTCAAGAAAGTATTTCAAATTGGAGAGAAGGACCTACTAATAGGAAGATCACAGGAAGAAAGAGCCTATTTTGCAGGAGATGACTAAACAAGTTTGGTCAATTGGAGCCTTGCAAAATGAGATGATTGCTAGGGGACAAACACAAAATGGGTCTGGAACAGGTAAATAAAGAACGATTAAAACCATGGTCAATGTTGGCATAAGAAAAAGTGGTGTCAATGGGTAACATATCTACTTAGACTGGGAAGAAGGAGGTTTCTAACAATTAAAAAAGTGCTAAATATTAACAGACTTCTTTTGAGATGGAGCTTGATCATTTGATGAAAGGAATTATATGATGCGGTAGCCTGCAATGACAGAGGACTGGACTCAGTGACCCAGCCAATTCCTTCTGGTACGATATTCCTATATTAGCTGCAGTTCTCCAGCTCCTTGTGAGCTGCTAATTAAGGCTCCAAGTGCTTCAAATCTACTAGAGATAGTAAGGATTCATGACAGTGTGACTGTGGTGGAAACTGAATGAGCATGTACACCCCATGAGCTGGCACTTCATATGGTTCACTACCAGCTGGTACGCACTTTCTGATGGAATGTCTAATACATGTGGTCCAAAATCAAGGGACATAGATAAAATTAACAAGATGCAATGCATGCAAGTGAGATTTATTTTATTCCATTATCATGCTTACATTTTAATAGTACTTTTAAGTTTGTTTCAGAATTTCATTTAAGAAAAAGTATAAAAGCTATAGTAAAACAAAGGAAGAAGGATGCAATTATAGCAATGCATTATATATTTTTACTCAAAATTTCTCTTCAGAAACAAAATATGAAAATCCCTCTAAGAAAATCCTGAAATTATGTAGGACCATGATGAACCAGAATGAGTTATGTTTTGTGTGCAGAAATTTACTGAACCACATTAGTAACCCTTAGCTGTTAAGATCCATATAGTATTTTTTTCTGGGTGGTGATTCATATTATCCTATGAATGCATTAGGGGGGATTTAAATTCTTAACACCCACCATCACACCAAAGACAGAATAGACTACTTAATATGAATAACAAGCACCAGAAGAAAAACACTCCACCCCATGTTTCTTCTGCAACTTTAAATTGGACACAAAGAGGAGGAGAGGGGGAAAAAAGAGAGCAGAATAACAGTGAATTAATAATGGAGAAACCTGATTAGAATATAATTTGTCCTCATTAGCACAGCATTCCTGACATAAGGCCGCTCCTTGAATCCTGTTTACTTTGAAACTCCAAAGAAAGAAAACCTATATAGTTGTTAACACTCAGCTTTTCAAGGATAGCTCCGTAATGAGGGTGGAGTGTATATGAGCCGGTTGGTTCTTTACCATCAGAGAACACTGAAAACACATCTGTGCAGTGAAGCATTATTGGGCCTTTCAAACAACCTCTGCGGCCGCTGCCTATAAATCTCTTCCCCTGTCATGTTTAACTAAAACCCAATACCCATTCAACATGAAATCCATCAATGTTATACAGAAAACAATGACAAAGCACTCTCCTTTGTGTCAGGAAAAACAAATAATTCTGCAGGAAAAAGAGGGAAACCTTTTTTGGCAAGCTTCTGCAAGGATGCAGAGATAGCAAGTGGCAACTTTCTTTTAAAGCAACATATACCCAGCCATAAAAAATAATTTCAAGGCCAAATATATACTGGGCATTAGAATGCCTGCTCAAGATAATACATAATGCATCAGAAGAATCTATGTGTTGAGGCATTCTATCTGAAGTATGTTTGTGATGAGGACAAAGTCAGTTTATGCCATCCAGGTGCATGATTCTGTCAATGCTAAATTGGTTTTGCATTTTTGCAAATATATATAGCAATATACGTAGCAATTACAAATTCTTTCTTCTGTTACTTCTAACCCCATGGAAGCGCACATATGTGCATATATACACACATACAGAATGAGTTCAGTGGGTGAATTTAGCCTTTTACTATTCTCTTATTTCACCCCCTAAAGGGGGAGACACACACGGGGACAAAACAGGGAATAAGGAGTGAAGGAAACTGTCAGAGGGCAAAGGCACCTTCCATGAGGATTCACTAGCACATATATCATGAAAGCAAGAGATTATGGGAAACCAGTGCTGACTGGAAGAGGTTGAATTATTTCTAGGTAAATGGACTAACAAAGCTGGACATGAATGAAAGCAAGTAAACCAGACAGGTAAGATCAGAATCTATCCCAAACCCTTAGACTTAATAAGATAATAGAACCAGCAGAAATAGAATTTTAATGTAATATATTCAGTGCCACGTAAACAAGGAGGATTTGCTTGATAATTGTTTACCAGACAAGTTTCCCCTAAAACACATGAATCTAGAATAAAAGTGATTCCTTGACAGCCTGTCTTGTACATGGAGATAGATACCCACATTGCACTGCACCTCTTCATCTCAACTATAGGTGCAACACTTAATAGTGCCACTGTCTTTTAAGCATCCCATTACTGTAAAGACATTAGCCACTGAACTTAATTAACAAAATCAATCATAATTAATTCTTTCAGTGTTCACAGAGTCATCATAGACATTTCCTTTAGACTTTTACTGTAATTGGCCATTAATGGAGAGCCAAAATAGTCAAATGATTTAGAATATATATAGAATAATGTACACCCACTGTACATAATAAGATGTCATTTTCATTGAGGAGGTGACAGAAGCATCATAAAAGAAGAAGTGCAGAGCTTGAATAGTTTATCATTGTCATAAAAGCTGTGAGTGCTTCATCTGCTCAGTTTCAGGGTATTTTACTCTTCACTCCCGTTAACTGTAGACTCAAAACCACACGATACTTATGAACAAGAAAGTTTCTGTACATAACTTGGGCCTTCATTTTAAATGTCATGTGTAAAGCATGCAGTGGAGAAATTGGTTTCTCTTGGTTATAATAGAGGATTTCCCAAAGACATTCCTTCTGTGGACAGACACAAAGTCTGCTGTGTACCTTTAAAAACTGATGTCCCTGAGGTCATGTTTTGTTGACCATTCACTACTACTGCATGTTTCATTTCAGAGTTTTCCATTTTCCCAACAATCACACTTACTGATGGCACACTTTACAATGAAAGTTTAGTCCCAACCTTAACAAAATTGAAACTGGGGATCATCCACAATTCTCCACAGTGTTTCCTTACACCCAGATGATAAACCCTGAAACTATTCATTCATCTTGAAATGAAAAATTTTGACTTTTGGCTGAAAATGTCAGTTTTCCCTCCAGGAGAACGTGCAAGGCTAGGCACCAAGTAGCTGAGCTTCTAGCCTTTCATCTAATCTGCTTCTTATGATGGCAGAATTAATTTCATTTTTCTAAAGCCATCCCTGATCAATTGGGCTTGAATTGTGCGCTGACAACTCTTCTGAAGAAAATACCATGAGCAATTTCTGCTGCTTGTCACATTTCATAATTGTCCCTTGATACGATGATCTCAGCTATATTTTTGACAATCCAGAATAACAGTTTTGAATGGGGGACACTTTAACTGGTGTTACTGAAATCAGAATGTAGCCTGTGAGACCTACAAGATGCGACTTAAGAAGCGTATGAAATAGAAAATAGAGTGCATGGTTATCTACTCGATGAGACAGAGAGGACACATTTTTAAGCATGTATGTATGTGGGTACACATATTCAGATGCTATTATTTTAAAAGATATACTTAAGAGTTAAGCTAACATGCTTAAGCTCAATTTCTCTTCATTTTTTTCACCTGAACAGCAATCATTTGTATTACACATTTGTCCACATTACTGTGAACACAAATTAGTGTTCTTGAATACTGAGTGCTACAAGCTGAACTTTAAATGAGCCATGTTACAGCACTATAGGTTTCAAGGTTTGTATGGTTGTTTTTTTTAAATGCCTATTTACCCACATGTCAAATAACCTATCAGGACAATTCTTCTTACCTACTCTTCTGAATGCAAGAAACAACACATGATAGCCATCTCTCTGGTCTTTCTCCATCAATCAATATGATCCTATAAGAGTTCAAACTTAGCACTAGTTACATAAGAGAGCTACTGAATTAGATAATCATCGCTGGTGATGAAATGATTATTTAATTACTGTCAGCTGTGCTTCCAATAACACAGAGAGTAAATCCAAGAACATCGACAGTCAATGATAATTTATTAATCAATTAAACAGTAGTGCTTGGGTATGCATAATTTGCACAATAAAAACTAAATTAAATGCTTAAATAAAAGGAGTGGCTTTTGTAACATTAAAAGTTGCAACATACAGCAAAGGACTGAATATTCAAAACTTAATGCTCTACTTTCCAATCTCAATATAAAGAAAAACAAAAGGCTGATAGGCCTCTGGAGGATGGGACTGACATTGCTTATACAGCAGTAACTGTAGTACAGTGGTAATTCTAGTGTCTTCTGTGGTGTGTTTTTTCAGCTTGCAGGACTGGGAAAGTTCTGTATCAGACTCAGGATGTCTGTTCTGTGCCAGTAGTCAAGGCCATCCCTAATACATGGTTGGAATTATTTTAACAGGAATTCCCTGTTTCTCAAGAGAAAAGATTCTTCAGAACCAAATTATTCTTCATTTTTATTGTAAACAGGTAGGATCCCCATCTTACATCACAAACTGAATGATGGTCCTCAGAGTGTGTCAGTCTTTGCTTTCAGTCCTACAATATAGCATTGCATTTACAAAATCACTTCTTTCTCAGTGGGCTGCTTGTGCAATTACCCTTGCAGGGTATTCTGCACCCATCTTTGGATCTCACTTGGCTCAAAGAGATTATCAATGTATTACTTTCATGTCCTAAAGGCATGAAGTGGATGAATGACATCTGCACTTCTGATAATTTGATTTCTTAATTACAGAACAAATGCATGTTACTCCACTTGAAATCAAGAGTCCCTTCAGCTAGGCACTATTCAAAACTACTAACAGTTAAAAGAAGAGGACAAGCAAAACACAGCTTGAGAAGACTGATGTGACTGGCCCAAAATTTCACGGTGGATCTGACTGAGCAAGGCCTAGATCTGCATCCCCTGTTTTAGGGCTCTCACCAATGGATTATTCCATGTCTCACCCAAAGCTTTACTCCTTGTCACAAAAACGTGAACCTTTATATGTCTAAAGAGATTGTACATAAGCGAAAAACTTAGATACTCCAAGACTACAACAGAGACCTAGAGACCCCCCAGGAGGAGCCACAGTAATAAATTCATTATTTTCCATCACTGCTGTTCATCTCCCATGAGGAATGCTCATCTCCCACCTATTTTCATAACATTATTAGTACCAACCAGAAAATTGGTGTGTTCAATCAAAATATATCTGCTTACTGCATACAATTATGAATTTGATTGCTTTAAAACATTTTAGTTAAAAGGTTTTTTTGTATATTGTCAAGATACAACTACATTTAAAACCAGATTTTGTGAGAGGGGTGAAATATAATTTAGCAGTCACAGAACAACTCTGGGACTCAAAATTTACTCCAGGTCTGCTCTCAGCTCTGTTACCACAATGTTCTGTGGTCTTTGGCAGTTGCTGCATTTCTTTGCCTACATTATCTCTGTACTACAAGTTCAAAGCTCTCACAGCCAAGTGGTACCAGGAAAGCAATTTTGCATACAGATCCTTGGTAGGTCAAACTGTTGACTTTCATCCATTCTACCACCCTAAACTATCTGAGTTTCCTTTCTCTCAAACCAAATTATCTTCTCCTTGAAGTTACTCCATTAGGTCTGTGGTCACTACGGAGCGACTTCAGATTTAAGGGAGCACAACTATGTCTAGTCAGATCCTCACAAGATACTATCTTTACAGTCCTTTGCTAATGTTAATTCTCACTGGCTGATGTCGATCTTTCACTTTGTGTTGCTTATCTAAAACCAATACCTATTCAAACTCCAATCAATCAATGCTACATAAGGAATGATGAAAAAAGACATCCAATTCTCTTGTTTAACAACTTGTTCAACACCTATCGCTTCAACATCCATGACTCCTTACTTCATGGTTACCAGCCTTCTGAATTTAAAAGAAATGAAGGAGAATTTACCAGAAAAAGGCAGCAGTAGCCACCAAGTTCTTAATTGCTGAGAGCAGCAGTCATGATGGAAACACCTTTAATACGGCAAGAACCTCAGTTATTTGATTATCACTGCAAGCAACGCTTGCTTTGGCTACAGTGGGCTAGTCTGAAGACTGCCGCTCCATAAACTGCATGTAACTGTTGCCCTGATTTTATTTTTCACCATAACTGAATTAATAGGACCTCTATGGGAGCCCAGAATTTTGCATTACAAGACAGCTAAACAGCAAAGCACTGATACTGCTCTTCTACAGCCTTGGTAGGAAATTGGTGGCAATAGAAAGAGGAAAGTTTCAACAGAACAATACTGGTTGGGACAAGCTTATTTTCTCAACTAATAAATTCCATGCAGCAGAACAGTCTCAACCCGGTGAAAGCAAATATCTGAAGGGCCTGATCTTATTCATGCATGCAACAGTACTATTTAAAACAGTAGTTTACAATCAGGCTAGCATAGATTTATACAACAGGCCAGGTACTACATTCTGTTTAAGTGTTTAAATTCCTACCAACTTCCACAGGAGTTTAGGTACATGAATGTCTTTCAGACACCGTCCTAAGTGAACAGCCTAATGACGAAGACAATTTAGTAATGAGATTCAGGACTTGCTTCATATGCCCGAGGCTTGGGATAATTTTGCAAGTAGGCTTTATATTTTTTATTTTAAAGCAAATTACAGAACATTGGCAAAATTTGTACTCAGTCTTTCCCCTAAATACGCAGTTTTCAACTTGGTATCTGTCCATAAAATCAGATCTTTTTTTCATGATCAGAGCCAGGTCTCAAGGTCTTACAAATGGCATCCCAATTAACAGAACAGCCATTGTGGCTTGAAAACCTCGTTATTAAAAAATAAAAACAATCCAGTTCCCAATCTCTGACTGCTTTAAAGTGGCTGCCACCAGCAAAGGAGCTTAGATATGGATATAAAATAAAAGCACCTACATTTTCTTTCCTCCTTTTCATGGATACATTAATACTGTGCTGGAGGCTGATCTGGCTAACAAGTTCTGAGCTAGGAACTGAGGTTATTAATGTCACTGTTAAGATTTTTTTTGTTATTATTATTGAATCTGATCTGTCTTATATCCAAGAGTGGTTTTTATTGAATAATCTACTCACAAAATGAAATGGGCTGTTACTGAAAATGGGGGGAGGCAAGTTGTGTTGTAAAATAAAAAGTGAACACATTTTGTGACCAGATACCACTTAATTTGCAAATGTGTACTCTAGAACCATATGTTGTCTGATACAGTCGACATTCCTTGCCAAGCAGCATTTATATAGCTGATCAAACATTCCTGTTCAATACTAAAAAGATAGAAAATTCTAAACTGTTACACTACTGCATATGCATAAGATGATTTTCTGTCCCTTCCAAGGTGCCTTAATCGATATAATTATTTTCAGTATTTTCATGTTGTGAAAAAAATATTGCATAATGATTCAGTCTAAGTTCGGACTTGATCCTCCAAACACTCACTAGTTGCCAGCACACATAAATACTGTGGCAAGCATGTCCTACATCTTTCCTAGGCTAACCACATTCCTCATATGGGAGAATTCACCCAGTTTGATTCCTTCAGCCATGATAACCAAAAGGCTATATATGTGTTGTTTACACCCAAGTCAAAATGAAGTGGATTTAAATGGAGGTGGAAGCAAGATTCGAGACTTTTGTAATTACGCTCATAAAAGCTCACAAACAGGTAGGGAAGAAAGGAAACAAGAGATGTTAACAATTTCAAAGTTTTCAAAATCCTTCACAGTCTAAAGGAAATTAAGTGTGCTGTAAAAAGAGACCTGCTCTGATTTCATGCAGTGGGATCTATATAATGTAAGTGCAATCTTTAACATGGCTTTTTAGGTCTGACATTGTGAAAATTTAAGTCAAGTGACAGAGGCTTAAATTTGAGCTCTGTCAAACTGCTGCAACAACCAGAAAAATTAGGAGAGCAGAGTGTTCTGTGCTCTACACAATGAAGCTCACAAATGCCATTCATTTATCTCTGCTTCCTAAAATGATATTTTCACTCATGGAAATTTTCATAATTAAGCTTTTGATAGCTCCTGCTTTGCAGTTCATCAGCAAGGAGGACATAAAGAACACTGAGGACTCATTACACACAGAACAAACTTAACTCATTAACAGTGCTTGGAGTGAGCAATCTCAGACCATTACTTTTAATGGGATTAGCCTTTCTTGTGTACAAAAGGCAGCACAACTCAGTCTACTTAAAATCATTTCCGTATTCTAACAACATGGGCTACATTCATGCTAATAGGAAAGTGTTCATTCTGGCTTTGCTCTTCATTGTCAGAGTGGCACTGAGCAGTTTACCAGAAACAGGAACAATAACTGAGTTATACTTGGTTTATTTTTGGCCATTTGTCTGCATTTTCCTTTTCTCATTTTACAAGGCCCTACCTTTGATCATCAGTGAAGAACAGGATTAGTTTACTAATTCTGTATTACTGTCAGCAAGATGGCATAGACTCAGTCCTCCACATTAAAGTGAAAAGAGAATCCTTAGAGGATATAAGGATGAAGACTTCCCATGAGCTCCTAAAGTCTGGCTAGCTTTATACGTCAACATCAGTATGATACCTCTGAATAAATGCCTTTGCAGCCATGCAGCATGTTCCCAACCTGAATAATTAGCCATCACTGACACTTGTTAGACCTGCTTATACACTGTCAGAGGAAAGTATTAGTGCTAATGAAGCGAAAGAGTTCCAAGCTGTGATAGTGGTTCTCCTAAGGTCAGACAAACCCAAAAACCAGGATGCAAATGACTTCTGTACACATTGCAACATCACAAAATGTTCCGCTTCTAACAGACTTGTAAGAATCGGTATTTCTGATGTAGTGTTAACTTTGACAACCCTATTGCCAAGCTCTTTTATAAAACAATCTTCATAAGGCCAGTAATGAAGCATTGCTACTACATGGTCCATATAAATAACTCTTCTGCACAATACATATACATCAGACTGCACTCAAAGAAGTGCCTTTAAAATCTGTCAAAATCAGAAACATCAACACTCCAGAGCTTTGTTTTTCTCCTACAAAGTTCTTGGTCTTGAATAAGCAGTCAATATGTGAACAAGTAAGTAACATTTAAAAATAAAAGTCACTTACCAATATATGGAGTGCCTACAGAGTATCTGAGGGGGCAGGAGGAGTGAAGACAAGGCATCCAAACCTAGTGAAGTATAAACATATTTAGGAGAGAAATGCCACATAAACAAAGGCATTGACAGGCTCCCTGAAGCATCCAGGTGATTTCCAACTCCCACATGTCACATCTCAGGCTGATCATTTACAGGAAGAGACTTTCAGTCAATATTTGATGTTAATAAATATCATTAATATTACACACATATGTCCATTGCAAGAGAGGCCTACTCACCTTCTATCCTACTTTATCTGGTTGTGTCTTCTCCTAAGCATGGCACACACAAGTTTCTAAAAATATACCTTACTATTCTAAATATAAAATGCAGAGATGAAAGAATAAGTTGTAAGCTAAAAGAAGAATTAGACAGCTGCAGCAGGAGTTAAAACTGCATTTTCTGTGCACACAGGTGTTGTAGCTGATTCAATGCACTGTGTAACTGTTACCCCAAGGCTCAGCCAGAACATCTTTTTTAAGATATATCCTTCCCCTTACCAGTGTTAAAAGGAGTAATTGATGATATTCTGGAACTGGACAGCAGCTCCCCAACATATTCAGAATTTAATTTCTAACATTATCATCCTGCAAGGTGAGGAATATCGTTAACTCTTGGCTGAATAAAGTTCAGTCTAAACATCAGAGGATAGGGCCCTTTTAGTATGAGATCTGAAAACAGCCATTTAATGACTAAAATAAAAAGCAAATCATAGATTCATTTTTGGGTAAAGTTGGATGAAATAAAGTTTCCTTTTGTCTTTCCATTGCTGGCCTAAGAGCTTTCTCTGTCTCTAATGAGACTAGATTGCAGTACCCCATACAGAGTCAGAGATGGAATCGTTTTTAGAAAGGATTTCCACTCACAAAATGAAAGCCTTAGGAGTTCACTTCAGAGACAAGATACCAATAGAGACATTATTAACATCACTGACATGCACACAAAGGAAGCCTGAGGCTCAGAGCTCTGCTTCTGTGTGGTTAAAAATGTAGGCACTTAGCAGGGAATGAAAATTACACTGGTCCAAGGTCCAGGACTTGCCATATTTAGTCCTGGAGTGGTGCCAGAATAAGCATTTCTAGACTAGATGATCAGTGAGAAAACGAGATTTAAAGTCAGATAGCATCAGGATTGAAAACTAACTCTTGTAAGATACTGAGGATGCAAACAGAACAGAGAATTTCAAAAGAACTGAGATTTTCCTCCTAGAGCTGATACACTAGATCTACAGTTAATACAATTCTTACACTGCTTTGCTGCATCTTTTTGGTCTGCAATGCAATCATTTATTTAGGGAAAGTGATGTGACTGAACTTTGGGGGTTTTGTTTTGGCATTTTTAATCTCTCTTGTAAAACTGATCTATGATTTTTCCTACCTGCCTGATTTCAGTATCCCCTCTCATCTTCTTGGACATGGAGTTAGGATATTTTGCAGATATTCTATATAGAACCAGCAGTTCTGGAATTGGTTGTATTCCTCTTTGTGAGTTGGCAACGTTTTTGTTTTGATGACTGGGGCACAGAATCTTGTGGATTATCTTGTAATCTTTTATGGTAAAATACAGTAACTATTTTTGAGAACATGCATCTCCTCCATTACACCTGAAGGCCTGAAATACTAGATGGGCTAAAGTCAGTCTTTCCTCCTTTTCTTGATCTATATGCTTTTCACAAAGTGAAACAGATTCAACAAAAAAAAAAAAAAAAAAAAAAAAAAAAAGAGGTTGAGAGTACTCCAGTCCTAGAATAAGGACAACCCATGGACCTACCTTCTTTGAGTCAAAAAATAAGCTAAACCTGAGTTTTCTGCATGCCACAAGTATATAGAAATCACTAACAGCTGGTTTATCAGCTAGAGATACACTCTTTCTAATATTTCCTCCTCCTCCCTAAAAGTAGTGGAAATCACTACATTTTGGGTGGAAATTGATCTGAAAAAAGTGATTTATTATTGCCCAGATCATGTCTCACAAATACAACCCTGCTGGGGGTACAGACGGAGAAATGTATCTCTTAATGTGATTTTGGTGTGATGATGAGTTCCTGCTTACAAAACATCTCTGGTGTCACTAGTTTGTCACTTAGGATAGTGACTTTTGAAAACCTAGATCATCTATTACAAGTAAGTAGGGTACTCTGCACGTTTTTATGGCTTTGGTTTAATGGCCCAGAGAGTATTTAAAACAAACAAACAAGGCTATTTTACACAGATGTTAAAAGATGTAGGGAACTTGCAAAGGGTTAAAACAGTTAAATAAAATAGAAAGATATATGTTTTAACAGAGTCATGCTTTAAAATTACTTCTAATTTACCCACTTATGAGACATGTATGGAGGTAAAATGATCAGTGGTAATGTGCAACAGAAAGATATATACTTTTTTAATTGTAGCCAAGAGGAAAAAAACAGCATGGAATAACTTAATCGTTGCTAATTATAATATCACTGAGGTAATTACAATAGATTTTGATTGTCTCATTTTCACACCAGAGGAGGGCACAATACTGGCTTTTCTCTTAATACATATTTGTTTTTAGAGAAGAGCTGACAATTACACTAATTGTAGTCACAGCATGAAACTTTGTTTTTAAAGAAAAATTTGTCTACATGTCACACAGAATAAACGCATCCTTTTTGTTTTGTTAGGTGCAAATTAAAGACATATTAATTGCTTTGTTCACTGTAACAATACAAAGATCTTCTCATGCAAGCACGACTGATTCCGTCAGAGTCACACCACTTGAAAATTATGCAACACCCAAAAATAAAATGGCAGAATGAACCACCACTTCTCAGTGGTTAATATGGATGTCTTTGAACAGAATATTGCCACCTGGAGGGCAACAACCAGCAGCCATTCTTCCACTCTGGGATCCACTCAGATAAAGTGGCAAGAACCAAGACAACTGGGCCAGATCACCAGCCTAACTTGGTGTAAGCTTCTCTGACTTCACTTGGATTCCCTCCAGCAGCTTCCAAACTGCATCAGACCTAAAGTTCCACATCCTTTGTCTGGCAATGTTCAAACTTCAAATGCTCCAGGGACAGATGCAGGAAATGTGAGGGTGTGCAGTATCAGGTACAGCCCTGACCTGAACGTAAGGAGAGGATATACCCATCTCTGAAAGTGCTGTCACATCATATGTACCATGAGGAACTATCAAAGGAAAATAGCCCTTTTAATTCACCCTATCAAAAGTCTGTACCTGATAAGTAGCATGAACTATTTATCTTTTGTGATACAGTCATCCTCCTAACAAAGATGAAGGCATAGCCATGGTTTAACCTCACGAAGTTAAATTTATCCCTTACAAAGTTTAGTTTATCATACTCTCTTGTTGATCCAGTATCTTTAAAATACATGTTAAAAGGCTTTACTGGAGTTGGACCATATTTGTCAACCCTGCACAATCAGGCCCCAAGGATCTAAAATTTAATGGTGCATGATGTTTTCATTTTTCACCAAATTTGAACATGACAAAGGGTGCCCAGGCCCTAAGTTTTAATATAATAACTCATATGGATTAGCACAAGTAATGAAATGCTAACGCATTTCTCTTTTCAAAAACAAAGCAAAACAAAACCCTTTTATCTTTTAATCGATGTATGTAAAATATATATGACCAGAGTCTATGACAAAGATATCCTGTTACACTGCTCCAAATATGTTCTGCAGTAGCCATTTTCCTTATTGCACAAGACTCTCAGACTGAAAAAATAAGAAATAGAGTAAATTTGAACTGCTTGCTGCTTTAGGAAACCTCTACCTATATTACAGGAATTAATATTTGACTTCTATACCTGTGTTGCACATGCACATTTGCCACCAAAGACAAGCTAAAAGCAGAGTAGCTGCAGATTTTACATACCAAGTTAATTAGCAATTCTTACCAAACAGAGTGTATCTTTTCTTCTCAGGGTTCAGCTTGGTCTCTATTAGACATATTTACGGGAAAAGTCAATGGATAAGACATTAGAGGCCAACCTCAAAGTCAGAATAAAGCAACCATGGACCTTAGAGAAGTGCTTTATTAGCCAAGAATTGGTTGGTTATTGATCTTGGTCTGTGTCTCTGGTCACAATAGCACTTACCCTAATTTTTCTAGTGTAAATATAAGTAAATTTGAATGGGTGTTGTTGAAAACAATCTGTAAATCTACATTTTGTGGTTTATGTTGTAATTGTAGTTACGGGAAGGTTCAATATCTGGAGCATGGTAAGGAGACAAGGCTGTGGCATGGCAACCCTCAGCTCTGCAAATATGTCCTGAAGCACTTTCTCAGAGGTTATTAAAATGACTAGAGCTATCACTCTGCTTAGAAGCAGAGAAACCACATGAGTACTCATAAGAAAGGAACTGAGAAAAAAAACACTGTAAAGAGGAATGTTATGCATTTAACTTCAGCTTTTCTTTTCACTGAGGTCAACCAATAATTAAGCAAAACTGATATGCAGAGTTTCTTTACTTTTCTGCAGACAAACATTAATAAATTACTGCTTGCCTCAGCACTACCATGCTTTCTTTTCTATACTGTGTCTTTTTTATTTAGTTTCATCTTTAAGATTTATTTTGAGATTATTTTCAATTTAATTCATGGCCTACTGCCTAAGACTTCTCTTCTATTTGTCCTATTGGGAACACCTGTCTTGATCATACTTCTATAGGGTTAATGAGGGTTAACGGCTATTCTATTCCAGATTGATATTACCAAGCAAATTTCAAGCAGAAATACCAAAAAAACATGATAGCTGTAATCTGTTGCAACACTTGTCTCCATTTAGGTTAACACTGAATGGACTATCATGTAGTACTGCTTACAAAAAAACCCGCATACATACTGCAATATATGGCTGGAATTTTCACTATTGCTAAGTGCTATTTCCTTCCAAACTTCTTGTTGTTACTCAGAATCAATAAGAATTTTATTCACTTCACACATATTGAGAGAGAGGCAAAAGTCTATTTTTCTCTGCCTACCGTTTGGCAATATACTAGAAAACAGAATAAAAAAAGGGGATGGAACTAACTTTGTTATCCCACCCCCTGCCAGCAGCCAAGGGAGAGTTCTTTCCAGCTCTAGACCTGACCTGCAACGTCCACTCTGCCT
This sequence comes from Tyto alba, assembly GCF_018691265.1. Lineage (NCBI taxonomy): Eukaryota > Metazoa > Chordata > Aves > Strigiformes > Tytonidae > Tyto > Tyto alba. Next base: position 5,488,464 of record NW_024881317.1, read on the forward strand.
GGAGCAAGAGGTATGTGCAGCCAAAACCAAAAGCTGAGACTACCCCTTATTAAAAACATAAGTTGAAGCTGTGAATTACCACTTCACCACCCTACAACTAAACACCACCCCTACTTATCTAGTCTGGACAAAATTAAATCCTGTTTGAAATAGACTGAGTTAGAAAACAGAGCTATCTGTTTAATTGACATATGATATGTCTAAATTGGCTCAGCAGTCTGTTTTCTGTTCCTGCACTACCCTTTCTCCATTGACTTGATAATTTCCATTCTACCCATGACTGTTATGTTCCATCGAAACTTTTGTTTAACTGGAGGTTGACCGTGCAGGAGACAGGGTTTTCCCAGCAGTTAGAAGTGGGACCTGAAAACCAGAATTTACCTCAGGGAAAATGTAATGCAGTTTCTCAGAGTCAAATTCAAAACTCATCACCGCTGTTTATGTCATACTCCTCTGTCTCAAAAACAACTGCAAACTAATTAAAAGATTTCTCTTACAGGTGATCTGATATGAACATTGATGAGCAATAAGACCACCCAGATGATGTCACACCAGTGCCAGAGAAGTACCAGAAGCAAGTCTGCTTTACATTCTGAAACACAAAGCAGCCTTTCATTCCTTCCCACCTGCTCCCACATAAACCACTACTAGAAACCACCAGCAGTAGCTGAAGTAGCTCAGACTTGTACATGCATCTATCTCTTACTATTAAAAATATTGGCTTAACCTTATAAAATCTTACAGTAAGATTTTAATTTAGTTTGAGTTGTGGGACATTATCACTGGTTTTTTAATGCTTGTTTTCCTGAATGAGCTCTTCATTCCTCATCAACAGGCTATGTAGTCTTTCAGGGTCTATATAAAGTAGGCAAGAAGCAACTTTTGAATAACTTCAGCAGACTGTAAATCAGGTTGTAATGAAATGCTACCACAATCCAGGATATCTAAGTACAGTTCCAACTTTGTATTATTTATTAAAAAAAAAAAAAAATCCATAAAAAAATGTGGGAAAAAAATTGCAATTTTGATTGCATTAAAGAACCCTCGAGGCATCTCTAATTAAGCACTGGCTTTCTCCTGCATTTCCTTGCTGTGAATGCTTCAGTGGAAGAGCTGGTTTGAGAGATTCCTTCCCCATTCTCCCTCCTTCCCTGCCGTTCTTCCTGTTCCCCAGTAACTCTCTTACTCATGCCGAAGGAATCTTTCATAGAATGTCACTTTAAAAAAAAAAAAAAACCAACACCACAAACTATACATTGGTTCAAAAAGACCTAAACTTGTCCAATTTAAGAGCAACAGTGACTTAAACCAGCTTTGCCATCAAAATATTTGTAACATGCAACCACACCTTAAGCAGGTTTAGAGCTGAAATAATTAGTGGCTGCTGTGGAGCTGAGCTAAAACACTTTGTAACTTCACTGATCATCATTATTATTGTTCCTCTGTATCTTCCAGTGTAGTGAAAAACCATCTGGTCTTGAGAATTGTTAATGCCAGTGAAACCAACAGGAATGAAGGGGGCTTAATATCTCACAAATGGGGCTGTTAGTACCCAGAATATGCTACTACATTGCGTCACTAGTAGATATTGTTGACAAGTCACAAAATAGTATTTATATTTATTCATGCAATGCAAAGGCAAAACTCTTTCTCTGTCTGCATCTCTAATGACTGTTAGGAGACTGTGGATGAGAATAATCACAAAACCTGAATGGAGATAATAAAACCAATAGTGTTCAAGTGCTGAAACAAAGAGAATCCCCAGTGGGGCAGTGATCTTCTGAATGACTCAAGTAGTTCTGCACAAGCCTTTGAATTTCACTTTGACGTTTAAATGAAGAAAGGGAGAGAAAAGCACAGGCCAATTTCATTGATTGGTGTAACTCAGGAATCTAACATAAAAGCATTGGGATGACTCACAATACATACAACATCTGAAACCAAACTCCATTCTCTTCTATACCCATTTCATTAAAATAACCTCCTATTTTCTTCTGTTATAATATCGTATAAATCATGTGTACTCTGGTTTGAAAAACCTCATGCAGGGGGTTCAAACAGAGCTTTATTGGATTTTATTTGTGAGGGGAGCTACAGTGTCTAACGCACTTTTAAAAAAATCACTGTTTTCAGCTGAGATTTGCCAGGCTTGGATTTTAAAAGTTTACAAACTCACAGCTTCCTCTTTAAAAAAGAAAAAAATTCAGCTAAAACATATCATCAGAAGTGAAGCATTTTCAGGATGCAGAAGATGCTGTGAACATCTGATCCACAGGCCACAGTGAGGAGCCTGCCATGCACTTGTGTGTTGCCTCATGCTGTGTTCCAGTACACCAAACTCCAGGAACACTGCCCAGAGGATATCCTTGTGCCATACCAAGCTGCTATAACTGTGGACTCTGATAATAGACATTTTTTACCACTGCCAGCATGCATCTCCTCTTGTGGCATTGCCATGTTTTGTTGATAAATTGCTCCAATTGCACAGACAGACACAATGTCAGAGAGATCAACAATCACCTATAAACTAGACCCTAATCCTCCTGAGGAAACACATCCTTTGAGCACCCCAGACAGTCCAAATTGTTACCAAATATAGAAGGAGAACAACATATATTATCTGATAATCTATTTTACTGTTATTGCAACAATTCATATTGACTTGCAAAATGTAAGAGGCAGACATTATTTTGCCTATATTAGACTTCAGAAGAGCCAACAAGTGAGAAAACAAAAGAAAAAACCCACTCTACTCACACGAGAAGGACAAATTCTGTCATCGCCTCCTTTCCCAAACATACAGACGTGGTCAATAAAAATATACCAGCTCTTCAGAGGAAGTAATCTGTGTCACAAATAGTGCAACCTATTCCTTCCCTTCACCCACACAGTTTGTGAAGCTGAGGCCTGAGTGGATGTGCATGGTCATGCTCTCATAGGGTCACATCTGAACTACAGAACTGATTCTCTAGTCTTCTGTGAGATGGCACAACAGACTGCAGACCAGAGCCAGAATATATTTAGTGAGGAACTCTACATACAGGGCACATTCATTGTTTTAATCTATTATGTGTATACATATTTGACTTCCACATACAGTTAAATGCAAGAGCACTGTGATCCTCCTGCACTGATTCCCGAGCACACACAACTTTTCTCCATAAAATTTTACACTTGCACCTTCCAACACACAAACATGCATGCACTTGAGAGCCCTTGCTTATACTGTTTTACATGAAAGAAACAACACTGTAAATGGAACAGGCATCCCTGCTCAGAGAAGTGGATGGTCTGGAGCCACACAGCACCTTGGTAACTTCAGTTGTTTAAAAAGGTGACACGTAGGATCTGAGACAAACTGCTAGATGGTTTCTAAGCAGATGATCCATTTGAAAGAGAGTGCACTGCATTAATGTATGGAAGGTCCAGACTATGAAATCATTACAGCAAATATCTTTGTTTTACTTTTTGACTGAGAAACTTAATCATTAAAATTAATGTCAGTGTAAAGTCAAAATTGTACCTATTAACACAACTCTAATTGATACTATAAGTAGACAAAATCTCACTATGAATACAATCAATTCTGCACAGATCCTGTTCTTTATTGACTACTTCGTTCACTGGGGATAGTACTTTTTAGCATCGTTTTTATTATTTTTCAGTAGTGATGCCACCATATAGGTCTGAGGCCCGGGGGTATTTGGCAATTTCATTTAGACTTCCTGTGACTTTCCCAACATACAGAGCCAATATAGGAGGATGCTGTTAGTACACAGTCCCCTTGGGTAGCTAGTTATGAAACTTGAATTGCTGCACTTAAGCAAGCCTGTCAGAATGCTTGGCCTCCTAGACACCACGGCTCCGGCTCCATCTACAAAACTTTAAGTGGCACTTGCTAAAAGTATGGAAAAAACCCATATCCTGTCTTTGCATATATAGAACAACACTATTAATGGTGTTCTGTAAGAGCGTATGTAGGCTGGGCTAGGAAAACTGGGAGTATTTTTCAGACAAGAGCTCATTTCTTACACTTGTACAAAAAGCATAGTTGATTTTACAGATAGATCAACTGAATTATAAAATTTATTGTAAAAACTTGTCTGCAACTTAGCTCACCTCCACAAATGAAATCACTCCAAGATTTTTGGTATGTTCCTATTATTTTGGAGAAATTCTTGACAGCCTGCACATGATTTCTCTTTGCTACCACGTACCTGTACTTCTCCAAATACTGCTGCTAATCCCCAGTTGCTCAAGAAGCCAACAGTACAGAGCTGAGACAAGGGGAGCAGGAATCCCTTCCATACTTCATCTGAAGGTTTGCTGTTGTGGCCCAGGTCACAACACCCTTTGCCTCTGATGGTGTATCCATTGTACCAGGCCTCACAGTAAACAGCAAACCTCTGAAAGTTATATTGGTGTCATAAAATAGTAACTGGAATAAAGGATTTCTGCTGGCCCTTTGAATTACACCCTTAAAGAGGACTGAAAGAACTTTGGATGTGTAGCCTGCTCAAAATTCATGAGTAGAAGATAACAATCTTCTATTCCCAGTTCTTACCTCCTTAAACAAAGCATCAAAATGCCAGCAAACTATTTTGAATCCCCTTAATGAACGAGGCAAATTTTCAGAGATGACAGGACCTCAGCAGATGTTTCAGCTGAGCTTGTCCCAAAGACATGTGGTCAGAAAACCACAAGAATGTGTTCAGTCTTGAAATTTTCCAGTTCTTGTTATTAGTGAAACTTCAGAAGGCATAATAAAAACAATTGCTGTTATTACAGTGATGGCTAAATATAGGACTCTCATCACCACGGCATCTAGCCGCATCTATTGAAACCTGAATTGTCCTAACAAGACTGAAAATACATCAGCCTTCCTGATACTGGCTGCAGGGAACACAAATTCTTAGAGCTCAGCTGATGATTAGATTCACACTTAAGTGCATATACATAGGGAGCCAATTTCAAAGGCGTGGGCCTGCTAATGAGATTGCTCTGCTGCCAGCATCTGCAAAGCTGTACCCTCAGGAAGTGAGTGGTAGCTTTCCAGATGAGCACAGGTTACCTGGTGGAACTGAGATGGTGCTAAGGTTCTTAAGAAAAGTGTCAGGGACTCATTAATAGCCACAAAAACATCATCTTAAAAAAAGTGCCTCCAGCAGAAAACAGTCATCCTGTGTTTTGGGCTAATGCTGAGGCAAAGGAAATTGCCACCAAGTGACTCAACCAAGCTACTATTCTCTCTTCCGCGTTTTGGAGATATCATACTGAAGAACTGAGCTTATCAGTGCTGCTCAGACCGTGTGATCTGATACATCTGGTCGCAGCACATTGTGATAAGGCTAAAGAGTAAGGAGATATTTGGAGTTTGACATCTACATATTTTTAACAATTTTTTTTTAATCATGATTATTGCACACGTCGCTCAGCAGACATAACTGCTTGCCCTAGATCTTTATTTACTAAAATAATACTTAACCACTTTTGCTTGCTACCCAACAGCCAGTAACAATCAGAACACCTGAGCAATCAGAATCTACCTGTTTTGGTCTCTGTTCTCATGCTGTGTTCCACTTCTCTAGTCGCCTCTTCGTTACTTTTCCATGATCCACTTACCAACTTGCTAACATCTCTTTAATTTACACTTGCTTAATCAACAGCTCTATTAATGCCTGTGGACCTATGAGTTTTAACACCATTTTCAATATTACTCACATTAATAAATTTGACTAAATGCATCCATGAGACATTTTGGAAGTTGACAGTGTCTTTTACGATCTGCTGCCTCCAAACAATAAGCTGATAATCAGAAAAAAACAAGTCTTCTTGAGAGATGCACATGCTCACACACACTTTAAGAGCTACATAAATCTAAAAATTTAAGGACATGTAAAGTCAGATCTTCAGCTGGTACAAATCAACACAGTACCCTAATTTTTACTGGCTAAGAATTTGACCCTTAAAATATTTTCCTGACACTTTTGATAAAGAAAGAACATTACATTTCACTTTATAATTGGACCCTATAGTTAAAAATAGACAGATTCTTTCCTGATTAAAGAGACAGGAAGATATAAACCAGATTTATTGTCTATTAGATTTTATGTTCCATTTTCTCTTGTCACAAGAGAAGTAATTTTGTGTATATAGCCTGTCCAGCACAAAGTCATTTGTTCCCTCAGATACACTAATTCAAGCATAAATACATAGATCCATATTAATAAGCCACACTTCACCCATTCGTGTGGTTAGGGATCCTGCCTAAATGTTTTCACATTCACTGGATTTGCACTGTTCTGTGCTGAAGTTTTGTCTGAAGTGATCTCTACTCTTTCCCGACAAAGTCAAAACCCAACTGTAAACTATCTGTGAAAAATAACATTTTATATTGTTAGAATTGGTTACAATATTTAACAATATTTTCTTATTTAAAATATTTTTAAGAAACAACTGTATTCACTAAAGTCCGAAAGCTCCTTTTTTGTGTACGTGTGTGCGTGTGGGGAAGAATCCCATCCAGCTTTATGAATAATGACAGCCAGAATGAATTGCAAGTTGGTCTTAACAAACATGTTCTCAAATACATTACCCCACTACTCACTCAGCCCTCTGTGTAAGTGCTAAGTGGTGGCAGGCAGCAACAGCCTTGCCTAGCAATCTCTGTAATTAAACATTCAAACACAAGCATGCATTTCTGCAAATGGGCCCCCCAACTTCCCTTTTTTGAACACTTTCTTCAGAAGGAAATCTCACACAGCTGTTGTAAGAACACGACATGACATCTGCAAAATGTCTATTGTACAGGCCAGGGTGAGAAAACAGCCTAAAACACCAACAAGCTGGATCTGACCACTAATTGAAGCCATTGTTTAGGAAAATTACTCGCGTGTGGTCTAACAACTCATCTGAAATTAGTGATTGCTGCAAATGAAAAAGCAGAATTACATACCATCTCCCATCCCCCTTCTCTCCCAAAGGGAGTTGTGCTAGAAACAAACATTTACCATCACATACAAATATAATGCTGGTTTATACTGTGCATTTTTTGTGTTTTTTAACTGCATCAGATGCCAGCGAGCTGAATTCCAATGCATATTACTGACACTGTCAACAAATATTAAATAGATTTTTCTAGTTTGTGAGATAATCAGTAATGTATCCCTCATTTCTGTTTTACACACAGTAGGTTTAAATAGAACAAGCCATTTGTAGCTTACTGTCTATCTTACACCTTATTTACACTGAATTTTTATCTTCCAATGCATCTTATTTTTTGTTGGCATTCCCCACCATGCAGTTTACATGGTGATGAAGAAATAGCCTTGCAGGCATTGAAAAAGAGATACAACATGTTAAGACATAATTCCCTGCAGGGCATTCGAGGCTGAATTTACTGTCACAATGAGTCCAAGCTTCCATAACTATCCGTGTTTTATGTGGATTTGAAACATAAAATTAGATTCATCTTAATCTTCTGAAACAGCAATCTTCCCATGAAAGCTGAGAGACAACAGCATATGAAAATGGTAAGAGAGAAAGAGAGGACAGAAAGAAGACAAGAACTGAATAAAATGAGATGCCGTGCTCTTCTAGTAAAGGAAGTGAAGTTCCCTTATGGGTAATAATATATCATGAAAACTTTGCTGAAAGGGATTGAGTTCCTGCCAAATTCCTTGTTTACATACAAGTGATCTCTACCGAGGCTTCTCAGCAAGCCAAGTATGCAAGAGCACTGAGGAAGCTAGTGCAAGAATAGAAATCACTACTGTTGAGAGGAAGGTTTGTGACACACTGCATTTTGTAAGTAAGATCTGATTTATGGATATGGCCTCCGTTCACCTAGGCAGGGACACAAAGCACCAACCCAAGAGAGCTAAAGTTCAAAACAATAAATCTCAAGTTTCCTTGGTCAGTCCAAGAGCGGAGCTTAAGGAATATACTGCCCTAGTTTTCTGAGATCAAGCTTTGCAGCTGGAGTAACTTCAACTTTTCTTTTTCTTGAGAGGCTTAAGATTTGCCAGCTCTGTCATATTCCTTTCCTGCCCATGGGGAACTCGGAAAACTGACTAGTTTTAAAAAAGTTTTCCAGAGTCACAGCTACTTTTTTTCTTATTTGTATTCTTCACATTTAAATACTCAAAGAATAATATTTTGTTGCATACAACTAACAAACAGCACAGAACCTGAACAAAAGAGAGAAAAAAATGTTACTGTTTGATGATTCAAACTGACAAGGGAAACACACTAATTGAAATCTTTCCAAATAATGTGGGACTACAGTGTAATTCTTTTTATATTTAATTTCAATCACATGCAGGTTGTTCTTTTATTGCAATTACTTCAGACTCATACCAGCATGAGTACACAGTCCTACTGATTTTTTTTTCTCAAAATCAATGAAAAGCACAAAATAGTTTTCAAATGGTTTCAAATTCATTTATTTTCCTGCTTCACTCATCTCCTTTGTTGCCATTAAAACCATCAAATATTCTGTATGCCTTCACTGTAATCAGTTAGTGACTTGCACTTTTCAACCACCTATTGTTCTAAATTTTAAAGAGGGAAACATGAGAACATAATAATATAGATAGTAGGACACAATAAATAATAATGGAATTTCCACAGCTATCATATTAGCTGCATTACACATCCTTTCAGTAATGCAGTCCTAAAACTTTCAGAGTTTTCAGTGATCAACACGTCATTATTCTGACATCATATATTTCTCTTTAAATAAGAATACCTTTATCAAATGTAGTACCATATTTGGCCTAACTTACTTTCCTGCAAACAATGCAGCTAAACTTATTTTCCAATGCTTTTATTGTAGATCAAATAAACAAAATAAACCCAGGAAAGGCACTTAAGTACATTCTTAATTTTACTTTCTTGACTTTTGGTAGAGTTTGTGTGGAATTGAAAATCAAACACAAAAGTTGAAGTGTTTTGCTGAATAGGGTTAGTGAGTCTGATGCTGATTGCACCCCCAGCTGTGGCTCCCCAGATGAGGTTGCAGGGACAGGGACAGGAGAGGAACACATGCTACTTGCCATGGGCCAAATCTCTCCCCACAGGCATGATAAGAAAAGCTACCACTTATTTGAGAATCCAATCTCTACTTTTTCTGGTGTGATATTTTCAGCAGAATATTCATGCTCAGTACTGTACATTCCTATGTCCTTTCCCACTGGTAAAACCCTAGTAAATAACAGGTTCCTTACAGAAGGACTGTGAGGTGACAACCCTTTTTCCTCTCCAGCAAATATATTCTTTGGTTATTACTGAAGTCCTTGTACTGCAATAACCCTTCAAGCTCCACTACAGAAGTTATTTGGAGCACCAGTAGCCACTTTCCTGAATCTATCTTGCCTTCCTACACTACTATCAATCATGTCCTTATGAAGCAGTGCCTTGCGGGTCAGGAAGTCCTAGGTGCCTTCTCTCCCATGTTCCACACACACAAGTCCTAGAGGGTAAGGGACAGGGAGAGACGATATGTTTTTCCCTATCAAATATCTTTACTCTAAAGTGGAGCTGGTATAAACAGAAACACAAAACAACAGCTAATGCTCTGTTTTTAGAAGAAAAAAAAATAAAATTAAGTCAACTCATCAACTAAATTAGGAGTAATTGGTGAAATGATTATGCATAAAACACACAGAGGCACTGCTCTAGGTAATAAGTTCTGCTGACTATTTCTCCTGGCTATTCCATTTGATATTCTCCATATCTAAAGTTCTGCAGCCTCAGACCCAAAATTTTAATGAAATGCAGTGCTCTATTATTAACTGCTGCTGTACTAAGATCCCAAAGGAAGTAAATACTTCATTTAATTGTGTTTATGTTAGCTCACAATACATGTAGAGAAAGAGAGGCTGGCACAGGTATGCTGCAAGAAGCCTTTATACACAACCTTCAATGTATTTTTTCAGAGAATAAAATCAGTTAACAATATTTTCCTATGAGATTTCAGCTTAGCTGTAGGGATAATACAGTACTACATTTCATTAAAGTTACAGGTTCAACAAATGCTGACTGCATTACTCTATGATCTTTATTAGGGCTACATTATGAAAATAATTAGAATTGATCAAAATGGGTGGGGTAGAGGGGTATAGAAGTTTCCATTTTCATAAATGTTTTCCTTTTTCATTGAGGTAAACCAGCCACCCTACATAAGTATTAACACAATAATGTGGAAAATGGGCACAAGAAATATTGAATTCAGTAAGAATAATGCATATGAAGAGAGTTTCCTGCTACTGCAATAAGTTACCTTAAATGAATTCAGAATTCTTGGTCCTCCAGTTTGGTTTTGTGTTCCAGGAAAAAAATACGGATTACTAGACACTATAACATGGTCTACATATTTGCTGGAAGAAATACAGATTCATCCCTGTGAATAGGCTTCTGATTTCTGGCTGTGCCTTTTTGATTTTGTGCTTCTACAAGGTTTACCTCAAATTATTCAGGCATATCTCAATAAATCTTCTGTAAGGAGAGGCACTTATGAGAGTTGGAATTTTTTGTATTTATACACAGTTGTCATATGGAAACTAAAATTTTGGTATGAACACTCAGAACTGGTTTAGAAAATTGAAGTCTAATATGGACCTATTCATCCTTATTTCCTCTAAATGGTAAATACTCAAATATCTCACAAAAATGTTGCTTTAACATATTCTGCATATAAAATTTAATTTCAAGGGAAACGAAGTAATAATTGCTCCATACACATATTTTGGTTTCCTTTATGAAGGAATGATGAAGATAATGTGCAAACTCTGGATTCTTCTGGAGAACTTGAAAAAATTCCAAACTTCTTTAACTATTTTCAGACACTCAAAATTTTTACCAAAAAAAAAAAAAAAGTCTACTAATTCTCACTTCCTTTGTTTTAGACAGAGAATATGAATTGGATTCCAAATAAAATAGAAAATAGCACAAAGTTCACATTTTTGGAGGTTTCAGTTCAAACCTGAAACCATACTTAACATCTTCAAGAGACTTTTTAAAGTATATGAAGATTTAAGGAAAATCTGGGCGGTTTAAAGTTTCACATGTGAAGGCAATGTAAAATAGAAGTTTTCATAAACTCCTGTGAAAACCTTACTGGATTTAACCACAACTTGCTTTGCATTTTGACTACTGTCCTGACAAGAATGTCAAAGTGAGGGTAACTTTTACATAAAAGAATTGATGCATTTGGTACAGCTCTTGCAGGTTGCTTTGTTAGTCAGTCTGATTGCTCTCTTTTTTTTCAGAGATATACATAGAAATAACTAGACAAAGTGACCTCAGAAAAGAAACATTTAACCTTATCCTTGGATGTAAACATCCCACACTGATATTGCAATGTAGGTAAAGGAAAACATGGCAATTTACCAGAACAAGGTCAATACCGCAATAAGGTAGATGTTGCTTTTTTAAGGTTAACTTCTAAGGGGATTAAAGCACTTATTTCCAACATAAGTAAAAAAATGGCACATACTACAAAGGTTTGCCTTCTAAAATCTAACAGACCAGTCATAATTGGTCAGTTTTGAACAAGAAAGGTGTGCACAGTTGTAAACTATTCTGCAAAGTAGACCATTTATATTTCAAATGAATTAAGTAATGAACCATACCTGTGTAAACATTGTTTCTTTCTCAATTGTACACTAACATGATACAGTACGCACATGTACACATTTATACATATGCTTGCACGTGCAACTAAAGGAAAAAGGTAAGCGTACAGACAATAGAATAGACATGACAAAATTGTGTTCTAGATAGTCCTCTATTAATACATTAGCAAACTATAGAATGATTAAAGGAAAGAATCGTGATCACCCTTGGAAAACAAGTGTCATATGAATTGTTAATAGTATCCCAAGTGCATGTGAGTTATTATAATCTAGCACATATTGAGGAAGCCTACTGCACACAGAAATTACCAGTTAGCACTTAATTTTTGCATTCCACATTTATGCAATTAATTAGAGAACACTTAACATTCTCTCTAACTTCAAGCTCTGCATGATCATGTTTGATCATGAGGGAATTTAAAATCATTTATGTAGCCAAGATTTAAATACAAGAGGAAACAGAGATGGAGGTGGTTAAAAAGAGAAGCACGAATACATTAAGTGACAGATCAAGCTATATAGAAATGAGAAAGCCCATACAGACACGACAAGCAAACTTACTCATGGCAAGGGATGTTTAGATAAAAAAGTCAAGCAACTTTTATTTATATAGGAAATATACAGAGATTTAGTTATTATGGGACTTTGCTGGTCTGTCAGCTGCATCAGAGATGAAGACAAGTAAATAGATTTAAAAGATGTGATAGGTATTTAAAATAGTAGGTGACACACCACAATAGCACTGAATCCAGCATAGGATTTGTGGGTTTGGACTACATTTTTATGTACGTCTCCTTGCTCTGGGATTTTGGGATAATTGCCCATATCCCTGCCTGTCCTGTCCAGTACATACAAAGCTATACTTAGAGGGGTTACAGCATCTGTAGTTTGTCAGAATTTGTTCACCAGCCATCATGAATTCCTGGCATCGCTCTGACTTTTCCTCCAATGTTTGTGGCATCATTCATTACCCATCTTCCCTCAGGATTATTTCCTTAAGACCTTTTAGAGTTTTTACTGCAGTGTGTGCCTTAGGCAGACCCAGCCAAATCTCCATCGCCCCAGACCACAATACCTCCTAGTAAATCGATCGATCTAGGTGAGTCACCTTGCAGCGATAGCCTTAAGCTTAGCAGAATACATAGCAGGCTTAGTTACAGGATAAAGAAGGTCTTTAATATGCAAGTTCACTGTCCAGAGGGAACTGAGGCTATGGTTTAAAGACTGATTTTTCAAGAGACTAATGAGAACTCATTTTAAAAGGTGCTTAGAGCCCCCAACAGTTCCAAACCACTTCAAACAAACCTATTTCTAATTGAGGTACAATGGACCTTTCAAGACAGATATTTCTAACCTTTTTGCTGTATTGTTGTCCTCACATTTTGCATGTACTGGGTGCCATCATTCCCTGTAACACTTCAGATACTCGATGCAATACAGAATCAATCCTGGCATTCCTACCACCAACACTCATTTGAGTGTTAAATAGCTCCAGTGCTCAGAAAGGGACTGGACAGAGATAATTCAAAGAATGGTAATGGCTACATTTAACAACATTACTGTGTATGAATCTTTCTTTGCTTCCCCAAATAAAGTATCAGGATCGAATCCTCAACTAGGCTAGACTGAGGAAGCGATATCAATTTCCACTGGCCCAGAATGCTTGTAATCAAATACATCCATTTATTATCTGTGACAAGGTTGGAGATGTTAGGCAAATTACTTTATTATTCTGCAAAAATACCAGCTTGTCATTAATATTAGCCTGTGTCTTTAAAATCAGAGATATAAGTAGCTTCTTCATCTTACTACATCATGCTATAATCCAAAGTGCCCTATAAGGAGCTGTAATATTTAAGGTCTTTTAGCTGGTACCTCTACATCCTGATTATCCTTTAGAAATTAAATGCTTTCAATATACGTTTATAAGAGAGACTAACAATCTCCTGCCACTTGAAGGATGAAGATGGTAAATGATGGCTGGGGTTTTTTTGTTGTTTTGATGCTGCCAGGCAGGCTGATGACTTTATATTTTGCGTCCATGGCTCAATGACCCACAAATCTCCTTTGATATGCCAGGCAGCAGAGAGAACCAAGCTGAACGGATCAGGAGAAAAGTGAAAACGCTTCAGCAAGGGGCCCCCGATGAAGCCATCATGTGACAGGAATCCTAAGACTCTGTTACAGAAGGGAGAGGCGAGAGAGAGAGAAAGAGAAAAAAAGGGAATAGGGCATTGTGGTGGCACAAGCTGATAGAGACGTCAGAGACGCTTCAGTAATCTCACGATGCTTTGGCCCAGTGTGGGGGCAAATGAGGCCCATATTCAGCATGGCGTGACGGGTAGGACCACCCCGAAAAAGCTGCGAGGGGGCAGGCAGTTGGACAAATCAAAGCAGAAGAAAGTAATTTTCGATAAATTAAAGAAATCTCCATGGAAATTAGCATGAAACATTTTCTAATCTCCCGCTTTTCACTGCCGACAAGGGTCACTGGTTTAACTTCTCTCTCTTATTTTATTATTCCCCAGCCACATTCCTCTGCTTTTTTATATCCTTCAATTTTTACTACCTCTTTTTCTTCCAGTCTATCATTTTTAGCCTTTCTTATAGCAGCTTCTTAACCCTTTTAGGACTTCTCCCAGTACATATTCTGGAGAATTATCTGATCCATTAGAGTTTAAAGGACATACTCCAAAGCAGTTGCCTTTTCTAACTATCTGCAGTATTTTGTCTACCGAGTATGCCATCATTTTAACTGTGATCAAAGTCAAACATTCTTTTCACCGTAAAACCTGAAAAAGACCGCTTTCCACAATCTCCTTTAGAGTGCTGACACGGCTAAATATCAGCTGCAAATGCACTGCGAGAGGTAACATTGCTAAGTCACAGATTTATGGCTTTTTTATTTTTAAATTTAATATAAGAAATCTTTTCTTTTTCTCCCATTCTGGTTTTGCTAACACAAGATGTCAGATTAGCACCTCTTCTTTCTCACCTTTGTTCCAGGAGGTCACATTTGAAGTCTGTTTTAAATTAAGATGGATTAAGAATATTAAATATTGACAATTTTAAAAAAAATAAGTATGAAATATCAACGAGGTTATCTGGAAAAAAAAAAAATACTGCTACTGCGCACATGAGAGATATTGAGAGAAAGAGATACCTGCCTTCTGACTACTGTAACTTTGTACTTGTAAACATAAAAATCAATAAAAATTCAGTGATCTGTGATCCATGACTTATGATATGGAGACATAAATGTGACCAAAATCATCATGATTAGAATGATGATTTTCACAAAGCATATTAGTCCAAGATTCTTTCCAATTCAAGTGAAATTCTTCTTGCATCACTGGTAAAGAGCAAGGGTCAAATATACCTTTCTAAATATTTATTTATAGTATAGACATTTTATGCCATATAATAAATCCAGTATTGTAGTTTACAAATAACACAGGCTTCTTTGACCTCCTTCAGTTTTCTAAATTTCTAAAGACATCAGAATATATTGGTGTGTGAAGAAGGAAATCTTTATATAATGATAAATAGTAACGGCAAGCTTAATTAAATCTTGGGCTCTTTTTTCTAACACTTGTAGATGCTATTGGATCTGAGGATGGATCTCCACAAGTTTCATAGTAGGTCACAGGAGTACGTTCCCTGAAATGATTTCTATAAAAGTGGTCCAAATATGTCGTTTGCTATCTCTAAAGAAAGGAGCTCTATGTAGAATGATAACTGGTACAGTTTCTATCAGTTTTACACAAGCAGTGTGCTACATGTCTCTCATTTTCTTGAACAAGACAGATGCCTCTGGTGTGAAAAATACAGATGTTGGAGTATGCAGCAGACAACTATGGTTTATCAAAAATACACTACTGGCACTGACTGATGTCAGACTTAATCATTCAGCATCCTAGTGAGAGCGAGTGAATTATTGGGTCTTAGTCATGTGTGGTTTATGTTTAAAAAGTAATACGTCATCTTGTTTCTTCTTTACAGGGGTTGGAAACTATTGAGCAGACAGCAATGCCTGGGGCTATAGGTAAGAAGCAGAACAGAACCCAGAAATGAAGGTGCATGACAAGGGGTATAGGCATGAACAAGTATCCATGCTTTTTCTGAAAGAAATGTCAATGAAGGGCAAAAAAAATCAGCATTAGAAAGATTGCATTGAAAGTGAATGGGGAAATGGAAGACCCTATGCTTACTTGATAAAAACATTTCCATATTTAATCTCAACAAAATATACACAACTTAATTTTGTGTTTAAATATATGCATAATTTAACAAACAGATTCTTAATTTATTCACTGCTTATCATACTTTAGATGATGTTTAAACAACACTACACACACACATGCACACAAGCATAGACAAGGCTTGTTTATTTGTCAAGAAGAATTCACCTGTACACAGAAATTATTTCTAATATATCATTTATTTTGAAGACTGAAGTGTCAGGTGCGATGTACTCTCACTTGAGTCTGTCAAAAGGTTCCTTACTTATTTTTCAGTCTATTGCATGTTCCCCATTAGCCACTACATTAAAAGTTTCTGAGCAGATATAGATTAAAATCAAGCATATCAAAATATGCTGAGACAATTCCCTGCTATCTAGCATGAGATAATATTCAGTGACTGTTTTAAATGGCAAAATTTTTAGTTGCTTTAGAAAACAATTATGTCAAGGTATTATTTCAAGAAGAAAAAGAAGGAATGGTCTTTAAATAGCAAAAAGGCCACCAGAAATTTAGACAACTAGGAAGCAATGTCCCTTGCAAACATTAGGCAAGACCTGAAGTTATTATTTATATAAGCACAAGTGAAGTCAAGTTTGACAAGTCATTGGAGCCTCTCCCACAAGTAAAGGTTTGCAGGATCAGGTCCCTTCAGTATATTACACAGGATGACTATGACCTGCTCACACCTTTAGCACAAAGGCAGAAATCAGAACTAGATGTATGGTTCATTAGCAGTCACAGAGATGTGAGTACATTGCCCAAGTCAGTCTCAGAATGTTATTGCCAAGTGCCTGTGATTACCCCTCCAGGATCTTGAGAAAGGTATCAGTTAGACCATAACAAGCAACGCCTTTATCCTGAATACTTTTTTTAGAATCTTCCCATCAAGAAACACAATTTCAGAGTTAATGTTAGTTAGCCAGTTATGGGAAGTCAGGCTGTCATCCAAAATTCATGTGATGCATTTTCTTCTGAATTATCTTTCTCCATGAACTTGTGATTAGGTAAACAGCATAATGCACAGAGGAAAAAGTATATTAATCTGACTATTGCTTCTTCTCTCCCATTAATGGTGGATTTAAGTTGCCAGAATCCATAAATGCAACAGCTTCCTTTAAAAGCAGTAAAATAATTTTCCTGTATAAATGGAGACTTTCAGGAGATCATTATTGGGAAACCGACATTATATTCTGCACAGAAACAGGTTTCCTCTGGACTTCAACACATACCAACTATAAAATGTGAATTCAAGTAATTTAGCATTTATTTCAGCAGAAATGGCTTGCCTCCTAATTGAGGAGATTTAATTGGGGGGGGGGGGGGGGGGGGCGGAGTGTGGAATATAATCATCTTCCAGCACTTTCACTGAACTGGCGTTATTATTATGTGTATTACCACGGTGCTCAAGACCACAAGCCATGGACCAGAGGAGCTTTACTCCATGCAGTGTGCTGTCCAATCCCACAAAATCTTGAGCTCACAAGAACAGTAATATACTGGTGCTCTTTGGCCTGAGACTCTTTACTCCTCTGTGGATCAAATCTAAGTATAACACAAATGCAGACTAGAACTCAGTGGAGTGAGTATCTGCGAATCTAGGACCTGTTTTGTCAAACTTTACACAAAGAAAAAACATCAATATGAATGTAAGCATATGCCATGGGCTCTTCTTGCCCTCTCCTTGGGCACTGAACCCTAGCCCGTAAGAGAAGATCAAGAGGAAATAAAATGGATAGCATGAAGAGGTAACCCATTATACCAGTCTGCAGGCAGCTGACTGATATGCACACCAAGGAGAGAGAGATTTTTCTGATTTTTTTAGGAGCTTCGGGAATAACACACAAAAAATATGAAAATCTGGGGGATGTATGGTGTTTCATGATGGTCACTACCACTGAAAGTTTAAAGTTAACTTTCTTAAAGTTTGTTAAAGATAACTAAGTTTTAAAAACTTATGAAGGCTTCCAAGGAAGAACTACTTTGGAAAGATGAGCAATACAGCCCTTTTGGTTTACTTTCCCCATACTAGAATTCAGATTGACCTGGACTTAGAATTTAGAGAATAAAGTAAATTCTGCAGCATTCTGTGGTATGCTCAATCTCATAAAGATGCATCCATGTCAGTGTCAAAACTTGTCCACAAATAGAAAAATTACAAAAAGCCCTCAACCTACCACCACAAAACACTTAATTTTTTCTCCTATTCAATGACATAGTGACATAAATTTATCTTGCACTTAAAGACAGTCTCATCACTTACGATTTTATAATGAAAGAGTAAACTGAAACATTGTTCCTGAATTACAAGATCCATTTACATAAATGTCTTCTTTTAATAAGTCCAGATTTTGAGAAGCCACTTCATGTGTCATTGTTTTCAGCAGACAGATGGACAGTTTTACAGCAGGAAAAGAACTGTCTAGAACTAATGATTGCCTTTACTAATGTGATGCTTTCACCCCTTGAGACTCATTAATCAAAGACTGGAAAGAAGGTCTTGCCATCAAATGGTTTTGACAGTTTCATGTATTATCATTATTATTATTTTCTGTGGCATGAATTTATATTACAAACCAAACAAATATCTCAAGTGTGCAATTCATATTTGAGAATGTATCTGTCCATGCAGCCATATATATTTACCATTTTTCATTGACATTGGTGATAGAATATGAACAGAAAAGCCTTTTCCACTTGCTGAGAAGAACAGGTTGCATACAGAAGTACATTTTAACTTCCATGTCTAGTTCATGCTATCCATACTGGTAGAACTCTTTCAGTCTGCTTGACCTCTTTGGATTCTATCACTCTAACAGCATTACCCAACTTCTTCATCATCTTCTCTTGATAGGGATTTACCTAGACTCAGCTGGTAAGGTTTTCTAGTTTATAGGTATTATCACAGGAACAGAGAGGACACAGTGATGTGCAAGAGGAAGAAGATGAAATACAAACATGAAAGGGACTGAATTAGTCCATTTTCCTTGGCACACAAACCACTTGCATCTGTAACTCAGATTAATGATTAGGGAAAAGTGTAAAAATGCAGAGCTGACGTCCTTCTGTTTGAACAGAAGGTTTCTATACAACAATGAAAATCAACTTTCTGCAAGGGAAAGAAGTAAAATTACTCAAGGAGAGTCAGGAGTGAGAACTCAGAACTTTTGACTTATTCTTGACTTCTACAGCATAACAGCATAGTTGTAGGTACTAGCTTACAACTACAAGTGGGAGAAAGAGGGATGGGGGAGCAGGAGAGAGATTTGGAAGGGATGCACAGATTTCAAAGCAGATTTCAAATAAGAGATAAGAATCACTAGTTTCCTCCACCTAAGCATTATCTTTGAAATGATTTTCAAGAGACTGAATTTTCTGAACTAAGTCTATTTCAAAAGTGTAATTCTATTCAGTTGCATCAATGTTAATCAGCAATAACTCCACTAAATGGTAGTTTTAAACTAGTCCATAACCGGCATGAGCAAAGTAGACCCTATGTGTAAATACAGTGAAGCACTGAATACGTGTGTAGATAATTAAACTATAATTATATTACTTAATACACTGGCAGAAAAATTTATTACTGTGGTGAAAGGTTACTTAGACTTTTCTTTCCTGTTTTGACATATTAAGAGGAAATTTAACATTCACATTCAAAATACAAATATCACTACCCCAAAAAACATCATCATTTTCTTAAGCAGAGCACACAGGGGTACAGCCAACTGGCAAATAGGCTCCAGAGAACACTTGTATGATAGGAAAATATTCCACATGAAATCAGCCTCTGAACTGTGAATTTTCATTTAGCTGTTTGTTAATCATTTTCATACAAGTTAGTCTTTCACAGTCCTCATTTTGAACAGGTGATGGGATCAGTTTTACAAACGACTAAGGAAAAACGTTAGAGGGCTACTCTCACTATTCTAACTAGCTTCTTGGTCTGGCACTGTTCACAGCTGCGGATGATATTCGCATAGATGGTTATCACAGGGCCTGTCCAAAGCTGAGCAAAGGTTGCTCTGCCCAATTGTGCAAAAATACTCTTGTTGAAAAACTATCTACACAGTGTTGTGTTTCCCAGTCTTTGGAAAGCAGAGCCTTCTTGGGGAAAATAAAACAGGCGTTATCCCCTTCCATCACAGGATGGTGTGGGAATACCTCAGCTCTGTTGTGGTTTTCAGTTCCCCACAGGGGAGACGTTCCACATTTCTGGGTTGCCTTGTGACAGAGAAACCTGCCTGCAGTCCCTTGATTTGGTACTTTCCCTTCCTCTGTGCAGTAGGAGAAATTTTCAAGGTCATACCCTTTCTCTCCAGTTTCTTTGTCTTCAATATACATGCTATCATTAGCAATCTATTTGCCACTGTCTTCACTGAAGCCACAGCTTCAATACAGGGAGTCTATTTGTCTGAGATTGCAGGGTCCACTTTGTTTTTCCAGAAGCAGCATGAGGAGGAATGGTAGTGACAAACCACTGGCTTGGGCCTCAGGCTGTGTCTCAGCGTTCAAATCTCCTATTGCTTCCAGACTTCCCTATTAGTTACACTAGAGCCTCCAGCCCTCTGAAGTCTTAGAGCCAGCAGAAATGCGGATGGCTCTGGGCTTCCCTGTTAGCAGCGAACAACAACGCTCTCCAGGGCAAAACTAATGGGGGAGCTCAGAGCAAGCATGAATTTCAAGATGAGCAGCAGCTGGGCTTTGCTGACAACTTGCCACCTGATCTCCCAACATGGGAGAAGCTGTAGGGCATGAGAAAGAGGAAGCTGGGGGCATGTTTGGAGGGGAGATTGATGTGATCTGATCTGAACCTGAAAAACGGCCAGTTTGGTTCAGACAAGGAGGGTGAAGGGAGGTTTTAATGTATACTAGCCCCAAAATGGCCTGTTTAGATAACATATACTACAAGTTAAGAAGTAATTCAGCTTGGCTAATAGCTTTAGGGATGTATTTGAAGATCGAGGATGCATCACACAAGACAGCTTTCTTGTCAGAAGGAGATACAGAGATTCTATACGGAGAGTCACAGTCTGTTCCTTCCTTTTTGCCACATAGCTGCACATTGTGCATTTGATCTGATTCTCAACCTTATAGTAAAAAGCAGGAGCAAAATGCTGAGAATCAGTGTGAGAAATTACTCCCAAATTTGTTTAAAAAACAAAACAAACAACAGCCCACAAAGCTGTTGTGCAGGTTTGGGCTGGGATAGAGTTAATTTTCTTCATAATAGCTAGTATAGGGCTATGTTCTGGATTTGTGCTGAAAACAGTGTTGATAACACAGGAATGTTTTCATTATTGTTGAGCAGCGCTTACAAGGAGTCAAGGCCTTTTCTGCTTCTCAGCCCACCAGTGTGTGGGCTGGGGTGCACAAGAATTTGGGAGGGGACACAGCCGGGACAGCTGACCCCAACTAGCCCAAGCAATATCCCACACCATATGGCATCATGCTCAGCATATAGAGCTGACGGAAGAAGGAGGAAGGGGGGGACATTTTGAGTGATGGCATTTGCCTTTTCAAATCACCATTAGGCATTACCCTGATTTCCCGGAGATGGCTGAACCTCCCTGCAGATGAGAAGGGGTGAAGGAATTCCTTGTTTTGCTTTGCTTGTGCGTGCAGCTTTTGTTTTACCTATTAAACTGTCTTTATCTCAACTCAAAAGTTTTCTCAGTTTTACTCTGATTCTGTTCCCCATCCTACTGGAGGGGGGGAGCAAGCAAGCAGCTGGGTGGGGCTTAGTTGCCTGTAGGGGTTAAACCACAAAGCCTGTCCTTCCTTAACTAGAGGACACGTATGATATATGAGTACACCCATGATGGAATATATGGTTGTAGGCTAGTGGATCAGCATGTTGTGACAATACCATGAGTTTAACTGGAACAAGACAGCTGGGTCCTAGCACAGGAATTTCATATCCTACCATTACCATTTTCAAGGTGTTACAGCACAACCTAGCACAAAGAGATTCCTAAAGGACCCAGTGCACACAAGGACTCTAAGAGTTAAGGGTTAGATACTGCCTAATAGAAGGTGCATAAGCCACCCTTCAGACCTTAAGAAAATTAGATTAGAGAGATCCAGGTCTGCAAGGGTCATTTGATTACTTCAAAACTTGCCAGTGACTTTTTTTTATTTTTAAGGTTTTCATGACTTTTGACATTTTTACCAGACAAAATTACAGTCATGACATGCACATCCAGCAGGCATGCAGGTCAGGATATATCTTTGTGGATCTACAGTATCTGTTTGACACTCATATGCCTCTGTTCTACAAACAATCAGGGATGATTTTCTGCCACAAGGAACAGCTGCTAAATCTCCCCTTTGCCTTCACCTCTCCTCAAAGGAAACAACAGAACATACCTTTGCTTTCGGCTCTTGCCCTTACTCTAGTAGTTCAATGTGTTTTCTTGCTCAACATAGAGCTTTTCTCTCTATCTGTAACAACAGTGTTTTATTTTATGCACAATATGCATAGAAAATTTCAGGAATAACGAACGTCCACTGTTTGATTGATATTTCAGCTAGGCTGAAATATCAATCTCCCAACTTCAGCATCCCCTACAGATGCCTGATGCACTTTCCCCTGCTTGTTCAACATTTCAAAGTGGGCTATCTGAATGCAACAGAAGGAGACTACTCACCTCCCAATACAGGATTTATTTTCATCACTGATTATGGACATGTGGTTTTACAATCTGTAGCGGCTGCGGTGCAGGGGCAGCAGGGAACAAGAGTATGGTGTGTGTCATCAAGTATTGCTCACTGATCTTGCTCTCCTCTAGGCAACAGGAAGAAAAGTGCAAGGTCACTCACGAGGAAAATTTCCTTTTAGGTTTGAATTCATAAGAATGGAGGTTGTACAGTGGTAGGAAATGAATTCCCCATCGGAGCTGCAGGGCCACATGGTGTTGGGCAGACCTCAGCCCAGAATGCAAATCTTACTTTCCATTGAAACATGAGCTGGAAGAGTGGGAAAGTAGGACACAACAACACAGTCTGTGGTGTTCTCACCTCTGCCCCACATGAGGTTTGGCATACATATATTTTTTTAATCTACAATCAATTCTGTTACTACAGTAGGAAGGCTCAGGCATACTGAGATATCTGTGGATTATTCAGTTTCACATGTTCATGATATATTGCTTTACGTATTGTACCTAGCACAGTGCCAACAATTTGTGGAACTTAACTAAAAACATCTAATTTTGGTCCACAAAACTTGAATAGTTAAACAAGTTTTTACAGATAGCTGCAAGAATGAGTGGGGTTCATTCTTCTTACTAACTCACATTGCACTTAACTCCTTAAAAGGAACTGACAGAGCACTGAAAGTGATAGAGAGGTGACTTTCATCTTGACAAGAAATATCTCCATATACAGATTGTCAAAAACTAATAGGAAGAATAAAATAACTGGAATGGGACTGATCTTTGAGAGGGTGCAGGAAGGAGGACCATCTTCACTTGAAAGAAGTATTTTCTACTTTGACATATGTTCTGCCCAGTTTCTCACCAGGACAAAAATCACTGAAAAAGCAATATACCTAAATTGTCAAATACCTACCCTGCTGTGAGAGGTGCTGCACTGTGCACCTAACACCACAAAGTTGTCAACTGTTGAACACAATGATTCAGTAGGTGACGAGCATCAGCCTGTGTCTTTACATAAACCTAATCAAACCCCCGCTTCACCACAGAAACATGCCAGGTAGTGGCTGTAATAACACTGTTGTGCTCAACACTGCTTGAACAAAATCAGAATAAGATGCTTTCGTCCCTGACTCAGAACTTCCAGACAACATGGCTCAAACACATCCTCATTTTTATCTGTTGGGAGCTCACAGAACAGGGAGGTTACATGTTTTGTCACACAGGAAATGGGCAGCAGACCTGAATTTTGAACTCAGATACTTAAGTCCCACTCTCTTCATCCTATGACCATAATCCCCCTTCTTGACCTGCAATTCAGCAATAAATAAATAATAATAATAATAATAAACTAAATGAAGGAATGAATTAGTCTTGAAGATACTGAGGAAATAAGGTAATACACCTGGTCTACAACGAAGCTAACCAGTATAGTTAAATCAACAGTAATATAGATCTTTTGGCTACTTAAACTGGGAGGTGTGTGTGTGTGTGTGTGTCAAGAAAACTGGAGTTCTTTTACACAGAAATAGAACGTTTTTGCTCTAATACCAGAATTTAATCTAAATAACTTGAAGCGTGATTTGCACCTGGATTTCCTTGTTTCAATTTCATTCTGCCTACATGAGGCAATACTGAGTGCTGCATCCTGGGAAGATGTTAAGCAATGACAGCCAATGTGCTATTTTTATTTTCAGGGTGGCTTTGTTACATTCACACATTATATCTTCGGATGATTCCAATCTAATTTTAAATCTGTTGGACTGCTGTAGGATCTGAAAGAGCTGATCCTGTAGGATTTGAAAGTGAGTCTTTGAACTGAGATCTCAAGAGATAAATGGCAAATACATTAACTTTGCCACCTCATTTTCTTTAGCTTACAACTTAATTGTATTTTTCATAGACCTCAGCAATCACATTTTAATTAGGTCCCTTTGTCTGATTTGATAACTTGTTTTGCATCTTTCTTACCTTAGCCTACCACTCCACAGAGCTAAGCAGATAATATTATGATCTGGTACTTACTTCTAACATTTGCTTTAGTTGAATAAGGTACTACAGGAACTTTGACTTCCCTAAAGTAAAGAGAAGATTTACCAAAATTACATCTACATATAGGCAGCCAATACTAAAATAACCCCCTACCTGGGCTATGTATGAAAGACAAATGTGAAAAGGGATTTTAGCTCAAGATAACCAGCTAGACAACCCCATCTTACAGATAGTTGCTGTTTCTCCTAAGTGATCCCACATAGGAGGCCAGCAGGTGCCACATTTCAAATCATACGAAATTACAAGTTAGCAAGCAGTCTCTCCCCATGGGCTCAAATACTACTTCTTAAAGGCTCAAAATAGGACATAGACTGGAGGGGAATTTTATACTCTCTGAAAAGGAATTTCTTTTGTTCAGTTCTGATGACATCTGTGATCTTTTCTCCCCTCAAAATGTCCCCAGAAATCTTTATAATTGAGGACTTATCTATTAAATCTGCAGCCCCCTTTTCTGTAATACCATATTCAATATGTACTTCAACTCTGAAAAGAACCAACAATGCCATGAGACACTCATTCTATTTATTGAAAGTTTTAGGCTATTTAGGAACAGTATATTTTCAATCTCTTTCTCATATACTCACAGTAATGGTTAAAATAACGTTCTAGTCACTAAAATAGTCTGTGGATTGTTTCCAAATCCTATTTAAAATACTTTCATAATCTCAAAATCAGGCTTTTTTTTTTTTTTTCCATAATGTTGATAATCTCCCAAATTTACTTCCCCCGTGATTTGAATTTTTTTTTTCAAGCAACACTTTCCAATTTTTTTGCATCGGGTTCTATTTGTTTACACTACCTGTTCTTCAATTCTCTTTTGTGCCTGATAAACCACATTCTAGAATAATCCCTGCAAGACTATGGCAATATTTTAGATTTCACATAATAGAACTCAATTTTTGTTTCAGGCAAAGTGTAATTTTGTCTCAATCAGCAGTCAGTAGCCACATTGCCAATTAGATTGAAGTACACTTTACAATAAAATGTGCAAAATTATTGGGGAAAAATACACAACCGGGAGAGTCTCAACTGTGGGTAAAATAAATATAATTGATGCATCCTTCAGTCTGCAGCATTGATTATTATTTATTATTACAAACTCTTCAAAACAGGATGATTTGATGTCAACATGTTATTTTAGGAAGTGCACAATTACAGAAAGCATTATTTGCATGGATTGATTCATAAAATATGTTTACTGAGAAGAGATGTGCACTTTTACTTGAAATGATTCTGAATAATAAAGTCAAGACAATCTTCAAGCATCATAGTTGAAAAGAATATCTAAGTTTCTAAATAGGCTTCAATTAAAAGAATAGTTTTTGTACAAAGCCAGAATCTATGCTTTTTTTTTTTTTTTTTTTCTTTTTGTGCGGTCTGTCTGGCTAAACTTAAGAAAACAGTCACAGCAAATCCAGGGTCAATTTTATTCTATGTCACCAACTGAATTTGGAAACTACTCTTGAATAGCAAGGATCAGTCCTATCTCCTTGCATTGATCTCCTTTCCAAACAGAATACCACCATGCTTTGATGTGACATATAGAATGAGAAGGAAGTAATAATGAAAATCAATGAGTCTAAATATTCCCTACTTGTAACTCACCTGTCATTCGCTGTAGTTATGTGTGTGTCCAAGAGAGGGATTTAAATGCATCTGCACCTTTTTTATTTCATGTTATTTGTAACCCTATGCTGCAGAATTAAAAAAAGCCACCTGAA
The DNA here is from genome assembly GCF_018691265.1 of Tyto alba. NCBI lineage: Eukaryota > Metazoa > Chordata > Aves > Strigiformes > Tytonidae > Tyto > Tyto alba. Next base: position 5,514,767 of record NW_024881317.1, read on the forward strand.
CTCATGTGAGAATGGGGAACACTTACGTGTGCATATACACACACACACACGCGCACACTTTTTTTTAAACATTTGCAGTTCTTGCATTATATTATAAAAAGCAGGACCAAACACCAGCCTCACTCTTATTACATTGCTATTGTTATTCAATATTTGCAAAAAGACTTATCAGAATGTTTTAAAATTAAATTATAATTACCATCATAATCTATGACCCTACAAACCCATCACTGTCCACATGGCTCAAAAGAAATCAAAGATGTAATAAATAAATAAATAAATAAATCAGTTCAATACTATAATGGACAGCTACCACAAAACAAATATATCCAAATCAGTACAAATCAGGTGAAGGAGGCATTAAATCCCTTCTGGAAGAGCAGCTAAGCCCATCAGGTAAAAGAGTGGATCAGGATGATTAACACTAACTTGCACAAACTCCTGTCATGTGAACCCTCGTCTCACCTGTAAAACTTCGCTCTTCTTTTCAGTGATCATACTTCAAGATTACCTTGGCTCTTTTGTTTCTCAGATTTTTTTGTTTAAAGTAAATTAGTATCTGCCTTCCGAGGCACTGTTTTTCATTCTGGTTTTAGCTAAATGACTGCAACAAACCTTATTCCACCAAAAAATCACTGCACACAAAAATGAGCCCAAATTAGTTAAGAAAAACTGCTCAGATGCAATGGTGGGCAGGATGAGATAGACAGACTGCTAAATTCAGCTGTTAGTCCTTCGTTTTTATAAATACCAGCAATGTCTAACTCCTCAGTAAAGAATGGAATATTTTTATTTTAAAGTTTCTTCTCTAAGAACCAACTTTCCTGTGGTTTTGTTATCTTTCTAAAACTTTGGTTGTCTGGGTCTCATGCATAGGAAATACTGGGTTTCATCTCTAGCGTCTGTTATTTTCTAAAGAAAGTGTTAGTTTTGCTACATATGCAGTCCTTTAACAGTTCAGCCTGCTTCATACAACTGAGAGAACATTTTGCTGATCAGTAAAGCATCAGAAAATGACCCTGTCTCATTGAAGAGTTTTCACACAGTATCAGAACATTATTTTCTCTGATGGGATACAGGGGGTCCTCTTTGCTGACACCAAGGTTGGAGTGAGCAATAGCAGAGCCAAGATCTCTGTTACTATGCAGATCCACCAGCGATTTACCATTTGACAGAAAGGCAAAACCACAGAGGAGGCTGCCTGTAGCTTGGAGACTATAGCCAAGCTGGTCCGTGGCCTGTGCAAGGGAAGGTTTATTCCTTCCCCTGCTCCCTGCAGAGTTCCCCCCTGTCAAGCCTCTACATTTGGGCTAGGCGTGGAGGAAAGGATTTGCCCCTGAATGCCTTCACAACTTCATTTAGAGCATTACGAATCACTACTGTTCACCAGAGACAAGCTGCAACAATTTACATTCTGAGCAAGCCCACCAGCATCTATGCCTCTCCACCCAGGCTTCAGGAACAAGTGGGAAGACAAACCCAGATCTGAGAGGTGTGCTAGGTATCCCTTAATTTCACAACAGTTTAAGAAAACAAAATCAGCAGACATTCAAGTGCTCTGCTTTTTACCCATTTAGATCTTGAGCTGCTCTCACCAGGTATTTCAGAGCTTGTGTTCCCAGAAGTTGGCATGCAATTAAGCATAACAGGCTAACGATAGAAGACATAAGCACATAGTATCGCCTGGCTTTTGAGATCCAGTTCTGAGCTCACCCTGTGCTGGAAGCACAGGGCAGCTGATGTACATTTGACACTTAAGCATGCTAGGTATTTAAAACAACACACTTTTTCTTTTTTACTTATTGTAAAAAAGAAAACTGTATTTCTGACCACCCCTTTCATTTTCCCAATAAAACTTTCTTAATGTTAAAATGCAAGACTGGAACATATTAACTTCAAAGACACATAATGGCAACTGTTCCTTGATCTCAAATTCCATGAAATTTCAGGTCATTGTGGGGAAGCCAACAACCAGTTTAGTTAAATGCTTAATGACATAAAAACAGTGATTGATTGCCATAAAAATGGCTCCCAGGGATTACAAAAATGAGAAGACTCACAGAAGTTATTTATTGTTCCCAAATAAATAGAAGAAATATTTGGCTGCAAAGCTAAGTCCCTGTCAGCCAGACAGGGAACAGTGAAATGTATATATCTTCAGAAAGAAAAATAAGTTAATCTTAAAGTTAAAAATAAGTTCTATTTCATTCACTGACCTTAAAAATATATTTCAGGTGGATATTAAATAGAAAACAATGCAATCACTTTTTAAGCAATGCAAACAGCACAGAACTGTTTATCCTACTATAACCTACAAAAATATTTATCTTCTCCCTTCAGTTAAAAGCAAAGCAAAAGTACTCCAGGACCTTCAAAACGCTTAACATTTTAAGTAACAAGAGACTGTCGGCATTTCTGTAGGTATATATCATTTGGCTGTCAGGGAGATGTAAGAAGGGAGGTGTGCCCCGTGTGCTGTGTTGAGACAGCAAGTAAATTAAAATTGCCGTAAATAGGGGTCTTTGTCTTTAATTTATTAAAGAGAAGCGGGTGTGCGTCTGATCTGGACTTGCACTGCTCCTGCAGATTCCCAGGCACAAGACAGATGGCACTGCAACCAAGCTAGAGCATGTGCCTGACTGGCTCCCTCTGGGTCTAACTCCTATTATCCACTTGTAAATTAACCTGTCAATTTATCAATCAACACCATCTTGATTCTCCCCTGTTCCAGTGCCCAGCATTGCAGCGAATTTGCCTCGTAAATAACTGGGAGCCCCATGTTTGTTAGTATTGTGAATGAGTTTATTATCACTTTGATGACTGCTATGAATCACAAATGCTGCCGAGAGCCTGATAAGAAAAAAAAGTACATGCACACATTAACACAGTTGAAACTATTTGGGAGATAACAGATCGAGTTACAGTGATAGCAAATCATTTCAACTGGGGGAAAAATGGCTAAAAATTGTAGGTTTTGTGTTGGATAAAACTCTTAAAGTACAAAATACAAAATAAAGTGGAATAGTACTGTGTCACAAGCTCAGAAGTATCTTCACTGCTTTATTGCTGGGATACTTCAACTTGTTCCTAGAATTCTACAGGCACTGTTAGATTTTATGCCCTATGTGCAAACTTCAGAAGGGAAAAAATACCTTTTGAGCTGCAACAAGTATTTTATTTATTTATTTTTGCCAGTTTAACACTACACAGATCTGTAAATAACTTATGCTATGAAAAAAAAATGAAGGAATTCAAATAAAAGATACTTTTAAAAGAAAGTTAAAGTGAAGAAGAATTTGAATATAATCTTTATGTCATGAAAAAATACTAAGTAACATTCAAATGAGCTTATTGTACAGGTTTGTTTCTACTGATGAAAGTCTCAATGTTTGCTCAAGTCGCTTAACTATTTAAACTCAAAAAAAAAAGTAAGAAATTAGTGTTGCTTACCTCTTTGAATTTGGCACTTAAATAATACTTAATATTCTATAAAAATAATATGGAAAGTACAACTATTTTTCAGAAGTCCTTTGAAAAATTAGGGTTCAGTGGCAAATTTGCTGTTTGAAGACATATGAAAACTAAAATCTAAATAAATTATAAACTGTGTGTTAAAAAAAAAAGCAGATGTTTGGCTATTTATAAATACAATCAATCTTTCGCCAGGTGTAAAAAACAGTCTACATTTGGCTGAAATGCATTTCAAATCTTAAAATACACAGAAGTTTATAAAGTATAAACAGTATAATGGAAAAGAGGTCAAATCTTTTATATGTTTTATCACTGCAATTTTTGAGATATTACAATGGAAGTAAAAAGTAAAGTTGACTCAAAATCTGAACAGAGTTTATATAGAGAATTAAAAAGTCATGGGTGTTATAAAGCAGCCACCACACATTCCCATCCTTTCTCCTGCTGATATAATTTCTGTTGTATTTACTCCTTATCATAATTTTTTCTACATCCTAATTCTTAAAATGCTTCTAAAAAGTTAGTAGAAAACATCACTAAACCTTTTAATGCTTTTTTAAAAAAACTAACAGGCTGATTTATTATAGAAAATATTATCTAAATTCCAAATTACTTTAGAAAATGCAGAGTGATGAAGATGTCAGTTATTTTTTTAGATCTGTTTTGCTACTATCTTTCAAATTCTGGCTAAGATATGGACCACATTCTGACCTCAGATCCTACATAAATTAAAAAACCTTACAGAATCCGAGTTGTACCTATGTTTTAAAACTGAATAACCCAGTTCAAACCAAGCTGTGAATTGTAATGTCTGTGGTAGAATAAGACTTAAAAGACAAAGCCAAATAAAATTTATACAAATATTTTCTAGGGTTTTATATAGCCTTACTAAAAACCTGAAAAACAGTTTATGGAACAAACGGGAAGCAACACACATGCCCATAGAGAAACAGTTGTCATACAACAAAATCTCTGGCTCAATTAAAGTAGAGGAACAGGGTGTATACTCAACATTGTTATGCCCAGTATATCATTGGTGGAAAAGTAATGGAAAATGAAATTATTTGTTAGAATGCAATTTAGGGAATCTGATAGGTTGTCCATTTTATTCAATTTATAATTAAGATAGTGTTTAAATTTGAAATGAATTCTATATATGCATGTTCAATAGACTATAGCACAACAATAAGAATGGAATCACATCTCATTTTATCATAAATTGTGTAATAAGCGATAAGGTAAAAACTAGGGCTAAAATCCTTCCAGCAAAAATGAAAGAGAGCGACCTCAATTGCCCTAATTCATTCTGCCTTTTTTTTTTTTTTTTTTTTAAACTCTTCATTTTCCCTCTGTTCACATTATTAGCTTACACATGAGTGCATTATTAGAAAATAACAAAGCCAAACAGGGAAACTTGGAAGAAGCGGTAGATAGGATCCCCTCTACAGCTGAAAGATATTCTCATTTCATTTGTTAGGAGTTGCAAAAATAGTTTTATTGCCAGGGAAGGACAATGACCTCTCTCTTTCAACAAGCTTGGTGGTTGGTCTTTTGATAGAAAAAACTAGGGGATACAACATCTGGTAATTTGTGTTACTGAGCTTAGCTGAGGTCTTAACGATGTAAGCAGATTATTCCTGAAGAAGAACAAAAAAAATTCCGGAAGACTCAATGAACTATTTAAAGTTATTAGCTGGTGCATTCTGGCACTTCAACACTCTTTTCGGATTCCTTTTCCTTTTAGACATTTGCCTTCTGATCAGATTGTTCTGAAAAAGAGCTCTACCACCTTCCAACCTCACCATGCTTTTCTGGTGGTCCACGCATGTTCTGTCATGCATGCCAAGTCCCCCTTTTTTCTCTCCACTGCAAGGAAGACGATTATTTTTCTGATTAAATTTTCCCCTGCAGAACATTAAGAGCTTGTACCACCCCTCCTGAGCTGCTGCATAGGTCAGGAAGGCTGAACAACACAGATAGCAGCAGCAGAGCACAGATTAAGAAAAGAAGGGAGAAAAATTGATGGGTGGAGAATGAAAAAAAAAAAAAAAATATAAACTATGTGTACTCTTGACCAGGAATTTCATGCTGAAAACAAATATTCCAAGGAAAACATCCTCTATTCCTTCCTTTACACTTCCTCCTGCTTTAAATAGCTTTGCACAATTTTAGCTCTTATTCCTCTACTCCCTATAGTTCCTCCAAACGTTTTAATTTCCAGTAGTGTAGTGATTTAAAACATCTGTAGAGTTTCACTGTTCCTTCTGTAGGCAATAGACCCATGTTTCCTAGCATACTCACAGGAGTCTGAGTTTAAATTACAGACCTGTAGTTTGCTGCCTGGAAAAATAAAGCCATGTTGGTGAATGGAAAAATGACCAAGTTCCTAAGAGAACCAATACCTATTGGATGCAAAAATGGGGCAAAATCTCAGACTGAGTTTAAGCTGAAGTCTGATAATGACCAGGACACATCCTTGTGAAGATTTTTTCCTTTGATGTTCATTTTTTCTAATTTTAGTAAGTAAAATTCAAGTTTTAAAGAGGAAACTAGAGAATTACAGCAAATGGACAAATATTACAATCAAAATTCAGGATTCTTTCTACATTAAAAAAATCTCTAAGCTGCAGTTTTCAAGTGTGAAAAGGATTGCAATCCCATAAAAATCCTCTCCTCATGAGCAACCTTTGGCCTTTTTTAATAGTTAGTCACTACATATTTCAAACTCATATTTCAACAGACTCATAGGAACTTTCCAACAAACTTTTATAGAAATATACAGTCTTAGACTACTATGACCTGGAGCACTTGCAGTTGTTTGTATCAGCTACCATGAGTTAATAAATAGATAAACACTACTTTTACATTCAACTAGAGTTGATCATACTGTAAAAGAGCATGACATTCCAGTACACTGATCTTTAAACATAATGAAGTACTTTCCAAGATTTTGCCAATGCTTTCTTTAAAGAGCTAGAGACACTACTCATTTCCGTAGAACTTGAATGTATATTCAGTATTTGTTCACTTTTACATTAAACTCAGTATTAACTTCCTAATAGAACAAATACAGAATTTGCTGTGCTTATTCGGAACATTATTGAATCTCTGGAGAAGTTACTTTGTTAAGTTATAGTTTTTAAAGTCTTGTGCTCATAATTAAGAACCAACTGATGCTAGGGAATATTCTAGAGCAAAAATCCCCATCAGAAACATTCAAGACCTTTGCCCACGCAAAAACTGGAGGATTTTTTTTTTGTAGCATATATATATATATATATATGGAAATTAACACTTTGGAGTTTCAGAATTTGACTTACAACACAAGTTACAGCCACAGTATGGCCTGGTATTAACTGCGGTAAATCAACAAATACAACTTTAGTATCTTAAATCTTTATTTTTGCTTTATAGTTTTAAGATAAAACTTTTAAGTAACGCAAAACTCTCCAACCAAGCTCTTTACAGCAAGCATTTGCCCTTTTCACTGGAGAGTACTGCAAAACAATCCATTTAACTCCTGGATGCAGAAATAGGTTCTACTACTTTCCTTTTTTATACACATAAAGAAATTATTGTGTTCTATATAAAACATATATGCTTATCTGTAATGTTTGATAGTTTTGCTGGCAAAACAATTACCCCAAAGCACACATTTTTAATAGGAAAAATTATGGGTTTGACCGACAACTTAACTTAATTCTATACCCTAATCCAGTTATCTTTGGTCCAGATCCCAACAACAGTGGAGCATATGCTGCTGCCCCCTAATATCATGATACACTAATTTAAAACGTGATTCTTCTAACCCTGGTCCAGATCAGAAGGCTTATCAATGAAAAAGTTTTTGCCAGTGTATCAGATGTATTATTTATATCAATGAATTAGTATTTTCTGTTTACATTATTGGTACTGAGGTCTTTGAACGTGAGACAATTGGTAGCATGTTTCAGGTGTCCCGTGTAGTCGGGAGCACCGAGGTTCTGGAGAACAGTTAGAAGCCTTGTGTTTTTCAAAGTTTCTCTGTGCACACTGCTTTATGGCCTTCACCTTTTGGGAACTCCCAACTCTGCCACTTGGAGAATATCAGTGAGTACCAACCTTCATTGCAAGGAGAAGTAACAAGAGGGAAATGCTGGAATTTCAGTTCCATACTTACTGGCAAGTTTTGGTGCCCATTTTCTTTCTTAATAGAAAAATAAGACAACAATCGAAGTACGCAATGCACTGTACACATTGTATGCAGCATGTGCTTCGCTTCAAGAACCAACTCAAGCAGAAGAGAATTTAAGAGTTACAAAGACAGATATAGCACACTCTGTCATCACCAGTTGCCACTTAGTAAAGTGAATCCTGTTTTTCTAACACCTACTTCTTCACAAGAGTGCTTTATTCCCCATTGTTTACTTTTTAGAAGCAGACGATCCAAAAGTGTTGAATATCTTAATACATGACAAAGTTTTACACTAAAATTTTTCTCTTCCCACACAGAGCAAAAGTCTCAAACCTTTATCACCACGCAACATCATATTGAACAAAATCAACATACTGCTATGCCTTCATTTTCAACCTAAAGAGAAACATATCCTTGGACAGAAAACTGCAAGACTAAGAACAACACTAGAAAATCTCAGAGGAAACATGACAGATGTGGGCTTAGAGTCAGAGGTACAGAAGAAAAGCTCTCAGCCTTAGTGGAAAAATGCAGAGCAGTCTTAGAGGAAAGGTAGCCTTCAGGTAGCTGCTTATTCCCTTTATCTTAAGAGTGTTTGTTATGTTCAATCAAAAATTATTGGAGACACTGGTTTGGAATCACAGACTACAACCAATCCATCTGCCTCTGTGCAGGTATTGAACTACCTAGGGGATTCTCTTTGGTTAGATTGTGTAAAGCTCTTGTAAAGCAGCTTTCTTTTACAACATGGCACAAAAATGACAAGTCTTGTGGATATGATCAGACTGAAGTATTAAAGCCGAATTTTGCATTGATTTACACTATGGGCAATACTCTGAAAGAGCAAAGATGATTTAAAAAGGTTAAGTATACATATAGACCATTATTTCCATTGTAAATAAAACTGATGAAAGTACAGAATAGAAAATTAGACTTTGTGGTTCTAAAACTCTCACACAGAATGAGATTTTTAGGGCCAAGTTCTCAAGGGGGTAGCCAAACAGCAGTGTCTTCAAGATGCTTGTACAGTCATTACAGCTTCAAAAGTGGGTGCTTGTACTCATTCTGCACTTGCAAATGCAGTACGGTCACATGTGACCATACTCACTTTTCTAGGCAAACCTAAGCTCTTCAGAATTCACATTTACATGTGAAGCTGCCAGCTTTAGTAGTTGACAGAGATGCATCAAGAGAAGGCAAAGTATCACCTTCAGAATGAACCATTTGACCTAGGTCTGATATACATGCATGCTGCAAACATGCACAAAAAGTGCTCTTTGGGACATTAGTCTGCTCCTCAGGACAAGGTGTGCGATTTCTTACATTGCTGAGCCTCTGGTAGAGTGGGATAGAAATCAACAGTTGGTTGCTGAACACTAAAACACTAGTAAAGACCTGTAAGAGAGGTTGAGAATGGACCTGGAAAGTAACAGATGTCAGTGTGTCATATTATTGCATACAAGAAGCATCTTCCTACTCACATATTTACATTTATTTCAAAAGGACCACAATCAGAGCAAAGCAGTACTCAAATTCAGAAAATTTAACAACAACAAAAAAAAACCTTAGACATTTGGTACTAAAAAAAAATATATACTTACATTGTGAGGTTTACCATAAGAGAGAAGACAGACAGAGGTATATCAGAAAGGGAGAAAAGGGCTTTTAACAGGCTACTTGAAAATATGTTTCAAAGCAAACAACCCCTATAACCCCCTCAAACACTCTTGCCAACACTGATCCCGCACAGGAATGGAGGCCAAGTAAGGGACCAATGTGTATTTAGCCTTATGAAGCTAAAGCAGTATTATCACAACTACACTTAAGGCATCTAATTGGTACAGTAGTGATGGCTTTTGAGATGGATGGGTAGAGAGCAACTTACTTATGGTGACATTCAAAACACAAGCCTGTGAAATACTTTGGAAACAGACCAACACTATGAAAGATCCCAAATTTACTGCTGCGATATCATCATCAGGTCTTCATCATGAAACATCTATCTAAAATTGGATAGAATTTCCACCTACCCCTCCGCCCTGATCTGTTAAAAACCATGAGATGAAGTGAGTTATGTCCCATTAATCTTTCTCATAGAAGAATCAGACAGATGGGCTGGATGAAGCGGAGGTGAATGAAGAGAAGCACCTGCTATTTTCAGGGAGTTGAGGGAAATTGGTAAGAAAAAAAATCACAAGTGGGCGGAGAGGGAACAGTATTGCTCTATTACTGGATACCTTCTGAAAAAATGACTGATAGGCCTTATGCATCTATGATAATATGTGCTCACATCTTCTGGTGGGGGGAAAAAAACAAACATCTCAAAAAACAAGGATGGCATTACAGGTCATGAGTCAAAGAGGCTGATGAGCTGTCAGAAAAAATTACATAGCACTGTGAAATATATAGGAAAATGTCTAATTGCTGTAAAGAGTATGATGAAAAGGAGTGATGAATGTGTGTTCTTGCAGCAAAGGAAGATAATACTGTCTGAAGTCATCTCTGCTCAGAAAAATCACATTATGTGTCCTCCTCTGATTTGCATCTTCAGAATGGAAGGGGCTTTTGTAAGAGAAGACCTGGAGAAGTTTCTCAATGATTTCTTTATGAAACTCAGTATTTTCCTTGCAAATACTAGAGGAAACTAAACATAGCTTGTTAAAAATCAACATTTTACACATTTTCTTCTGTCATGCCACTGAACAAGGGACTTTGAATGCTTGTGCCAAATGCTGAGCAACAGAACTTCCTGCAGTCCTACACTTTGCCAAATGAAAGGAACTACCAAGTTTTATAAAGAAATCAACTTAGCAGATATATAGCTTGTTGGAAAAGTAAAAGAAATTACTAAATGACCAATAAGTTTTCACAGACATTTTTGGTCATTATTTAACACAACTGTAGCTCTTGCTGACAAAACAGGACACACACATACATAAAAATGTGATATGGATTTCAGCAGGTATAGGTCAGGAAGTTCTGTAGATATTAATAACTCTACCTCCATTCAGAATACTTGATGGACTTGTTTTAGTGAAAGGTTCACATTAACGAAGTTTACCAAGTTAGTTATTGAATTTACTTAATGATGTTGTAGTGCAATTCTCTGATGAGTAAGGGGGATGAGGAAGCTGTTTCAGTTCATTTCTGATGAATAAAAATCAGCCCATCTTTAAACATCTGGTAATATAGCTAATAAAACTGCCTGAAGCACCCGATAGGCCACCACACTTGAAAATAATCTCTGTAAACCCAAAAAACAAGTGACCACACTTTTTTAAAAGTACATTGTAGGGGTCGGGGGAGTGCAAGTCTGGATTCTAAAAAGGCTCTAGATATGTGCCATGGCTTTACAATTTTGAGATCATTCTGTCTTATCATATTTCATTAATATATATAAATATGTACTCAGTTTAGGAATACATGTTTTAATAATATTATAAAATCAATTTCTAAGAATTTACTTGTCTTAAAGAGTACTGTATTTAGTCAAGTTTACATTGCATCTGTTTATGTAATCTTGGTTTTCCTCAAAATCCACTAAAAGGTGTTAATTAGAACTGGGTGATTAGTTCATAATGAAGAGTTTAAGCAATTAATGCTACTCCTCTTTTGACCCATGAATTGTCTATATGCAAAGAGCAATTTTCTTGAACTTGTTATTCAAAAAATATTAAAATTATTTCTTCAGATCTGCAACTCCTTAGTAAACAGTCATGTGTATTTAATAGTCTGAGCGTGAGTTACATTGGCTATTCATGATTTGACACAATGTTATATGATGTTATTCCTATTCCATCATAGGTCAGAGAGATGCTTTTAGAATCAGGTTTCATACTATGCACACAATCTTCTGAATAAACCAGTTTTGATACTTTTGCAAATACTCTCGAGCTTTAGCTTGAATTTCATTCACAATTAAGTAAACTAGTTCACTGGAATATCTCCCTGGTAGGAATACAAAAGCAAGGAGTGAGAGTCCAAAATCAAGAACTTTTAAGAATCAGAAGGTGGTTTTCTGCTGAGTTCCACAAAGGCCAAACTGGGTCATAAAACCAAAGAATTATAAATACTCAACTAAAAACAGGGAGCGTTTGCAAAATCTGCCTTGCTGTATGAAGCTATATCCATACACTTTTGGCTCAGCACAAACACTAACCAACCCTTCCCAGATGCTTAGTCACAAGGAAGGCAAGTATAGTTTCAAAACGATTCTTCACAGCTAAGATTCAGGCTAAGGCTGTTTTTTCTTTCTTTTTTAATAATCTATTTCATTTCTCTTCAAGGTGATCTCCCTTCTTCCTTTAAGTGAATACCTTCACACTTTTTCCTTATTACCTAAGGAACATAGCTTCAACCTTGACAATTGTAACATCACTTTTTCCTTTTTTTTTTTTTTTTATTATTACTTCACCTACTGAAAAAAATGCCTAAGCAGAACAATAGTGGCAATGATACAATCTGAGGTCCACAAGTACAGATGAAGTCTGTGTGAAGATATCTTCCCCAGTCGCATTCATAATTTGCTTATATGTTTGTAGACAGACACATGTGAAAACATAAGGAAAACAGCATCTTTCATGTAACAAAATAATAATAATACAAGATAGAGGTTTTGGCATACCTTTGACTGTGGCCAGTAGCTGTCTGTTAACAGCAAGCAAACCAATGAACTGGGGATTTTTAAGACTGAATTGGCCCTGCAAGGAGGACTCTTTCATTTCCCATACTTTGTCACTCGCCATAGAGCTGGCTGACATAATGGACTTTTACAACGAGCTCAGAAGCAATTGGCAATTAAGTGGTTTGAAGGGGTGCTTCTGGGCTGCCGTGAAAGGCTTCAGGTGTGAAACGCTTGTTTTCAAGAGCACTAAGCAAAATGTATAGTTGCTTTCAGGGGCCCCCTTGTCCTTCTGAAGGAAGGGGGAGAGATGGGGGAAGCAAGGACACTCAAGAGCAATTTGCTATTCAGTGCCTGAATGCTGTGTGCTTTTTCTCTCCCCCCTCCCCATCCTTGTGTGGCTGGTAAGGAGGGCAGATTGCGATGGCACAAACAGCTTTCGGCACAATGGCAGATCAAGAGAGAGGCAGGGAAAATGAGGCAGAGAGAGAATGGGAGCCTGAATGAAGTAAGGATGGTTTGATTGTTAATTGTGGGTAAATGTGTTGCAAGAGTGAAAAGGGTTCATGGACTACTTTAAAACTATACCCAAGCAATAAGTACAGAGTGTGGGGAAATAAGGAGATGTTCCTGACCCTTTTAAGAGCTATAGTAGTGCATCTGGCCCACTTGAAAAGTAAATTGAGAACTGTTAAAAAGATAGGCAAATACATTTGTGCGCATTATATACTTTCATTTCTAAAGGAACCCTGACCAGCAAATGCACTGGGATGGCATACACACAATATTCTTTTCTCCAAGGATTACTTCACCCATAGGACAAAAATAAAACAAGCTAAAACGTGAACATGCCCTAATGGACAAATATTTAAAATACAGATTTTTTTAAAGGTGAATAAAAATATGTTTCTATTCCAGGACAAAATATATTTGTTCTAAGGCTAGCACAAGGGTAAAGAAAACTTCAAACAGAACTAAGGGAACAACATCCTTCATGAAGACTGTTTCATGTCACTTTTCCTTGTATGACCTTTACTTCTAACATATTGATTTTTTCCTAACCCAGCCTTGCTTTGCAGAAAAAAGGGGTATTGAGTCTTTGAGCTGCTTACATATCACTATTGTACATGCATTTTTAAAGGTGAAGGATCCCCTTTCAGAAGATGACTATCTGACCGACAATATGATTAGAATTGTCTGAGGACTTTTCATTTTAAATGTGGTGAGCCACATATATCAGTTTGGAGCAAGGGGAGTGGATATGAAATAGCTCAGATGGTGCTAAATTGATGAAGTATTTGCACAAGAGATGTGCTCAGTTATGGCCTTTTGTGTTCTGGCAAGGAAGGTGAGATTGCAGGGGAAACCAGAAACATGTCTCGGACCCCAGCAGGAAACTGCTTTTTGCCTCTGAATCTTCAGATCTCCCTAGATGGCTGCTAAAAGGTTTCTCCCTGTTGCTTCTGCAACATCCCAAACAGGCCCAGCATTCTCAACACAAGCGACCTACATCTGACCAACCTGAGGAGTTTATTTACCTCCTCACAAAACTTTGTGTGTTAAGAAATCATAAGAGTAGAGCTATAATCTACTTAAAGTACTTTCTACAAAATGAAGGTACATCTACATTCTCCCTTAAACCATGATTTCTTTCTCACTTGTATTTCTGTGAATCAGAAGCCACACTAATTCATTCATTGAGTGAGCCCTTGTGAAGCTGGCACAAAGAGAAGGAAGATCATGCCTCTTGTCAGCCTTTCCTTTACTCGTCATGAGAGAAATGACATTTTTCTTGCAAGAAAACACAGCAAATTCTAAGAGCAAAATAGAGAAACCTTCACTCACGTATGCCTGCATTGAAAATGCAAGTGCACAAACCCTCTAAAGTTTAGGAACAGAGCCATCGCTCAGAGATGTCAGTGGAAATCTTTCCATTAGTTTCAGTAGAAGCTAAGTATCTCTGTATAAATTTTTTCATTCACAATATCAAGTAATAGTGCTCAAAAAGTGTACACACAAGGGGCTGCGCTTAGCAACCTACACATGCGAGTGCAAGCTAAGTCACAGCACCTTTGGAACCAGAGCTTTTCAGATGCAAATAAACTCGCACTGGACTGGTTTTACCAGCTGTGGAGTTCAATGCACTCAACCCCCCACCCAGAAGTGAGAATGGCACAGAAAGCTGTAAACCAACTGGTGCTCAGCTGCAAGTGTGTTGTGCTTGCGCAGACTGTTGCATAAACAAAAGAATTTATTCAGAGCGTGATGGACATGAATTTATGCATGTAACCTCTGGCTCATGGGGATGAATCTAGATCCTTTGGCTGTTTTTTTGTGCAACACTATTCAAACTTTAGAAACCTGAAATGTGTACAGGTAACATGGAGAGTTAAATGGAAAAATCAAAATAAATACACAAGGAGGAGAAAAAATTCAAAGAAATCAAAATGTTTCATTTCAGTTAAAGTCTTCTGTGTTTCAGTTAATGTTTCATTTTGGAAAAATAATATTTTTTGCCAAAGGGGTTTCAAAAAAAGCTTTTTAATTTCAAATAAAGTGTGTTGAAAAGCAGGAAAACTAGAGGGAAAATGTTTCAGCACTTCTCACCATGGATGCAGCTGAACTGAAATTTTTGAACTAAAATCTTTAATTACCTGTAAAAATATGACATTTTATTTTGGCACAGAAGAGAGCTTTCTCCATGGAAGACAGAAGTTCACTTACAGGAAAAAAAAACAAAATGCAAAATTTTTTTAACATGTTTGTAGAAGAAAATGCAATATTGATACCTGTAGAGCACCTACTGACCACACTCAAATATCCAACCAACTCAGTGATAATTACGATGAAAGGGAGGGGATTTAGTCTTCTGCTACTGAGTCGTGGCACAAGTAGACCCTGCTTGCTTACAACATAACCAGGGGAAGATAACAGGGCACACGATGAATCTTATGCTTATTGCTTTGTACAACACTAAGCACATTCTAAATCACATGGAAAAGCATCTGCTGCCTGCAGCTATTTTAATGTAAGGGCCAGATATATTGAAGCTGCACTGAGTTTCCCCTATCAGATTACACTCAAACTCCAGCAGAGTTGTCAGACTTTCTACTGCTCTTATTCTTCTGATTCTTTCCCACCACAATATGGGCATGCTGTAGCGTCTCTCATCTAAAAACGAAAACATACACACTCTAGCCCACTCCTGTCTCTCCAATCACTGCTTCCTCTCATTTTCATTGTACAAGCTGTTTATAGCTGCTGTCAGTTCTCCTTCCATTTTGCCCTAAACTGTTCCTAATCTAATTTCTGCCCATTACACTCAATTGACACAGTTCTCACCAGAGTCTCTGGTGACCTCTTCTTAGTCAAAGCTCCAACCATATCCTTCTCATTATGCCAAGGTCCTTTTGACAGTTTTCCATGATGTTCTTCATTAAAGTTTGCTATTCTTTGACTGTCGTGACACTGACCTTTCATGCTCTCTTCTCACCTTCTAGCTGATCCTGACACTGTTCAAGTGAAGGTTTTACCTTCTCAGTTGGGCCCAGTTTTCTCTTTCTACCTTCATCTCTGGGCCAGTTTGGCTGAGAAATTCATTTATCATCATTATACTGATGACTCCTAGTTCTCCATTTACTCCAGATGTACCACCTGTCCAAGTTAAATCTCTTCTCAGCACCTCCACACAGAAATTTAGAAACTAGCTCATAGTGTAACAAACAGAGCAACAAGTGTCCTCCTTGGCTCCCCCAACACTACTTCTTGTTTAGTCACCATGGAGATCACCACTATCTTGCCTGTTCCTCAGACCTGTAACCCTGCCTTTACCTTTGAAGAACATCTTGCCCTAAGTACTTCTCAAAAATACAGCCTTGTCTATTCTAGCTAAAACTGTTATCATTGTGCACGATGATTAACAAAACACCTTTCTCCTCGGCTTTGATAAATCAACCTTGCCCTGCTTATATCCTTTCAGAATATTTCCATAAAGCTCACTTTTCCTAGCCCATTGCTTTGACCATGTCACCTCTCTCTTTACATCCCTCTGCTGCCCTCCCCCGCCAAACTGCATCAAACATAAGCTACTTGTCTTCATTTTCAAGGCCCTTCAGAGATTATACCTGTGCTACCAATCATCTCTTTTTCTTTGTCAGGATGCTGAACCTCATCTCCAAGGAGCCAATAATGCCAGCTTCCATCACACACTTGTTATATTTTTCAAACAAGCACCTTTCCACTGTCACACATTCTGCCCTTCACTCTTGGGAGAAAGCATCTATAGAGACACCTCATTATATGTCTTCAAATCCTTCTTAAATTTTTCCTTTTTTTTCTGAGGTCTGTAAAAGCCCTGAGAACTGTCCAGCTGCTGCTAGGATAAGACCACTGCCAAATATGTTAACTGGTCTTAAGCTATTCATTCTAAATCCTTTTTGTATGCAGGTATCACCTCCCCTAGAACACGTAAGTTGTAAGATCTTTGGGGTATGGATTGTCTTTTTGATTTGTGTTTGCACAGTGTGTAGCACAACAGAGTCTTGACCCTTACCATATTCTATGGAAGTAAAAAAAAGTGGCGAATGGGATGTTAGAGAAAGGGTTAATCAGTTTACATCAATTAGTTGGTAACCAGATACCTTTCTGGGACAAATTACAAGCTAATTAGACTGTCTTAATGATGTCATGTTTCCATCTTGCACTTTACTTGTTAAGACAGTTGTAGTGCCCTGCTGAGAAAAACATGTGGGTGGAGCTTCTGTAAAATTGATCTTCCCCCTCCCCCGATTTTGCAATTTTCTTTATATTTTTCCTTTTTAATTATACATCTTCCCAAAAAATTACATATCTAAGAACTTTCAAATTTAGGCAATTAAAAAGGAAATATAATATTCTTCCAAATTAGTTTTCTACTAATTCTATTCTGAATTTGTCTTTAAGGCTTATGAACTCTTTCAGACTGTGACTACATAACTCTGTTCTCTTCCCTGTAGGGGTTTGGAGTTTTGTTTGGTGTATTTTTTTTTCCTAAAGCCAAGAATAATTCTTCATATTTGCTCCCACTAACTTCTACAGTTATTAATCCAAAAAAGCTTCAACATAAGTAAATACAATTATCCACTTGAGGCCAAACAAGTTACTACTTCAGGATCATAAACTTTTTGATGTACATTGTTTTCTCACTGTTGCTATTTAATTTAATAATTACAAGCAATGTCTAACAACAACACAGCCAATAATTGGCAATTAATTAAATAATTATCAACAGTATTTAGCACTGAAAAATACAAAGACATTTCAGCATGGAGAGTAAGTCAAGTGTTACTTCAAAATATGCTGGTATTTAAGAAGAAAATTACCTGTATTTTTACATCCAAAAGCTTTCATTTATCTTTAGAAGAGATGTGGCTGTGATTTGTGTAATATTCAGTATATTTGGAGCAAAATACAACACAGAGAATTTGAATGTGCAAAGGCACCCATACAGATAAGAAGCTGTATTTAAGGCTGTATTTTACTACTTAGTACATCAACTATATTTTGACGCACTTTTTCAAAACAAGAGACAGATGTCTCTGTAGGTCACCAATGAACCATCACCACCAGAAACTCTACGAATGGCTTCCTCTTGCCTAAGATGACAGCCTCAGTGACCAGACAATGAACTGCTACTTTGCCCTACACTGAAAGACTTTCAACAGTTAGTAAACATGCATCCCTTGAGGACTTTTTTTTTTTTTTTGTGACCACAGAGTTTACTGAAACTTCATCTGAAAACTTATTACCTGTATTGCCCTCTCTACAGTTTGCATTTCATCTGCATTAGCTACTTGGAAAGGAATTAGCTTATGTACCAAAGCTTAGACTTTGCCATTACCTCATGGGTGCTGTTCAGGAAGTACCAGATTGGCACACACTCATAACTTTCCGTGCATTAGTAAGAAAAATAATGGAAGTACTGAAAATATGATACTACTAAACAATTAAGAATTTAAACTCTGGTACATGCACACCAAGTTCCTCTTCTGCCACAGGGCTTTCAAATGAGTTATTAATGCTGCCTTTTTTCTTAATCATTGAAACAAAAGGAATAAAAGATAACAAGGATTTCTTGTTTGTGTCTATTTCCTTCTCAGAGGTTTGGAGTTTGTTTTTTCCAGGGATTTTTTATACTGTGGAAATAGCGTTATTCTGTTGCAGCTTTGGTTTCTTTCATAGCACATCTCCAAATATTCACTGAAGGCTCAGGGATGCAAACCCCAATGCAATGCAGAGAGGACAGGCACACCAGTCAGAGGGCTGATCCATGGTAACTGTTCACACATGCTCCAGGGTCCATGCAAATGCAGAGAAATTCAGGTTGGCTTGATTTCAGGAAACATGGCCTAAACTAGTATAAATATTTATCATTTTACCCCAGACTACCAGTAGGTGCATGCCTTGTTACCACAGATCAGCTGATGATGCATCTTTTTCTGCAGTTCAGCTCTAAATGTCTTACTCTTCCTTATAAAAATGATCTCATTAAGTAAAATTATCCTATTGTTTCACCACTATCTTCTACAAACCCATCTAAGTACCAGTTTAAAACCTAACACCAAGCAGTTATTTCTGCTGTTACCATCTGTTGCATATAAGCTCCGTTAGACTAGTGCAAAGAATTTACGTACGGTTTGTGCAAAAGTGAAAAGGGCAAGACAAAAAAAATCCGTAATGCTATACTACCCCAGAGATCTTACAATTGGCTTGTTCTGGCTGCATTCAACTGGAACTATTGGCAATTTTTTCAGGAAAATCTCATTTCATGACATTCCCCAAAGGTTCATTGACATACACTTTTCTGGTCAGAACAAATGGTAGAAAAAAAGTACTTTGCAAGGATTTCTGTGGCTATTTAGCTGTCTTGTTTTTATTTTGACTCTCAGTGAAAGTCAAATATTTGTGCTCATACTTTGGATCCAAACCGATAAAATTAGGAAGATGGTGGGAACCAACAGCCAATATTATCAGCACGCTAAACTTAAACACTTAAATATTCAAGTGTTGAGCTGATATATAGCAAGATATAAGCATACATCAATTACAGTGCAGTCCTACCTTAGCCACTATTTCCACTATAACAAGTTAATGAATACATTGTGAGAAATTCCTTTCCCTGAACAAACTATATCTAGGTAGAAATGGCAGACAAGAGGAAAGGCACAGAGATGAGAAAGTACTTCTCTCAAGGCAGATTGCAGGTAGAAGTCAAAGCATGAATGGAACTGAAATGCTTCTGACTTTTTTTTCATTAGATCATGCTGTCTTCTCCACAGATAGGACTTAACACATCCTCAGACGCATTAGGTTAAATTCATGACTTGCTGAAGTGTTTTCAGAGAGTAATTACTGTACTTGGTGGGTCATATTTCAAACATAAAAGTCTCATCTGTACTTCAAAAAATTAATAACTTATACAAATACTTGTATTTGTAAACAAATATGTTTGAATATACACTTACATGTTTCCTATAGTAACCATGTTTAAAAAATGTGTCTTAGTTTATTAAGTGGCTTCTATTTCAAAAAACAAATTTTTAAAGAATAAATCATTCTTTTGTTCAAGAACTGAATACCAGCATGGACAGATAGTTCCACTGAACTGTTTTCTATTAAAGAAAAGGTTCAGTCTATAGTGATACTCTTTTGTACCCCAATATCAGCAATTCAATGCTTTGATTGCCTATTTACCTACAGAAGAAGTTCTTATCAGTGGACAGTACTGAAGAGTTGGGGATTCAAAATGGAGGGTAAACCTAGGATAACATCTCAGTGACCCAACTCAGTCCTTAAGCAATGCCTCATTTTCTCAAAGTAGGAGCTGCCTGCAGTTAAACAGTACTGCCCATATAAAAAGAAAACAAAACACACACACACACACAAAAACGGATTTACAGCATCAAGATTATTGTCTGAATTGCTGATTCAGACCCAGAACAAGGTCTTCTGATTTCAGCTCATTAGCAGTTCTATTTTTGTGTGTGAGGCAAGGAGGAAGAGGGCTACTAGTTTATCTGGTACAACACCACAACACTTACACAGCAACTGCAATACAGCTTCAGAAGGGCTACAAAGCTGCCGCTTCGCAGCAGCGTCCCATTCTTAATTAACATTTTTGGAAACACTGCAATTCAGCTGTATGGCCATTCCATCTCAATTGATAGCTGACTGGAAGTGGTTTTCACAGCTGGGCTGCCGATCCAATGCCCAGGGAGGCTGCAATATCCCTAATTTTGCAGTGCTGTTTACAGCCGTAATTAATATTTCTGGAACTACTGCACAGCGGCTCGGTGACCACGCTGTCTCACTTGATAGCCAGTTGGATCCTGTGTTAGAACGGAGCTCTAAACCTGGTGAATGCACCAGCACAAAGATCTGATGCTGCCACAAATCACAGTTTTGACATCTCTGCAGGTTACTTCCAAAATGTCACCACTGCTTTACAGTTAATGGCAAGCCTTTAAAATTAGACATTCTTAGCAATGCCTTAGCCATGCAAAGATTTACAGAAAAATCTCATTGGTGCCTGTTATACTGCACTGCAGTGACAAGCTCCCAACCACCCATGTCCAGGGATTGCAAGGCTCCTGTTGACTTCAGTGGGACCAGGGCTAGTTTCTCATCAGCATGGTGTATACCCTTTGCACCTCAACAGACCTGCTTTTGTAAGAGAGGTTTTAAAAGTTCCTATAACTTGTAACTAGGACTAACAGCCCACTGTGTAAACATGGCTATACACATACAAAGTCCATATTATCAGCTCATTTAGAATAGGGAGACTTGGTCTCAGAAAGAATACATACTCTTCATATCATAATTAAGCTATATTAATAATGAATAACTGACAGTCTGCATGGGAGTTTAAAAGGCTAAAATGCATTATAAGAATTTTGACTGGAATCTTTTTGCTGTATCATCTTATTGAGTATGGGACATGAGACAGTGGAATTTTAAACTAGATTAATATTTTTATATTACTGCCAAAGAATTTATGTCTCTAAGGATACCCATCACATTTATTAGACAAATTTTAAGAAAAGAAAAAACTTTTTTGTTTTGGTGATATAGCATGAAGCATATTGTTGATAAAACTAGAATATGCTCAAAATAGAAAGTTTGTGTAGGTGCTAATGCATGTCATGCTTCAAAGCTATGCCTTAATGCTTTTTACTAAAAGCAAATCAGGCAAAACCATTAGATCACTTCCCCCTAGATTTCTAAAGTTCAGAGATCATACACAGCAAAAAAGTTAAGTGAAACCTCATAAAATGCAGGAAAATAGAAGTCAGCTGTGGCCCAAATTGTGGATTTTGTATTTGATGCTTTTGTTTGTTTGGGGCTTGTTTGTTCCCCCTCTGCACAATTTGCAGTGTATGTATTTGATGGCACAGATTACCCATGTGCTTAATGCTTTTCAAGGCAAATTGCATAAAAGAGGAATTTGTTCTGTGCATGTTCTGCTTTGTAACAAATATTCCCTTGCTTACTTTATATTTCTTGTTATATTAATCTTGTTCCCCTGGAATGAGAAAGTGCCTGCGAGTGGGATGGGGGATTGATTGTTTGTTTGTTTTACTTCTAACCACCAACCGAAACCAAAGGCATTAAAAGTGCCCAATGAGGGGAAATGAGAGAAGATCACGAAGTCAGGCCACTAAACAAAACAAAAGTGTGTGTGTATGGGGGGAGGGAGGAGATTAATCTTATTAGGATCGTATATCATGAGGTTGTCAGGTGTGAAAGCAAACGAATGGCCTCTGTTTATCTGAGCTAAACCGTGTGGTTCACCAAAAGACTCACTCTAAGCAGGTTTTTTTTTTTTAGTCTTAATAAATTGGCTAAGTCGGTGCAGAATGTTGATAATGAAGTATGTGCAAGGGAGGTCTGAGCTCTTACCTTCCACTGTTTAGATGCAACCAAGCTTTTTTTTCCCCTCCTTTTTTTATCACAGCTGATTCAGAAAGCCCTTTGGAAAGATGAAGTAGGTAGAAATCAAAATAAATGGATTCTATTAAAACCAGCAATGCATCAACTGCTTGATAAAGTGATTAATAAACAGCTTAGGATGGTGATTGATTAAACTCTTTAATCAAAGTGCTAAACTGACTTAATATGGATAGTTTCAACATGTTCAAAGTATACATTTTCTCAGCCAAGGGTTCAGAGTTGTTTATGTAACTTTTCTGAAGTGTATCCCATAGGTCTAACCTGCAGATAGCTAGGACTCTGGAATGTGTAAGTATTATAAAGTGCCATATATATCGCATTAGTTGCTGAAAGTCTGCAAGCAAATTATTCTGTTTTTACTGAATAATGTTTCTCCCACAGAAATTTAGGTGCAGCATTGGTTTATATTATAGTAGGATTTATGAAAGAGAACAATACAAAAAGTCAGCTTTTTAACAATCCTGTGGAGCACGATAAGGCCAAAAGGGAATGAGTGTGGAATCCAAATGTAACAGTGGCAGAAGAGGATTACTGTCTGGAGAGTTTACGTATTTACTGCAAAAGAGCATATTTCATTTACTTCAGTATCTGATGTCATTTTTCACACAATCAGTCATCATCTGGGTTCATTAGCTTAATTCACTATTCCAGGATACATAGGAAGGGTCTGCAATTCTGATACATAGGTATGCATCTGCCTAGCATCACCAATTCTCCAACTTTTTGTTATCTGAATACAGTAACATATCAGTTGTCATTCAGAATTATAAAATAAAAAAGTTTTGAAGTATGACCTGAATATATCAAAAAGCTAAAAACAACCCTAAAACAAAATGCCAAAAGCAACTGCAGAAAACTAAAGTCTGTCTTGCTTTTCATGCCAGCATCGGGGGAGGGTGGGGAGGCAGAAATCCTGACTCACAAGCTTTCAAGGCTGCTTAATAGTTTTGAACATTGAAATCTAGAAAGTTTTAAAATCCCTATACAACACTTATTTTTAGAACTGGAAACTTTGGAGATTTTCCTCTTTTTTTTTTTTTTTTTGTTTGTTTGTTTGTTTTTAACTAACTGGTGGCTATTAAAAATAAAGAATAAACTGCCTCTTAAACTGAGAATTCCACCCCGTAGAAACACATGCAAAGAGAAATATAAGAGGAAGAGCACCCACTGTGCTTGCTTCAGTCTGAAGACTTGTCATAGCTCTGGAAGCCTGGACTGTAAATGTCTGTAGCCTTGTAAAAAGTAATAAACGTTAGTATACTTTTAATGCACCATAACAATTTTTAAGCTCAAACTATCAATCACTATTACATAGAGCCCTCTTCCTGCACACATGCCAAAGTGTTTCAGGTAGCAATATAATTATCCTGTTATGAGCATATATAAAACAAACACCCCGTATAAGACCTTGCAATAGCAAGGTGCTTCACATTCAGAATCCCTGGAGGAGGGGAAATTCTGCAAGAGAAAACTAATAATGTGTAATGGTCTGAGTGAATCTGTACAGGGATTTTCAATAGTCTCGTCATTGTAAAATATATGGGACAAACAAATCACTTAAATAGCTTGGAAAGTGGCTGTGCAGTGTTTTATAAACAATCAATAAAGCTTTAAAATCAATATCTTGATGAACCACCAGCCATTGGAGGTTATTAAGCAGAGTGACTTTTCTATCGGAATATAGAATTGGAACAGCTATTTGAGAACAGGTTTAAGCCTATCTAGCTCCACCTCCTGCTTCCACCACTGAAGCCTGGTGTCTATAGGAAAAGCACCATGCCATGCACACAGCACTCTGTAATGGAGCAATTTCTTCCATACTGCATCGTCACCTCAGCCTTGAACTATGAAGACTTTAAGGCTTTCTGCAGAGTTATAAATTCTACATGTATTAGGTACTCAGTTTCCCACATTCACTTTCATTCAGAGTGCCAAAAGATGGAACAGAATTAAATTTATACAGAGGCTGTTGCAACTACAGGCTTATTTCTGAAGAAGTAATAGATAAATGCTTATTTAATATATAAAAACTTCAGTGATTAAAATGAGGAACTTCATTAACCAACAACATCAATCCAGAAGAGATTTGCATAGGGATGAAACCAAATAAAAACATGGGTAAAATGGGGGAAGGGGATGGACACTGCCACTGTAAAAAGCGATTCCAAAATATAAAAGGTAGACTTTAGAAAGGATGTGGAATTGCCTCGTATAAAGCTACCAGTATCATGCAAAGCATAGAAAAGAAGAAAGAAGATGGTTCGATAAGTATAATCAAAGGCCAAAAGCCTCTCACGTGAGCAGCATTTTTTATTTCTACAGCATAAGTGCTTGATGCGCTCTACACTCAAGTCTCTTGACGAGCTGTACTTAATTGACATAAACAATTCACAGCATCACCCATCAAATGCAGTTTTTATAAGAGAGAAAAATTAGATAACTATATGCATAATTTGGTGATGTATGGGAGTCACGTTTGGTACTTCTTGCTCTTATTTTGAAAATAAGTATATTTTAGACAATGTTATAATGCAATTAATATTGAATAGCTACAATTCTGTAATATTTTTTCTTAAATACCTAAATTTAATAAGGGTACCAACATTTGAAATTTTCCCTCTACTTACCTCTTCTAGAAATTTGTATCTCATTTCAATTTGCATATATTGCAAGACTGATTCCTTTTAATTCCTTGTGTTATGGCAGGTTTTGACAAGTAGGTGATATTCAACAGAGCACACTTAAGACCTAGAGGTCCACAAAGAAAGGAAGAGTCTTTCTCTTGGTTCTTTTATTATGCTTATTCCTATCATATCTGTCCACTTCCAATTAGTCAGTGTGGAATTTATAGATACATGCATCCATATCTGCAAAAACTGCTTTTCATTGAAAATGGAGAAAGGGTCAGAGATACAGCGAGGTGAAGAGATTATGGCCATTCTCAGTCCCAGCGAGATTCCCCAGAACACTTGAGTGCAGACTTGGGACCAGATTTGCAAATGACAGTACTATGAACCCAGGTTAAGTTCTGAATACTATCAATTATCATAATAATATGAAAACAACTGCTTAACTAGGAGTAATTTAAATCAAACATCCTCAGTTTCTGTCATTTTATGCAACTGACTGTTTTGACACATACAACTTCCAGAAATAATGAATACCTTGGGCAAAAATCATAAGTATTGGTAGAGCACAAGAAACCAATTGATCTTGAAATATTTACAGTGTCATTCAGAACAAAGCACCAAAAAGTAAGAGTCACCTTTGCCTGCAACCTCCTGCAATTCCAAAGTATCTGAGTTCATATAGAACCTCCAAGTGAAATGCCTCCAGTATCAGCTGCAGCAACCTGCAGCTGACTGTAACAGTTAGAAGGTTCATAACTTTTTTCTTCTACAGTTGAGACGAGAGCCGAGAGTTTTAACCTTGGATTCGTATGATTTTGAACACAGAAGAGTATTTCCTCAGTATGGTGTCCTCCATTAATAAAGCTAAGCACTTTCTATGTTCTGACTGGCTGCTGCTGTGAGAGTAATGGAAGTCGTACTTCAGTCTCCAAGTTAAGCAAAATACAATTTTTCAGATCTAAACCAAAGGACATGAAAGTCAAAAGCAACCCTTCCACCTCACAAACATTAAATACACTGGAAAGACTTCATATGGTCTTTGACTCTCTCACAACACACTCACCATTCAGCACCTTCAATTTTTTGGCACACCTGTGACTTTTATACATGCCAGATTTTAGACAAACATTTTCATCAATCCACCTCTGTCTATGTTCAAGGTTTTGTCAAATCAGATTTTCTTTGCTGCTATGTGAAAAAGTTGAGATTTATCCTTTCACTTTTTAGAAAAGCAGATCTTAGTATCGACATCTAAAACTCTGTATCCAGACAACAGCAAAGAAAGAAAGCATTTGGCTTCTGTCATCTCCAAACCACCCAGCATATCAAAGTTCAAAGGAGAACTTTATCCCATTGCTTTTCCTTTCATGAATAGTTAATGATTCCAATACAACCAAACTATGAATTCCCTTTTCTAAATATACTGTATGAAGAAAAGATGGGGAGACCCTATTTTTTAAGGGGAAACAATATTTCTGCATGTTCAGGGCTAATGAGCAACACCATCTGCAAGGCTGGAATATTTTCACACTCCTTTCTATTATACAAAACAATAAACCCTCTCCAGCTGATTTCTCTCATTGTAGAATGCAAATTGCCTATAAAAGACCTCAGGGTGTGAGAAGACACTTATCAAACAGATATTACACATACTCTCATACCAACTCTGCTATCAACTATGCCATTTTAAATATATTAAGGATAAAAAGGTATCAACAAACCTGCTTTTTGTGGTTATAATAATCGTGATCTGAAGTGCCTCTGTTTGTCAAGCCATTGCTTTGGTTACCAATCTTTCTTACTTTAGATCTAAGATAGCATCTGCTGCATGCTAGGTGCAGAAGTAAATTTTCATCAAAAGAGCCGAAAACAAAACTAACTGATTTTTAACATGTAAAAATGCAGTGCTTTCACCTTGATGTAACATATGCTATAACAGAATATCAAAAACCTGCTTCTTATACAAAAGTTTATCATATAAGGGTAAGCATACTATTAAAGAAACGGAGTTCATTAACATTTTGATGCAGAGTCACATTTCCAAAAATTACATTAGTTGCTCCTAACAGAGCAGTGCACTCATGAAGTAACTGATTTCCATGAAGGAAATAATTCCTTGAGTTTGACTGCCAAGATCTTCCCTACTCAAGTAAATTTGGAAGTTAGGTGTGAATCTTCAAAAAAATGGGGTCTTAACAGACTTCGCAGAACAAACCAGATTAGTATTATTAGCCTAAACTGCTCAAGCACAATTAGTCACCACTTTCACTAGTATGGATTAGTTTTGTTTCAATTATTTTGCTTTTAAAGCAAAACAGTTAAAAGTCACAGAAAAGACTAAGCATGGAGTTCTCCACAACCCAAAATTCAACTTCCTTGTTCTTACAGGGAAGCAATTAAGATCCAATCATTTTTAATTCATCGTAAATAATCTTCACACTTGCTGTTAAGTTAATTAATATAATCGGTAATGCCAAATACATCAAAATGAAACTTATTTTGCAAACATGCAAAATGTTCTGCCTCATTGCCTCTCTATCAAGATTAAATGTCATTTTGCTAACAACTTTTGCAAAGTTTTAATTTCATTCCCTTTTGATCACAAATATGACCAAAAAAATGATACAACTAATCCAAAGTATAGTTGTTTCTTTTCTGACAGAGTCCAAATGTCATGGGAACACTACTTGAGCACTTACAGCCTGATTCTGCATAAAGTTCTGAGGTCAAGTTACTTATGTCCTTAAGTGTTACATAATCAAAGTATTGGGTATTATTCATTGACCTTCACTGAATTGCCAGAAATTACTTTTATGTGAAATGAAAGTAGAGTAGATGGCTAAATTGTTCATTACGATCAACACAAGTAAAAAAGAAAATAATTATCTGTAAGAATTACATGGCAAAAAAACCCTATAACATGCAAGAAGTGAAATCTCACTTTTGGAATAGAAAGTTCATAACTATTTTGATGACCATGGACCTGCACTCAGCTTTCTCATTCTGTGCACAGAGTTCACACATTCATATGATAATTGCTCAAAACCAAAAGATACAGAGAATAATTGTAGAGTTTATTTTGTGGTCCTGTGCACCCTGGGAAATCCAAGTGGGGAGAGGTTCACAGGCTGAGAGGCACCACTGGGATGCTGTCAAGTAAACACAGGGGTACAGGGAACCTATATGTGCCTGATATATTGCCCACATTTTTGGATCTGGTCTGGCCTCTTTCAGACCCTCCACAAAAAGGGGTTACATTCTCTTCTCCTGTAAAGCTGCCTGGAAGTTTGTCTGCAGAGTTTTACACCTACCAGCAGAGAGTTGAGTTCTTACAAATGCTACATTATTCACTGGCTGTTTTCCTGCGTTGCATCAATATCTAACACATATGAAATTTCATTAAATGATATTCAGGATCCTGCCAAGGTGATAAAATAAGAAGAATCACCTAACATTTCAGTGTTCTTTCTACTCATTAGAAGATGGGGAGATTATTTAGCAGATATTCTATGTGCTGTTACAACAGTTAGGATTGTAGGAAACTTCCACAGCTGGACCCCCATTTTGTGCATAGAAGATTACTAGGAAAACAGAATATGATAGTGAAGAAAATAAGAAAGTTGCAAGAACATGGCAACCCATGCTCCTCCACAGGCTAACACCTGACACATTTTGGATAGTTCCTGTATACATACGGTGCTTGGTTCTTCAAGACATTAAAATAATTAATGAAACTCTTATAAAAAACCTATTGAGCACTGATTAAGTTCCCCTTTTTGTGGAATATCTATGTATATATCATAGGTTCTAACAATTTACTCTAATTACAGATCTTCAAATAAGTTTACACCGCATTAGTTGTTCCCCATAGTGTCCATGGCAGGTACCAAGTAATGAAAAGTTTGTAGCTGAACTGTGATATTTACTATTAAGTCACAAATCTTTGTTTCTCTGAACAGAAAACAAAATCTTCCTCCATCGATACAAATAAAGTTTCCTTTCAGAGTTTTTAACACTGCTGTGCACCACAAATGTGTCTAATATAAAACCAACAAAAAAATTTCTAGTGGTTTTCACAAACTGAAGCTACTACTATGTTTCAAGAGGAAAAAAAAGAAGTCGCTCCTTGTAAATTATTTTAATATATTAATTTACTCTTGATCACAAATAAAAATCCAGGGTGAAACACAAAGGCAGAGCCCCAAGTGATTTTAATAGTTCTGAAGTTCTACATCATAAATTTATTCATCATCAATGA
Source organism: Tyto alba (assembly GCF_018691265.1). Classification (NCBI taxonomy): domain Eukaryota; kingdom Metazoa; phylum Chordata; class Aves; order Strigiformes; family Tytonidae; genus Tyto; species Tyto alba. Next base: position 5,543,908 of record NW_024881317.1, read on the forward strand.
ATTCTGCATCTTTCTAAAAGGCTTTAAAAAAATTAAAAAAAAAAAAATTAGCGCTCATGGCCATTTCTTTGAACTCCACTTATGCAAATGTTCAGGAACCAGGACCAAAGGGAAATGAACAGATCTAATCAAAATCTCAATTGCTTCTAATTTACAAGCAAGTTTTTCTCTATTTAGGCAAGACCCATGTCTCAATTCTTCAGTGACCTCCCCAGAATGACAAGGAAGAGATTCATCCAGGTTTGAGCTCGTAGGGAGATCAAGACCAAGTCAATGCTGAAGCTAACAGTATTGTTGGGCTTTAATTAGTTTCTTTTATTTATTTTTTTATTAAATACTATAAAATCCAGGTTATCTGAGCAAAACCCACACTATTAGAATAAACCCAAATCATAATACTGGAAATAAATTATGTTTTTAAATTAAAGTTGCTTGCCCATTATCTGAAAATCCTACAGCCGATGATCCTAACAGCAAGTTAACTCAAACAACAGGCAGCAGACAGTGCATCACATTGCTCGCACACCAGAGCCATTTCCAGGAGCCTTTTTGCTATTGGGTGGGGTTTTAAGTTTTTTGTGTTTGTTTTTTTTTTTTTTTTTTTAATGTTTGTTTTATTTTTTTTTATCCTAGTCACTTGTTTCACATCAGAAACAATTTACCTCTAGCCAGGTTTTAAATCAGTGATTTCCTGTCAGTACACATTTGTTTTCAAGTAATTATTCTATTTTAAATATATGCAATTCAATATAAAAAAGTTGAAGGTAAACTGAAGCTGAAGTTTAAGAGCAAACGCAAATCATAAGACATATCTTCAGAGTACACCAGCATATAACACACCTTTACTGAAATCTTTTATTTTTAATACAAAAAAAGGACTGAACTCACCCATTGTTTCAGAATCCAATTCAAAGTCCTCCAACAATACTTTCCCTCCAGGAAGACCTGATTTCCACTTCCATAACTAGAAAAGTACAAACAGACCTGAAGCCCATAATGCTATCCCACCTCTCCTCACAGGTTTCCTTTCCCCCAACTGCAGGTAATGCTGGGATGATCACAGGTTTAGGCTGATGGATCTGGTCATTGCAAACACCTGCTAAAACCTGAGGTGAAGAGAGAGAAGGTGCAGAGCAGGTGCACTCACTGTTTTGTCTCTGCTACTCCATTCTGAGGTGCATCTCCCATAACATGGGGAATGGGCAGGACAGCCTTCTAAGATAAGCAGGGCTGGAGTACCAGGAAGAAAGGGCAAGAAAATAATTAGTTCAGGGAAACTACATCAAATGGTATGCATTCCTTTATCTTTTCCTCAGAAAGCCAGTCTCCTGGTACGAGCACAGATCCAGCAGGAGAGGTGATCCTGGCATTACTTCTCCTGTTGAGACTGCAATAGTCAGAACCAGTGGGAAGCCTACTATCTTGGCTTAAGAAAAGGTAGATGTAGCCTATCCGCTCATGCCTCCTCAGAGAGGTACAGGGGCCTGACTGCAGGTTAGAATAAGAATTCTTTTGCAAGATTGGATTTACTTTTCTGGCAGTGAATTAATTCATCCCAAATAGGATAAACCCTAGACACCAAATCACTCAGACTTGAGAAGAGGCTCATGAATTTTAGCCCTGGCAAATACAGACTCTCTCATGCTTCTTCAGTGAGTGCAAAAAAGTTAACGCTGCTTTAAATTCCAAATACACAGAGGCCAAGACACTCATTGACTTCTTGCAGGAGCAGAATCTGGCCCAGATACATGAAACATTTCAAAAGAGGCCTTGACTTGCAACAAGGATCAGTCGAGACAAAAGTATTTGAGTCAGGGCATTGCTAGACAATCTTGCTGGTTGTCAGATCTGCAGTGTAATGACATGTCAATTTGATTCCTTTTGTGCATGAGCTTGGAGCCTATCTTTGGGCCTGAATTCTTCTGTACTTCAGTTTTCCTTTTGTTCCAGTGGCACTTCTCCCAACATTACTTGACAATGAGTGATGCTCCACAACCCTGATCTTTCACACCCTGTTGGTGACCTATAACTTTTCATGCATAACCTTTGACCTGGGTCCTGACAGTTTGATTTATTGTCCAGTGTTATGATTTATGAGTATCTTCTCAGAATAATTAACGGACAACAGGTGGCAGCATAATAATTTTGATTACCCAGCGGTTCATGAAACCACTACAAAGGTGACTTCATTTACTGAATAAGAAAAGGACAACAATTAAAAATTATACAAAGCAATCCTTTTATGCCTTTTTGGTTTTCACCCTTTGTCTGTCGAACAGAAGACTTTATTTAGGCTCACTGACTCCCTTCTCAAATACCCAGAACTCAAAATCTCTGCAGAAGACAATGCTTGCCAAATCATGGTGCTGGTAGAAATATTTTGCTGTTAGAAAGCACTTCCATTTCATGTTGTCAGTTTCTATAAAACCAGTGAGTTACTTTAAAATCTGTTTGCAAAGCTGTACAGCGTGGGCCAAGGTTCATTCCAAAGTGTAGCATTTTGTTAACTTACAATTTTACAGAACTGCTAGTGTTACATCTCCTATTCTACTTCTCTGAAGGTAGACCTCCAGTCAAAAAGAAAGCATTTCCACTATTCACCTCTTACGTATGCAGAGCTTCTCAAAAGGCTTTTCCCCCTCTCTAGTGATCATAAAGCAAAAGGAAATTTTGCTCCTAAGCGTCTCAAATATTTGCTTAAATTTAGGTTAGAGGGCAAGTATTTACTACCCTGGATTCAGGCCCCATGCTCAGACAAATCTAGTTTAGCTAAATCTACAACATCTTCCAAATACCTAACTTCACCCTTTCACCACAAGTAGTTTTCCTGCAGTCATTTGGGCTACATACAGGAGCAGCAGTTAGAATAAACGATGCATTCTCCAGACTCTGCAGACCAATAGTAATGATAATGCATACACAAAATACCACAAAAAGTTATGCAGTGTCACAGAGTTGTCTATTTTTATTTCTGAAAAATAGGCTTAAGACAGTCTATAGAACATGTTCAAGTTTCCATGTATTCTATGTAATCCATAAAGTCCCACATAACTTCTTCTCCCAGAAACTTCAATACCATTATGATGTATTCTTTCTCATCACTATTCCACATGCTTCCCTCCCCCTTATTTCAGCTGATCACAATTCCTTAGCAGTTTTGATAGACATATGTTGATATGGAAGAGGACATAATGATATCATCCATATGGACAATGGGATCCATGGCCAGATTTTCAGAGCTAATCAATAAGACTTTCAGTGGAGTCAGTTGGAGTTGCAAGTGTTTAGAACTTCCAAAAATGTTACTGATGGTGAATAAAACATGGAGCTGTTGTGTGTTTGTTCACAGGTTATATATTACCTCACAGAACAAAGCCATACCTTAACTGAACTTACACATTCAGTTATTAGATATGCTTTTAAATACTGATTAAAATAACTGGGGTAATATGTGGTTTCTTAATCTTTATTAAAAGATAGAGTCTAACATTTAGCAGAATTTGGTGCACTAATACCAACAGCCTACTGCCAGCATGCACTATCTTGTACACTGGAACAGAGCACTTCCTTTTCTTCCCTCCTGAAAATAAACTAAGCACATTCTAATGAATTTCAACAGCAAAAATTGTTTGTCATAATTTGTCTGCATGCCCAAGTCAGCATATGCAAAATGAATTTTTGTACTGTCACGATGACAATATTATAGGCTTATCAATTTTAATTGACTTTATGACTTATAAAAGTATTCCTACAATTCTGCTTTACATCAGTTTTATAACAGTTTAACACACAGCTATGAAATATTCATTCTTGTTGTATTCAAATTTTAAAATATCTGATGGAGAACCTGGCTAATAAATAAAGCAGAGTTCCCAGAAAATTAAAAGCACTCAAGCTTCTGCAAGGATCCTTAGTGGAAAAATAAATAAATTACTGCTTTTGAGATCAGAATTGTTTTATTCCCCTCCCTTCCCCTGAGAACTCAAAGACACCCCTACAACCAAACGCTATTATAACGAAGCCAATTTTGTTCTTAGTAGTTTTATCAAACCTTTAATACCACATTAGCTGCTTAATATACAGTGAAAGTAACAACAGAAAAGCTCTATCACCCAACTTCATTCTCAGTAGAGATGAAGGAAAAAATTGCAACAAATCATTTATCAGATTAATGCAGCTGCTTTTGCTACTCATGAAATAGCCACAAGCTTTCTACAAATGGAATAATAATAATAGTCATAAAAAAATAGAGTGTGTATGCCATAGTTTGTTCTAATTAACATTTTAATTTGGGACAGTGTCTCAGTGGTGATGTGTCGGGTCTACCACATGACACCATTTTTCTCTTTGATTGGGTGTTGCAAAGGTATTTGTGGTGCAAGGTTTACGTGCAAATCTTAAAGGCACAATTGCAAACATAAATGAACACAACTGATTTTCTCACTAAAACTTAATTATGTAAGTGCTGACAGATGTATAACCAGCACAATTCATTTCAAGAAAGTGTTTGAACATTTTCTAATTGTTTCCAACTTTTATTCCACACCAGCTATAAAGTAAAATTAATAAAATTTTAAGAAAATAAAAGTTCCTACAATGAAATTTCACCAGATCTACATAGATCAATTAAGGCACAAAAATTCTACATGTTCCATGTCATTGAGTCTAGCTTTTCTGGTTTGATTCTCACATGAGAAGTGGCAAGCTTTAAAATGTTATATGTACTCAAATCATGATGTGATTTTAGTACTTTGTTTCCCATCAATTTTTAAATTAATTATCTGGAAGCAAGCAGCGGTTCATTTTTGGTCATAGACTTTTTGATTAAAAGCTGTGACCCTTTATGGCTTTTTGGCATGCTCTATACAACACCAATGACATGCAGCACGACCTCTGACACCTGATTCAACAAAAAGTAACTCCCGGACAGATCTTTCATATTCAGCAATCTCTTTGTTACACTGGGACACTTACCCAATTCCATCCCTTAAAATCCACTAGGTCTCCCCATTTTCTCCCCTACCCCCTCCTACTCAGTAACTTATTTGGTAGCAACGTTTCTGTCCTTCCATTTGTGTCTATCCTTCTGTTTTTACAAACTTTACACTATACCATCGTCCCATATGTTTGTGCTGCACACAAGGAGGTTTCTTTAGAAAGCGCTGATGCTAATTATAAATTTAATTTGCATTTTAATTAGAATGGTAGCAAATTAAAAGCGTGGCAGCTGGAGAATTTTGAACGCTTTGCAGAGATTTGGTGTCAGTATCTCCCTGCTTCTGACTTCGCTCTCTTTTCATTTTTCCCCTCACTATCTTTCATTCACACAAACATATTGGCAATTTTTCTCCTCTCTTGTTTCTTTTTTTTTGTCTATTTTTTATTTCTCCATTTTTCCCCCAAGGATCAAGTTATAAATTATTTCTTTTTTGTACTGATAAACAGTATACTCTTGTCTTGTGCCAGTACACCGTGTACTGTAGTGATAGTGCAGCTTTTAAGTGAGCTTTTGTGAGGCTCTGTCAGTGCTGCCCTATTTTGCTATTTATATCTGCAGTTTATTTACAGGTAGGAATCTGTTCTATACCCCCTTGACTAATTTCAAATTCCAGACCATAGCAGCAAACTCTAGCCTAGACCTAGCCATTTCATTTTTTACATGCTACAAATCTGCAATAAGTCTGTAGAACCTTAACAAAAGACATTCAGAATGCATTGGGGACTGCTCAACTTTATTCTTTACTTAGCAAATGCAGCATTCAATGTGCTTTTGGACAAAAGGCTGAAGTAATCTGTCAGTCTTTCGGTCCATATAATGGCATATATTCTGGCCCTAGTGTCTCCCAGTGCTGTCTTTCATTTGCTATGTGAGCATGTCTGGTTTTAGTACTCACGTGAGCACATTTAGTCAGTTCTGTCATTTTCCCTATGTTGCATCTCCATGGTCATTTTCATTCCTTCTGTTCGCTTCCCCCACGGTGTCCTTGCTCAATAATTTTCATTAATTGATTGACAGCTCTGATAGACCCAACTAACCTCTATCTCACTCTCATGTCGGTTTTTAAATAAGTACTTGTACGTCCAATGACCTTGTCGCCTCATCAGATATCAGAAAATGAGCATGCAGATATGGAGGAAGCTGATTAGCAAAATAAGGAAGATCTCACTTCTGGCGTAAGTCCATAATAAGCTCTGACAGCTAACTTTAGAGTTCGGCATTTAAAACAAAAGAGACCTACAACTGTGGAATAAATAGACCTTAACCAGTTTCCTAAGTGCTGGCTATAGTAAAAGGAAGATTTAGAACACCAGTAACATAATAGCCTTTCTAGAAAGCTGGAAAACAAGCTATATTTCCAACATGGGAAATACATGTTGGAAATACTCAGACTTATTTTACTGTTTATAATTCTAATCTCAATTACTTGTACATCATTGTTTAGCTCCCAAAATCCACCCATGGAGAGGGAAGTGAAAGTATAAACATAATTACTTTATATTTCATTTCATTTAACATACAGATAAATTATTTACAGCGTACCAGTGATCTTTCCCTTGGCAAAATTATCTGAACCTCAAAAAATTCTGGGGTTTGTTATAGACAAATATCTAAACCACCAGATTAAAATACACTGGGTATTCTATGTCTTTTCATTAGAAATTGTCCTGGTATAAAATATCAGGCTTTAAAAAGACAAAACAACCAAAAAGATTTATTTTTATTTTAAAGATGGGAAGCTGAGGCATAATGGCACACACAGATGATCTCTTGCAGATCAGAAGTGAATCCAGCTCAACTGAGTCCCAGTTTATCACCTTTTTTCCACAAAGCCACCCTCTTTATCTACTTCAGAACATTGAAGTAGTTTTCAATTTTTTATTTTTTTATGCTTTTTTAATATTTTTTTTTTTTAAATATAGATGTAGCTTTACCTAGTGGTGTTTCAGGTTTTTGATGTGATGCTAAATTACATTCTCACTCAATATGCTTAAATGAGCTAGATTAACAAAACAGTTTATTGTAAAACACTGTTTAGCAAATTGTAAAGCCTAACCAAAGTTTGGAGCAGGTATTTGAACTGCAAATCTGTTAAGACCTGAAGATATGATAGAATATACTCCATTGGCAAAAGAGGAATGAGTCCACTGGAATTTCTTCTCCACTTTTTACCATGCAGTAATCACTGATTTTGGATGAAATTCACCTGATTCTGGTGACTACAAAAACTATCGAACATCCAACCCTTTAGATCATAGGTCTTACCATAGCATTCACACCATAAGCATGAATGTACCATGTTCTAGGCTATATTCTGTACCAACTCCTAAACTAATAGTACCACACAGAAGAGCTAGAACACTGATTCTATGGCTTTATAGAACTATTTACTCCAAATCATCTGGAAAAACTAGTCTTTGAGATTTGAAGTTTCTATACATAACTATGCAAGTTGCATGATGACGTGTTGTTGGGATATTTACTTCCTAATCTTACTCAAGAGTGTAAATGAAATACTCTTTTAAGCAGCAAAACTGGTAGACTTCTGAAAGCATAACTGGAGTTTCAGAATATAAGTGGAGATTTATTCTGATTTTACGTCCCTTTTTCACATCAGCACAGCTCCAGTTGTTTTTGTAGTCACTCCTTATTCAGCTAGTAGGAGAAACAACAGTATGAGGACTTGAAATAGAAATGAACTGAAATTGAGCCTAAAAACATTATCCTCAGTTAAAGGAACACCTTATTTCTCTCACTACTTTGGCTCTTGCATAGAAGAATGACACTTGCTTTTCTGTATGAGATTAAGTTATTTTGTTGGCTCCCACTGGACTGAAGGGCAAGGCAAGTGGACAGAAAGGTAAACAAGTCAAAAAGTTGTCTTAAAAGGCCTATCTGGAGATCAAGAACTAAGCATAATGAGGAAAATAACACTCCTAGTATTAGCATAGATAGTGTAGTTATGTTCCAGTATTTATGCTCTAGTATTTTATGGAAAGATATTTAATGGCTTACTAAAATTACATGCTTTTTGGTGTGGCAACATACCTTGATTTTTCAGAAAGCATGATGCCTGGGGGTGTTGAGTCTGGGTTTACACATAGCTAGCCTGATAGAAAACAAGCTTACATTTTCATGTAGACACTCTACCTTGGCATATCACTAATAAGAACATCAAGAGCGAAAAGTGATAAATTATCTTCAAAAAAAAAAAGAAAAAGGTATGTGACAGAAAATACTGAAAGTGATCTATAGTTTGTAAGAGTTTAGATCATAACAAAATCTTGCAATGAAGGTCAAGTGTCTTTCAAGAAATGCTGTTTTTACAGATGCAGAAAAAAATCTTCCCTCCAATTTGCAATTTCCATCTGTGTAGGATTCAAATCTCAGTGCCAGGGGAGTTGAAAGTAGAAGCCTCTTTCTGAAAGTTACTTTACATGAAGAATTTTACATGGGTAAGCACTTCCATTAATTTCAAAGCCTTCTGGGCTACCAACAAAAATTCAGTGACCTCAGCGGAAGTAATCACATGGGTTTAGACTGACTATTTATATGAGTAAAGCTTTGCAGAAACTAAACCAACTAAATTATCTTCAAGATCTAACTTCCATAAGTGGTAAGTAATATTAGGCAAAACATTGATATTTTGTTACCCTAATTAACCTTGTATTTTAATCATATTATTGCATAGTAAATTTCTAATTTCTATTCCACTGTTATATGCCCTTCAATACCCTTCTCCTCTGAAACATAAACAAACAAATCAAAATAAGTTCAACTGTTGGATAAGCTCTGGTCAACTGAATTTCTTTTAATAACTTTTTATTATGACATAGCCCACAGAGTACACAACATTCTCCAAATTACAAGTCTTCTACCTTAGGACTTTGGAAAGGCTTGGATTTTATTTCATGTAAGTTTTTACAGCTGTACAAAATACTTTCATTAACCCAAGAATGGATTATTTGGAGTGCTAATTAATTGATTCTTCAAAATTCCAATTGACATACTCCTAGGGAAAACCTGATCTAAGCAACTATGTTAATCAAGCTATTGTACTTATGGTTCTGTCTGAATATCAGACCATCTGAAATGAGGAGAACTTTGCCATTACTATCCTGGACCTCTTGTGGGCAGCTAATTAATATGAGTAGACTATGACAGTTGCACTTGTACATTCACTGTACTGCCTGACAATAACTCTATAAAATTACATTTCAGCTAAAGAATGGAAACAGTGTTAAATACCATTATTTGCCTTCCTTTGATGTCTGAGAGTCATTATGAAAGCAATTACAGCAGTTTCTCTGTCTGTATGTCTACAGGGTATTTATCTGTATCCGTCTGAGTCCTTTGCCAGGTGGAGAATATATGGCATATTAAAGACAAGGGAATTCAGCCTCAATTATCAGACTATGAACAGAAGAAACAAAATCAGAGTTTTGCAGATGATCCTGGCAGAAAACAGTAATTTAATATTAAAGGCAGGTAATCTGGGGAAAACTTGCCCAGTGCAGAGTCTTTTTATTTTAATATTATTGAATTTCTCCCTCCTTCCATTGTCCTATTTTGTTTTCTATTCTTTTAGCTTCCATGTTTTCTAATACCTTTGCGCACTTTAAATAAGCTTATGCGAGGTTTGAGAGTCTCACGAACATGAGACTTTTTTTGTAAACCCTACTTTTTGTTTCTTAATTACTTGCAGATATTCTGCCATCTAAGAATGTCTCAGAGGAAACAACAGATTCTGAGTGGGGTAAGGCAATAGGAGGCAACATGCTGACAGCAGAGTTCAGAGCTTTGTACTATCTACAGAATACCACATATTTCATTCTGCCTCTGCCTAATTATTATTTTACTGACCCCTGTGGTACTATGAGTAGGTCCATAGATTGGCAAATGGATGAAGAGAATGCTCATTTCACACACAGAAGAGCCAATGCCAAATTTATACATTGGATTCCTTCAGCTGTCTTCCCACAACAAACTACTGGGCAGATAAAGACAATCCTCCAATTGTTTTTCTATGCCACTGAGTTTAGAATTGACAAAATAATGTTCTGCCAAAAACCTTTGAAAAATACTAATTTTTCAACCAAACGTATACAGAAAGCATGAGCACCTTGCTTTTTCACCTGAAAAATGCATGGCTTCTATTCCTCTGTTTTCTGTATATGGAAGGTACATCCATTCATAAACAGCTTCACAGTTCCTTTGTAACTTTCAAACATGGATATTTTGTCATTTTGTCTTTCTAGTGTTCTATAATAATCCTTGTTCTGTAATAATGACCCTTGCCACAGATCTCAAAACATCACTTCCATCAAGAATTAGGACTTTTAGTACTATCAGGAAACTCTCATGATGAGATTTAGTAACTGTTGTCTGCACCTGAAAACATCATAGAATGCTATAATTTGGGCACATGAAACAAATGCCTTGGTATCTCCAAATGGATTAGCCAGTTGTACCATACACATAGAGGAAAGTAATACGGACCTGGATGAAAGCTAGCTTGCCCTGCTATTCAGGGCTGACAGGATGCTAATTTATCTTAGTTGCCTGCTATCCATCATCATTTGACAGTCTAGTGAATGTATCTATAAAAGCCAAAGATTCTCTTCTTTTGCTAACCTAAGTTTTCTGATGCTGTCTTTTATTTTAAATAGAAAGGCAAGAACATTACCAAAATGTCACGCTGCTCATCAAGCATGATGCCTATTCTGAAAGTCGGCTAATATTTCTAAGAACAGCCTTTAACATGTTATTTAAAAAGTCTCTTGATACTACCTCCAGATTTTCTGGGAAGAGAAAAAAAAAAAAGAAAAATTCTAGAGGCAATTTAGGGAAATGGTATGGTAGTGTTTGACTATGTAAGTTATCATCAGATGAAGGCTGGCCTAGTTTTAAAGAAATATCTGGGACTGTGTATCTCATTGCTGTGCCATTAGTATAGTCATCCATCTTGAGAAAAGGGTGTGCAAAGTAGGGATAAAATACAACAGATACAAACATACCATCACTTACTTTATTTTCACATAATCACATGGAAGCACCGGACAAAAAGCTAGGGCATTAGTTTGCTGTAGGTGTGTTAAGAAACTCTGAAGCACCTCCACCCACATTCTGTTCTACCAAATTAGCCTTGTCACTCTCTAGTGCCTAATACAACAGTTACCCATGCAAAACACAACTGTGCTTCATTTGCTTTAAGGCTTAAGCCACCAAGGCCACAGAGATGGTACACCAAGATGTCATCAGTAATGAGTCCAAATTATCCATTATACATCAACTGCTTATGCTAGAGCTTTTAATGAATTTTGAGTATTATATATCATGTGCATCTTCCTCAAAATCCATAGAATCTTTTCCAGCTGCATATTATTTTTGTTTAACTTTTAAAGAAAACAATTATTAGACTACAGACATTTTCTTATACCCTTCTCAGACATTTTACTAGCAATCTTATGTTACAATATTGTTTCCATCCTATAAGGGCATATTCTGATACTGGTCATTGGAAATCTTGCCATTTAAGTCTTGCAAAATTAGGATGTTTACAAGCAATGTGTTTGTGTATGTATACATACGAATATATATAAGCTACAAGAATTTTATTTGAAAAGATTAATGAATGACATAAGTCTCATTAAGACATGTAGACCTTATTATCTTCTGAGCAGAGATACTGTGCGGCAAAGAAGGAGGAAAGGATTTAATGATATATTAGACAATTTACAGTATAAATATATTCTTGATTAATTAAGTCTGTGTAGTCTATTACCTTACCCTGAGGAAATTATGATACTCAACAATGCTTTTTTTTAATAAGAAAAAACCCCAAACAACTTGCTTTTGATATTTAACCTAAGAGAAAAGACTTAGAGAAGAATATTTTATGAACTTGTATAAACAAAGAAATTCAATTCTTTCCTTTAATTAAAAAGAAACAATGCAACTTGCAAGAAACACACTTATTTTCTTCAAAAAGGAAGATTAATACAGGTTAAAAAGCCTTTCTAGTTTTACAGAATTAATACTGTGTTTAATTATATAAGATTAAAATTTCATTATACATTATACTTTAATTGGTATAGAAGGGGCCAGAGGTTAAAACCTTTGCACGAGTTACCTTTTGTGCTGTTCCAATATCTAATAACGTAGCAGTTTTAAATTATAAACCCTGACAACATTTAACAAGTTTCTTACATGTTTTAATTTTACTGTAGTAATCTTTTATGTGGAGCAGTAATGTTCCTGAGGTCATACTCCTGGATGATGAAACACGCAGAGACAGAAGTCATTACATAACCAAAGTGGCTGGACATTATTGGATTATGGTGAAGGTGTTACCTGGACTCCAGCTATCAACTATAGGTTTAGACCTAGCTACTTCACAGTAGTTAAGTGCTGTGATGGTTAAAAATCACTGTGTGGGGCAGCTTTCTGCCTCCTAAACAAGCAGTTATACCTCCAAAACAACTGGGAACTTCTCAGGAAAAAGATCAAAGAAACCTGGAGGGTCCTTCTAACAAATGAGTAAAGTGGCCTTGAACTATTTAAACCAATGATGCCATGTCCTACAAGTGGGATTTTCAGTGGACTCCAAGGGATTTAGACATACAAAACCTATTGACCTCTAATGGAATTAGGACACCTATTTCAGAGGTGTTTGGAAAACCCAACACTACTTAGAACAATGTTTCGAGAACATAAAAAAAAAAAAAAAAAAACAGCTATTTCAAGGACAAACATGACTCCATTTTGGAAATCAAGCAAGGCATTTTATTTATATGTATGAGTAACGGTTTGCTGGTAAGCTAATGCAATTCCCACCCTACCTACCTTCCCCCCCCCATAGTGATCCTCTAATGAACAGGGTTGGTGAATCTAGGTGGGTCTGGAGATCTGGGTCTTGGTCTAAAAGAGCTGATGTGCAAGCACATGAATAGATAAGACTCTTAAAGTGATCACAAACAAGTAATTTATTCTCGCTACAACTGATCATTTGAAACAGCCCTTGTGCCTGAACAATTCAAGGAAACAAAATTTTTTTTTTAAATCTCAGCGGTATGAATCTGAGAAATTCTTGTCTGGCTCACTAAACTCTTTTCCCCAGCAAGAACAGAGAAGACAGGAAAGCTTCTTTTAGGGAGTCAGTATTAAGTTCTGCCACTATGGGGACCCAAGAGGCTATCTATTACTATTGAATTCAGTGATTATTGATTACTCTTTAGTATTGACAAAGTCATTGTGTATATGGATTACCTGCCATACGAATGCCAATCATGTGAATTTAAGATTTGGACCAACAAGAAACTGGAAAACAACTTTCTAAAACGTAGTTTGTTCTTTGTTCCCATCCTATACATCTGTGCATGTGCCTCATGAAAATTAAGAACAACTGCTGCTTTATACAGCAAATCCAGGCAGCAGAACTTCAATGTCACACAAATTGAATACACAAATATCTGTGTTGTTTAGCACTATCCCAAAGTGACCTGTAGAAAAGGGGTGTTTGCTCATGTTGTTGAACTGAGGTGAGAACAGAGTTCTAATTACTTGGGTTTTTTCCTGCAGTAGTTTACAATTGAATCTCATTATTGGATAACTGTTGAATCCACTCTAAAAAATATAGTATAATTAGTACTGCAGCTATATAGGTAAACTACGAGACAAACAGTTCCGAGAAGGGCAGAAGCCTATTCAGTATTTTGTGAAAATCTTATCTGAACTAAAATTCAGACACTGAAAAATACATGTTTATGTGTTTTTAAAGTATTTAACAATCTTATACTACATCTTTAGATGTTAAAATAGTTGTTCTGAGTCACATTTGAAGTAAATTAACATAACTTCATTTAAATCAACAGAAGTGTACTGATTTGCCCAGTATGAGACTTTGACCCACACTTTTTCAGTAGCATGCCAACTCTGGGCCTGATAATGTTTTCACTGAGAGAACACTTCAAAGGGATTTTTGTGTGCTAATGAAATTCAGGATGAGGCCTTCTACAAGTAACTATAGTGAGTAATTTTAAAATATCTGCTTCATTAAAAGGACAAACTTTCAGATCCAGCAAATGAAATTCTGTAATTAAAACATGTTTGTTTAAAAAAATCTGGAGAGGTCTTGGACAGTGAAATAATATCCTTTAGATTAGTGTTTAATTGAAAACAGTATTTACTGCTCTAGTGCATTTGATAGAGCTCTTTACTGTCCTTCTTTATGTATAATTGTATTTTGCAACCAATTTAAAATAACTAGATGAGCGCAGTCCTTATAGAAGGTGAAGATGAGTCCTTGCAAGGATATCAACGTCTACAGGGGTTTCTTTCTAACAGATATGAAAAAGTAATTTCCATTCTGCTACTTTTGTGTGATCCTTTCTGCATATAAAATGCCTTTCACATACGTATACACATACAAGTCTTCTCACCTGAGAAAAATATTTCCTAAAAACTCTAATATTCTTTGTATCTTTGATATATGGAAAAGCTAGGTCATGGTAATAGCAACTTTTTTCCTTTAAAAGCATAACTCATTCCTTTTATATCTATAGTCATAATAAAATGTGAATGCTACAATTATAACAAATTAAAAATTAATAGGTACTTGACTATGGTACATGTAAACAGACTAAAAGATTTACAAATTGCAAAGGGGAAGTTTAGCATTAGTGACACTTCTTCCAAAGTTATTCCCTGCCTTAGAGGTATCACTGGTTTTATGAGATTTTAAATAGCAAAGCTGTTTGACCTGCTCTTGCAAAAAGCCCGAGAACTCAAAATTTGGCCATATCACTAAAAATATTAATGATCTTTGTTTTGGATGATTATTCAGCCTACTTCCTCATCCTACTGACAGTTTGTCTCACTCAAACCAAGGACCCCATCCTTCTACATGCTCATAAAGACAAGTTTATACAATGATGTTATTAAACTAGTAATAATAATGCCCTGCCACATTGAGAGAAATTCTGCTACACATTGGAGCATTTATCAGTAAAGATCCTACATTTTTAAAGGTGCTTTTAAAAGTGGGAAGAGGACCTCAGTTTGACTTATTTGCGTGTGAGTGACTCAAGCTCTTTCTGTAGATCCTCAGAGCTTGATTGCATTTAGCAGATCGGCCTATTGTTATGGACAAGAGAATGTCCAACTCTCTCAAGGTTAATTGACTGCTGTTCTTTGAAATATACATGAGAAAGTTTATTGACTATCTCACACCCGACCTCACCTATCATGCAGGAGGAGAACAGTAACAGGGGAAAGGACACCACAAAAGGATCGGAAGGGCAAAGGTGAAATGCAGAGGGCTGCACTGCATTTTTCCAAAATCCCTTCTCCGTTGTTTGTCCTGCATATTTTCTAATTCAACTTTTTGTGATTAGAGGGTTTGTAATTTTAAGAAGAGAGTTCTCCTAAAAATGTACCAAATTAAATAGTTCTCTTAGTGCTACAAGGTCTCAAGGCAACTAAAACCAAGAAACAGGAATATGCAGATGGCCCTGATTCATTTGCAAAATTAACATTTGTAGATTTTAAACCTTTCCTAAGAATGGTAATTTATTCACATATGGAAATACTTGCATAACATTTTAAAGTCTACAGTGATACTGAGTTTCATAAATAATTACTTTATCTCATATATTACAGTATCAGGACTTGAATTACCTGAATCATGTAAAGATAAAATGACAAACCTATCATGTTGGCATGGACACATTACTGACAGAGTCCCATAAGGAGAGTAAATTAGACCATCTCCTCATCCCTGAAGTGAAAAATATAACTTCCTTAGCTTGTACATCAAATCTCAGTCTTGCAATATTAAACCAGAATATGCAACTGTATCTGTGAAAAAGCATACAAATTATCTGCAAGAGTTCTGTGAGGGAAATAGTTCTTCTTCTGTGACTGTTACATGTGGTCTGTATACATGGCTCTCAGAAGCATAGCATCTCCTGGAGATATCTCATAGAAGAAATACCACGTAGGAACTGACATTCTAAATTGCAGTCTTTCCAGGCTCAAATCTTCAAGGGATAGAATTAAATTTAGCTTAAATATCATACAACTTCTTGTGTTTTGAGTGTTCTGACACCACAAGAACAGCTGTAATTGTTAAACCTCAACCCACCTTGAATATAATTCCACATAAAACTGGAACAAATTTTTTTTTTCAGATAAAAGCAAGCATCATTTTGTACAATACACTTACATGTCACTTCACACAACAGCAACTACTGTTATGCTCAAATTGGGAAAAGGGTTTACCTTTGATTGCTGACACAGCCCTACCCACACAGCGTATCCCCCTGAAGAGCACATATAAGCCAAACACACATCTAATTTTTAGCACATTCCATGACTTATGTCTCCACAATGACAAGCCTGCACAAGACATTTTTGATGACGAGATAACCCCTTGTAATGCCTCCACCATGATAACTGGATTTTTGCTAAGCTTTCCATGACCAAATTACAACCATAATGATGACACACTACACACCACTGCCAAACAGCATAAAGTGACACCTGCTTACAACAGCTTGAAATGAAACATGTCAATATGACCAGAAACATTACCAATAACTAAGGGACTGTTTTTTCTAAACCTTAGTCATACTGGATAGTACCTGCTCAGCTTGGCAGCCTTACAGAACCTGAACCTAGCTTTACACCACTCTAACTCCAAGACCACTTTTTATGTTGTTGATGGAACAAAAAAAAGTACTATCCGTATCATACAAAGGAGTACCAGTAAGACAGATCCAATTAAATCTCTTTGGACTGCATTCAAACTCCACCTAGACTCTGTACTATAGAAAATGCACACACTCAATCTGTGCAAAAGCCAGACGTAGAATATTTTCATTACTCAGTTCAGCACTGGAAGGTTAAAAATGACAGTGTCCTATTCCCTTTAAAAATCTCGCATCTCCTACCCCCTACCTGCCAGCTGTATAGAGTATTTCCCTTGCCACTAATTCTGATAGCATGCCCTAATTAACTCATTTTATCTTTTGCTATAAATCAATTACAATTAAAATATAGTTTGTCAAACCTCAGTGGAGTATTGTTTCATGTTAAAAACATTTTTACTCATGAGAGAAAGTGTGATTAACTTCAATAGAAAGCTTAAAGTTCAACTTACTATGAGCAGAGGGAATCAAGCGCCATTCTTCCTTTGCAGAACACTTCAAGCTTCATCTCAGTGCAACAAAACTAAATGAGTGGGGGGTTTTACACTGGTCATTCAGATCATTAACATGTGGCAGGATATAGGAAAAAAATTTAAAATTGTTTTGGTTTGGGTTGTTTTTTTTTCTTTTGAAAACATGTGGTGAATAAGACTGTGAAAGAATGTTCGACACCTGAAAGGACAAAAAAAAAGCTTTTTAGACACCATACTTTTTGAAACATTTGAAATGTCAAGTACTGTATTTTAATTTCAGATGGTTGATAAAAATGCAACAAGTCCAACGTTCCACTACAGATAAGGGATTCGGTTTCTTTGGCCATGAGTTAGCAGTATCGGAAAAGTATGTCAGAGCTACCCTGTTTTAATCGAGCCAGAGGCCTGTTGAAAGTGTCCTGTCCCAACTCCTATCACCACAGAAACCATTTTAAACATTAAATATACAATAGAAGAACCTCCTACACATTATAATATTTATATATATGTGTGTATATATATATATATCTCACATAACATGCTATAATCCAGATAATTATGATATAGAGGGTTGAAACAGAAAAAAAGTCAGTACCTACATAAATGCAGAGGCCGCTACAGGCTGCCCCGAGCCGGTCTGGGCCGGTTCTGATAAAGGAGGACGGCGACATGATGCTGCGGCCTATCAAGGGAACACATAGTGCCGCTGCCCAGGGGACACACGAGGAGACAGAGGAAGAGGTGTGTTCTGAAGAAAACAAGGGAGAATCAGGGAATTGGACATGGTTGGGGACACGGATAGAGGTACACGATGCCTGAGGGGTGACCCCTGAGAGGGCGGCCGCCCATGGAGGACCCCACGCTGTAGCACACACCCCTGAGGGACTACAGGCCACGAGCAACCCTTGCCAGTGCAGGGACATCCCTGGGGAGCAACACCAAAACCCACAACTACTGATTTTCAAGAAAAATGAGAACAAGTGTGTTTTATAAAGCTTCTTCCATCTGTTTCAGACTATGAATAGATGCCACTATTAGTTGCAGCCAGTGCATAATCCATGAGACTGCACAGTCTAGATCTACTTGTGTTGGAATAGTATTCTGAGGACAAAAATCCATAACTGTACCAGAAAATACTTTTTATGGTTTAAAAGCTCATAGCAGCTATGATACAGAATATAAAAGCATGATGCATTTTTCCAAGAGCCTCAAGAAAACATCCTTACTGTTTCTGATTTATGCCAAGATCCTATGGCTTTGTGCTCTGCTGTATGGGTCTAATTCTATACAACACACAACTTACTAAAACATCTCCTACACACACACTTTAACTAAACTGCTGTGTACTTCTATGCAGCTGTGACAAAACGTTGCAGAGTTAGTTGAAAACATTGCCACTCCTGCCATGCAAAGTACTGAGCTAGTACAAATCCCATCTGTCCATTAAAGTGTGTTCACAAAAACTTGAAGCACAGCGTCGTCTCAGCCAACTTTACACTAAAATACAGTATTTTCTGTTCATGCCACTTCATGTTAGATCAAGTATCTTCCTTTTTACAGGTGATATAAATCTTTTTACATTTACAAAACCTGTTCTTTGCTACACAGAACAGTGAAAATAAGGCATGTGGATGCCATGTATAGGTACGCACACAGAAACACAATCCTACAACATTTTCCCCAATAAGTGACACACTAGCCCACTCTGAATCCATGTAGCTATGATTTTACCCAATAATTCTGGCACTGCTCCAACAGTCATCTTCAATATGAGGATCACCTAATTTTAAAATTCCTAGTCATCACAAAACTACGGTGTTCAAAAGATAAGATGACTTGGGGCATTGTCAGATACATTGTACATGAGTCTGCCCAGCCCACTCTGTCCCAGGTTTACTATTAGGGGCAGTGATGTTCAGCATCCTCAAAAACAGCTCCTGAATGAAATCCAGGTGGCTGTACTGAAAGTCAAAGTTTTTATTCCCACCAATAAAACTGCAATGCAATAAGAAAAGAGGCATCACTTGACAAATGGATTTCTGATGCACACTTACATTGTAATGAATAAGATCACTGTATTTACCATTAGCTGGGAGGTTGTGATGATTGCTGCTATCAGAAGCTTGAAATATTTCCTTTATGTTTTTATCCTGTAAAATTCCATGGGTATTTTACTACACCTTTGTAACAAGTACAGCGCTAGATTAGCAAACCATGGTTTTGTTTGACCCCAGCTACCATGTAAGCTTCTAGTTTCTCTAGTCTAAAGTACACTGAAGTATTTTTCTGCTTTCCTGCAGTTTTTAAGTAGATAATAAGTCCCAAACTTCACTAGCCTTTAGCTGAAAGAAGCTTGTCACGGTGGTTGGTAGCTAATGAAGATCCTTTTAGTTTATCTTCATCAATTGTCAAATATTTGAGTCCATGAAGTGGTGTGATGAGGTACAAAGACAGATATTTGAAGGGATTTTAACTCATTTGAGCAATTACATGCTTAACTGCCCTGCGATAATCTGTCAGTCTGAGTCTTTTCTACACAGCAGAAGTGGGGAGTATTAGAATAGCTGGATTTAGAACATAAAGGCCTAGCCTGAATGGAAGAAAGGCACCAGAGAAATTAATTGCCAGTAACAAACAGCAGGACTGCTTGCAAGTTATATATCACATAGTTACCTACCAGCAGTGGTAGAAGCCAGCTGTAAAATAATGTACTGAATTGTGACAAAATAGTCACTGCTATGAAATCAGTGAATACCATGAAAAATTTAAACTAATGGTGGCTAATCAAGTACATTGTATTACATAAATTATATAGATACAGAGATAAAAATCTTGTATTATATAAAGATTTGCTGAATGTAAATTTCAATAAAACAAACATGTTTTTAATTATAGCTCTAGGAGTTTTAAGAGGTGATCTTATAATTTATATGCTTATGTTTGTTTATGCCTGTGTTTCTGCCATACTCTGAATATAACGTTTGTGTAAATTCAATAATGGAACAATGAGTAAAACAAAAAAAGGGAAAAAAGATTATTCCTTTACATATTATCCTTTAATTCTGAAATATTAAAATTAGAGTCAGATTGTTAGGAAGATCTAACTGAGAATGTATATCACTTGTAATGGTATAGTTAGGACTTCCCTGGGTCCCATAAATTCTAAGGGGAGGCGAGAGAGAGCTATTATAGAGCAGCCATCACACTTCAGTCAAGGCTCAGTGCTACTCTGGGCCACTGTTTCCAGAAACCTGACTTACTGTCCTTTTTTCTTTTCCTTCCTCTCCCTGTCAGGTCCCTGATGCTATCACCTTGCATCATCGGTTGCCTCCCTATCCACCATGGTACGGTATAGGAAGATCTCTCCAGGTAGGAGTCAGTGACCTTGACTGCCAGTGAGTATAACCATGGAACAGTGGTGTTATCACCAGGAATCTTACTCCATAGCTCCCTTTTTTCTATATTCATAAGCCTGTCTAACCCAGTAACTCTCTGGGATTTCCTGCAGTGTAGAAATATCAGTCCCAGTTATAGTCTTTTTAGAACACAAATTAAGCAGTCCTTGACTTTTGCACATTTTGGGGGGTTGTTTGGGTTTTCTCCCCATGCTTTGGAATTACACCATGAAACTAGCATGAAGAATATGGACTTGAGACTACAACTAAGGCAAGAAATGTCAAATCACACATACTGAAATCTCTCATTACCTCCCTGGTAATACTGACCATAAATGACAAAGTGTGTTTCTATACTGAGAGGGGCATTTCATTCACATTACTCACGTTAGTTATGATGTTTATTTTAGAATTGCTGTCTCCCTAAGGTGCCAGCTCTGAGGGAGCTAGTTAGCATGGTAGTGTTAGGTACAAAGCAAAAGCCCTTCACCTCAGGGACTGTGCTTCAGTTCTGACCTAAGGTCAGAAAGGAAATAAGATAGGTAATCTCAGCTCTGTCCCTAATGACCAGTATTCCACATCACAATGCTACACATGGCTGTCAGCTTCTACTCAGGAAAGGCCCAGGACACAGGCAGCATGGAGAACTAATTACCCTCCCATCCCAGGGAACAAATGGGCAGCCCAGCTCAGCAGGCTGAGATCACTGGTGAGGTACGGCAGCAGGCTAATAAAGTGGAGGAGTGTCACATGCATGGCTGTGGCATACAGTTCATGAGGCACTTTATTTTTCCTTCATTAATGAGGATTTTATTTTAGGCTCACTGTATCACATTAACATATTAAAAAAAAAAAAAAAAAGAAAAAAAATAGAGCTGATTTATTCAGTCAGCCTGGTGTTGCAAACATCACCTGCCTTTTGTTTTTACAGGTCTAATTCACATGGGCCAAATTAAGTCCAGACTTTTATGAGTGGGGCATAAAGGGCACAAAGAGCTGCTTCCCCCATCAGTGGAAGAAGAAACCATAAATTGGCTGCTTACACTGGAGAATCCAGAGGTAGAAATTCATGCAGTGCCAGCAGCATTAGTTGGGTCAGACAGGCCACCTCTAAGCTAGATGGACTAGGATGTGTTCTCATTCCCTCCCAACAATAAGGCAGGGGAACCAGTAAGGAAGAAAAGTCTTCAAAGATCTGATGCTTAGCACTCTCCTTCTGTACCCCTGGAGCCACCACCACCCCTGGGTATCACAGTGCACAGAAGAGTCTCTCCCTCCATGAGGCATCTGGGACTAATTAGCTCATAACCTAATATTTATTGGGATGCAAAACTTACTGTAATTACAGCACTCACTAACTGCCTGGACCAAGGGGTAAAAATACCTGGCACCAGAAACACAGGTCACTGCCAGTACATGCACACACAGGTGCTCACAACCACCATCAACACTTTCAGAGCCAGCAGGACACTTCTTTTCTCTTACTATAGCACAGAACATACACAAAGCTTACAGCAAAACATGGAGCAGTGAGCACAAAGGAAAGGGACATCTTAAAAAGCTTATGTTTTTATGGCTGTTATAATAGCAAAAATGTTAATTAAAAGAAAAGTAGATACTGGAGGAAGCAATTAGACATTGGGAAAAGCACATATAATAACTGCCAGAAAGTTACCTTCACACAGAAGCACTAGAGCTACACAAGTCCCTGTAAACCAAAAAAAAAATTAACAACCCACA
Source organism: Tyto alba (assembly GCF_018691265.1). NCBI lineage: Eukaryota > Metazoa > Chordata > Aves > Strigiformes > Tytonidae > Tyto > Tyto alba. Next base: position 5,566,223 of record NW_024881317.1, read on the forward strand.
CCACCAGACACACTCCAACACCCACCTCAGGCACCCATGTGTGAGCATTTATACCTGGGAGTGGGCTGTGCCTTCTGCTTCCACCTATGTGGGGTCCTGGGAAGCGTAGTCTGTCAGGTGGCCCTTCTTCTATATTAGTTACTTTGACTATATTAAATAACATGATTTTAAAGGATTTTAAGTATTTATATGAGTACGTGGGATGCTGGTCTCTTTCTCAATTAAAAATAAAATCCAAACTTTTTCAGGTGATGGGAATTATAAACACATCTTTAAAAAATATGCTGGTCTGCACAGGAAGGAAGCTAAGCCACATTTATCTTGACCTGACTCAGACTCAGCCATGTAAGCTTGAGGTGTTTGCCTTTTTATTCAGAGCACTGAATTGCAGAGTGCCAGTGTAGCACAGGTGAATGCCACAGTAGTCCTCATTCTCAGAAACAAATTTAGGAGCAAAAAATTTAGGAGGATATTAAAACAACACCCATCTAATGTGAATATATCAATTTCTTGTATATGCACCTCCCTCCACAAGAAATGGGTTATTATATACATTGCAAGTGGATGTTCTCCTCCCCTGTATGGACCAAGAACCTCATTTTTAAGAAACTCAGACTGAGATAACTCCCTATACTCTCAATGAGAAAGGATACACTAGGTCAAAATACAACTTCCTAATGGCATTTTCCCTTGTCTTGCTATGACACCTGGAAGGAACACAGTATAGGAGATGAACAAATTCATGATAAGAGCAGGCTACCAACTTTGTCTCTAGATTTCAAGTCTATCATACCCTAGCAGCAGCAGCATGAGTAAAACACCTGTAAGCTTCAGTGGTTATCAAGGGAAGTAAGTCATACTGTTCCCACCCTTTCTGAAGAAAACAAACCATTTACAACTTGTACAGACTTTTCCTTCAAACTATGTGTCACATAAAAATGTCAAATCAGCTAGGGATTAGATCTAAAATCAGGCTGGAGTCTGTTTCACTGGAAAACAATCATCAGCAGCCTTCTTATAGCTGTGAGGAAATCTGTACAGACAGACTACTAGACCAAAGAAGACAGGCAATGCACCCTCATGGGTTGGGGGTTTTTGTGTTTTGGTAAAAGCATGTGCCTCCACCAGAAATATTCATCTAGCTTTTAGGTCTTGAATTAAGCTTAAACATTAATTTTACTTGCTGCAATGTCATTAAGCCACAAATAAAAGCAGTAAGTTCCAAAACTGAACCAATCCTTGTTGAACCCAGTCCTGGCAGACGCTCATGTTTTTCTGGATAAGAAACAAAACTGACAGAATGAGGCACAGGCTGGACTTTGTGTCTCTACACCCAGTAGCAGAACTGAACTGGCATATTTAGAAATAAACAGTGATGAAACACAGATCCAACACAAGGATGTCCTGGTTCATTGTATCCCTCTCTGGACCATATCACAGAGCAGTGATCCCTACACAGGACAAATCTTAATTACATGGGTTACCACATTGTGGTCATAATTTGTTAAGGAAATGGGATACTGGAAGGTATGGCAGTAAAAACAGTTGAATACCATAACTTTTATTTAGGCAACTGTAAATAAGCTTTGCAAACATGGGTAGTGAATGTATTTTTGCCATTGTATTTAGTAAGGATTTCACCCCATATCTTTTTCGTTTACCAATCCTGTAAGCTAAATTTACTGATGTGCTACAGAAAATAAGACTAAAGTAACAGGTGTACTTAATTCATCTAGTAAGTCCTGGTATAATAGAGATTTTATATTACAGTGAAGCTTTTCTGACAGAGGCAAAACAATCTTCCAGTAACACTAAAAATTATCACTTTCATTATCATAGCACATGGGAGTCTTAGCTGATGACTAGAATCTATCACAGACAAAAACGAAAGACAGAACAAGAAAGGAGTTTTCAAAATGCAGCATCTTCTATTTCAAACGTGACAAAGATAGCCCTCTAAAAATTAAATCTGCAAGAAACGTGAGAGACAGAAGTTTTGCCTGAGATCTGTTTCGTATTCTTATTATCATCATTCCCCAGGGGCAAGTAATTTTGAGTGCAATACAAAATTGATAATATGCTGAGTATAATTATAATGAGGATCGATTAAGTTGGTAGCCAAAGTACAGTAGCTTTATATCTGAGAGAGCATCATAAAAGAAAACCACATTAAAAGTTTTGGAGAAAACTATACACAGGGATTGACAACTAGCTCTCTAGTGAAATAACATCAAAGCTGATATATATTGTATGCAAAACAACCCACAAACAGAGAAATTATTCTAATTTTTTTAAGGTTTCCATGTCAAAAACTTAAAATCTGAATACATTAGATGTTGCAAAAGAGAATAAAGTATTGACAGCTGTAGCTATTCCATGCAATTAAGCTCAATGTGCCCCCTTTTTCAGTGGCTGTTGAACAACCGTGTTTGTGTTTAGAATTTTCTTCTCATTTTCACAGGAACATTTGGCAACAGAAACAATTTTTGAAGAAATCATTTAAGGAACTGATTCATCCCTGATTCTGGGGAAATCACAAGAACTAACTGGTATAAGGACTCATTAAGCCTGTCTACAGTTTTAAAGTATTTCCTCCTTTTGTTTTCTGTTTTTATTTCACATTTACCTGCAGTCCTGCTCTGGTTCTGACATTTTAATGTGTTTTGAATTTGTAACAGTGAGTCAATCTGGCTGAAGTCAGACAAAATCTGAACATTTTACATTCCTGAGTCCTGTTTCTCTGATTGGTAGAACTTGTGGATACAACTTTTAATTACTATTTCTAGGTCATGCTCACTTAAACTACCAAAGAAACAAAAGATTATCTGTACCCAATGTTGTAAAGTGGAATAAATCACAAAGATTTTTGAGCCTGATTTTCTGATGGGCTGAAATACTGGCCCCAAAACAGCAGTGAACTTTTAAAGTGCCTCCCTTTGTAGGGAGTCATTCCAGTAAGTGCAATTGTGGATGCCAAAATTAATGGAATTATTCAAATACTGAATTTAAAGCAATTGCTTTGAAAGATCAGCATTAGCAGACCAGCATGCTCGAGGGCCAATATCATTTTTGTCTAAAGCATTAAATATATTTGTTTTCTTTTCATTTTAACTGTATAGCAGGTATGGTACGTGGCTTTGAAAATACAGCACTTTTCAGGAACATAGGACCTTCCAGTTCAGCAAAGTCATGTCCTAGTTACTGGAGGCAACTGCATCATAAAAAACAATTTTAAAGTAGTTCATATCCCATCTCAACACTACCAAAGCATTTTACTCCTATTGATTCATTACTCCATTATGGCAGTTGCTCTTCTTCTGAATTTCAGCCTCAGTGTATTTGTAGCTTATCATATCCACTCTGTCCAACTGTCCTTTCTCTGATCTAATGCTATCCTGAATTATGAAGACCTTGCATAATGTCTAAATTTTTAAAGAAATTTTTAAGAAACATAGCTTACCCAAAAATGCAGAGGCTTTAACAAACAGAATATAGCCACATGAAAAAAAAAAAACATGGGGCAGAAGGGATGCTAAATATCACTGAACTGGATATTACAGTGTTGATGTATAAAAGCAGCATAAAAAAGGATAATGCTCACTTGTGCAGCAAAATGATATTGACACAATTAGTTCGATGATGTTTTTAGAGTTTACAGAATATGACCTCTGGATTTTTCATCTTCAAAGGTTACTTCTAATTAGCATCTAGTGATAACATGTTAGAGATGCTTCTTTAAAAGATATCACCGCTCTAGCAATGAGTACTGACATGGTATCTATCAAAGTCTCATGGTGCCTGCAATTCTGACAAAAGGCACTCTAAAGGACTGGCACGTATCACCTTATTTGCATTTTTGCATTTCATTATTCTCATAATTGCATACCACCACAGCAATTCTTCCCCACTATCTCAGAAAACATTATCAGCAATGTCTGAAATAAATGCTTAAATGTCAACAATTGACGAGCAAGAAAAGCTGACCTTTGCAGGATCTCATTCTTTTGAGAATTGCCCTGGTATGACTCACTCCCTAACTTTCTGTTTGTGTTTGATAACACCAAAAGAACATAGTTTCTGTATGGATTGTTTTTGTGTATTGGAAATAGAGAGGAAGTCAAAGAGCTGTAAAAGTACAATCCATTTATACTAGCAGTCAGTTGGGATTGACTGAACATTTGCAATGACAATTCTTAAAGTCACCAAAACATTAAAGTAAGTGGACATTAACATTAAGCTACAATGGAATTTCTATGGAATTATATGTTATATCCACATTAGAATTAAAGTGAATTTATCCATGATTAATGTTATGACAATGAACAAAACAACCATTCTTCCACAAACATGCTATCTGTTTTACACACTGTAAAAGAATTTGACAATTATAAATTGCTAATCTAAAACCAAGGAAAACTATACACAGTCATCTTACATATACTGCAATATTGACTGGCCTTCACTAGACTGAGCTAACATTTTACTATAGTTTGTATTTCTACCATCATTTCATGGGTCCATTTGCCTTGATTTGCATAGTAATTTTGGTGCACATTTTTCAAAAAAAACACTAATCAATTTTAGCTTAAAATAAATTATACCACCACAGAAATTGCTGCCACTGTCCAAAAATGCTAATCAATTTTGAAAATCTACATCATGGCTTGCATCCCAGATTTTTTCCATCCAATCCACATCAAAAAGAAATGATAGAAAATTATGTTAACATGTTCGACTGCTTGTTTGCTTGTTTTAGTTGAGGCATTGGTTATGCTTCAATGGCAAACTAATCGCCTGTTTGGAATCTCATCCAGTTTGTGTTACTTTTTTTAATGGCAATATGGAGATGCTGCAGAAGAGTTCAACATGGTCCATAGTGAAAGATTTATATTCTCTAACAGGAGCATTTTTTACATCACTTTCAAAAGTATTAGTAAAAAGAAAATGTAAGTGTTTTGACCAGTATTACACTCTTCTGTGAAAGTACTTCAATTCACTGTATTACAGTTTGTTCTAATGAGGCAAAGAATAAAACAGATCAATCTAAAAAAAAAAAAGCCCTCTGAGGAGTGTCATTTTTTCAAGGCTTATAAAAGATCATTAGTGGTTTTTTTTTTAATGTTTCAAATTAAACAATGATTTCTAAGCTGGTATTTTCATCCACTTCAGCTCTTTGGTTCGCTCATAGCTTCCAGTGCAGAGTGGGTTCCTTTTCACACAGATTTCACACAGATTCACACTTATTCCTAATTACTATCTGTTATGGTAGCATGGCTACCTGCACCCTAGTCCCCAAATTGTTTCTGTCTTTTGGCTACATCTTTTGTGAATATACAGGGACCTTTTTTTCCCTACAGTATAACTATATAGTTCAGTATCCTGGAGAAACAGCTGAGGTACTTCAAGATTAATTAACCTTAGTGAATATATGCTAACAAAGCTATTGAGCTTCAGGTACTGCAGCTAATCTCCATTTCATGGGTACGCTGCTTCTAAGTGCAACAGTGTACAGATAAAGTAAGCAACAAAGGAAGGATGAGCCCAACAGTATCCACAAATCTAGAAAGAAAAAAATTCACCTCTTGTTCTTTTCAATTAAAAGCATCTTATAGAAATTAATTTTCATGACCAGTACTGTGGTTCAGCCTATTAACTGGTCAATCCCTATTTTGAGAAGCTAACAGCATTAGTATCTCAGTGTTCACACATAGGTGTATGCTGACTGACTTTAAGGTCGCAGGATATCATCCAAGGTGACTAAGGACCTGAAAGGATTAGACGTGCAGGTAGATTGCTTTCTGAGGTTTTCCTGCATGTTACCCTGCAGACAAAATATCTCTACCTTTAGAAATAGCTGGTAAAGGCACATAGGAGAAAATCCAAGATGGCTAACAAAAATATGCATGAAGATTTCATTTGAAAGTCCTACTTTGCACACTTTACAACACATGAAAGAGAATTATTCTTCCAAAACAAAACATTGTGTTACATCAAGTCCTGAGGAGCTTCCTAATTCATTGATTCACCTTTTTTGAACCACACATCTTTACTGTTGTTGTAATAAATTACACAATGTCCTGATCTTTTTTAAGATGGCTCATGTGAAATAAGGATGCACAAGTGCTATATATTGCATCGCCCCTTCCTTGTTTAAATAGAAAAAAAAAAAAAAGTGAGAGGAAAATAGCAATAGACTTGGATCCACCAACTATATCCATCATCCTCATGCAGTAGGAAATATACAGACCTTGACAAGTTTCAGTAGTACTGACCAGCATTTTCTAAAAAAAAAAAAATGTATTAGTTTCCCTAGTTAGACATTTGAAACATCACTTTTAAAGAACACTTCAACATGATTTCCATTTTAAAATCTCCTAGACCTCATTAAGATCACATTCTTTGTTTCTGGCTATTGAGAGAACTTGAGTAAAGCTGAGACTCCTCATTATAAAATATTCTGCAACATGATTTAAAACAAGGCATGAAAAACTATCTATAAAAACAACTTCCCACATGGATATGATTAACAACCAAGATGGAAGCATTTCTTGTTGTCAATAACAACTTCCAGTAATGATTAAGACAGGCCATTATAAATGGAAAAAAAAGAAAAAAAAAGAAAAACAAACATAAAGCATTGCCCACATTAAAAAAAATAAATCAATAGTTTATATGAAAAATAGCACTGGAATTATTTAAAGCAATTCTTAGGTTTATGTCCTTTTTGTCCAAAGTTGAAAAATGAATCTTTTTTTTAGTTGCGGTGTGTTTACTATAAAAACATTTGTCACTGTTCTTCATTGAGAGATAAAATGCTGGAAATACACAGTGCACTTATTGGACAATTTAACATGCTAGGGTCAGGCACTCTGAGACTTCACAGTAGCACAACAAGAACAGATATTGAAGATGCTCGAAATCCAGATTATGGCTTTCAGAAGACATGGTGTATTGTTCACCCAGGTTGAAAGCAGATGTATGTTTATATACTTTAATCTTGGCTCAGATGTGAGCTACCATGTTAACAATTTTGTTGCCCAGGCTGCCCTGGCTTGGGATTTAAATAAAAACAAATTACAGGTCTTAACAGTGATAGATGGACTTCTCTTACATTTGTGTAGAGTATTTTTGCCTTAAGATTAAAGGCTTACGCATTTATCTGCATAAACTAACCCCTGGAGTAGGGTACTGCTGACATTTTCCAAGAAAAATGAATATCCTAACTTATTCCAAAGAGAAGACTTGGTATTTGTATGGCCAGAGTGACCTTTGCAAGTGCCCTTTCAGATTAGGTGCACTACATGGAAAATTGTGCTCTTACAGTACTCCATAAATCATACCTACCAATTTTCTTTAAAGGGGTATGTAAATATCAGTGTACCAGGTGGGTAAACAACACTAACCTCGTACAAATGGCTTGAAAATTGAAGAAAAGCACCTTATTTTGCTGCTGAAATTGCTTTTGAAGCCCAGCATCGTGGCTTGGGTTGTAGAATGCATGAAATGATTTGTGCACTGGGAATAGAAAATGGGTTGATGATAACCACACTCGACACAGTTCCTATGTTTCTGAGTTCTTTCGATGATCAAAGATATCATTGCTGTATATTACTTTTCTTTGCAGATCCCAAATGCATGTGAATTTCAAGTGACATACACATTATCTGCATGTTTCCAAAATGGACAGACAGCTTTTTAGTTTGTATTTCTCATTTGAGCTAGTTAATGTTTCTGGTCCACTTTCAGTCTGAGTCTCCTTGCAATAGTTATGTAGCATTTCCATTTAATAAATACAAGGCAGAGAAGTTTGTGTGCTAAAGAAATAAAAAAAAAAATGAAGTTACAGCCTTTGAAACTGTCAAAAGTGCTATTTGAATAAGTACTGACTATGAAAGTGAGATGTGTTAATTGTTGCTAAGCTATAACAGATACTAGAAAAGATTCTGAATCAGGAAAAAAGCCCTGGTTTTAGACACATCAATAGGGTAACATATGCATCGTGGATATCAAAACACCTTGGTGAAGCTCTAAGAACCAACTTCAGAAGTGATCCACACAGGATGATTTCAGTTTAACTTTTAACATTTGTAACTTTTATTATTTATTAAGGTCTCATTTCTACAGATGTGTTGTTGTCAATGTGCTGCTTATCTCACAACATTCCAGAGAGTTTAGCACCATTATCTCCAGAAAACATTGGTAACTCATTTTGTAATGAATATTGTAAAAACAGAGTTATAGTGTTCTCAGCCCTGAACTACATCTCCAGCCTTACCTTTAAGTACCTGAAGAGACCAAATGCAACTACCTGATTATTGAAGAATTGCCTTGATGGCTAGGAGCCAGAGTTTATATAAAACTAAAGATATGACTTATATTCAAAAAATTTCTATGTCCTAGGATCTAAGCTGGTAGTAGGACAAAGTATCAACCTGCTATCAGTCATCCTAAATACTTTTCTAATGATTTTCTAGGCCAAATTCACCCATGTTGATAAAATTACTTGTGATCCTTCTTTGGCATGGCAAATAGGAACAACATGAAAGTATAAATTATATTTCCAGAGATTTCCAGTTAATTTGGATTTATTTTTACTATAGAGATGGAATGACTTTTAGAAGTCCTGGGCTCACTCAGCTTCCGTTGCATTTATTGATGCTCAAACCCTCTGAGGACCAGGCTGCATGTGCCAACACGTGTACCAAATCCAGACCAACTCCTGGATAGTTTTGAAGTATGGAACTTAATGGTGTGATTGCAATCCTATTATAAATAGTAGGCACTAGGAGCTGAAATAGGATGTACATTTCTTCTTCTCATCTACTACATGATGTTGAAATAAACAGATGAAAATTGTAATCAACCATTTGGAAAGATGAAGTGTGAGTAAAGAATAAAAGCCATAATCCACTTTTAGCATATGCTTAAGAAGGTGCCTTAGAGTTATATTATACATCAACATTTCCAGTGTCCTCCTTCAAAATCCTTAAATCAGCTCAGCTCAGAGTGCCTTTGGGGCATAAGAGAGAAGACAGACTTGCTCGCAGGAAAGTATTTGAAGCATTTCTGAAAACAGATTTATTTTTCACAAGGGGAAATAAACTTAACAACAGAGGGATATCATCTACCTCTCCTCAACCCCCCCGCGCCCCCCCCCCCCCAAAAAAAAAAAAAACTAAAACAAACAAGAGCCAAAAAAAAAAAATTGGAAGGAGAAAATAGCTGTAAATGCTATAAAACCAACCTTGAAGCATTTCTGGTAAATTTGTTCTCACTGAGAAAGGAAAATAAATTATGGAGAGGATGAGAGTAGTGTCTGAGGACATCCCCAGCCTACAGACCTCTGAAAAAAATCAGTATCTACCTCCCAGAGATGCCTCCCTCTCAGCAACAGATCACTCAGTCATTTTACCACTCGTCCTCCCAACAACTTCTTCAGTGGGACAAGTTTACAGAGATCTAACAGCAAATCCAATGTGTTTAAGGCAAGATTTAAAAGCAGTTGAAACACTCATAACATTTCCAGTCACAAAAAGCCACACGAAGACCCCAGAGATACAAACTGCCTTGCTGGGATCAAGCCATATGTTTATCAGCTCTCCTCATCTCACAGCCTCTGACTCGACGTGCTCAGCAGCACTCTGAGTGTCCAAGAGCTTGCAGTTAGTTCAGAGAAACAGCAATACTGCATTTCTGCTCTCTACAGCCAAAAACTAAAAGGCATTTGCTTCCTGCTGCTATTCTGTTGTTTTTCTTTTTTTCTATTTCTCTTTATACTTTGCATTAGACAGGGTTAAAAATCTTCTGAGAAGAAGTTATAATGTCATGAATGCACTGCATGGGAAAACTTGGGGAACAATTCCATAGTTTCGGGGTTAACAGACAGAGGAGTTGCCATAAGTTAGGTCCTTCACTCTATCTAGAATATAAGGATGTAGAATTTCTTTAATTTAAGATTAAATCAGATACAAGCAAAATTCGACAAGGGACAGCACAGCTCTACTTTGTTATGATAAAAGTATGTGATATATTTAAAGAAACTATTTAATCCTCAGAACCTTTTGTTAATGGAAGTCTCAGTTCTCATCTGTGTTTTGCGGTGATACTGATTTAAAACAAGACCAGGAATAATTAAATTCAGTACAAAGACTCATATTAGTATCTGCAGACTTGCACTATTTCATCTAGCTCCAAAAGGCCTCATTATAACAGAGAAGTGAATTACCTTTGACTTTAGAAGTCATGAGGAAACACCTGAGAAAAACTCCATATTGTAGGAAAAGGAATAGTTTGTGTTTTTTTTTTTTCAGAAGTGCCTATGTGAGTTACGTAGGGGCTTATTAAAAGCCACTGATGTTTGTATGCCTGAGCAACTGAGATGTTTTTGAAAATTCCTACCTTTTACAGACATGTTAGGGGAGTAATTTTCAAAAGAGCTTGTGGATATTACAGAAATGTGTTCAGTTATTGATAGATTTAAATTTACTCACAAGTAATTGAGAGTTCAATGTGATTACTCTGAGGTATAAGAAGTAAGAAAGTACACACACGTTTATAGGCTCAAGGCTGAAAACAACCCAGGACTCGGAGGCAGGCAGAATATGAATATTTTCAAGGTGACTTCTTCACATGAGAAGCATTTTTTGAAGGCAGTACAACGTTGCATAGAGCATAATGTTGGAGAGGCTATGGAAAGCATATTACTTTCTCCAGTGGAGACTGGAAATACATATAATGTTATTATTATCTATACATTTAAAGCATCATTGAGCTTAGTAGGAGCTGCATCATGCTAAGATTTACAAACATACCTTATCTCAAATCTTCCCAGCTCTCAATATTTAAGGTATCACTCATTATCCTAAGGCCTAATCCAGTTCCCAGAGAAGTCACTAATTTCACCATACCATAAGAATGCAACTGAAGCCTGGATCTAGCTTTCACAAAATCATCAATTAAAAAAAAAGAATGTCTGCTGGCAGAAATACCATCTTGAAATGTCTATTCTGCAACTATCTTGGTAAGATATAACTCATTTTCTGTTTACTGAAACCTCAAAACATCACATGACCTTTCATCTACTTGCACAACAGGAAAAAAAAAAAAAAAAAAAGGAATTGTGTTTGACAGGCACTGCTAATAATGAAAATGTTTTAAAATGTAAGCACTAGCTGTGTACCAATCACTGCCTAATCAGGGTTATGCTTTTCAAATTATATTGTGTCTTCTTTCACCTCCTGCCTATTATGTGAAATAAAAAGAGAAGTGCTTAAGCAAATCCTTGATCGGTTCATATATATTTTTAATATTAATATGTCAGAGCAGTGGCAATAATGATATTAGGCAAATGACGGAATTCTCCCCCCAGCTGGACATGTTAATTGAGAAGCCAAATTTTAGAGGCAAAGTTCACGTCTGTGCAGATGGCAGGACAATGCCGGATGGCAGGCCTAGGTCAGTGTCAATCCCAAACCGTACTTTAATGGCTCACTTCTCTGCTTTTTCAACGTCAGCTGGTCCCTGTGGGGTGTATAAGTTGGGGAAGTCTGTCTCTGCGGTTTTTTCTGCCCTTGACTCTGGTGCACTAATTTCATGCAGAGAAGATGCCCCTATGTGTGATAATAAAAAAAGAGGAATTTGCGCTTAGAAGCTCAAATAAGAGAGACAGTTCCAATGTTTCTTTTACAGCTGGTGCAGCTGCTTTAAAACCAATATCATACTCTTGCTCCGGCAGGGCTTCATCCAAAGTTTGCTCATATCCAGGGGAACATATTCCCCATTAAAATCCAGGAATCTGATATGTCCTTATCTTAATAATATTTTGGGGGATGGAGGGGTACTATTGTCTTTATTTGCATTTATACTGAGGCTACTTAATATTTTGGCCAGGCTGGTCAGATTTTAAGATGCTTTATTCTGCTGCAAACATATAAAGGTAGTTTGCCCTTTGTCAAAAGGCCCTGAATATTTTTCATATTTCTATAAGTATTAGATTATATAATCTCCTTTAATGTGATCTGTGAATCAAAAGCAGAATATATATACTTATATATTTAGAGAGATATATAGCTATACAGCATCACAAAAAGACTTTAATAGTTTCAGTTTCCTAAGTAATATAATTATTTATTATCTCTAATTAAAATGCAGAGCTTGGCTTTCTGCATGAGACTAGATGAAAAGCCTTTTTAATGAAAAGAGCAACTATGAGCTCTAAAATTCTTTATGGAAGAGATAACTTATATAATCACTGGTAACCTTTTTCAAGAATATTATCTCACTATTTATAAAACAATACCTTCTTTTACTTTAGAAATTTACATTTACATATGAAAAAGAGCTTTATTTATTGATGCCTTTGACTGATGTGCATTCCTCTTTCAGGAATACACTCTTTTTCCAGTCTTACATATTCCAGAGCACCTACTTGCCTTTTGACATTACCTGCAGTGATATTTTAAAACAATTCTCTGTGTGAATTATCAATAAGCACAAAATTAGTTCACTCTTCAAATAAAATCACATTATATTTCCTTGTTCTATAATGTTATATTTAAAATGTTTTCTATTCTTATAGGTAAAAGAGTGCAACATTTAACCACTAGGAGCAGGTATGAACAAAGGCAGAAACATTTTTATTTTCATTTCTTATTGTAAGAGAACCTTTCTTTAACACATCCCCCAACACACACACACACACAAATTTTCTGGTTTTATGAATTTAACTACTTTATGCATCAGGAGGATATAAACAAAAAAGTTCTGAAAGTACATGCCAGTAGAACTTGCCCACATCTGCATTACAAATGAGTTAACATGACTTCTTTAATACTTATATTGATAAATTTTCTCTTTTAGTTCTAAGCAAGGAGGGATTGTTATCATCTATGGAAAAAAAAAATATTTGAAAGCTTTATGGACTGGTGTTTTTCTCATATTTATATAAATTTCAACATACCTACAATCCAAATCTGACCCATCTTAAACACTGCTAACATAATTTTCTGCTAAATATAGAGCAAAAATTTGAACTAGTTTTATATTAGTAAAATATGAATATACAGTATATCATAGTACAGATTGATGAGTGGCCAAATATCTTATGGATATTTCACAACCATATGCAAAGCTCACTATAGTGAAAGGAAAGACTTCCACTGAATCTAACAGGCTTTCACTCAATCTCTCGACTGTGTATTTTTTCATGAAATGGAAAAATTCATCATCTGTGGAATTGCCTGGTGTAACTGAGGGCAGCAAATGAGTTCAGTGATGCTGTATTTGTGTAAATCTGGGCAAAATTTGACCTTGTATACTGACAGATAGGAAACGAAATAGGCAATATGTTTAACTAAATATCTCTGTTGTGCTGTAATCATCTGGTCTTGTGTTTCACTAATTAATGGCTGTGTAAAGTGAGAGCATTCAAATAAACATCATTTTAAAATCCATTTACTCTTTACAGCTCTTGCTTTGTAACTTTTTACTGAATATTGATTATCTTTGAACTTACCTCCTCTCTTAAACCAATACCTCACCATAAGTAATTCTATTTATTTTCTCCAGAAAAGAAGCCATCAAATCTGTTCAAGGACACAGTACCAGCCAGTGCAGATTTAATGCAACCGACTCTGAGTTACTTGACTAACATTTTTCTGGACTTCCTGTAAAGCTTCTGTAGACCTCTCTGGGCATGAATACCTATATATAAGCAAAGTACATATGTTTTCAAGTATATACGTGCATGTAGTCCGTGACATTATTTAGACAATTGTACCAGACTTAATTGTACAACTAATCTAGTCAGGGAATGGAAAATAATAATCTATGTATACCTGTTTAAACTTAGTCAATCTGAATAACACTGTACACAGGAAGCAGTATGCATTGATCAAACAAACATATAATACTATTTTACAAGCAGCAGATGGGTTTATATTAAGCTCCTTTTAATTTCATTCACAATATTGTTAGATAGATTTTATTCTACTAATGAAAATATAACCATACACCTTCAGGAAGTACAACCAATATCCTGGAAAACATATCAAAAAAGCACAGAATAATGTAGAAAGAGAGCCATTCAACTGAACAGAAAATAAATACAGTTACTATTTAATTTTGAATGTATTGTTTATATCAGTGCTACATTTATTTATTCTTCATATGGTTAAAAAACATGTAAGTGCAAAGTTCAAAATTAATAGGAGAAGAGTTTTTCAGTAGTCATCCTAAATACATGGGGAAACACAGACCTAATACAATGCCCTGGCAGTCAATAAAAAGTCTCTAACTCACTGGACTTTAGATCAGTACTAAAACTACTTGACTTTCAAAATGGGAAACACATAACTGATTCATATATTTAGAGTTGTACATCTTTCAAAGCGTTTTTATCAGATAGCATCCACTAACTCCAAGAAGCCTCGCTTCAATTGTTCTTAATTTTGTAACCAAACCTCATGTAATTCATCTCATTTTCTTCTCCTATTAGCAGCACTAAAGATTAAATCCATCCCCTATAACAATAAACTATCTGCATAATTCTCTTTAAAGACAAGAGGTAAAAGGCAGTCTTTGCGTAGGACCATTACACTTATATTTCCTAATGCCTAGCTTACCCATGCAGATTGCCTCCATGAGCAGACATGAGGTTACTGTGTGCGTACGTTGTCAGCTAGCATATATAAAGTCGGCTATGAGTAAGCATGTGTTCATAATTGTGTTCACTTAAACTGAAAAATCTCTATCTAGTAAATTACGCTGCTCAGTTATGGGTCTGTTATTATTGTATAATAATTCAGATTCCACTACTTTTTCTGATTAGAATCTTAAAAGATATTCACAGGCAATTTAGTTAGGAAGAATACATATGCTAGAACTACTCAGGTTTGAGTTAATCTTAGATGATACAGATTTATAAAATTACACTGCAAGAGACGAAAAAAGAAACAAGCAATCCAAGGAAAGCTGGGCACATTCAGACCATTCTTTCCATTTGTAATTCAGATAACATTACGCAGGCTTAATATTTGTCATCATCAGATATTTTCCAGCCTTTTTTTCTGTTCCAGTTACTCTTAGCAACTGTGTTGAACACTAATGTAGTTTGTTCATTATTACAAACGGGAAATCCCTGGCATCAAAGGATTCATTTTAGTCTTTGTCTTCCTTTAGGAATAGGAAATAAATTTTACCTAGTCATTGTCCTAGTCAAGTCAAATAAAGAAACTGTATCTGCTGACGAGCAGTTATTATCACAGTCAAATAGATTAGCATTGATTTACTGTAGGTAAGAGCTGTTGAAGGGTACGTTCTGTATGTGCTCTGTAGCAGCATGATTATTTACTGTAAACCTACCCTCTGATTTTCTCCTTAGGCTAGTATTGTTATTATTAAAGCTAATTCACATGAAATTATGGTAGCTCTCCTGGTCTACAGTCTTTGGTCAGAGACCTAAGCAGGTGTTTGCTTAATAATTTGGTCAAAGATCAGTGAGTTAAAGGTTAGGCCATAGTGGGGAAGAATGGAGAGGTCAGAGCACTTGCAGGAGGGGTCTGAGACTTGATCTTCCTGAGTCTGGAATGGTCGAACCTCAAGGTCACCCATTAGTGATCTTGCTTTAACGGACTGTGAGATGTCGACCATAAATTCACCATGCCAGCACCTTTAACCCTATTAATACTTCGACTACTGGAAATAAAAGCAAGGACCCAGAAGGAACTAGCCCATGGAGAATTATTCACAAAATGTCTATGAGATTAAATTTGTCTAATAAAGCTTACAACTCTCAATACAGCTCTCCAAGGAAAAAACTTTTCTTCATTTACCCTCCCACAGAGAATTGTTACATTCTATATCAAGATGGCAAATAAATGAAGACCTTTCACACACAACATGCATATATATGTGATAGTGTCTAAATATAAACATATATTTCACAATATAAGATTTTCTCAGATAATAGAAGGAGAAATTCATGAAAGTAGAAACAAAACTGAATCATCTCCTGTTCCCAAAACCTATACTTGTCCATGACTGTGTAGTCAGAATTTTACAATGATCATCCAGAATTACAGGCTAACACATAATGAGTAGTCACCTGCCTATCAGAAGCAGACATAATTTCTCCTTCTTTGAATCAATAACTATGTTTTGATGGTCAAGTATTTTCAGATGCAGAAGTATGGGATCACCTAACTGTAACTGTCAATTGGGAAAAATTATACTGTCCATTTAGGAGTTTCACCTTGAAAGGTTCTTCTTTCCTTCCACTCTGCAACTCCATTTCCAGATGGATGAGTTTGTACTTGCTGAATCAATCCCAAGTTGTAGGATTCAAATATTTTTAATGTCTTAGAATAAAATAATTCAGCCTAGTTCAGAGTTTGAAACAATTTCATATCAAAGTTATGTGAGGCTGATTAGTATCGCCATACACCACAACTCCTTTTGGGGCATCCCATACCTCCAGATCCTGGGAGAGTCATTGTTTGCTCTGTCCAGGATCTTCTGGACTGCATGTGACCAGAATGAATTTATATTATTAATAGAAATTGTGCTATAGACATGTGTAGCACTCTTCAGACAAATAAAGGTCCTACTTTATCTAGAAGAGATTACAGTCTAGATTAGAGCCAGAAGAGTACAAGATGACTGTTCATATAGAGGAGATATAAAGGGATAGCTGATGGAGGGATGTCTCGGCCATTTGAGAAATAAAGGTATTTGGCCAGTAAAAGAAGTAACATCGCAAGCCAGCTTAGCAAAATATTTACTGCTATTATGATTAGGATGTCCATGGGACAATGATATAAAGACAATGAACTCCTTCCCCAGAGAGTTCCCAGGGACTCCTGGCAAGCAGCTCCTTCCATTGCAGGATGAGGACATAAGAACTTATGGGCATCAAAGTATCATGAAAGGGAGCAGAAGGGTAGGAAGGGTGAGACATAAAGGAACCATCCACTTGAGATAAATGAAGACATCACAGACGAGTAAAAAGAGATAACAACAGACAGTTAGGTGCAGAGTGTTAATTGGGAGTCTGAACTGAATCAGTGGCCCCAGCCTAGCATTAATGAAATATTCATAGACGGCCACACAACTCACTGCCAGTAAAGGACAGGTTGCTTTGCCTTTTAGTGAGGAAAATTTTACTGTATCAGTGTCCCCTTGTGTTCCTTACCCTCACAGCTTTGAGACTGTATGAAGGAAAGACATGTAATTGCTGTAAAGTGTGTTTTCTCCATGAAAATTTCATAGTGGGTACCTCAGCTATCCAGGAATTTAAAAAAAAAAAATAAAAAATATCATCCATATTGGCCAACCACATAGGAAACTGAGGCATCCTGAAACTTCACAGATATCTTTCTTTAACTTCTAGTCATCTTTTCTTTGACTTTTAGCAGATTTTAGTTTCCATGTTTTCCTATCTTACGAAAACTCTGAAAACATTTGAACAGAAGGAGTTTTTCATATGTGGGCAGAAGGGAGCATGATGTTTCAATAGAGAAGTAGCTCTTCTATTGATAAAAATGCATACATATTTCAAATTGAGAAACTAATCCTGACAGAGGCTGTCATCTCTTATGTGGTATAAAGTGCCCACAATTCCCACAAAGATCAACAGGTTCTGGGCTCCATCCAGAGCCCCTCAGAACTGATCTGTTAATCCAGAATACTTGGCTTCAATTCATATCACTTGAACTCATATTGTTCAGATGAGCTTAAATCTTTATATAAACTGTTTGCTCAATTGCACTGCATACCGTGCATGCTGCTGTGTGCACCTGTTTGTTTTGATAGCAAGCACAATAGGATATTTTGTGGGTTGAAATCATCCATTGTAACAAAACAGTCTTTTTTTAATTAAAAACAATTCTGGAAATGAAGACAGAATAAGAATATGTACAAAAAAATCCTTTTATAACGATCAAAAAGTAAAATGTGTCAAAATATTTTTAGAACCTTGGAAGTATTTTGGTGACACAAAGTCAGTTTTCAGAGAGGAGTTCTGTTTTTAATAGCATAAGCTTCTATCTTTTGTATGATCTCTAAAAGATATTCTAAGTAAATCATTAAAGTATTCTGTTTTAAAAATAAAGATAAAATAATTATTAAAGTGAACTGTATACTTACTGTGTTCCATGTTCTGCTTGTTAATTAGGAAGGAAATGCACTTTTAAAAAATCTTATCAGGAAATAAGATTGCCAGTCTACTTAGTCAGTATGGGTTGGAATCCATTCACAGAAAGTCATATCTCATAATACTTCTGCTTGTTGAGCTTTCATTAATTAAAAGAGGAATAACATACACAAAGCCTAAGCAGTAAAACAGACCGACCATGTTAATCTTTAACACGAAGTCTTGTACTTTGGTGGTTGTGTTTATAACTGCCTGCAAGTAAATAGTATCTTTAGCCCCCAATCTTGCAGAGAACACTACAAAATATGAGGTCAAAATAGAAAGTACTGTAAGCTAATGATAATCATGAGTAATTCTTTTCTAGGAATAATTTAATACACTTTGTTACACTGTACATTGAAACATGAATTAACATGGAAAACAGGGAAAATGATTCATGTAACATGTTGTTGGAATAGGTCATATCCTATTCAGTGTCAGTAGAATAGTCATTTGGACACTGTTGTGTATAGAGAGCTCTTGAAATGGAAAATACCTTTACAGGCATGGAGTTATAAGAAAGCATTATGGTTTCCCCTCAAGATTATAGGCTAGACTAGTACAGTGATCTCAGAAGTCTTTGGAACAACAGAGATAAAATTTTCTAATTTTCTTAATGATCAGCACAGAAGTAAAATTAACCCAAGCTTGTAAATGGACAGCTGAAGATCTTTAACAGTGCAGGGCAGTCACAGAGAGAAATTGCAATACCAGCTCTGTGTCAATCGTCAGGTAGATTTCTGGCTCAGTAGAACAGAACTATTGGCACAACATAACCCTTGGCTACATCAGGGAAGGTGGATTAGCCGTAAACCAGGATAGATGTTGTTCTATGGATTTGTCGCTTTCTTTAGAGTAGAAGAGACTGATGTTGTCTCCCAGAATCAGTTCACTGCCCAGCACAAAAGCTTTGCCCTTTTGCCCCCTTTGCATGCAGAGAGAGGGGATGCTAACATGGTAAAATTCACTCCTGGGCAAGAGGCCAGAACATGGCCTATGTACTATTAAGCCTTCAAAATAGGGTTTAAGTGGGACTTAAGTGGTGCATGAGCCTTTTGTTGGCTTTCTGCCCAGAAGTGAACTTTACCCACCGAGAATATTACATGTTGTCCATGCATTGTCTACCATATATGGGTGCAATGTAATTCCCCTTTGTCACCCTGACAAAACTCCCAGCACTGCTTACACTGTGTTCTTCTAAATGATCCAGAGTAAATTGTGCCTGCTGCATGTAGTAGAACCAAGCAAAGTCCTACTAGCACAGAAATAAAGTATGTCTTTATGGTGAAAGAAATTTAATTTTCTAAGGACTGTCAAGCCAACATGGTAAAGCGTGTGGGCCTTTACTATAGAAAGACGTGGTTTCTCACATTTACTTGTACAAAACAGCATATAGATTTTCTGCAAGTCTTTATTTTGAACTTACAAACTAAGAAGAATCTCATACTATTATGCTTATGGAGCATTCTTTATATTAAAATGTAGCTTGAAGTATTCCCACACTCTTCAGTGTGCTTAAATTTATGCACAAGTAGTCTTTCAGATTCAATAGAACTGCACAGGCAACAGAAACAAATTAAAACATAGTGTGCGTCTTTAAAGGAGTGAGGCCCAAAGTTGTAGCTGCATTCCTGAAGTGAAAGCTTTTCCCTTTTTTAAATTTTATTTCTATTTCTGTGGTTTTCTGCTTTGGCACTAGGGCTGTCTCTTTCCTGATTGACTCATTTTCCTTTGAGAGTTGTTTAGATAGGTTACTAAGAAGGTTAGAAAAGACAAGAAACAAAGGTTTAATGACTTGCAAAAATATGCATAAAAGAAGAGAAATACACACATCCTGGACATTTCCCAGCCCGATACAGTCTTAGCTGGAAAAAGGATGACAGGGAGGGAAGCAGAATTGCGAACAGAAACATCAGATGTCCTGGAAGGAATAATAAATCATAATTTGCTATTGTAAATTCTACTGGCAGCTCTTAAAAGTGACCACAAGTAGTCTCTCTGATACATAGTGAAGAGACCCAGAACTGCTGACAGGTTTGTGTATACCAAACTGATTAGCACTTTATGTTACATAGACAATTATTATGGGCTTTGAATTTGAGTTCCTACATAGCTCTTACTTCGAAGCAAGCAGCTGTATTTTTTTTTTGACAATACTTTCTGTAAACGGCATGTGGAACCTGATGATTATCATTCATTTTTATTTAGTTAGCAGATGGCTTCCAGCAGCGATTCCTTAAAAGTTTCCTCATTTATAAAATATGAAGTGGCTGACCTAAGTTAAACCAATTAGTAACTTTCCTTTATCATTTTTCCAGGTGCTTTCTTCATTAGGAGATATCAATCAACTGCAGGGCAGTAAACATGCTAGTTCTGGTATTTGTGGAATGCTCAGATCATCAATTGAAGTACACGCAGTTCAAATCTGAAATATTAGCAGTTCAAAATCCATTAAGATCAGTATCAGATGAGTTGTTATAATACCCATATTGAAATGTGTTGCACAGAATCAGCATGTGACACCTTGGAACTGAAAGAAAATATTTCCTGTTACTACAATGTTCATACAAAAGCTCTAGCTTGAATTCAGTGGGCAAGATAAAATGTTTTCCACCTGGAAAATGTTCCCTTTTAGTAATACCATCTTCATTAAAAATGTTCAGATTAGTTTCTTCAGCTGTTCTGTACCTCCAGGTACAGAATGTACAGAAAATACTTTAGGATGAAAATATTCTTATACAACTGAAAAATTATTCATCTATTTGTTAAAAACGACAAACATTTTACCTTGTTTATACAACCAGGATCTTTCAAGAAGATACCAGTTTTAGTTTCAAAAAAACAAAGTCACATTATTTGAAATAAGGTATAAGACTCAGATTTTTACCCGCTGTAAATTAGCAATACAAGATGTGATTTTATCAGTATTTCCACATAACTGTATAACATACTTTTACAGTCTGAAAATTTTAACTATCTTTCTAAATATACTAGAGTGAAATGCAGTTACTAGATTTTATACCAAGTTGAAAAGAAAATAATCTGTACATTTTCTGAGTTGGGGAATACTAGAAAATAACAAAACCCTGTTTCTATAAATCTGCATGATCAAGTAAAGCTTCAACTCATATGAGTAGGATCCTGGCAGGATCAGGCCAACCATTCACGAGAAATGTTGATGTAATAAATTTGTGTTTTGGAAAAAGGCAGGTTAAAATGATAAATGTCAAATATTAGTAGTTCTTTTTAAAAAGCCATCTCCCCTGACACTTCACCCTCATCCCTTGCTCTCCCCTCCACAGATAGCAGCGAGGTGCACAGTAAAAGAAATTAAGATGATAGTGTGTTGACAGGAGCAAGGACACTCCAGTTTTCATCCCTGCAGACAACAGAAATGACATCACGTCTCCTCAAACTGACACATTAATAAATTTAGTATCACCTGAACTTTTCTGGAAAAGAGAACCTTTTACACCAGCAAGTTATCTGGTGTCAGTAATAATAGGATTCTGTATCGTATTCTGCTCCATATATGATGGCAGAATTACCTTTTGGGCCCTAACAAGTTGACAGGGGTTCATTTTGCTTCCTCTTTTAATGACATCTTTGCAGGTGAACTGCAGATGTAATGACTTCCTCTTTTGCTTCTGAATACTCCCGAAATGTCATCATGACCCAAGACATCTCAATCTGGCTTAATGCAAACGGGAAGCAAAGGGTTTTTAAAGGTGAAACTGATCTTGCTAATGAAGAAGTATCACTCTTCATCTGGACAGGGAGCACAAAGCTTGTTAGATCGAGCTAGGTGAATGTCACAGGTTAGAGTTCAAGCATAACACAGAATTGTAACTAAAGATGTTATCTTCTATTTATGTAGAGATACACAATCAAAACAAAGTAATAAAAGTCTAAATCTAAGTATTTTGGAATGATCCAGCAAGATATGAAATAAACCTTTGCAGAAGAAGTCAGTACTTTGAGGACCTTAATCATGAAAAGTTCAAATATTTTAAAAAAGAAGACAGTAAACATGTAAGAATATGTTGTTGTTTTTTTTTTTTTTTAAATTGAAGGAATAAACAGTGAAGTGGAGATAATGGATCCTAGTGTAGCCTGTTCATTGCTCCAAGCTGGAGAAATAATGTGGAAGTATCTTATTTATATGTTTAGCTGCAGCATTTCAGATGGTAAAAATACTTTCTATTTGCCACTAAATTGGATTATTCCCAAAGTACATACATATATATTTTCAATGCACAAGAGAGCCAATTAGGATGCTCAAGTAATGTGAGGGCTGTTTTTCAGTGCAAGTGGAAAGCGGCTTGCCCTTCAGAAATGCAGAAAGTTCCCTGAAGCCATCAGAAGCTTCCGTGGGGGGAAAAAAAAAAAAACAACAAACCAAACAAACAAACAAAAAAAAAAAACAAACCACCACACGCAAGTACTAAACACATTCAGATTACCTTTGCTGACAGCAAGCAGGCCTGCCCATACTGCCTATTCATCATAACTTTTGTGGGAGACAGCAGTCCTCTCGATGAGAAGTCTGACTATCTGGGAAAAGCATTAACTTTCAAAGCCTTTGCTGACTGTATAGAAATGATAGTGGTAACTAAATTTAGTGTGCTTCTTTGCAGATGTTTCTTACTGTTTAATTCATTTAATAATGTTTTGTTTACAGTCCAAGTCCTGGTGATACTCTTCTATTTAAAGCAGCCCACAGTTTGCAGGATGTCTCAGATGGACACTGTGTGAATGGGCCCAGATTGAAGCTACTGCAGAAATTGTTCAGTGATTCACCAAGAGAAAATAAAAAACAAAAGCCTACTGGATTCAAACGCTTGTCTGATTCAGGGAACATTTTAAAAACACCACATGAATATTTTAAGTGCCAAATCTAAAATGGAGATTTGAAAATACTCAGATTTTCAAAGGAATGTTTGTACCATTCATGCAATCTTCCTGTCTGTTAAAAAAAAAAAAAAAAAAAAAAAAAAAAAAAACAAAAAAAAAAACCCAAACTATTATTTTTAAGATAAAGGTATATTTGAGATGTTCTGATTTAAGTTTTGGAGCAGTTTTCCATAGAAATAGCAGAACATGCTCACAATATATTTTGTTTTAGACACACTGATTTATAAGAGTTTTTCCTTATTTACTCTTGCTTTCCCTAAGATGCATATAATATGAAATATAAAATACAATAAGAGGGGATCTATACCAAAATAATTTGTTTTTTAAAACAATATCTATAACTAAATATCATGAGTCCAGTTCCTGATGGAAATCCATTAAGATCCTCAGACAGAAGATACCACATAAATGAAATTACATCATAGTAAATTTTACCCAAAACAACAAAGTCAGTGTTTACATTAAAAATAAAAAAAATCATTGTGTATCAGATCTTAATACTAAAGGACTCAGGTGAACAAAATGGAACAACTAGAGGTTATACTCCATAGCAATGGGTCAACTTTGCAAAAACTATTCAGTAGAGTTCCATAGAGGTCACCACAAAAAAATGACAGGGTTGAAAGAACAGTGGGTTCAGGAATCAAAACTCAGTTATAGAGCCTAGAAATCTGCTGGTTGGCTTCCCCATGCCATCTAGATAAGAAATGCCTTTAAATATATCAGAACCTCATACAAGCACTGTAATTCCTTGTTACACAACTGGAAACAAAGAACAGCTTTTATGCAGCAGCGAAAACTTCCAGGCCATACATCATGTAGTGGATTCATGCTAAGATTGTTTGCTGAAGAACAGCCTTTATTCATTCTAAATCAATGAGTGCTACAGAATGGATGATAAACTTGCATGTCGAACTCTAAAGTTGCTATTCAAGTTGCTTTATGAAAAAAAAAGTGGTTGAATACAGGATTTGATTATCTAATACTCAATACAACACGAAAAAATGCAGTACCTCCTTTCTCGCATGTCTGATGTAGAGAAATTGGCTAATGAGTTTAATCCACTTACCTTGAAAGAAAAAGTAAAGTATTTGCAAGTAAGTTTAAATGAATTTTCAATTAAAAATTTTATGAGTCATGGCCTCTGTGTTATTTTAGGAAAAACAAGCAATTACACTTAGTTCTAACAGGTGGAATAATGACTTTTTCACCTGTCAATTGACAGCTTAAAATTCCCACACATGTAGACCATTTCTGTTTCATCTTTTCTTTGAATTTCAGCTGCTTTGCTTTTCAATGCCTGTGCTTTGCTGGTGTCTCCTTTGTGTCTGAAACTCTCACACTGAGTTCTGCCTCTTTGGTGCTGGGCTTTCTTTTCACAGTGACATTTCAACATAAACAGTCAATATTCATTACCTCAAAGGAGACTTCCCTCCTATTGCTGACCAATTAAATACCAGCTGAGTTAGGCAGACAAAGGTAAAGAAGCTGTAACACAAGACTGGCTTAGACTACACTTCTTCCCTTAATGAAAAAAAAAAAAAAAAAAAGTATTCAAAACAAAGAATTGACAATATTGGGAAAATCCAAAGCAGACCAAAATAGTTTCTTCAGAAGTTATCCTCTTCCTTTTTATCTCACATGGTGCTTTCCTAGTACTATTAAGTCTGTAGAGAGGAATAGAAAAGATGCATATGTATCATAGGGACAAAAGCACATCACAGGTATTCCCCTACAATCCCAACTTTGATGAAATAACAAGGATATAACAAAAAAATAATGTCTAATGTCTGATGACAAGTGAAAGAGCTTTCCTGTTTTCATTTCTGAGATGTGATTAAGATGTGGTTTAAATGTTGTTGTATTACCCACAGTTTGGCAAAGACTGCTTCATTTTGTATTATGTAAGGTTCAACTCTGAGAAGGAAAATACCACCTAAATAGATCATGAGCAGGGGTGAAGAGGTAGACTAAACTTATGGCTGATGAGAACAGCCAGATGACAGACCGCCTGGAGGCTGATCAACCTCCTTCTATTCCACAGAGTGTGAGGGGATGGGCATCCATATCATTCACTGTCTCCAAAACGTAGGCGCAGCCTGTAGGGGAAGGAAGAGTTCTACCCATAGCAATGCAATTCAAGCATTCACAGAGTTTCACCTGCAAAGTGCAGGAGCAGTGAATCATAAAATATACCTAGCTGAAAAGGACTTGGAGACATCATCTATACTGCATACCTGCCTCAAGGCAGGATCAGATACCTGAACTATTCCTGACACACATTTTTCCGACCTCTTCTTTAAAACCTCCATCAGCAGACTCTACGCCTCCCTTGGCAATCCACGCCAGTGCTTAACTGTGCCTAGAAGTTATTAAGTTCTTCTTGCTGTCTAAACTAGATCCTTTTGCTATGAATTAAGCCTGCATAAATGAAAATTTGAACATACTCTAATAGAACCTGGAGAGTAGACTAGTAGCATTTTGGCCCACAAAATTTTTCAGACTTTAAGCATATGCAGTAGGTGTTGGGTGATGAGGATGCTAAGAGAACAATTTAAAAAAATGCAGTAATGATTTATAATCTGAAACAATGCAGAAACTTAATTATTTGTCTTAAGAAATGTATTAGTGAATAACATAACAAAAAGAATGAAATAGTTTGGAATATGAGGGTACAAAGATCAGCAGCAAATGCGATGCTAACAAAAATTAGTCTGAAATCAAAGGACTTAATGATTGCTCAGTACAAGATCAGGCTGAATTGTCACAGTCTGAAATAGCGTGTTTAATGATATGAAATAGATCTCGCATTTTTACATGAACTTATAAGGATTTTTTTTGCTTCTTATGAAGTAGAGATTTCTATATTACAAAAGGGCCCAATCCCACAGCCTACCCTCAGTGGGAGGTTTGCTTAACCAAGAAATGCAATGTCAGGCTTTCTCAGAGGATAAAAACAATACAAATAATTAGTGTAGCTGCTTTATGTAAAGGTAACAGCTTAAAATGCTGAAAACATCTAAATGATTTTTACTTAAATGGATGTGACATTGCCAAGAAAGAAACTTTATCCTCATGAGAGATCTTTATTAGCCCGAGTACTTAACCCTAGAGATGGGAATTTAATAATCACAGGGTTGTTTTCTCCCACTTTTTTTCATTTGTGCAACCAGCAGCTAGAGGGCACAAAAGAATGCTTTTACCTTATGATCTATCATATAAAAGAGCTCTACAGACTGAATAAACAAAAAAGAAATCAGTGCTAATATCATAGTATATTACTTATTTTGTTTAGAATCTTAATCTGTATTCTGTTTTGCAAGAAGCAGTAGCAATTCAGAGAGACAATGACATGACAATGCAGAAGACTAATCAAAGACCTTTATCCCACTAAGAATATGTATTTAAACCCCAGAACATAGCAGGTATTTCACACTGCATACACTCTCTGTGAAAATGGTCATCATTACTTGCCTTAACTGTTTTTCAAAGCTCTCTGTTTAAAACTAATATAAACACGTATTTAACCTCTTTCATTCTTACATCTTAAATATTAATGCTGGCTGTGATTCTGCATTAATAACAGCTATTATTTTTGCATTAATAAGGAGCTTACAAGAATAAACATGGAAGTCATAGTGCAGTCTTCCTGTCAATTAAAAAGAAAGTCAGTTGTAGTTGTAGAGTGTTTTATCTTATCATTTCACTCAGGACATTCCCAGGTTCATGGATCTGATCTGAACAGCTTCGGTGATAAACACGTAAGTACACAAAAACCACCATGGTAAGAAAGCCACAAAGGAGGTTATCAGTGAGTTGCCAATTTTGGAATTCCTCACTTTGTAAAGAGCATTATCACCATAAATGAGGTCATTTATGTGGACAGTGTGAGCATTGAGCTTGACATTTTTCCACCAGAAATCCAAATAACCCCAGGAGTGGTCACATCTGTTGCTGTACTGTAAAATGGGGTGGACCTTAATAGCAACGTGTGTATTTGTATGTGTGTACATACATACATATAGTTAAAAAACAAAGCAAAACAAAGACCCTTTCCCTTCACCCCTAATGAACTGCACCAACCCCTTAGGCTGAAACGACTTGGATCCGGATGGAGTGCCATTTGCCAAATTGTAAATTGCCTACATTTATTTTGGGAGTGCACTAAACAGAGTGCTAATTGCCTTGTTTAGCACTTTCCCTTCTTTCATTTGCACTGGTGTAAAATCTTAGTAAATTAACTCAGGATTTTATTATGTAGGTAGCATTTGAACAACTGAATCAGTGAGAAAGCAGCATCAAAGGACTGATAAAAGAGGAGTTGACTCTACCCAGAATGCCATTTATATGTCCCTTGAATTAAAAAGGATGAAATTAACTTTTAATCCTTTTGCTTTTCATATAGCTGATCTTAACATAACATGTATTACTCAGTCATTTTATTTGCATTTACTCATTTTAAAATGTTAATAACTGTGCTTGCAAGCTTACTGTATGGGAATGTGCAATTGCTTGTATTCATATACATAAGTGTGTAGGATTCCTTAGTAATTTTTTGAACTGCAGCCAAATGCAGACTTGAGGCTTCTGTTTATTGTCAAAGAGAACACCCTGAAGAGCAATTCCTATCTAACTGTTCAGTGGGCTATGTAAAATTAGCTGGTGGTCTCACACTTGTCCACAGCACCAATGGTATCTTATTTTTACATAAAGTCCAAAGAGAAAACGGGGGGAAAAATGATCACCATATTTTCACCTCTACAATAATCATCTTTCCCACAGGGAATGGAGAACTATATAATTTATTCTGGGAACAAATTCAGTGACATTAGATATAAACAGGGTGTTTTAGATTTAAATCTTGCATCAGCAAAATTTCCCCTTAAAAGTCATAGGCTGAGGATTTCAACATGGTAGCACTACTGCTTGTGAAAACAACTTCATTACAAGAAAGTGCAGACTGAAGACCACAGAGTCAGCACTTAGTAGATCTGGGTCCTGTTCTGAACACACATGGTGCACAGTTACTATCTTTAAGCAATAGATTTCAGCAGTGTGAGGGTATTTGGGGTGTTCTACTGACAGAACCTTAATTTTCATAAGTGTAGAAAGCCAGAACTTTTGTTTCCAAATGCAGCCAAAAGCCTCGTAGGATCAGAAATTATAGATAAAAGCCTGTTTCTTGCTGTCAATAAAACACTGTGCTTGCCAAAATTTTATTTACTCTCTCCTCCTTTCAGTTTACTGTCCCTTCAAATCATGTATTTTCATAGTCCCTTCAAATCATGTATTTTCATACATAAGGAGCTCAGAATCATAAAAAAAAAAAAAAAATTGATTTATTAAAGTTAGAACAAATTTAAGGGACTATTAAAAAGAAGTAAGATATGTTTTCTTAGTTTCTGATAGATTTTTTCAAAGGCTACTTTGCTGATTATTTCTCCTTCTGTACTTCCGATTGTAATGAAACAGGAAATCCAAGACAACTTAGTATTGAAAGTCAGAGAGTTCTGAATCCTCAATTTCATATGTACCTTAGTAATAGTAAATAGCACATTATGTAATTGTTTACAAATATCCAAACCTCTATATCTTAAGGTACATTACAAAACATAAAAAAAGGACTGCCTTAAAAAGCAACTTTTTATGTGATATTTTTTAGTTCAGTCTCCAGACCAGCTTGGTTTGGGAGGGTTCCAGATAAGTAACTGAACTTTTGGATGCTTCTCCCACCAACCCATTTGATGTATTTCTATTATTATTTAACACCTGGCTGCACTGCTGTTAAGTGCTGTGTGAATAAAATAAGATATGATTTAGTATATGCTAGCAACTATTTGCTAACAAAACAAAATAAATGTGTTCTAATGATTCTCTGTATGTGAATTTACTATAAAGGTCCAGAACTTACTCCTTACATTACAAAGTTAAAGGAAGCCATGCCATATGTTTCCATGACAGCACGTCCAGGCACAGTATTTGGGACCACATCTTCTTGCTGCAAGAGTTAGTGAGTAGGAAAGAAGTAGGTTATAGATTTATTTTTATCTGTGCAAGAATATTATGGTTAATTAGGATGTGATAGCCCTGTTACTGCTATTTTTTTACCTTACGGGTAATGTATAGCACTCATTCAAGCACTAGAACTCCATGATGTTTCCTGCTGACAACATATGCAACGAAAATTTAGACTCTACATTTGGAAGTTTTTCATTATAATCTGAAAGGGTTGAATTTAAAGTATTGAAGAACAGACAAACTGGGCACCAGAAGAGAAGTAGCCACAGACTGGATATAAGCACAGTCTTTCCTCAAGGTGCTGCATAAATCTGGCAAAGGTTTAAGTTTGTTCTGTCAATTCAGCGAAGTGAGCTACTGAGCCCATAAAGTAAGCACATTTACTAGAGAAGGAAGATCTAGGACACAGGTTGAATTCTGAAAAATGTTGAGTTCTGAAAAAGGAGTACTCAGGAGCCTAAGGAGAATATTTTGTTTTTAACTAATCTCCAATGTTTGACCATGTTGGCCTTACAGTTTCAGGAATATATTTTTAATGAATTAATCTAATACTGAAAAAGAAATGGAACGAAACAGTTACTTTCAAGTCCTTTGTACTTTGATATGTATTCACAAAAAACATGTAATGCAGCAGAAAAAAATATATAAAGGGAAACTTCTCCATGAACATAGTACAAAAATTTTTGTGTTCTAATATAGATCCTGATCACAGGCAACTGAATGTGCAAAAGAATCTCCATCAAAAACTTTCATGCGAAGGAGTTAGCCACTGTTAATGTTTCAAGCAAATGTTGCCCAGCTCCACTTTGTAACAGAAGACCATTAATAAAAAATATATATTATTAGAGTTAAAAGATGCAAAGAACTTTACGAGTCTATCAATATAGTGCCTTCTCCACAGTAATTTCTACTTCATATTACTAATAAGATTTTCTCAAAAGACATAGTTTTCAAAATAGAAACAATCCAAGCATGATGGTTACACTAGTAATATAATACTAACCCCGTTAATGTATCCTACAGGAACCAGTTTTGATATTCCCTCCTTGTTCAACAGGCACATTTTGTGTCAGTAAATTAATTTTCACAATCAGTTCTGGGATTAGTGCTTCCTCCATTGTCATTCCTCAGCAAATGCTTTGATGGACTATAAGGTATTTCCTTTTATAAGGAAATTTTAGAAGTTGATTTACAGAACAGAAGTGAATAAGCAGGTATGAACTTGAGGATTTTCTCGGGATCTATTATTAGTGATGTTTTATATTTACAACTTGCTTACAAGTATGTCTAACAACTATCACAACACAGTCATATCGACGACTCAATGTCCAAGTGGAGAGCAGCGACAAGTGGTGTTCCTCAGGGGTTGGTGTTGGGACTGGCACTGTTTAACATCTTTGTTGGTGACAGAGACAGTGGCATTAAGTGCACCCTCAGCAAGTTCACCAATGACACCAAGTTGTGTGGTGTGGTGACACACTGGAGGGAAGGGATGCCATCCAGAAGGACCCGGACAGGCTGAAGAGGTGGACCCGTGCAAATCTCATGAAATTCAACAAAGCCAAGTTCAAGGTCCTGCACGTGGGTCGAGGCAATCCCAAGCACAGATACAGGCTGGGCAATGGGTGGATTGAGAGCAGCTCTGCGGAGAAGGACTTGGGGGTATTAGTTGATGGAAAACTGACTGTGAGCCAGCAATGTGTGCTCACAGACCAGAAAGCCAACCATATCCTGGGCTACATCAAGAGAAGTGTGACCAGCAGGTCAAGGGAGGGTATTCTCCCCCTCTACACCACTCTTACAAGACCTCACCTGGAGTACGGCGTTTAGCTTTGGGAGCCCCAAGATAAGAAGGACATGGACCTGTTGAAGTGAGTCCAGAGGGGGCACATGAAGATGATCGAGGGCTGGACCACCTAACTCCTTTATGACAACAGGCTGAGAAAGTAAGGGTTGTTCAGCCTGGAGAAGAGAAGACTCTGGGGAGACCTTATAGTGACCTTTCAGTACTTAAATGGGACCTACGGGAAAGCTGATGAGGGACTTTTTATCAGGGTGTGTAGTGATAGGATGAGAGGTAACAGTTTTAAACTGAAAGAGGGAAAATTTAGATTAGCTATTAGGAAGAAAATCTTCACTGTGAGGGTGGTGAGACACTGACACAGGTTGCCCAGAGAAGCTGTGGCTGCCCCCTCCCTGGAAGGGCTCAAGGCCAGGTTGGACAGGGCTTTGAGCAACTTGGTCTGGTGGAAGGTGTCCCTGCCCATGGCAGAAAGGCTGGAACTGGATGATATTTAAGGTCCCTTCCAACCCAAACCATTCTATAGTCCCTATATATACACACATGCACATGCATGTACATGCAAAAAACAAAATTGGTGGAGTGGGATTTACATACTGTCAAAATTGTGGGTGGCATTTCCCTTTGCCTGTGAAGGATGCATGCTAGTTTTTAAGTATCAATCACTATTTCACTCATGATGAAATCTTCAATGAGAATGCAGCTAAAGGAGGTTCTACATGCCAACAAAATGAAACTTTTGTCTTAGTCTCATTCTCTAACACCATTTTATTTAAACTTCTAAACAAAATTAGTATAATCTGGATGTACGGGGAAAATTTTTTTTTTGTTAAAATAGTTAAAAGTCTAATTTAGTCATGAACTAACAAGAAAATGTAATAATATAGTCTTAAGAACATGAGGCATGAGCACAGATGAAAGAAAAGCCTATAGTAAGAACAAAATAATAAATATACCTACTACTGCTGCATGAACCTTTTGATTATGGTAAAGAATACAGGAGTAACTCGGTGATTGTATAGTGGCTGTTCTGGTCACCTGGATTTTTAGGGATATTGTTTTCTGTCCTGACATAGCCTTCCTATTTGCCCCCCACTAGGTTCATCTTTAACTCGTTCAAATCATCATGGTACCTGGAAAATAAAGTACTAGTTTTCAATCAGTCTTAGTACTTGTGATGCTGAGTCAGCAAAACTGAGATGATTCTGCCTGAATCTTTTTGTTTAAAGAAAATACACCAAGAGTACAGCATTAACTTTGTAAATGCCAAGAGACAGTTTTTCTTAAACCAGATACAAGGACAAAGAACTTTTTCAAATGAAAGAAAACTCAGAAATATTAAGCAACACAGAAAAGGAAATTAAAAACTTGGCAAAATTCTGTCCCTGCCTCTTGTGTCCTTACAAGGTGGGTCCTTTCCCTCAGGCTTGCTCTCAGATCACCAGCTCAGTGGCTTTAAATTTTGACAAGTCTCACGTAGTCCCCTGGCTCCCTATGAAGCACTGTGCTTTTGCTGCCTCTGAGGCCTGTCTACTCCCTGTCCTCAGCAGCATCTCAGCCTTAGCCCCTGCTGCAGAGTCCCTTTTCCCCTACCTCGTCTTCTGTGATCATGCTCAGAGGCTCTTGGGGAAGGATTAATCTCCCCTTATTCCGGAGGGCTGACGTAGAGGACAGCAGTCAGGAGAAGTTAAACATCTCCCTAAGGGAGCCTCATAGGCTGTGAATACATACTGGCTTATACATAAAAAACTACAAATAAAACAGGTATAATATAATGCAGTACCTCTAGGCTATTATTTCATAAATTATACCCTTTAAGAGATACCATTTCAGTTTTCCAAATCTGTAGGAAATCAGATTTCCACAACAAACCTGCTAGAAATCCTGCCTCGTCCTGGAGCCCAAGGGAGGCTTGCAGGCGACCTTGGAGGAGCCTGGACTTCCCTCACTGCTCTCATCAGTAAGAGACTCTTACACATCAGAACTAGCTGTGAGATCAAGCCACCACATTGCCTCCACACAATACTGTTGCATAAAATAGGACTATTTTTCAGCTACAAAGCATTTCACTTGAGAAATGCAGCATATTGAGAGTATTAGTGAAAGTACTTGGTATTATTTGTCATATTTCATGCCTGTAAATGATGGCACAAAATTTAAATTATTTACCCAGTGCTAGAAACATATTGGTGACAGAAATATAGTGGCAACCATAGCTCTTTATACGCATTTCTTATCCCCCAGCAGCAACCAGCAGTCCCTCCTGAGTAAGCACTGACAGCATTTGATGTCAGCCGCAGACGATGGCAGCACCAATGAGAAGCAGTTAACAGAAGTTTGATATTTCATTTTGGTGGGCAGGAAAATGAAATCTGCAGTCTGTGACTCTTAGGAAATTAAGTCTCTATTAGGAAAGGGTTAAATACAGATTATGTAAATAGGGATATTGTTATTTGTCCCATATGTAGCACTGTGGAGTGAAGACTGCTTTCTCTCCCTCCCTATTTTTTTTTTTTTTTTTTTAGTTTTTCTTTTCCACAAATTGAGAGATTAACCTGGTCTCAATTGAAATGGCAGCCCATATCATACCTTCCCTTGATCTCACAGCATGGCTAATAACAGCTGGGGCCTACCAAGCAGGCTTCTTTATTTTTCCTTTATTGTTCCAGGCCACACAACCGTGAACCTTCAGCATGTTATGTACTTAAGCATGGTCAGGTTGATGTCATTATTTTCTTATTGTTGTGGAGCTCCCTGGGTGTTTGCCCATATTCATAGAGAGGGGCTTGTGTGCTCTTTGTAGGTTAACCTTTTAAAAAGGAGATGCTCGACCACTTGCAAATGTAGCCCAGGGCTGTGACATTGCACTAGGCCGATTGGTACGCTTCAAAACACATATTAGCACCACTTGTGCTATTTCATCTTTCTTTTTAATTTTAGCCCAGTCTTGTTAGATAAATCTTATCTGTGTCACAAGTAAATGCTTGATAGAGCACATTTTTAAAGCCTTTAGAAGGAGGGGAAAAAAAAAGTGTGGTTTGTCTGGGTCACTCTGTGCTTTGTCTAAGCATAGACATAGGTATTTGCCAGTTTATCTGTCAGCTGTCCCTCCGTCTATCTCTCCAGCTACCTCGCAGCAAACAAGCCATGAGCATTAGTGCTGAATTGTGAGAGCTACAGGGAAAAGTGCTTCTCTGCATGAACCATAGCCACATTTATCTTTTACAATCCTATAAAAATTGGTCTACTTGCTATCAGTTCAGCCTAGCAAGCAAGCAGCAGCTCTCAATTGCCTCCAGCTTTGATGTAAGCACCCCACAATATTTCTGTTGCAACTACAGTGGATAGAAAACACCTATAAAAATATTAATTAGCTGCAGTTGCCACCAGATTCAGTTAACATACTGTGCACCAGCTCTGAAATACTAGAGCTTTTATTAGGTAAGCTAATATTTATTGCAATCATTAAAGTCTGAGTCATAAACGACTGAGCATAAGAAAGATGTTTCAGGTATTATTCCTTTCACGTATCAAAAGTATGTTTGTTAAATCCTACTTGCGGGGTTAATTATTTTGGAAGTCATATTGTAAGTACAAGCTTTCAAAGAATTTGGCAAGATGTTTTCACGCACTCAGTGGGCCAAATGTAAAAGAGTAAGGGGGTGAATCTCCATGGGTTTCAATGAGTTTTGGCCTTGTAACTTTTAAATGAAGCAGATACAAACAGCAGCACAGATTACAGGCTTAATGTCTGAATTACTTCAGTAGCATCAATTATGATAATGATAGTACTGACACCAATGTATCCTTCGCTACAGTTTCTTTTGTAGACTGGTTGATCCTTTGCTTTTTTAAACTAAGAGGTCATGAAGGTGAGCTGTACAGCTGGGCAGCAAACAGCCTTATGTATCTGGGTCACTGTCAGTGCCCCGAAGGTAAATCTTAAGTTACTCATGAGATGGGAAGTGGAAGGCTGCCTGTGCTCATATGCATGAGGATTAGGTTTATGGTTACCACCAGTCTGGATGCACGACTTGCCCTTCATGTAAACCCTGTCCCACACAGACAGGAGGTGAAACAAAGTGATGCAGAGATCTTTACAGGATGGAGGTGGACCACACTGGCTTTTACATACATAATGTCATCTCTGGAACCCCCTTGTGTCTTTACCAGATACAGTCGGGATTGTCCCCTTAATGTTTCTTTCAATTATTGTAGAAAAGACAGCCAATAATAAGACTTAATTTTTTATAATTTGGGGGACCTTGTTTATAACAGAGCTCTGATTTTATAATCTACCTCAGTACGTATGTGCATATGTCTAAACATAAGGATAGGTTTGTCTGAATCCTTTGCACATTGCCCCATGATGTGTTTGGTTGCATGGACCATGGCTGTGCTGCCTTACCCTTCAGACTTGAGTTTATTGAGCCAACCACTTCTCTCTCTTCTTTGTCCATAAGGAAATAGCTTGAATACGAGCCACTCCTATCACATGTATAAATTTCCCTGGACAATCTGGCTTACTCCAGAGTGGAGCTAGGAGGACAGCCAACATTTTAAAAGTTTGAATGGCCAGGGAGTTTGAGCCTGATGGCAGTCTCAAATCCCAGGCTAACATGGAGGTGGAGACAGCTCCGAACTGGCTCTCTGGTTCTCCTTTTTCATTTTCAGAGTTTAGTTTTATTGTCAAAAACCTCTGTTAGTCTGCAAAACAATACTCAGTAATGCACTGAATTAATTTTTCTCTGACATTTTGTACCTTACCAATTTCTCCTTCACGCAAGTAAAAAGCCAAATTTATTTCTGTAATGAGACACTGAGTAACTGTTTTAACTCCCCAAAATATACTTGCATGTATAAGTATATATTTATAGGTATACACACATATATGCCTCACTGAAATGATAATGTGTAAGACATATCTTTACTTTGACTTTGCTTAAGCAAATTTATAATCAGAATAAGTGAAAAATAAAATTAAGTTATCTTCCATATGTATTTTACTGGTGTAGTTGTAGAGAATGGCACACTGGTTTTGGAGTACAGCAGTGAACTGAGAATTCATTTAAATCTCCTCAGTCTAATTTTTGATTACCTTAAGCAAGGTGGTGTCCCCTGATTTGTTCTTTATATACTTAAAATACTCCATTTACCTGAAGCTCAGTTTTTAAAACCACTTTAATCTTTCCCTAATAAACATGGTTCAGTTATGTAAAACAGCACATTGCATTAACATAGGTTTTATTTTGACTGAAGTCCGTCAGTATGTTGTTATGCCAAAATCTGAGATCATACTGTCTGGTGTATGAAGCCCATAAAAATTAAATAAGCCTGTAGAAAAATATCAAGGGTTTAGTCCAAAAACTTTTCTCCTTCTAAATATTTTTATTATTTTTTATGGACCAAAAAAGATTTCTAATTTTACTGATAAATTTCCAATGTTTCTTTTCAAACTTTTGGTTCCAAGAAACCCAAGAAACCCAGTATTGCCAGAAGACATTATTTACTATGAACCATGGGCTACCATTTGGAAAACATGACTTGAACAGGATGTCCTTTCAGATAGCAGTGTGCTCTGTTTATGATTCCATAAGATCTTTACATATTTTAAATGATATTCAGAAATATGCTTATGCTTTTTTTTAAGAACTTATTTTCTTATCTGAACTCTTTTAACAAAGGTATTACGCTAAGTATAAAAGCTGTCCAATTTTTTTCCAACCTTTTGCTTCTTTCTAAACCACAGTCATTTTGTTAGACATTGAAAATGTCTTGATTTAGTTGTCTTGCTATTTTGGGCCTGTCCTGCCCCCTGCAGTGGTAATAAGGATGGGGCTTCCTGCTGGGTCCCGAAGAATACCATTTCACGGCCGCCACATAGCTGGCGGCTTTTATTTATGGAGCCAAGAAAATGAATGGGTATTAGTGTCCAAACATTTCAACATGCTCCTGTGGCCATGCACAAAAGGGACTGATTTGCAGCAAATTTCCACTTATTTTCCAAAAGTATTTACCTTGCAGAAGCTTGGCTGATCGCTATAATGGCATAGCAGAGGGGAAAAATGACCATTTCAGAACCCAATTTTTATATATGTTTCTGAACCTTAAAAGTGTTATACTTCTGAATAAAGATAATACTCTTGGTTGCTAGGCTTTTATGGATATGTGGCTAATGCCAGTCCTTTTTTCACGTGTGTCTTTACAACAGATGGAATAGGAATTACCTAAAAGCAGAAAGCTTACTCTGCAATGGGGACTGCATGGGTGAAGGTTCTTGCAAAAGACCAAAGTTAAGGTTCTTTTAAGCAGTGTGGATGGCACTCATCATGGCACATCCAAGAGTTTTTTTCAACACCTGTACTTTTACCTGCCTGCTGGGGGCAGCACAGGGTGTATTTTACACCTTTCCTAAACTACCCCAGGAAATTTGGGAAAGGCTTTCAATCTGTGCCTCACTGTGCAACTGCACGAGACCTGCATCATGATACTATACCAACAAAAATTGGTGAGATCCATACTATGATACTACACAAAAAAAAAAAATGGTGGGATTCCCACATGCCCTTTAAATCACCGAAATTTCATAACAATGAGAGATTATTAAAATACAGTTGCTGAAATTTCTGTCCAGACTCTGAAAAGTTCAGGAATGCAATTCAAAGTCTTGTGCTTGTGTCTTCTTTAATAGTTCCGGATGAGCTTTGTGGCAGAAAACTTTAACTGCAGCCAGTACGTGGGTGTTAAATGATACAAAGGCTTAGTTAGATAAAATTAAGACTATTCTTACTTCTGCAGGTGTTTGCAGGTACCAAATTTCAGCTGCAATTCCATGTATACACATGCACAGGTAGAGACTGTATGCCTGAAGATCACCATCATAATATTTATAGGAAAGCCACAACAAAAAGAAAAACTGGATTATTCGTACTGTAACATCATTTCTTGGAAGTTCCCAGCAGGTAAGATGTGAAGTCTAGATAATAGAATCACACCGCTACACTAGCTTCTATACAAGTTTATGCAGGTCACCAGATATTGCAGTCTGCAACCCCTGAGTGTAAGTTTCAAAAGAAACAATACAGGAAAGAAAGACTTGTCAATGACAATACCCTTGCAATTTTTTTTTTTTCATTTTGTAAATTTTTTAATATATTATTCTAGATATAACCATATCACTACTGTTTATGGTTGCCTCATCTGCATTGAAATGGAAAGCTATCACAAATTATTTCCAAGTTGAATAGTTCCATGTCATAGTCCGCATTTGTCGACTTTTATCCTGGAAAGTTATCCAGCAATTATAACAACGCTCCTGATTTAGCTCCTGGTCTTAAGTCTACCTTTTTTTCCCCTAAAACTGGTCTACATAAATGACAAAACCAAAACAACTGTTCTATTTTACCATTGTGTCTGAATAAATTACAGAGTAAATAGACTTATAAGGAAAAAAATCTGAAATCCTAGATGTGCAGCAGTACATCTGAAGCTGCTTCATTGCTCCTTATTCCTTTGCTTCCTATTCAGATTCATTCTACTCAGCCTCCATCTCCTAAATCTATTCTCATTCAAGCAATCCCAAAGAAACAGTACACAACATGGGTAAATCCTCTGCAATGAACTCTACCTCCACCTGTTATCATATCTTCAACTGCTGGTATCAGTTTCACTATATATATCTGAAAAAGAGATGGAAGAATGAAGTGGTGGAATAGAGAGCAGATAAATAATCTCATCTGTTTCAACATCCTTCGAACTATGCATGAGGCATACCAAGAGAAAGAGCAATGGATATGTGAGAGATGCCCTTTCCTTTTCTCGCTCCCTAGAGTTTTACAAGATTTTGCTCCTCTTCACATTGCATGGCAGAATATACCACACACCAGAACAGTATGTTGGAAGGAATAAACAAAAAGTGAAGGTGGAAGAATATCTACTAGTCTCTAGGAAAGGAAAGACTCTTTCCGTACACCTCGGTTTCTCCCACTGGAGAGTGGATATAATAAGATTCACAAGAGAGCACTGTGAGGGTCTGCTATGGATTCTGGACACACTGAGTGTTTTTTAAAGTTTCCACTCAGTTTCTGTAGACATGTATGATACTTAATGAAAACTTTAGAACACCTTTAGAATTCTACAAATTCCTTCACAGCTAATGTAAAAATATAATTTTCAGAAGCAATCAAGGACAATCACACAATAGACATGTGGAAACTTTTTATAACAAACTATAATTTTAAATATTAAAAAATAAGAATATGCCATTAATCTCCCTAGCTCACAACAGTGCAATTAAAACTGTGAATTGGTGAATTATTGTATTTTAATCTGGTTAAGAATAAACTGTCCTGAAACTCTCTAAGAAAGTAGAGTATATCAAGGCTTGTTCTTCCCACAAAGACTTGATTTCATTCCGTTGCAATGAAGCAGACAAACTTTAACAAAAATTAATACCTTGCACTCTATTTTTTTTCCTTTTTTAATATATCTTGGTTTAGTCAATGATTGAGAAAGTCTATCAAACCCTGCTCAAGGTCCTGTTTTCAGTCATTAGAAGTGAATCATCCTTAAACCTGCACTTATTAAAAAGGTTTAATCCTGTCAAGTTAACAAAAAAAAAAAAAAAAAGGAAAAAAAAAAGAAAGAGAAAGGAAAGCAAGGAAGGCAAAAAAGGATAGAGGGAGGGAGGGAGGGAGGGAGGGAGGGAGGGAGGGAGGGAGGGAGGGAGGGAGGGAGGGAGGGAGGGAGGGAGGGAGGGAGGGAGGGAGGGAGGGAGGGAGGGAGGGAGGGAGGAAGAAAGAGAGAAAGAAAGAGAAAGAGAGAAAGAAAGAGAGAAAGAAAGAGAGAAAGAAAGAGAGAAAGAAAGAGAGAGGGAGAGAGAGAAAGAGAAAAAGAGAGAAAGAGAGAAAGAGAGAAAAGAAAGAAATTAATT
Source organism: Tyto alba (assembly GCF_018691265.1). Classification (NCBI taxonomy): domain Eukaryota; kingdom Metazoa; phylum Chordata; class Aves; order Strigiformes; family Tytonidae; genus Tyto; species Tyto alba. The sequence continues at coordinate 5,606,075 of NW_024881317.1, forward strand.
TTGCTTCTTTTTCCTGGGGTTAAGAATTACTTTTATCTGACAGTGGCTTTGCATGTTACAGCATTAATTTTGCAATAAATTATAGTGCAGGTAGGTGGAATTACTCACATTGCTTGACCAAAGTTTCTGACCTAGCCAGACCTCTGATTGATGAATAGTTTTTCATTTTGTTCTACTAGTCCTTTCACACAAAATCGAAAAACTGGGTGAAAAAGATCCTATTTCATGTAATAGCGTTTTGTTATATATCATTAGCACTTAATTCTGTCACCAGTGCCATGTCTGTGTTAACTAGGCCTTTCAACTTAATCCTTTCACACCTCAATGTGACATTCATCTTGGGTAATCAATGCACCAAAACTCTTGGTCCCAATGAGTGAAATAATTCATAGACTGCTGCTTTGTAGTGACTCGGTCCATGCCCTCCAAGGGGAGGTCTCTTACAAAATTAAAAATGAGGTTACAGCATGATTAGAGCTACTTTTGATCTAAGTTCCTTAAGTATCAGTACCAGTCTTTTCTCAAGAGTTGCTTTAGGGAAGACTGAGTACAAGCCCAAGCAACTTTGGCTGTTCACCTGAGTAGGTATTGCACACTGAAGTTCATGTGGCTGATACTTCACTACTATTGTTATCCAAGGTACTCTGATTTAATTTAGTTCAGGTCCATCTATCTGTAGTATTACACCTCTTTATGACTAGACTGTGTCAGAAGTTTAGGCTTCTTCAGGACCTCTTTTCAGAACAGCTGCAGGATTTTGGCAAACTTTATGGTTACGCATTGATTGTTTCTTCTATTTGGGTCACAACTCATGCATAAGTCCAAGCTTGCCATGTAAGCACAATGATTAAATCAATATGTGAAATCAGGTGTGGGCCTGGAAGAAGGTCTAGAGTACCATGTGTAACTTCAAACTCACCCTACCCCCAACATGTCATAGCTCCTGTTACACTTCTCCAACCAGCATTGTGGATAAGACAGTCATACACATGGCTGTGGATGGCTGGCTTGAAACTTTCAACTTCTACCCCATCAAGCTTTGTGACAACATCACAAGGTCTACATGATCTGTTTTACAAACTGGACAATCATAAAAATGAAACTCACTCTAATGCACGTAAGTCTCATGTGAAGGGCTTACCAGTGATTTATATGAAACCTTGCTCCTTCTGCAGGCATTTATAACTAAGTTGAATTTCAGTCAAGACAGATGAAGGGCAAAATATTCAACGAGCTGGCTTTGCTTTGCAGCTGCAGTTTTGTTATTGACAGTCTTACTGCTTACAAGGGGAGAATGAGGCAACAACTAATAACCTAAGAGCACACAGTTCTAGTAGGTGGCAAAGCTGATCCAAAGATAGAGAATAGGTTTGTGAAACTTTCCATGTTCTATGTCAAAATGCTCAAAACTTACTAATTTTTCATCTTTGTCAATATTTCCATGACTTCTAATCAGAATCACAAAGTATATCTAAGAACACTTATGTTCTACAGAAAAGTATCTTTCTTGTATTGTAGTTTTACGCATACTTAGTACATAACAATTTCTTATAAACTACTAGATCATGCTTGTGTTGTGGTGCTATTTGTTCATATTATCCTTGGTGCATGGCATACCTCCTCACAGTTAATTTGTCAAATCATTCCAGAGACATCTCTCATTCTAATTTCCATTCCAAAGGAGCTCCCTCAATAAGTGAATGAACAAAACTATTTTCCTCTTTAGAAGAAGTTTGGTTCTTCTCAAAACCAGCCAAGAGTTCATGGAAGAGGCAAGGACCAATTCAAATGACCTACTTACAGGATCAGAGTCCAAATTTATGAGAAGTTTTTATTTTTACATTTTATGCTACAACATCATTTAACCATGTTTTGCACATGCTTTTGCCTTTCAACCACAGACTATTGTTATGGTGTCCCTATCTTTGTCCTCTTCCTCGCTATTTTGATGCCAGCAGACTGGGTCATGTGCTATTTGGACTGCAATTTCTTTGAAGCATAATCTGGATATTTCTTAACTAACCAATGACATATTTAGTAAAAACAGGAGGTAGGTAGCAGGCAAAACTAGTGTCATAGAGATTTTTTTTTTCATCCTTCTCTATAGAAATAGCTACCATTAATTTTGAAGATCCTTTTTCTGAATTTTATCCTAAGTATAATTTCTTGTTTATTTGGATTTTCTTTTTTTGTTGGGTTGTTCTTGTTGTTATTGGGTTTTTTTACACCTGACATCTGTCTGGAATCTTTAGTCTAAATTAAAGTTACATTACAAGTGCTTTACCTCAGTCACAGCAAATGTATATCCACAGACATTCCTTTGGTTCCGTTGGCATCAGTCCATATGCACACAACTGTAAATGACATGAAAAAAATCTGGCCTCTGATATGAAAAAGGCTATTTATACACTTTCACAAAGGACAAACGTCTTATAACTTTGGGTCTACATAGAAATGAGACACAAATATGTTAGTGAAAAGCCCCAAGTTTTCTAAATGTAGATGAGCACAGATTAAGAAAGCAGTAATTAATTTCCTTTGACCTCAAGCTGAAATTCCTTTCTAAAGCTGTCATAAAGAGAAAGAGGCCAGAGAGAAGAAGTGAAACTGTGTAACAATGCAATTAAACCCTTGTAATGAGGTCAGCCATTGGACTTGTTGCAACTGATATCATTATAGCAATGAGGAGGCATTATACGATGGCCTGATTTTTTACAGGGTTCATTTTTTTCTTTAACTCTTTAACAGTCAGATATATATTCTATAGCACTATAAAATAATTATTGTTAGCGACCAGAAGAGTAGACACAAGTTTTATTGTCTAACTAACTCTATTTTATAAGTTCTAGTAATGAATACATGAAAAAAAAAAATTTGGTGACAGTGGAATACAGGACAAGTTTGATACAGACAACCCTTCACTCGGACTCTGTGCCATAGTTGCTGTTAGAGCTTCCTTCCAGAAAGCAACTCCACTCCCACCAACAATGAGAGAGACTAACTTTTAGCAATCTGCTGACAATTGGTGATGGGTAATACTTAACTTTTGGGAGTTGTGGTGCTTAAGAAAAACATGAGCAGATCTGTAGGACTAACCTGAACCAGAATGAGTCCCAAGCAGTCTTGATGTCACTTGAAACTTGTTTATCCATTGAGGGTGCTGGGAAAAGAATTTGCTCTACTGGAAGAATATTCATTGGTTTCATGTGGTCTGTAAACATCAGTTTTGATTGTCTAGCTAGGCATTAAAAAGAAATAAAAACTTGTGAAGCTCAGATTTGGGTCCAGATTCAAGGACACTGTGGTAGGGCATATTTTACATAAAACTTTCATTAAATAAACATTATTTCAACTGGAAATTTAAGCTCTAGACATTTTCCCTTTCTGGAGGGGGTGTCCTATGTATTGGGCCTGCATATGACAACCACCTCTGTTATTACCTCTCTGATTCCCTTGGATCCTACAGTTCACTTGGATCCCTACAACTGAACTTATGTTACCCATTTCCTCAGCAACTATTCATAGATTGGCAGTTCTTCCTTCAGCATGTTTCTATGAGTGATTCCTTCTTAGTGTTTGTAAGATAGGACTTGAGTATTTAAGTTTAAGAAATAGTTCAGGGTTATAAATCCAAAGTGGCTGTAGGTATTTCCATCTTCTCAGAATATTTCAATCATACCCATTTCTCTATTTCCGTGCTTATTAGTTTAGGTATCCCCTTGCTCAGTGTGTTGGTTCCTAGCTTGAGATACCTTACAATAGAATGGAGAATATGAATACTGAACTCAGGGATGTGTATTTAACTATGGAAACAAGGGGAACTTACATGTTGCAGCAGCTAAATCCATTCATTTATCTTAGAATTACTTATTTCAGTTCACATACCAAGGAAGTCTTTGAATCAGTCAAAATTTTATCCCAGTGCTTTGCCTTTTCCCCATTAAGTTTTTATGAGATCAGCAAGCTGCATAGAGTGCTGAAGGAAAGTGCCCATATTAGAAGCAGCCACTACTTTAGCCTGTGGCAGATCTGCAGCCAGCTGGGCAGAATTAAACTACCTTACATGTGAGAAAGGCTCTTAAGAAAAGCAAGAGATAGCCCACTTCAATTACTGTTCTAGCTGGAGGAATACATTTTCAGGGTAAGGAGGGACAAAGTTAATGGAGAAAAATGTTAGCTTATTGGGGCCTTAATTAGTCATACCCCATTTATTTCTTAAAAAACAACCGGAATAAACCTGAAAATTAATAAATGGGGGCATTTACATAGTGCCACAGAGAAGAGCTGATTGCTTGATGAGGAGTCTGTTCATTAACTTCAATGGGGCAAAGAGATTTCAGACTTGAGCTGCCTCTTTCTTGAGGTTTCAGTTCTTCTGGTCCTTGAAAATGTCAGTGCGTATATGAAAGCATAAAAAACCCTGAAACTGATATCAAGTATTTCTAACTCTTCCCTCCACATTCCACAAATTGTTCAGCTTAAACCAGTTTGAAACAAAAGTTTCAAGTACCTTTAGCTTTTCTGGGTAAGTTCACCATCCCCTGTGTGCATATTATACTTTTAAAAGAACTATTAGAAGATAGCTTGCTAGAGGGAAATAAAGAAAAGGCACCATTTTCTTGCACTTAGAGGACTGAGTCACCAGTTCTGATCCCTTTCCTTTTAATGGTGCTCTGAGTCATCATGTACCTCAGTTTCCCCTCAGTGAGTATAATACTTACTGACCTCTGCAGAGAGCTGCAAGCTTTCTGTTAACCTCTGTATTAAGTGCAAAACCATAGTATTATTAAAGATATTTTAAACAGAGACAGCTGAGTGATGTCCTATAAATTGTCATTTCTCTCCAAATGGGCCACAATATAATATTTCCTCCAGAAATGCATTTATTATTTAACACTTTTCCGTGAAAGGTTTCTTTTACATTGCAAATGCTCAGAGTTCTTTCATAGGTCTTAGACTATTGACCCTTTACCTTAAAACATGCTATTAATGCTTAACGCTGTTATTAGTATTCAGGGAAGTAATGATTGGTACTAAAATGGAAATGTGCAGTAAAAACACCTTCTATTTTGTAAAATAATTATGTAGCCTAATAATTATTTCATACGATTCTTTTTGATTGATAGGGAAAGGGCACCAAGAAGTTTGGAATCATGATTCTTTAAGGTCTACATTCAAATCGCAGCCACCAACACCATTGTTTCTGACAGTTACATTTTATAAGAAAGGCAAGAGGATGATCCCTGGTTCTGTTTTCATGAGGGTTACATCAGATAAGGTATACTTAATTAGCTTGCTTTTTTTTTTTTTTTTTTTTTTTGAATGGCAAGGAATTATAATTCTATAAAGGGCAAAACAGCATTCTTGCAATTTCCCAGTAAGTCACTGGTACTCTGGAGGTCAAATATAGTTCAAGTCTGCAGTGAAGTGAGACTACCTCCTTCCACTCTGCTGTCATCACACCTGACCCTAACCTGGTAAAAGCATTCCTCCTGGTGCCAAAGAGGCTTTTCCATTCTCTGCGTACTAGCTACACTGGTCTTTCACATTTAAGGCTGCCAGATAAATGTCAAATCACAATGTTCTTATGATGTTTAATGGGAACCAGGCTGAGAGTGCTTGAACTTGTTTCACTTTGGAGAAGTTTTTGTCACTTTGGCGTAGATAGAAAAATGAGTTTTAGATCAATAATGTACATAAATGAAGTAAATTCACTGAGCTGAGCTTTCTTAGCTGATTTGCTGCTGTTAAAAAACTGGAAAACATATCTAGCTGCATGTGTCTGTGTGTAGTACAGAAATAGCTACAAGATTATCATTTCATGTTTCACGAAGATGGCTAGCTCTAGCTCTTCTTTTTTGGGTGCGTAATATTAGAAACTTTTATAGTTGTTTTCATCACAGATTTTCAGACTCTGAGACAGCTATAGCTGGGTGTCTGTATGCATGTAGAACTATTTTAAACTATTTTTGCTGGGCCTGTATTGTTGCCAATTTTTCCGTCAAACACTGTATTAAAATTGAAAATAAAAAATTTAAACCAGGTTTACAACCCATGATACTACAGTAACGGATTACAAATGAAAGGAAAATTACAGCTGCAAATAAGTAGCATATATGTACTCAAGTAAATCAATTGTTTGTAAACAATTTTAAGCAAATGTTAACATGAATCTGGAAAGAGTACTGAGAAGTCTTTCCCATCATAATGCTGATGAGGACAACAGCTGCTGACCTCTTTCCCTCTACCTTTACCAGCAGAGGTTCCTGGGCCCAGAGAGAAAGGAGTCAACACCCATCATCTCTGGGTGGAGTACAACTACTCTCCTGAATCCCTAACTTCTGTTCTTACATGACTACCACAAAACATCAACAGTGCCAATAAAAGCAGTAAAACACCAGCAGGATCAGCAGTACAAGCAACAGCTGGCCAGATACAAGAAAGGAAATAAAATGTACCATCTGAGGGTAATCAAGGGATTAGTTATGACTCATGAGTCACAACTCCTTTCTGGACAGACTGCTGCTTTGATCTAGCTACATATGGCCCTTCGCTCTGGTTCTGTGCTAGAAAGAGCAAAAAGAGTAACACAGTAAGTAAGCGTTGTATGGAAGCAGTAGGTGTGAAATATTTGGAACTATTTATATATTAACTACTTTGGGACAATTAGCTGGATTCAGAATTACATTTTTTACTACATAATTAAAATTCAAGTAAGTATTCATTTTTGTAGAAGAAGTTATGAAATTAATAAATAAGAATGTCAGTCAAATACCTAAAACATTACCAGTGATGTTAGCAAGGGAGATAGGAGACAGGGATAAAGGAAGTTTAGAATGTTTTATGAATATTTTGTCACATTTCTGCTAATAATGTTGCAGTAAGTCATGAAAAAATGAAAAAGTTGCCTTATTTCAAGGCTGGATATTTCTGTTTTAACTTCTATTAGCTCTAATCTTCTTGTGTTTTAAGCTTCAGGAAAAACTTTTTGTTAGCTGTTAGAAATGCCCTGCAGACCATGAGTAAGATCCTAGGTTTCTATCAGTCAAGTTAAGTTACCTCTCTAAGTTTCTCAGTAGGAAGAGTATTTTCAAGATCTCAAATATTTCTTCTCTCTGTTATCAGAATCCTCTTAAACAAATTTTTGTTGTGGTTTTTTTTTTTTTTAAAAAAACGACTTTTCTCTTTTTCAGTGCTCTCTTGTACTTCCAAGAATTTCACTTAGCCTCTTGTACTAACTCATGTGTTCAGTTTTAACTACCATGATTATTAGTCTTTTTCAGAGGTTCTCCTTTCTCCAAGCTTATAAATGTAATTTACATTCTTGTTCTTTTTTGCATTTAGCTGTAACAATACAATGTAATATCTATGAAACTATATAAGAAACCTATTCCTATTGTTATTTACAAATTAGCATCTGAAAATTCTATTCGGAGATTTATATTTTCTCCAAAATATTACCTTCAGGCTATATGCAGATCTGTGTGGAACCATATTTAAAATACCCCATTCAATGATGATCTCTCATTTAGGAGCAGATTTTGAGATGAGCTAATCAATTTTAAATCTGCTTGGTAGGCACTACATTGCTTTTTGTATATCACTAGTTTTTGTAAAGAAGCCATGCAGCATCAAATGAGTCACAAAACTCCCAATCTTTCAGAGCAATTACTTTCACCTGTTGGAGTTGATATCAATTCTAAAATGTTTAATGACTTTAGAAAGTCTTCCCTGAGAGTGTTATGGTTTCAGCTGGACCTGAAACTAGTTCACAAATATGTAGGAGTTGTTTTTCAGTGCTATCACACACATTACAACTCCTCCTACAGACTGTGCAATGATGTAAATGTACATTCCAATAATAACAGTATAGACATGTGGTTTCATATATGCCGAATATATAGACAGCCTATATATAGAGGGTATATATTTAGCCTCTACTTCCATCACCCTGTGAATGTAATGCCAGAGGGAATAATTAAGGGGCAAGACTGGTTGACCTAGACATTGGTTGACCCGCCCGACAGGCTTTCAGATTGAATTCTCTGGTCTGCTAAAAAAGAAAGCCTCACAAAGTGTCTTTAAAGCAGCCATAGAAGACAAGAAGATGGTTCCCTAGTGACTCTGTGATGATGTAAGTCTGTCAAAGATGGCTCAGCTATTTGCCATCACAAGGCATTTCCTGCCCCCAGCATAAGAGGACAGTCATAAAGTCATATATGGAAGGCAGAATAGGAACTGAATGTAGTGAACTTCACTACCTTAGATCCTTTGACAGCCAAAGTAGACTTCCCTCCTTGTAATCAGAACCATGTGAATTTGAATCTTCAGATCCTTGTGGTTTCCCACTTTGTTCTGTGGCTTTGACATACTAAGAAAATATGGCTTGATGGTCTTATTATCCAAACAATAAATCCATCACAAACAACAATCTGTCAGACTTCTATTAAATCTAAATTATGTATCACCGCTCTGTTTTCAAAATGGTTATCTGCCACAATCCAGTCCAAAAAATAGGACTGCCACCAGTAAAATTTGTTTGGTCTCTCCAATTCATTTGCTTCTGAGTCCCTATGCTAAACCTGCAACAAAAATACGGCACAGAGGTGGCAATAGGATTTGGCCATAAGGTTTGTGTGGAGACTACTCGTTTCACATGGGCTACTGAGAAGTCATCAGATACTAAAAACTTCGTTTTGCTGATTCATACAGTCTAAATGGAATCTCCAAATCTACTGCAGAGACAAAAGTCCCTGTGTCAATTCATTAGTCACCTTCTCTTTATCATTAGGAAATATAAAACAGTATGTTTGCAGGAAAGATATTCATTACTAGACCCCATCTGGAGCCTTTCAAGATCAGGGATTAAAAAGAACATAAACTCACTGTTTCTAATTAGGCACAAATATCCTTTTCTTTCTTCCTTGGCAGTCATGAGGCTTGCTCTGGATGTGGCTAAAATGACACATTTTGGCAAACTACTTGACAACTTTTTTGACCAGATAACAAATAGATGCAACTTATTAATTTCTGTCATGAGTTAGCCCCTGTTATCACGCTCCCACAAAAAGGCTTCTACAATAGCCCTTTTCCAGAGCATGCCATACCCTTTATGGTGTAACCTTTTCCTGCACTCCCTAGCAATTCCCAGCCCAGGAACTAAATGCAGAACATGGAGCAGAAGGCAGTCAGATGTAAAAAACAAAACAAAACAAACAAACAAAAAAAACCTCCACAAGCCTAGTTGCCTTGCAATGAAAATTCAGCAGGTTTCCAAGATTTCCACAGCAGGCAATTTCCAAATGACATGTAAAACAATACAGCAAATCTCAAGCATGAGATCTTTTTCCCATTCTCACCACATTTTTATAATTCCTCTTACTGTATCTTAAGTGTTTGGGGTTTTTTCCCAGTTCAAAGGCATGTGGCTTATACAGTCCAACTTTCTTTAGAGAAGGTCACCATATTTCAAAGGCAGTTTTTAAGACTGCTTAGAAACCTTTCTTAAGGAAACTGTCTGCTAAATTCTGCCTTACAGTTAATGCTGAATTCCAGTGGATACTCATGATCCCAGTAGAGTCCATGAGACTTCCGCAACTGATCATCAAGTTTCAGTCCTTTGTACATTGCAATCATTTCTTCCAGTAGATTTTTTTAAAACCTGTTTTCAAATAAAGGATAAGGTTCAAAAGAGAATTTGATGCTTTTCTTTCTTGAATGTCTGATCACACTGGCTGGGAAGAAGGAATTGGTGCACAATTTTGTTCCTGTTATTTTTGTTTATAGTCTCGTGCTGCAACTTCTCTAGATACTTTGTGACTAGTGCTGGTCTTTTTTTTTTTTTTCCCACTGACATGCTCTTGCCAAGGATATCATTATGACATTCTGTAGTAACAAGCATTCTTCTGTTCAAATTTATATCAATTAGTTTGGGACAGTAATTCAATCGGACGGCCCACTGGATTTTGAAAGACTTGCAACGATGTCAAAGTGGCGACCTTTTTCCTCCACTCTCAGCCAAAAGCCATTTTTTAACAAGGAGCTCTTGAAAAGAAATGCCACTTTGATAATTAGTTATTGATCACGGACAATGCAGAGACGAATACCATCGGATTAGCTAGACGCCAGTGGGTCGCGACACGAGGGTTTCCTTATCGCAATAATCTATGAAAAGAAATATAGAATAAAGGTCATTAAGCTTCTGTTTTAGGAACATGACCCAGATAATTAAACTTCCTTATTAAAAATAAAAATACCAAAGCATTCTGGATGCACTTAGTTTTGTAATGAACCTGTTAAAAAAACTTCTGGCTAAAGAAAATTTTGGAAGTTACACTCTTTAGGCAACTACCTTTAAAATTATTTTGATAAATTAACCCTCTTTTGGCCAGCAGTCTTACCTCACTAAAACACTATTATCTTTACTACCCTAAAATGTCCATTAGAAACTATTTTTGATCTGTGCATAAAAACACCATAACAATTATAAACTTAAAAAATAATGGACTTTTTTTTCATCTAGTTTAGGAAGCACTTCAAGGCCTGCCTGAAATTGCTTCATATAAGATATTTAATGGAAAAAAAATGACAAAGAACAATTTTATTGCACTTAAAAGAGCAGAAAAGAGGAAGGAATCCATTTGCTTTACGGTTTCTTTCCAGAATATTAATGAAACATAGCTTTGCTGAAATGTGCAAGAATATACAACTCCCTGTGCTTTAATTTTGGCTGACTTGAGAGACTGTTAGGTAAGTACTGAGTAATACAACTATTTTTGAGGTATCGTGGATAATGTTAGAGTCACGTTGCAATTGATCTCTTAGAACGCCCATACATGATTGGACTACCTAGTGCTTTACATTAGTAAATATATTACTTATAGATCATCTCTTCAAATTCTGCATAGGGCTTTACTACTTTATAGGCTTGCCTAGAATTGTTATAATTTCAGTGTGCCAATGAAATAGAGGAAAAAAAAATTATGGTCAGAGAAATAAAAATCCAAAATTATTGACTTACATAATGTCACAAAGGATCTCAGAAGACTGCAAGTCTAAAAAGCAAACCCAGATTACTCTGTTTCTCATCAGACAAAATGGCTTTCTTATAAACTGATGACTAATGGCACTTGAAGCAGTGTGAGTAGTCTGATGCTAGTCAACATTCCCCAAACTAAATTGGTATTATATCTACTTACTATTGCATAATTCCTGTCTATTTCAGTGCAGAAAATAATGATGTAATGGACACCAAGACAAGATGAACCCCTCAAACCTGAACATTTTTTCATGTAGATTTGGAGTCATATGGATGGGGAAGTGGGACATACCCATTTCATAGGTAATAAACATCCATTCGTTCCAGGAAAAAAGAACTTCACATTATTAGACTGATGAACCTGTCATTAACACAATATTAATTTCTTCTTGTATTCAATATTATTCTGTAAAGTTATTTCAGTATCATTTTATTGTTATTATTAAATTACTATTATTTTAATTTCTGACAAATTAGCTTTTCAATGAGCTTCCAGAGATTAATTTTTATATTGCAGTGTGTGTGAAAACATTCTAAAAATGTATGCAAAGTAACAATTAGACTTTAGCTTCATAAAGGTAATCTGTTCTAACTTCTGTGATCTGAAGGTTATTTCATTTTATTGCTGTGACTGCATATAGTACAGTCTTAAGGAGGAAGCTACAATTTCGTCGAAGTTGAGGTGACTGTTTGCGCACAGCAAAGGTAACATGATACAAAAGTTTTGCTGTTGGTCAATAAGGATAATGTTGCAAGGTGTATGTTTCATGACCCTTTTGTGCCGATATCTTGTCATGGGGACTTTGGCAACATAATTCCCTCTTAGGTGGCTTGTTTTTCTGTCTATTGCGAACTGTTAGTTTATGATTCACATTAAGAACATTAAAAGAATAGTTGTAACACTTTTCTGAGCTGCTAAGAGGGAAACCTGAATCACGCCACCTGACAGCATGCAGATGGTTTCTGGTCTTCCCACTTTTCCTTTTGTAAGCAGGAAAGACCTACTATCACTTTCTTCAGGTAACCAGTAGCACCTCTTCTTCAGTAAACAGATGAACACACCAGTATCTCTTACTTAATCACTCTGACTTATGCCTGAAAGTTTTCACTGCATACTATAAAAAAAGATCCACAGAGCACATGTGTACATGCAGAATCTCTTCTTGTGAGGGCAGGTTAAGGATGACAAACTCTTCTAGTACAGTGTACATATCCAAAACACAGTCCAGTTTATCAATCCTTCTCTGCTTCTTGAAAGCTGGACCCTGAATATTTCAGAAACCTCTCCCTTTCCCGACAGGCAGGCAGGTCATTCAGGGACAGTGGCCATGACCTTTTTTATGAAGAAAGATCACGAATGCAGTGGGACATCTGTCCTTCCTGACCACTGGCCACAATCTCTGGAAATCTTCTGAATAGGGTAATGGTATTAATATAGATGTGATCATCATTAAAATAAATCATAAGATACATCTCTTTAGCTGAGACTACACCTTGCAATCTCACCTCAGTGCATCATCAGGCAATGGGAAGAATACTGTCTGCCAGACCAGTTGTTTGTGTAGATACCATGGTGATGGGTGTGTGATAAAATATGGCTTATTTTTACAACAAGGCAATAATTCTTACTTACCTATTTCCCCCAGGGTGTTCTGAGGACTAATCAGATAGTGTTTGCTCAAATCTGTAAAAGGCCATATAAGTACTAAGTATTATTATTATTACCTTATTATGATATTGACTTTACCGCATTGAGCTGCAGTACTTTCCTCTGCTTAGGTGTAATATTACCATGAAGTGTTTATATTCCCGTAATGTAAATGTTTCCTTTAGAAGGTGAGTTGAATAGCTTATTGTTACATGTGGCCCACAATATAATTTATTTACATGAGCCAGGAGACTCTAAAAATGTTTTCTAGGGACATTGCCAGTTAGACTTATGCTTTTACATTCTCAGTTTGTCCTGAACAGGATTTGTTGACATGCATTTCCGAAAACCTGTTTGGCCAATCCATTGAGCCCTCTAGGGCCCTGTGTTTTGCTGCACCAGTAGGCATGCTGTCATTACTTTGGCACTGAAATATAGCTGACTGTAGAAGCTGGGCTGCTATTCTGTTGCTGAATTCACCTGATTTGGAAGTGCCTAGCCTTGTCCTGAGAGCAAAGACTTAACGACTGTACAAAGTCAAACCTGCAGTCCTGTGCGCTGATTAGCACTTAAGCCAAGTGCCAACGTGTCCCCCAGTTCCCCCCAAAAAAACACACAAAGCAACCTGATCTGTCAAGTTTGCTCTTAGCATCCGTATTCCAAGCTGACAGATATTTACTCTCCTCCTTCCCAGCCCTTACATCTGGATCAATGGGGACAGGCTTTCCACCCCTCAGAAGATTCACTTACATTAAGTGGCAAGGTGGAAGCAGCGAATGAACAATAGATGGCTGTCAGGCTCGACAGCAGGGCATGGATGTATGAGCGTGGAGCTGACAGCGAGGGCCTCAGAGGGTAAACTGCTTTGCTGGAACTAATTAAACAGATGAAATTATTACATGAATATGCAGATGTTGTTTACATTTTACCATATGGTATTATTTCAGGTAATAACTCGCAGGAGGATCCCTTCCTCTCATCAAGAGGAAATGAGTTGAAAAGGAGGCTCCACGCGTCACCTTTCAGTCGCTAGGCAGACATTGATATGGCAGGCTTCTCTCTGAGTCGCAGGGAAACTCTTCTCCTTGCAGCTATACGACACCAGAGAGGGTTTGTATTCTTCCTACTATGCAATGTTGGAAGAGATTATCTTTTATTAAGCGTAAATGTTAGGGTTGCAAAATTTTTTCCATTATGCACAGAATGCATGCACTTTTCCAAATGTTGATCCCCAATGTGTGTTTTACAGCTGAGATGCTGCTAATCCATAGTCCATACGTAAGACCTGACAGATCTGTCCAAATACGTAGAGGCTGGAAGTATGACATTTCTGCAAAGTCTGACATGTGGCTGTGCTGGTTAGCATTTACTCCTTTGCTAACCTGAAGTGTTGATAACAGAGGCATTCCTTTTCAATAAGCTTCCATTCATCATACTGAAAAGGCTGCTCTCTAGAATTAGAGGCACAAGACTACCATATCAAACAGTATAAAAAATTACTAATTATATGATTTAAGATGGGTAGTCAGCTAGCATCTGACATGACAAAATTGCTATACAACCTAGGCAAAGATACATACTGAGAACAAGCAACACTGCAAACATTTCTAAAAAGTGTTAACTCTGAAAGCATGACAGTGACAGACCAAGGCCAATGCAGTACTGGAACTGCCTGGTTTAGGATCTACTGATTTCCAGGCAAATTCAGGAAGGATAACTGCAGAAATGTAGCCATTCTTATGCTGTCTGCACCCAGTCTCTGATGAAAAACTGCCACAAATCTTGAACAAATAAATATGGATGTAATTGCCAAACAAGACTAACAACACTACTCATGAACAGATCATTTTACATCAATGTGTACTTCTTAAAGACGCACATGTGACTGACCTGTCATTTTACTATCAGATTATTCAAAACTCCCATCCTAAACCAATTCAATATTAATGCCAGCAATACTTCTTTCTGGCTGATTCAGCATCTCATTTCTACAATGACCATTTTCATACACTTTGAGGGATCAATGGCACCACCTTTTTTATTAGATGCAAAAAATATCTTTGTACTACTCTGTTGCTTTTTTTAAATGTTCCTAACTGGTATGTGGACTGACCATATTGATCTTTCCCCAAAGACTAAAGTATCAGATATGTTTCTGCAGCTCATTGATAGGGGATAATGCCAAGTTACATCACCACTGCACTGACAGATTGGTTGCACATTGCCACTGATACATTTGGCTTCCAAATATCTTTCTTAGGTACATCATTTTAATAGATCATTGGGGTCACTGGTGACCTATATCATTTCAGATGCGAAGACATGATGTCAGTGGTGCAAAATGTGGTCTTGATCAAGCTATCATACCGTATTTTTGAAATAAGAAAAATGTATTCTCTTTATCACTATTTCCCCTGTAAAAATCCAACTCAATAGCCAGTATAACTGCCTCTGGCCATTCTGAGTGCAGCAACAAGAGAAAAAACAACCAGGTCTCCTTGATTTAGGGATACATAGCTTTATATGGAGCCACTGCTATAAGTTCAGAAAGGATTTCTTTGACTTTGTCTTCTGACATAAACATTTAGCAGTATAACATATATATCAAAACAAAACAGAACAGTTCACTTTATATACATTCCCTTTGGAGAGGAGGTGAGAAAACAAACACAGAACAGATGTTAGTCATGCTTAATGTACTACTGGAGGGTACTCAGATACTAAGGTGATGAATATGGTAAAAGAAATGAGTATTCTCTTCTTCAGCTGCTATTCCTAACTGACAAAAAAGCAATGAGAAGTGTTTCATTCCTCTGCTCATCAGTGCACCACCTAACAACCAAATACTGAAGATAAACACTCTGGATTTTCCCCAGGAAACTAGCACACACAACAGACATTACTACTAATTGCTGACTGATATCCACCTTTCCCTCCTCATTTGGTATTGCTGAAAGTTGGTTTTGATCATTCAAAAAAACACATTCCTCTATAATAAATTAAATCACTGAAGCAATTAGGAAAAGTTTGCAAATTCCTACAGATTATCTTGTCAAAGTCGTGATCTTTCTTGTTTTATTCATAACTATATTATGATATTATATTATATTTATTATACAAAGAAATCCTGGTTTTAAAAACTATTGATTTTTCACTAGAAACTAGTCCTCTAGGTTGCAGGGCAAGCCACAGGTGTTGTTGGGCACACAGGGGGGCCCATTTATCTCATCCCTGCCCAAGACCTGCCACTGCACATTTTTGTATAACCACAACCACCTCTTTCCTGCTAACAAAGACACCGGGTTCTAGAGCAGTTCTGATCTCTGGTTATGAAGCTTATTCTCTGTCCACAATGCTTACTGTATCCCGTTCCTACTGAAAAAGAGCACAGGGGTAGAAAGGCAACAACATGGACATAAATTCAAGAACTTCAGTACCAGGATAAGAAAAGAACTTGCTGTGAATAATCAGAGGTGTGGACAAGAGAACAAATGAAACAAGAAGTGCCACAAGAGGAGCTAAGAACATCCTGTTGTTGGCATCACGGGAGGTGGAGCGCGACTGCACGCAGATCACTCAGCAGGCACTGCCTAAGGCTGTTACTGCTGAGCAGAAATCATGATACAGCTATTATTAATAATAGTATAATGGTGCTCAGAGGTCTCTCAATGGTGTTAGAAGCAGAAAATGAGACACCAGATGAGGTCTGGAGAATAAGGTCCTGCCTTACGGCTTTCCATCTTTTCCCATTTACCTCTATCAGACTGGTTTTCTACAAGTCTGTATACTTCAAAGCCCTATATGTTGTATACACAAACTATGCAAGTAATGTGTAAATGCAAGAACATAAGTATACATATATATCTATCTAATATCCCTAAAACTGACCCTTTATTTTCTTCTATTTACTACAACAGTGAAGCACTACCAGTCATTCACTGAATTTTTTTTCCCACTCACGGACATGTCTAAAATTCCCCACCTCAGTCTTCTGGCTGTCATGCTGTTCCTTTAGTATTATTCTACTGCTCTCCTCAGCTCACTGTCTGGGTATTGTGAACTCATGTGGACACAACTGTGCTTGCTCTATGGAAAACTTCCAGCATATTAATGTTACTGAAAAAAATAGAAAGTAGGTAAACTTTGTTTTCATTTGTTCTTACTCGTCTTTTGTTTGTCTTCCAAGAAATCAACTCCACTTGGCAGGCACTAACCGTGTAAGATAGCTTACTAACACTGTAAGACATACAATTAAAAGTAGTATGTTCATCAAACACACATGTGATTTATCATGCAGAGATGAGCTAAGCTGTGGCTTCTTACCTCCAGTAGAAAGTCACAGCAAGCAAAGGGCAGCAGAATGTCCATTTGTTTCCCTCATACCAGATTCTGTTTCAGAGTGTCATACTTCAGTATTTTGCCACCTGAGGCTTAAACTTTCTCTAGTGCATGAAAAATTAAGTAAATCAAGTTGTAACAAAGACAGATTTGGCCTGAAGTCTCTTGGATGAAGGCCCAAACTTAAGAGAAGAAATAATTTAGAGAACTTTGCATTCAAAACAAAGTGATATAAAGGAATTGATGTGTATTCCTGACATGGAAAAGCCACAACTGTGTAACATTTCACTTTTCCAAACTTCATGATGGTCTGTGTTAAAGAGGAAAAACTATTGCCAGATCTGGAGCTGTGTTGATTTCCACTGTAGTATTTCACTTTAATAGAAATGATATATCAGCTAATGTTTGGTCTTGGTTTTTTTCTTCAAATATTATTCTGTCGATATATAAGGGGGAAGACAGATATTTTGAGCTTTATGTATTACATAGAATTGTTTTCAGGTTGTGCTAAATTCAGAAAGCAAAACAGAAATCTGCAAAACATTTCCATTGCCTTATATATTATTCCTAAAATTTCTAAGTCTTCTTACAGTTGCACTTTGTTGCTATTTGAAAGCATCTCGGATTCCTAGAAAACAGCAAAGAGATATTTCTTACACTATATGGGGAGGAGAGAGGGTTTTAGTTATGAAGCAACAAATAGTCTAAAAATTACAAATACAGGAAGAAAATCATTTAGAAGTATTTTAACTTAGATAGAGGTTTGAGGAGCAGCCTCTCTTTGACAACCCATAAACTATGACCCTGAGTATTTCAGCATCCCCATCCTGCAAAGAATTTAAGCACACATAGTCCTGCTGAAGCTCACCAAGGAACTGAACCACACACAGCTCAGAGAAAAAACAGGGCTCTTGCTTTGTAGAGTTCAATCCTGAAAGGAGCTAGAAGCCAGATGTCTGGGAAACTAAGCCAGGGTTGTAGGCACCACCTGCTCATCTGCCCACAGACATAGTCAGCTGCTCTATGAAAACTGCTTCCAAAGGATGCACTGCTGATACGGACTCAGAGAAATGCCTTACGACTGCTTAATGTTTCATGTTTCCAAATAACATGAGTCAACAGCTGTGCCTTACGTTTTCTTTTGGGGTAGAATATTGCTGAAAGGTGAAATAAACATGTAGGAGGGGAAGGGATCCGATCGTGGTATCTATTTTACTGGCCTCTGGCATCCTTCTTACTGTTCATACTCTAAACTGAAACTCTACTTGTAGAGATTACCAAGAACTCTCTACTGAGAAGGCAATCCATATACATCATATATGTCTGAGTGTATCCATTTGGCTCTGATAAATTTTACTTCAAATTATTTTAAGAATAGTCTAGAGGGACTCAAGAACAGCAGACACAATCCTAATCTGAACAAGGTAGGAGGGAAGAGGAAAAAGTCTGTCCAGCAGTCATAACCTTATGATATGCTCAAGGTGACCATGCCACACAGCCCAGCTATAATTCAGGAAACAGGATCTAAAAGTCTCTTCATCTTATCCCCAGTAACTCTGTGTTTCACATCAAAAGGTTTTTCATCTGAGGTTTAGTTGTCTAGAAAAAAAAAAAATCATGTATATACAAATTCGTGATCAGTGATTTTCTATGTGCTAATCCTTTCTCCCAAGGTTAGTTTTTGCACCTATACATTTCCTATTGTACATTGTACAACTATATCAACAAAACCAGAATGCGACCTATGGATTTTTAAAGACTGCAGCATACACATGTAGTATATGCTTTCAGTTCTGCTGACAAGTTCTGCAAGCAGACACAGGCACTCTTCAGCAGCAGAAGTGCTACCAGGAATGCCCAGACACCTCACTGACCTGCTCTGGCATTTGGCATAGCGGAGTTGCTACAGCGTTGACTTCTCGCGGCAGGTAACTAACTCTCGGCCCTTTTGGTGCTCAAAACCACAATAAACACAAACCTTTGCAGATATCATCACAAAACTTCCAGCTCTAAAATGTGAAGAAAATTTTTGTGCTATTGCAAGATGTAAACTTGTAGAAAGATTTCTCTACATGAGGGACATGTAACTGCAAAACTCTTCAAGTGTAAACACATTTCACTGGAATAAAACCACGTATTTGTTTCTCACTAGATACCACTCTGTTCTAAGCCAGTCTGAATACATCTTTGAAAATACCTGAGTACTAATTCCATATACATGCTGCAACTGTGGGACTGTTGCATAGGTCATGAGTCACACTAAAGCCATCCTCCTTACTAGTATTTTTCAAAAAAGCTTCCAAAAGAAAAACTAACTTTTTAATGGAATGAAAGAAGTGGTAGAGATGATTATCTTTGTGAAGTTTATATTCAAGTACAGTCACAAATTTCAAAAGAATATTTCTGGAAGCATTTTACACGGTGACTAATGCAAAATATTTCTATTGTGTCAGCATCCATCCAATTCTAGATTACATTTTGGCATTTCAGACAAAAGACATCCTGGCAAAAATTAAACTGAGGAACAAGTAATATGATTATGACAATTCACATTTGTAACAGTTGTGAATGGTAGCATCAGTGCTTGCTAATCCTTTGATAAATTCTTGTTACCTTTCAGTTCTCAAACGTATCTGTGCAAGTATAAAGCATATTGGAGGCAGATGCTGCAGCAGATGACTGTGCTTGCCAAGTTGTGTTTTGTTTGTTGTTTTTTTTTTCATCTAGGTATTCTTAACTGTCATGTTACATGCACGAAATAGTTCTTACTTCTGGCATACTTTATGAAATGTTCTGGAACATTGATTAATACAGCTGGGTTTTCTCCCTATTCTCTTTCTCTCATCTTTATGTTAGACCTCATCTCACAGCCTATACTCAGATTAGTGATATCATTTACTCCAGTGGCACTACTTGCATGAATACAAGAAATAACAATAAGCTTGAATGAACTGCAGAATCATTCACATTTGAGCTGATCCAGTAAAGCCTTTTTTCTTTTTCCCTTTCTTAACCTTGAAACATCATAATGGAATATAATAAAACAGAAGAAAAACTTATTTCAGGACAATCAAATTGAAAATTTTGTTTCCTTTACAACTCACATTACCAGGAACAAAACGTCTTCTCAGTCCTTTTAAGTCTTATAGGCAAGATCAAAAAAAAACCCCTTGGAAATCTTTACTTTCATTTAATACCTAAATTTGCAGAAACTTTACATATCAACAATATTGTGCCTTTTCGTGGTTTTACACTGTCTCCCATCATTGAAAAAACAGAATATTTTTTACCTTAATTTAATAGGAGGGGAGTTTCATGTAATCTCTGATATTCAGCAGTTTTGGTCCTTAAATATCTGTAGGAGCTTGAGTTTGTTTTTTTATGAGTTTTGTAATTCATTCACTTTTATTGTTATTATCTTCTGAAATTAAAGAGGGGTTGGCTGGCTGCATAATGAGCATAGAAGAGGTCATCAACCTCATGCACTACTTTTCAGACTGTTCCTGATTTTGAAAGAAGTGAGTGTACACACATGTGCATGTATCTCTTTGTGAGCATGCATGTATGCAAACAATATTGCCATATGAAAAGGCTGGAAAGGTTTGGGAGCTCAAAGGCAGTATCTTTCCCCTCTAAACTGCTTTATTACTGGCATTCCCTCCCTCTTGGGCGTGTGTTCAGCTGAGACTAGGCCAAATTGGCAGTCATTTCCAAAGTGCTTGGCAGCCCCATAATCCCTGGGAGTTTTCAGCTGACATCTCTCTCTCAACCAGTCTATGCAAGGGTCAGTGGGAGACCTGACTCCCAGGCCCAGGCTTGCTCTAGCTGTGTCATGAGTCAGGACCAATATAAATTAAAACCTTAAAGCCATACTGTGAAGGCATTCTTTACCCCCTGAGGCATTTTTTTTTCCCTGTGACAGATTGCCTTTCTACTAGTTTCTTATTTTTTTTATTCTTGGATAATACAGTAGCAAGTATGTTCCTTTGAGTTGAAGAAAGAGGGAACATCTGGCAAAGAAAGAGTTAAACTCCCACCAAATTTTTAATATTTTTGGTAGATTTGTTGATGCTCAACAAGCAGGAGTAAAATAATAATAATACTAGGGGCTGCTTATCACTTACAAACAATAGTCCAATGACAATGTTCACACTGACGGAAAAAATGGGAGTAGAAATTAATAGTGACAGTCCTGCAGGAAACAAGGGAGAAATTGGATACCAAGTTATAAAATACAGACTAACCCAATAGGCACATGCTGCTGTTATTATATTAATATTGTTAAAAATATCAAAGCACTTTAAAAATGGAATTGTACTGTAGGTAGATGGACGGTATTATTTCCACATTCTTTTAAATAGAAATTTTCACTCCTTGTTTGGCTTGGAGGCATGGATGTAATTTGTTGCTCAAAAACCAGTAGCTGAATGCTGTGAAAAATAAGACTCGGGATTAAAGTCTCCTATCTGAAGGACAGAATCAGACTACACAGAAAGCTCTCTCTGTTATTAACAAAACCATCTGAGTCACTGCAGATACGGATTTCACTGGTGTTCAAAAGTAGGGTGGGCTATGTTTATTTAGTTAGTGAACAGGAAAAGATTGGTTTTCCTCCATGCAAAAACAAACAGAGAAAAAAAATGTAAATAAAGAAGTAAACATGAACCTTGACGAATCTCACTCGCTGATGAACCTAATCCCACAGCCCGTGTACAATCCCTCTAAGAAAAACATCAGTGGACTACTCTACATAAAGTTCATAATTTGAGCTGTACATCCTGAAGGACAAGACCACAGTGTCAGCATTAGCAATTGAAGGTGTTACTGTAACTGCCGCATTTTCCTGCTATGTTTGTGCAATACCTAGCACAGCGGAGGCCGATCCCTGACACATGCATCAGAGCCTGGGTAATAATGATGCCTCACAGTAGTGTAATTTCAGCCAAAATCACAGGATTAGGGAATCGATGTGGCTTCAGATAATGACTCAAGAGGGAAGGAGGTTCCTGGGAAGGTGCAAGATAACCCTATAAGAGGCTTCTCCTCCATGCAGTCCCCAGGTGAAGATGAAAGGTGGCTGTTGCCTTCACGTTTCCCCCATCTGAAATGCGCCGTGAGAGGCAGTGTCAGTACCCAAGGTTGGGTGATGGAGACAGCACAAACAGCATCTCAGTGCCCGGTTGCACCAGGGACACATCCTGGGTGGGCATACGGCTCTGTACCGACCTGAGCTTGATGATGATTAGAAGACCTGAATAAAACCCATGAAACAAATGCAGTACGATGCCCCAAAGCTTATTCTCTTTTTCGGCTGGTTGCAAACAAAAATATCTGTTCTCTCACAGTGACTTCAAGCAAAGTCCATGACCCGTTTTCTTTCACAGAGGCTTCTCCCTGCAAATAATTTCACTCCCTGTTTTTAGTAATGACGTTTCCTTCCCCTCTCAGCACTCTGTGAGACAGACCTTCATTTTCTATCAGACACCAAGACTTGACTTAATAAGCAACAGGGGTAAAATATCCACTCTTTACACGTAGGGTATCCAGAGGTACATACAAACGTCGCTCTAAGATGTGATAAAGTAATCTAAAGCTGGGCCCAGCCTGCCAGTTCAGGCCTAAAGGGATTTGATTCAGTGTCAAAACCTTTGGCTCAGGAGGTCACACTCTCTTCTTGCTTTTCTTATAACAAAGGCAGAGGGTTGGGGGGGGAGGGTTTCCTCCTCTTTTTTTTTTTTTCTTTCCCTCTTTTTTTTTTTTTTTTTTTTTTTTTTTTGTCTTGTGAATTCATCAACTGTTGTTTGTTGAGCAGCGGGCCTTTATTCAGCCTACTGAAACATTTTCATTAGATGGAGGCCTCTGAAGTATGCTGGCGGCTGGGACTGCGCGAGGACAAAATCTTAGGCCTCTCCAGAAGCCGGCTGATTGAAATCAGCACTGTGTCAGGGGCTGTCATATCTCAGAAAAGACATAAAACACACGGAAACATCAATAAGCAACAAGCCTCTGACAGCTCTGAGACATTCCAGCTGACAAGAAGAGAAAAGGGGTAAGGTTAGGGCTCATGGGGGATATTTAAAATGCCTAACAGCCAGGCGAAGTGTTGGCAGGCTTCAGGGAGGCCCAGAAAAGACAAGATAAAGTCTATCAGGTTATCACCTGGTTCGAGACGGATCCCTCACAGCAAGGCCACAGGGATGAGACAATGACACAATGGATTTTTTTTTTTTACTATTATTATTATTATTCTTTTATTATTTATTTTAAAATGCATCAGAGGAACAGACTGCATTTACACTGAGGTTACCCAGACAACGTTTGTGCTGGAGAAGATTAAAAAAAAAAAAAGAAAAATGAGAAGAAATGTAAAAGAGGGAGGACAAAAAGAGAATCCTGCGAGTTAAAGAATTCTGCTTCCAGCTACCATGTACAGAAATCAAAAAGGATTAACAAGTTTTTTTTTTTCATTTAATTTCCTGTACACCAGACGCTTTTGTTAAGAGATCAGAGATATTGCTATTTATTGAATTTTTAATATGATCTTTATTAAAAGGCAGCACACATGTTTGGTTTTCTTTTTTTTTTTCTTTTTTTTTTTCCTAAAACATGCATGGGTATAAAAATCAAAGCACAGGAATGAACCATAGTTGTTTGATTTTGGTCTCTTTATATTGTGGTGATTCAGACTCATATTTAAATTTTAAAATATTAAAACCCCAACCCACATAGAAATGGCCCCTCATCCTTCTTTTAACTCATGTCTATTCTGCTAAGTAAGCAGTGGGCCCTGAGCAGCACTTTGACCAATCAGATAATGAATTCTGCCTTTGGAGTCAACATAAGGCTAGAAATGCGGTGCATAGCTGAGTAAAAAAGGCTATGTGTTATTATTTTACATATTTTGTATTACCAATCACACAATCAGAATTTCACTATCAGCCTGAAAATCTGTTATCACTGTTGTATGTGCTCATTTGTTGCATGCAATACCCCCAAGTTAGTCTTCAACATGGGTTGTATCACTAAAGAAAGGAGTAAAAACCAAACTATACAACCCTCTCCCACCCCTTGGTTCTGGGTGCTAATGAACAGGAGAAATTTCATTCTGGAAGAGCCAAGATTGCTGAAGCAGAACCTGGTTTTCCCAGTCATTTACAAAGCACATCAAACCATCCTCTCCAGTGACAGTCAATAGCAACTGCAATTCCAGCCTCCTCCTTAAATATTTCTCATACCAAAAGTATGGTCATCTTAAGGCTAGTTTTGTGCTAAAATCTAAGCAAACTCAAGAAGGAACAAAAACGTATCCTGACCAAAAGACTGCATACCTTCTTTTCTATCTGCAGCTCCATAGTTTTTCTTTAGAACCTGTAACTATATTCTACAACCATTTAAAAAGCAGATTAAACTCAGACTTCATGAAGTGTCCTACTTGTTTCTTTGTCACTCTGCTCGTATTGGTATAAATCCATAGGATTCAACCAAGTTTTACTGGGTATAAATATTACTGTACTAGTCCAAAGCTTGGGAGACTGAAGTTCAAACGCTTTCTTCTGCCAGATTTCAGTTCTGTATGACCTGTGAAACACTTCGTCTCTTTGATAAAACTGTCCGTAACCTGAGCTGACAGACCTCAAGAGCGAGGGTGGACATGAACTCTACCACCTCATGTTTAGTTTCTTTTTCTGGCAAGGTTTTCCCTTTCTGGCATGTCAGCTGAATTTCATAGTGCCTGTAATCCCATATATCTTTGTGGTAGACTGTGTTGGAAAACTTCGTGATAGCAGTCTTGTGGGTTTTGTTGACCATAACATCGTAACAGGGCAGGCAAACTAGAGTGAAACTGCTGGTGCAGCCACAAAGATCCAGAAACTGTTCCATAAGTAGCTCTGCAGAAACTCCAAAAACTAAGCACTGTGGACCAATTTTTTTTTTCCTCTTATCTACAAGTTGTTGCTGCACAGCAGTGTAAATGCAGCCTCCGGGCTTCACCTTCCAAAACGTGAACTGGGAGCAACAGTTCTCCCCTACGGCACTCTCTTGTTGTGAAAACTAACTAATTGTAAAGTTTGAAATCTCTGGACAGTGTGGGTCACATACTTCAGATTAATATAATGCCTAGAGTCTTCTGTAGTGTCTCATGCAATAAAGCAGGAGCTCAGCACTGGCTTAAAGACCTACTCTAGTATACAGCAAGAGGCACAGACAGCATTATACATAATCAAGAGAAAACAGACAGAGTACAGTAAAATGTATTTACATAAAACATTTCTACACAAGCATCAGGTTTATGAAAGAAAATTAATGAGTCAGCAATTTCTACTTAGGAAAGACAAAGATACGATTTTTCCTCGCTTGTTGGAATGGTATAATTCTGCTGCCTAGCACAGCACGAAGTTATGAACACCAGAGGATGTGTATCGCTCGGGTTCTTTTCATCGGCCTTTTCGATCAAAAGCACTCTTACAAAAGGTGTCCTGAGCCTGAAGTGAGGACAAGCCCCTTGACTGAATGCAGCATGTGTCAACCTGCACACCCTTTGACCCACCAGGTTATTTCTACTTCTGGCACTAAGAATTCCAGAGAGGATACCTCATCTGTGTCTTTTCTTTTTAATGGAAAGTTGGAGCTATATGTAACATCAGAAGTAATTACTGACTGTATCAATAATTGTGAAGGGTGTTATGCAGATCACAGATAGCCTGTGGGGAGCAGCAGGCACAGACAGAATCATCCAGGTGATATTTGATGTTGGTAGAAGTTAGAGCCATCTTCTAGTTTAGCACAAGAGACTTCTTTAAGATTACAGGAGTGCAAAAGTGAGCTTTCATATACTCCCACATTTGACCTGTGCTTTCTAAAAACCACCTGTATCTCAGGATCTAGCCAAAAATCTGAAGTGATATGGGCTGTTGCCTTCTTTTTTTCCTTACAGTCTTTCTGACAAGTATTTTTCTGAAAGTAAATGCATCTAACAACTTTCCAGCAGAAACCAGTTTTTCTATAGCTCAAAATAAAAGTAAACATCCATTTTTTTCCAATGTTTTGAGCAGGAACTTTGTTTCAGGTACACTGGTCAAAACACGATTCTCTTCTTTCACTGAACAAAAGAATGGCAGGTTTATTTTTTTTTTCCTCTTTTGTCCTTCCTTATTCTTCTTTTGAACACATTTTTTGAAGGGAAAAAAAAAAAATCAAACAAAAGACATTTTTTTTTCCGCTTGAGAGAAAAAAGTGGTACCAGAACTCCTTACTTCTTAAAAGAAGACCACAAGATGAACTTAAATACATGAGGTTCTTGTTCCTCTGTGTAAAGACTCAGTCTGTGGAAGTTGTACTGAAAACCTGCCAAAGAACCTTCTAAGACTGAAAAATCAGGTTCACTGATCACTTCCTTTTAAGTGTGTCTGGCAACCAGTACTACTTTTATGACTCAGACAGAAAACTGATTTCTATGTAGTCTATGGCTATTAGGCATTTAAAATCCCCTAGTATGAGATTACCTGCTATGAGATAGAGAGTTGCTTCTTACTGCAGTAAGGGAAATCTGTTTCAAGCCACTGGATCCTTAGAACCTCGAGTATCTCAACTTGAGACTGCAACATCAATGAGCTCCATCATGCTTCAACTGAGGAACTTTACACAGAATTTTATAAAATTATGTACTGAAAACTTAAGTGAGCATTTAACAAGCTTACAAATAATAACAATTATGGGCTAATATCTTGTGTGTCAGTGGGATTTAAACGTAATAAGGATCTGTGCTGAAATTTTAAAGTCTTATGGGAAGTCAGACTGAAACATGACTACAGGTACCACAAATGGGATATGTAGCAGCATAGAAGGGGCCCAATTCCTTTTGCAGTAATGACGAAGTGATTAAAGGTCAACATGGCTCATTAACATCTGTCCTTACGTATTAATACAGGATAATATAAGCAGAAGCTCCCTCTTTCCTTCAGTGCATGGAAAAGTATGGTCTGAACTGTGGTGATCACCTTGGTGATCAGCACTTGGTCTGAATGTCAATATATAGTCAATCTCAGAAGTGAAAACACTGTGGGTGTATCTGAATTACTGCCCCTATCCTTGCATTAACTTCTCATGCATGTCAGAAAAACTTCTGCGGGCACATCTACTGCTTCTTAGAGGTATAATAAGTCTCTAGGATCTTTTCCCCTCAAGATCTGTAGAAGAATCTGCCTTTCTAGGTACAGACAGAAGCATGGGATCGTAATGGAAGACTATTTACAATTTCAATGATGTAGCCTGTTTCTCCATCAAAGAGAAGCAGAACTGGATTTCCTATTTAGAGCCAGTCCAGCTTGTCAAGCCCCTTAGATGAGACAAAAAAAAATCCCACAAATTGAGGTGAGAATAAGGAATAAGAGATGAGGAACTTACAGGTAAGAGTATTATTAACTCTAGTGAAGAAGACTATATATGCTGCTGCAGCAGCAAGAATACATATGCAGGGATTAGGAAAGAATTAAAACCAGTTTCCATAGGCGAGTTCAGGAGGATTTATGTGGTCATCTAGTAAAAACTCAAATTGGAATTTGTCTAGGATGAGTGCTGCCTCATGCAAAATGCTTTGCCCAGGACTTTGCATCTTGTTGCAATGTTCTCTTGGCTTTGACTGCAAATACAGTAGCTCTTGGAGTGCCATCACTAGTAAGGTGAGCAGGATTTACTATGCCTTAAAGTAATTACATGCAGCTTCAAATTCAATGAGTTCAGTGGCAATGAAAGTCCAACAAGGTATCATGTTTACAGGAACACATGTTCATGCAGTGCAATGCTGCAGTCAGAACTGTGAAAATACATTTTCTAATGTGTGCTGGGAATTAATTTTCGTGAAATGGGAGTGTAGTCCTGCTGAATTTCCCCACACAATCTGAGTATATGCCATCAAGTACCACTTCTTGAAGAAACCTGTTAGGTTAGTTAGTGCCAAAAAAAGCCACTCATCAAGTAGTGTGACTGTTGCAATTTGTGAGCTGTGCTCACTGTCCTCTAGACTTTGATTTAAGAGCATTATGAAACTATGTAATTTTGGTGTAGTCTTTTTATTCCCATGGTAATTTATGTCTGTGGGTAAGCATTTTATTTTATCTGAGCCATGGTGCCAGAGTTATTTTCTGAAGCTCTTGAGTTTCCCTTTGATGCCACTGAAATTAAAACCAGAGCTGCAGATAGTACCCATGCTGTTTGTCACAGAGTCAGAGGTTAGAATGCATTTGCTGCTATTTATTGTGGCTCATCAACTGCAACAGTTACTGCTGATCTTCTCATCACTGATACAAAAATATTAATAACAGACAACTCAAGAGTGGCATATAACTGACTTTGTCAGCATTACAAAAAACATGTTACACAAGTATCAGCAAATCTTACCATTCTACAGTAACCTTACTTGCCTTGGGATAATTTTAATTAAAAAGATGAGTTCCAACCTTAAATATTTTATTATTTAGACAAACAATTTGCATCTTCAGCAATTAAACACTAAAAGATGTCTCTAAATTTGTAATGTATAGTGTAAAATGTTTAAAAGTACATTGTCTAGTATCAATTTATTTCTAATATACATAACAAATTCCTATCTGTGTATAAACAGCTAATCATGTAAAGAGCTAGACTACATAATTTTAAGTACAATATAAAAATCATATCTAACTTTCCTTCCTGTTTACTTGGCGTATCCTTACCCTAACCTAGGTCTGAAATGGACACGAGGGAGTGATAGAATTTCCCGAGATTTTTACCAGGAAAACATTTGGCAATGTTACATTAATAGGTCAATAACAGCCACTCACATTAACTCCTCTAAGGGCAGATCTGCAGCATAGTTCGAGGAGGAGTGATGGCAGTTACCAGCAGGTGTATGTCGTGGCCTGCATCACTCAGACCTTGCACAGATCTCTATGAAGCATCTTATTTCATACTAGCTTGAGTGCAGAGTGAAACTACTTCAGCAGTCTGCTATGCTACTTATGGCTTAGCAGATTTTGCAGTCTTATACAGGTGCAGGAGACCCTGCAGAATTTTAGTCTGGGATCTTAACTCATTTTCATTGTTTTATTTTAAAGCAAACAGAAGACCATAATTTCTAAGTCTATAGTGTGTTTCCATGTTTTTTCCCAGTGGATAACTTCCAATCCTCGACATTTCTTGAAAGATTCCATACAGGTTTTGGGAAAAGAAGGACTTTTCATATTCTACAGGATGTCTTTGTTACTCTGGGTCCTCTACCTGGAGTGAGACACTAGTGCTTTCACCCAGTGAGATCACATTATGCCTGGAGACCTGTACAATTTGTGCAACTGCATAGTGTGGCCCCACAGGCCAATAAAGGTCCACAAACCACAGCTAGAAAACATTGCTCTGGAATGTAACTATGAACAGTTGCCAAGAAAAGAAATAAAATGCACAGAGAGAAGCAAGTCAAAAATTTATGGAAGTAGTTTTTATAATTCCCATTCTCAGATGCCTCCACCATCTAGCCCCCATTTTTTAACCTCCAAAGGTCAGTCAGAGCTGAGAGTTTATGCAATAAACTGCAGACAGAAAAAGTAAAGCATGCACATCAGAAAATTAATTTGAAGATTAAGAACAAATGTACAGTTTAAAATAATATATAATTAGCCCTCTTTAATTACCACTTCACTACCATTTAGAAAAAGGTGATGGAAGTTCAATAAAATTAGATGCTTTTATTCAACACTAGTCAAATTAATTTACATACTTAAATCCTCCTTAATAATTCCATGATACAGTAGGTTTCTTTTATCCAAATTTTAGAATATATCTATGTAATAGTTATCTCAGACTGCAAGTGTTGTTGCAAAATTCTGATAAATTCTGGAACAGAATATTATTAGACGAAGAAAAGTCATTTCATTACTTGTCATGAGTCTGATTATGCATCCTACAATGCAGTTACAAGATAGAAGTGCTCTTTCCTTTTAAAAAATAAAAGGGCCATCAGACCACTATACTAGATATCCCATTTCTCTAGCAAGAATATACTACCTATCTGCAGCAAATCTGCTTCCAACATAATCTTTTGTTGCTCTTAATTATCTAAAACATCCAAGCCAAAAGCTTCTGCCTTCTCTCTGTCATTGCAGAGGCATGAATATTTTCAATACCTCATATACTTTAACTCCACTAATATGTAATATCAGACCTGTCTGTTCCATCTGAGAATACTCTATCACATCCTTTGATGGAGAGTACCACAGATGCTATTTACCTTTTCTATGCTCTGTTGTCTTTACACCTAATCTTGACAGAGGTTTCAATAGCAGGATCTTGTAATAAATCTCCCCTCCTGAAGGAAAAAAAGCTGCACCTATAAGCATTCAAGTGAATGACTCTTGATACCAGCCATGAACTTAGATATGTTGCGCTGCAACATAAAGAGCTGCTTCTAAGCCTAATAATTTGCCTGTGATCAGTGTTAATGAAAATTTCACTTTAGCTCAATGTACAAATATATATACCATACAGCTATCTATACATGATAATATAATATTAATGTACCTAGTCAGAGCACACAATAAATATTATATCTAAAAGAATTCAAATGGGATTTTTTTTCTTGCAGCTTTTCTAGGATGCTCAGTCTTTACTGCTTCAAAGTAAAGATTCTGGGGAAGGAAAAAGTCCATTGTCTGCACTGACTGCTACCTTTCATTTTTTCATTAGAGCTCTCTGCTACAGTAAAACTGGGAGTAGATGCCAGTAGACCATCATGATTACAACAAAATTTGAATAATTTTTTTTTCCAGGAACTACTAAGTTTCACATCTTTCTGATCCATCTTAATAAGCCTTATTTTGCTGATGACTCACATATAGCTATGATTCAAATAGAGCTAAAATGGAAAATATCATTAAAAGCTTTGTATTTTTTTCTAATTTGCATTTAGTTTCTGAACTGTTTTTGACCTATGATATTTTCATAAATAGACTGAGACTGATAACTGTAACAATCTGCACATTCCTAAGGATAGATCACAAAGAATTTCTTCATCTGGAAAATGCCTAAAACCGATAAGGCTAATTTTGCCAGTATTCTGTCCAACAGCATATGCCCAACCTAACAATACAATGCCATTATACTAACATAGTTTCATTATGCTGCCAAATTTGCCACAAACACTAATATCCAACTTTTCCAAGGTTTTTATAAAGACTTAATGTAATATTTCCACATGCACAACATGTGTATGGTTACCAACTGATAACAAAACTAGTAGCATTCATTAAGTATTGCTATAAATCTCTCCACTGAAACAGCAATAATATTGCCTTCCAGCAACCACAATAAATGTAATGCTTAATCTCTCTCTGTGATATTGTATAACTCTAGCCTGCAGCTAGACTTCCGCTGTAGGTGGTACTGTAGAGGATAAGTCTGCAGTGACAGCACATGATGTGTTCCTCCTTTCCAGTATGCGGAAGTTCATGAGTTTGAAAGAATATTTTTTCTTCCTTTTCAGGGAGAAGCCAAGATTTAGAGGGGGATAAGAAAGGAAAGAGAATTAAAATGTTTTAAGTAGTAAAATACCACTGTTTATAGGAACCCTATGCATTTTTTTAGATTTTTTTTTTTCTTTAAGGATGCATATTTGATCTATGTCCCTTGAAACTTCACCTTATCTTCATCTTTGTGGTCCTTTAAAACTCCTTCCTTTACCCTTCTCCAGCACAATGAATGATATAACAACCACAACAGGTTTTGTGGGAATTCACAGGTTTTTTTAAGCAAATCTTTGCAGTGACTGGGTTTGGCCAAGGAAATAAAGACACAAGAAAATCTTTTTTTCATTAAAGTCTTTAGTGCCATCTTACAGATGACAGAAGTCCAAAATTCAGAACAATATTCAATACTTCTGGGAACACTCATCCCCAGGAAACACCTTCTTTTTTTTAAGTGTCTGTCCATTGTCCGTCACTGCAGTTCCTGTTTCCCAGACATCCTTATTTCTCACCATTAGCCACCTAAGCACTACCTTTGCTGCAAGCAGACACAAAAGCAGCTCAGTTTGGTGCATCCTTGTGACAGGTGGGACTGTCCCATGGGCAGGGATCCACACGGAGGAGCTTCCAGCACCAGCATCCAAAGTGAGCATCCAAATTCTGCATGAAGCTATGCAAGATGTCCCCAGTGCTTATCCCTAAAAAGGAAAGGCCAACTCCTGCAGCGTTTCCCTCCCAAGGTATAAGGTGAGGAGGAAAATGGAAGGAGAGAGGAGCAGCACTGAGCATCCTTGCAGGACAAGGGCCATCCCGTTGGGGCAGACCACGCAGCCGCACCACCGGGCACCCCTGCAAACTCTGCTTTTTGAAAAGCAGCAGCGCTCACCGCAGGCTCCTGCTTGCTGCAGGCTGAAGCATGTGTGACAGCCAGCTGAGGACCTGGCCGAGGCCTTCGGCTGGCAGACCGTGCCCTCTGGAGCAGGGACTGTCACAGTCGCTTGCTCCCCCTCCCCAGCACTCCCCTGAATGTCAGACTGTAATCCTGCCCTGCTGTTTTGAGCCTCTGAAAGCAAAGCTTCCTACCTTCTGCTTTGCTATTACCATAGGTATGTGGCACTGGGCTGAATTTGACCTAAATTTGATTTATTCATTTTTGCAATGCTTTACAGGATACTTAAGCCCTAGGTCAGCAAAGCACTTAATCACATGCTTAACCTTAAGCACATGCTTAAGTGCTTAATCAGGGCCTTGTTGCTATATAAAGCACAAAGTTATGACTCAATTTGAAGCAACTGAGTTGAAAAATTAAGACACCATGCCATTCTCATTTGCTTACCTTGATATACATGTATTAGCCAAATTATTCACATTAAACTCATTTAAATATATTCTGGTTTGAAGCCTTATTTAGGAGTTTGCAATACAATCTAGACTAATCTGAATATTGGGATCCCTATAGGATTTGTGACTATTAAGAGAATTACACTCCCAGATGCAGAAAGTGGTACCTTTTCATAATGTAACTGTTGCCATATATTAACATTCTCTTAATTCTAATGATTGATCTATTAAGAAAAAAAAAAGGATTATCTTTAAAGGTAAACCCAAAATGAGCAATTCACATGTAATACAAAGATAGTACTTATAGCACAATTCTCCCACATGCACTCTACAGCTACATACACAGTTTCAAGATTACTATTTTAAAATGTGTACTGCATCCTTATCTAACTTGTCCAGTAGGTGCAATTATTTGTAGAATTTGTTCTACAGTTGTGCAGGAAATTTTCCTTTTGCTCCAACGGTTCAGATTTGCCTCTGCTGTGATTTTCTTCTGACTAAACATCCTCTGAAACATTTTTTGATGCTTCCCAGAATTACTGGCACTCTGATTACAATATCCTGTTGGATGGATACCATGAAAGCTGCTAGCTTTGGTAACTATATCTAAAATGTAGAGAATGTAATATAAAGCAGTTTACTGAGGGGAGGGGGCCTGGACTTTAAACCAATAATAATTTTATATGAACTGGGAATTCTTACCAACTTACTTACTTTTTCGTATTACCTTATTCATTTATATTTAACCGAAACATTATACCACACACATTTTATGCCATTATGAATTAGGAATGGTTGTGTTCCAAAAGTTTTAGATAGGACTGATAAAAAACTTCATTTTCTTTATAAAATAAATAAAACGTGTTTAGAAAAACCTTCAGCCACACTAAGACACAATTAATGTAACTAAGTCTCACATTCCCTGTTGAAATAATCAGTTCAGCATGAATACAATAAACAACTTAGAAAATATTTTCCACTACTCCATCAAAGGAGCATATTCTCAGCATCCTCCAGAAAACATACAGTATAATTTCTCTATGATATTTCTATATGATGTAACTATACTTGTTCTTCTTCCCCTACAATGTAAGGAAATAGCAGTACCCTAAACAATCATTCACACTAGAGAAGTTGTTCCTTCCTGACCTCCTTCCACCAGTTTAACCAGTTGTTCCAGGCTGCACATAGCCTCTCCACCTAAATTTTGTTAAAATACATTCTACTGATACAGGATGATTTCTTTGTCTCCCTAATCACACACAGAACTATATGAGAAATGGGCATGAAAATATCCATGTCCTGCCTGCTACAGCGAGAAAGCACATGGTGATCACCCAGCCTAGCACCGTATTTCCTCACTTTGGCTTCTTGTTACACCCACTGACTGGGTCTTCCTGGAAAGGACCACCACTCTTAGCTGTCCTTGAGTCAGTACAAGTCAGCAGCTCTGGGGCTTCCGAAGGCAAGTGGTTTATTATCAGGACACGGTCAGAAGAACCATATTCAAATGAAGCAGAAACATGAAGACTGACACGGGAACACTATCTTCTGACATGTACCGCTGCTGAGAAGTGGCTGAGGGATGAGGGAGCTTCTGAGGGACAGCCAGGAGGCCCCTCTTCAGGATCTAGCCCAAAGTCAAGCCCTCGGGTTTCTAGTAGGGGATGAAGTTGGAGGGCTTTTGTTGTCTGCCCTGACATTTTTTGACACACACATTTTTATTTTAAAAACAACCCTGAAAATTATTCCAATCAAATTTACATTAGTTTCACTCTCACCTTGCCACATCCAGTGCTGCGGAGTTACTTTGGATGTATAATAGTGTTAAATAAAATCATGCTCTATTCGGGGGCTGCTGAAATCAATGTTTTTCTATTAGAGGATTGGTACACGGTTTATTTCCATCCATTATATTCTCTGCACAGCAATAGCAGGCTCTCAGTTAGGACATGAACCCCAACCACTTATTAGTTCATGGCTGGAAGCCATCAGCTCCACATTATACAAAATCCCCGCTTCATCACTGCCTCTCTCCATCCTCACACCTTTCAACTCACGTATCTGAGGTAAATTTAAAGTAAAGCAGTGGGAAATCAGAACCAAAGTTTCTACAGTGAGTTTTACTGCATTTTACTACTTTCTTTTCATTCCTTCAAACCCTTAAAAAAAAAGACCTATTTTCTTCTGGGTTTTTTCCTTCAAAGATAATAGTACAGACTTCAACAATATCTCTCCCAAAAAGGAAAACTCCTTGAACCTTGACTTTCAGTCCTACTACACATAATGAGACAACTACTTAAACTGCGTTTAAAAAGTGCTGAGTAGATGAACTCAATGCCTAATGATGTTACTCAGCTTGTCGGCAGCTGATTGACACTAAAAGTAATAAATTAGAACAGAAAATGATTTTACAAGATCCCTGGGATGACAGACAGGCTAAGTGTAATATCCTCCATTACAGTTGTCACTAGATTTTATACAGTTCAGATCTGAACAGCCTCGGCAGGAAAGTGGAACAATTTCATGAGATAGATCTTCAGATGATGTAGAGTAGCATAAATCCTCTGAAGTTAAAGCTATCCTGATTTATGCAGACAGGGATCTGGCTCTATATCTTTATACATGTTTCTACTCAAGTATTGGAATGAAATCATTTGTTTTCCCATGCAAATCTGGGCAGAGAAAAGCAGAAACCCTGTAAGAGAGGAATGCTGAAGGCTGATGTCTTGGCTGTGTTTGATTCTATCCCCCCTCCTCCTTTTAAAAGGACAGAAAACAGTATTTAGAGCATGGCATCACTGATTTTGTTGGCTGCCTTCATTTCAGGGAATCCCACTGTAAATCCACAGCTCTGCAGAAGCACCTTTTGAATCATTAGCATTCACTGTCAGAATCCTTTGTAACATGTTAGGATGTGTAAAAGCAAGACAAAAGGCAAGCATGTGGATACTCCACCAAGCTCAAAAAGCCATTATGCCATTATTGTTTGGGGTTAATGAAAAGAAAGAATAAAAATGTGTATTTGAGCTCTCACTATCTGTAAAGTCTAAATGACCGGTCTGATTTTGGGGAGTTTTTTGCTGCTGTTTTTGTAAGCTTCCATTCATAAAACTTTTCTTTAGAAGAAAACATAGTCTCTTCATGTACAGTTTATTCCAACCTCAAGGATGACTGTGGATTATTTTAATTCTGCTTTATTTAATGAGCTCTTCTAATGCAATGATTTTCTCCATGGAAGACCTTAACCACAGTAGCCATTTGCAGCTGATGAATTTTTTTTTTTTTTTTATAAATAATTTATAAAGCCATTGCAGACTTATACTTTTACACTGAGAGAAAGGGAAAAGGGGGGGGAGGGGGGAGGGGAAGAGGATTGCATCTTAAACTCTATTTACAAATTTACCTTGGCAGGCCCTCTTGCTGCCAATAGGAAGCCATGTTGCATATTTAATTTGCTCTTTTGTTACGACGGGGCTTAGGTTAGTTAATTTCAATTTTCGATTTCAAAAGCTATCAAATATGGCTCAGATGAGAAATCAATTTTTCTCAGCTGCCTCTGTTTTTGTGATGGGGAGGTTTCCCATTGGCGAGAGGACAGCCACGTGACACGGCAAGAGATTAGTTCACTAGACCCCGTGTTTCAGCCACCTCAATTACTGGCTGCCTCTTGTAATTTAGCCTTATAACACCTAATTTCAAGATAGAACTCATATTTAATTCATGAAAGCTTCCACAAGAGTAATTGTGAAATAAATTGCCATAGAAAATATCCATTTGTGACTCGTTTTAATTTTGTATGCTACTAGCACGCTATTTGTTCTACTTGTTTAACACTTTAGCACAAACATATTTTATATTGAACTTTATGGACTGCTAATAGGTTATTATTTTTCACTGTTTCCCCTTCACGGACACACCACTGAATGTCCTTCTCCTTCATGCAGCTCTGGGTCTAGTAACATTGAAATAGATGTGCTAAAACACAGAAACTTGTAATCTCCTAATTATTGAATGGATTGTTATGATCTGTTCATAACTTTAAAAGTAGCAGATAAAATCACAAGTGATGGTTTGTAAATGGTAGTTAGATGACAAGGATCATTTAAAGGGCCAAGGAATAAATACAGTTTAATTTCTGTAATGTTTTAAACAAACCCATTCATTACACATATTGATGTTTCATGATAACAGTGGTATATGTATTTTTAATTCTTTAACCAAAATAAATGTTTCCACTGTATACACACCATTTTGTCCTTTTCCTCCCTGTTGCTATGACAACAAGGTGGGTGAGGCCTCCTCAACTGCCAAACTCAGCTGTCATCCCTTCACCCTAAAAGCCTTATAATTGCTTTTATTTGCATACGACAATTAGGCAGGATGGCTCACAGCAAGAAAACCAACCTTTCTCTCCCCCAGTGCACACAACGCCAGCCTGTAATTTATAAAAGATACACGCCATGTGGTGGAGCACTAAAATAGAGTGATGAGTCCTTTCATCTGATTGTAAGCTATTAACAAAAGAAAACATCCCCTTTCAGGCTGTAAAAAATGCCTATCTGGTGTGAACCTGGAGAAAAAAAAAAAAAAAAGAGTGGGAAAAAAGAAAAAAGTTTTGCCTCCTCCATGCAAACCCTTCACATTCATTATCACATTGAACTCAGCAAAAGAATTTGAAAGCAAGAGTTACATTTTGGTGCTTTATGAACAAAGGAGTGCCAGAAAAATTGATGACATGGTAAAACTGGATCTAGATTTTTGTTCTTGGATTACGTCACACCCAGAGATGCCAACATGAGATGATAGCTGCTAGCCAGCTTGCTGAAAGTGCTGCAAGAAAAGCATGAGATGGTTCAGGATGTCAGATGAGGACAGCTGCACAAGAACCTAGAATTACATTATTTTTAATAGCTCTATTTGAGGAAAATACCTGTATTACACAAAGTGCTTAAGCCTGTGCTTAAAGTAAAACACGCCTGCTTAAGTTAGGGCCTAAATGCCTTCACAGTTTATTCATATGAAGAATCAGCATCCAAGTAAATGTTTTTATGCAAGTTGTTTAACAACGTGATGCTGGTTTTAACTTTCATAATTACAAAAGTATCTTTCTCTAAGGAAACCAGTTAAGCAACTCCTCTACAATAACCTCCCCTCCTTTCTACTGTCTTCTGGAAGCTCTTCACGCAATATTTGTAATACCTGAGCTGCTTAAGTATCTCCAAACCTCAAGAATCCCACAAAAAACCCACCCTTCCTTTGACAGATTTTACATCTACAATCTCACTGGTAAAAGCACAGCATGCTAAATTTAGAATTCAAAAAACAAAGTGGATTTGGGGAAAAATATGGGATTTGATATTGGGAAAATGAGGAAGCAATAACAATACAAAAAAGCAATCCATTCTCTTCCTGCTGTACAGCTAGCTTGATCTAAAAATAAACTGGCTAATACATTACACTGGCATTACAGCACACACATTTTTAAGCCTCTCTGACTTACCTTCCTCAGAACAGCATCCCTGTTGAAACTGGGAAGACTACATAAAGGAGTAAAGCAGAACAGATCTAGCCTGGCTCGAACATGGGAGTGATTTGTTGTCTCACTGCAGCTACCTTTGTGACCTGACATTAATGAAGAGGATGAGTCGGGAGCAGAGCTTGCAGGTATCTCCTTCAACTTTGCCCACCTTATTGCTCTAAACTCCACTTTAGCACATGAGATTTACGCAAACCAGTTTCAATGAGCATGTGAAAGAGGGGGGGAAGTTTGGAGGAGAGAGTGGAAAAGAGAACAGGGGGATGTTTGTGCATGGGACATGCACTGCCAAGTCCTCTCGTGCCCTTCCTTTCTCATTAGCTCAGGCAGGTACTCAGAAAACATAGCACACAACTTCCAGCCACACTTCCCAGCTTTTATCTGTACAGGGAAGCAAGAAAAAGTCAGAACACAAGTTTCTCAGTACAAAGCTTGAACAACCACCAATTTTTGACAGTGCCCTGGACTGGCAGTAGATTCAACTCATGGCTTTGCCACTGATCCATAGGCTGAATCCCAGCAAATCACAATTCACAGACTTTAGTTTACATGGTTGCTCATACTCGATATTGGTACTTTTTTATGAAGTCGTGCAAAGGACAGGAACATCAACGAATTAAATCAGCACAGGATTTTTTCCTAGTGAGATTTACTAATATTTTGTCCATTTTGGCTTTACAAGATCCAAATAGCATATTTATCCATCAAGCATGCATACTCTACCCTACCTGGACTTGACCTGTTTGTCTTAAATTTCAGTACAGTATATTCCTCTTCTAACTCTGTGTTTCTCTAAGTGTTCACCTTATTGTTCTTAGTATCCTGTTGCCAGTCTCTATGTTTGAGAAGTATGTTGGAGTCTCAAGTAAGATCCTCAAAAACCGCAATATATAATTTTACGGTTTAGGTATTTTTTTAAATGAGCCCTTTCTCATCCCCATCTCCCTATTGCTATTACAAAGTCAGTTGAATTCATTTATTGATTTGAATATGAATGGAGGAGAAATTTGTGCGTCTATATTGGAACAATTTTTCATTGCATACTTAATCTCAAAACCATGCTGTAGCTGAATTAATCCTTTTAAATGTCTGGAGCCAAATTCTTACCTGGGATAAATAAATATATTATTCCTTTTGGCTTCAGACCTGAAATTGGCCCATGATCTTCACAAGACAGAAAAACTTTACTATAAAAGCACATTATGAAAGTAAAGTAATAATTCAGGGCTTCACTAGGATCAGAGGGAAGTATTATTTCCTGCTCCATAAAAGACATGTACTTTTTACACAATGAGGCTTGTTTTGAGCAAAGTGAGTTTTTGCTCTGCGCTTAATAGTCCATAGAACCTAAAAATAGTAAGATTTCTTAAAACGCAGAAGTAGGACAAGATTTAAATGAAGCTTTGGCAGGTTTTTTAGTTTTAGTGTCCTCACTCCCCATTTTTCAAACGCATGGACTTGTGTAAAGAAAAGCAAGCCATGAACAACTAGCAAAAAGTTTACAAGAGGAAGCTTCCTCAGGATGGTCCTAACTTCCACTCCGACCTCTTACATGGATTTTATGTCACTATTGGCTGTTGCATTCAATAGAAACACTTACAGTACAACCACAGTAACGCAACGCTGTTCATCACATTCACATAAGAATTAAAGCTTAATATACTTCTCTCTTACAGCACCCAAATCTCCTTTGCTACCTACATGGAAAAGGCTGTAGCTTTGCTGAAGTTGCTACAGTTTTCCATCAATATAAATCAGAGTAGAATTTGTTCCAAAGTGAATACAATATATAAAATACAATTGATAGTCATATCTAACTGTGCCAAAAGTGCAGAGTTGTCTGCATTTCTTTAACTTCCTTATGGGAATATGCTGGGGGTGTTTTCAGACTTTTTTTTTTTTTCTTTTAAAAAATTCTCCATATATAGGATAGGAAAAGGATTTGAATGTCAAGAACAGACTTCTGCTATGGAATAGTATCTTATTTTGTGACAGCTACTGACAGGGTGACATCATAAGATATAGGAATAAGGTATAAAGATAAATGTTACTGGGAAGATCCATATATTCAGACCTCAATTTCTAATATTAATCTTAAAAGTTAGGTTCACTTTTTTTCTGTCCTTCTATTAGTGGTGGCTCCTAAAAGCAAACTGAACCAATTGAATTTTGTACTCACACCAAAGAAACACATTAATATGTAGAAGAAAAAAAAGAAGGAAAGGAAATATAATTGATAAAAGCTGTGAATACCAATAACTGATACCTCAAAAATGAAATAAACTTTTAGGAAAAAAAATTACTAATGTCCCTATACATATCTAATTGACCTTTAGTAATTGAACAAGTCCAAAGTGAATTAATTTTACTTCATTTATATGAACAGGTTAAGATGCTTCTCTGGTTCCAAATGCCTGTATGGCAGGGACAGGTTTGCAAGTTTTCACCATTTTTTCTATTGAGATAAACTATAAAAAGTTGCTCATTTGGGATATCATGCAGTACACACAGAACTGCTTTTTGAACTTCAAACTAAACTGAGAACACCTTCAGGTATTTTCTTATCCACGTTTATTTTGTAGGCAGAAAGACCTAGTTCAATTTATAAGAAGAAATTTTCTGCTATTCCCACAGACTACAGAGGAGGTAGGATCAGGCTCTCACTGATGTTTTGGTTATTGCAACAGAAAAATGCCACTAAATAATCTTTCATGCAGACGTTATACAGCAGTTCACTGTACTTTAATCCATCTCCTTCTACTTTTTTTATTTCCAATAAAAGGAACAATGCACACTCGACATGAACTCTAAGATTTAAATGAAGCTTCATGTGTGCTAATATTAGAGAGACATTAATAATAAATTGGGAAGCAGGCAAGCCTAAGATGATTTCTGACTTGGTTTTGTACCTCAGACACTAGAACTTGAACTGCAGAGTTTGACACTGACACTTTTTAGGAAACAAAGTCTCTCTCCTACTACATCCTCCACCCCCCAATTCAAATCTCATCTGAGAAGTGCTGAAATGAAGCTGTCACTCAGGCCTGCTCAGGGACCTGTCAGCAAAACATTGAGCCTTTTCATTTTGATGGGTCAGCCTGCAATCCCCTTGAAAGAGAAGTCCGTGCCACTGTGGTTTTTCTTTCTGCAGGAATTCTGAATTCTAATGAAACTCCAAATCGCTCAATAAAGGCAGGGGCATGGGGAAGTAATCCAACCCAGATCGGAGTGAAATTTGTATTTTATCTTTTTTTCCCCCAGACCATTATTCTAATAGCATTCACAAAGGGTTGTGGGTTTTCTCTTCTCTACCCCCCCCTTCCTTTTTTTTTTTTTTGCAGGGCAGGCGCAAACGGAATGAGGTGTCCTTTGTCTTGATGCTACACTGAGATTAGGTAGCGGCTCTCTGAAAATGAAAGGGCATGGCTCAAATTTTCTTGGGTAAATATCCATCCACCTATTGCAGTCTGCATCTCCTCTGCTACAAATATCTCTAATG
Source organism: Tyto alba (assembly GCF_018691265.1). Taxonomy (NCBI): domain Eukaryota; kingdom Metazoa; phylum Chordata; class Aves; order Strigiformes; family Tytonidae; genus Tyto; species Tyto alba. The sequence continues at coordinate 5,647,967 of NW_024881317.1, forward strand.
TATGACTGTGTGGAAAGAAAAAGAAAATTTCACATTAGCATTTCTTCCCCAGAAGAAACAGTCTTTCATTAACACTGTACAAAGCTTTTTCAATCCAAGAAGGAAAATTGTAGCTTTCTCTTCCTCTCTGTTCTCCTCAACTTTTCCTTACAGATTAGTTACTACCTATGACTGATATCAGGATGGAGGGGAGAGGATGCAGGGAGTGAGAAAATAATTTATATAATATGTTGATGTATTCACTTTAAAGTGGCTTTATTAACACACATGTTTTATGTTTTTAAAATATGTATGAATTCAGTAGCCTTTTTATGTTTCCTCACATTGAAGGATGTTTATTTTAACAAGGAGATAATTGTATTTTGCTAACTGTTAAAAATTTAGAATCATTAGAGAAGGTATAGGCAACCTTAACAGACAGAATATATGGCATGATCAGTGCTATAGCCTAGCACAGTTTTTATATATATAAAAAAAAAAAATTTACTAATTTTTTACCCTTAACTCCTAAAATATAGACTCTTCTGTAGGGCATACAATAATTTAAAGAACAATTAAGGCAATTAAACACAATCAGATTAAAAAGCTAAATAATTCAGAAATAAACAAAATTTGCAGCTGAGTATCATGCACACAAGCGTTATGTGAAAAATACAAAACATAGCCCCTTTGAGTAATATTTTATGGAACTAAAAAATAAACACACAGATGGAAAACTAGCTACAAACTTTGAAGCACAATCTAGCATGATGATGTAAAGGCATCAATTAGGTGGCGAAACACTGCTAATGGCATGATGGAAAGTGTTGCCTAACGCTCTTGTTGTCTGGTTAACCTGCAAGTATGCCCATCAGGGACATTTCAGCAATGCTACAACAACCTCCCACCCTATAGTTATGTTTGTGTTATTCAATCTTGCAGAATCACCATCTCCAGGCTCTCACCCTCTCCCTGCAAGACATGACTCAAACATCTCATCTTCCTCTGCTCTGCCTGTCTAAAGAGAATCCATTATAAGTCCAGGTGTTGAAAAAAACAGATATTATTAAGTACGCGGCAAACCAATGCATATAGGTGTATGTGCTTGTGCACAGTACCTATATCTTCCTACTATTTTCTTGAGCATTATGATCAAACTGGGGTGCCAGAAAAAGTATAATATGTAATTCTCCTTGGTGATGACCTTCAAAGGTTCTTTTCTCCCCTTGATTGGCATGCATCTCCATGGGAAATCATTATAATAGACCCCTATTTCTCTACCTACACTGTCAGGAGCTGCTAAAACTATACTTCATTTACCCTGCTATACCTCACTATTGCACCATAGGTAGCATGTATGATCACCCAGAGTTCTGATGTTGTGTTAGATCTAGAAAGCAGTTAAAGCAGTGACAGACACTTCTTCCTTCCTTTTGTCAAGACCTTAATAGCACTTTCTCTTTCCTGTATGAAATCCATACCATTTTCCGTCCCTCTCTTGCATGGCAGGTAAAGGCGGGGACTTAGATAAAGTAAAGGTACTTATTTTTGTCTTAGTTCCAGAAGACACATTTTATTTTAAATATATACATCTAACGTGTGCAGTAAACACTCTTGCATGCAGTTCAAGATTGACATACCTATGTTTATATAAATCTACCTGCCCCACAAGATATATATATATATATGTGTGTGTACATATATAAAGGACACATACATAATCTTTTTTTAAATCCATAAATGTTTACAAATCTCTAATTCAGTAGGTGCTGTGCTTCTTAAAATGCATGTGCCACCAAAATAGCCTTTGGTTTTATCATGGCTATTTTTTTGTATTACTCTAAACAGGAGATGCATGCACCTAATAATGGGGAAGATGGCATAATCATTTTACCTTTTCAGCATGTTCAAAGTCTCACAAAGCAAATGTTGATTCTCATTCATTGTCAAGTACCTGATGATTGTTGACTGCAAAAACTTTATAATGGAAATTTTCCTTTCAGTGCATCACCAAGAGTTTGCACTTGCATAACAAATAATTTAAGAGCCTACCTTGAAACTAAACATTGGCTAAAATGTTGAGTGCAGAACAGATCATTACTTTCATATTATTTGTTTGGTAGTGCTCAGCCTTGAGCCTTCTGAGAACAGAAGGAAAATCTATCCCTATCTCATTTGAGGGCTTGATCCAGTACCAAAGACACTGAACATTGTACTTCTACAAAGACAAGCAAATATTCTGCATGAGATTGAGCTGTATTAAGTTATTTTGCTCAAAAATCAACATAACTGTCATCTTCCTTTCATTGGTCCAAGTCCATTTCATAACTTATTTAGTTGCATCTACTTCAACCAAATTCCCCCTGCTCAGAGCTAAACATGTGGAGGAATCACAGACCAGAGCACAGCTGCACCTTCTGTGGCAAGGGTGACACCTATCCTGTCCTAATGTGTGGATCGTTGTTTCAGGGAGGTGAGGCTGTCAATGTACAGGCCCACAAGTCTACATCTTCCCATATTCTTTCTCCTCCACCTAAAAATAAGTTGTCACAGTTCAGCTTTTGCTTAAAAGCTTGCAACCAGTCTCAGTTCCATACACATCAACTCTTCCTTAGCAAAACAAGCAGCTTGAACTCAATTATTTGCAATCACAGAGCTTCTGTGAAGCGTTTTACCCTGAACCAGAAGATGGAAGTGTTTGTGATCAGAAACTTCAGGGTTTTCCTCTTTCCTCTGGTCCCTGAAAGTACAGGATGTAGAAAGGTTACAGATACAGATTAATAGGAGCTACCAAAATTTTTGAAAGTATTACCTACTTACATACCTAAAACCCCCTAACAAATTTAGCACATTTACCTTTTCTTCTTTCTTGCCTTTCTTATGTAAATGACAAGATAAATAACTTGCTTTTACAAAGTAGTCCAAAAACTTACAAGTCAAAGGTTCAGTTAAATGCATCCAAAAAACACTGCCAAAATGTGACCTGCTACTAACCAACATGACTATTTCTCTAATTTTCACTCATGTTGAATAACAATTACCCAAATGGGATCCCGTGGAAGAGTCAATCTCCATGTGAGATGTGAAGGATCAGAGTCCAAGTAGCAAAACATATATTTAAATGGGCTGTTAATCTTCAGGTTAATTAATGCCATTCTAGGTTTATTCTACCAATATTTCATTCTAGTTCATCCTAGTCCTATTTTATTTCCCATAAGAACCTTAATATTTGGGGTTATTTTTATTATGAAATTTCAGTCTCCCAGTGGCCTAGTATTAATTACTCTGATAGAGTTAAGGCTTGATTTACACCAGTGGCTACTTTTTGTGAGCATAAACACTAGAACGTTTTGATAAAATTAAAACTGTCATTGACTTGTGAGCTGGTAAGATTTAACAAGCATGAACAATATTGCCAAAGAGAATTGAAGCCTTTTTTTCTATTTCATTCAATGAAGTGGCATCTTTATCTGTAGGTTTTTACTTCATTCATTTTTATTTTTGTACTTTTGGTGTATTCTTATTTTAAAACAAAACCGCAGACCCTCCTAAATGTTAAAAAACACAAGGATAAACCCAGGAAGCACTCCAGATACATCTACAGTAGCATAAGACCTGTTCTTCCCGCCCCAATCCCCTTATAATTGGTTATGATGTTCAATATAAGGGATAAATGAGTGCCCCTCTCCTGCTTGCTCACAGTATGGCACAAAACCCTGAAAGGGTTAATTGGCATTTTAAGAAAAGGTAATTGTAAAGCTATCTGCTGGGGTTATCCCCAGAATTGGGGGGGTGGTGCATAGGTCTCCCACCCACTGAAGCATCTCACATCTTGAAGAGCATGCTGAAGACAAAAGCAGTACTACTGCTGTTTCTTGATTTTCACTTTCAGCTCTAACTGCTAACCCCCAATGTGCTCTTTTGAGTTTACTATATCAAGCTAGTACTTACAGCAGAGTATATGTACTGTGTCTTGACTGTAAAATTATACTGACATTGTAAGCATAAATATAAATCTGTGTGTGTTTAAATCATACATAATTTACTGCCAGATTTATTGGTCACAGTGAAGCACACTGACTGGAGTGGGTGCTCTAAAAAAAAAAAAAAATTGGATGGAGAGACTGGCTACAATTTTATACTTTTTAAATAAACCAAACATTTTGCTGAGTAAAATATATAACCCAGCATATAAAAAGAAACGTTGTTTTAAGTAGTGAAAAGTCAAACTGAATCTGAGCAAGGTCATAGGTGGCCATTTTCTTACCATATCAAACCCTCTGCCAGTTGTTTGTAGATGCTCATAACATTTTTATCCTCTTAAAATACATATTTGGCATTCACTTTTGCCAATTGAAACTTTTTCCCTGATGTTCTTCTAATGCATTCCAGTGAGTAAAGAAAAGTCATATACACTGGAACACATAGGAGACACTTTCCTTCTAGCTTTGGACTGACAAATATTCAAGAGCTAGCACTAATTTGGGGTTTTATTCAAGCAACATTTTTCTGAGCACGAGCTGATTCCCATATTACTTTTCTTTGGATCTTGGCTTTATGTATTCAATTTGCAAAAGGCAGAGCTCCTGCATGTTTTTGTATAATGTTATCCATGACAGTGTACAGAAAAAGGGGTGACTTTACCCCTTTAGCCCTAGATTCATCAACCTCTGCAATCAGAAAATCCTCCCTTAATGCCCTGTTCCCACTGAGATTATGCCTATAACATGCAAGCTATAGAAATTCTTACTGTGAGGATGATGGAAGAATGTGATCCCATATATTTTCTACTCACATTTATGACTAAATTCACTACCTTCTCTCTTTTGATAAAATCAATGGAACTATTTGCATAAGTATATGGCAGTAAAGGAAGGTTGCACACCTATTCATTAAGTATCTTAAATTTTCAGCATAAGAATTTCCTAAAAAAACAAACCTATTCCACCCCTCTGTTCTAACCCTTCATATACCTGTGTCTCCGCACTTTCTGTAATTAACCCACCCCTCTGCAATAGCTCTTTCCTGATTTAAAGAAAGCATCACAGCTGGTTTTAGGCAGAATATTTCTTTTAAATAATCAGCTGTGCCCTTAATTACATTGTATCACATCCCTTAACACCTTTACAACTGAACATCTAATTTTTACTACTGGTATTTTTCACTGTGAATTTAAGGTGGTCCTACTCTGCTTAACCAAGAGGTCGGTCTTGCTCATTCCACATCATCATATGAACATACAGGATAAAGCATGGTCATCTACCAACTCCTACATTAGATAACAAAAACTGAGAAACTCATTTGCTAAGGCTCTTAAAGGGCATCAGAGGTTTACTATGTGCTGCTGAGTTATAACTGCCTCATATTTGCTTGCAAGTGAAGTTTTTATCTGTATGTGTTGGGAGCAAAACAGCTCTCTCAAGTAGGAAACTCTAGGAAATGCTGAGCCTGGCAACTCTCAGACAGCATGAGCATTTGTTTTGTCCCATATTAAAGGCTAGTGACATGATCAAGGTCCCTGTCACATTTTTCAGAATATTGGCCTTTCTTTTTCTAGACTGCCATTAATATTTAAGAGTAAGTTATTGCTGCTGTAGTTTTGGGGTATTCAATTACAAATTAGCCTCCTGTACCTTCAGTAGATATTTCTTCGAATATCTCTCCCTAATGGGGCATTCACTCAAATGAGTCCCAGTGAAATTCTTGTCATTGTTGAGTACATCTCCTAGATCCTCTCCTCTTTGCTTTCTGCATTTTCACTTCTTCGTGAAGATGCTTAATGCAGTATAATTGAAACAATTTTATTGTCTCCAGCCATCCATTCTGCTGTTTCAATGGCAGAAAATACTGGTCAACTTGACAAGTTAATATGACTTTACTGGTCATTTGAACTCCTTTAAGCCACTGGGTGCTAAAATTACTTGTCATCTTCCTTCACCTGCAAACTGAATATAACTGGTCCATGAGAAAAGGAGAAGAAAATTCTTTTCCACCAAAAACATTTACTGAAGGAGATAATTGCAAGTTTTAGTAACTGATAGGGCACGGACTCTTCCTACAACAGTTCTGAACCACTTGAGAGCAATACTTGGTACTCTCACCTGGAGCTCCCCTGATGCCTTCAAACTTTAGCTTTTCTTCTTCCCGCAGGGGTGGGTCATTAAAGATAGAATGGGTTACACAGCCACTTCAACTCTTCCTTTTGCATAAATCATTTTTTGTAATCTAATGCATCTATTAATTGGATGCCTAGTGTTCAATAAATGCAGTTCAAGTTTACACTTGAGTTTAATGCTTTGACTGTATAATTCTGCTAAGTAGATATGTACAGTTAATATTGGATCAACTGTCAAAAGAAATAAAACATTTCTTCCTCCCACCCCCCCTCTTTAAGCATACCTAATTTGCCTGTGGAACTCAATTTCAGTAGATACAATTAAGCCAAAATCTTAAAGTTTTTTTAACAAGTTCTGTTTCTATGTATATCAACAAAATACCAGAAACACAGGTTATAAATTTTCAAGATCTCTCAAGCTTGCTTCTCAAACTGCCATGCAAACAAAATAGCACATAAGAATTATACAAAGGACTTGATCCTGTTCCCCTTGAAGTCAATGGCATTCAAATTAAATTAGCTAGACCCCACCATATTTTTACTTTAGATATATTTTTTTAGATTATATGTTGCCCTATATAGATTAAACCATACACTCTCATAACATCAATAATTGTTCCCATTGACTTATAGCCACCACTACCAGAGAGGTACACTGCAGTTAGCTCCTGCCAAGAGGTCACCCTGGGAAGTTTCTGATAAATTAATGGGAGCTTTATGGACTGGTTTTCTTCTCCCTTCCTGGAATAAATGCAAGCAATGTCACTGTCTGGACACTTGTCTTCTGCACCAAGACTAATTCATCAGTGTGCTGAGAAATGCCATTCCAGTCTGTCCTACTTCACCCTTTCCCTTCGATACCTTGTGTTTCAGTTCCTGTTCTTTAAAAATTGTTCAGTAGGAGAACACAGGTAGTGTTCAACTAAAACAAGTTTCTTTGTGTCATTCACACTGTGGTGGAATCACTTTTCCAATTACATGAACTTGATAATTTTAATGGGATCCACATAATGAAACACCCCACTCTGGAAATTTAGCACATTTGTATCTTTAAATATAAACTTTGAGGGCACATTTAGTAACACTATAGTCTTGTTATAGGGATAATACTCTGTTTTTAATGGTGATTAGCAGACTTTATTAATACCAGCATCAATTTTTCCTTACAAAGGCAACACAATTACTGCTCTGAAAAAAGGCTAGATGTCAGAAAACGTAAGCTAGCTGCTCGTACTAAAAAACTCACATCTAAATTATGCTCACCTGGTTTCCTACAGATTTCTGTCCTTTAGCCCTTGTTCCTCATCTATATCCTTACCATACGCTCTGTTCAGGACATACGAGGAGATGCTGCAGCCCGCCAGCTGTTCCCAAAGCGAGCGTGGAAAGGTTGAGTCCTGCCCACCTTCCGCTCCATGGGGGCACTCATTCGGGTTTCTCTCCTCTACCGATTTTCCCTAAACTTACAAGAACTTAATTAACACTGACATTTCTGCCCTTCTGTCAAATCCAGTTGAAAAAAGCAACAATACTAGGAGAGGACTGACAGGTAAAGCAAATGATCACGTAAGCATCATTTTTGCAGGTACGCAGCCTAAAGGATGCCATAGAAATCTACAGCAAGTCTAAAGCCCTGTGTTAGAAATACTGCTAGCTGCATGAGCTGAGTTAGTGCTTCATTTGTATACGGGTGTGTATTTAAAGATAATTAATATTAACTGTGACTTTTGAGACTGGTATCAACACAGTCTCCCTTTGTAGTGCCTACAGTTTTGTAAATGCAAATAATTTTGAGTTCAGTTTTGCATTTTTAATTATTAACAGGCAGAGTTCCTTTGGTATTTAACTGCTTAACCATGACTCAGGGTAGACACACACATTCATGACATTAATTGTGACTAGGATTTCCAGGTATAAAGGACTCAAAGTGGATTTTTAAAAAAAAAAAAAAAAGCAAACACAAACAGTGAATCTTGAACAGAAGTACTTGAGATGCATGGGCTCAGATTTATTTTTTAAAGCTTTGGTCAAAGAGATTTCCATTAGTGTGGAACTAAGGTAGTGTATGTAATATTAATATGAACTCACACTGTTGTGAACACTTACTGTATAGCATTGGGGGGGGGGGAGGAGATATAGTGTGATATTAAAAAAAAACATTATTTCGAGGTAGGCATGCCAAAAGCAGTTCTCTGGAACAGAAGGTGGCCTAATTATTAAAAGAAATGGCTTCCATCTCTGTGATGGTCTGACTGTTTGTGGATAAAATCCTACAACTGTGAAGGGCCTCATGCACTGCAAAAAAAAAAAAAAAAAAAAAAAAAAAGAGAGAAAAAAAATCAAAGTGTTCAGCAGCCATACATCAGAGAGACTATACAAGAAGGGTATCGTATTTTTAGAGACCCCAGAATTCCTGAGCAAAGTAGTAGTTAGTACCAGGTCTACATCAAAAGCAAACAACATTCTGTGTCATCGCTGGCCTCGTCTGTGATGTTTTGCCCTCAGCTTCATAACACTCAAAAAGTCATGGTTAAAAAAGACAGACTGTCCCTTTAAAATTAGATCATCCCTTTTATTAATATGCAGAATGAGTTGTCAATTGACCAAGCAACAAATGTACATCCTCATATCCTCATTTTCACTTCTATCTATGAATATTTTAAAACCCTAATGTGTGCTTGGCCATTTGGGTTTTAAGCAAAGACTTATCACAGTGTAAAACCCCTCATTTTTATCCCTTAGCTGAGGGCTTCTTTTTCCCTTTTCCAGGGTGTCATTAAAAATCTGATGCCAAGAGCTGGGACTTGGCAGGGTTTGCGATATAATTTGCAATCTGCAGTGTTTGCTGGCTAGCCCCCACCTGCCCCCCTCTTTTTTTTTTTTTTTTTTTTTTTTTTTTTAAACCAGCCTGCCTGCTAGAGTCAATAGGGGGCATCCCTCATCTGTCTAAAAGAAAAATAGCAGCATACTAATTAGAATTCTATTTGCCAGAAGCCTCGGAGTTGCTGTGCTTATAGATTTCAAGCTTCTTTTGTTTGAATTAAATTGCCAACTTTTCCCCCCCCCTCCTCCCTTTCCTTCTTTGCACTAGGCATGAGAGAGCGGGTGCCTTATTTGATTGAAAGAGGGGGTAGGGGGATGGGGAGGAGGAAAGCCTTAGCTATGGAAATGCTGAGGAAATGTCAGGGTTGTGTTTAAAAATGCCTGGTATGCTTTTCAGTGCCTGACTCCTGTCTTTCTAGCAGGGTTGTGGAGAGGAGGAAAGGGGGCCTGGCACTAAGCGCAAGCACTCTGCCCCTTCTCCCTGACACTGAAATTCTGGGGGAGAGCTAACATGCTTTTCCCCAGCTCAAAGCCAGATGGTTCAAGCTTGGATAAAACCTTGGGATGAGATCACAAAGCTTGTTCATAACAGAACACACAACATCTCTGTTTTTCTCTTAATACCTCCTTTTGTATGCGTTGTGTGGGGTGAGGGAGGGGCCGGGAATATGTCATAAATCCAAAGGAAAATGTCATATTTAACATTAATTTGTTTTTATAACCCTGTGAAAGAATTCAAGGCTTTCTCCATTAAAATGTCATAATTAACCGTCAAGAAGTTTTATCACAAATAATTTTTAATTTCTTGAATAACTGAGCAAAACGCACGTCCAAAAGTTTTTCATTGCCCTTAAGCATCTGAATATGTATATAATTTTTTTTACATGCAAAGAAGTGTTTCACAGAGCAAGCTTCGAGCACAGCCACATTTATGCAACTTCCTAAGTTTAGATGGCTAAATGATATTACGACTGAGCTCACTTTCCATCACCACAAATTATGCCCATGCACAATACAGCCATTGACTCCAGCCATTCACAGTCAAGTCTCATGCACTGATTCACAACCAGGGATAAGCGAATCATGGGGACAGAATAATGCATTCGATGATCTTCATATTCCTCATAATGACGGAATGCTTGCAAAGGAATAAAGATTCTTTTCAAATGCATTAATCAGTCAAATTTACTTGACATTTTCATGGATTTGCTTTCTCCTTACAAATCCTTAATAGAGCTCACCTATAGATGTGATGGGCACTCTCAGATGGCACTGCTGCTCTTCCCTACCCAGATAAGATTATATTCTTTATTTGACATCTGGCATAAATGCTACATAAATACTTACTCTTCAGCATGTTTAGAATTTTTGTATGCATCAGCCTGAAGCTTGCTTTACTTACTGCTCATTCATTCTAGTGTAATTTTGTTTCATAAATGTCCACAAAAGGGCAACATAATTTGGACAAGAGTATGAACATGGGAAAAGGCAATTAAGGCTAGTTCCAAGTTTGCCTTGGTTTGTCTGACAGTACTTAAATTTAGTAATTTATAAAACCAAGTTCTAACCCCAAAAAATTTGACCCTCAAATTTGGTGTAAAAATAATACTGAAATATGCCATCATGTTTGACTGAAATATTGTTTTAATTTTTTCTTTTAAACCATTAAACCTTTAAGAATTAATGATGTCCTAATTTTTTGATGGAATTCAGGGTCATGGCTGAAATACTATATTTTCCTTTAAAAATTTATATATACTTTATCATAGTACATTTGATTTTGTCTTAGTAGATGCTGTGATTATTTTTGCACATTCCTTCAAAATAAATTTCCTGAAAAAACACAGAGCTAAAGTACCAGCTAACCATTGCATTTTTATGTATTCATTAAAGATAAGATCTTAAAGGAAAGACGGAAAATACGGACATTAGTAACTCTTACATATACTCCTCGGTGCTATTATATTTTAATTAGCACAGTTTTCAGGCTGTAACCTTTCTTAGGCCTACATGATGCATGAATATTTTATTTGCATTACTATAAAGTAAAAATAATTTGATTATCATTCATACTATTTATGATTACATGTTTCTAGACACGCACATAGTCTCTATTTATAGCAGACTTTAGCATTCTTAAATAGCATAGAGTGCTGACAAGCAAAGTATTGATGTTTACAGTATCATGCAAACCCTGAAGCCAACCATGTTCACATCCCTTTGAATTACTTTTCCAATTCGAAGCCTCTAAGAACCCAGTCCTCCTTTATCCCTTCTCGTTATAAAAAGTGGCAGGAGGCAGCGTGGCAGAATGACCCACAAGATGGCACCTGTCACCAGTGGGATTTCTTCTGCGTTCTGCAGGCCAAATTTTGTTTGAACTCACTATGGCCTCTGTCATATCCTCATTTTCCCTTCCACTCCTGCCTCTCCTTCTTAATCCCCTTCGTGCAGGCTCAGGCTCTGTTTACCCAGCTTCCGAAACCCTTTTTCTGCAAGAAGCCGAAGTAAAACTTTATTGAAAGAAGGGCTCGGGATTAAGAGGCAAACCCTGTACAGGAGGAAGCCAGCTACACCACCTGCTTCCTTTGCCTGGCGTCGGTTAAAGACAGTTTCTCCTATATGCGATTACTAGTCTCATTCTTATAGATGTGCATATGAAATACATGATTACTTTAGGTCTCAAAGGTGAGGGAGTTGATTAGCTCTCTAATGAAGCCTTTTGTTATTACTTACAGGCAAAGTACATCACACAGATGGAACGTACCATAAGACCGCTTCCTTATGCTGGGCCAAACATATTTTAACTGGCAAGATCATCTAGCGCAATGAGGTGAGGCAATTTCTATAAATACAGAATCAGTGGTATTTTTAAAAAACAAATTAAGGCAGTGACAGAAAACAACAAACAAGTACTGTAAGACCATTAGGACTAATGCCCCAAAGATGAAACTGATAATTCACCTGCTACACAAATCATTTTGTACTTTGTCCAAAATTACACAGGAGAACTTTCACTAATTGCCTAATACAGAGTTATAGTAAGTCTATAGAGAAGATGTCTCGTCTTTGACTACAGAAAAGGCCAACCTCAAACACTCTTAGAGACGCAGCATCCAACAACAAACCTTCAGGCTGCAGGTCACTCCATCACTTAATTCCACCAACAGCAAAGGAGAACTGCTCTTCCATACAAAACGATACAGCAGATCATTGCAACCTACACAGAGCCTGGACACCTAAGCAGCTCTTCTCTTGGGTCTTGCATCCATTCAGGCCCTTGCTGCTACTCTACTTCCACCTCCAGCTTTGAAGACTTGCATGCCCTCAGGTTTTCCTGTACCTTGTTGTGCCCAAGCACACCACACTGGGCTGTTGGTTTCTTCCATTAATGTCTTTGTGGCTTGTGAAGGGAAAATATCTTACACCTTGTTCCTAATTGTCCTCATCCTTCCTTCTATCAACTTCAGAAATGCACCTAATTACCCCAAAAGAATAAACAGGGTCTTTCTGTACCCACCAATAAGGACAAGAGGGAAGAATAGTTCAAAGTTTTCCTTTTTCTTAATGGAAGAGGGCACAAGCCTTGAGTCTTACCTAGGGAAACATCTTAAGTCCTTAAGAATCTCATAGTTTCACCAAAAATAGTTAAAAAACTCCTTTTTACATATTATTTTTATACTAAGCAGTAATTACTTTTAAAAAAGCAGTTACATTTAGACAGAAGTTAATCATATTGTGAAAAAATAGCTATTACTATTGTGCAACCTTGAAAATACTAATATCACCCCAATGATTAAGGATATCCTTTCAAAAACCATCTACGATTAACACAAACAGTAGACTGCATTTCTGTAGCCCATATAAGTTGGTTTTGCTACAAACATCACCTCTCATGCAAAACAAGCAGGCCATAAGCATATATTTTACTGAAATTCATCAAATCCTGGAAATCAATAAAGACCCCAAGAAGCCAGCTTCATTTTGGTGCTCCTTTCTGAGGCAGGTGCACCCGACTGATGAAAATGTGGCTTCCTGGTTGAAGGAGTTTTCGCAGCACCTTCAAAAGCAACTTAGAAATAATCTAGGCATGTTTGTAAAAAAAACATCAGTAACCTCCCTTTGAATTAGAAAATGTGGATTCACAAAACTAAAGTGGATTTATGAATCATGCCTGTTTGCTTTGAGTTTTTGGGAAATGGGGATTTGTTTTGACCTTTTGGATTTTTTATTTTGAAATTACTTTGATTTCAGTTTTTTTCTGATAGATTATAAAATCAAGCAAGTCCAACCCAGAATAAACCATTTTGATCAATCTGAAAGGCAGCTTTTTTGATAATTTTCCTCTGCCAAGAATTTGAAAATGTCACACTTCATTCCAGTATGAATAGAAGCCAGATTTCAAACTCTCCAAATCCTTTCCGAAAAAAAATTTCTGTCTTTTTCACAACTCCAAAATTAATTTTCCTCAAAGACTGCAGGGTGGCTTAAGATAGTGGTCAGCAATTACCCAGATAACACTTGGGTGGATTTTAATAGCATAAGCATGGTAGAGACATGGCCAGGATCACAGAGTTGGAGCATCTTGAGGGAAGACTGTGAGAAGCACCAGCTCTCCCGGCTCCTGGCTCTCGGTGAATCCCAAGCTCAGGCGAGCTGGGCTCCAATACCTCGCTTCAAAGGAAGATATAGACGCCGAAGCAAACGCCAGCATTTCCTAGCTCCCACTGAGTTTCTATCAATATTCTTAAACTTTAAAAAAGAAAAATACAATCTGGTGTAACAGCCTTAGAAGACTGCTGACTATTGCTACAAGAAACTGTACAACAGGAACCTATATAGGGATATAAATCCAAAAGCTGACCTGTAGCTTTCCATCCAGCCAAGGAAGCTATGAAATCCTTGCTGATTTAAGTTACTCTCCTGTAATGTGGTGCCATTTCCTCAAAAAAAACAAAAAAAAAAAACAGCAAAAATAAACACCAAAAAACAAACCAAAAAAAATCTCACAATATCCCTATAAAGGCAAAAAGGATTGTGATTTTTCCACAGAATTATTTAAGAAAACTTGAAAGTTGTAAGGCCAGGTCTGCACTGAATCACAACTTGGTGGCATCAAGGCATCACACTTTATCCTGTGACACTGCACGGAAATATCTCAGTCTGCCATAGACCTTCTCTGGAATGATCCTGGGACAGGCAAGAGCATCACTTAGGTAGAAACCACCTCATAAAGGCCACACAACCGCCAAGTCAGGCATGTAAAAACCATGGCATCCCTTTTTTACTGCGTGTTTTTCACAGCCACCCAGCCAGACCCAAACACCATCCTCCCCTCAGGGTCCCAAAGCACACAGGACTCCTTCCCTCCTGCGCCAGGGCTCTGGCCGAGGGTAGGCACAGAGCACTGCCGGGGCTTTGCAAAAGTTGCCTGTGCTTTGCAAAAACGTTCCAAATGGAGTTTTGGTTTTGAAGCATTGTAATTAAACTCATCTACAGCTGGTGCAATAAAGCAAGTAAGAGAAATCCTTTGCGTGTCAAGGACAGCTATCATTTGTGCTATTTTATCACTGTTGGTTCACAGCATTTCCTGTGCGAGCTCCATTGCTTCTGCCGCTTTTAACTACCATCCTGCTCACTTGGGAGTCATATTTAAGGTCAGCCAGTATACATTAGTCCTGCCCAGAGTAAAAATTTACTTCTTACACTGGAAATGACAGGCCTGTAAAACAACACATGAAGAAAAAAAGCCATTCATTATTTATAAAAAAAAAAGCAAAACTACAGGGCTGTCTTTCCTTGCATTACACAAATCCAGTATGAAAACTCTAACCCGTATATTATTATAAAAGCTCTGTCCCCTGTAATATCTCTTTGTTTTTGCAATTATTTTAGGCTTTCCACCCAGGAGCAATAAAAAGAGCTTATATTTTCCCAGCACTCAGACAAAATAACTTTGAAATCATGACTTGTAGTTTTCTCAAGTACAATCAATCTCAAGATGTCAGTCCCCCCACCCGAAATGATAGTCTCATTGGGGTGGACTGAACAAGGGACAGTGAAGAGAAGGATATTTTGGGTTTAATCCCAGTTAACCACTCTTTCTCCAAAACAAGATCATAAAAATCAAACAAAACCAGCAAGAAATAATCTTCCACCAATAAATTTATCAAAAGCGAATTTTCTGCAGGATTGCTAAACTGTTATAAAGGGGAGGAGGTAGAGATCAAATATACTGTTGAGTAAGGAAACAGAGAGCACAAACTTTGTCCTCAGCTCGGGGACAATGATGCTCAAAGATTAACCCACCCTCTCAATTAACACCTCACATGAAAATCCCAGCAAGGTCATGGGATCTGTGCTGCAACTCGGTCAATCAGCATTGCCTGTCTCCATACAAACCAAGATCGAATGCAGAATTAACACTGGTCCCCCAAGCCCTCGCTCACAGACTCACGTCAGATTAAGCCCTTGCATGGAGGAGATATGAAAAGCATTTCTAATTAGGGTCTGAGGTTACTGGTTAAAATGCAGTCGAGCAGTCTACCAACCATTCTTCTCCCCTTTTTTTTTTTATAATTTTAATTAAACTCAGATACTATTTAATTCCTACCTGCATATATTTAGTACTACTTGAATGCAAACCTGATAAAGAATACTCCTGATCCCCACTTAGCTGCCACAAGCACTTATTAAAAGGAGGGTGACTGTCTTCAAGATCTTCCATGGGTCCCTTCGCAATAATTACTTTTTCTATCAAATGAAAAGCATAATATTTTCCTGTAAATAGATTTTTTTTCTTGTGAAACCTTGACTTCTCTACTCTCATGACAAAATTATAATTATAACTTCAGTGTAGTGGTTAGTTACTGTCATACTAGTCCATGAGGAGGCTTTTTTCTGTATATGCTCTGCTCCTCTTATTCCACTGCTTATAGGATTCTTGAGACATACACTTGAGGACATTTTGCACCCATTTATTTTCACAGAAACATTGCTGCACATACTGTGTTTTGGGGTATGGCAGGGAGGGGACTTAGCAATGGTCATATCCTGTTAAATTATTTGTAATTCTAGGGAACTACACAACATTTCTGCTATTGTGTGATTAGCAATCTAGATCTCTCCATAACAATTTTTAATATCTACCATGACCCTGGAAGCCTTAATGCTACATCTACAGCATACTAAAGCCTCGTGACTCCAAATTATAGCTCTGAATAATTCAGGAATTGTAATGGTAGCTCAGTACTTATTAAAGCATTGGGAAAACTTTGGGATTCTCATATCTACAGACTCTTCATTATTATTCTGATTATAAAGATGTTTTAATATATGCTGTTGCTATTCTTACACATTACCACAATACCATTTGAGGAATCAATAAACGATCCAAGTAAACTCCTGTATTAAACGGCAATACCTCAGAGTATCAAGGGATGTAGTAAAATGAAGTTTCCTTTTTTTCAGGGAAGATGGGAATTACATAATAATCTTTACATTAAATTTTAAAATCTCAAATTATGCCTTAGACATCATAACAAAAATCTGCTACCAAACTTATTTAAGCAAAACAAAATCATGTACATATAGAACATATCAGGTTTTTCCCTGATACACTAACACAAATAGGGACAAAATTAATGTAAATCTAGCTAGTTTAATAACATATTAAACACATTCTGTCTGTGCTAATCCCAAGTAAGCGGCTATAATAAGCCTTAGTGACAAGGAGGATCTAATGAAGAGTTTAATTTTTCATAGAGATTTTATTAGGTTCATCAGCCTCCTCCAAAGTCCAGGCCTTCAGTCACGCCAGCTCTGAAATCTGGAAGAGATTATCTTCCATTTACTGAGAATAATAATCTTATTTCTACAAGGAAAATTCCATTTAATGACAAAACTTTTTTCTGTCCTAAACTTTGAAACCCTTCCACTGGATGTCATACTTGAGTAGCTTTGGGTAAATGTAAAAATTATAAAAAGCCTCAAAAACGATACTGAAAAAATTTGAGTCATTTTTAGTCCGAGAGAAATCTATAGCACAGAAAGCATCCAAAATAGCATTTTGGCAAAGTTTGTTAATCAGCTGCTTTCCCAATCTGTTGGAAGAGTTTCATTACTTTCTGGACAGTCAGAAACTTGAACTTATATTGACTGTCCTCATTTGACTACCCTACATTGACTATGACTCAGTTAATGGTTTACGAGAGGAGATATCCCACACTATTAAAAGGAGTGCTCTAGATTTGTTTAGAATTCAAAGCATCCTCTCCCCAAAACCTTCTAAAATATCAGATATGTTGAGAGGGAAAGTAGCCATACTCTGTCTCAATAAAGTCAGTAAATTGGGTTGAACCAAAAAGAAATCGTAGTGCTACCATTGCTTGTGCTATCAGGTTTAAAGCAGGTGATAAGGTTTTGTTTACAATCACACTTATAATATCTGGTGTGAAGCAGATTATAAGGTTTTATTATTACTGCTTAATTCTGAAAGAAATTACTTTCCATGTGTGCAAATCTGTACAATAGAGGAGACTTAGTTTGAGTAGGAAACCTGACTATTCAGGAGGAGGAGTTTGAACGAAAATTTCCACCATATTATACCCTTACAGCTGTTAATGGGTAGGTGGTAAAAGCTGGCTGCCTGAATGCCATCTTCATGGGAAAACAGGCACTGTGCCTCAGTGCTCTGAAGCACAAGGAGGATGGGACTACTTCACCCCAGATTTTGCTCAATCACCAGGATATGAGAAGTTTAACCTGGAATCAATACTAGGGTAGCATGCAAACACACACACAGAGCTGAAGGCAAGCCTGGGATCTTTAATTTGTTTAACTCATAAATTAGAATTCAGGGAAAACCAAAGTTCTTAGTTTGTGCGGCCATCAGCTGCTCCCAAGCAAATGATACTTTCACTCCTTTCTTACCACGTTGGTGGAACAAGCTTCTCAACATTGGCAGAAATTGTAGAGAACTCTTTTTGGTCATCTGACAGTGCTATATTTAGAAAATGTCTTCCTCTATCCTTCAAAGATAACCTGGTTATGTGGGTTTAGGGGCTTTATTTGTTTGTTTACACCAAAGTTTAGTAACTTCATTATTTAAGTATCCATTAAGCTTCAGAAGTTGTGGAAGTGTTTTGGGATAAATGTATACGAAATTTTCTTTAAGAAAATATTAAAAAACTGAATAGAAGCCTTTTGTTATCTATTCTTGTTGAATCTGGAAACGATGTCTTTTGATATTGTTTTAAAGCAACAGTAAAAAAAAGTACTGAAAAATACTTTTAAAAAAAGGAAAAATGTATTCTTGTCCTTTTCCATAGTAAAAGGAAGGCAATGACTATACTCAGATCCAGAGATTTTCCATTCCTGAAAGGTACCAAGAAATCCACTGAATGTTGCTAAGCAAGGAATTGGAGCAGAGAACAGGACCTGCATCTTTGAGAACTCCTCAAAATCTTTCAGGATTACATGGATACAGACATCGTACTGAGGTCTGTGTTTTCCTTCTAAAGTATTTACTTTTAGAGTAAATATGCCCTGCTCTGAAACAACGTGAAACATTAGTTCATAACAGAAAAATTATTACACCATTTTCAAATAACAGCGACAAACTTAATCCTGCAAAACTCCATTACAGACAGGTAAGGAATAAACGGGCAATTAAACACCATGAAAACAAGAAAATAAACTCCTGACAAAAGATTTTTCAATCTTAAATGCACCATGATTTTTAATAAAAAGTGCTATGTCACTATTATTTATCCTCATATTACACCTGCTCTTTGCTTATACTAATTCAGTTTAGCATGCAAAAGCACTCCTTGCCTCTGTGTACATTAAAAGATCTCCTGTTTAGATTAACAGAAGAAACTCGTACCGAAGAGCAAAAAACTTCAGAATACACTATTATTTTCTCAAGCTCATCTCTCCCATTCATCTAACTTGTACTCTTTTCATTTAATCTATTCAGGTAAAAATAACGATTAAATATCACACAAGTATCACTTAAATTCTATTTTGGGGATTTATGACTAGGATTAGCTTTGTGTCAGCTTTGTGTCACCTCTCAGTACAGGGTTGAATGACAGAAATTCATTTAACCACAGTTTGAATCCCATTTCTTCCCTACTTCTGGATTCACATACATTTTTCTTTCTAACATATATTGATCTCAGAAACCCAAAGTCACTTTTTAACACTTTATTAAACACAATATATACAAGGTAATATATTGAAAGTATTATAATGAGGCCAATGGTAATATAATAATGATAGTCAAAGCTCTATCAAATATGTAATTAATATTTTAATTATATATCTCATATCTGTGCCCCACTGTGAAAAATAACCAGGTCTAGTAATTTTCATGGACGATGACAAGATTACTATTACTAATGGTCTGAGGTACAAGTGTTTATTTTTAACATTATTAACGGTACTAATTATGATGAATATGATTATTTAGAATCATTATGTGGTAGAAGAGTTTGATGATCCACTCAGGTGCCTAGAATTTAACATTCTCCATCCACCATCTATGGAAATTAATGACATAGCTTAACTCTATTGTTATAATACTCACTGCCATGAAAATTGCTTTTAAAGAAGAAAAAAGCAAAAGAGATCACCCAAGTGTACTGTCCAATTCTTTATTATCACACAAACATTCACATTTGCACATCAGTAAGAAAGCCTGACAGTAAGATGTTACACACTGGAAAAAATGAGACAGTGACTTTTACAGACAGAGGGACAGGTCTCACAAGCACTTCTTCACACAGAAGTATTATTTTCATTATTGTAGGACTTAGAATCAGAGCCCTTGAGCTAGGTACTAGGTATATACAGGTATCCCAAAAAAGCTTACACAAACATGACAGACAAAGGAATATTTTGTAACACCCATTTTGCACATGGGCAGCTTACACCACAAAAATCTAAAGGGCCTGAGACCATATAGTTGGTACTGCCCAGAGCATCTTTGGGCATATCCATGAGCAGGGCATGCTTTACCTCTCTTCAGTAGGTCCACCTAAGTGTCTTCACAGGTAATTTATACGTGGTGATATGACTGATGTATTTGGGCAGACAAGGTGCCATGTGAGCTCAAAGACATGCTGCAACTGTGCTTGTAGACTCGCAAGTAGGGAAACCTTATTTGGTGGGCAACCTTGGGCTTCTTGTTGGCAGAAAGCGCTGAGAGAGACACAAAGGCTGCAGGTAGGGACAGGCACAGAACACACATTTCCTAAAACCAGAGCCACAGCCTCAGCACAAGGCCACCACAACATTCGCTTTCACTAGAATCAATATGCTATCCACATATCCACGGCATGGCCTCGTAGGTCTCAACCAAATACTGTCTCAATGAGGAAAACATATGTATAATTTTGCCATCGATTTTGAAGCGAGTTGATGCTTAACCCTTTGCAAGGCTTTCAGACCTGCAAAACAGCTCCTACAGATCCCATGGATTGCTTACGCTTTAACTGCCCATTGACTATAAACAATTGTCACCTCTGCAGAGAGATTCCTCGTGGCATGCAGAAGAGAGAGGGCAGAATCATTAACTAGTTAAATCTGATAAATACAGACTCTCAGAAAAGGAAGGAACAAAATGGACCATTCTCACTTTGTAATGCATTTCCATCAGTGACTGTCACACTATTAGGATCGGGATCAAAGGGGGTGGGATGCTGGTGTCTTTGGATTTGGGCCTTTCACGTTGTCTGATTGATGGAACTGAAAGGCTTCTGCTTGTAAAGCATTCACCCTAGCCAGCTGTCTCTTGCTCCTGTCCTCCTCTCCATTGCAGCATATGCAGTTCAGATTTCATTTATCAGCCCCTTTGAATAGCAACACTCTTACACTGGAAGTAAAGCCTTGCATTAAAGAGGATGCTTAGCAATTTGCATGCATGCACTGTATTGCTAAGCATTGTATGGTGTTAGTTGCCAAAGGACATGCAGTAATGTGTACCTCCTATCTCCCCCACTTTTCTGGTTTCTTAAATTATCAGTGTTTTACTTCCCTTTCATGTTCAAAGCATAGCAAATTTATTTGATATATTCTGAATGCTGAAGCATGCCAATGACATCAATCAAACTACAGAACACTGGGAAAGCTGCTATAGAGTAATCAGAATTGGCCATAAGCTATAAATATCTACTGTCTCATGATTCTCTTGGCTGCCACGCAAACTTTGATCATTAGCACTGATCAAAGATCATGAGGGATAAAATGGTATTGTGATATAATGGCATGTATGCTACAGCTGATACTAAGGGCTATAGATGACCTATGCTTGACTATATCGTCTTTCTCTAAACACAAGAAACATTCATTAAAATGGTAGACTTCTTTTTTACTGTACCTTGGAGGATATATACAGAAAACTGCACTACAATCAAAATTGGCATAACTATTTATGACCAGCCTGAGTGTTCTGTATTTGTATTCTCTGCAACATACCTCCTTATAACACCGCACAGGTGACTCAGACAACATCTAATTATGCCTGAGAGGTCACAAAACACAACTAATGACTTTTTATTGTTTTCTTGCTTTTATATGGATTGGATATTTCCTCTCTAATAGCAGAATATACCAAGCACTTCACAGGTAGATCTTGCATAGTAAATTTGCGCAAGTTTGGCTTCGCATTTTAATTTAACCATTATTCGTATGAGGATAGTGTCTTTGTAAACATAGCTTTTATTTATTTGTAAGACACACTCTACACCCAAATTAAAATATAGAATATGGGCTTACCTCCCTTGCCTGCCAGTACAGTTCTCTGTTCCATACTCTGGATTAAATTTTTAAATACCTTACCAGAGCTCCAAAGCTTTCAGATAAACCAAATACCCAACCTCACAGCTGTCAAATAAAATGGTATAGAATTCCTTTGTACAAAATAAATTAAATGAATACAGCCTTACTCATTAACTTGTGAGTAATTTTGCTAGCAAATCCACCCAGAAAAAAGAACTGTAACTGTTTAAAGTTGTCTTAATCTTCTACTTCTTCATGGAAAATGAAAACATCTTTCCTTTATATTTAAGAGTTAGCTTATCCAGTCAGGGACAAGAATGCTATATGACTTGCATGGCCACATGTGTTTCAGAGCTCTTATCAATAAAATCTACATAGGTAATTTGTACAGTTAAAATGAAAAATGCTGGATATACATGCATAGACAAAATTACACCTGAACAACAAATCAAAGTGCATCTTTCAAACAGAAGGCTACAATTTTCTCAAATGTGTTATTCAGCATGATGATCTTATTCTGCTTTGTTAATACTTCACACTTTCTTGAGACTGTAAGCTCCAATACTTTCAAAAAGTAACTTACTAATAGATAGATAATTACAGTTATCCCCATTTTACACATCAGGAAAAAAAAAAAAAAAAGACACAGAAAAGAGAGTTGATCTGTCCAAAGTCTTATAGAAAGGCTGAAAAACAACCTCAAGAATGGATCCCACCTCTCCTGGGTCCAAGACAAGTAATTTAAACATAAGATATTTCTTCAGCGGCATTGGGGAAGGGAAATCAAGCAGTAGGTGTACCAATATTCTCATTAACTGGTTCTGTGTAAACATGTTTTCCCACCCCCCTGGAGTTGCTTGAATTAATAGGAAAATCATTCATATAAGTTCTTCTGGTGACATATTTAAACCAGCTGATTCATATACAGGCTTCACACTCCAGGTCAGAACAAATTGTCCTCAAAAGCAACACAGTTAAATTGAGTGGAACTAGCATCCACCAACTTCTAAGGTACACAATATATATTATAAACTTGTCTTACTTGGCACCAATTTGACAACCTCAGTTTGAGAGAACAGAGAGTGAAAATGAGATTTAAGCATTTGGTTTCAAAGAGGGACAACATTCATTATGTACAGTCCTTTCACAGATTGCCCAGATTGTGGAGGCCCTTCAGCAGACTTTAAATTTAGTCTCCCTGCTGCACTTTTAGTTACTACATATACCATTACTATGTAGCTACTATTACAATATAGACTACAATATAGACCAGAGGTTCCCACAGAGATTTTACATATTCCATGTTGCTTATCACAAAACTCGCTCTAGTCCTTCATGCATCTACAAGGCAAGAAGACAGATTCCAACTACAGATGTATGAATCTGAAAAAGGAAAGGGCTGAAGATCAGTGTTAATCTCAATATTGCCAGACAGTGCAGTATCAGACACTTGGAACTTATCATGAACTCTCACACAAGGTCTCACTAATGCCCATCAGGTCTGCCTTAGTGAAAAATTGTGACAAAGCATGTTCAAAATATACAAAAGAATCGCGTGGCCTTCATGCTATGCAAAGGTGAAGTCAGCACTATTACATCATTCTTAGAGGTATGACCCAAAATGGTTCACATGCCATTTCCGATTTACAACTTGTGTAAAGGAGAAGAGATTCTGGCTCCTGGGGAAACATTTTATGATGCCTTTCATTCTTAAAAGTGTTCTTTCTTTGCCCTTTTTGGGAGGAAGCGGTTTCTTCTCCCCCCACTTATGACTGATTTGTGAGTAAAGCCTTCGAGATTTTCTTATCTCAGATAAAAAACAAAATAAGAGAAAAGTCATAAGTGTAATTTGACTTCTACTTTAGGTCATTCTAAAGGTCACTCTGGCAGCAGTCTGATAAAATAAACACCACAAAGCAACAGGAAAAACTTGAATTACAGAGCCTGATCCAGTACCTACCAAAGTCAATGGATGTCTGCACTGGTTACAGTGGGCATTTGATCAGGCTCAGGAGGGGATAATTTGACACTCAAAACCACTTTACCTCCTTTTTTTCCTAATTGCCATTATCTCAATCTCACTAGCATAGTCCAATTTTGGGTTTACATTACATGCAAAGACCCATCGTGTTGTCAAAGACAATAATCATGATGCCGTTTTAGTGCCTTGATTATATCCCTGTGCTTTTCTCTAGTGGACTGGCTCCTGTGTTGGAAGAGATTAGTATTTCCTACTGACTTGCTGGTATGACTTTCTTTTAAAGCCTTTCCCCCCCACCATCATTAAGCCTAAGAATACATTCACAAAAAAGAAAAAAAAAAAAAACACCACCACAAAAGAAGCGGTCCTTGTGTTTGAATGACAGATAATTTAAATATTTTCCTATATCTATTTCAAGTATACTTACCTTTGCAAAATGAGTTTTAGTTTCCCAACTCAGATTCACATGTGTCAAAGTGCAGATGCATAGGTCCATAGAATGAATATATCCTTTTTGAAACATACTTTTTATCCAGTGATACACTGAGATTGTGCGTGTACTGTTACACACATACACCTGTATCTGCCTAAACCCATAGCCAGAAACATATCAGACACTTGTGTCAGTTTGGGGCTAGAGGATACCAGCTAGTAAGTCCCAGAGAAAAGTGTGTGTATAACAAACAAGTATCAGATGAACTTCCTCACAAGATTTTGCTACTTTGCCCTCAAGTGAGAGGAAGGGATTACCCACAAAGATTAGAAAATCACTGCTTCCTTAATAAAGATGTCATCTAAATCTTTACTGGATGTACAAATGGAAAAAAGAACTAAGTGATATCAGCTGTGATAAAAAGATTCCTACATCTGCAGCCTGAGAAAAGGAAATCTGTGCCAACTTAACTTTCTAAGCAAAAGGTCTATGGTAAACCTGGAAGTATACTATGAGCCTAATTACATTAACTTTTCTCAGGCAATCATTTTCAATTACTCTGAAGAGAAACTCCCATAAATTCAAACCCCTATGAGTCATCTTTCTAAATTTGAAAATTATCTTCTCATCTGCCAAACAGGAAAAATGATTGATTACATTTTCACAAATTTGGTTCCTCATTTTTTAAACCAAAGACAGGACTTGTAAAAGTGTTTCTAATGTAAAGCACAGTTTCATTATTTTATTTCATTTCCGTATATATGCAATGAACATTCTGACTGTTTCACTTTCCTCTTTAGTAGGCCACATTATGGGACAGTCTTTTCCAAATGCTTATCTTTTTCTTTTCTCAAAATTAATTCAATATAATCTTAGAATTTTACTCTCTGAAGAGCAAGCACCACTCTACAATGGATGTTGTGCTCTACGGGTATCTTTGTACCTCTCCATAGATTTTCATGAGTTATATGATAACAGCCTTCTGCCTCTCCCTTTGCTAGTTTGGGATTAAAAACATTACTCCAGTTATTCTCGCCAGTCTAAATCCCAAAACAGTTCAGAAATTATCTACATTCACCCTTTGATTACACTACATTCTCAACTTCTGCCTAAGAATTAAAGCCACACTCATCATCATGATACATGTTTTTTCAACCAGCTTTTGTAATAACACTAGCCCTTGATATATAAGTACATCAAAACTGCCTTTCTTCTCTCCTGTCCTAATAATTAGCCTATACATGAACTGCTTGTAATGATCTCTTGCAATCAGGCTCGCACTGCCCACCTGTACAGAAAGTTTCAAATACTGAGACGTTACTACTTTACTGAATATAAACTATAATGACCACAGCAGCAATGAAGAGATTTGTTCTTCTTTCATTCTTCTCCCTTGAAGAAAAAAATCTTGGCAGTAGGATTTTGAAAATAAACACTACAGTCAGCTTTTTTCCATTTTCAACAGTTAGGGGCAAAGTTAAATAGCACTAACACATTCCATTTATTTCAGATAGATCAAAGAAAGAAAGAAAACGTATCATCAAGCAAAGTTTTCAAAGCACATGCTCACACACACTCCCGCTTTTCTAGGGGACATTTTAATGGAAATTACTGTAATTTAGTTCATAGATTATCTTGATTGAGCAGGAGAGCAAGCATCATTTGGTGCAGTGCAACAGAGGTCATGCATGACCTTGGGTTTTCTGAACACGCTTAGCTCATGAACATGCTTAGTTTCCAGTTCATTGTATAAAGGTGTTGACAGTTCTAGTGAATCCAGCTGTGATGGTTCTGGAAGCAACTGCCTCTCCCAGAGCTGCCCCAAGAGAAAGGCAGAAAAGAAAACATGTCCACATCTGTGCTGCTTTTCACTGAGCCTACCATCTTCACTATTTATGTCAATGAAGGCAGCTTTTAAGCAAACAGGGGATTTTGTGCAAAAATCGGTTAATTATCAGCTATTCACTACAGTCCTCTGACTTTACTACATAGTCAGTAACTTCTACCTGGTAGAGGAACAAGGCAGACAGCAGCTCCTTACACTGTTGCAGCAAGCCTCACCAGAAACTACTTATCATCACCTAAGTCACTGCTCTGCACTAGAGTCTTACACAGACTAATCTCATGAGGGATAATGAAAAGGTAACTAAGCATCTGTTTAAATGCTTATTGAAACTCTCTAATTTACCTAGACTATGAAGCACAGCAAAATGTGTTCTTACTTTTCTTCTACCAGCCAATATTATCAGTTATCACTTTTAAATATTTTTCCAGCCTTTAAAACACCTCCTTCAGGGCAAGGATGCTGGCCTTATGCTAGCCAGTGAACATGGTGAAAATAAGCCTTGGCAAACAGTTCTGACACATATATTTTGGGCTGCACATTTTGTTGATAATGCACAGACACAATCGGTACTACATGATATTTTTATTAGAACCAATTGTGCATATGGTATGGCGATTAAAAACTGGGTGATGGCTCTCAAGATGTTGTTAATAGGAAATCAGTCAAAAAACAGCATTTCTGTGAAGATGTGCCTTACACAGTCTGTCTTGATCCACTACTGCAGAGTGTACATATCAACAAACCAGAAGGAAATAGAACAGAAATTCAGAAATTTGCAAGAGTAGATAAGAGACATGGAAGATCATCAGCTGTGACTAAAATTTGCTCATAATTCTTGGATGTATAAACAGGGATAGAAAGAAAGATAAGGAGGGACAACTAGCAATATATGTAGCAGTGATATTTAGTCATTACCAAAATACTCAATATGAAAAATTAAGATAGTTTCCCAAAGAGACTTAAAAGACAGAGTTTCAAAAACCTGCTGTGTAGCAAGACATCTAAAATGCCCTTAATCTAAATAAATTGTCTAGAAATTTTAAGAGTTAGCCTGACCTTAATGTAGAAACACTTATGTGGGAAGAAGATATCAGACAGGGCCTGCTCAATTTCAGACATATTGAGTTGCTACCTGAATCTAAACAGAAAAGTCAGCTATGGGGTGGCAACAGGTCATGCCTTGCTGTACCCAGAACAAACAGGAGACTGCAGCAAAAACTTCAAACCACTTCATGCTGTTTCACACCCCAGGTCTAGACTGTGGGAAGTCAAGCCAGTGAAACCACCACTGCTTGTTCAACTCCGCAGCAGCCATGCTAAGGGGTTGACATATAAATCTCTCTATAGCCTAATGAAACATTAAATCTGATTTCAGGCTTTATCCTCCTCACCTCTGTCTCCTAGCCTTTCAGTTTCAGAAAAAATTATTTTCTGAGTCAGTGATGCCTGCAGGTTCCTTCCTTCTGTACATTGCCTCTAAGAGCTTTAGCTTGAGATCTGGGCCAGCTTGTGGTCATGCCCAAGTGGATGCAATACCTCACAGTTTTTATCTGGTGAGCAAAATGCTTTTCTGTTCTCTGAATAGAGTCATAAGCCTGACAAATACATCACATCCTACTGAATGAACATGTCTATGGCCTTCAAAGGAGATAGGAGCTGGGACAGGAGATAGGATGAACTTCACACTGAATCACAGGTTTACCATGTGTCATGGTTTGATCCTGGTTGGCAGCCAACCATCACGCAGCCACTCTCTCTCCCCCTTCTCTTCCAGCAATAAGAAGGGACAGAGCCAGGCTTGGGATTCAAGATAGGACTGGGATGGGGAAAAAATCACCCTTTATGGGCATGAGCAAAAGGCAGACTCGTTAGGGGAAGAAAAAAAAAGAACATACATTTATTACAGACACTAACAACACGTAACAGAGTAAGACAGTGAGAAACATTGCCACATCTTGAGAACACCTTCCCCCCACCCCTCCCTTCTTCCCGGGCTCAGCTCTGCTCCCGATATCTCTACCTCCTCCCCCAGCGGCGCAGGGGCAGGGAATGGGGGGTGCAGTCAGCACTGCCACTGCCTCCACCTTCAGTGGGGGGAGCTTTTGGAACTTCTTCCCTCTGCTCCATCGTGGTCCCCCTCTCACAGGAGACAGTCCTCCACAAGCTTTCTCCGACCTGAGTTCCTCCCATAGGCCGCAGCGTTCCCCACACTGCTCCGCCATGGGTCACTAACTTTCTCCAACTGGATTCTCTCCCACAGCTGCAGCCCTTCCCAAGCTGCTCTGGCGTGGGACACCCCCGCAAGCTGCAATCCTCCCAGTGCTGAATTACAGCAGCGGATCTACCTTTTCGCACCTTGATCATCCAGGCAGAAGTCACAGGCCATAAATCAATGTCTGCTCCACCGTAGATCTTCATGGGTGGCAGGGGGGGGCTGCCCTGCCATCTCACCACAGGATACAGGAGGGTCTCTGCTCCAGCACACCTCCCCCCTCCTTTCTTCCTCTGTTCCTCCACTGACCTTGGTGTTCATGCAGCTGCAGCAACTCCTCCTCACAAGTCCCACTGCCCATCACCACGTCCCTTCTTAAATACGTTATCGCAGAGGCGCAGCTGATTGGCTCAGTTTCCAAACAGAAGTGGAGCTGACGTGGAGCTGGGGGAGCTTTGAGAAGCTTCTCACAGGGGGCCAGCCCCTATAGCCCCCTCCCCTGCCACCAAAAAAACTCCACCACTCACTCAACCCAGGACACCATGGGATCTGAGTGGTAGACAAACCTAATGGTCAGATTTAGTTGCAAGCTTGGCCAAATTTAATATATATGTTTGAGTTTTGTCTGAAGAAGTAATGCTGTGGATAAAACTCACTTTATTGAATTCAGCTTCCCAAATGGGTTACTGAACAGTCAGTCACGTTTGCATTGATGATAGTTTTAGGGGAAGATATTCATCATGCCAATATATCTTTCTTTCACACAAAAGCATATATATGTACAGTTTTGTACTGGATACTAATAATCTATACAAACTGATGTTATTACCAGAGCCACTATGTATATGTTGGCAATTACATATGTTTTTCTTCTTTCCACTATATAAATTTCCTTTCCCTAATAAAGTGTGGAAGGTTTCCCAAAGAGTTTAATAACCCAGAATCACTGAAGTGTAGCTGTTAAAACAAGCTAAACTGGTTTAACTTCTGAGCTGTCAGACTTAATTTGAAATTACGAGATCTGACCACTGTTTTCATGTGAATTGCTAAAATTAGGTCATTTCCAAAGACATGCAATAAATACAACAATAAATGACAAAGTTTGGGGGGTTTTGTTATGAATTTGCTTTCTTAAGTGAAATTAAGTGACAAAAACATTAATTTAGTAAAATAATCTAAAGAATAGTTAAAACAGTTAAAAATACTAATAACCCATGAAGAGCAGTGCTCCTGTAATTAAAAAAATATTTTCAAAAGGTATTTCAACATTAATTTTTTTTCTAAGATATCTAGTTCAATCTTTTTTTTTTTCTTCATGCAGTAAAAGCAAATGCATATGGCATGAAAATCTGTTAAAACATAGTACTTTACACCTTTGTTTGTACCTGCTCCAAATATATTTGTCTATAAATTAACTGCACATGGTGGTTTTCACATTGGCTTATTTTATCCATGTGTTCAAGAAATTTAATACATTGTTTGTGTTCCATCAATTACAGTTCTCTTCAGTGGACAAAAAGAGGAGGGTTACAAACATACCTACATATTTTTGCAATTTTATATACAATTTATGCCCAAGGCATCAACTGTATATAGAAAAGGCAAAAAAAGGAACCCTGAATTTCTACCACATCTCCAAAAAGCTGAACTCTCTTAAAATATCAATGTATTAAGCATCAAAAAGTTTACGTATGGTTAACCCCATTTTACAGAGAGAAAAAGTAAACGACTTTAGTGGTCTACAGGGGAGGTGGTCTAGTAAGATCCACACAGTCTCATGGTCTTCACCTCAACATCAACCACGATTTCTTGGCCTGTACAGTAAGATTGTGTTATACCTGCATGCTCGGGAGTAGCAGCTAGTATTCACATCAGCAGCTAAATGCTATTACTGGGAGATTTTCCTCACGGAAATCCACAGACCTCAGAACGGAGTCCAGGTATTCCCAATACAGAATGTGCTCTAAAGACATCACAAGCTTGCCTCCTGCTCCTGTGAGCCAGGGTCCCTATTTAAGAGAGTCTATATCACAGAATGCCCCAGGTTCTCCGCCAACTCACTCAACACACACTTCCATCCCAAGTGAGATGGATGTTTATTACGTGTGGGTTGGGTCACCTCACCCCTCTCTTAATTTTAGTGCATGTGAAATTTGCCATATGGACAGCTCTGAAGACTGAACCCCTTCACTTACTTGCAAGAGTAGAAGAACACAATCCTTTCCATTACTGCTACTTTAATGCATCTCAACCCTTGACATAACTTTTTAGGAAGACAGGAAAACTAAGGTAGATCACCAAGTCTAGTTCCCAGCTCCTGCAGACCACACATTCTTTTTCACAGGCTAATCGAACCACAGCTCAAGTTGTCTGGCTTGGGGGTTTATCTTTTTTATTTCCATCATTGCTCCTATTCTCAGTTTGCTTTGAGATTCACTCTTCAACCAGTTAGAAGATTTGTTCTCACTTTCACCCTTAATTTAGCCTCATGTTATTACACTAATAATATTCTTGGTGTTATAGACAGGCAAGAGAATTCACATTCTTTCCATTCATTCTTTGCACTGGAAGCTTCAACTTTCACAGGTATAGTAAGTTCATCTTTCTTGGTAGTTAGACTCATTTCATATCACTCTTGTTATATCAGCCTGCTCTGGATTCAGACAGAAATTTGAGATTTAAACTCTGTATTTCTTCACCTGATACAGTACTAGATGGTACACTTAAAGAGTTTACATATGGAAAAGGTTAATGCCACAATCCTGCAAAAACTTTCGTAAACGCTTAATTTCAGGCGTATAAATAATTCCATTAAATTCAAATTACTCAAGTCCATTGAATTAAATGTGCCTATGCCCATGACTAAATTATAAGGCACAGGATTGTGGATGTAGAAATCATTATCCATCACCCAATTTGGTGGGTACTCACATAAATCAGATAAGCAAATCCCTTCTGCTCATGTTTGCAGAGTGTAGAATCCTTGCAAGCTGGATGCCTTAAGAGATGAAAACAGGGAAAAGCAGCCAAGTAACTTAGGCACTATGGCAAATTTGTAACTGTGGTCCCAACTATTCAGTTTGGTCACTTTTTAAGAAAAAAAAATATACGTTATAAACAAAACGCAGTACAGCTTCTTGGTACTACTTATAGGACAAGATCCATGTTCCAAATTTTCACTCCATAATCACTGCCTAGAGGGTGGAAATACTGTCTTCAGACACTTCCTTTAATTTTCTCTTCAAAGCTTAATTATATTACAGGAAATATTTGGCCAAGGTGTGGCTATTCATCATGATATCTATATTAACAGCATGATCAGAGAGGTTTCTGTCAATTTTTCATCTTAACCTGGCTTTTATTTTCATAATATAATTATAACCCCTCATTTCATTTGTGTTATGAAAAGAAATTACATCTTTTAATTTTCTTTTACTAAAAGAAAAGCTTTTTCTCTAAAAACCTATGTTGTAGCGGGCAACATATTTAGAGCTTACGATCAGCAATTTCTCTAAAGAGGAAGATTTGAGGAAAAAAGTGCCTCTAAAAGTAATTTCAGCAGCAAAGTAGATTAAATATCCACCATATTAGTCACAGAGTATTAGATGGAATTGGATTGACTGGGAAGAGGTCAAAGAGTTGCTGAAGGTTTTAGCCCACCAGAGGAGCAATAAAATTCAACCATACTTAAAATCATTAGCTTTAAACCCTTTGATATTAGATCCAAACCTCTAGTGCTCACAGAAGGAACCTCCAAGCACCACGCCAAGCCAAAAGGAAACCCTTTAAGACATCTACATTTCACGGAAACCTTTAAGTGAAGTAGAAGAGTGAAGATAGAAAGAACCCGCAAATGCAAGAAAGACCAGGTCACAAATAGAGGGGAAAGGAAAATGCAGCTTTTAAAGAAAGTTGATTTATAAAATAGCAGTTTGTTTACTTTAACAAGTTCTAGTGGGAACTGTCGTTTATTTTTTAGCTAGCAAGTAACCCACCCACCAATTCTTTCTCCAGTTTAATTCTTTGTTCCCAGTACCACCATTTCTCCCTTCCTTTCTCGTGATGACAAGGTACATTTCCCCTCACAAAGAAGGGCTGCATTTGCCGAGTGAGTATGGCACCAAAACAAGACAATCAGAGATCTGAATTGTATGACATGATAAAGGAAATACGCTACATGGTGACAGCAAAGCAAGGAGGAAATCTAAAAACTCAGAAGTCATCTAACACAGAGACAATCCAAAAGAAAGAAAAAGACAGAGGAGTAATTAAAACCCCTGAAGACAGTGATGGGTCTCAAGTTTTTGAACTGGCTCCCTATCTTAATAGAAAAGATGGTTTCCACCCAAGAGAAGAGAGATAAAAGAGAGACTTTGCTGTAACTAATAACCAACTGACATATTTCTGTTGGTTTTGTACATTTTTTCACTCATTTTGAAAATGACAAGTATAATTAAAGTTGTTAAATACATTGAGAGACTTGTCAGTCAACTAAAATACCAACTCTTATAAATTCTTCACAATAAGTACTGCATACAGCACAATGCAGAAGAAATTAATCTCTCACTAGAAAGATTTAGTCATTCGATGAACCTATAAAAAACATCCCAGATTTTCTATTTCCTGGGGCAAGATGAACTTTTCTTCATCTGTTTATGAATAAAAAACATATGTATTTAATTTAACTTCTGTAGTATAGCAATATTAAAATTTCAATAAAAGTTTTGGTGCCTATTCTGTGTATTTGGGATTTTAATACACATGTGCTTCACAGGAACACATTAGTATTTTTGCAGAAGTTTGTGTTGTTTTGTTTTTGTTTTTTTTTTTTGTTTGTTTGTTTGTTATCCTTCATGAAAAATTAAGAGCATGCTCCAGAAAGATGCCTTTTAGGGACAAGTTCCAGTGGACAAAATTTGGCTGTGCCCTGCCATAAAGTTCAAACTAAATTAAACAGGACCTAAGTGACACTTAAGCCTTGTGTTCGCTGCGTATGCAGAATAATTTTAACCTAAACACATAAAAACCTCTTATTTGTGTTGAGGTATAGCCTTTCAAGTCATTCAAAAAAATCCAAACCCTCAAAATGTGATTTCAGCACTCATATAATCCATGTGTGGTAACAGGTATAATATGATCCAAAAAGCTAAAAAGCCTGTTAGTAATGCCCATGCAAATACACGAATTACTTCAGAAACAGTGCTGCACGGAATAACCTATCCTCAAAAACATGCCTTTTCAGTATTTGACAAGAAATAGCATCTCAAACAAGCCATCATCACTCTCCATCATCAAAGCACGCATTTCTGATAAAAGAGTAGATTAAGTTCATGTAACTTAGTGAGCAATAAACACACCGCTCCAGCCTCCTTCCTATGCAGAACATGGACCTCTGCAAATTTTATAGACTCTGCTCATCAGATCTGTGGGAAACTTCTCTTGTTCTGCTTCTGACACCCCTGAGGGAAATGAGAGCTGGGACACTGCTCAGGGCTTGGCAGCACTTAGCTCTAGGTGGCAGTGCAAGGCCATGAGGGGCAGCAGGTCCCTTCCCTTTCCTCTTCAATGCCCTACATGGACAACAAACCCTAAAAGAGGTGGGGGAAAAAACAGGTTCCTGGAACATACTAAAACTCTTCAGGGGAGAAAAACCCGCAGGAAAATCTACCTTATTTCATATAATTCATGAGAGAGTGTTCTAACTTCATTTAAATATACCACAGTCACTCCTGTAGTTGCCATATAAACATAATCAGAGAGGAGCAAAAACACATATGAAGCTTTGTCTCAGCCACTAACACACATGTTCAAGAGCAAAGTCAGTGTGAAGGAAGAATAACTTCCAGCTTGTCAAAGGCTTCAGTGATTCTCTTCCAGGCTGAATTTCTCCAACTCCTTCTGGGGCAATATAACTATGCTCTTATTCTGGAGATCAGATTCAACACTGTTTAAATTGTCATCACTGGTGCTACAAGATGTCTGTTGGGTTCTCCTGGTAAAAAAAATAAGGAGCCCTGATTATAAAAGGAGTTTTAATTCTTGTTGGGAAGAAAAAAAAAATATATATTTTTTTTTTAAAGTACAGTTTACACTCCGGCATTTTAGCATACCCAGTAGTTACAGCAGAATTTTTGTTGTTACATTTCGTAGATGATCAGATGGGAACTAGACCAGCTTCTCTCCTGCTAGAGGAAGGTCAATCCTCAAAGCAGCTCAGTCTTCGTTGTTGTTTAAACCTTGACAACACTGCTGGGATTGTCAGAAATAAGTGAAGGTTTATATACAGAGAATACCTGACCACTTAGAGCTGGACTCTGATCTCCTGTACAAGACAGATTACGGATGAAGCTTAAAAATACACTTCATAAAGCAAGACAGTTTCTTTTGTCCTTCATAAAAATAAACCTAGAGACCTTATAAAATTTATTTTCCCTAATGAAACTTATTGCTTTAAGCTGTTTTGATGAGTAGGTACTCATGTAGTAGTAGAATAAAATATGCACACACAAATATTAGTATCTGAGGACACTCTTAAAAGAGTATCTCCAAGGATGTTGTTATACACAAGGTAGAATACACTATTGTGTCAAAGCAATTCCTATGTTTCATAATTTAAATCAGAACTGGAAGAATGAGGCTTGAGTGATCAATTTCTTTTCAGGGATAGTGACTGAAAGCATAGTTGACATTTCATAGGTTTTTTAGTGCCTAAAATAGTCTGTTTTCAATCTCTGAAGGCTTATTTTTCTTTCTAAAGATGGCGTGGGGCCTGGGGGACCCACTTAAAGTTTCTTGCCATACTTGGCCAAGAAACACAAAGTGTTGGTGAAGTATAAACACAGAGCCCTTTTTCTTTGACCCATTCTGCAGTGTGATGGGATAGTGTTGTTAGTTTATGTGAGAGAAAATAGCATAGGCTTTCTGAAAAAAAAAAGTGGAATTGGATTAAGGCCTTTGTGCAAGACTCAATGCTGAGGGGAATTAGCAATAGTTGTAGGCACTTAAAGGAGCTCTCATGCTGAAGCTTATCCCAGATTTTACACAATAAACATTTGAATATCAACAGTGTTTTGCAACTTGCAGCACTAATGTATAAACTTCTTCCTTTTGAAACTCCCAAATCCCTCCAAACGTTCGCAATACCCTCTACATAAACATGTAGGGCCTATAGTAGAAAACACCCAGTCAGGGATATAAGTCTGATTTTTTATTTCTTTCTTTTTCATCCCCAGAATCTAAAATGATCTAGTACCATTAGCTGGTTTAAGCACTTAATAAGTTCTGTATTTTAACCAACTTTTCCCCCTCTAGACTTATTTTCCATTTAAAAAACAAATATGTCAATGAGACATGAGCTTGGTTTAGGTATTCTAATATTACATATTTTATGCTACAATAAAACAGCAGTACAAAACTTTTAACTGATTCCTTAAAATACTGATCTATCCCTCCTCTCAGTATGTTTATAGCATATTTTTTCAGAGCAGTTGAGTTTAAAAATCATACTATGTCATGAACACTTGGGACAAGCATTCAGTTTCCTTCCCTTAAACTCATCTGCAGGTGAGGAGGACTCCAAATAGACTGAGTCAGGAAAGATGGACTCCTTGTTGCTGGAGCTGTATTAACATCCATGAAGTTGGTGCTATTAGCTTTAAGTCAATCCTGGCAGTTCATGACAGATTGAGAGTTTAGTAACATTAGGAGTATCAGATTCACACTGACATAGTGGGGAAAAAAGATCTGTCTTTTCCAGATAGAGATCAGCTAGATTTGCAGTTGACATGACATTTATACTAGCTTTTCTAGATGCGACTTAATTTTGGTATCCCGTTTAAAGGATGATAGCCAATTCAGGAACAAATTACTTCCACGCTCTTCATGAGCCCAAAGTAAATCATCTCAATACAGTATGTAATTATAAAGTATCCCCCCCGATTTCCTTTTTAACCCATTTAAGGTAGAGATGTACGTAATCAATTTTACAGCTTTGTGTCTGTAGCTGTCCACTGAAAGATCAAACAAAGAAATAAGCCCATGGTGAAAAAGCAGGGTGGGAAAAACTTGGAGATCATTTTTGTTACAATGTTTGTTTTGTACTTGAAAGGACTGCGATAAGAAACTCATTGCATTAAGAAAAAATGAAGACATTACTGCCCTGTCCAGTTCTGAAGCATGTTGAAGCAGTTTGCCTATTGAATTTGATACAATGATGTATAGATGAATAAAGTTATCTCTAGTATTGAATGGGACGGTGTCAGTGGGAGGGTAAAAAGGGAGGAACTTGGAATCTGAAAAGAATACTTCCCCCCCCCCCCTTTTTAAGAACTTGAAGGTCAGGGTCCAGCTGCCGTAAAAGGCTAGGGGACAAACAAAATGCTGCACAGGCCCAAATAAAGACAACTATAGACACATTGCAGAGGTTTCCTGCTTCAAGTAGCTATTATATTAACCTACACTTTAGGCAAAGAGCATTTTAGGTTTCACACTGATGAAAACATAGGATGAGCAGAAGCATCAGTAAAAGTTGCATCTTTAATGAAACAGATGAAACAGGCGAGCAAAGGTAGGAAACAATTTTTTAAAAGAGGAAATTATATTGATTCTAGTTTAGTTGAAAGTCTAATTATTTTGATTGAGATAAGCTAGTAACCTTGCTTTTCTCTTTTTTGCAACAGATAGTAGCTATTCTAATAGATTTGTTGCCTAGTTCCTTGCAAGGCCTATATTATATACAAGAAGAAATGGAGTCTTGAAACTTGAGTTAGTATATAAGAAAACATATACTTTAACTTATTTTCATTCATCCATGTTTATAAACGGTTAATATTCTGATAATCTATCATTCACATCATTGTCTGAGAAATAAGGGGAAGAATCTTCAGTGGTCAGAAGGGTTAATATCACTGATGAGAGGAGAAAAACTGCATTAAATCATCAAGTTGAGCTGCATTTTGTCATTCATGCTCCATGCTGCTTATTGTTGTCTTGTAATTATTCTAAATTTAAATGTCTCCTCATAAGATGAAAGAATGGCTAGTGCCTTTTTTTCTTTTTTTTTAAGAATAAAATCTACTAGAGCCTGTCCTGTTCAGCAGGGGGGAGGAAGGGGATGGATAGCTTTGAGTTTGCTTGGCTTTTTTAAAACAAAAAAGAAACAGAGTTAGAATAGTCTCATGATCAAGTTTTTAATGTACATAAGAATAAATTTAGTAACTTCAGATGATTGCTATAAAACCCAACCCAATTCACTATTATTGTTTTTCCAACACTGTTTTGAATTAATTTTTTTTATCAATAGCATAAAATCCTAAAAAAAATATACAAAGAAATTTAACAGCTTGATTTAGCATATACATTTTGAAATTAAGAGATCTTATAGTTAATAAAACTAGGGTCTATTGATGTCAAATGATCAAATAAGCTCTTTACAAGTTAACTTTTAGACAAAAGTAAATATTTAATCATGTAAGTTGGCAGAAAGGGAAAGGCAGAAACTAGAACAATCTTCTGTTAGGAAAAGAG
This sequence comes from Tyto alba, assembly GCF_018691265.1. Lineage (NCBI taxonomy): Eukaryota > Metazoa > Chordata > Aves > Strigiformes > Tytonidae > Tyto > Tyto alba. The sequence goes on from NW_024881317.1 coordinate 5,685,664, forward strand.
TATTTTCATGTTCTGACAAAAGTGTTTTAAGAAAAAAAAGCTGGAAATAAAGGTTGAAGCATGACGCGAAAATAAAACACATGCAACAGTCAGGTTTTTAAAATACTATTTCCAGGGTAATGTAAGTTGCAGATCATTAACTGAATGCATTGTCTGATGGGCATAAATGATAGACTTCATTCTGAAGTTTCTCTTTTGTCCACAGTCAAACTTTGAGTTTGATCCAATCTATATAGGTAATTCTAGGGATTAATCTGGAGGTTTAAATGGTTTAGCCCAAGGTTGGTTATTATTATAATAATCACAACTGATTTGTGTTACTTTCCACTGCTATTTCTTTTTTGGATGACCCCCCTACATACTGCATCTTGCAATTAGACTGTTGACAACTCTATTATGCTGACAGCAGAGGTAGAGCTACACAGGGAATTATACAGCGTGTTATGCTGTAAACGTTACTCACAGATGTCTTAAGAGATGGTAGTTTGTCCCATGTGTTCATATCTATGCTGTAGTGCATCTCAAGTTGCAGTTGTTCAAGTGAGAATTGGTGACATGCTGAGCCTAATGCAACTCTTACCAACAACTTTCCGAGATTAGGAGCCTGTCAGGATGATGTCAATGGAGGTTTAAGAAGTGCTTTCTGAAGTTGTTCTGAGTTAATAATTAATGGGTATCTCCCTTTGATAGTTCTTTTATATTTGGATGCAGCTGGCTGGAAATAACCACAAAGGGAACTTGATTTTATTTGTCATTAATTTTGACTTTACTTAGCAAATGATCATGTGTCCTACCATCACAGCTTCACTAATCTGGCTGCACTATAATGTGAAGATGAAATCTTTGATTAACAAAACAGATTAATCAGTTTCTAGGGTGTTTTGAGGTAAGATGCATGTACATACATCTCCTCCCAAGTAGTTTTCCAGTACATGCTGAGAGACATGTTAAGCATTAAAAGCTGTTGAGTAATCAGAATGAGGTTTTTGATGTAGGCTACATCTCCATCTTGTATAAATGAGTGTTTTGCTAACTAAAGCAGAAACATTTTGTCTGCAAATACAAGGTGAAGGTTTGGCACTGCATACTGAAAGAATACAGGCTTAGGGCTCAAACCCATATTTTATACTCAAAACCCAGCTTTACAAGTGAAATTAATCCAAGTTGTTTTCTAATACTATTATTTTGCTATGATAATGCCCACAGATGCTAAATGCTGCCTAGATATATGCCAAGACTATGATCTACCTTAAATAATTGCTATTTTATATTGATTTATTTTCTATTACCTGAAATATATGCATACATACTACCTACGCATTCCAACTCAGGCACAAGAGTAAATTCACATATATATGACCTTAATGTCTTTACAAGGAAAAATGCTTAAAGATTCAGCCCTTTGAAATCTCCATACTGTCACATAAATGTACTTAAATTAGTCTGTAGAATACTTTTGTCAGACTGACAGTCTATCAAAATTACTTCACAAAAGAAATTAGGGAAGCTGAATCAGAAGACTTGAAAGAGAAGGATAGAAAAATGCCGAATTCTGGTTATTCAAAGATTTTATCACTGTTTGAATGTTTGTATTTACAAATAATAGGTAATAAAATAATCTGTATTATCTCAACATATCCTTAAATTTTAAGTGAAATCTTTACCATTTGGATGAGAAAAAAAAGATCTGTGCAAGAGATGCATTCAAATATATCCAGTCTATTTTCATATGAGAAAACAAATAGTTAAAGATATTTTATTATTACCCACAAATTAAGAATCAAAGCAAAATCTAGTAGTTAAATAACAAGTCTCCTACTCTCCTGGGTGATCTACCTAGTGTAGATGAAACCCTACTGAGACAGAACACTTTCCTACTCAGATAATGAACAAGCAGCAAGTTTACTGTATTGTTATTTAGAGAGCACACATTTCTAAGTGGTATGAATGTATCATATTACCAATTTTCTAGTTAGTAGGTATTTTCTATCTGTGAATCAAGTTTCAAGTTCGTAACAAGCACAGACTACAAACTGTTCCAGTAAGACCAGGAAATAAAATTATAAACAACTGTTGCTGTCTATTTAGACATTGTAGTAGGTTCCTGTAGATGTGATATACATTCTGGTCCCACATTTTTAATGCAGTGTGTGGATTCAGTTGTAGTAGTGGGTATCACCCGTTAACAACACTGAAAAACTTCAATACGAACAGAGACTCCACCAGTGTGTATGTCAAATATATTTGAGTGTTTGAACATATTTATGTACTATGAAGGACAGACACCCTTATGAGTTAAGAGAAGCTTGACCATCATGCCACAGTTCTCACTGATCATCCATAATTGAAAATAGCTTCTCTTATTCTCTCCCTTCTTCCCAAACCCAGCTTAAAAAAAAATGTTTTTAAAAGTTGACAGGTGTCAGCAGGGAAGATGAAGGTACAGCAAGGTCTTTAGATTTTTTTTTTTCCCTTACCTGTTTAGACAGATTAAGTCAGGAAAAAGATGCTGTTTCAGTCATCCTAAACATTTGATTACTACTTGAGCTGGATTTGGTATTTGTCAGTAACATGCAAGTAGGACAAACTTGATAAATCTTGGTAAGAAAACTCTTAGCAGTTTTTCTTTAACGTAATAACAAATACACACATACTTCTGTGTATGTTTATATATGTAGATGTGTATGTTTATCAGTAAGACATACAAAATACATTGAAATGCATCCAAGCATAAGTCATTATCCTCTGCATTCTCTCCCATTTAAAAAAGGACAAAGATAACAGGGAATTGTAAGGATTTTTGCTAATGTATACTCTATAAAATTATCTGATTGAAATAGTATATTCTCCTGAGAAACTTTAAATCATGTGTTCTAGAAAGCACTCAAATTTTAAGATAACTACAGATAACAGTTTTTGAAAGGCAGCATTATTAAATTGAAGCCTATAATATTTCAGTGCCCTCCATTGGACTGCACAGCAGTAATGTGTCCATGACTTGTTACTACCTCAATTATATTTTAAAGTTTTATACCTAAGTAACACTTTAGTGTTTAGCATAGTATAACATTCAATTTTAGCTCAGTGTTATGTTCTTAAATGCAGATAAAAATTATTGAAGGAATATTTCTGAATAAGTTACTCCATCATTTCCATAGAGTTACAGAAGAAGCATGCATTGAGGGTGTCTATCTTCACTTGATACTTATCAGATCTAAATTTTGTGCAAATTTTACAAAAAAATATAATTTTAGACTGCAAAAAAAACATTTTCAATAAACGTACAGTTCATGAAGCACGTAACTAAACACAGGACTTCTCTAGTGTTTCTCCTAAAAAATAACCCCAACAGCAAAATATTTTAAAGTTATTTAAATATGTAGCCACTTAAGAGCAAAGTCATGTCCTAGTTATAAAATTCTGATCTTCATTTCCAGATGGAACATATTTGGTTTCTAATAGGAGCAAATAGTTTAACAAGTGATTTTGTATTAAAAAAAAAAAAAGCCAAAGTAGTATTTCCTGCTGTGTTAGCTCTGTTTCACTGATATGGTTAAACAGATCTTTAACATTCACCACCTTCTTAAAAGTACATAACCAGGGTGATGACAAGATATCTATGTCATGGTAAATTGAGAAATAATTACTCTATTCTTTGATTTATTACATCAGTTGTAAAGCATCTAACTAGAACTGGGTATTGCAACCTATCCACATGTGAATACCTTTCCTCATGTTATTTGTCTCATAATCTATTCAAATGGATTAATAACTCATGGGTGTAAAAAATGAACAAAATTTGGATCTTAACTCTCCACTTTACCCTTAAATCTTTATTAGCCTCTGTCTACAAGACTATACCTGTGTAGTAAAGAAAGGAGCAAATTACACAGTTGTTCCACTGTAATTGTTTTAGATGTTTTAAGTTTGAAATAAAAGCTATGTTAATAAGTGAACAGTTGAAAGCTTTGCTTTCTATAGCGTTAAGACGCTTGTTTTCATTTGATGAAAATTATTAATACTAACACAAAAATTGTTTTGAAACCATTTATATGGAATACATACCTACCTCTTTGGTTAAAACCAGTGATCCATTAAGGCTTTTCTTGCTTTTTTCCAAGCTGTGAGCATACTGCGTATTTAAGTGTGTGTAAGAGTGAAGGTGGGGGGTAGGTTTAGCTGAATAAAAGATTGCTTGATATCTTGAAGTCCTTTGAAGAGTTTTATAGGCTTATAAAGCCCAGTGTGAATGAATGACATTTTTCCCCTGTTACTTTTACATATGGAAGTTTGTTAACCTGTGTTTCAATTAGTGAATAATTATTAATTATACTAATTACAGGTTTAATGAAAACCACATACTTTGCAAAAAAAGTTAAGCTTAGGGCTGAAATTGTAGCTGCAGACAGTGGTGCTGCAAGAAAGGCTGAAGCAACACTTTCACTTGGGGAGTTTTACATACACGTATAAATTTCTAAGAAAAAAATAAAGCACTAGCACAACATTTTATATGAAAAATCCACAGAGAACATATCCAATAAATTATTTCAGACAACCCTGATTTTTTAACCAAAAGTAACAACCATTTACTTTGTTTTAAAACTAAAGCCCTACTAGATTTATTAGAATCCTTATACAACACACAAAGCTGACTTCATTTTGTTGTTTAACTATCTACATGAAAGAAACAAGAACAAATTACAAACTATCAACTGCTAGAAATTATAATACTTTATTCTGACAAAAGAGAGTATTGCCTACATTATTTTAGACTAGCAATCATATGGTGACATTAAAAATAATCAGGAAACTTAGACCTAATGCTGTAATTCTGTCCTAAGCAACCCCCATCATCGTATTTCTCTCCAATCTTTAAATTCCAAATAGAAAAGAAGCCTTAATTTGAAACCTCTCCATTTTTGAATGCCTACTTTTATCTGAGTGTGCTCCGTTAACTATACTTTCAATTAAACTTTTCAGAATCTTTTAACATTGTGCGTTGCTTCTCCCTGGAAGAAGGCACCCTCAGAATGTTTTAAGAAATGCATGTGAATTAGAAGCTGGTTATTTACATCTTTTACATAAATGCAAACACTAACAAAACACACTGTTTACTAGAAATGAATTATATTTTAATCTAGTGTCAGTTTTAACTAAGGATAGAAAGCAACACAGCCAAAGATTATTATTTAAAAAACTTAAAGTGTCCATATACATAAAACTGCACATTCATTATGTCATAGTATAGCCTGAAATCACCTGAACATTCAGTATTAAATGTTAGACATATAAAGCTACTGTTTTTCCAAAAAGCTTTGCCTGTTCTTTTTTCTGTTTTTCACACCCATTTTCTGTTGTCACCTGGGTTTAGTTAAGCATGTGTTTTAAAGCACTGAAAAATGTTTCCATCACATTATTATTACACAGCAATTGAGACATATTTGCATAATGAAAAATAATTACATAGATAATATCAATAAGTATGATTAAAACCATCTATTTGGGGGGGTTGAAAGTGGGAAGATGTAACTAATATTTATAAATTACCATTGTAAAATTAATAATGTTAAACATTTTTTTAAATAGTATGCAAAATAGCCAGCAATTGTTTTATTTTAAACCTCTTTTTATAAAATTGTTGTTGCATTTTCGACAATTAACTGGAAACTTAATCCATCAAAAGTACATACAATTAAATCAACTATAAGGAGATGAAATTACTCTTCATATTTCTCTTCCCGTGCAGAGAGAGAATTCCAAAATTAAAGTAAATTAACTAGGTTATTGAAATCCACTAGTGATCTTGATTTTAAACATAAACACTATTTTAGCAAATACTTAAGCAGGCAATTAATGTTTATATAGTAAATAGACAACTGCCTGCAGTTTTAGATGAACTAGATTCACTAATATTGACAAGTAAATAACTGTTTGGAGCTGGAATCATATTTAATTACTATAGTCAACAACATTCATTATTGAATGCAGCATACAGCTCAAAGTATAACATTATATATTTACATATTTGTTATTTGCTCATTTTTCCTAATAACATAAATTAGAAAAGATGAAAAATGTATAGGATATTTAATATGCTGGCAGTAGAAAATGCAGATATTAATCACTTCAGCAAACTTTAAGACTCAAAAATCCAAATCTTTTTATTTCCAGACAAACAAACAAAAATATTTATTATGCCCCAATCCTGCAATCTGATCAAAATCGTTGTAGTAGTTTCCCTGAATTCAGTAGGGCTCAGACCAGAACCCATAGCAGGCTCACAGAATCTTTTTCCCCTTGATTTGAGCTATTATCAAATTTAAGAACTACTGCAGCTTGACTTTCTGCCAATTGTACTTGAATTTTAGAGAACAGCTTTAGGTTTTTTTTCTTTTATAACCTATTTTTGGATTAATAATAATGTTAGCTCTTGATATTATTGCCTGAACATCACTGAAATTAAACAGCATGAGAAGATGTGTCTGTTCCTAGGGCTAGAGTGTTACTTTTCATTGTATATTAAGGCTCTGTGGGAAGAAATCTCTGGGAGACTGCCCTTATAGAAATACCATTTAAAGTAATTTCGGTCACACTGAGCCTTCTTTCTTTCCTGTCCTTCTGCAGAAAAATTGGTGCCTACTTAGACCAGGGAGTTTTCCCAAAATGCTCAGTAAGTAACAATCCGCACAGAGATCTCCCCACTGGCTTTGGCCCATGGTGCAACTCCCACCAACTCAAGAGCTGCACAGAAATAGCTGAAGCCTGAAATACAAAGTAGGATCCCTCTGGACAAGCAGCTGCTGCACACATCACATTGGAACCATGACACGTAATAGCTCACAGGTCAGCAAGACAGACTACAATAAAAGCAGACAGCTGAAAAACAGCCAGTAGCAACTTTTGGCATGGACCTGTCAAAGATCCACGTGCTGAGCTGCTTTGGTAGGTCCCAACAAATATTATGGCTTATGTGTTCAGGTTTACAAAACCAAATGCAAGCATTAGGTAGTGCAGAGGACACTCAACTAGATCTCCAACAGCACAGTAGAACAAAGCAATAATGTTTTCTTCCAAAATAAGTTTACATGCAAGAAGGAAGAATTGGCCAAACTCTCCAGGAAACACTGCACATCTTTAATTTCCACTTGAGATCCTTTAACAAGTTGCAAGCCCTTCGCATTAAACCCTAGTTTTGCAACCATTCCCAGGTTTCATCTCTAACACAAAAAGCCCTTTCAGATCCTTTAGCTATGAAATTTTCCAGAGCAGATCCTACAATGGATCACTCAGACTTGGGCAAAAGGGCTTAAAGAGCCCTGAATTCTACCTGCTCAGGAAAGGACCTCCTTTCTATCTTTGCAAAAAGTGCTGTGAGGGAAAGCAGTCTTATGAAGGCACTGCTCAGAGCACACTGAAAGCAAAGCAAGTGTCACTCCACAGGCTGCTCTCAGGTGTGGGAGGAAGATTTCCCTTCCCAATTTGTCTTATATGAGTAATATGGATTTTACCACATAGAAAGAACTGACAGTTATAAAATGGCTTTAGTAATCAATATATCCAAATTTTTACATTAGTAACACAATAATTCACAACCACTGTGGGCTAGAAAAGAAACACATCAGCATTTGGTCACACCAAGGCTTACTCAAGCCTTGCTCTTCTCTGTATTCAGGCACAACTCCTCTGAAATCTGTGGGAATTTGCTTAAGGAATAGTGTTCACTCAGTGATAACTCTGAAGTTAAAATATCTATTGCTTCACTATAGACCATTTCAAGGACTATCTCTGATTATTCTTCCCCAGCAATGGAAAAAGCTACTCTCACATTTCAAAATCAGGGGTGATCTGACAGGGCTGCCAAGTCTCCTCCAGCATCATGGCACATTGAAAAATGGCAGCTCATTGTTAATACTCTTTAGAGGCCCCTTATTTCCATTTACATGAGTTCATTAGGATTACACAGGTGACTGATGTTATATGCTAAGTGTCCCCATGATTGCACAAAGTGCCAGATTAACAAAAATCAAAATAAACGTGGTTTGACAAACACCACACAAAATGCTGCTGAACGCTTCATGGGCAACTGTTTTAGCCCCCATATGCCCACACACTATGAATCAATCTTTAATTACATGATCATATACAAAACTTCGGTCTCAGTGGCAGCAGCTCTACAACATCACAAGCAACACCACCCAAGGGAAGGGGCATGTCTTGCTGCTGTAACTTCCCACTACCTTCTCACCACTAACACTGCACCAATACAAGCCTGAGTTCCATTATTATTCTCAAGTTTTCAATCAAAAAGAGGGGTTTGTTTCAAGACCTAGGAATCCAAAAGCAGCCTACAAATACAGACATCTTTAGATCACCAAAGCCCAACTACCCCTGAATTTTGGACCAGGCCCAGACCAAACATCTTCTGGTGGGATTACTGCTCTCCTACCTTCCTCTCTTCTCCCTTCCCCAGGAAGAACATGAAGATAGACTCTATAAACGGGGGCCGTTTGCCATTTCTCTTACAAACACCACAAGTTTCTAAAAATCAGGTGCAAAACAGTCAAGGAATTCTACCAGAAATATAAAAGCAGGTGGAAAATGGGGGTTGGAGGGTGGTTCATGTGTGAGTGTAGGTGATGTTTTCCTATTTTTTCTGACCCCCTCCTGCATTTCACAGCCTTGATAAGCAGCATGTGTCGAGTCGGCGGAGCGGTCACCTGGAGCCCCAGGAGGCAGAACAGCCCCGGCCCCCAGACCTTTGCTCAGCTCAGCAGAACCAGCTCCTCCCTCCGACAGCATCGGGCCAGACTTATTCCTGTGGTGGCCCCAGCTGCAGCTCCCCCAAAAGCTTCATGCCAGGGCCAAGAGCCTTGTCCCCTCCCTCAAACTGCTCTTCATGGGCTGAATTTTGCTGCCCTTTTTTCCCCAAAGGCATTGCCCAAAGTGGTCTAACTAGCCAATTTTACCAGGAAAACACGCTGGAGAAGTTAAAGCTGCTTATATATTGCACTCCATACACATAATTTCTGTTAAATACTTATGAAGCCAGGCAAAATGCAAGTATCTGACTGATTCATCCCTGATCCTAACACATAAGCCAATATGCCTCTTTACTCCTAGGAGTAATCCCAAGCTACTTCAACAAGACTCCGTTGAGGGGAAAAAAAAAAAAAAAAAAAAAAAAAAAAAAAAAAGAGTCAGGCAGCTAAATTAGTCCATTTAAAGCTTTAAAACTGTGCCATTTCTTCCTTTACATAATTTGCTGATTGATTCCTGATTTGGGGTCTTTATGAGACTTTTGTACAATAGGCACTTCTGCAGCAGGTAAAGTGACAGTGAGTCTCGGGTGGATTTCTAGACAACAGAATAATATTATATCATCGTGTCTGCTCGGTGCCCTCTCCATGCACAATAGCTCTGAGTGGTAGTGCATGGTAAGCAGATGAAGCGGTAAGAAGTATATGATCTGATGAGTTTGGCTAAGCTGGGGGCATCTCCTCTACTCGGCTAAATTAAAAACCTCCCTGCAATTTCAGTCCTAATCACCCCCTCTGATGCTGTAATTGATGATGGTCAGTTAACTCCTTCACTGCCAAGGCCATTTATCAGAACCTAGAGAACTGTGCATTAGCCAGCTCTTCATGACTTAAATCGGTTGAATTTAATGGGGTTTTTTGGAAATTTTAGAAATTTAAAAGTGATATGAAGTATACAGAGAGTCACAGCATAAATATTTCATGGCAGGTCCTTGGGTACTTCAGATCCACGATGCTCCACTCTCAAGTGGTACAAGCTGTCTTTAAGCCTGGTTTGTGGAAAAAAATCTCTCCTCTTCAGTGGCACTGAGACATACATTGGCTTCTCTGCCACTCTCCTCCCTATGGCTGGCACAGGCAAGGAGCCAGCAGCATTATTACACCCTTGCACCTCCCAGCTGGCAAAATGGCCCTTTGCAGCCTTTACCAGTTGGTGCAAGCTGCTCTAACTTGTGTTGAGAAACCAAACCAGAAAAAGTCCTATTTGCATTTTCAGCCTGATTCCAGACACAGACCCTATATGCTCTACATACAAGCTTACTGTTGGCTCTTGCACAACATGCTCCAAACTTAATAATGAAGGTGTGACTAGAGCTGTTAAAACAATCCTGGAGCTAAATAATATCTTTCCATTCCACCTTCTATTTATGATAGCTTTTAGGGAATTGTCTGCACAGTACATTGTTCTTCTCTTGCAGAATTCTTTAAGTCTGACTCATACCAAGAAGAGGAAAAAAAAAAAGAAATCTATAAGATGTAATATATGTTTATACTCTGCTGAATAAGAGGCTTTTCAGCATTGGGAAATCTATAGCATGAATTATTAGAACTGATTTATAATAGACAGAAATGCCTTAAGGACTCTATTCTGACTATTTGTGGTTTCATGACTAGCTGCATCATATTCAGTAACAGAGCACCCAAAGCATATGTCCATATACCTGTTTTAGAATTACAGCCTATTATTGCAATTTAGACAATTTTTTCTCTTTTTTTTTTTGCCTTTTTCTTTTTAATGTTGTATCTTGAAAGACTCAGATCTCAATACAACCTATATTTAATATAATTCCAGTATCAACACCCAGTCATCAACCCCAGATTTTTAAATTTCCCATATTAGAATGCCAGCAACTACTGGAGTCCTTTCTTATTTTTACTTCTGTTGTGTTGCTTTTCTTTCTTTTCTGCACAGGGGGTAGGCTGCAAAGTCTTGATAATATGAACCTACTTTGTTTACAAATCCCAGGACTGCTACTCTAAATAGGAAACCTACCAACTCAGGAAACATCTGGATATCAATAGATGAGCCAGCTCAGAGGAGGCCAAGGCAGAAATCCTTCTTTGCAATTAGCAGGGGTTCAAAGCTGTCCCCTAAGATGCTTCAAGACCACCTTACCCAGTAACTAATACCTGCCTGGTGTCTAATGGGCTGAACTGATAGACCTTTCCACCCAAGGTACCATTCCTTGTTACCTGCCTGCAGAGGAGAGCAGTAATTTTTCCAGATGCTTTGACAGATGAAAACATTGATTCCAGACAGCCATTTCTACCCAGATCACTGATTGACCTTGTAAAGAGTGCAGTATTCTCATAATATTATATCATTGTCCAATATTAAGAAGGAAAAACATTACTTTTCACTTTTCTGGATGCACGAGGACTGAGTCCTGGCTGGTTCCCAGCAGTTTTTGATCAAATCCAACTCTAAGGTAACTGACTGACAACATAGTAAAAGGCAAGGAAATAATTGTATTAGAGTCTACCTCCCTTGCTGCTGTTATTTTTGAAAGAGATAATTTCCCAGGCCCCCAAAGTAACCAAATCATCCCTCTTCCAACACTGCCTGCAGTATTTAACTAGTGCAACACAATACTGAAGTTCATATTAAATGAGGATACAACAACTCAGTCTCTAATACACAACAAAACTAGCCCTGAAGTTCTCCCAGCACAACCAGGATCCACATGGCACTGAAAGGTGGCATCTGCCAGCCAGTAGATGAATTTAATTAAGCAGTGGAGTGGCTGGTCTCACATGGTTGGAACCGTTGAGTGTAGGTGTGTGTGCACGTGCACTCTCAACACATTAGCTGAACTAAGCCAAGCTGCAAAAGAACCCATAAATTTCTCTTGCAGCAATAAAGCTAAACAGACCCTTGCTCTGACCATGCCAGTAGGACATCTACTGGACTTGACTTCTCAAGAAATTACTTTAAGTTTGAAAGGGGACCCATAGAAAGAGATATCTGCATAAAGACATCCAAGTTTTGAATTCTATAGCCCTTGTTCTGTACTTTGCAACATTTTACACTCATTAGAAGCCATCAAGACAGGAGAGAATTAAGCCTGGTAATGAAAAAATAATTTAAAAAGCATCTAAGAAAAACATGTGAAGATTAGGCTGTCCCCTTTACAGGTCAGATTTGATAGTTTTGCTCAGAGAAAAAGCATTGCCTACAGTTATTAAAGGAAATGTGCCCAAGACATTGAGGAAACTATTCCATTTGCTGGGTCAGATACCTCCATGCAGCTATGCTTCTGTATCCAAATGACATGCAAACTACTAGGGCCCAATGAACTGTGAAAGATAATTTATTCACTTTTTGAATATGTGCTTTTATATATAGCACTGACCAGCTCTCTGCACCTATTCAGGCACTAATACCAATACAGCCCACACCAGAAACATCTTTCATTTTGCAACCCCTTTAGGACAAGAAAGGCAAGGGCCACAAACCAATTTAATTGGCCAGTGGGGATTTCCCTTAGAGGAGAAAGAACTCTTAGGGTACATAGGTGACATCTTAACCCCATTCCCCTTTTGTAGTCTGCAACAAGAATGAGCCTATAGGCGACAAGCCGGACACACCGGCCATATGGCTACAACGCTTTGTGTTACAGCTATTGAGGGCCAGTGGATCTCCTAACAGGACAACTGAAAATCACAATAAACTGGTGTAGCCCGTCGTACACCTGAGGTTTTCCCTGAAGAGTTCTAGAAGATGGCAAGACAGCTCCATGTTATCTTTGATTTAACCTTATTCCCAGGCAGTGCTTGCAGAGAACACCAAATAAGGGACTTCATCTAGTCTGTTGGCCTTTGCTGGCCTTCTATTCCCACTTTCTTATTTTTTAACAGTTTCACTGTAAATGAGTAAAGCATTAGAACATTAGCTTATATTGTACTGCAAAGCCTATTCCAGTAAACCTGTCAAAATTGGCATCATTAATAATAATACTTAGCACTTACACGGTGCTTTACATTTTCAGAGAACCGTAGACATTAACTTAATTAACAAGTGACAGTTTCACAAGTAGAAGCTCTCTCTGCAGCACTAGCCTGCGTACCTGAATTTTTCACAAAATCTCAAACTCTGCATTAATCCACTCGCCTTTCATCCCTCTGAAAAGATTATTTTCCTTTTAATTTTCCTCCTTTGGACATATACACCCATGCTTTTAAAAACCAAGCTATTAAAAATATTCAGGTGGAAAAACACTGACTTAACATAAGCTAATTGGAAAATCCACATTAGCCTACTTTTCAGCCTAAATTACGCAAAAATCAGAGTTCTATAAAGTACATGTCTGGACAGAATAGGTCTCTGAATTGGTGTAAAGTGTACTTAATATTGATTGCTCTGCAATTTCTAAAACTATTCAGAAACAGAGAGACATAATTAGGTTTTATTTGAATTTTTCCTTCAGGTTTAAAAAGAAAGATGGCCAAAAAAATCAATACATTAGTCTAGCTACAGACCTAAAGTAAGTGAAACCCTTGTCTCTAGCAATTTACATGGCAAATTCACTGGGGAGAACAGCATTTGGTTCTCAGGGCCATATTTCAGTGGTTTACAGAACACATACTAATTTCCAAAGCTTACACTTAGGCATGCTGGTGCCACATCTGGCTTGTTTTTCACTTGTAGCCCACCAGGCAAACTCCGCACCCAAAGGACACCATTGTACCAGACAGATGTCTCCACTGGGTCCACCTATACAATGAGGTGAAGATCCTTACTCACTCTGGCCTTCATCAAGGATCTTCAGTTTACAAAAGCAAAGGAACAACTTGAGAAACTAGACCAACAAATCCCTCTTCCAAGACGCTCATGAACATTATAACCCACAACCTCTGTGAGTGGTTGATGCACTTGCTGCCAGGGTAAGCCACACATGTCCGTGCACAGGGCCACTACAAACACCACCATGACCCACAGTACCAGGCTCAGAGTCCAGCAGAAAACACAACCCAAACACTTGCATGAGAGGGCAAAGAAATCATCATTAAGGCACAGCCAGTCTGAAACCACAGAGGTGTGTATTCTCAACCACACTAGGGGCCTCCAGGATCACAAACAACCCCATCTCCAACCAGCTGGGTGCCAGCCATCAGGGTTTAAACCCTCCTCACCACACACTAAGACCAACTTCCGCAAACAGAAATTGGTGTCTCAAGGAAGGGAGCACCCAGAGCTGCTGCTAGCTTTGGGGAAGCCCCCAGTATTCCCAGTCTACCCTCCCCATAGCCCCAGCACACTCAATCCTTCATACATCCAAGAAACCAAAGATCACGGTAACCTTTTTGTTACTCACATGTCTGCTACCCCTAGACCATCTTCTCTCCAGAGATGGGAGCAGGCCCTGTGGGGTGCCCTTCTCTGAAATGCTTGTAGATCCTCATGTGGGAGACTGATGGGAGGGCATCCCAGCCCTAACAAGGCTCAGCTGAAGCCCCACAGCTGCCTGCACTCATGAAGGAGCAGCACAACAACCCACCCCTCCAGCAGCCAAACCCTCTGGCTTTCCTTCCTGCTCTTTTATGGTAGGGCAGGGTGGGGCCATGGCTAAAAGCCCTCACACCCACCCCCAATGGCAGCTGTGGGAGCAGGCAGGAGATGCTCCCTCTTGGTGTCTGGCCCCATTTGGAGGGACCTCCACCCTGCTGTGGCAATTTGCTGTGGGTGTTTCTCTCCTGTTTGGTCATGAGGTCCGTAGTCATTCCTGTCTCTGGAAAACCACCTGCTGATGTGATTTTCCTGAATATCCACACGATGCAGACAGTTTTTCTTAGAATCCCAGCTTCTGGAGTCAGAGGATTTATGCATTGCTAGTCCAATTTGTAGCTGTGATGGTTGCTTGAAAACATTGACCTCTAAAACTCCCCAAACACACATGGGTGCTACCAGAAAAAAAAAAAAAAAAAAAAAAAGGGTTATATATGCCTCTCCATTTTATAAGTTCCTGGAGCCCAGCATGAGCTGAAGTGTCTGCGTTCCATATCCCCACTGCCCAGGGTATGCACCCACATCTCATCAATGTTAATCTACAGCATAACAGTTATATTGGGAAGTGACACTGCTTTTCAGCTACTTGTGTAGAAGGAAGTAGTGTCCTGTGTGTGCAGCCAGAACTCGACAGCACCAGGGAAGTTGCTGTAAACTCTTACGGGTGGTACTTCCCATGGAACAGTCTCTCAGCTGATGAACATCAGCACTGCTCCACTAAAAGTGCTGCAATCAGTAATATAGGCTGATTCTTCCAAGAAATCCATTGCTTGAGGAGTGTGTCATAATATCTAAAAGTCTGCTAAAGTAATTGTTCTAGATCCAAAGACTTTTTCTGTAGACATATAATGCTGGTAAGCCCTTTGGCCACAGTATGTTTATGCACAAACACACAAACAGAAAAATAGACAAGCCAACTTATTCAACCAGGACAAGCGATTCTGAAACAACCTTCACGTTACTACACCGGTGCACAGTGCTAACAACACTTGGCAATTTCCTTTCCTCTAATAGACAGTTCAAACACTAGCGAAGCTCCTATCAGAGCATTTAATATCTGCTGTAAGCCTCTATTTAGCAGGAAGATTACATCCCCCAGATTTCACAGTTCAAAAGTTCATACTGTACTGTTCTATTTATAGACTACCCAACACGGTCTCTTCTTTAGTGCAGATATTCAGGGTAAATAAATAAAAAAAAAAAATAATAATAAAAAATAATCAGTTTGAACCATTCTGAAACAATCTTTTAAAGAGTTTGTTTTGTGCAGCCAGGACCAACTCTGAATCCTGCATCCAAAACTTTTGCTTGTTGGTGTGGGGTTTACAATTAAGAATTCTTCTGGCCTGCCATTAAGCTTGAAACTTTGAGAAGTTAAAATTCAGAACAGGATAATGAATAGTAAAATCAACATATCCTTTGCTTCTAGTCAATAATTTTCCTAGGAGCAATGGCTTTGGGAAAAAAAAAAAAATAAGGAATCCGCAGGTTAAAAATTGCTTTTGCTGGAACAGAATGATCATGAATAGAAATACCTTTCCAGCCTGTACATCCTTGATTATTTTTATATCTAGTTGTCACTTCCCATTGTACATATTTTCTCTAGGTCTTTCAGCAAGTAAATCCCTCAAACTCTATCTCGGTGCAGGACTGCTTTAGAAACACAAAATAAATATTTTTAAATCATCTCCAGATATCCAGTTCCAGAGAGATAAGACCCAAGCCTCGGTCTAATCTCATTTACACAGATCAAAATCAGAACTCATTCCACTGGAGTAAGCAGTGTGACACTGCTGTAAACCTGCACTGCTTCTTGCTTTTGACAGCTTTGTGTGTGATGCTTTTAAAACATCTCTGAGCCAACTGATTTGAATGTATTCTTTAATTACACCTCTGTTTTAAAAATGAGGCGGTACTCACGCTTGTGAAGAGGTCTGTCCTGCCAGTGCTTTCAGGTCAATGTCCTTCACACACAGCCTCCACCCAGCTTGACCCTGCCCTGATCTGAGGTTGGCAGTATCACACTGATTTGACTTCTCATTCCTCAGCACAGATGATCAAATCACAGTTTTACAGTTGTACTGAAAAGGGAAGTGTCGTGGTTTAGAGAGAGGGAATGCTTTTGAAACAAATCAAGAAGAGGACTCAGATTTACATCTCCTGGAGATGCAGAATGATAATAAAGATGCTCTGCCATCTTCATTGCCAGAATTGGGTCTAGAAAGTCCTGCCTCTGAATACATGTCCTCCGCTATCTACCTAGCAGAGTACTTTACGAATGTAAAATGCATTAACTATCTTTCAAGTACCACAGCAGCTAGCTAGAGATATTATTTTGTTACTGATTCATCTGAATACAAAAAACATCAGAAGACATTTATCAAAAATGTGGTTTTCCATAAGTAACTATGGTGGTAGCAATGATTAGTTTACCAAGAAAAGCACAGGTCTGAGAGGCTTTTACAGCTGAACCCAGCATGCTTTTAGCTTGTGGATTGTCTTCAGGTCACAGCTAGATAAAGTATCCCTTAGCCACTTGCTGCATACAACATCATCTTTCAGGGAGCAGCTTCTCACCGTCTTTTCTGCTCTATGTTTCCCTGGAGGCATCACGGGCTAGATGGGACAGGGGGTTGTGCATGACTTTTCTGCACTGTAAGTAAGGATCACAAACAGTGGGACAACCTCATTCTTTTTCACAGTACTCCAGAGGTCATGAAGTATGTGCTTGAAGACATGTGTGCATTTAATCAGTTCAGACGTTAGATAAAATTAAGCTCAAGTTTAGGCATGCTTTAGCCAAAGGGCACTCTAGCTTGCAACCATGGCACCCAGATTCCAGCCAAATATCTTGCATCTTTACAAAATAATACAGTTTTCTGCCTAATGCTATTCCACTCCCTTTTCCCAAGGGGAATGCCCCTTCCGAAGGCATCATCTGTAAGCTCCTTAGCCAGCGTATCTTCTGACAAGCTATGCCCCACTAGTCCTCACAAAGCAGCCCATGCACACTCAGTTCGCCCTCCTCTCAGCTGAGATGGCAGAAGCAGGGCAGTCTGAGTGCCACTTCTCGTACTCAATCTGTGAGCAGCGAGCTGCTTACACAAATCCTCCTCACGGCTGGCCCAGCGTGACAGCTTTCGGCATGGTAACGCAGGGCTGCACGCCTGGAAGAGCCAGCCAGCCTGCAGTGGTGAGAGCATTTTGATCGCAGACTTCAGTAAATATTTAATTATTGTGTGATATCTTCTGTGCAAACCTCAAAGCGTTTCCCAGTATCAATACTTGCTCTAGTTATATGTAACCATCTTTCAACTTTAAGAAATATATTCAGGAGTGATAATAAATATTTCATAAAACTGTAACTAAAAGCTGTTTGTAGACTTTAAGTGACCTGCTGCTTATCCTGAGGTGAGAGTAAGTACTTCAAGAGTGTATTAATTTCAAATAATTTTAAAGAAGTCTTATATTTGTTGGATATCTGCTTTACCCAGCTGAAAATCAAGGCCAAGATGACTCAGTCATTATACTGTAACGTGAATTCAATATCCTACCTTCATACAACATACACAGCATGATTCAAGGTTAAGCATAGAATATCAAAAGACTCAGAGCATGGACAATTTTAATGGTAAAGGAACCTTGACTTTTACTGATTATATTAGTTCAACTAAAATTGACCTTCAATATATGAAGATTTCATTTTCACAAATAAATGGTATGACTGATGCCTTTTATTAGGCTTACAAAAAAGTAATCAGAAATGAAGCTTTCAAGGCCACAATCTCTTTTTCAGTTCAAATTACAGATAACGGAAGGAAACACATAGTTATGAGATCTTAAAAGCTAAACTAATCTATCTTTGTTTGTTTGTTTGTTTCTTAATAAAAGGCAGTAGTATCTCTATTTATCAGGTCCTGCTAGCTAACATTGCTGCTAAATAGCAGCATGTTCCAGAGTTGTTGCTTGTGCATATTTATCTGGTTAATGCGATGGATTTATTACAAGTATTGAATAATCTGGACCCAGCCTACACTGATGTATTTTATGGCATGTGGTCAACACAGCTATTACTGCATGGATATGCAACTGCTCTATAAACTGGAGTATACAGTCATTAAAATGAATGAGCACAAGTGTTTGTTATGCTGTTTTTAATTATATGTTTATCTCTTTCTCTTTTATACTTCCATTTTATTTATACCACATGTGGTCACATATGGGCCATAGATGTCATCTTAGGGGGCATAGGCAAACCCTAGGCAACCATCTTACTTTAGTAGGGTATAAGTTACCTTAGTAACAATTATAGGGCTATATATCTTAATTTACTTATTCCTGATTTTTAGTGAAGTCCAGTATCAAGACTTGAGGGTGTTCTAAAGGGAAAAGGAGCAAATCTCCATCATGTGGAACACTGATTATGAGAGGGATTGCTTTAATGCTTACCACAGGTTAAACATAGGTTTATTATTTAAATTAGAAGTTTACATTAGTACTTGGACCTGTCCTGAAGAAGTTTCTGTAGTAAGTTGTATAGAACAGAAAATACTGGAGATTAAAACTCATTGAATTACTAGTTTAACAACAAATGGTTTAAAATGACAGTTTAAGGCACAAATTAATGTTACTTCCAGGGCTCAGTTCTGTTTTCTTAAAGTCCTGCCATGTGGATAAATATCATCCCTTGTACACTGATATACATCAGTCTGAAAAGGTGGCACAGGTATTGGAGGACATCTCTGAGAGCACAGCTCCACCAAAGCTGCCAATGGACAGGAATGCACTGGAAACCAGACTCCATGTTAACGGCACAAGAAATCCAGGGGAACGGACCTTGCCTCCAGGGGTCATTGGCATCCTGTTAGGTCTGTGGTTTATACCATGAAAACCATTTGACTTATTAGTTAGCTTATGGGCTTATTCTTCATGTGATTTTATTGGTGGAAATGGGCCAGAAAAACCAAACGGAAATTGAAAGCATGCTTTCAGTGAGTTGTATAGCCTCCAAATTTGCTTTCTATGAATGTTAATGCCAGAATGCACAATCACCTAAACTTTCAGAAAAATCAGAGACATAGTTTTAACCCATGTACCTCCTTTGGACAATGAGGAGTCAAAGAGAGTAGTGTCCAGACACATCAATCTATGAAAATTTGTATATGTACATTACTTTCTTCATTGAGTGGGCTATCAGTTGTATTCTCAATACTGGCTCAAGGCCTATATCTTTCACATGACAGAATATGAACAATTTATGCATTTAGCTAAATCTGCTTAACCTGGGTCAAACTACACCCGTGTTGGAGCTCTGCCATTGTAAGCGAAAAAGAATTATAGATCTGATGGTACATGTTCTGATGAATGAGAAACAGTGACACTGGACTGATCAACAGTTTAAAAATGACACAAGTAGCTCCCTCTGAGGACAGGATCAGGTCTATTGAAATGATCAATTTAAGTTTTAAATTATACTTTTAATTATTTAAAATAGAATGTCAGCAGAGCTAGGGGAAAAAAAAAATCCCTTTGTGTCAAACAGTAATTACATCTGACTTTTCCACCGAAAACTCTAAGTGGTGTAGTACTGCATTAAAACTGCTTAAAAGTATAAGGTTCTTTCTTTTGCATAGTTCAGATTGTGCACTGAACCAGATAGCTTTGTTAGTAGGGCACACGGCTCTTCGTTCCTGGAACCCCACTTGAACTCTTTACTTAAATGAATACACTGGTTTTGCTCAGTCATTAGTAGGCAGTAACTCATATCAAAATGCATTGCATTTAATTCAGGACATTTGGCAGTCTCTGCACAAGAGAGACTCCAAAATGAGCCAGCATGTAAAGGAGGGGAATGTCTTCGGCTTGGAGCTGGGGTTACCACTAGGGCAAGGAGGGGATTTTCTCACTCCAGCTGTCTGCATCAGAACTGGTATTCAGTTCCTGGTACTCTGAGACCTGTAATCCTTGTGAGGGGAAAAAAAAAACAAAAAAAAAAAAAAAAAAAAAACAACCCAAGCACTCAAATGCTCACTTAGAGAACAGAAAATTGTAAATAACACATATATAAAAAAAAAAAAATCAGAAGTATACCTGCTCATGCATCAATCACCTCCATTTCAGATGCGATGCCAAACAGAGAGGATGAATGAGGGCTCAGCTCAGTTAGGAAGAGTGCAAAAATCAACAGCACTAAAGCTACTTTTCAGGTTAGCATAATCTTCCGCCTGCAAACACTGTCTGTTTTATCTGATTTTTTTTTTATTGAACAGCTGTGATCTCCTCCTTTCAAAACCTTGTCACTGCAGTTCAGCAGAAATGTAAGTGATATGATTAAGGAACATGGCATCTTGTATAATCGGTCGTAATCATTATCTAGGGGTTTCAGTAACATGACACATGCACAGCAACAGAAGCATCTGCTATGGACTGACAGATATCTCAAGCTCAGGATGATGGAAGCACACTCAGGGATTTGTAAACTTGTCTTGGCTAATGCCACTATCCTGATGTGAACCTGTTGTTGGCTATGCCTCTTAAAGGCCAAAGATTAAAAGTGTTTTATAAAGTTCATCCTATCCCTCATGAACCTACATCTCTGGCTGGTGTGGGATGTATTACCTTAGTAGACCTTTCCCACTTTCACTGATAGGATGGTACTTTTGGAAGTAGCTGTAAAGAGCAGAACTCTATTTCTGTAGCGTTTCCTCACCATGCGTCAGGTTGGTCTTTTACAAACACTCAGTGCTGGATTAACTGTGTTTCCAGAGAAGTCAACAAAGTTGAATTGCATAGTATACTATGTAAGCTATAAACACTTAGGAATGGACTCCCTGCTGCAGGGACACGTGACAGTAACTAGAGTGAGCACTAGCACGTCTTTGCTGCTTGCCTAGCAGGTCCCTATGCTACGTATGAGCTGAAGGCTGCTAGCCATGGCCCCAGTGACACCAGTCAT
Source organism: Tyto alba (assembly GCF_018691265.1). Lineage (NCBI taxonomy): Eukaryota > Metazoa > Chordata > Aves > Strigiformes > Tytonidae > Tyto > Tyto alba. Next base: position 5,706,941 of record NW_024881317.1, read on the forward strand.
ATTCTGGACACTTCATAAGGGAAAGCTGAGGTTCGTCTCTTCCTTAGCCTGCAGAGACTAAAATCCAATCTCTCACTTTCTGCATGTGTTCTCCAATCACTGTGCTATTAAAGATCTGGGAGAAGTAGAGATGAGAGATGTTTTCCATGCCTTCTTGTTATAACAGAGTCACTGGAAGGCAAATGGCAGTGAGCCAGGAGGAGAACAAGCAAATGAGAATCACGCCAGAAATGGGATACATGCTTTTTTTTTAACGTTTTTTGTTTTGTCAAAATTTAGAACAGCTGTAGACTGCATTAATTTACTCTGAGGTCTGACTGATTGCCAAGGCCGTGGTTGGGGACATCACTTTTGCACACCAACTGTGGAAATTAATCATTCCTCCATGTCGACATCAGAGGATTAAGACTTGGGCACCGCTCCTTTATTGCAATTCCAACGTTTTGCTTTTGGTCACTTCTAGACAGGATCTTGTATTCAGCCTGTTCCATTCAACTTTTTGTAAACATTACTGCAGCTGTATTTCTGAGACTGTTACAAGCCATCAACCGGTGGGCAGTATGGTCAGGTTTGTTCTGTAATGGATCAAAACCTTTTTTTATGCAAACATGGCACTTTATAAAGGTAAGGTCCATCTAGACAGGCTTCTGTAACAGTGCCATTTATTTGCATCTGTCACACATCTCAGTTACAGGAGTGTCAGTATGCAATATCCACAATTTATGGATCCCAAGTAACAGTAAGAATTACATTTGTTATTCAACAACTGTGAAAAATGACCACAATGAAGAAAGTGGACAATCTTTAAACAGGTCAAATGCTTTAAAGTAATTGCACAAACTTCTGCATATTATATATATATATATATTAGTTTCGTATTCCTGAGCAGACTACAGATCATGTTGCATTAAAACCATGTTGTCTAGTAACACAACTAATTGTTCCAAAAGTATTTATTGCCACTTTACTTTTTTAAGGCTTTATAGATAAGAATGTCTCATAAAATTTTAGAACATTATGATTCAGATTTTCTTACTCTCACTATGTAGGACTTTATTCCACAGATCATCTCCTTCACTTAGCTTTTTTGATTAAGGGAATGGGCTATACTGATTTATACCATTTGAGAATCTGGACCATTGAGTTCAAGAGGATGACTAATGGAGTCAGGTGCTCATCAAGCTCAGTGATGGTATCAGAATCTGATTCTGCTTGTGTTCGGGGACAAATGATTGAGAACTGATGAAAGAAGAGGCAATTAGTTAAACACATCTATGAAGGAGACAAATACGGAATGCAAATGCACCTGCCTCTTTAAGGCCTCCTCTACTATTGCCTCCTGGAATAAAAAAAATTCGTTTTTCTTTGTTCTCAAATACAAACATATTGAATGATTATTATGTAAGTGCCAGGATATGGGTATGAAAATTCATTCTTCCTTCTCGTTTTCTTGCAGGTCAAGGTTTGAAAAAAAAAATATGTGTATAAATAAAACAGGCAGGGATCAGATATAAAAATCCACCTGCTCCATTTATTAATGCAATTCTCCATGTGAAAATATAATGTCAGGAATTAGGTAGCATATGAAAGTACAGCTAGATAAATTTAAACAGAATTTTGAATAAAGATACATTTGGGAATATAAAACAGGGTGAGATTAAACATAATATAATCAAAGGTAGAGAAAATAATATGACACAGCAGGGCAATGATCAGAAATTCAGCTCTTAAAAATTGCATTTTTACTGAAGACATTGCCACAGGTGAAGTTACAATAGCTGCTCTCACTTTCTGCATGGGCATAAGCAGGTGTTCCTGCCTTCCCTTTGCCTCTGAGACAAACACCTGCTAATATTAGCTACCTACTTTCAGTCACCACCAGAAGGAGCTTAGCAGATGATATTTTCATTGGATTGTACAATAATATGAAGTCTTCTCTAATCTTATTTGGCACATTACCCATTGGATTTATGGAAATCCTCAATGAACTTTAACCTCAAGGTGTAGCAGTCACATAAACTCTGCATGTGTGTGTTGAAGCGGTCATAAGGTGTGCCCTTGACTTTACCTGCTGTCTAAGTCTTTGGCTAGGCCTACAAGTAACCCTTAAATCCAAGGGGAATGAAGTATAGAAATCAGTCTTCTAAACACATAGCACTTTGGCTGATTAGCATGGAGAAAAAAGAATTAATAATGAGGAGAAAAAAAAGATAGCCAGAAACTACAAACACCAGGGAGCCCATTTCAGTGTTACTTGAAAATAAAGCAACAATAGCAAGACTAGTCATCTCATTAAATAATAATTTGTTATTTCCCTTTAATGCTGCACATGTTCTTTAATGATTCTGACTTCCTAAGACAGTTTGACTGTAATTTCCACGTATTTATCAATAGGAAACTTGTATAACTTTTAATGAGTCCTTGAACTGACCACCTGTGAACAAGAGGTATCATAAACCTTGTCTCTTGAAATATGAAAAATAATTTGAACATAAGTTTTCCTTGATGTGGCTGATCTAAAGTGGGTTGTGAAACTACTGGCAGACAGCTCAAACCATCCTCCGTACAAAATTAAAACATGCCTACCACTTCTGTCTAATGGCAAGGAGTAGAAGGTGTTCTCAGTTCTCACATTTGGAAAATTGAAGGTAATTAGAGAAGGAAAAAGGTCTCTGTTTATTAAAGATTGATTCCTTCATTGGAAAGGTATATTGGTATATTTCTTCATTGTCAGAGTCCAGCCATCAGGAGAAATTTCCAGTTGTTGAAACTACCCTGATGGTCTCTCATGTGTACATAATTTGTAAATTGGATGTTTTGTGACCAGAGACGAGTATGTGTTTTGAGCTGGATTCTGGACTCAGGGGAATTTCATTTTTATATGAAATTAACTTAGTATAATTTACTGCAAAATTTCAGAAAAAGAAAAAATCATGTGAGGTATGTAATTTAATTTCAGCTGAAACAGCTCGTAAGTTTTACCAGCTCTGACTATGGTTCTGATGACTGGTTATAAGATGGAGTCTTACTTCATTTTATTCTTATTTATGTATCATCCATCAGATTTTCGTGTTTCACATTGACTTCACTGTTCTGACTAAACATTAGTATTTTGGATTTAAATTACATATCCTCTGGCATGTTTTGCCACATGCAGAGATTTCTTTTCCTTTAACAGTGTAATGAGATGATGCTGGATCAATATAGCTGTCAAAAATACTACATTTTCAACAAGGAGCTTTCAAATATATTAAATAAAAATAATATTCTGTTCTCAAACACAAAATATTTCGATTATTTTTTCAACAAAGGAAGTTTTGTTTCAGCATCTGTTGTAAAATTTCTATGTTGATGCCTTCAAAACTTAATATTTTCAAGGTATCCATTTTTTCGAAAGATTTGAAATTCTGCATTTTTATCCCAAAGCAGGAAGAAACAAAATGTCAAAATCTGAATGAAATTTATATTCCAGATTTACACCCAGTTCTTTAAGTTTTAATCCACAGGTATGTGTTCTCTTCCAACCTTCAACATCCTGCTAGAACATAATGCATGTACTGATACTCCAATGCAGTTTTTGGGAAGACTGTAGATACATTGAATGCATTTCCCAGTAAAGGAAGCTCTGCAAGGAAGAATGGTGAAAAATCCAGAAAAAGGGAGAAGGCAAAACCACCACAAATGCACAAACTGTTTTTACAGAAATACTGGCGTAAGATAACTCCATCCCTTCACTCAGACGGCAATTACATCACAGGTAACATGGTGTTTTACTGCTCTTGACAGCATTACAGAAATAATCTCTCCGTGATTAACAGATTTTCAGCAATTTTTCCTGTGTGCTGGCCTGAACCAGGCTTTTCTTTCATATTGAACATAAATATCCTAGCGTTACTTCTATTTTCTTCTTGCATAAATAAACTGTCTACAGGCAGTGGCAAGAGGTACTTGTTATTGCATTTCTGTTGTGACAATGTCAAAAAAAGCCCATGCTAGGTGTTTTCCAAAGGGCCATCTTTGTGCTGATGAACATCCCTACAGAAAACATAATTGCATCCTTTTAAAGTATCATCCTGGTGCCACAGAACATTGTGTAGCTCTGCTGAGTGATTTACAGCACCAATAATACTGTGCTTTAGTTTTCACACAGTTTTAATGGCAATACGTGAAAACTTGGAACTACATGATATTTCCCTTTGTGGCATTGGTCTCAAATAAGCTAGGTCTCTCATTTTTCCATTTGACATATTAGAATGAATCTACAGCAGGAGGAGCTGCCTTACATTTTTCATTCTTCATGTTAAACATAATCTGCCAGCCTAAGTGCTGAATCACATCTCCCAACTATTTCCTGCTCCAATTGTGCCTTCACTTGTGTTGCTTTTATTTACCATGTCAGCTCGCACCTTTCTTAACAGTGTTGCTTTTCTTCTCCTTCAAACAAATATATCCTTTTCTCTTTCAAACAAATATATCCTTTTCTCTATGGCAATTTTTGAAATGTGTGCTCAAGTCAGGGGTTAGACAAACCTTATCAGTATGCGTGTATGTGTATGTGTGTGCACTTGTGTATGTAATTCAGGTATTTTCTCTTACTGAGCAGGACGGTTGCATTGGAAAGCTCATAAAAGCTAGAGTGGAACAACAGCACAATGCATCAAAGGGGGAACCGAGATTCTTTTTTTCCATAATTTTAGCTGAATGCATCACAAAGTGGCAATTATATGGCACATTTTTCTTCTAAAAAATTGGCCTCGTTGTGCCTCTAGACAACAAAACAGCATGAAGAAACCATACAGGCACAGCTTGGTTCCAAATAACCATGTTTACCTAATATACACAAATATGCCAGGCCTAACTATATAAATATTGCTGTTCTGACTTATTTCTGGAAGTTTCTAAAACATATAACATGGTGAGTAGAAAAGAACATTCACTATTTATTTTCACTGTAGGAAAAGGCAGTAAGTCTCAAGCATAAACATATTTGCAGTGTGATAGGGAAAGATGACAGGAGTATCTATGGAGCATTTTATACCCACTCATAGTGAAAAACACCCAATGGAAAAATTAATTTGAGGTGTGCATCTCGAATTTATGTAAGAGACAATTTGATTTATCTCAAAAATGTTTTCTATGCTATTCAATTTGAATTTATTCCTACCATGTTTTTCTTTTTTGCTTTTATAAGATATTCAAGAGATTCTCAGGGTGACATGAAACACTTTTAAGAGAACTACCAGTTATCTCCTTTTTTCTTATCTCTTGGGCAGCTTTTTCCAGCATTCAAAACTAGCACTTGAGTTTTAAAGCTCCCTCCCAAGATTGCTGTCAGATGAGGTCTATTGACAGGGAGGCTTTGCTCTGGGGACCTAATGTAGTATTTGAATGCAACAGAAATTACAAATGGTGCAAAATTACTCAAAAAAAAAAAAATATTCTTAACAAGAACTCAGGAAATTCCCAGCCCAGAAGCGTGACTGACTTTAAATAAATGGCATATTCAAAATGTAATAAAAGATAATTTCAGTTTGATTCCAGGGGAATCGGTGGCAGATGAATCTCATCCTGTGGCATGTGCAGCTGGCAATGCTCTCTCAGTGTGCCTGTGTTGAGGGTGCAGGGCTGAGATGGCAACTTCTCCTTTTGTGTCAAACCTGGCACATAATGGGATTAAGGACTGTAAGAGGCACCCACTACCTGTTAGTCAAGTTTCAACTTGAATTGTCCTGTTGGTGGCTTCCATGAGGATTCTTATGAAACAGTCACAGCAGTCACTCCTCACTCACAGTCACCAATCCAAGAATTTTCTCCATTTTCAGTTTCTAGGAAAAACAGGCAATCTATGGGTCCTAACTCACCTCTCAGCTGGTGCAGAGATCAATTCTGAGATCTAGAAGATAAGACTTCCACGTGATACTGAGGCTGCCAAAAATTATTACTGGCGTTCATTTCCAGCTGTGCCAATTTTGGAGATGAGGATGACAACCGGACCTACTACCAGTAGCTCCATCTCCTGCCTCTCACCCATCCCTGTGCTCTCCTGAAAAGTGCTCTGTGATAGGGGCTGCCACAGCGCATGAAACACTGAAGTCCTGCTTGGTGTCCCAGTATGAACTGATTAAATCGTGGTACATCTGACCCTGTAAAACTAAACATCAGTATCGTTAGAAATAGTACAAAGGAAAAAAGGTGCAAGGAAAGAATGCCAGTGGGGAGGAAAAAAGTGTTTATGAGAAAGTGAAATGGGAACACTGTTCATAGGGGTTTTGTTTTTTTTTTTTTTTAAATACTTGGCATCATAATTCACTTAAAGCCCATATTTTATTACTGTAAAAATAACCCCCAAAATGTCTCCTCCTCATTTCGGCATTTGCTTGTTTTTTAAAGCATTTAAAACAACATGACTTGTGGTTTGGCTTTTTGTTTTGTTTTTATTTGATGGGTTCAGATTTGTTTATTTGAAGAAACTGAGGTGGCTCCACTTAATTAATTTCTTATTGCTCTCTATTTGTCCACCTGGTAAACTTTAATATCCTCCTCTATTTGGAAAAATTAGATTCCAACTAAGTGACAGTCTCCTCTTTCCTCTGGCCACTTTCCAAAAGACAGAAAATACTTAAAAATTCTGAAGCAGCAAACGGAAATTTGAAAAAAATGTAAAAAAGAAGGAAAAATAAATCATTAACATTCTTTTGCACTTTTTTCCCCACCTAAATATAAAATTCCAAAATCTTCTTAAAAATCACTCATAGAATTTGAAAATTTCAACTCCATGTGGTTGTTTTGTACTTATATTTTACACTCCTACACAAAATAAATTTTGTGACTGCCACCTTATTCACGTATAAGTACATATTTTTTATTAAAAGCAGTTCTTGCCAGACATTTGACAAAAAAGTCAAACAGGTCTAATAAATTCAAAATATAATCAGGTTTAAGTTATCTACAGGTAGATTTGCTGATGAAATTAATGTACTTATTTAATATACAACAGTCAAAACCAATGAAAGATTATTAAAAGAGAGCCTTTCCATGAAGAAACATTAAAAAATCTCATCAGATATCTATTAAGAGAAATAATAAAGCAAGAGAGATTCTTCAGGGGAATTAATTAAAAAATTCTGTTTTCTTCAAAAAAACATTGTCTAGTGTAGGTCCCGCTCTCCTGACACCTTTTTACTGTCTCCTCATTTCAATACTCTCATGTTAAGGTAGGGATTTTATACTCCACTGAAACCATTTCCATCATGGATCTAGTCCAACCATAGTGAAATTTAAGCTGAAGAGTTAACTTCTTTTTTGTTGGTTTTAATTGAATAATAAGAATAATCTCCTCCAGCTGTGATAATGGAATGGCTCTGGATATGTCCCTCTTCTTAGACCTATCCTTTTATTTCTTTTCTAGAAATCATAAATCTTTGATCACATGGGTCCAATTACTTCAAAGCCACTGCATCATAAACATTATTTTTCCACCTATTTCATTTAGCTTCTCTGACTTTTTCCCAGAGTTCTGCTCCTTATTCAAATTAAAAGCAAACAAACAAAGCCATCTTTTTATTCCTTCTCCTTGTCCCAACGCCTTGCAAGGCAAAGACAAATAACGGCTTTGATCTGGAGAGAGCGTGGATTTTCTTTCTTCTTTTAAGCAGACGGAGGATATTCGTGCGAAGAAGGATCAGGGTCAGGACAGGCAGAGCTTGTAACTGAAGTTGTCTATCTTCAGGCCATGCAACTCTGCTGCAAGTTTCCCTAATGCCTTGGCAGTGATCCATAGCCTGACCTGGAGACACTGAGCTGAGACGAAGAAGCCAATTAGGTTATAACCTGAAGTTGGTTCAAACAGAGGTCCCGTAGGTGAACTCTGGCTGCATTATCCACTAAGATGCCCTGAATCAGTATGTGGTTTAAATAGAAATGGGTTGTTTTTGTCAAAAATCATAATTTCCCTTGGAATCGGAATGGTATAAAATACTGGAAAAAAACAAACAAACAAACAAACAAAAAAAAATTACAAAAAATTGTTTTCTGTGCAGTGGAAAAGCTATTTTATTTATCTTCTTTGCTGTTCTCCTTTGGGTAGATTTTGTAGGAATACGCTTCTAATTGCATCATTTCATTAGCAAATCTCCTGTTTTATTTAAAAGTGTATATGTAAATGAGAACAGTGGTTTTTTTAAAAAAAAAAAAAAATTCTGGTGTTTTTGCATTTGTTGAAAGGGACAAACCATGAATGAATGCTACCAACAGCATTTGGAATTTCCTCTATATTACCCTATTTTCTTAATACGTTTGGCAGGGGAAAAAATAAACAAAAATTAAGACACGAACATGGGACCTCAACTTCCATAAATTGGCACAACTCCATCCAACTCAGAGGAGCTGCTTTGATTTATATCAGTCGAAGATCTGGCCTAAAGGTTTATAGGAGTAGTGGGAACAGGAGAATTTCAGCAATGCTTCACTGACGGAGGAGAGAATCTATGCTGCGGGGAGCTGCACATGTAGAGCGTGGCCATGACTGCTTACACACTAATTAAACCAGTTTTATATTTTGGTACTGGAAAGATGGTTAAAACCATCTGTTTCTTTTTAGAATATTCTACTAGCTAAGAAGAAAATGTGGTCAAGATTAGATCTAGGTGATAAATAGCTGTTTGGGGTTTTTTATTCTGTGGCTGAACATAAAGATCTAAATACTATTTGCGTCAGTACTTAAGTACAGATGTAAAGGTTTATTGCAATGTGACAAACAAAATGATCTTAGGTTAATCTGCAACGCTTTGTTTCAACCAAAATAGTGATTTAATTTCTTTAGTATTTTATTTAAACTTCCCTCTTTCTGCATGTTTTAACCCTTTCTATATGAAAGCGTGTAATATATTTTGAAACAAATGTTGAAAGAAATATTCCCAATTTTTTTACTAAAACTAATTGTTGAATATGACCCAGTCTGAGGCCTCTTACACATCAGGCAATCAACAGGCTGCTGCCTCAGTGGAGTGTTCCAGCAAATTACCTGGCACAGCCATTGCAGGGTAGCTGTGCTGGAGCACATCCCTGGAGCTGAATTAAAGGTTGTAAATTGCCTCCACAAATCCCTTCCCTCATAGTCACTTATTGTCCCACATAAGTAGCTATCATTTTAATTGACAGAGTGTTGTATGAGGGATGCAAAATCATGAAAAATATGAAATACATCATACAGAGACAAAACACAGCTCCATTGAAATTATACCTTGTCAAGAGGGAAAATATTCTGGTTGGCTGAACATGAATCAAAGAATTTGGACGACCGGAATGCTGGAATTACCTGGACTCAGAAAGTAAGTATAGAAAAGGACCTGGCTTGCTTATTTAGACTCCTCTTCCTCTCTACTTATTTTTCTTTTGTGTTGGTCACAAACAAAGGGTGAAAATTTTAAAAGGAAAAGCAGAGAACAACTAAAATACAAACAGTAACAACCTATATTCATGGAGTGGATAGCCCAGGGGACAGGTAGCAGCACAGAAGCATCTCCCTTGGGAAAATGACTTGGACCTAGCTGGAGTCTGAAGCAATGGCCATCCATAGGCTGTTCAAAGGCCCAAATGCGGTGGGTTTGTGGTCCGTGTCCCTCCCTCATAACAGTGTTGAAGTGGTTCACAGGCTCTGCATTGGCCCTATAAACAAAGATGAATTTCAGTCTCTGAACACATCTGTCATGTTAGAGCTCTGACACCATGCACGATGGTGCTTAGCAGTCTTGGTACTGTGCACGTTAACAATTTTAGTACTACCTTTTCTCCTTTAAAATGGATACTAAAAAAATAAAGAGGTGTACATACCTATAATCACAGTTCTGTAATCTTATGCTCTAAACCCACAAATGGAATATCCAGTTCCCATATATTTCTTGCCTTTGTTTTCTTCTCCATGCTTTGTATTGCCCTATGGAACATATACATCAATAAAATGAAGATCAGGGGTTATTTTCTCCCTTTTTTAAAAACATAAAAATGAAACATGCATGGCCAAAGGGCTGAAAAATGTGACAAATAAAAATGTGTTATCCATCCTGAGTTCTGCTTGGTTTTACATTCTGATATCCCTTGCTGACGAGGGAGAAATATTTTACATCACAGATTCTAGTGGAAGTCAACAAAGCCATTTCTGTCTTAAAGAATAAGGGTAGAAGAATCTATACCTTAGTTTTTCTACTGCAAAGAGAGATTAAAAAAAAGTTTACATCCACTATTGATTGATTTATTTATTTAATCCATCCACTGATAGCATGAAAGCTTCTGCCTTAGCACTTTACTGTTGATGCTTGACTGAACTATAGAGCTTACTTTTTTTATGCAACCCTGAAATCAGCTTCAACATTGAAGCAAAGGCCATGACACTAGAGATTTTCAAGCAGATGGAGTAAAAAATATCGGTTTTGTGTGTATCGGTGCAGTAGGTGTTGAAAATATAAAAAAGAGGACCATTGATCAAAATAATAGATAGAAGCATTTTTTAATCTGCACAAGTCCATACATGTTTGTATCTCCAATTGTACACACACATACAAAGACATGCAGAAGTGTATCTCTATCTCCTGAAGTATTTGGCATTCTGTATATCTTCCAGCTTTTAGCTTGATTTCATTGACAGTTCAGTCAGAATACCATTTTCTCTTCCCTTGTGGCAAGCTATACATGTTAAGCCTTTCTTTTTTAACAGTGCTCTTGTGCTGTTTTCTTTCTTTTGCTTGATACATGTTTTGTTTTGTTCCTGAAGCAGAAAAGCATAAGTTCTCGAATAGATTTTTATTGCCAAAAATCAAGTGTGTTTAAAGTACAGCCAGCTTGATTAGGGTTTGCTTGAAGGGGAGAGGGAGGTTTCTCCTGCTACCCCAACAGCACTTGCAAGTGCCTTGGCCAGTGGAAAAGTCAATCTCAGGGTGAGAACCAAGAAAACTCTAACGCCCCTTTCCTCTCCCCAGAGTGCAAACCTGAAGGCTCTTGACATCTCCTATGATTTAATCATTAGGACAAGGGGCTTTGCTGAGGAACAGCCTCAGCAGAAGGTCAGATTTCAAGGATAACACTTGCACCAACAGAATGATGCAAAAGCGATTTATTTTCTCAATATAGATATTTATTAAATATATTGTGCCACAAATATATTTTCTGCATTTGCATTCAAAGCACTTTTAAGGAAAACACATATCACTATATAGAGTTGGTAGATGAGTAGACTGAGGCGCAGCAAAAACAAATGATCTGGTGGCTCAAAATTAATAACTAAATCAGCGATATAAGTTGCAGGGAAACTCTAAGCAACTGGCTATGGTGGCTTGTTTATTATGCTAAGTATGTTAACGTACCTCAGGACTGACAAATGTTCCTGAAGGCAAGGCTTTTCTGATGCAAAGCCTCCTAATATACCAAACTTTGCACTAAATGCTCTGAGAAGTAAGAGTTAACTTTAATGAAAGCCTGTTTGTGCTTTAAAATGTCATATATATAGCTTGATTAATGGAAATAGATTAGAAATATATTTTAATATGGAGAACGTACTTACCAGTGTGCTATCAGTGCACAACTGACATGGGACGCAGTCTAAACAAAAGTCAGCAGCTACTAATGAGGCTTGTTAGTGATGCTAATCTATGTAAATGTTATTAATTGAGAACATCTATCTTTTATCTCCAACATTTGGTAATCAGGCAATTAAAAAACAATGACATTCCCGGCGGTTGTTCTCCCAGTAAAAAAAAAGTGATCAAAGAGTCCTGAATAAGGAAAGGGAAAGTCCCTTATCAAGAGCTGGGCCTTGCCTTGGGCTACCAGGCCTCATTAAAGGCAGAAAAGCTCTGTTGATCACCAATTAACCTGATTTGTAGGAACTCTGATAAAGACCTCAAACAACATGAGTTTTCCTAACTATAATAAATGACACAGTTTATTGACAAAAATAAAAACGTTTGGTTTGAAAAAGAACATAAAGGAGCTATTCAAATTGGGTAGCCCTACCACACACCAGGCCTGAAAGATGTGGGATAGGTTTAACTTCACCACACTGGTGGCATATTATCAATGCCAGATACAGTCAAACCTATTAACAGCCATATATACAACAACCAAATATATACATATTTGGTAGCTGTCACATAAATTTCTGTCATCTCTAGTCATAACAGACAGCAGATTGCATTAATTATGTATGTACTATGCTCATGAATGGAAATTCAGTGCTCTAGGGTGAACTGTATCTCGAAACACGAAAGTAAAAAAAAAATAAAAAAGGATATTTTCTTGAGGCTTAATTGGTGGACATTTTGTGATTATACTTTTTTTTTTTTAATCTTCACAGTTGCTTTAAATTATCCCTAGTGTAAATTTCCATATGCCTTTTAACCCATTCTTTCCTTTCTGGAGAATTTGATTCTTCCTCTCAGGTATTGTTCGTAGTGTCGTGACTAGTAGGTAGAGCACTGCAGTGTGACTGTCAACTATAATTGTAATTATTGCTAGCAGTTCATTAATTCACATGGTGATGTCCTGTCCCTCTTTGTCTCTATGGAGAAAGAGGGAATAATAACTAAATGTAAAACTTGGGCATAGAATTGAGTGAAAAATAGCACAAATATGGTTTCAAACTCAAGCCTTCTCTGTATTTAAAGGCTAAATGGTTTTGTTATATCACTACAGCTATTCCACCAAACCTAAGTATTGTGAATGTATCTGCTAAAGATAAATTGTCTATATACTGTGGATCCTGCCGGCATTAGTATGTCTTATCAAATTATACCCTGGTCTTACATTGCTTTATATGCAAAATTTTAAGTTTACTTTAGGTCTTCAATGATAAAATGTGTCTGAGACTGTAAGATTAAACTTGCCTTATTAGGTCTATTGAGTAGCTGATTTCCATGATCTTTATGGGCCAGATCTGACTTTGATAAGAATCAGATTGAGTCATAAAGTGAAAAAATACCACTGTCAGTTTTTCTGACATATCCATTTGACACATGCTGGACTGTATCTCAGATTTATACATCAAGAATTCAGCTCACTTTTCTTCCTTATGATGGAGGCCTTCATCATTTCTATAAAAATATTTTCCATTATAAAATACCTTTTCCTCCTCACATCTGCCTTATTCATTCTCTATTCATGCCTATTCAATGCAGAACTGAAGTAGTGAAGAAAATCATATGGGGAGGTCCAATGCCTTTAAATGAGCAATATTTAAGAAACTTGAACTCTAATACACAAATCGATAATATGTCACATTTAGCAGAGAATGTTAGATATCAAAGACATGCCTGAGAAGAAACAAAAGAGAGACATAACAGTAAGGGTAGTATGAAGTGTCAACAACCCCTTTAAAGCTCAGACCCCTTTTTATTAAGATGATAAAGTGAAAGATCAGCTGTTTAATGTTGGAGCATGTGAATACTTTGATCTGTGATATCATCTGTGGTTTTGGCTTTTTTTGCTAATGCATTAGTGCCTCCCCTCTAAAAAAAAATATATATATATTGGTTAGTGATACCATGGGTGATCTTTTATCTTACCATATAGATCTGAGCATGTTTTACAGCAAAGATAATTATCTCTAACCAGTGATTTTGGTTGGTCTTTGATTTAGCTGTTCAAGCAGATGCCACCATAGAGATTCTATTATGCACAAACAATTGTATTTCATTGGTAAGTGCCCTGCATGCCTACCTCATTATTAGAACCCAATTAATTTTTCTTTGTAATAAAATGGAAAGACTTAGAGCTAACAGGAAGGCTAATCTAAAGAAGCTTGGACCAACCGCAAAGAGTACCTGGAAGAAGCATAAAGAAAGAAGAGCAGTAATTACGTGACACATGCATACATACAAAAAAGAAAGAACATGAATTGAAGTTTCAGAAACAGGCCCAGGGAGCACAGATCGCAATCTGGCTAGATTGAGAAAGCAGTACTAAGATGTCTTAATTATATGATTGATGTAAGCTTCAAAAGAGAGCTCAGCATTCACAATGGCTACAAGGTTATGAGTGTTATCTAATGTATAAAGAAAACTACCACTGAAGGCAAACACTACACATGAAACTTGAGACCTTTCTCTTTCAGAACCAATCAATAATGTCTTATTTTTAATCTATATTATGTTTAAGAAAATATGATGACATCCTTGATTGACGATCACACAAATAATTATGCTAATAATGACTCACTTTGTAGGATCTACAAGGACTGGATCTACAAGAACTGTCATTTGAATTCCTGTGACACTATGCAAGGGGGCCTGGTTCAATTACCTGATAGAAGTACACAGACTATTTATTTGAGTCAAACTGGAAAAAGCACTGCTTGGGGACATTGATTAACAGATTCTAACACAGTTCTGACTACTTTAATCCAGTGAGTTAGCTCACCAGCAAATTATCTGTTTTCAAGATAGTGGAGTTAGCTGACACTGGGAATCTCATCTTGCAGGGAACTCCAGTATTTCAAAACTTGTTTATCTCCAAAACAGACAAAAAGCCCTTCACATTTCATTATTTTAGAACTTTTTTTTCACTTTTTCTTGTCACTAGAATTTAATTTCAATTCAGTTTTATCATTACAACAGTTAATATCAATGGGAAATAAATAAATAAAATTTAGATTTTATCAAAAGGAAGCATTTTTATAATTTGGGGTTAAAAATTAAATGAAGAAATCAATGCAAACCTTTTTTCAGTCAAGAAAATAACTGTATTCCAGAAGGAAACTTCTTACTTTGAAAACTGTAAACATACGGTAGTTTTTGAGATTCCTAAAAATTTGCAGAGGTTGACCAAATACTCAGCATTTCTCTGGCTATCAGTACCACTGTCAATAAACCATTTTTTCTGCCTTTCTTTTGGTACTGAGCTATTTGTTTCAGTGGGTATGAGGAAATGTTATCTTTGCGTATAAAAGGCACTCACCTGCATACACCAAAAAAAGTTGATTCTAAGGAACTAATAAGTAGTATTGCAAGTATCCAAAATTACAGGTAAGATAGATGGACATGAAATAGGTTTTTATCCACAATGGCCAGAAGAATGAAACTAAAAGCTATAAATGCACTGTGGCACAGCATATGTTTTTAGTACAAGCATCCACAAAAACACCTTGTTCTGAGATGAGTTTGAGTAGTCCAAACTACCTGATCTTTGTCAGGGCTGTAGGTGAAGCAGTGTTCTCTTCTATCTGATCTGTTTATTATTGAAGGGTAACTCTCTTGCTTGGAGATACCCAAATATAATCTTAACACTGTTGGCCCAATTCTATTTAAAAGTCCTTTTATGAGTCCTGATTGACAGGTCTGATGGTAATAGAGTGAGAGTTAATGCTACAAGCATTACACAGAAGAGGCAAAAATAAAAGCTCTACTGTGCAGACAGGAAGGGTGAAGGGTCCATTGAAAATCAGAGAGATTAGCAACTCATCACATTATATGTGGGTTATCAGGAGACAGAGGTAATGAAAGTGAGACCTATATCCTTGATCAATAAGAGTTTGACTGCATTTTGAGTTCATTTTCCCCTGCCGAGAGTGAGACAGCAAGCTTACTATTGATCACAGTGTTAATCCATAACTAGTCTGGGCCCTAGCCTACTGGAACAAGGAGGAAAAATAAGATAATAAGCAGGAACTCTTGATCTTTTATTATGGTGTGCTAGATAAAGAGAGTGCAAGGTTCAAGGTGAAATACTTTATAGTTAACCCTTTCTTTGCTGCTTAACTCCAAGTGCATAAATGAAAGTAAATTAGTCAGGCCTCACTTTTTGATGTATATTGACCTTGAATACTGTTGACAAACCTTTTGCTAGGACACCCACACATGCATGCAGGTTACCACTCCACATCTCTTCAAAGCCCAGGGGACAGAGGCATTCACGTGGCATCTGAGTGAGATGCTGGGGCCACATCTTCAGCTGATGAAAGCCTGTGTCTTTCCCCTGAAATAAGCAGGCATGAGTTGCTGTAGCTGAGATGAGATGCATCCCTAAATCTCACCTTCCACACTGTTGTTTGGAAACTGAACTTCTGATCTTAGAGACAAGCAATAGTTTCCATTGCTTCTGTATTTATTCTAACCTTTATTACAAGCGCATCTAGATATTCTCTGGTCGTGGGTTTTGATTGAGGGTCTTTTTTTTTTCCTCCCTGATGTTTTTTAACTGACAACATGTGCAGTTAAGACAACTTAATTTTCCCATGGCAACAGCTGACTGATGTCAGAGACAGCAACTCTTTTGAGGTGAGCAGCTGACAGGAAGTAGTGATGGCAAATTACCTTTTAATAAATCTTGGGAAAAGGAGGAAAACTAACACTGTTATTGCAAACGTATTTTTAAGCCATGAATATTCCATAAGCTGTAGCTTCAGTAAAATTTTTAAATAGCATCATTCCCTTCAAGACTAAGATGATCTCTGCTTCTTAATTAAAGTTTCCATAGAGCATTAAAAATATGAGCTTTATGTTCCTTCCATTTGGACGTGAACAACACACCAAGAACCTAGTAATGTAGGAAACATCTCCTCTGGCTCCTGTATTGGTATAATAGAAATATTTGCATCTGTATATGCATTCAGCCTTACTGCCTCGTTGTGTGATCCTGTCACATTTCACCAGATAGTAGTTCAGCACTGGCATTTTTAGTCTGAATTAGTGACCTATATCCCAGCAGAGCAGTGGCATTCCCTGTGCTGTTGGAGATGTCTTTGGGATGTGTCTGAGAACCAACAGCCCTATAAATGCAATTTGTAAGGAATGGCTTCATTTTCTTTAGAGATATATATATAAAATAACAACAAAACTCCTCTCTCTTCCTTGACTTTTTAGGCCAAAAGTCATAAATTTGGCCTGCCTAGATAAAAATTGGTTCTCTTCTGTAGACTGCATCCATGCACATCATCTGTAGTGAACTGGGAACACAAAGATGCCAGCACACATGGCACTACTGGAGTACTCCTACAGATCTCTGTGTGAATCTCACCATAGTGTGATTCTTTGATCCTATGGCTTGGCCAAATCATAATTATGCTCTGCCTGCTAATGTCACATTGCTATTTCAGCTGGATAATGTACCTTTCAGCTCTCCCAGGCTACAACTCTTTCATTCAGATAGCCTGTATGATTAATTTACAACCTCTATAGGGCTACCTCACAGTTAGCTCTTTTTAGTAGTTGTTAAATTATCCCTATACATCATTTACATGTTGCATGAGTTGGTTGGGATAATTAATGCCTATAAAGCACTCTGAGGTTTTTGGATGAAACATACAGTAGAATTATAATAAATTATTCTGGTATGATGATGATAAATAAATACTACAGCAAAAAAACAGACAACAGCTTTCATATGCTATTAAAACACAAACCTGTAGCTGGAATGTTCTTTTCCAGCTGTGAGTGCCCTGTAGTCTCAGATACTCAAACAGAGAGAAGATTAATCTTCAAGTGGTAGATAGCCAGTTATTCTTTAGTGTTCAGCATGTTTTACACAAGGGTGTGTAATGCAACTACCCACTGTAACATAAATCAATTTATGGACAAAACAAGAAGAGGGAAAAATCCCATTGTTCTTTAGTTTAATAACACCAAAAAAAATAATACAGGGAAAGGTGAATGATAAGAGCCCCAAGAAATGGCAGGGGTTTTTTTAAATATCAAATTGCTAAAATATTGCTGTAGGCATCACCCACAGGTTAAGCTGAGTGGTTCTTCTTACACAATATAGAGAAGCAGACTCCTGTAGATCAAAAGCAAGCATCTTTGCAGTTTTCGGGGCTGTGTTTACTAGACTTCTTTATTTTATAGTATCTTAGTAGTTCAATGCATGTTATTAGTTTTATATTCTGAAAACACAGCTTTGACTGCAGAGGCTCAAATATTCGATGCCTTTAATTCAAGGTGTTGGTTTTCCCTGACAAGGAGGTTTCCCCATACTCTCTCATTTCATTTTTGTCGTGCACTTGAAAGCACTCATTAAGTTTGCAATGAAAGGAGGTGGTTAGAGCAGAGGAAATTGTAACGTGGACTCTTGCATAGGAACTGTTTTTATGAGGCCACAATCTAGACTGGACACTGATGCCTTGATTTTCTTATGCAGGTATTTATATATGCATGTGAACAAAGTCTATATTTGTGTGCTTTGAACACCATCCTCTAAATCTTTATGGATTGTATTTTCTGACTACAGCCTCCATTTATGCACATGCTAATATTTAGTGCAATCCCTGCACAAATAAATGTTATTGTCTTCATCTAACCAAGGCAGCAACCTTAGAAGTATCACTCATGACAGATGTGTACAGAGATTCAAACATACAGATGAAGCCGTCTATATTCATCTGTTATAACATGTGCCAAACCAGTAATGAAATACAATGTAACATTTATAGTCAGATCAGAGCTTTGTGGTTTTACTCTCTTGAAAGTCCTACAGTTCTCAGGCTGACATTTCTGCCCAAGGTGCCCCTGTGGAGGGATATAGAGTCCTGCTAAATATTTGCAAATGAGTCTGCTTGTGAAAGTCTAATACATAAAGTTTTACCTTCCAACTGTGGGGTGAATGAATCTCACAATTCTTTAAGGAAGAAGAGAGACCACAGTTTGGAGTTGGAAGACTGATTTTCTCTTTTTGTTAGGAAGGTTTAATGTGGTTTCTAGGAGTCAGAATTCAGAGTCAGTCTCTGGAGACAGAGGTTCCAATTCAGTGTATTGAGTTGTGTATTTTATTAAATGGGGAAGAATATATAGGAAAGGGAGAATAGAAAACCATTAGAAGAATAATTCAAGGAAGTCTGACTTTGGACACTTTCTATATGTGACAGCTAGACCATAAACTGATCAGAACAAAGACCTAAACAGAGTCCCTCAAGTCTACTTCTGTTGCGATCTTACCTTCCATGTCCAGTTGTTAGTTAGGCAAAGATAAGTCACTAACTATCTCACAAAACACTTTAAATCAGAATTAACCCCTTGGATAATGCTTTTGGCCAATCTGTCAATTAACAGTTGAATTTTCTTAGGCAAAGTTAGACATTTAGTTCCACTACATTTGAGATGCTAAAGAAGGGCTGTGAGAGATGCTGCCAGGTAGAACAGAATAGAGTAGACTTAGAGGACAGCAATCAGATGCCAGCACAAATCACATAGTATTCAAAGAGCAGCAACCTGCATGGACAACAACAATTAAAAAAAAATTCTTTGGAGTGGAGGAATGTTCTAAAAATAGTTTATCTTCCCTGAGCTGTGGGAAATAGCTGGTGTGGACCTCAGGAGCCAAACTAACCTTTGAACAGTGCCGCACCAGCTGCAGCACAGCCTCACCATTTCACACACTACTTCAGCTGTCCTAAGAGGTATAAATGTATGCTCCTCTGACCCCCTAATTCTCACCATAGGACTGTAGCACCTGCTCAAGAAATACTTCTCTGGAAGACATTTTTACTATAAAAAGAATAACACGTCTGTATAACTATGTTGAAAATGCTATACTATACTTACCATGAAATAGGAAGGTGATTTTTCATCTAGAAAGTACATTTTTTTTTCTTTCATTTATCAAATTGTAATGTCATAAATAATACATCAAATAGATATTTATTAATTGTTCCCTTTCAAAATGTCTACTAGTAGTGTAAATTGAAACGCATTTATTTGGGGGAAAAAACTTTTAACCTTTTTTTTGCATTCATTGGTTCTAATGGGGTTTAATTTCAAAATTATTTCAGATTAAAGAAGGAAAATAATACTGTTTAATAACTTTCAGCATGTTAAGCATTTTTAAAGTATCCTAACAGGCAATGAAATTTTCATTTTCCAAACACCATTTTTCATAACAACACAGGGCAGATCATTTTTGCCTGACTTTGTGTTTTACATGTCTAATTCAAACATGCAAAATAGCTGTGTTTTATATGCTCTTTTCATTTGAGCATGTGTAGCAATCTCACAGCCTCACCACTTGTGAATGCTATAATTGCAAAGGTGCTGTGAGATAAGCCATGGCCCTGTTCTTCAGCTGGATTGAGTGGGGATCTGCCACATGGTAGAAGACGTAGATTATATTTTCATGTTTTGGAGCTCTTTGGTGGCCTACACAAAATACATTGCTCACAGTTAGGTCCCTGGTCCATTTTGTAGAAGCCAATGTCTGGACGTGCTGTGGATATCTGGCATAAAAAGTCATTCTCCTGTACACAGTGTTAAAATGATAGTGGGATATTTTACTGTAACATACACTGTACTCACACTAAAGAATACAGGCATAAGATATTTCAAATAGAGTTTCATCTCCAGATTGTTGAAACTAACAATAATTTATGTAATTATTTTACAATAATTATAGGTCATCTACTTATATCTTTAATTAATTAATGCTGTAATATAATTATGTAATTTATAGCTACTGTTGAAAAAGGTTAATTTGTCAAGAAAGACACAAGGTAAACAGAAATGTTATTAAAACCCCATGTAAACATTCAATTCAAAACTTGAACTGATCATAAAGAAACAGTACAAAGAAATAAATGCCTAAACATCTACGTGTACACACACATATATCTATTGAAAGATCATAAAATAGTTGGATTTTTTTATAGTATTTTTTTCTCTCCTTACAAATGAGACAGCTGCAATTTTTATTTTTGTTTCAGGGGAAATTTTGATCTGAAAAAAAAAAAACCTTTCTGGTCTTTGGGAGGAAATCATCACTTTTTGCAGTATTTTAGGCAAAGGAATTCTTTTTAATATGTTTAAATTATTACTGTGATTTCTTTTACATGGAAGATTGTTCTTATTGAGGACAAATGTAAATTAAAAGATAAGTAATTTTGTAAAAATTATTACTGTGATTTCTTTTACATGGAAGATTGTTCTTATTGAGAACAAATGTAAATTAAAAGATAAGTAGTTTTGTAATCACATCAGTAACATCTTTATAAACACAGTTTAAAACTACAGTCTTTGAAATATAAGCAATTTTTTCTTTAAATCATATATACTTCTAAAGATTTTGCAATTTGCTTTATTATCAGCTCTAAAAAGTATATTCATCAGATTCTTAGCTGAATTCCCCAGTACCATACAGCTTAGGAAACAAGAATTACCTTCAGTAGGATTCACAGATCACTCACAAAGGTCCTTTCCATGCTTGGGATAGACAAAGAGGGCTTTTAGCCCCTGAAAACCTTCAGATCCCCACTCTCCCATTGTACCTGAGAGCTGCTGCCAGGTTTCTTACATCTCTACTTGCTGCTGGATCTCACAAACTATTTTATGCCTGAGTAACTGTTCAGGAGAATATTTTTTTCCAAATTCACTGTAATTGCTCTTATTTATTTAAGAGCTGACAGCTGCTGAAGTTCTTGGGAGTTCTTTGAGGCATGTTACCTCTTCCTACACGCTTGTGCAGAACCAAGGGCATTTTGGGTTGGGATAGCCTTCTAAACCACGATGAATGAGGCAAACAGCTGACAAAAATCATGCAATTGAAAGCCATGATGTTAAACAGGTGTAGTGGGATCAGAAGCCATCCCTAGTGTTCATTACTGGCATATGCTATAATACTATCAAATTATTTCAGCAACCTGATGTGAGAATGGGGTGTGGGGTAGAAATTTGCAGATGGTAACAAGGGCAAAAAATGCCGAATGAATTTTAAATCTGTGCAGTGTAACATTTTAGCATCAAAGTGAGCATTTAGTACCAAATACCATTAATTAACATTTCCATGGGCTTTTTATTAAATGCTTGCTCAGCAAGTCAAGTGTCTTTCAAGCTCGGAACAGCTGTGAATGTATAAAAATATATTGACACAGATATATTCATGCATGCAAATAAATGTATTTCTTTCATTTGTTGTAAATGATTGCTATTATATTATAGATTTCTAACAAGTTAGAAACTAATTTGCATTATCAACCTGAACAGCTGAAAGAGGGTTGTACATTAATACTTGTCTACCTGTTTGTAATCCCCCTGTAGCATCTGGTCCCAGCTAATCCTCTGTTTCCTACTTGTTAGCTACTTGCTCCAATGAAAGGGGTATGGGCCTTAACCCAGATTTCACTTCCAGCATCTTTCAAGGCTACTCAGGTACTCATTTAATAGTGGCTTTCAAATCCAGAAAAGAGTCAGTCAATGCCAAACAAGAAATAAAAAAAGCATCAATTAAGTTTAAAATAATGCATTGCAATGAAAAATTCTGCAACCAAGTACAGTTCTTACAGCTTAATCATCGTATAGCTTGTTAATGCCAGACCCAGTCAGCAGTCACCTGATAGCTTTTGTTTTTACCCTGTGATAGTAACTAAATTAATTTGTTTCCTAATAAAATATTTCAGGATGTTGAGAAAATACAGATAAGTAGACAGAATCCTTATTAGGATCATCAGTATTAACATCAAATCCTTTTGTGCTCATTAAAGAAAATACAGTCAATTTAATTAATGCACATTAATCCCTAGTTGACATTAAAATCAGCTAAAAAACAACACTGATATAGATTATTAAAATGAGACCAAAAAAAGTGTACAACGTGGCCCCTATAGGAAGAAAATCATTACTGAAGGCCTAGGCTTCCTATTTTTTTTACGGAAAATGTAATCCAGCTGGAGCCACAGTTGCCTGCCCATTACTCTAAGGAAAACTTGCACCCACCCATCATTTGCCTGTGGGATGTAGGAGCAGAAAGACACACCGGCGATGAAAAACTGTCCCATGCAATGGTGACGTGGAGATGCCCTAGTCATTCTTACACTAGTCCTCGTTGGAAGTGGTGGGTTCTGCTCAGGATACCGGGCTGTATTATTGTCAGAACTATTGCCAAACTTGAGAAACTGCTTTTCAGCTTCTTTATCCCATGCGTGCTTTTTGTACGTTTGTTGCCTTGGCCATGATTCAACAGCATGTTAAGACATCACATGACCTCTAAGTGGATGACTGATCTCATCCCTGCTTGGCAAAGCCCTCAATCTCACATTTTATTTTAGACACAAGATGTCTCAGTGAAGTCTATGAGATCCCTCACATGGCATCAGTTAAGCAGGTGCTTAAGAGTAGTATTATAACAAATGCCTGAGTGATTCAGGTATGTCACACTTATTTTCCAAAGTATTGTAGGTATTTATGCACCTAAATCTCATAAGTCTTATATATGCGTTCAAGCATGTCCTATGCTTGTATGTGTGAGTGCACATCAGATGTACTTGCTCTGGGAACAATGCAGGTATTTGAGCCCCACCTGACTGGGAGCTGTTTGCTCTGTGGTAGCGTGACGGTACAGACCATGGGACGTGCGTTCTTGTTTGCTCAGGGACCTGGAAGCCCAGCACTGCACTGAGCTCTGCAGGAAAGCTATGCCAAGATCAGGCTCCTCCGGGTGAATTTCCAGTCCATCTTCAGAGATCTGCCCTGGTGCCCCATGTGGAGTGGGAATCAAGGAACCATTCAACTTCCAGTCTCCTTCCCTGAAGAGCTAGAACAACAGAAATTGCGGAGTTTCAGGACTGGGATGTGCAGGAGCAATGCTTTAGGTGCCTGACACCACAGGGGATCCCACACTTATCAAGTTCACCCAAGAGCTACATTTCCTCCTCAGCTTCCCTGGTGCCTGCTCTAAGCACTGAGATACACAGCCATGCTCATACTTACATGTTCTTTCTGGCCCAGTTTTTCTGCAAAGTGGAACCGTTTCAGGAGGAATTGATGAAAATGTGCCCCGTTTCTCTTCCTCATCTCCCAGCAGAGATGGAGCAAGGGCTTGTGTCCTCTCGGATGGAGAAGGACCTTGAGCGTAGATCACCATCCCTCTGTGGCTAATCTAACCCCTTGAGGGCTGGTGGAAGGACAGGGAAAACATGAAACCTTCCAGGAGGGAAAAGACAGCAGGTCTTCTTTCTTCACCCAGTTCGTTTTCTCTTTTAAAGCCCTGAGAGCTCCCTCTCGATGAGACCCCCTGGGCAAACACAGAGGCCTCATTTGTGAAGGGTTCAGAGAAAAAGCAGAAACACCAAGCTGTTCAGCACTGCCAAGGGACAGAGAACCCTAGACCTGCCCAGAGGCAAATTCTAGGCACTTGCCAGGCTTGAGGAGAAAAGCTGCGGTGCCTACCAACTCTGGGTTTATTTTGACCAGCAGCTGCACAGGCATTTTGAGAAGCCACATTTTGGACACAGATGTGTAAGTGCCTTTGTACACCTAGCCTAAGTTGCCTTTGAAAATTGGTTTTAGATGGCTCTGCAAATATTATCTTACTATTACTTTGTTGAATGGGGACTGAAATCATTTGCTTGTGGAAGGTGTGTGTTGACGAGAGATTGATCTTCAATGTGTAGCTTAGATTTCAACTGAAGATGGCAGAAATGTTTCCTGAAAGAAAAATGTAATAAGTTCTGGTTTAGAATTCTTGCGTATATAGCAAAAATCAATTCATTTTTATAGAATGTAGGATCAATAATATGTATCTGTGCTCCTGGACACGAGTATTTCTAAAATACCATTCAAGTCACGGCAGGTCTTATTTAAGTTAATGAGAGTTTTGCCATTGATTGTTTGGTTACATTTCACTTTATATTTCTTCATCGGTGCCCGGTGATTTTATTTTGCACAGATTTTTAACTCCAGAGTGACAATATTATTCTTTTTGTCCAGGATTTCTGTCCTCTATTCAGACCTTATGCACTCCCTTCACTGCTGATTACACTCACAGACTCTTTTCTTCAACTTATAACTTATTTTATTCTTTACTCAAAAAGTGAAGATAAAACATGAAAAAGGAAAAATGTTATTGTGTGAATATCCCATGAACAGTGAGGTTTTATTTTTAGAACATACCTAGTTGCTAACAAAACAGAAGAACTTTTTTTTAATAGTATGACACGTTCCAGACTATGATAAGGTTTTGGGTTAATTAAATAAGAATTAAGGTTTGTTAATGTACAGTTTTTATGATAGATGTTAGCATGTCAAGACTTTTCTTCTTCCTTTTCCTTCATATTTTAAAGTTTCCTTTTATGTGTGTGAAAAATGAGTAAAAGTGTCAAGCCTTATCACACCTGACCTTGCTTTTTGGCTAGCCTCTTTCCCTTATCTATCAAACACATTACTCTCCCCATCATAACGTGGTAGTGCAAACATCGCAGCTGGCCGGCAAACATGACCAAAGCTACCTTTAAACTACCTCTAGACTCTTTAAACTCAACTAAAAGGCTGATTAGGTTCCACCTCTTTGGTCATTATCTCATTTCGATAGCCACGCAATGAAAAAGCAATCCAGTAAAAAGCTGTCTCATAGGAAAACTAGTTAAAGTGTGTGCTTGCTTAGGACGGTGTACTTAAAGAAAACAATTTATTCGTTCGTCAAAACCAACTGTGTAAACTAGTTTAGCTGTTTGCCGAGGCTTGGCATGAACAGACGTTGTTGTTTCCCCCCCCCCCCAAAGCTCCGGGGGTGCGGGTCCGGGTCCGGCCTTGCGCGGCCCCCGGCGCTCCGGAGCGCGGGCGCGGCCAGGGCGAGCGCAGGCAGCTCGCCCGGGGCAACCCCACAGCCCACCAGCGGGGTGCCTTATCCCCCCACACCCCACCCCCGGGCAGGTAGAAACAACCTCTCGCTGAGAAAAAGCGATGGGCAAAACCGATCCATCCCTCCGCTCTGCGGGCGCGCTGGCACCGCGATTCCCTGGGAGCTGCGTGAACCCCCAATTGTTGTTTGACCCGCTCTCCCTCCCCACTTTCCTAGGAATGATAGTTTGGGGTGTTTTTTTGTTTTGGTTTTTTTGTTGTTGTTGTGGTTTTTTTTTTTTTTTCCTTAACAAATTTAAAATGAAAAGATTAGGAAAGGGAGGGAGAGGCTGGCTGGGGGCGGCAGGGTGGGGTGAGAACCTGCACCCGGCATCTGTAGGGAAACCACAAACCTTTCTCGAGCGATGTTTGCTCCGGTTTCTTTTGCAAGCGCGGCACAATGGCAACCATTCAGGAATCAGTCAATATGACCTGGCACTAACAAGCCCTAAAAACATATATGCTTCATTCTCAGAGAGCCTAGGAATCATGTTTTTAAGTGGGATTTACTTTGTCAACAGAACAGGTAATGGGGGAAGTCCTGCCGTAGGGTAAAAGCGCTCACCATCCCCTCCTCCAAAAGGGATGTTTGGACCATAAAGCCACCCCTCCTGGCCAGCCGAAAAGGTCCCAGCACTGGTGGTCCTAAATGACAGATTTTCCCCCGAGTAAAAATAAGATGGAAAGGATAAATGCCCTGGCAAGTGCCCGGGCAATCACGCCAGCCTCTCTCGGGGGAGGATGAATTCCCAAAGGATGAGCGGGGCGAGCTCACACGGGTGCCAGCAGGGAGAGGAGCCCCGGCCGCGAAGGGGTTACAAGCCCGGCGGCTGGAGCTATTTGTCACCGGCACCCACCAGAAAAAAAAAAAAAAAAAAAAAAAAATATATATAATTACTGATTAACGTGATCTGTCAATACGCCTTTGCCCCGCGGGACTGGAGCCGATCTATCACCTGGCACCTCCTTTGCCATCTCCCTCACCTCGCTCAGCCCCTGCATCCCTCGCCCGGCCCTGAGTCACGGGTAAACACCGCCGGGTGCCAGGCTGCGCCTGGGCTACCTGCCCCGGGGCCCGGGCAACCACCCCGCCCCCGGGCTACCTCCCGGCCTCAGGTTTAGGCTGGGTTGGGGGGCTCCTGCGAGGCAGGAGTGGAGCCTTCAGAGAGCGAATGAGTGAGCTCCCCACCTCTCCAAGGCGCACAGGCAGGGCAGAGGTGAAAAAAAAAAAAAAATATATATATATATATATATATATATCACTCGCAGGTACGGAGAGCCGGCTGCGGGGGAGCGAGCTCAACTCTGACTCTGCAGAAGGAAGGGGTGGTGGAAATATATATATATATATATATATAATTATTTTTTTTTTAAGAACAGTTGCAGAACTTTATATCCCGCGGCAAGGTGTGGCTGCACGCAGGAGAAACATGTACACAACACGCCCCCCCCCCCAACTAGTACCTTAATTAAACGTACCCCAGATGCACGGCAGCGGGGCAGCAGCCCGGGGACACCCCTGCCCGGTACCGCCGCTCCCGGGCTGCCCGGGAAGGGACCAGCCGCCGGGAATCAAACCTTCTTGCGCAAATGAATTCATCACAGAGCTTGTTAAACAATTTGCAGGGCGGGAATGTTGTAGGCTGGGGGCTGGAGAGGGGGCTTCTTTTTTTAAGGGGTGTGGGGGTGTTTTGTTTTGAACTCTCCGGGGGCAAACAGCAGCTGGCAGCCAAAAGACTTTCTGAACTGTTTCATCTGGGGAAAGTGAGGAGAAAACTGACGTCTGACTCTCTCCGCATTTTAAATATGCTTGAATATAATTGACCGACCGCCTCTATTAAGCATTTGACGTGGCTGATGGTGCTGCACTCAGGTGCTTTGAAAGCCCCAGAAAATGTTCATTTGCAGGAAGAACTTGTTAAAAATAAAGGGCGTGGATTAAATGAAGAGGCTAAAGGCATTTGTTCGTGCGACGGTTCGCATCGTAATTGTGTAAGCACTCCTCCACCTCTCTCCGTATATCAGATTTTTAGTCCAGAAAAGCCTAGTTGCTGTACAGTACTAGTTCATAGAAACCCCTCGCTGTATTTCCCGAAAACCTCGTCTGTGCTGTAGGACCTGCTGTGTTAAATTATGATCCAAAGGCTGTAGGGTGGGAACAATCAATCAGAATACCTGGGGTAGTGTGTAATGTGTGTGCTCCTGCCAGCGGGAGCAAGCGGCCCCTGAACACAGTCCCCCAGCAGGTTAAATAAATATGATACTATAGACAAACCGAGAGGATCACATGGCCGCATCAATCAGCTGTTGATAAAATACAATCTTCCTTTAAGACACGCTGGGAAAGTTATTTAACACTTACAAAACCTGAATCCAGCGCTGTTTCTTTTAGTAAAAGGGGAGAAAAATATTCTTTGAAAGTGCAACTCTTCTTAAAAGGCAAGGAGAGGTGACAGTTGCATTTTCCTGGGGGTTATAATAGAAAGCTTTTAATGAAGCCACAGTCACTGTACAAAGTACGTGAGCCACGATGCTGGAAAAATACAGAAACTGTTAAAAGAACAAGTCAATGTAGAAGTGGCTGGAGTCGATTCCAGGCTGCACATTAGGGTTTATTTCCTTTCCATTCATGATTTCACAATCCGGGTGGCTGAAAGGCTCCCGAGAGCTGTTTCTTCTTGGCATGTAATTAGGGACGAGCACCTCCAAGGAGGAAGCGACCGGGGGCTCTGCCCTCCCAGTTCAGCATTTATTGGAGCTGCTGGACGGGATGAGCAGATGAAGAAGCAGGACATACATGGATGCTTCTTTTTTTTTTCTTCTTCTTTTTTTTTTTTTTTTTTTTAATAAAGTTTCTCAGATAAATAATAAAATCTTAGAATTTACGAAAATAAATCAGTTCTCCACGATATTTGTTGAAACAAAATGTTGTTGGTAGTGGCTGGTCGCGGAGTTTTTTGGCTGGATTTTTTTTTTTCGTGGACGGTAGGAAGGAGCGGGGCTGTCGGGGTGCGATGAGTTTTCCCCGTCCCAGGTAAGGGAGAGTGGAAGAAGCTTTGCTTAGTGAGATAAAAAGGTCTGTCGCCCAAGTACGCTTTGAGATTCTCGCCCATTCGTTAACTTCCCCCCTTTCCGCTCATTTTAATGCGCCTTTTTTAAATTTCCATCAAGGTCCCTTGTGCCACTTGTACCCCATGGCAGGCCCCGATCCTGTCTGGCTTTTTCCTTCGAGCTGCAAAGCCCCCGGCACGTTTGCAGGGGTGCTGGCAGCAGTGGGGGGTTAAACACCGTCCCCCGGTCACTGAGACCCTTCCCGCCTACCTGAAGCTCCTCAAGTCACGGGAAAAGTCAGGACCAAGCCTTGGGGAGATAAGGCATAAATCACTGGGCAGCCAAAACCTCCGAATGGGAAGGCAGGAGGAAAATCTGACAAAGCTTCCCCTTACAAATGAAGATTAATGCCCACTGAAAAAGGAAGCGGTTGGGAGTGATGTTTATGCACGAGAAATCCTGGAAATGGGGGAAAAGAGGGAGGGGGGGGAAAAAACCAAAGCCCTGGAGGGTGGCAGTCCCTGGCTGATGCCTCCCCAGGTGTTGGAATCCGTGGCTGATGAGCCAAAAAGACATTTCACGCCCGGTCCCTCCCTAGGCGCCGCTCCGCGGGCCGTGGGTCCGCCCCGTCGCGAGTGGGCGTTGCGAGGATGCCCCGAGCCCCGCGGGTGCCGTCGGATCCCCTCGGGGCGGGAGGAAAGCGTCGGGGAAAGCACGGCTCGGGGCAGAGGCAACCCACGCGTGGACGCGGAGCACGGGAGGGGGGAAGCGGGGGCGGGGGGGATGTCAGGGTCCCCGCAGCCAGCCCTGAAGGAGCTGCGGGCGCCTCGGCTGCTCTAATCTGTTGGGAAAGTTGCGCTAAAGAGCTCTTTACCTGCAACAGAGACCCTTAAGCACTCTCCAGGGGCTTGTTGGGCAGATGTAATGGCAAGGCCAGGGGGTCTTGTTTGGCTAGACGTGGGGACATTTGTCATGGCTGACCTGTGAACTTCAGCTTCTGAGCCCAGAACTGTAAGGAGAGGCTCGGGCTAATGTAATAAAGCGAGAGAGACAAGAGGAAAGGCCTATCTTGCCCCAGGGCCACCACATGTTCACTCCGTTTTACTGTCAGTGCTACATGGAAGCTGTGGCTTCATTTCATATTCCATTAATATTTACAGCGGCGATTGAATTTCCCATTACAAAGTTCACCATACACACGCTGCTAATATGAAATATTAATAGTATTGTGCACATTATGAAAAGTCTTACTATTAAAAAAAATATATATATATATCTACTGGGCAATTTGCGCGGGTAAATTCATTTGCTGCGTTCACCTGGCCCCGCGGGGCCGGCAGCGCGGGAGTTGCGCGACGGCCCGCGGGGGCGGAGCGGGGGCCGCGCTGGGAGCAGCCCGGGTGGCTCCGCAGGAAAGCAGCATGTCCCTCGCAGTTCCACCTCCATCCACGGAGTTGAAGGGTTTGCTTTTGAAGGGTCACGTTTTCCATATGGTCTGGGGCATCCCAGGGACAGGAGATGCCCAAAGCGGCTTTTCCCGGCAAAGGGTTGGGGGGTGTGGGGGGGTGTCCGATGGGGACAGTCGTTGGAGGGTTTTTTGACCGCTTCCCCCAGCTCGACTTTTCGTGCCGGTGTCAAGCACAAGCAAACCCTGTGCGTCTAAAAGATGGGTTAATCGGGCATCAACTTACTTTGCGGACCGCAGCTGAGTCACTTCTCAGTTGCTGCTCAGGGCAGCCAGAGAAATCCTATCTCCTGTGAAAGGAAAATTGGCCGCCAGAGTCCCAAAAGTGCCCCGAGGATCAACTGAAATTAAAGTAAACCGATAATTTCCAGATCGCGTGGAAAACAGCGGTATTGAATTTAAGCGGTGCAAACTTAGACCATCAGGACGACCCTGTCTTGGAGCACTTTGCCGTGCTTTCATTTTAGAGAGGGGCTACCCAAGATTATTCTGCTCTTTTATTTATTTATTTATTCCGAGCACAAACAGCCCTTTCCTTTCGATGCATCGCAAATCTGCACGATCATAGGAAAATATACATTTTGCCACTCCCGTGTGAGCAAGGTGCAGGGAGAGAAAGGAGCAAGGTTGGGAGAAGCGAGCTGTGCCCGTGGGCTCTCCACCCGAGTCTGAGCGCTTCAGGGAGCCCCGCAGTCAGCAGTCACAGGTGTTTAAAATATTAGGAAGAAAGTTGGCATAATCTGGGATTTTTATAGCACTTTTTTTTGTTTATTTTTTTTCCTTCGAGATGACTCTTTAATTACACTGATGCTGGTCTGCAACTCAGATTCCTTTTTTTTTTTTTTTTTTTTTCTTTTTTCTCTTTTTAAGAAAAAAGAAAAGTAAACAAACTTGTTTTCCGTCAGGAGCTGAGCTGTATTGATCTACACGGGTATTTACTCTCTGCTGATTGCAGTAAGTAAAAGCCTCTGTGGAGTCACTCTCTTCACCTTGAATCTTTGGTGAAGGTTGTGTTTGAACTTCACTGGGAATGTTTCACCTCCCTGCTCTGCCAGATTTAACGGTTTCCTACAGGTCTGGGCCCTGGCTAAGATGTGCCTAGGATTGATTTTTCCCTGCCGTATTTTGACCATGGGGAGTATAACCAAAGCCAGCAGGAAGTCCCTGGGCAGCTATAGGTGCTGCAGATGTGGTTATAGA